>NC_090933.1:635604391-638004391 GCF_040938575.1 Ambystoma mexicanum | reverse complement strand
ATAAGACAGAAAGAAAACACATGAATCGATTCAACAATAAAAACACTTTTATTCATACACAGCAATGCATGATGCAAACACTACTATAATGCAAATCTTGAATTTGCACCTTTTATGCTCTGGGTGCAAATCTAATAGCATCTGATAGCAACTGATCCAGTCCTGCTGGATCTATCATGTCTAATGCAGCCTAATGCAAGCGTCAGCATTGAACATTCCTCTCCAATCCTCACCATTCCTCTCCAATCCACACCACACTTCACACTCTCTCTCTAAGACAATCCCTGTCCGATTTCCACATCTATCATGTCAGCCAAATCTCTGTGTGAGTGTCTGGCCTAATTCCCCATTGGCACATGTCTTTTTCAGATCAATTGGGCCTCATATCAGCAATACTCACCTCTTGCAAGCTTCCCAATCTCGTCTCTCTCCTCTCCAACTAACTCTGCAACCAGCCAGTCAGTCAGGGCCTCTCCTTGGCCTCTCAGTGGTCTGGTCTTCCTGCCAACTCTCTGCCAGATCGATCTCATCAGCTCTCATCAGAATGCTTCCCCAAGCTTCCTAACTCCCGAAGCCATCTGATTCTGCTGCACCCAAAACACTTCACAAAGCCTCCATCAATGCCACACCAAACACCACCCTTCATTCGCAGAATCAGAGAGCAGCTCCATCCAAAACTCTCTCGATCTCAGAGTCAGCTCCATCCACATCTAAAATCTCAGAGTCAGAGAGCAGCATACACTCCTACTGCTCAGTTATAGTGTCAAATGATGTACACTTTCTCCATGGTTACATTAAGCATTCACTCATCCTCTCTGTCAGCATTTCTAAATCTGAGCAGTGCCTGAAAGTCTGTGAGGCACTGCGTGTTCTTGTCATTGTGACATTTGTACATCATATCTTGTACATGCTATTTGTGTTACGTGTTACCATACCATCCATCTCACATATTCCTCTATTCACTCCACTGTTAGCTTCTAAAATCCCTCTATCCATCTCTCTGTGAAAAGCACTCGCTGCATGCTGTCCCCACCTTCTCTGTCTGTGAACACCAGCCAAGCAGGCCTGATAAGCCCTTCTCCTCTCTACTCGGATGAGAGTCACGTCAAATCTCTATCTGAACAACCAACCTGTTTAGGCATTCCTCGACCCAGTAACTCAAAACATTCTTCTGCAGAACCAAATGGCGCTTCTGTTCTGTCTCATTCAGAATGGCTTCAGAATGCCATAGGCCTCATGCTTTCTAGCATTTACTCTCTCTCTCACAATGGCAAGCGCTATACTCAAAGCTCAATGCATACTCCAAGTACACACTCATGCGTGTCTCTAAGGCATACATAATACAAAATAGTCATTCTATCTCTACATGTGTCTACATGTCTCTGCCTGTCTCTACCAAGGCACTTAATATATAACAGGCCTCATTCTATAGCAAACCCAAATGGCTACATAATATGTGGATAATGGATAACTAAATCCCTAAATGGGTAATGATTCTCTAATGATAACAAACCAGGCTTCTCCATACAATCTGGTTTTACAGTGCATGAACAACCATTGTTGAGAGGTGTTCCTGTAGATTGCGGATGAACCAGTCTTCGTGGATGTCTGCGGCAATGTGTTGCTTAGAAATATGGGAAGGGTAATGCAATTGTTCAAACGTGGTTTGCAGTCATTCTATGGGCATTACTACCTTTCCTGTACTTTGTTGTCTCCATAAGAGATCAGTGGGGGATTGCATGCACCCACGTTTGAGCCACATGTCCTGTTCCTCTAAGGAAGCCTTACGTTGTAGCTCAATTACCTGAGCGATGGGGAGGGCTGTGTATGTGTCTGCTTCTGGTCGTGTGGGTACTGTGGTCACAACATATTCAGCAGATGTAGAGACTGGGAGATATGCTGCAGCTTTAGCTTCTGCATCAGTGGCCACATTCCCCAACAAGATTTTGTCAGTGTTGTGGGCATGTGCTACACATTTAATGACTGCCACAACAGAGGGTTCTGCAAGGGTGGAAATCAATGTGTTGAGCAGGGTGGCAGGCTGTACAGTGAGCCGTCTGGTCGCCTGAACCCCCTCCTGCTCCAGCGCAACAGACCTGCATGCACCGTGGTGGTCAAATAGGCAGAGTCTGAGTACATAGTGACAAATCACCCCTTTGACGTCCGTAGGGCCTCAATGAGTGCTACCAATTCAGCTGCTTGCGCCGAATAATCTATGGACAACGTTTTCATTACAAATGTTTCATATTCACCTTCTTCCAGGCGTACCACTGCAGGCCCAACATGTCTCTCACCTGTCTCCTGATCAATTGATGCTGACCCGTCAACAAAGAGGATTTTGTCCCTCTTCCAGGGGGCTATCTTTGGCTTTGGGAATATCATCGTCTTTGCCTTCATAAGATGCACAGTCATGCTGTTGCAGATCTTTGGCGATGCATGGTTGTGCGAGGAACATGACTGGGTTCACTGTTTTGCACCTCACGACGTGCAGGCTTGAGAGTATGAATTCAAAAGATGATGCTCTCTGTGTGGTGAGGGTTGACTTTGAGCGGTCCAAGATTGCAAAGAGTGAGTGCTCCACATACAATGTCACTGAAAACCCCATCAGAATTGTGGAGCTTTTTTTCAATTTCAAAGGCTGCAGCTGCAAGAGCTTGTTCGCATGCAAACTGTCCTGGCATCACATAGTCTAGTGTACCACTGTAATATGCCAGTGGCTTGTGGGCCATTGTGCTCTTTTGTGTGAGAATTGCTGTCATGAGTGTATCATTTGAGTGTGGGAAGATATAACATTCCTGAGTGTAATCTGGGGTGGCGAGAACTCGGGCTGTTGAGATCACCTCCTTTATGTCATTGAAACTTGTTACCATTTGTGGGGTCAACACTATTTATTTGTTTTCCTTGTGTGCTTCCTGAGGTTCTGTAGAAGTGGCTTTGTTTATGCTGCATAATCTAGAATCCACGCCCTGCAATAATTGCACAATCCAAAGAATGTTGGCATGTCTTTTACTGTAAGTGTCTTGGGAGTGGCACGCACTGTTGCTGTCCTGTCAGGGATGATTCTTTTTCTGTCCTTGTAGATTAGTTGTCCCAAGTAAAGTACTTCCAGTTGGCAGTATTGGAGTTTTACCCCTTTTCCTCTTTGTACCCTTTCCTTGCTAGCAACTGCACTAGTGCAATGGAATCCCTTTGACAACTTTACTTGCTGTTACTGCACAGTAGTAAATCATCCACATATTGAATTATTGTGCTAGGCACCAGAATATTACCTACGTCTTCGTTCAGTATCCTGTTAAACACACTGGGGTTTTCGCGGTACCCTTGAGGCAAACGAGTGTGCTTGTAGCGCTTTCTGCCCAGACTAAAGGCTGTTAGGTACTAGAAGTCTAGGTGAAGGAGCACTGAGAAGAGAACGATTTTCAAATCCACAACTGTGAAGTGAGTTGCCTCTTTGGGGATGCTGCACAAAATGAACGCTGGATTGGGGACAAGTGGAAACTACTTCTGTATTATGTCATTAAGGGGGCAGAGATCTTGGATCATCCTCCAACTGCCCTGTTGCCTTTTTAATGGGCTATATGTCTGTATTGCATGGTGAAGTGGAGGGCGCTATGATCCCTTGGTGTAGAAGTGTTTCTCTGATCCCTTTCTCTGATTCCCTGGACAGTGGGTACTGTTTCACCCGCAGGAGTACTGCCCCCTGGTTTAAGTGTAATTTTTACAGGAGTCACTTCTTTCAGCACCCCTACATCGTGCAGGTTGATGGTCCATAAGTGTGTTGGGACATACTGCAGATCTGCTTGGCTGGCTGAATGGGGGTGGTGTGACAACAGCCATGAGGGGGTTTTGAACTTTTCGGAATTGCACCATGATCTCACAGGGTATGCAAATCTCGAGGATGATCTCCCCATCATTGTTGTTATCCTCAAAAAGTTCCTCATCAGTCAATTCTCTTAGAGACATATTGGGAACTAAGCATAGCACAGTGTGCCATTGGCACCCATGAGGGTCAGTACCCAGTACTACAATCCTCTTTGTAGACACTAGTAATACTTCTAGGTCTAATGATAGTTACAACCAGCTTGTGGAATACTACAAGTCTGAAAATGAAGTCAGCGGGAACTCTCCAGCAGGTTCTTGTAATCTGAGGGACAGCTCGTGCAAGCACTTTAATTCTGTATATAAACATATCAAGGTTCACTGGTATACCTCGCACTGCCACCTCACTTGCCATATGGCATGTACCACAAGCATTGCTCTTAGTGAGCACATGCCAGGCATGGCGCAAATGATACCTCTGTCGGTAAATGAGATTGTCATGTTTAACTTGGTAAGCAGATACCTACCGAGCAAGTTGACAGGAGAGCTCTAAGAGTATAGAAGGGGGGCCCTCACGACCTTCCCTCCAACTTTGACATCTATATCTTTTGTGTAAGGAACCGTTAAAACAGACCCAGAGAATCCCTGCATGTGGCGGGTCTTTCCTGATAGCGGGAAGTCACCTTCCCTGATGCACGACTTCTCTGCTCCTGAGTCCACCATAAAGATGAATTGTTTGTTCCCTATCTCTGCCCCCACCAACGGTTCGTCTTCTGGATGTAGGGTCATTGACAGGGCTGGACACGCAAGTGCTCTCTGTGGGCTGCCCTAGTCAGGATATGTTTCTGTCCCAGGGAACAAGAACGGATTTCTCCCCACAAATGTAGCGTGTTGAAATGGGGCTGCTGCGCCATTAGGTGCAGTACAAAAAGCATTTCTATTCTCTGCTGACTGTGGGTTAGGGTGGGGCTGGTAAGGTTGAACTGCCTGCTGCTGATGTTGCGGGAAACAAGGGCCGGGGACCTGTGGGGCTAGCTTTGTGTAAGCTTGATGGATCTCATATGGTATTGAAGTCCTTCTGGGATGTGACCCTTGGGGGCTACCTGGATGCAAAGAGCCATCGTTTTTATGGCTGTAGTTGGAAATTCCTCCTGTCATAAGACATCTTACTGATTGGTCTAGGGCCGGGGTATGGACCACCTAAGTATCATCAGCGGAATTGGTTTAAAAAGCCTCCAACTCTTCTAAGAGATCACACAAGGGCCTGATGTAAAGATTAAGAGTAGAGAGGAAATACAGGCCCCCTGAGGGACACTGGAGACAATAGGTGATGGCAGAGATGTGGCATCTCCTCAGCAGACTCTTGGTGTCTGGAGTGACAGAAAAGTCTGCACCAGTTGATAGAATGCGAGCTGCATAGCCTAACACCTCTTAAAGTGAGAAGGAGGTGTTTCTAATCTAAAAGATCGAACGCCGCTGATAGCTCCAGTAAGACAAGTAGCCATGTATTACCCTTGTAAATGATGCCCAGCATGTGGGTTTGTAGATCTAGAAGGCTGTGTCTGTATTGTATGATGGCCTAAAGCCAGGTCATTGAGAATCTAAGATATAATGTGCTTCTACAGATGTTTGAAGCTGGGCAGTTGCTGTTTTTTCCGGTACTTTCAGCAGAAAGTTGCAGTTCGTTATGGGTCTCAAGTTGTTTGTGTCTCTCAGCCTGCTCCTTGCTTCTTGACCAGAGGTGTAATTGTGGATGATCTGATGCACTCTGGGACCTGGTCATTTATTGAATGATGAATTAATGAACCTGACAAAGAAGGGGGGCGACGATCTGTTTATGGTCCTAGATTACTTTATGAGGGATAATATTTTCTGGACATGAAGCTGGGTGCAGTGAGGTCAGGGTCTTCATCATATCTGGAATGGTGATAGGTGCAAAGTTGAATTTCAGTAGCCTTTCACTGGTCCCAGCTTTGGAAGTGAGAGGCAAATGGTATTTGTTTTTAGACAGATCACGTAGGTAGTGCTTGTGCTAGTGCTTTTGACACTTTTGCTTCAAAAGCTAATTGTATCTTAGTGTAGTCCTGATTAGTTGGGGTACAGGGCATTGATAGGGTGTTTGGTTTTTCTAGCAGCCTAAAAATATCACAGTTTCTTAGGATTGTTATCAGCCTCCTCAATCTGTTAGTTGAAGAAATTCTTTTTGGATTAAAAAATAGCCAATTTATAGGCTTTTTCAGAGATCATCCAGTTCGTTTTGTTTGCTTCTGTGGAATTTTAATGCCACCAAGTTTCCACTTTCCTTTGACCGTTTTTCAGAAGGCTAAGTTCCTGAGCAAACTATTTTTGGTGAGATACATCGTCCCTGACCAGTTTGTCCCTGAAAGGTGACACTCTATCCAACATGGCCCCTAAGGTGGAGTTAAATGTGTTAATGAGTATGGTTGGGGGTTCTAACTCAGAAGTTGAAGTCATAACCTTATTTAGGCAGTCTTGCAAGTGGGTAGCAGATACTTTCTTGAAGTTACGACTCTTAACTTTCTTGTGTGGGTTTTTTACTTTCAGGGGAGGATACTTCAAGATGATCCATGATGCAGAATCCTAGCAACACCATTACTAGTATTGCTCTAAGTATTTTAAAAGCATTTGACAGCCATGTTGGAATCCACGATAATAAAGATGAAAACCAAACATATCCTGCTGTTTCATGAACTTCATCCTCCATTTTCATACGCAGGGTCATCAGCATAGTTATCGCCTCTGTCAGGGTTCCATTTCCTCCATCATGAGATGGTGTGACAATGTACAGCACAAAGGCCCGATCTTGACGCACATGCCTCCTTCCATTGCTGTAATCAGGTCTAGGACATATCTGTTCTGGAGGGTCATCAGCCTGATGGCGCTTAATTCTTCTCTGATTGCATTGAATCAGCAGTTCCCATCTTGTAATCTGCAGCCACTTGGCATTTACTGCAGCTTGAGGTCCTGACAAGAATATAGCTATCATTATCATTGCCGTCTTGCTGAACAGTTTGGGGTATTCTGGAAAATTTGTCCTAGGCCTCCATTGATTTTGCTGAGAAATAATTGCTCCTCTTTTGTCTGCGTAGTTTGGGTGACCTCCTCATCCCCTGGTGTTCATTCATTTTTAGAAATTCATCAATATGAAGGTCACTTCGGGGAATCACCAATGCTGGTACATGTAGCATTACTATAGAACATATTCCTACCCAATGTTTAGGCAACTCATGTAGGCTGTGGATCCACAGGCCTATATTGATCCATTAACACTGCAGTTCCTCCATTCATTCCTGGGTCTTCAATTATCTGTCCACATCCTTTGTTTTTTTCAACCAGGAGCAGGCCATCATTCCTGAAGCATATTGTTGCATTCCTCAGTGGTACTATAGAAACTGGTCCTGCTTTATTGTCGACCTATGTTAGTAACTTTGAGTACTTGGTCCTTGATTCCAGGCATTTGTCACTCACTATCTGCACTATGTTTGCTGATTATTTCTTCCATAATTGTGCTGGGCAGGCCGATAGTCCTACTTCCCATCTGGCACATGTCCATATATCAGTAGCTGAGGTCTCTCTCCTCATCTTGGCTCTCCTGGTTTTTCAATGATGTCTCCAAAATGTAGCTTCTTCATCTGGATAACATTTATTTGCTCTCCAATCTAGGATGCATACATAAGTTTCTTGCTTGTCCATCCTAGTCAGTTGTGGCTGGTGAGTTTTAAAGCTGGTGGGGTGGTAAGTTCCCAGGGGGAATTTGAGAGCGAGCACACGCAGCGTGCAAGCCCACACCACCCAAGGGGTGTGTGGGTGGGTTCTCTGGGTTCTCCCCTCCCGCACATTTATTTTGAAAATGGCCTCCAAAATATGCGATTTACTGTCCAAAACCCACCAAAAAATGACATAAGTAGCATTAGGTTTTACATATTGATGATGGTAAATTATTCTTACGTGTGCAAGTCTATTTTACAGCAGCTTGTACTGAGAATAGCTGATACTATGATGTATGCATAAAGAATGGTGTCTTCCCTAACTATACCAGGCCGGTTGGTTCAAGAATTATAAGCCTACTCTTCTTGGATCAGTACAATTTCTTCCTCTTTTATTCGAAATTCATGGGCACATACATTGCAATTTAACAGTCTTTTGACTCCTCATTTCATCCGACTGCCTTTTTATTCCACAGAAGTGATTAATCAAGTGGTGTAGTGCATCTCCTTTGATTGTTTACACGTTACACTTATGCAAGCTTTCAGCTGACCACATGCTGAAATAAATGAATCATGCTGAAATAAATGTGCCCGCAAAATTCAAATACTAGGTCTTGCCAAATTGGTTCATATGATTTAGTGGCCTCTTGAAGAAATATGCAAGATGCTGCCATTACTTGTGCTACTAATAATGAATAGTTAATAGTCACAACATATCATGCACTTGCTGCCTATGAAGCCGACAGTTCTAGCATTACATCAAAGAATATTACACATTTTCTGAAGTATGTGCCACAGGAGAACACCACATGCTAGATCAGTGCCCCTTCCTTTTTCACAAACACTGCCGTTGGTGCTCCCTGTAACTACTCTCAAGGGCAGGATTCTTTATACAAGTTAAATTCCTTCTCCACAGCAGCCTATAAGGTGTTCTAAACACTGTGTGAAGGCCAGGGGCAGGATCATTCTTTGGAATGTGCTGTGAGTAGATCTGTGGGGTCCAGTCTTCATTATGTATGATAGACCTGTTGTTAAAGCCTTTGCTCGTGTGGTGCAGTAGACACTTCAGGGGCATGATTGTGTGAGACCCTATCTCTTGTATGGCGCAAGCCACAAGTCCGTATACCTTCCTGTCACCTAGGTTCACTTTTTTCTGTCCTGTTCAATAAGCTAGGAAATGCTGGAAAATGTAGTTTTGGGTCAAATGAAATGAACTACTTGTACTAATAAAAATGAAATCCAGACCTGAAAACATGGTGTCTGATTCAAAGGGGGGCATCTAGCCATCTTAATTACATAGGGGAACCTGCTGCAGGATGCCATTTAAAGCAATGTAGAATGTCCTGCTGTGAGTGCTGCTGCAAGGCCTTTCTTGTTGCAGCACAGAATATGTTATGCAAGGAACCTGTCTGGTATGGTGCAGCCAGAGCCCCCATGTTTCATATGCATTGCATGAGTAATGCATTCAGTCCTATTTTTCCTTGACATTCTGGGACTTGTAGTCTTAATTGTCTAATTTGAAATGGACCATCAAATCCCACAATGCATGATCAAAAACCGCACTAGATGATCTAATAGGGTCATGATTTTGAATAGCTTGAGAGCTCTGTGCAGCTGCAAATGCAGGGGCATGCTCTTTAGATGTTGATATGAAGCAGCTATGGTGCAGTAGGAACTGCAAGGAAATGCTGCTGCAGTGCCCTGTCTGTTGCTGTGTCACAGGCACTACTGGGACATGCTACTACCAGGATCTATTTTACTAGAGCTGTGCTTGTACATGTTCTTCCAGCCACATTACGGCCTTCACAATCATAGTAGTACACTCCTCTTAGCGTACAAAATAGGACTCATCACCTACAGGAAGGCAGTCATGAAGCAGGCTTGTTAGCACTTCTGCACCACTGTTACCCACTTGGCGCTGCTCTTCACTGCCCGTCACCTGCCGAACTTCCACTCACTCTGACTTTGTTTCCTGAAGCTGACATTAAATTCCTCTATATGCGTCAGGTGGTCACAAGACTTGAAAATCCTCACCATACGACTTTGAAGGTGATTCATAAGCTCTTCCAAGTGCTATCCGGTGCCCTTCAATATTGATCCTTGACATAGCGAACACATGTGCCAGAACGGCTCCTTGTCCTCCAGTTCGAGTACTATGAAAATTGTATTCAACCGAAACAAACAAATCTTAACAGTGCTAGTGTTCGAATTAATTTCGTGAGCCTTACCTTCATGACAAAACATTTAGCGAGGGGCTGGAAAGGAAGGGTTGAAATGCCATGCTACGTTATCAGCTGCATAGCGTCATGAAGCATGTTCATGCCATGGTGTCAGCCAATCACGAGCCCGGCATTCACACATTGCCAGATTAACGGTGCGCACCTCGAAGTATCGCCGCACAGAAGTTTCATTATTGCGCATGTGAGATGCTAAACAGACAGTAGCAGCAGCCGCTTCCATCTGACAACAAGCCCATGAAGTAAACGCAGAACAAAGTGAATCGAACCATTCCAATCCGGTCAAAAAGAGCGGCCGCGGATCTCAACAACACGTGCCATTCTTCACAAGAAAGCAATCCTGGCCTAGTAATTCCGATTACATATTCAGAGGCCCAGAGAGTTCATACCTATATATATGGTTCATAGTGACTGTTTCGATAGTCAAAGTTTCGACTGACAAAAGTTCTGACACAAAAGTGTTGAAAAAAAAGTTTTGATTTTTTTTTCATCAGAAAGCATCCGTTCCCTTCTTTCTTTTGGCATCCCTCTTTCGGGTTCACACGTGCCTTATTCCACAGTTCACAATTTTATTGGAAAGCAGGGTTCCCTTCCCCTAGCTTTCCTTTGGCAATGGGTCAGAGACTTTCAATTGTAGAAGAGATTTGATGTGACCCTCATAGGACCACTCTGACGCCTTACACCACCCTTTCCTAAGGCCTTCTGGTTCTTGTAGTTCAGGTCCCGGCCAGAGTCTTTCGAATGTACCGGACCACTCTGCAGCTGGATCTCAATGGGGCTTTCTTCAAAGTTCAAAGGTACACACAAGTTCTTTAGCTTTCAAATGCCAGTTTGGTCTGCTATCAGCTTCCTTCGACTCACCGGCTGTGCTGAACCTGTTGGCTTCTCTGATCTCTCGAGTCAAGGATATTAACACAGTAGCCAGCTTGCCTCCCCACCTGAGTTATCATTGAGAGAGGCCCCTGTACCATTGACATCTGCTGCTCTGCACGCCAGCTGTAACTCCCGGTCTGATAATTTCCCTTTTGGAGGTTTCACGGGTCACAGTTGAAAAGGGCAAGGGCAACTCCCCTTAGTCATCTGTCCATGACTCACTGCCTTTCTGCTCCATTTGAACTGTTGGTTTTGTGTGGCTGCCTCCTCGAGTGTTCAGCCTTGCTCGAAGTGTGCTTTCGTGCTCTGCCTTTTATCTATGTGGGAAAGGTGAAGGGCTGTCAGGTGTGTGTTGTTATTGTCAATTGCCTGACTCTGCCTGACCCGTGTGTTGGGACATGTCAGGTAAACAGCTCTGGTGTTAGTCCGTTGTCTGTTACAGTGTAAGAAGGGGAGTAGAGCTTCTAAATATCCTACAGGGTAGGATGGGGAAAAGGTGTTACAGGAAGGGGACACCATCTCAACCCTTGGTGTCCCACTTCCACTCCCCGAAGACCCCTCGCCCAGGTGATCCTGCCCCACTTGTCCAACCCCAGGAACTGGATCCAATAGCGATGGCCGTGTCCTGGCCACCTGAACGACAGATCTCTGGGGGCTAGCGGGCACAGGGTAGCATAAACAATGGATGATACTCTTCTTTTCTTCTTCAAACTCTGGATGTTCCTCCCATTGTCTCTTTGATCCTGTCTAAAAAAGTTCCAGAGTAACAGCAAGTCTACTCTCTCTCTCTTTATCAAATTTTGAGAAACACTGGTCCTTAGTCTATGGTGATTGTGTGCACTTAATTTTCCTTACTCTCGTTCCTAGCCATTGAACTAGTCTGCATGCATGGAACTACTTCTTTTGCTTCAATTGAATGGGTCAACATACATAGAACTAGTTCTCTTGCATCATTGTGGGCAGTTTCAGGAGTAGTCGATGTTTCGCCTTTGTAAGGTTTGATGTCATGTAAGTGTAGCCAGGCCCTTCATCCCCTTCATTTCACAGCAATGGGGCTCACTTCTTCCTCTTGATATGGCCCCTCAAAGCAGGGCATACTCTAGGTGCGCAACAGTTTGCACACCAGCACCTGGTGGGGGTTTTAGCAATTCTTCTGGTTCAAGAGGTTGATTATCTTTGTTACTTCTTTTTGACCCCTCCCTTCAGTTCTGGATCTGTTGAGACATGAAAGAAATACTTGCAATCATTGTTCTTAGTTAATCATGCATCTAATCACCAAATGCCTTCACTACACTGTGCACATCAGTTTTTACCCTAGTTGGAGGAGCAAGTGGGTTTCTCATACAGCATCCAGTCACAAATTCATGAGGAGTTAGATGGTGAACTGAGCCAAGCTGATTTCTCAGGGAATACAGGGTAAAGGGCTGGCAATGTAGCCACCCCTTTTTTAAAGTCATTCTAAGCTTTGCTATTCGTTCCTTTAATAATCTGTTTAATCTCTCACAGATGCCATTCGCCTCTGGGTGATAAGCGGAAGAAAATGTATATTTGATACCTAATAGGAGAATCCACTTAGGACACAGATCTACCGTGAACAGCATATATCTGTAGCCATTGCATGTCTCCAGCATATACACATAATCTATATGTAGATGCTGAAATGGGCCATTGGGTCTTGGAATTGCTCCTCTTACTGTTCGCAAAGTGTGCCCTGCACTACATTTCTGGCACATAATGAAATTTACAATGAACTGTACCATATGCTCTAATGGATTGGGAGAGAACCATTCTTTTGCAATTGTAGCAGCAAGACTCTCTTGAGTCGTGTGTGCTGAGTAGTGAAACTGCTCCAGCGCTACTCTCAATAATAGTAGAGGCTTAACTGGCTTTCCACTGCTATCCTGTCTCCAAATTGACTCAGTGGGGGATAAGGAACACACCCACTTCCTCCATACATCCTGTTCTTCTTGTGTGGCTAGACCTTGTATCTCAATTATCTGGACAATAGATAGCATGTTAAAGCCCTCCTTTACCAAAATGCATCATCCTATTTTCAAACTAGGTAGGAGTCGATAATAAACTGTTTTTTTTTTTTTTGGCCACTACATCTGCGGCTCCTTTCCGCTGGAAATTTAATCTGTTATTTTGGAATTTGATTAGCATTTTACGACTGACAGGGTCAATGGGAGACTTACAGGCCGATTCATGGAATAATTAGCGCGGCGCAAGTGGGCAAAAACGTGCGAATCGCAGTGGAATAGCGAAAATCACAGTGCAAGTGCGAAAATCGCACGAAAAGCAGCGCACATCGATTCATGGAAGGCCGTGCGCGAGAAAACCATCGGATGTGCGATAAAAAAGTGCGCGGGGCACGTTGGCGCACAGGCCATCTAACTGCGTGCGCCAGGTCACAGCGAAAATCGCACAGGCCACAGCGAAAATCGTACATAGCGCGGCGCACGCAACAAAAGTAGGTGGAACACGGGGCGTAACACTCGGAATGGGGAACAACTTGCCAAAACGTGGGCGTCACGGGGGAAGTACAGGGTACAAGTGCGCGGAACGCCCACACGCTCGCCTACAACACGTATTCATGGAATAGAATAGGGCAAAAAAGCGCACGCTCAAACCAGCGCACAGGCACAAACACGACCGCCACAAGAAAGCAGGCGGTAGCGTCTCTGCGCCTGGAAGAAATGTGCGCCAAAAGGTGCGCCAACAAATAGCACCTATATACAGCCATGATGAATGTCCCATACTGTGGCCCTCCAGGACAAATGACGTGCAAAGGGGTACCCACAAACACGGACACCCGCTGACAAAAAATACGTGTGCATGTATACCGGGGTGCGCGGGAAGTCTCACACGAGATTTGGCAGGGTACGTGGATTTCAGGGGTGCGCGGGAAGTTCCACACGCGATTTGGCCGGGTACGTGCGCGGGAATTTCCAGACGTGATTTGGCTGGGTACGTGGATCTCAGGGGTGCGCGGGAAGTCCCACACACGATTTGGCAGGGTACGTGGATTTCAGGGGTGCGCGGGAAGTCCCACACGCTATTTGGCAGGGTACGTGGATTTCAGGGGTGCGCAGGAAGTTGCCCACGCGATTTGGCCGGGTACGTGCGCAGGAATTTCCACACGCGATTTGGCTGGGTACATGGATCTCAGGGGTGCGCGGGAAGTCCCACACGCTATTTGGCAGGGTACGTGGATTTCAGGGGTGCGCGGGAAGTTGCACACGCGATTTGGCCGGGTACGTGCGCGGGAATTTCCACACGCGATTTGGCTGGGTACGTGGATCTCAGGGGTGTGCGGGAAGTCCCACACGCGATTTGGCAGGGTACGTGGATTTCAGGGGTGCGCGGGAAGTTGCACACGTGATTTTGCAGGGTACGTGCGCGGGAATTTCCACACGCGATTTGGCTGGGTACATGGATTTCAGGGGTGCGCGGGAAGTTCCACACGCGATTTGTCAGGGTACGTGGATTTCAGTGGTGCGCGGGAAGTTCCACACGCGATTTGGCCGTGTACGTGGATTTCAGGGGTGCGCGGGAAGTCCCACACGCTATTTGGCAGGGTACGTGGATTTCAGGGGTGTGCAGGAAGTTGCCCACGCGATTTGGCCGGGTACGTGCGCGGGAATTTCCACACGCGATTTGGCTGGGTACGTGGATCTCAGGGGTGCGCAGGAAGTCCCACACGCGATTTGGCAGGGTACGTGGATTTCAGGGGTGCGTGGGAAGTTGTACACGCGATTTTGCAGGGTACGTGCGCGGGAATTTGCACACGCGATTTGGCTGGGTACATGGATCTCAGGGGTGCGCGGGAAGTCCCACACGCTATTTGGCAGGGTACGTGGATTACAGGGGTGTGCGGGAAGTTCCACACGCGATTTGGCCGTGTAAGTGGATTTCAGGGGTGCACGGGAAGTTCCACAAGCGATTTGTCAGGGTACGTGGATTTCAGTGGTGCGCGGGAAGTTCCACACGCGATTTGGCCGTGTACATGGATTTCAGGGGTGCGCGGGAAGTCCCACACGCTATTTGGCAGGGTACGTGGATTTCAGGGGTGTGCAGGAAGTTGCCCACGCGATTTGGCCGGGTACGTGCGCGGGAATTTCCACACGCGATTTGGCTGGGTACGTGGATCTCAGGGGTGCGCAGGAAGTCTCACACGCGATTTGGCCGTGTATGTGGATTTCAGGGGTGCGCGGGAAGTTCCACACGCGATTTGTCAGGGTACGTGGATTACAGGGGTGCGCGGGAAGTTCCACACGCGATTTGGCTGGGCACGTGTATGACAGGGGTACGCGGGAAATTCTACACGCGATTTGGCTGTGTGCTCCCAGGTATTCCCTGTACACCCTCCACGGCCCCTGCAGGCAGCACACACCACAGGGGACTACCCTGCACACCTGCTCATGTCACCCAGCACCCCCACCCCCCAGCATCCAGGGGCACCCTCCACCAGGCCCCCACTCATGTCTCCCACCACCCCCAACCCCCAGCCACCATGGGCAGCCCCCACCAGGCCCCCACTCATGTCTCCCACCCACTCGCACCCCCCAGCCACCATGGGCAGCCCCCACCAGGCCCCCACTCATGTCCCCTATCACCCCCACCCCCCAGCAGTGCAGGGGCAGCTTCCACCAGGCCCCCACTCATGTCTACCACCACCCCCACCCCCCAGCAGTGCAGGGGCAGCCCCCACCAGGCCCCCACTCATGTCTCCCACCCACCCCCACCCCCTAGCCACCATGGGCAGCCCCCACCAGGACCCCACTCATGTCCCCTATCACCCCCACCCCCCAGCAGTGCAGGGGCAGCCTCCACCAGGCCCCCACTCATGTCTACCACCACCCCCACCCCCCAGCAGTGCAGGGGCAGCCCCCACCAGGCCCCCACTCATGTCTCCCACCCACCCCCACCCCCCAGCCACCATGGGAAGCCCCCACCAGGCCCCCACTCATGTCCCCTATCACCCCCACCCCCCAGCAGTGCAGGGGCACTCTCCACCAGGCCCCCACTCATGTCCCCCTGCACCCCCACCCCCCAGCATCCAGGGGCACCCTCCACCAGGCCCCCACTCATGGCCCCTATCACCCCCACCCCCCCGCCACCAGGGACAGCCTCCACCAGGCCCCCACTCATGTCTACCACCACCCCCACCCCCCAGCCATCATGGGCAGCCCCCACCAGGCCCCCACTCATGTCCCCCTGCACCCCCACCCCCCAGCATCCAGGGGCACCCTCCACCAGTCCCCCACTCATGTCTCCCACCACCCCCACCCCCCAGCCACCATGGCCATCCCCCACCAGGCCCCCACTCATGTCTCCCACCACCCCCACCCCCCAGCAGTGCGGGGCACCCTCCACCAGGCCCCCACCCATGTCTCCCACCACCCCCACCCCCCAGCAGTGCAGGGGCAGCCTCCACCAGGCCCCCACCCATGTCTCCCACCACCCCCACCCCCCAGCAGTGCAGGGGCAGCCTCCACCAGGCCCCCACCCGTGTCTCCCACCACCCCCACCCCCCAGCAGTGCAGGGTCAGCACCACCAGGCCTCCACTCATGTCTCCCACCCACCCCCACCCCCCTGCCACCATGGCCATCCCCCACCAGGCCCCCACTCATGTCTCCCACCACCCCCACCCCCCAGCCATCATGGCCATCCCCCACCAGGCCCCCACTCATGTCTACCACCACCCCCAACCCCCAGCAGTGCAGGGGCAGCCCCCACCAGGCCCCCACTCATGTCTCCCACCCACCCCCACCCCCCAGCCACCATGGGCAGCCCCCACCAGGCCCCCACTCATGTCCCCTATCACCCCCACCCCCCAGCAGTGCAGGGGCACCCTCCACCAGGCCCCCACTCATGTCCCCCTGCACCCCCACCCCCCAGCATCCAGGGGCACCCTCCACCAGGCCCCCACTCATGGCCCCTATCACCCCCACCCCCCAGCATCCAGGGGCACCCTCCACCAGGCCCCCACTCATGTCTCCCACCACCCCCATCCCCCAGCCACCATGGGCACCCTCCACCAGGCCCCCACTCATGTCTCCCACCCACCCCCACCCCCCAGGCACCATGGCCATCCCCCACCAGGCCCCCACTCATGTCCCCTATCACCCCCACCCCCCAGCAGTGCAGGGGCACCCTCCACCAGGCCCCCACCCATGTCCCCCTGCACCCAGGTCCTCACAATCACCAACCATGTGCGTAATGGTCGGCCTCCACAGCCAAAAGGCCCTACCAAGTAACCCATTCACCCACATGGAAATGAAAATTACATGTTACACCCCCAACGTACATAAAGCAAATGAACCCATGTCTGTTACACACAATGGTTGCAAATGATTTTGAAAACACCCAACATGACATGCATGAAACCAATGAGATGATACCACACAGTGAAGTATGAAAACAAAAATGTATTAAATAAATATGAATGCAAATGAAATGAAACAAAGTACAATGCCAATGAAAAAAAGAAAAGGTGCATGTCCGTCCCAAAAAATGAAAAACACCAAATCCAAAATTTTTTTACTTCAAAGTCACATTAAAAATGAAATCAATCCGACAGAAAAAAACAAAAATCCAAACACCATTGCTCCATGGAGAAGAAAAAATAAAATTAAAAAATAAAACAATCCAATGAAGAACTATGTACAAAATATCCAAGGGTCCATGAGCCCAACTGAACAAAGGAAACCTACAAAAAACCCTAACAAAAATGCAACTATATACAAAAAGTAGAGCTGTGTCCGTCGACTCCAAATTATAAGAACAAACAAAGGAAACCTAATACTAAAGAACTATATACAAAGGCGGCGGGCAAGTTCAGCGGCTCACTCCATAGTGTTCCGGGCCAGGGCATCATCAAACTCCTCGTCTATGTCCCAGAGGCGGTCCTGTTCCATGGCCCCGAGGGTCCGCAGGGACGACGCCATCTGCTCCTCCAACCCCCTGCGGATTGCCTCGAGGCACTCGGCCCGCCTCAGGGCCCTCCGCATGGAATTCTCCGCCCTGACCATCGTGAGCCGCTCCTCTTCCGCCCGCCGCCGCTCTGCACCTATCTGCTGGCCCAACCGCAGCCACACGGAAGACACTTCCTGTCCTGGGTCCTCCTGCCCTCCGGCCGATGCCTGCCCCTCCAGTGTTGATGGCCCCGTGCCATGATGCCTCCCACGTTGACTCTGCTGCTGCCTCCGACGCAACTGCCTCTGCCAGCACGATGGCATCCAGGCTGATGGAATCCACCGACGCCGTCGTGCACGTGCCCTGCCTGATGATGCCGGCACATCCTCCATCTGCTGGGGTACAGTTGCTGTGGTGTCCACCCCTGCTTGACCTCCGACTCCCGACTGTGGCAGGGATGGGATCCCCACCGAGCTGGCTGCATAGGTCAGGGCAGGTCCACAGGGGGCCCTGGTGGCATCTGGCCTGGAAGACGGCAAGGAGAACGACTGGCGTATAGCCTCCACATAGGAGGAGAGGGCCGCCAGATTGGCCGACACATGCAGGAAACCCCCGAACATGGAAGATCCCAATTGGGCCACGTCGGCACGGTGCTCTTCGTGATGATGTGCGTGCTCCTCCCGGGAAGCACGCACGTCATCACGAATTGCACCCGCGCGCATCGCAACCCCAATCAGGACCTTCTCCATACGGACATGGGTCCCCTCGTCCGCAGGTGGAGGGGAGTCAGGTGACATGGACATCCCCTCTACCAGCGGACGGGCCTGGGACGGGGCAACCCTGCTGGTGCATGGTGGTGCACTCACAGGGTCAGGGACAGCGACATGCACAGGCCCCTCCACGGTGACCTGTGCTGCCTCCTGCCCCTGGCCCTGGACTGCACCACTTGCACCAGCAGGGATGCCCCCACCAGGCCCCATGTGTGCCCCTGTGGCGGCCTTCTCCTCCTCTGTGGAAACCACCAACCTGGATGGCTCCTCACCGTCTTCCACCGTAGCAGGCCCCTGTGGGGGCTCACCCACCCCTTCCGCTGCAGCCGTGGGGGCATCCCCGCCGCCTTGCTACACAGCGCCGTCTCCACCCTCTTCTTCACTAGCCGCTGCGTAGAGGGAGACAAAGAACACAAGCATCAGGGTACTGTACAATGGTCCCCTAGACAGGAAGCAATAGCAGATGAGTACCACTGTCAAAGTACACTTCCATCATGTCCCTCCACAACACATGGGTCAGTCCAGGCAAAACACACACAGTAACAGGCATGGTGCATGCCATGGACATTTCCATACATGTCCAATGGACTCTTGAAACATACAATGATATGGAACTCACATGCATCATGGGTCATGCCTATCACATGCACACACTTCACCTCAGTCACATCCATCTGGCCCCATACACCCCAAACACAGCGGATACAAGGGTAACTAGGCTGCATCAGTGAATCTGTGCATTGTCACACACATGTGTCATGCATCCATGGCATGCACAAGTCACAGACACGCAGGTCAGGCACACAGACATGGCTACCATATATCTACCTGCCATCAGCACCCATCCCTCACCCCCACCCATGTCCAGGAACAGAGACTGGCATGCTCTCATGTCTAAAATCTGCATAGGGCTCCCCATGTGGCATTTAAACACATGCAACAACCATGTGGTTCACATATCACTGGTCGCACATGCATTACCATGATGTCCCTGCACACATACATGCATACATGGCCTATGTCACACATACAGGCAAGTATCAGAGAACCAGCACACCGCAACATGCCCTGTCTCACACAGCAATGCTTGGACACTTACCGCTCAACTCCAGACGGGTCTCCCTCTCAAGGATCTGGGCGTGGAGCGCTGGGCGTACGCGTTCCAGGACCCTCATCTGGATGGAACTCATGCGGCCCCGGCCCCCCTCCACGAGGCGCCGGGCCTTCACGAGGGTCCTGGACCTCAAGTCCTCCCAGCGCTTCTTGATCTTCTGGACGTCGCGGGTTGCCACCCCCTCCGCGTTGATGGCAACCACACAGTCGGCCCAGATCCTCTCCCGTCCTTCCTTGCTGGCGTGGGACGATCCAAAGAGGGCATCATACTGCCCCAGGACATGCTCCACCAGGACACCAACTTCGGTGGCAGTGAAGCTGGTGCCCCTCTGCCCCTCTGGCCTGGGGTTGCCACTGGTGCCAGATGTGGAAGTGCCCGACATGGCAACCCCAGAGGCAGGTGTGGGTGGGCAACTGGGTCCTGGGGCTGGGCTGTGGAGCGATGTAATCCCAGTCGGGAGTCTTCAGTTCCAGCAGGGGTGGACACAGCAACTGGACCCCTGCAGATGGCTGATGTGCAGGCACCAAATGGCAGCGGTGGCAGCAGGCAGGCAGGCAGGCAGGCAGCAGCAGATGGCACGTGGGAGGCTGCTCGGGGCACTGGGGGCAGTAATTCGGCCTTCTGGGCAGGAGCGTGGTCTTCCGTGTGTTTTCGCGTGGCCAGCTTGATACGGAGTGATTTGGCACGTGAAAATCCTGCACGTCAGCGTGAAATTCGAGGAAAGGCCCTTAGCGCGTAAGCGCGTCAGCACGCATACGCGATTCTATTGGACCAAAGGCCCTCAGCGCGTAAGCGCGTCTGTGACGTGACCCGCACAGGTGTTTCCCACACAGCACGTGATGACAGAGCACACGTGGAAAGACTGCACGTCAGAGTGTCATCGCGTGTAATTGGACAGCACGTCAGAGTGTCATCGCGTGTAATTGGACAAAAGTGCGCGTACACGCGATTGGCCTATGTACGTGTATATCAGGGGTGCGCGGGCACTTACACACGCAAGTACGTCAGCGCACCTGTATCCCGGGGTGCGCGGGAATTTCCACACGCTATTGGACTGGGTACTGGATTTCAGGGGTGCGCGGGTCACACGCTCGCCTACAACACGCGCAACGCATAAATTTGCGCGCTAACAAAATAACAAGCTCAGACCCAGGATGAACATACCGTTCCTAGCAGCAGTGGGCGTGGGCTACCAAAGGAGGAGGAGGAGGATAGTCAGGGCCAGAATATTCACACCAAGAACCAGCCTTTTCGGGATGCCTGATGACCAGGTGTATGGGAGGTACAGGTTTCCACCACACATAATACTGGACCTGGTGAGTGAGTGGGAGGAAGACCTCACATCACCCACCCTGTGCTCCCAAGCACTCAGCCCCCTGGAGAAGGTCCTCAATGTACTGCACTTCTTAGCCACAGGATCATTTCAGCGGACAAGTGCCATAGTGGGTGGGGTATCACAGGCCACCCAGTCACGCTGCCCACACCAGGTCTTAAACATCATCACTGCACGCCCATCAGTCCGCAGGCACATATACCTGCCCCGAACACCTGCAGAAAGGCATGCTGCCGCCCTGGATTTTTACGGTGTGGCACGATTCCCCAAAGTGCTAGGTGCCATCGACCTCACCCATGTGGCTCTACGTCCCCCCAGGGCATCAGAGCACATCTATAGGAACCGCAAGCACTGGCATTCCATCAACGTGCAGGTAGTATGTAATGCCAAGGGAATCATCACCTCAGTATATGCCAACTATCCCGGGTCCACCCACGACAGCTTGATTTACCGAATGTCCACCCTAAGCCGGGACCTAGAAGCTGGGCGGCATGGCGATACATGGCTGCTTGGTGAGTATGAATGCCACTGCACATGCATGCATGTCAGATACTGAGCAAGGTCACAACCCCACCAATGATACCAATCACCACCTGCACAGGGGACAGTGCCTACCCTCTCAGCCCCCACATGATGACGCCAATTCGGAACCCCACCACGCCACCCCAGGTAAGATATAACACAGCCCACATTACAACCCGGGGCATAGTGGAGCGCACATTCGGAGTGCTAAAGTCACGCTTTCGCTCCCTTGACCGTTCTGGCGGGCAGCTGTTATACGCTCCCCCAGTAGTGTGCAGGATCATAGTGGCAGCATGTGTCCTGCACAACGTTGCAACACGCCGGGGCCTGGCCGTGGACATGGTGGTGGCCCCACATCCCCAACCACATGCACAGCCGCTGCGCATGGGAGGGGAAAGGGCACGGGGGGAGGCAGCCCGTACACAGCTAGTGGCTAATTACTTCACATAGAAATCACACCCCTGTGGAGTGCACACTGCCCTGGCACATTCCATCTGACAATCAATGATGACTCAACCTGACACTGATCCTGAATGTCTGGAGAATCAACCGTTAAAACCATATCAGCCTGAGATTGTTCACCTGGAAGTGTTACAATGTGTGCATCCCTACCCACACAGACACCACCAATGCAGTTTTGTGAAGAAACACATTCAAGCAGCTAAAATGAATACCCACTTTCAAAATGCAACAAGAGGACAGTGCCATGTCAGCCAACCCATCCCCAGCACCGCCACACGACACACCGTGCCATGTCATGCTATTTGCAGGTAAACAAAGTAATCCCCACAACATGACACTAGTGTCACAATGTACAGTGTCCCTAATTGAAACTTGCAACACCTGAAATGCTCACAGTAATGCAGGACCAACAACAAACTTGAGCAGGTACTACCATTAACATGACATCACAAATGTTATAAATTAGTAGTCTCACCACCTGGAAATGCCTGCACTCCCACCACTACCAACTGTGCAGTGTTGGCGCCATGTAGAGTTGTAGGTGCACTGCTGCCAACATGGACCCCATCTCCAAACTAGAGGGCCTTGTGTAGACATGAGGAAGGGACCTGCAAATTGGGAGGTAGACACAGATGATGAGTTACACATCAATGCAACAGGCAGTGTACAACACAACAGCAATATGCACTAGGAATGTATACACAGTATTGACTATACTACCCACACATGTAGTGGGAGTCCAATGTCACCATGTACGTCAATGTCACTTGGGCACACCCTTTGCAAGCCCATGGAAACGGGAAGCAGGAGGGGTGTGTGTGACTCAAACCCAAGCATCTGAACCAAATACATGACAAGCCTGCATGTGCCCAGCCACAATGCAGCGTATGCCCACAGGAACCACGGAAGGCAACAAATTGTCCCAAAAAAATTGGGAAAAAAAAAATTAAAAATAAAAATAAAAATAAAAATAAAAAAAATCAAAAATGGCCATTGATGGGCCCGGGGGGGTTGGGGAGGCCACCCAGGAGGTCCGAGGACAGGGTGCACACCAAAACCCACCTGTGTGGATCCTGGGAAAAAAAACACCTCCATGGGCTCATGGCCCACACGGCTACCCTATTGTGGGAGTATCACTGCTGTCGCTATTATCACCCTGTGCAGCTGCATCCGGAGGTGGTTGCACTATGGGAGGCAGCCCACGCAAGGCCCTAGTCTGCTCCTCCATGGCTGCAAGCATGCGGGTGTGGTAGGTCTTGTTCTGGAGGATGAGTGTGCGGAGGTCCCCATGCAACAACTCACGGGATGCCTGGACCTCCGCCCTCGTTGCCTGCATCTCAGCTGAGAGCGTACGGGTGAGACGCTCCAGCTGCTGTTCTGTCCTTTGGTGTGTTGAAGCCTCAAGCTCAACAAGAGTCGTCCTGAGGTGAAGGAGCTCCTGCCACAGGGCTTCCCTGTGGCCCTGGGACTCTATGGAGATGGCCTCCTGCAGAGTCGCCAGTGCCGCCCGCCTGTCCCTGTTGGACGCCAACATGTCCTCCCTGTGTGACTGGCAGATGGAGTCGGTTGCCTGCTGTAGTCGCTCCATCAGCCTTTCAGGGGGGACAATGGAAGTGGCCACCCTATCCATGGCCTGAGCCATCATCTCGGATGATGCTGCCTGTTGGGTTGCCATACTGTAAATGGATTGCTCCCATGCGGTATTGCCAGGTGGCGTACGGCCACCACGTCGGCGGGCACCACACCTGTCTGGGGCAAGGCGAACTGCGCCATGCTGTGCCGGCACTGCCTGAGGCTGCAGGACTGCATTCCCCCTCTGATCTGCTGGCCCAGGAACAGGATCAGATGTCGCGGAGTGTGACCCTGCATCCGTAACCACCAAAGGCATAGCTGCCAACACTGACATCCCCATTGAGGGTTCTGACCCTGGTGCAGGTGGGTGGGACAGAACAGAATCCCTCCCTGGAACACTCTCCTGCGACGGCACGTAGGTCTCATTATCCGAATCAACACCTGAGTACAGCTCGGGGGAGGTGCAGCCAGAGACACCCCTTGAGAGCACGACCTGTAGCACTTGTGGGTTTCTCACCCACCACCACACCACGTCCCTCACTGGTGGTTGGTCGGCCCTGGGACCCCTCCTGGGTCTGCACCATCTCCACAACCCCAGCAGTATCAGGTGCGTCTTCCCCTGCAAAGACATAAAAACAAAGAAATTGAAACAGGCATTAGCACCATGGCACACAATGAGGGCTGAGAAGCAAGAGAACCAGTACTTGATTGACACATGTCCCACATGACTAAAACCCTCCCATGCATGCACCCTCACTGCATATGAAGGGCAGGCAAATGGCACACACTGATGACACCAAGAGGAAGAGGAACACATTTTCTGCATGCTGTCTGGCAGTGGCATCACACATTGGCCTGTGATTGCCAGGTGAAACACACATGCCATCACACAGATGGCATGTACCATTGCTATTGAGTGAAGATGGAGAGGAGGGCAGCACCTATTCATTCAGTCCAGTTCCCGCATGTAATAGCTTTTCTAATTCAAACAGGTCAGATTTTTCACCTGGAGCTGCCAGTCCAAAATGGTCCAATTGCACAGGGACATGTGTGAACAAATGATATCCAGGTAACAAAGTCACTCCACTTTATCATAGCCATGTCAGACATGTGACTAGAGGACTGCGAAATGCCTAGTAAAAGAAGGTGGAATGCAAACAATCTGACTGAATGAACAGTGAAAAATAAGCAACAATGTTGTGGCAAGGTGACACTTCAAGGGCAACTGGCGTGCATTTGGGCTAGATGTCTACTGTTGGCAGAAGGGATACTGCTATGGCCAAATGCAGCTGCGCAGGATGTATTGCATGAAGCACATGGCTGACCCATACGACTCAGGCGCACACACTCTCACCTGGCACACAAACAGAAGCCCTCACACACACCATGCACATGGATGACACACACATGGATGTGCACTCACCGGACAATGCCTCGTAATCAGGCAGATCTCCCACGCCTTGGATCTGTTCCTCCGTGACGTAGGTCCCAGCGACTGACTCATGTGGAGTGAGTTCCATGTCTACTACTGGAGACCCACCTCCAGTCACTAGAGTTGCGGCATGACTTGAGGCCAGCTTACTCTTTGCCCTGCGCTTTAGGTCATTCCAGCGCTTATAGCAATCATTGGCTGTGCGCCTCACGATTCCAAGGGCACTTACGATGTCTGCAACGGTCTGCCAGTGTGCCTGGCGTTGTGCAGGTGTGGTCTTGGATCCTGCAACAATGACCATCTTGTTATCATGTGCGGACACATACTCGACAAGTGCATTCAGTTCGTCATCCCTGAAGCTGGGCTTCCTCGACGGGCCGGACTGTGTAGCCGTGTCTGGGGCATCAGCCTGTGCCGGACGAGCACTCTTCCTCTTCCGCTTGGAAGGTGGTGGTGATCCTGAGTGTCCTGCGCCGGTCTGGACACTAGGGGCAGGAGCCCTGGTGGACTCTGTATCAGGAGTGTGGGATTTCACACTCAGCATGGGAGTTGGTGCAGGCATTGGCTCAAGTGTAATGGTGTCAGGGGGAATGTCAGCAGGATGGACTAGGACCGACACTGTCCTGGCTGGGTGTGTGAGAGCTGGGGTGGATGGAGCCGCAACTGCCCCTGCAGCCTCTCCGCCCTGCCTACTTGGGGCAGCAGATGACCTTGCTGCCCCAGATGCACGTGGCATGATGACATCAACGTGCACCAGCGCACGTGTCATAGGCCTGCTGACCTGGAAGTCAGCCATGGAGTCAGCCAGGTCTGGTGCCACAATGGGCTGGTCCAACAAGGGCTGAGCATGGATGATGTCAGCCACATCAGCCTCAACGGGAGGGGGGGGGATTATGGGTGCCCTTGACTGGTCCTCCACACATGGGGGGACAGGCTCACCCTGCAAGTAACGACCACGTCCCCTACCGGATCCACCACGGCCACCACTTGTGGCTCTTCCACCTTTGCCACCCTTACGGAATCCTCGCCTCCCAGCCATGGCACTGATGTTAATGTGCGTATGGGAGTGGCTGTAAACTATTGTCCTGGGCAATTGGGGGTCAAAGGGGTTGGGTACCAGATGGTAATTGAGATGACGTGCACGCAACCCCTCCTAGACCACGTATGCAGAAAGAAAAACCTGCACTACGCTGTGGCACCCAGTAACACAAGAATGAACGTATGTGTGTCACACGCAGCCTAGAATGACCTCTGAAGGGGTAGGCTATACACGGGGCAAGCACAGATGTTAGATACGTGCGTGACTCACCGTCTGCCAGGTAAAAGAGCGTGAAAAAGGAGCGCGTTTGGTTGGCAACACCCCCGCCAAAAGAAGATTTGTACGCTGTCTGAGGAGACAGGACAACAGTAGAAGGGAACACTGTTTGAGGGAACAGGCCCAGGTAAACCAGTAAAAGAGAAAAAAGAGAAAAAGCTGTCAGAGGTAACAGGGAATACGAACTTGAAACGCCGTGAAGTAAATCGCGTGTGAAACGACAAGAAGTACAGAATTCACCCACTCGCTCTCCACGAAAAGCACGTACGAGGAAATGGTGTTCTACACGTACCTTTTATACAGGCCCACACGTCCAGCGTCACTTACGCGGCGTGTACGCGCTAGGGCCATTTCCACCAATTACACGCTTTGTCACTTCTGCGTGTAGGGCCATTTCCACCAATTACACGCTTTGTCACTTCTGCGTGTAGGGCCATTTCCACCAATTACACGCTTTGTCACTGCCGCGTGTACGCGCTAGGCCCATTCCCACCAATTACACGCTTTGACACTCGGACGTGTCTTTCATTTTTTTCACACGCAACATTTTCAAACCTGTGCCCAATTCAACGTGCACGTGACTTCATAGACGCGCATACGCTGGCGACGCGTTTATGCGCTAAGGGCCTTTCCTCGAATTACACGCAGACGTGTTGGATTTTTCACGTGCAAAATCACTCCGTATCAAGCTGGCCACGCGTAAGCACACGGAAGACCACGCTCCTGCCCAGAAGGCCGAACTACTGCCCCCCAGAGCCCCGAGCACGCTCCCACCTGCCATCTGCTGCTGCCTGACTGCCTGCTGCCCACGTGCACTGCCATTTGCTGCCTGCACATCAGCCAGGGGTGCTGTTGCTGTGACCACCCCTGCTGGAACCGAAGACTCCCGACTGGGATTCCATCGCTCCACAGCCCAGCCCCAGGACCCAGTTGCCCACCCACTCCTGCCTCTGGGGTTGTCATGTCGGGGCAAACACCATCTGTGACCACTGACAACCCCCGGCCAGAGAGGCAGAGGGGCACCAGCTTCAGTGCCACCGAAGTTGGTGTCCTGGTGGAGCAAGTCCTGGGGCAGTATGATGCCCTCTTCGGAAGTTCCCGCGCCGACAAGGAAGGACGGACTCGGATCTGGACTGACATCGTGATTGCCATCAACGCAGAGGGGGTGGCAGTCCGCGACTTACAACATGTCAGGAAGCGCTGGGAGGACTTCAGGTCCAGGACCCTGAACAAGGCCCGGCACCTCTTGAAGGCAGCGGATGCCAAGGGGCGCCGGGGCCACTTGTCGGAAGAACAGATGAGGGTCCTGGAACGCATATCCCCAGCGCTCCACGTCCAGGTCCTAGAGAAGCAGACCCGTCTAGAGTCGAGCGGTGAGTGTACATGCATCCTGATTGTGAGCAGTGCGTGTGGTGATTATTCGGTAGTGTGCAGGTTGCACATCTGTTTGTATGGGGTCGAGTATGGGTGGGGGTGTACAGGGCCGTGGGGCTGACACATGCGAGGGCTGTAATGTGTGAGACATGGATGGTGCTTGTGTGTGTAGGCTTGCATGCCAAATGCAGTTGTGTGGGCACACATGTTTGGATGAATGTGTATGTAAGTAGACATGTCCGAGATGTCACGCATGTATGTTGTTTTCGGCTGCATGTATGTGCACTGTGTACATGTGCATGTGTGTGTATTTGACAAGGGTGCAACAGTGATGCAACATGGATGCATGTGACAGCGGTATGTGGAAGCCTGATTGGCAGATGTGACATGGATGCCCGTCTGAACAGTGCGACACTTGGCAGAGGTGTACACATGCATGCAAGTGTGGTGGTGTGTGTACATGTGTGGTGCACTTCCTGTGTTGCATGTGATGTCTGGCTCACCTTTGGCTGCTCATGCTGTTGTATGTGTAGGGATGGTGGTGGCAGTTGCGATATGGCTGTGGTATGGCTCATGTGTGCGAGTTGTAATGACATGTGTGTTGGGGATGTGATGACATGTCTGAGGTTTGCCAATGCCACTCATGTGCAACTGTCATGTGTGTATGTGTCCATTGTACAGTGCCCTGATGCCTGTGTTTTGTTTCTCCCTGTCTGCAGCGTCAACTGATGAAGAGGGCGGAGAAGGTGCTGTGGAGCACAGCGGCGGGGATCCCACCGCCAGCCGGAGACGCAAGGCCCGGCTCCCCTCCCGTGTTGTCATCTCGTCGGGGAGTGAGGAGTCCGGTGCCGCGTCCCAGGCCGCAGCTGCCGGGGGGAGGTCCAAGAGGCGGAGGTTGGAGTTGGACTCCTCTGCAGCAGAAGGGGCAGCTGGGACCCCACAGGGCCCAACAGGGGAAGATGGCACGGAGTCATCCAGGTTGGTGGGGGGTTTGGTGGAGGAGGAGGCCGTGCAAGCACCAGAGACGGGGTCTGGAGGTGGGGATCCCACTGGTGCTAGTGGTGCAGTGCAGGACCAGGGACAGGAGGCAGCACAGGCCGCCGCGGAGGTGCCTGTGTGCAATCCTGTCCCCGATCCTGTCCCTGCATCATCTTGCACCAGCAGGGATGCCTACGTCCAGACCCGTTTTCAGGCAGGGGATGAGCTGACGTCAACTGGCCTTCCTCTGCCTGCGGACGTGGCTATCCAGGTCCGGGTTGAGCCTGTCCTGGCTGGTGTGGCGTTGCGTCAACGGGCCATGCGAAGTGACCTGCAGTCTTTTCATGGAGAGACTGCACGTCATCTCGAATGGCTCGTTGACCACGTCAGCCTGCTGGGACAGGTCACCCAGGCCGGATTCCTCCGTCTGATGGGGCTTGCTCCGACCCCCTCCTCAACTGGACCCCCTACGCGCCAGTCGTCCTCTGTGCCATCTTCCCACCCATCAGTCACATGGGTGCCCTGTGGAGCTGCCTCTGACGATGCGGCCAGGCTGGTGGAGGAGGCATCCCTGCCACAGTCGGGAGTCGGACGTCCAGCAGGGGTGGCCACATCAACAACTGCACCCCAGCCGGCGGAGGATGTGCAGGCAGCAGGAGGCAGTGCACGGGCAGAGGCAGAGCAGCAGCAGCAACGTGGTGGGGGCCATGAAGGCTCGGGGCCTTCAACATCGGAGGGGCAGGCATCGGCCGGAGGGCAGGAGGACTCAGGACAGAGAGTGTCTTCCGTGTGGCAGCGGTTAGGCCACGCCATAGGTGCGGAGCGGCGGCGGGCGGAAGAGGCGCGGCTCACAATGGTCAGGGCGGAGAACTCCATGCGGAGGGCCCTGAGGCGGGCCGAGTGCCTCGAGGCAATCCGCAGGGGGTTGGAGGAGGACACGGCGTCGTCCCTGCGGACCCTCGGGGCCATGGAACAGGACCGCCTCCGGGACATCGAACAGGAGTTCGATGATGCCCTGGCCCGGAACACCACGGAGTGAGCCGCTGAACTTGCCCGCCGCCTTTGTATATAGTTCTTTAGTATTAGGTTTCCTTTGTTTGTTCTTATAATTTGGAGTCGACGGACACTGCTCCACTTTTTGTATATAGTTGCATTTTAGTTAGGGTTTTTTGTAGGTTTCCTTTGTTCAGTTGGGCTCATGGACCCTTGGATGTTTTGTACATAGTTCTTCATTGGATTGATTTTATTTTTCATTTGACTTTGGACGACATTTTTTTGGATTAGGATTTGGTGTTTTTATTTTTTTAAACGGACATGCAGCTTATCTTTTTTTCATTCCCATTGTAGTTTGTTTCATTTCTTTTGCATTCTTTCTTTTTTTTAATACAATTTTGTTTTCATACTTCACTGTGTGGAATCATCTCATTGGTTTCATCCATGTCATGTTGGGTGTTTTCCCATTCAATTGCAACCATTGTGTGTGACGGACATGGGTTCATTAGCTTTATGAACATTGGGGGTGTAACATGTAATTTCCATTTCCATGTGGGTGAATGGGTTACTTGGTAGGGCTTTTTGGCTGTGGAGGCTGACCATAACGCACATGATTGGGGATTGTGAGGACCTGGTGGAGGCTGCCCATGGTGGCTGGGGGGTGGGGGTGGTGGGAGACATGGGTGGGGGCCTGGTGGAGGGTGCCCCTGGATGCTGGGGGGTGGGGGTGATAGGGCCCATGAGTGGGGGCCTGGTGAAGGGTGCTCCACACTCCTGGGGGGTGGGGGTGGTGGGAGACATGAGTGGGGGCCTGGTGGGGGATGCCCATGGTGGCTGGGGGGTGGGGGTAGTGGGAGACATGAGTGGGGGCCTGGTGGGGGATGCCCATGGTGGCTGGGGGGTGGGGGTGGTGGGAGACATGAGTGGGGGCCTGGTGGAGGCTGCCCCTGCACTGCTGGGGGGTGGGGGTGGTGGGAGACATGCATTGTTGATCAGTAGTGCAAGGTGACATGTGGGTTGGCTGGGGGGCATGCCCATGGTGGATGGGCTGCCTGCGGGACATGAGCAGGGGTGCAGGGTAGTCCCCCGTGGTGTGGGCTGCCTGCAGGGGCCGTGGGGGTTGTCGAGCGTACACCTGGGAGGACCCACACAGCCAATTCACGTGTAGTACTCCCCAGAACCCCTGAAATACACGTACCCTGATGAAATCGCGTGTGGAACTTCCCGCGCACCCCTGAAATACACGTACCCTGCTTGCACGGGGCCAATCGCGTGTGGAACTTCCCGCGCACCCCTGAAATACACGTACCCTGCTCGCACTGGGCCAATCGCGTGTGGAACTTCCCGCGCACCCCTGAAATACACGTACCCTGATGAAATCGCGTGTGGAACTTCCCGCGCACCCCTGTAATACACGTAGCCTGCTTGCACGGGGGCCAATCGCGTGTGGAACTTCCCGCGCACCCCTGAAATACACGTACCCTGCTCGCACGGGGCCAATCGCGTGTGGGACTTCCCGCGCACCCCTGAAATACACGTACCCTGATGGAATCGCGTGTGGAACTTCACGCGCACCCCTGAAATACACGTACCCTGCTGAAATCGCGTGTGGAACTTCCCGCGCACCCATGGAATACACGTACCCTGCTCGCACTGGGCCAATCGCGTGTGGAACTTCCCGCGCACCCCTGAAATACACGTACCCTGCTGAAATCGCGTGTGGAACTTCCCGCGCACCCCTGGAATACACGTACCCTGCTCGCACGGGGCCAATCGCGTGTGGAACTTCCCGCGCACCCCTGAAATACACGTACCCTGCTGTAATCGCGTGTGGAACTTCCCGCGCACCCCTGTAATACACGTACCCTGCTGATTTTGGTGTGGAACTTCCCGCGCACCCCTGATGCACACGTACACAGGACAATCGCGTGTGGAACTTCCCGCGAACCACTGAAATACACGTTCCCCGCTTGGCGTTTGCTGTTTGCCAGCCCGGTGAACTGGTCCAGGGTTAGCGCAGCCCTTTGCGATTATTTGGGGATTTTGAAGGCTTTTCCTTGCGCGAGGGCGTTCTTGGGGGCGTAACTGGCGCTGCTGCAGGGTCGCTGCGCCACGCTGCGCCACGGCTGGTTTTGGATGCGAAAATCCATGAATGCGCTGTGCGCGGAAATCGATTTTAGCGCACGCGGCTGGCGCAGACAGTCGCACGCGGACACTCTGCGCCAGCCGCTTGCGACACTTTTCTGCGAAATTCTATGAATTACCCTCTGAATGCTTCTATAAGTCTATCCAATAGGGCTGCTGGTTGCACTGGAGTGCTAGCTGCATGCAGGAAGCCCCTCCTTTTCCAACATGACAAACCTGCATGCATAGTTGACATCATATAGGCATAGTCAGAGTACACTGTCACTTCCTCATCCTCAAAGCTCTGCAGCGCTTCAATGAGTGCCACTAATTCTGCAGCCTGTTTTGAATAATTGAAGGACAGTCTTGCACTTGTCACTATTTAAAATTCACCCTCATGATTCAGTTTTATTACTGCTTATCCCTTATGCCTCTCTCCAGTTTTTTTAAATCAATTCTTGATGACCCATCAATAAAGACAACTTCCCCCCTTCTCAAGGGCATTTTCTCTAACTTGGGGGATTTTGTTATAATTCTTAGTATACGTTGTACAGTCATGTACATAATCATCCTCTCCCACTAGTTCTGTTATAAACATTGCTGGATTTACTGTCTTACACCTAACCATTTTTAATCACAGGGTTGGAAATAATCACCTAATACCCGGATGCTCTTTGTGTGGTCAACATACTTTTGGGCTTTTCTAAAATCATGATTAATGCACGCTTCTGCTCTTTCAGGCGTCACTTTTCTCCCTTAGTGAGAAATCAACTGTCATATGTACAAGAACTTTTACTGACAATACTGTAACTTCTGCTTGTCTACCTTATATCCTTTGTTTGAGAGTATGGTCATGAGTTTAACTGAGTCTTCTCTGCGTATTTCTTCTGTCTCACTGTACACCAAAATGCCCTCCACGTACTGAATTATTGCACTTTTGAGTTGGAAGTTACCCAAGTCCATATGGAGCACTCTGTTAAAAATTGAAGGGGACTCACAGTACTGCTGGGGAAAACAGGTATGTTTCAGATGCATATTTCTATACGAAAAGGAAGTTAAATCATCCGAGTCTTCATCAAGGGGAATCGAAAAGAATGCATTTTTTAAATCTATAACTGTGAAATATTTGGCCTTAGATGGGATGTTACAAAATGTTGTCACAGGATTTGGAACTAAAGTAAACTCAGCTTTGACTAGATTGTTTTCAGGGACGAAGCTCCTGTAAAATCTCAATGACATCCCCCTTGGATTTCCTTACAGGTTACACAGCTGTGTTACATGATGAATCTGATGGCACCAATATGTCTGGCTTCATGAAAGTGGAAATGGTCTCAAATATACCTTCATCCGCCTCTCTGGACATAGGAAATTGCTTTGCTCATGGTAAAAGGGCTCCTGGTTTTAGTTTAAGTTTAACTGCACCTATCCCTTTTAATAGACCCACATCATATAGGCTGTGTGGTCCATAAAATCTCTAGTACCTTCTCTAAGTCTTCCTGAAAGAATGACAGTCTTCTTTTTACTAACGCCATTCTCTGAGTTATTTCTATTTTCTCTACTTTAATCCAATAAATGAGACCTACAAAAAAAACAAGTTCATGGTCTGAATAATCATCTCTAAACAGTTCTTTGTCAAATCTGTCAACCTATATCCTTCACTGAGGGCTATCATTGTCCTCCATCCTCTTCCATCATCGTCTGTCCCATGAAGCATCACCCTTTTATCTGTGACCACTGCTGCTTCTAACTCTAAGGGGATAATCTGCCCTTCCTGATCATCCTTGGAAATCTCTGGTCTAAACAAGAATTCATCCGTTATTCTCAATATGTTACCTTCCAATCTAGGTAACCATAATAATATGATAGTCACTCTATATGAAAATACCTCTGGATCTTAAAGAACTCCTTGTAATGCCTTCTGGCCTGTGAAAGCTAATATAACCTCTCCCACATTCATATAGTGTATCCCTGGAGTGGAACACACTATTCCTCTATCAGGAAAAGATATCATCATGTTAAGCTTTGTCATCAAGACATGTCCTAATATGTTAACTGGCGTCTGCCTAGAGTATAGTAATGGCATTGAAATGTCGTGTTCTCGTATATAGATTGGCAATTTGTTTGTAAAAGGAACTAAACCCATCGTGCCAGAGAATCCCTGAGCATTCATGGCAGTACCTGACATTGGGTATTTTCCCCTCACGAACACAAGAACTAGTAGCTCCATTGTCTACGACAAATTAAAATGTCTTGCCTCCTATCATTACCCTGACCCTTGGTTCCTCTTGAAGGTCCTGTGTAACTGATAGTACTGAACACATCAGGTCGCTCTGTGGGCTGGCCTATTGTGGATATAAATGCATCCCTGTACCTGTGGAAGGAGTTCCTCCTATCACAATCCCACGCCCCAATTTAGGTGTGGGTGCCTGTTGGGCTCCTGGGATCATATTCCATTGTGGTACCATAGTTTGCTGTATCTGTGCTTGCTGCAGTTGTACCTGTTGTGCTTGCATGAGTTCTTGCTGTGATGACCTTGTGGTACTTGCATTTGCAGTGGCACTGGCCGCATCTGTTGAGATTGTGGGGCATATTTCTGAGCCTGCGTGTGATCTTGGGCATGATATTCCTGTGGCTCTGTATTATATTGTGCAACATAACCCACATCCCCTCTTGGAGCTCGCCAATTCTGTTGCATGCCTCCTCTGCTTCTGCATGACCTGGCTATATGTCCTATTTGTCGGCAATTCCAACATTGTTGCAGCTGTCCACCATTAAATCCTCCTATTCCTTGATGGTTTTGAAATCCACCTCATCCTACGCCTCTAGGCCCATTCCCTCTTCCTCTTGGCCAAAAGTTATACCAACTCTTGTCTGTGGGATACCCTGCTTTATTTTGCTGTCCTGACTGCATCTCCAGCATTACCCCTCCTTCATTACGCGCCAATACCGCTCCCTCTTTGGCCATCTTTGACAACTTCGTCTGAACTAACGTTGCTTCTTCCTGTTTTCTATTCTTAGGTTTCTTTTTATTCTTCTCTTGCATTAATCTCCAGTAATGCACAATTGTCAATTGCATTTCTGGCCATGACTTTGCCTCCATCTCCACCTGTTCCTTCAATTGCCTTTGTACTGGCTCGGGCAGCCCCTGACACAAAATGTGATCAAATAATGCTACAGTTTTAACCCATGATTCGCGAGTCTCCTGCCGGTCATCTATCTTGAATATCTTGAAAATAAGCAATCGGGTCTTCATCCTCCCCCATTTTCCTACTCATGATTGCACCCATGTCTGATGTGTCGGGATATTGTGCTCTGAGGGCCTGCCATACATCTGCTCTGCAATTATGAAATGACACTCCATCATATGTCATAGTTTGCTCAGTCACACCTGTGTATCCTGATTGTTTCCAAATGTCATCAGCTCTCTCCTCTAAAACAGCTACTATCAAGCCTTTTACATCAACTATAGCTAGCGTCATTCCTGATGTCATCCTCTCTAACTCAAAAATCCATTTTCCCGCATCTGACGTCAAACTCGGGAATGTACATATTAAATTATCTTTATCCATCTCTGGCCATGGTATATATTGTGGTCGTCCTCCCCCTTCTCTAATAATGGGAATTGTGAAAATCCTGGTTCATAATCATACTTGCCTACACTCCTCATCTTCAATGCGGAGCTAGCCTTGCCCGTTGGTCTCCTTCTTGGTACTAATCTTAATCTGCTTACATATGGCGTAGATACATCCCCTGTACTGCACAATTGTGTTTGTGGTCGCTCAGTACATGGTGTCGGTTCTGGTGTTCTCTCCTCGGGATCTTCTAAATCTGACCATTGTACCCCCTTTGTCTTTGCTCAATTCTTTCAAAAATCTGCATGCGCCCTCTCTTCGCGCCCTCTTATTCTCCTCCCTTTCTTCGTCTGACATCATTATACCCCAACTCGTATGGTTGTTGTCTTTCTCTGCATCATCAAGATCTAATCTGTTTAAAGACATGTTCCATATTCGTCTGTTATGACATCATCTAATCTACCTTCAACTCCCCTTAATAGGGATCCCTCTGTGGCCTCTTGGGTTTTATACCCATCTTTATCCCGCATTTGCTGTATAAATTTGCAAGTCTTTGCTCTATGTCTTTTGTGTTTCCCACCCATCAGCCCATGCTGATCTTGGCATTCCTTGCAGCTCCCTATGGGGCTGTTGTGACCCTCTCTCTACCTCCAATTGTTCTTGTGCATCAATCGGCACTATGCTCCTAGGACATAAATATTCTATTTTGTCATTTTTGAATCCCCTATTCCAGTTAATTTCTTCTTCTCTTTTAATCTCCCTCAAATCATCTTCCTCTCGCCTTCTTTGCAACCTACATACTTTCATTCTTTGGACTTTTAACTCCTAGCCTCATATCTTCTTCATTCTTCCTTTGCTTGCATTCTTTAACCCTTTCTTTTTTGTATGCTCTTTCCTCTTCCTTCTCTTTCTTTTCCCGGTGTTCTCCTTCCTCTCTTTCTCGAACCCCATAAATGCCCTTATCATTTAGTTTAAGTAATATATGTCATCCCATCCATTCATTCTGTGCTATCTTTATTCTCTTAGCTTTATCCTTTATTTGTTTCTGTTTCCCTGCTTCTTCCTCTATCTCCATTTGTCTATCTTGTTTGTCCTTTCTCTCATCTGTTTACTTTCATGCATGCTTATATATGTTTGAGTATTCTGCTTTTGCTCTCTTCTGCATTGTCCTCACTGTTATAAGTGGGGGCGCACACGTTGAATTAACATACCCCGCTGCTGCTTTTAATTCCTTTAAAGGGTCAACTCCCTTCTCTTCTGTATCTACACTCTTATCTTCAGGAGGGGAAAGGGGAGCCAAAGGCATTTATCCTCCACTTTATGTTGATTGAGCAGCCACTCCCTTTCTGCTGGATCTTCTTTTGCATTCTGGTACATTTTCCATAACTCTAAAATGGTCAGACTTTTCTGTAACCTTTTTACCTTATATGTGGCATGCAAATATTTTGTCATATGCCACAGTATGGTTTTTTTTAAAACACTTTTTATTGGGTATTCTTAAAGCATATAGTAAACAACTTTACACCCATCAGACCCCCAGTACAGGTTGGGCACTGGTAATGCTTTTCCCTCCTGAGGCCACAGCATGAGTGTCTTATTATCCTTGCCTCTGGCCCATTCCAAATAATATTTCCGTATCTTTGCTGTGTATCTCGGCAATGTCCTACACAAATGTAAATGAGGCATGTCCCCCATGATGGCAGATCGGTTTCTATCATCAATACTTGCAAGTTCTTTTATTCAGTTCTTTATTTGATCAAATATACCACACCGATCAAGTGGCGCAGGCACCATCAATCACTGTTTATAATCCCAAAAAGGAAATATTTTAACTGCTTCCTTTTTTATTTAAAAATCTATGCAATGATATTCTGTTTGCTCCTTTGTTTACACATTCTATCAAGCTTTATCATCTCATTCTTGTATTATTAGTATTCTAACAGCCTCTTTATTTATATATCAATATCCTTTGATTGTTTTCCTTCCTGATTTACGTCAATCTTGTGGTCTAAAGGTTCACCAATCTCCTTAATTTGTTACTATCGTTTTATATTCATTAGTCTAGACACAATAAAAACTTTATATTTAAATTTGTATAACCCCAAACATGTGCACTTTTTCAATTTTACTGCGTATGCCTTCCTTTACTTATTTTAGTAAATGTATCTATTCTCTGTATCACTGCATTTTGGAATCTGATATGCATTCTTCTGCGGGTCTTGCCTCAGGAATCCTTAAGACCCCTATATAGAGTCTTTGCTTAAGTGCCTAACCTTCTGTCCCCTTGGAACCAGGAATCAAGGTATATTCTTCTCTTTATAATCCCCCCAAAAAAATCCTGTTACTTTTTAGATGTATTATTTATGCCACAATCCCTCCCCCTATCTTTGCCTCCTTCTTTGTTCTACTTACATCCATGACTTAGCTCGAGTCCCTTGGAATCGACTCTCCCACAACCGACCAGTTTGTCTTCCATCCACGGGGCACTTGCAGGGACTAGACAGGAATTTCATCAAAGGGGGACCTGCCAACCAAATCTTCTTGCATGTGACTCTGCACGCCGATCTCCACAGGAAGCTCTGTGGTCTTCTGGCTAATGGCGGTAGCAGCCAAACGTCGGGGGGTCTGGATCTCGCCCAGGTCGATTAGACCGTAACCATCCACACAGCTACTAAAATGTGCTCTAGCACCTTGAAGCATCTTTTGTGCTAGATGGAATTACAAATAATAATCTCAGAACAAATGACCGGACAGACTCAAAGAATATGGCAAAGTACTACTTTATTCTCATTTAATAAAGTAAGGAGACCTGACAAACATCGGTCTGATGCATGCACACTCACACAGTAGCTTGATTACATAGAGGTCTTATACCCCAATATGCGTCATCTATGACATCATTCTACGTGGCAAAATACAAAACCTATTAAGGGAATGGAATGGTTAAGGGAACATATGTACTTCTAGAACATATACGGATTAGTGCATCATTGGCTACCCCTTACATGTAGGGCACACCTTGAACTACCTCTTAACATGTATACTATGGATAATAGCAGACAAAATAGCAGTGGATTGGTCTATGCAAAATTGTATGTTCTGTTATCCCTCAAACCCACTGATTGGTTGGCATAGTATCCGAACCTTGGACTTTCAACTCTTTAGCAGCACTTCCATGAAACGAAACATAGGTGTTTGAATCCCGTCAGACGAGTCCCCATTTTCCCAATTAGTCCATCATGTCTCATCGGCTGCCCTTAAGCCAAAGTCTTCCTGTTGTATTTGATCTTGTTGGCTGCTCCCTGTCCTGGAACATTCAAGGGAGTGTGATCACAACATTATCTTTGTATGGGGATTCAATGAATAGCCCTTGTTTTCGACTTCTGAGTCACGTGTTAGCAGAACATGAATTTTCCCATTTCAGCCTCTTATTTACTGCTATTTGATTTAATAATGCAGGGTGCTGTTGCTCCTCTTGGCTTCTAGAGACTTGATCACTCTATCTTATATGAACTTTGCACACTTTTAATTAACCAGCAGTTGGCATGTTTTGAGGAATGTCCGGCATTCAGAGCCTATCCATGTAACTCCCTTTGTGCTCTGTGCTTATTCATTAAAAATAGCATCCCTACGTCTAGACCAACCTTGACTCATCGTCGGTACTGCACACAGAGCTGTTCTTCCATGTCTCCTGATTCAGCAGCCTTGGTTTGTTTCTGAGGTAGCTTGGTTGAATTCAACACGAGCTAGCGACTATTTTCCTATTTTGGTCGTCCTAGCCAGGTTATATATTCCTATATAGCAAGCTTCTATACATTTCCTTTCTATCTTACGTTACTGCGTATTTACAGTTATTGATCAATAAGTAACTTCATCTTCTTTGTATTCACAATTACTTTAGCTTTAGGTACATGTTTCTCTTAGTATTTCAGTTACAGTGTCACTCTTAAGTCTTAAGTATTTTCATATCGTTTCAGCATAGGTTCATACATCTTCTTCATGACATCACTCTGCCTTCGTCAGATTTCAGTTAACGTTCCTTGATGGCCATAGGCGAGTGCTATAAACACAAAAGTTATGGTTGGAAGGTTTTGAATGAATCTGAACCACTGGCATTGCTCTGGGCAACCTTCCACACGACAGTTTTTTAGCCTGTCTGCATCATTGCAAAAGGGGTCCAGCCATATGCAAATCAGTCAGGTACTGCCACAAATGGTAGCAGCCCAGCCTAAACTGCTAGACCAGGTCCTTTCTGCATGGAAACACAAGCAACCACAGACATGTTTCGGCCTTGTTGGGCCTCCTCAATGAGGTGCAGCTTGGTTCCATATGGTACAGCGAGCAAGAGACGCACGTCTGTGCATACCCTGTCTCACATAGTGAGACAAACTACAACCACAAAAGTGATGGGTGGAACGTTTTGAATGAATCTGAATCACTGACAATGCTCTTGGCAAGCTTCCACACCACCATTTTTTAGCTCGTTTGCACCATGGACTCTGGTTAAGGCTCTCGTAACGGGGACTATTGTCTGGCAGAGGGACTCCCAGGACCAACCTTGTTGATTTTTTGCATAATTTAAGTAACGTTGGGTCTCACTCTAAGTTACTAGGGGAATCCAGACGTGGACCCCTTGCTCAGTATTCTTAGAGAGGCACAGCTCCACGCTACTGATGAGGTCCAACCAGACCGAAACATGTGTCTGGGGTTGCTGTTGGTACTTTTGTTCAGAGGAGAATTGCCTAGCATTTCGGTGCTGGACTGCCCCAGGGCAGGACAAAGACATCAGTTGGATATTTCTCCTCTGTGAAAGATACTGAGCTAAAGACTCTAGGTTAGGCTCTCGTAACCAGGACTAATGTCCAGCAGAGGGACACCAAGGACCCCCCTTTTGCACAGGCGAGTACTGACATCCTTCCATGTCTCTTCCTTCCACTGGCTCAATGTGAGGGTACATTCTGTAAGACTGTCTGAGTGCATAATGTCTCATAAACTCAATGCAGAATGTGAATAGTACAGGGGGTTCCATTTACTGCTCTTCTCTGACTATTGCAGTATGACAGTGGTGAGGGGTGGGAACTAATGAGAAAGTGTCTACCTGCTCCTCTACAGTTCAGTTCAGAGTTTAGTGGTGAGTATGCAGAATAATGAGTTTTTATTATGGTTAGTTAGGAGCAACACATTTCCCACTCCCAGCAATCCACCTAAATGCATATATAGTACTTAATCCCATGGATTAGGCTTGTGTCCACCCAATATTTACAGTGAAAGTAACTGAAGTGCTTGAGGCAGAGGGATTTGAACATAATCGCACAACGTGCCAGGAAACTGAGAGGGGATGAAAACACGGGACTCAGTAATTTACCTTTTAACCTATGCATGGACAATGCAGGGTGAATGGTGAAGTCAGGAAAAGTGTACCGTGGAAGACGTCCCTAGAACCCCTACAGATGGCATCCATGCCAATGAGCAGCAGCAGGATGAGAAGGAGTAGAGTACCATTTACAAAGTGCATGAGATGTGTGACCTCATGAAGGCTTTGGGGCCTACAGATAAACACATACTCCAGGAATTTAACAAAATGTGCAATGTGCAGCTGTGAGCATCAGGACTGTAGACCCTCCAGTGCCATTACATCCTGGATCTCACTGAGAAATGCTTATCTGCCTACGCCCTGTTTCACGTGTACTGGAGGAGCTGGCACAGTCTCATGCCAAGGCTGCCCTGGAGAAATGCACCCCAAAACTCCAGTACCCCTGCGTCTAGCACTCTTCCTTCGCCAGCAGCTGCCCCAACATGGGCCCGTAAGAACTGCTGCTGCCTAGGTGAGGCCGGTTTACCGTCTTTATAAAGAAAAACGAATAACGAATGAATATATAACGAAAAGTATATAACGAAAACAATAACGAAAATGGATGTGTGGGTGGGATAAACAGTTCAATCTTGTGGGGAAACGGTTGGGGTGGGTTTTTACCTGGAGTAAACAGGGGTTTGGTGGGGACCCCCCTAAAAAAAGAAAAAAATGGTTGTTTTGTTGTTATATATTTTTCGTTATTCAATCGTTCGTTATAAAGACATGTAAACGGGGAGGCCTTGGGTAAGGGGAATAGTGGGCGTGTACCATGGTGGAGTGTTGTTTGTTTGGGAGGTGGAGGCTGTTGTTGTTATAGGACAGGGGATTGATAAAGGGGCTAATTGGTAGGTACTATACGAGTGTGTTGTTTGTAGTGGAGGGTGGGTGATGTCCACTTTATTTTTCATTAATAAAAATCACCTAATTGGACCACTGCTATCCATAGTTTGTAACACAGAAAGTAAGGGTGGGAGTGCAGTGTAATTATTAAAAACGTTCTGACTTGTACTCTGGGTCCATATGCACATCTGTGTTAGGTACTGCTCGTTCCCTGCATCAGACTGCCTGGTTTGACCCAACTCCCCCTGCTTCTCCTTTGAGGGCAACTCACCCTCTCCCTCCGCCCACTCTCCTGCCATAGAGTCCAAGGACAACTGCATGGGCTGCTGAATATATCTTTTGGAGGCAGCCGTCCCGTTCATTTTGCTTCACTGTGTGATCCGTAGGTTTGGCCTCTCCTAGGCTTTTTAAAGTGATTGCCTGCACCTGGCCCTTCTTTATTCCCACCTGGCAGTCATTGGCTCAGAGTCAGGTTCGTTCCATTATCTATGACTTCATTTGCATGTTCAAGGATGCTTATGCGTAGAGACACTCCACATCGATGGCACAGTTTCTCCTCTGAAAAAGCAGGTTTGTCCAGATGTGCTGATTTACATTGTTCGCACAGATCTGTACTTAAGCTGGTATTTGGTCATATTCAATTTGACGTGTACACGTGACTAAGAGAGGTAGGTGAAAACTGCAGAAAAGTACCACATTCTGCACTCAGACTTTTATTTATAAGAAGTAGTGCATTTGGTAGTAAATATAGGTGCCACATTTAATTATGCAGTGTAATGTCCCGTGTATGTCACACTTGTCTCTAGGTTTAACGCCTTCTTCTTTAAGGATCATATTTAATCCTTGGCGGAGACACAAATACTATGGTTTTGCTTTACCAGGGAACATATAGGGTGTGATTGTGGAAAGCCATTGCTGGCGAAATGTGCAACTACTGAATTAGTGACCGTGTGTCAGAGTCTAGTCCACAACATGTGCCTCTGCACATGAGTAGTGAGGCGGGAAAAATATAAATCCATATGGGACTAAGGAGCAGTTGCCAAATACCTGCAGGTTTAGTGCAGAGACTACCACTGCATCCATTTACCAGTACCCACATCCACAGGAACTATGGCAATGGAGCAAAGGCCACCGGCCACGCCTATGTCGCTTCATAAACTTAGTACCAACCTGAAGATGTTACAAGAACCAGAACCGTCCCCAGACCCATGGGCTGCCTGCAAGCAAGCAGCTTGCAGAAGAGTCTGCAGCACTGCCAAGTCCTCTGAAAGCAACCTGCTCATTGAAGCACAGGTTGTTTGCATGTGTGATAACTCAGCTTTACAACAGGATACTCCTAGTGAGATCTCTCCTAGAGCCGAGCTATCACATCAGTGGACTGGACACGGAAACTGATTACAGAAACAGTCAAAGCATCACATACTTGATGCAGCTTTCCAAAATGGTATATATGTCCTGCAATATACAGGCATTTTTTGTATTAGGGTGAGTAGTGCGACCAATCAAAACTGCAGAGCCCAGCTTCCATTATTCGCTCAAAAGGGTTTCTTCCTTAATTAAGACACGTTTCAAATTTAAAATTGTTGACATTCTTATGTTCCCATAATGCTCTTTGCTTTTATGGAAATCTGTCAGGAAACTGCTTCGGTCCCGACATGTGGGGAAAATCAGAACTCATATACGGGCCAGCTTTCCCCTCCCTAGTTCCCCCCTCTCTTTCGCACTCTCAGGTAACCGTGCCACGTAAATCTAAGTCCATGAACATCCGCCGTTTAGCAGTTAAACGGCGTTGGAAGTTACCATGGAAACGTGGTCCTTCCGCATTCATTCAGTCACGTGTCTTTTCACGTTAAGCCTTGTTTTCACCCTGTCAAATGATCTATGGTTCCTACTTATGCCCCGCCCGTCCTTGAATCACTGCTTCTGAATTCGTTTTCTACGGTCATTGAAACTTTGTTTTGGAACTGTTTTTCTTGGTAATCTACCTGGCTACGTCCTACGGAATGTCCTTGTCTTGCTCCCTGTCTGTCTGTTCACGAAATCCACCTTAAGACCCTTGGAACGCCTTTTTGACCTGCTACGTTTGCTGATTCTGTACTCCTTCTGCCTGCACGGATACTGACCTGGGACTCTCGACCATTCTTCCCATTCGCTCAACTTTGTGCTCATTCACTCATTCGACCACTGCCTCCGCACTACCTTACCTTGAGACTCTCTCCATCGCGTGTACCTGGACTGCCTTCAGGAATACATTAGGCGTCCTTGTGCCGGCAGGTGTTAGGAGGAGCATTTCTTCGCTTCACTGGAACTTGTACTGTTTCCTGGGAACTCTGCTAGGCGTCCTCGTGCCGGCGGGTGTTAGGAGGATTTTCTTCACTTCAACCGACCTGGGACTGCCTTCTTGGATCCTCTTGCCGGGGGGTGTTAGGAGGAGCATTTCTTCACTCCATTGGTGCAAGGACTGTGTAACAGCGGGTAGGTCTTCCCATCTTCCATTCCTCTCAAAACCTACTTCAATCTGCAGAATCCACTCTCGGACATATGGTAAGAGGTGTTTATATTGTTTTTTCTGATACTGCTACTCTTCTTGGTTAACTAAACCCACTCATTATACTGTTATGCACTTCTTAGGATACGCCTGTTGGTTATCATCAGGAACACTGATCTTACTACTGGAACATTATCTGCTAGTCCAAAGGCACTATTTCCTTGATCTTCCCTTGTCATTTGTTCACGTGTATTCATTGGTATTAACTTTGACCTTCCTTTGCAGGTCAGCGGTATCCTGTGGCGTCCATCCATCTTTGGGTCAATCAACTCCTCAAACAATTGTTTTTACATCCCTGAGAGGTACATTGGCAGAAAGAACTCGTCGACTACATGACGGGTTCAAACTGCCGGAGCAGAACTCCAACCAGGAATACTACAGAGTTCTGACATATACTGAAGCCTCTTTCCTGAATGGATGCTACCTCGGATCTGTTGACCACTCGGGCCCAAATAGTGGCAGACCTAAGGGCTGACATGACAGCCGTTCATGAAGCCACTCAACAAAATCTTCTCGAATTTCATGCCAGTATGCAACCTAGTGGGGCAAGCACCTCAGGGACAGCATCAGCCTCAGTCTCAGTTTCCGCCTGAAGCGGTTCTTCCAATAGACAGGAGAGTACCCCCGTGTACATGGCTTCTCAGTTCCCTCTTGCTCCACTGGAACGTTTCGATGGTGATCCTAAGCACTACCGTACTTTAATCAATCAGTGTAAACTACACTTTTTGTGCCGGCCTTCCTCTTCTCCGGATTCAACCACTAAATCGCTTTCATTTTGTCCTATTTAGGTGGTACAGCAGCGGTATGGGCTAATCCGCTACTGGAACAAGGGAGTCAATTGCTTCACGATTGTGATGCATTAATCACGCCCATGTCACGGGTATTCGATACCAGATACAAATCCCTAGCTAATGATCTGGAACTCCTGTCTCTGCAGCAAAGGGACACTCCCTTGTTGGCTTATTTTGCTCGTTTCAACCAATTGGTCGCTGAGACGGGGTGGCCTGATGAAAAGAAAGCCGCTTTGTTCTATAAGGGTTTGTCAGACACATTGAAAGATTTCCTAGCCACGGTTCCGGTGGTGCCCTCCACATTCCCCGAATTATTCGACCTTGTTTTGCAAATAGACGCCTGTAGGTCGGAAAGCAAAGGGGAGAAAAGAGGCATGTTATTTGCTCCACCTCCTGTTAATGTGCCATTCACAGTGGAGGGAGAACCCATGCAGATCAGGGCGATTCGGGGTCCTCTGTCAACCGAGGAAAGAGAATACCGCAAAAAGAACAATTTATGTTTCTACTGCAGTTCCGCAGAGCATTTCCTAAGAGAATGCCTGAAAAAACCTAAGAAGCTGGGAAATGCCAAGGCCCGGCAATAGAGGGAACCCCTTTGCCGAGCATGAATCATCAGGGTTCCTGCTTATCTTCACCTTTTGTTTTACATGCCAAGCTGACTGTTCCCTCTGAGAATTCATGGCTTGTTCAGGCTGTTTTAGACTCTGGCGGTACCGGGAATTACATTGATGGTCAATATGTACGTGACTGGAACATCCCGGTCACCCGAACAGATCATCCAGAGTTAGCCAGCGCCGTGGACGGTACCTCTTTGTTATCAGGTCTGGTCATGAACGTACCGTCAACCTTGTCATGACCCTCGCCTCAGGGTATGTGGAAGAGATACATTTTGATGTTATTGCAGCGCCTCAGTTCAAACCTATTCTGGGTTTACCCTGGTTAGTGTTGCATAACCCCTTGGTGGACTGGCAATTTGGTGTAGTCAGGTTCACTTCTAGTCATTGTGAAAATCAATGTTTTGCCCCAAAATTCGAAATGTCCACTCCATGTTTCCCGCTGTTAGATGCAGCTTCAGTGTTTGGGGGTATAACCCAAAGAGTATGAAAGATTTTGGGACGTTTTTGATAAGGTAGGGGCAGAGAAGTTACCACTGCATCGCCCTTATGATTGCCCTATCGACCTTGTGGAAAGGGCCAGGATTCCCTCAGAAAGGGTTTACTCCCTTACACAAAAGGAGAATGTGGTCCTGAAAGAATATCTGGACAAAGCCCTAGAAAACGGTTTTATACGTCCATCTCATTCTCCAGCTTCCTCTCCTCTCTTCTTTGTACCCAGGAAGGAGGGGGACCTATGTCCATGTATTGATTATCGGGAACTCAATGCTGTGACCATACGTAATCAATATCCTATAACTCTCATATCTGTTTTGCTAGACCAATTGGGTACCTCCATATACTTCACTAAATTGGATCTACAGTGTGCTTACAATCTCGTAAGGATGAAGAAAGGGGATGAGTGGAAGATGCTTTTAAGACCAAATATGGCCTGTTTGAATACTTGTACTTGGTTATTCCATTTGGACTTTGTAATGCCCCGGCCACTTTCCAAAGATTCATAAATGACATACTGAGCCACATGCTTGATAGATACGTAATTGTATATCTGGATGATATCCTGATATATTCTCCTTCACATAAAGAACACATCAAACATGTATCTACTGTTCTTCAACGGTTAAGAGAAAACTGTCTGTATGTCAAACTTGAGAAATGTTTGTTCCATGTTAAAGAAGTGGAGTTTCTAGGATACAACATCACTAACATGGGAATCAAGATGAGTTATATCAAAGTGAAGGCTGTTCTTGAGTGGCCTACTCCTACCACAGTTAAAGCTTTGCAATCTTTTCTTGGTTTTGCAAACTTTTACCGGAGGTTTATCCAGTCTTTCTCGGAAACCGTCACTCCGTTAACGGCGTTAACCAGTAACAAACGTCTGTTCATATGGAGTGAGCAGGCCCAACTAGCCTTTGAGGCCTTGAAGGTGGCTTTCACGACCGCACCAGTCTTACAACACCCTGATCCCGGACTTCCATTTCATATGGAGGCTGATGCCTTGGAAGTTGCGGTTAGGGCAGCCTTCTCTCAAGTATGCAATGATACTGGTTTGTTACATCCAGTAGCGTATCACTCAAGGAAACTAACATGGTACGAGCAGAATTATACAGTCACAGAATGTGAACTCCTAGCGGTTAGGGACGCGTTCGTAGTTTGGAGACACCACCTACTCGGTACTGTTTCTCCTGTACAGGTGTACACATACCATCGGAACCTACTCGCATTACAATCATTGAAATGCACCACAGCCCGTCATGTCAGATGGCACGAGTTCTTCTCTATGTATAACTTCGTGTTAACTTACCGTCCAGGTCAGTTCAACTCGAAAGCAGATGTCCTTTCATGGATTCACGGTTCTCCATCCCGGACATGGAATGGTACTGTCCTTCTCGAGAACCAGGTGATCTGTTCATGCACCTTACAACCTACATTGAAATCATTGATCCAGGAATGGGTGGCTAAAGACCCTGTTGAAATCCAGGATTACAACATGGATGTGATAAAGAAATTACCATATGTCCAAGGTTGTGTCTACATTCCCGATCAAGTTACAAGACACGTGGCCTTAAAATGGTGTCACGATTCATTGGTGGCCGCACATCCTGGCAAACGCAAGACCCTGAAACTACTACAACATTGGTGCTGGTGGCCCTCTATGCACAGAGATGTATCTGCCTACATATCCTCTGGTGCTATATGTGCCCAGTGTAAAGGTGCTACAACCAAACCAATGGGTCTCTTGCAGCCTCTTCCTGTTCCTGAACGTCCGTGGGCCATGATCTCAATGCATTTCATTGTGGCACTTCCTCCAATCATGGGTTATGACACCATATGGGTGGTCATTGACTACTTTACCAAATTAGGTCTGTTTATCCCCTGCTCGGGAATGCTACCGCTCCTGCTCTTGTGGATCTGTTTCTGCACAATGTTTTTCATCTGTTTGGTCTTCCGGATGTTATAGAGACCGGGGGACGCAGTTCACCTCCCGTTTTTGGAAACACCTCACCAGATCTCTTGGTATTGAACACCGCTATTCTAGTGCCTATCATCCCCAAACCGATGGGCAGACTGAACGTCTTAATGCTACATTAGAGCAGTATCTGTGTTGACTTACCTTTCAATACCAAGAAACATGGTTCTCGGTTCTTGTTCATGCTGAGTTTACCGACAACAACTCCATCCATGCACCCACTGGTCCCCCGCTCTTCCATGCTATGTACGGCCAAAATCCACAGACCATTCCGATGGACTTAGCCCCGGACAGTACTAACCCGGCTGTTCATGCCTGCCTTCGGGACCTTTCTGCTGTGCATAAAGCAGTTGGTGTTCATCTGACGGAGGCCCAGGAAAATTCCAAAGCCTATGCTGACCAACACTGTCAGGAGGGTCCTCAGTATTCCATTGGTTCAAAGGTGTGGCTGCCCACCAAAAATCTCCTCATTCTGGGTCGTAAGTGCCTATTACCTCGCTTCCTGGGGCCATTTCTGGTACAGGCATTGATTAATCCTGTGGTGGTCAGGTTGAAATTGCCTAAATCATGGAAAATACTTCCTGTATTTCACGTATCATTACTCAAGCTTTGTGTGGAATCCACTAGATTGCCTGTTCGCCCTTCCCCTGTTATGGTTCAGGGCTCTGAAGAATACGAAGTCAATACCATCCTAGACTCCAAGTTATGCAGGGGTACTAGGTTGTTTCTGGTGGACTGGAAAGGCTATGGTCCAGCAGATCATACCTGTGAACCTGCCGCTAATATCCATGCCCCGTTACTCATGTCCTGTTTCCTTGCTTCGAGTAGGGGGGGGGTCATCATTGGGGGAGGATGCTGTCAGGAAACTGCTTTGGTCCCGACATGTGGGGAAAATGAACTCATATACGGGCCAGCTTTCCCCTCCCTAGTTCCCCCTCTCGTTCGCACTCTCAGGTAACCGTGCCACATAAATCTAAGTCCATGAACATCTGCTGTTTAGCAGTTAGATGGCGCTGGAAGTTACCATGGAATCGGGGTCCTTCCGCATTCATTCAGTCACGTGTCTTTTCACGTTAATCCTTGTTTTCACCCTGTCACATGATCTATGGTTCCTACTTATTCCCCGCCCGTCCTTGAATCACTGCTTCTGAATTTGTTTTCTATGGCCATTGAAACTGGAACAGTTTTTCTTGGTAATCTACCCGGCTACATCCTACGGAATGTCCTTGTCTTGCTCCCTGTCTGTCTGTTCACGAAATCCACCTTACGATCCTTGTAATGCCTTTTTGACTAGCTACGTTTGCTGATTCTGTACTCCTTCTATCTGCATGGATACTGATCCGGAACTCTCAACAATTCTTCCCAGTCGCTCAACTTTGTGCTCATTCACTCATTCGACCACTGCCTCTGCACTGTCTTACCTTGAGACTCTCTCCATCGCGTGTACCTGGACTGCCTTCAGGAATACATTAGGCGTCCTCGTGCCGGCGGGTGTTAGGAGGAGCATTTCTTCGCTTCACTGGAACTTGGACTGTTTCCTGGGAACTCTGCTAGGCGTCCTCGTGCCGGCGGGTGTTAGGAGGATCTTCTTCACTTCGACCGACCTGGGACTGCCTTCTGGGAACCTGCTAGGCGTCTTCGTGCTGGCGGTTGTTAGGAGGAGCATTTCTTCACTCCATTGGTGCAAGGACTGTGTAAAAGCAGGTAGGTCTTCCCATCTTCCATTCCTCTCAAAACCTAGTTCAATCTGCAGAATCCACTCTCAGACATCTGGTAAGAGGTGTTTGTCTTGTTTTTTCTGATACTGCTACTCTTCTTGGTTAACTAAACTGACTCATTATAATGTTAGCCACTTCTTAGGATACGCCTGTTGCTTATCATCAGGAACACTGATCTTAGTACTGGAACATTATCTGCTAGTGCAAAGGTACTATTTCCTTGATCTTGCCTTGTCATTTGTTCATGTGTATACATTGGTATTAACCTTGACCTTCCTTTGTAGGTCAGCGGTATCCTGTGGCATCCATCCATCTTTGGGTCAATGAACTCCTCATATGATTGTTTTTACATCCCTGAGAGGTACATTTGCAGAAAGAATTTGTCGACTACATGACGGGTTCAAAATGCCGGAGCAGAACTCCAACCAAAAATACTACAGAGTTCTGACAAAATCACAAGGATTGGGTTCTATGAAGAGATTCTGAATTACTTGACTTGGACTAGGGCCATGCCCCTAGGCACCACCCCCTGCCCCTCACGATCCCGCCCCTGACCTTTTCCCACAAGCTGGCAGAAATGTAGAAGAAGTTGTGTCCACTTCTTCTAACCCGGTCCCACCCGAGTGAAACAGAGTCCCGCACTGCATCACAAAATTAAATGCACAGGCGTGGGGGGGGGGACGTTGAACACAACTTTATTCCTCTCCTTCCTCAACTTGACTGCCCCTTCGTCAACATCACTTCCCTTTCCGTCCCACTCCCAAGATCCACCCGGACCCAACACTAGACCTCCAACTCCACTGATGCCACCACCCCCACATCAATTTAAACATTCAGTACATTACTTTAACCCATTTCATCATTGAGTCTCCTGGGCCTCATTCTCGCCCATTGAAATTGTCTATACGTCACCTTGCACTGCCCAATTCTGGATAACAGTTCACTGTCAACTCGCTCAGCACAGTCTGACTCTTCTCCATCACCTGATAGGACTCATCTGACGAGTACAGGATCGCCATCTCATGTTGCGTGTTCCTCTGCTTTTGATCAGCCATCGGAAGTCTCTTAAAGTGCAAGTAGCTTTGAGACACTTGGCGCTTATCCCCTTCTGCCGTGATTATGAAACCTTTCTTCCCGCTATGACCAGGGGGTCCTCATGGAAAAAGGCAGTGTGCTTTGTGACTTTCGAGTGTTTCACAACCACCACGTCACTGAGGACTAATGATGACACTTTTTGCCGTCCGCCGGGTGTCAGCATTCCATTTCGTTTTCTCTTTTGCAGCTCCATCATGAGCTCTTATGACATCATCATCTGCATATCTCTCAGCCTCCCTCTTGTGTTGTGGTTACCGTGTGCAAACACTGCGGCCAAACATAACCTCTGCAGGGGATTTCCCTGTGGAGATTTCGTGAGATGCTCATGTAGTCTTGAAACAACTGGTGTAGCACCTGTTCATATGGTTCTCCCGTCAGGTGAGATATCTGAAGAGCTCTCTTCAAGTTGGCCATGAATCGCTCAATTGTCCCGTTCACCTAGGGCCATAAAGCAGTTACATTCCTGTGGCTGAAACCCATGTATTCCATGAATGTCTTGAAATCCTGAATCCTGAATCCTGAATAGAGGCCCATTCTCAGACTTTACCTTTAGGGGAATGCCATAGGCCGTGAATATCCTGTCCAAAACTGGTGTCACATGATGCACTGCTGTGGAGATTACCATCTTTGCTTCGGGGAACTGTGAGTATTCGTCCATCACATCTAACAAATATTTACCCCTTCTGATAGGTCCAAAGAAGTCGACTGCCACTTCTTCCCACACCCTTTCCGGCAGTTATGTCATCTTTAGTGGTTATGGATGTCTCACTGGGGTGATCAGACAGCATGTGGGCCACTCCTTGAGTAGGTCCTCCACCATCATGTCCAGTCTTGGAAACCACACCTTCTGCCATAGTATCCTCTTTGTGGTCACGATCCCCTGGTGCCCTTCATGTGCCAACTCCACTACCTGCCTTCTCAGGTATGTGCACACCACCAACTTGTTCCCCTTGAGTAGAAAGGTCTCATCCGACAAGGCAAATTCATCCTTCACCAGTAAGAGACTGTCCATATTCCGCTGCACCTCCTCCAACACAAGATGACTTCCCTCCTTTGCTCTCCTCCACCTTCCTGATAGCAGTCCCTCAATGATGATTTGTATAGCCATGTCTTATTCCGCCTCCTGGGCAAGGTTTTCCTGATCCACCCCTTGTGGTGTTGCTCGCTGTACAATGTATCTGATGTATATATCAGCCACCAAGGGCTCTGGTGAGTTAGCTTTTCTTGGATGGTGTGACAGAAAACCAGCCGGATTCTCCTCTCTCGCTGGCCGGTAAATGATGTCGAATGCATGGTCCTATAGCCACAGGCCCAACTGAGCTATGCGGGGTGGCATTTTAGCTATTGGAGTGCCATAGAGAAATAATAAGGTTTGATGATCTGTGATGGCTGTAAACGGATTCCCATATAAGAACAAATGAAAATGTTCACAGGCCCAGACGATGGCCAAACTTTTTTCTCAGCCTTTGATTATCTTTGTTCTGTCTTCTACAGGCTCCTACTGCCATATGTAATGATGTGTCTCTGATGTGAATTGTCAGGCGCCTTTGGCGCCAAAATGGCGCCACGGCCCATGTGGCATGCTTCCACTGTCAGTTCTGTATTTTGTGAAACATCAAAGTATTCCATATTTTCAGCCTCTGCAATGCGATCACGAATAGCTGTGAATGCAGTCTGCCCCGCTGTCAACTAGTGAAATGGCACCTGCTGCTTTGTGAGTGCTCTCAATGGTTCACTGATGGTGCCAAAGTTTTGATGTACCTTGTGCAATAACTTGCCAGTTCCAAGAATGATTGAAGTTCTGAGACATTCGTCAACGGGGACGTTTCATTGAGTGGCGCCACCTTCTCTGGATCTGGTGTCATTCCCTTTTCAGAAAAGATGGGCCCAAAAAATATAAGGTGCCCTTCCTGAATTTACATTTTAGGGTGAGGTTTGCTTGAGAGCATCTCATCGTGCTTCTCCACGCAAGTTCCAAACACTAAAATGTCATCACTATTGTTCATGCAATCGGAAATGTGCTTTATTACGTTTTGTATCTCTGCCTGGAATATCTCTGCTACCGAAGAGACACCAAAGCTCAACCATTTGTACCTGTTTAGGCCTAGGTGTGTCACGAGGGTTGTGATGTTGTGGCTCTCAGGGCTTAGGACCAGCTGGTGATTGTTCTTATTGAGATCAAGCTTAGAAAAGACCTGGCACCATTTAGTAGATGTATCATATCAGTGAAACAGGGGGCTAGAATGTTTTGCTCTCTTGATAGCTTGATTTGGCCACCTCATGTCCACGCACAGCCGTATGGCATCTAAGCCTTTCTTCGGCACTGGCAAGATGGGTGGCACCCATGCAGTGGGTCTCACGGCAGGCTCTATGATGTCCTGCTCCAACAGTTTGTGAAGCTATTCCTCCACCTTTCTTTGTATGTTGATAGGGATGCCTTGGTAATATTGCGCCACTGGTGGGACATCTTCATCAATGTGGAGCTTGATCTGTTTGTTCTTTAATCTCCCAATTCCTTTGAATAGTGTTGGGAAGAATTGGTCTATCTTGTCTACCGTGTCCATATATTTGTTTACCATCAATCTGTATACTACATGTAAAAGACCCATTTTGATGGCCATTTTAAAACTCAGAATGCACCCACGCTCGGTTGCTTTTGATATTCTGTGCACTTGAATGTTCCGCTCTTGTTTCTTGTATTGGCACCTCGCTTCAAACTGGCCTATGCACGTTAGTGGGGACATGGACCCATAAGGCTCGATTTCCGCCTCTGATAGGCAACGTCTGGGTGTTTGTGGAAGGGTGCTGTATGTCTGTTCACTGATAACGTTCACCGGGGCACTTGTGTCCACCAAGAATTCCACCTGGCGCTCATTGAGGTGTTAAGCAGTGTGGGATTATGTTCCATGGCCTGTTTGTGGCCTAGGGCATACAAGTACCCTTTTCGTTGTTGCTCTCCTTCTGAGTAGCGTAGTTATTTTCTGATGGAGACTCTTTTCAATCAAGTATCTAACATGACGTCTTGACCTTCTTACTGGCCTTGATGTCGAGATGCATTAGATTCTGTGATCCTTCGATTTCTTGTCTTCTCCCGGGTCATCGTCGCCCATCTCTGTATTTCCCATGGACCTGGGCTGTGACTTTGCGATTCTGCTGAGGCATTAGTTGGTGCACGATCCTTAGGTCTGGTTGCAGAGCCACCTTCACTGTCCCCTTTCGCTGGGTTTCCGGACATTCTGCAAACAGATTCAAAATGGTTTTCGCCTCTGCATGCTGAACAATGCTGCACTAGGGCTGGTCACGTGCCTTCATGGGGAACCTCGTACCTGCATCTGTAACAGAATGGCTCCCCTTGGCTATTGGGTGCCACCCCTCCCGCCTCAGCTTCTGCACAGTCTCCTGGTGTGTAGTGGACATTTTCAGGTTACCAATGGCTTCCACCTGCAATTCCTCTGCTAACTCAGCTCTCGCCAGCATTACGATCTCTTCCAGTGTCCTGGGTTTTTGCAGTAGCTTCCTTCTTAAATTTTGCGATTCACACCCAGCAATTATCTGAGAGCGCAGGGCCTCAGTATTTGAGTAGTATTGAAATCACAATGTATGAGCTTAATCCTCAGTCTCATCACAAATGCATCCATTGTCTCACCATTTTGCTGTTTGGTGGTGTGAAAGATATGCTGCTCATAGTCCACATTTGTGTGCAGTGTGAAATAAGTGTCGAGAGGGGCCATCATCCTTGAATGGTGTCTATGGAATCAGCGGACGGTTGGTCCATAATCTCTCTAGTGACGGGACCGACAGCCAGTTTCAGCAGGTATTATTTTCTGTTGTCTTCATGGTACCCACATATAGGTTAAAATTCATCTGGATCGCATGTTGCTAGTGTTTGTGACATCGAAAATCTCTGGTAGCTGCAGCGCCAAGGACTCATGGACTCTTTTCTACACCTGTACTGGGGGCATGACAGGGACAGTGGCATCAGACATGCTGATTGGCGGGACAGGCTGTATTTGCAGTTCAGTATAGGTGGTTTATGTCAATGGCACATATCATGGCAGCAGAATGGGTGTGCCAAATGCAGTTTCCACCAGGCCTTTGGACACCCACCTTGTTCTGTGGCCTTGTCTTCTTGTGGCCAACCTTGCCACCAGCTACCACTTTCCTCCAGAAGGGCGGCCGCCTCTATAGGCACGAGCACTGCCGTGTGGAAGATGGTTGGATCACTGCCGCCAACCTGGCACCTTCCCTCTCGTCAGGTTGAAGCAAGAGGGCCTGTAACTCCCCACCCCTGGAGCCAAATCACTGAGGCCGCTTCCTGCAGTCACCTCAGCCTGCCCTTCTCCATCAAAGCGCGGGAAGCGCACCATTATTGCTGCACCCGAGGTGCTTCATCTCATCAGCGGAGCAGCCCGATGAGTGCTTCCACCACCTTCACCTGTGCGGGACCCCCCCCGCAACATCGCCAATGTCTGCTTCTCGTAACCTGGGGCGCACCCGGGTGAAACAGAGTCCTGCACTGCATCACTCAATTAAAGACACAGACTCGGGGAGGAACGTTGAACAAAACTTTGTTCCTCTCATTACCTAACTCGACTGCCCCTTCCACAACATTTATTCCTTCCCAAACTCGACTGCTCTCCCGTCCCATACACACCCACCACTAGACCTCCAACTTCCCCGATGTCACAGGGTGAAGTGCGGGAGAGGTGCAGGAGCTGTTATGGTCTCCCCTGAACAGAGGGAAGTATGAGGGGTAGTCTGGGTGGGTGCAGGTCCCTTTGTGAGGAACTAGGGAGGGCGGACATCAGAATGGGAAATGCCATGCTGTGAGGGGACTCATAATTAGCATACTGCTAGAGGTGACAATGCACAGGCGGCAAAAGGAGCAAGTACTATGCATGAAAAATGCAGGGTGAGTGGTTAATTCGGGATAAGTGGACTGTGGAAGAAGTTCCTAGAACCTGTAGAGGGGAAATCTATCCAATGAGCAGCAGCAGTATGAGCAGGAGTGGAATACCATTTACACACTACATTAGCAGTGTGTCCTCAGGGGTATTAGTAAATTTGTTAATTTTTATTTGGCCGAATGGTACGTTTGATCGAATTTGGCTTGTACCATTTGACCGAATAAAAACGTACAAATTTGCTAATGCATACCAAACATGTGGAGCGGGGGATGTGGGGGTGTTCCCCTCTCCTATGACCGGTATGTATTAGCCTTGGTGGGTTGCGGGGGTGTCCCCCGCTTCCTCAATATTGGAGGCAGAGGACCGAAAAAAAGAAAATAAGAAAAAAGGACCCTGCGGTGTCAGATCCGACCCGTGTTTGAAGGACAGATCTGATGCTGCAGGGCTGAAGTCAACCAGGCAGCGAGCAAACAGGTAAGTAGGGAACAGGGTTAGGGGTGGAGGATTGGTGTGAGGCGTTTGATCCTCTGAGAACTGATCGCATGTGGGCTGTTTTTTTTTCGAGCAGTTTGGTGCAATCAGTTCTCAGATGGTCAAACACACCTAAACCGCCTCAGGAAGGCTGGTGGGGATTTGGGGGTTCATATAGATAAACACATATGTTGGGAACTTAACAAGATGTGAAATGTGCAGCTTGAAACACCAGGGCTGTACACCCTCCAGTCTGCCATTACATCCTGGATCTCACTGAGAAATTATCTGCCTATGCACTGTGTCAAGTGTACGGGAGGAGCTGGTGCAGTCTCATGCCAAGACTGCCCTGGACAAATGCACACCAACACCCCCACGCCCCTGCATCTAGCACTCTTCCTTCCTTTGTCAGCCCCTGACCCAACATGGGCCTGTAAGAACTGCTGCTGGCTAGGAGAGGCCATGGGTAAGGGGAATAGTGGGTATGTACCATAGTGGAGTGTTGTTTGTTTGGGAGGTGGTGGCTGCTGTTTGAGGGTAGAGCATTGGTAAGGGGGATAATTGGTATGTACTATACAAGTGTGTTGTTTGTAGTGGAGGGTGGGTGATGTCCACTTTATTTTTCATTAATAAATATCACCTAATGGGACCACTGTTATCATAGTTTGTTTCACAGAAAATAAGGGTGAGAGTGCAGTGTAATTTTTAAAAACGTGCTGACTTGTACTCTGGGTCCACATGCACATCTGTGTTATGTACTGCTTGTTCCCTGCATCAGACTGTCTGGTTTGGCCCGCCTCCCTCTGCTCCTCCCTTGGGGGCAACTCTCCCCTCCCTCCACCCACTCTCCTGCCATAGAGTCCTAGGATAACTGCATGGGTTCCTGCATATATCTTTTGGAGGCAACCGCCCCGTTTATTTTTCTCCACTGTGTGGTCCGGAGGTTTGACCTCTACTAGGCTATTTAAAGTGCTTGACTGCACCTGGCCCTTCTTTATTCCCACCTGGCAGTCATTGGATCAGATTCAGGGTTGCTCCATTATCTATGACTTAATTTGCATGTTTACGGATGCTTATGCGTAGAGACACTCCACTTCGATGGCACAGTTTCTCCTCTGAAAAAGCAGGTGTGTCCAGATGTGCTGATTTACATTGTTCGAACAGACCTGTAGTTAAGCTGGTGTTCCCCTGGTATTTGCTGTCTATGGCCATGGACTTTACCGCTCTGCATGCGCTTACAGGCACAGTGAAGGGCTGCAGTTTGTAATAAGGAAGGGCCAGGAAGGTTGGGCACCGGTGGAGGTTATGTGCATAGGCTGGCCACACTGCATAGACAAATGTTGCCAGAATTGGGAAGATTGTCAATTAATGTCATCAGAGGGTGAATTTATAGTCATTTGTCACATAATGTTTTACATACTTTTCTGACAAGTGAAGGACATTTTTTCCATCATTTCCACAGTATTTCTGGTTGCTCAAGCAGATTGCCCTCTTTTGGACCCTGATATGTAACTGCTATCTCTAACCTTCATGGATGTTTCCCCATATCTAGACTGCCTCTACCTGTATGTGTGTACGTGATTTGTAGGGGCACAGGTGTTCTCCTCGTAGAGATTGGTCAAATTGTTTTGCAATGACCTCATTGCAGGATCCCTAGCCGCCATCAGCTTTTGCTCTCCCACTTCTATGTGTCTTATTTTGGATCATCTGCCAGCCCTTACCTTTCGAGTGCGAATTTGCGATATTTTTCCTTTTCATAACCTGTCCCTCGAAAACATGCTGGATAATCTGCATGCAGATTTCTATGTGGCACTGCATGCATCTATTTGTGATTTTACCGGATGCAGATTCTGTGGCATTCTACTTGTATTCAGGCAGAGCAGTAAAACAGGCTTTTTTCCCAATTACAGGCTGTTTTACCATTACCACCACACTACTAATAACACCTAAAGTGCCATGTTTGTTTCTATTCCTGTGGAAAGGGGTCCCACGGAAATCAACTAGGTTTTCATTTAATGTCCCCTCTCCCTGTAAAGCAACCGCCCCCCCCACCCCTTTCCAAGTTTCGAAGTTTAGCTCAGCTGGCTGCTATTTGGTCATATTCAATTTGACGTGTACAGGTGGCTAGAAATAAGAAAGGTAGATGAAAAATACAGAAAAGTACCACATTCTGCACTCAGACTTTTATTTATAAGAAGTAGTGCATTTGGTAGTAAATATAGGTGCCACATTTACTTATGCAGTGTAATGTCCCGTGTATGTCAAACTTGTCTCTAGGTTTAACACCTTCTTCTTTAAGGTTCATATTTCATCCTTGGCGGAGACCCAAGTACCATGGTTCTGCTTTACCAGGGAACATGTAGGTTGTGATTGTGGAAAGACGTTGCTGTCAAAATGTGCAACTACTGAATTAGTGACCGTGTGTCAGAATCTAGTCCACAACATGTGCCTCTGCACATGAGTAGTGAGGCGGGAAAAATATAAATCCATATGGGACTAAGGAGTAGTTGCCAAATACCTGCAGGCTTAGTCCAGAGACTACCACTTCATCCATTTACCAGTACCCACAGCCAGAGGAACTATGGCAATGGAGCAAATGCCACTGGCCAGGACAATTGCAGACACTGAACGTCGCTTCATACACTTATTACCAACCCACGCCCCAAACTGTAATGTTTCTCAAAGCATATTTACCAAATGCAAACCCATAGAAACAACACCCAAAATGTGAATGCACATCACCCAATAGCACAACACACAAGTGGTTAACAGTGCAAATACATTATGGAAAAGGAAAGATAGGCCAGAACCAATGTAGCATTCCAAGGAGAATAATAGCTGCAATTTGAAAACCAGTTTGCTATTATTTCCTTTTAATTGTCCCTTTGGCTGGTGCATACTTGGCCACATCGTTGCTTCTGGTTTCCTTAGTCCAGCTTCACTGACCAGAGTGGCTGCTGTGTTTCAAATCTAGGCGTCACTGCATTTACTGTGGAGTCCCAAATGTAGGTGTTCGTCCATGAGAAGGGCTGAGGAGTAAGCCAGACCTGAGTGGAGTGCTGAGAGGAAGAGAGCCATCCGGTTGGGGTGCGTACCCTTCCCTATAGAGTGTAAGATGGGAAACTGGAGAAAAATGGGTCTGACTTAATTGGACCACTGACATACAGCCTCAGAGGAAAATGGGGGAGAAAGAGGCGTCCCGATCTCAGAACTGATGGACCGCGGGACACTTGGAGCGCATCCCCCCTGGAGGAGCCCATGGGTGCAGTGATTTCTGTGTGCTAAGAGGCAAGGGATATGGGCAGCACTCGGTCTGCATGCTGTGGGTGGCAATGTACAGCCTCTGAATAGCCCATTGAGGGCCTACTCTTCTACACACAACATAGGAGTGGTAAGTGTAGCACTCCAGAATATACGACTGGGGAGGGGACACAGGGCACAGTCAAGCAAAACAGTGAGAGTATGATAAGGTACTGGCATTAACCAACCCTACTAAAAAAACTCACCCTTCTGCATACACCTCTCAAACTCTGAACTAAACACAACCCTACCTCTGCAGCAGAACAACCCGCACACTCTTCACTACACCACAACATCGTAACAAACCACGTGTAGCCTCGCACAACAGCACATGGCGGCTGCCATCTGAAAATCACACCTATGCTCAGCGAATAGCACATCACAGCTACCTTTCTCTTTTCTCCCATTCAGTCCTACTAACTTACACCCCTCTTACCATCTTGCTTCACAGATCTGCCAGAGCGCCAAGAGACCATGCAGGTCGTGACAGTGCACAGTATAAGAACCTTTAACATAACATAGCATTACATGTGGCATTTGGCAAAGGCACATTTTGATTACTGATGTATTTGTGGAGATGTGCTGTACGTGTGTCAAAATGGTGTAATTGCCTTAGTATCTGACGCTACGCCTCATATTTGCAGGGTGTTTGCATGGTGCACTCTGGGAGTTTTCCACAGTTGGTGTAGGGAAAGTGTTCATGCTTTTCTGACTATTGTTGAAGATGATATTCATGCCTTTGTGGTCTCACACATCTCTAAATGGATGTTTCCTCAATCAGGCCCATCGGTTTTCTCTCCAGTTTTACAGGAACAAATCTTACCTGACATCATAAATATAGAACACTAGCAGAAGTCCTCCGAGCGGGTTCTGTCGACAGACATGATAACATTGATCCTGTAGGTCGCTGTTCCGATTCGCTTAATTCTTGATGTGCTTTGCACCCTTTAGTAACCTACACTGGGAATAGAGAAGAGATTGTGGCAGAAAAGGACAATTGAGGTTTTGGCGCACTTGACAGAGAGTAAAATGGTTGACGGGCAGCAAATAGGAGCAGTGTGTGAACACCCTGCCCACAGTGTGCACATAAATAGAATATGATGAGGGTTGTTTTGCTCCCAAGGATTGCGCACACAACCAAATATTAAAGTGCTCAATTGGGCGTAGTTTAATGCAATTCAAACAGCAGCCGACACGTGTTTCGACCAAAAGCTCTTCTTCCAAGGCTGCAAAATTATGAACATATTTTGTACATTTTTGACAATCAAAGTGTTAGGATGAGCAACAATTGGTCATGAGACAGAACCAAAGACCATACAGTAAGCATTAGGGTGGCATATAAAATAAACGTCACAAACTTTCCCAAAAAGATATGCCAAATTGATTAGCATTGCAGAGTATAATAATATAACATGGCACAATAAAATTAAACATGAAAGGATATATGGCGCATTGATCATTGAAGTTAATCGAACCGTCGAATCAATGCCATGTGTAAAAAAGGAAAGAAAAAGATAAATGTGCATGAATGATGGGAACGGCCCCGTAAATACAAAGCTCGTCACACTTGTGTCTAACTGCTTACAGTTAATAGGAAATTAGTTTTACCTGAGGAGGCTTGGCACTAGTTCTATTGCATGGGGAAAAACAAAAAACAAGAGACACAAGGTGTTTGTATTTCAATGGACAATTTGGATGTTTGAAAAAGCCCTAATTGGTTGGCTTTCATAAATTTGTCAAAATTAAATTGCTTGCCTAAAGCAAGTTTACCCAAATTAACTTGCATCTATTCTTACCTTTATATATGGTAGATAGATATCCAATAAATGTTCAATTGCGGCTCCGCTGCAAGCAGGAGAAAACTAAGTTAGCCACTTAGCATATGAAGAAATTAAATAGCACATAAGAAAGGATAGTATATAGATTGTATAAACATACCCATATAAACGCATGTGCATATTCAAACGTAGCTGTCAGGCAGACCAATTGCGATTTAATGGAGTAAGATTGGAGCAGGCATGTGGCATCGGGTAGAGGGGGAGACTGGGGGAGACAGGAGAGGAAGTATCTAATTAGTCAAATGATTAACACTCGCAAAGGCAAGACGGTCACATACGCATAGCCCCAGGGCGAATAGTCCGTAGGGGTCGACGCGAAAGACCTGTACTTACCGGCGTTTCCACCCGACTGATGAGATAGAGCCTCGCGCGTGATGTCTGAGCTCGTATTTACAATGCGGCCAGCGCCATGTGAACAACTAGAGCTCCAACGTGAGCTTGTGGCGGCCATTTTGGGTGTGGGCCCAAGACCTATTCTATATGCACGGGTGTGCGGCTGAGTTAAAGTTCAAGAACCAGTAATATCATTAAAGTTAAATTAAGGGACAAATTCCATGTACATGGGGATGCCGCCGAAGTGTAATTCGGGGGATGGGACTATATTTAAATAATACCCGGGAATGTTCACACAAAGCGTTAGCAATGATATATCTTGTAAACTGTGTATCCTAGGGCCTGGACCTCGTGTCGGGACTGCTCCTTCTATGACCACATTGATGTTTCGCTGATTTCAGGCAACCGTCTTCTTTGTGAAGGTGCTGAAATCTGGGGAAAGGGGAGGGGTGTCCAAATGTAGCCAGTAATGTCTGGAGGGTCCTAACAGGTAACTATGCAAAATGTGCTGCAGATTGTTGAAACGGTGTGGATTTGTATAAGGAACAATGCTTCGTCAAGCCACAAGCCTACAAACACATTTTGACTTTTCCTGAAATCTGGGGAAGTGGGTGGGGTGTACAAATCTCATGTAGCCAGTAATGTCCAGAGGATCCTAATGGGTAACTATGCAAAATGTGATTCAGATTGGGGAAACAGTGTGGAATTGTAAAAGGAACAACACTTTGCCACAAATCCCACCACAAACAAACACATTTTGACTTTTATATATATAGATCTATTTTTGGAATAACTCACATTGCACATTAAATTCTGATGAATCATTGTTTTTTTTGGCTCATTATGTCCCCTTCCTGAAAACAGTACCATTTTCGTTGATTAAACGGGAGATGTAGCACTTTCAATGTAGCCTTACTTCCAGAAGCCCTGTAAAAATGTCAATACTACCTTTGGTCAAAGAATAGAAAGTATATTTCTTGGATGGAATTCTACTTATCACTTTCAATTAATCCCTATGTGCAGGGAAAAATGTGTTCCTTTTTTACAGTTGTATTTGTACCCTCAAATGTATCCTTACTTCCAGAACCCCTGTAACAATTTCAATACCACCCTTGGTCTAAGAATAGAAAGTATCTTCCTTGTTTGAAATTCTACTTATCAGCAACTAGCTTTTCACTCTCAAATAATACCTATATCCAGGGAAAAATAATGTGTTCCTTGGTTACAGTTCTATTTGTACCCACAAATAATTGACCTCCAGGTCTGTTTGGAACACACTTTGCTAGCACGTGTTTCACTTTATAAGTCACATTCCAAATCTATTGACCTATAGTGAGCTTCTTCAGGGCTGATACTACATAGTTAAAAATTAGCTTGTTTAGATTTACTTGTTGCTTTGGAAATTTCGACAGAGCATGTGTAAACAAGGTTTCCTTTATAATCCAATTATCCTTGACACATTAAGTAAAACTTTTTTTAAAAAAGAACATTAAATAAGGGGGAAAAGAAAGGAAATAGGCACTCATAGTCTATTGTATATCCACTAATCTTGAGATCAAGCTTCCGATTAGACGCCAGCCTGACACAAGTGTACAAGACTACCAGTCAGCCTAACACGCAGACAGACATGGATTACCCATCAATGCAATTAACTGTTAAGGATACCAATCGGGCTTCGCACACCGGAGAAGGACACTTGGTCTTATCCTGTAATGTGGCACTCAATAAGAATGCTTTCTCTTTAATTTCAATGAATTCAAATTGAGCCGATACCCGACCCATCTCACACCCCCTTTTACAAATACCCCGGGTCACAATGGACCATGAACCAGGCCGGTTGGTGAAAATACAATAGTTATTCATTTTTAGAATTCACAAAAATCAAATACATTTTAATATGGGGCAGCAATCACCAATGGGGTGATAATTACAATAAAGACTACTGAGCTACACTTGGTTAACCTTCTACATGAACATATCCAAAGCACAATTGAATAGGAGCACTTTTTGAATTAGGATAGATAGCACCCAAGTTAAGGTTTCCCCCTGCAACGTTCCCCCAACCCACAAATAATCAAATTCTGAGTAGATGTAAAGCAATGGCATCAAATGACACTCAGAAATTGACAAATAAATAATTAATGTGCGGTTAAATGTATGAGGTATATATGATTTCTTATAAAGACAGTAAGGCATAAACACTAGCATACATAAGGTAATGGATAAACAAAAGGCATACAATTCTAAAACAAGTGGAAAGCTAGAACATGCTGCAGCCGAATTCACACGTTACAAAATTGCATTTGTTTTCAATTCCCGTTTAAAATGACATAAACAAATTTTATGAAAAACAGGTGAAATACTTGGATGTTCAATGCAGTTATTGGGCTGGGAGACAGATGTATATAACAGGGATAAGATAGAGGTGAAAGGAGGTCTTTAGTTATGAAACTGGATGAGATATACAAGATAGAAAAAGGTTTGATTTGGATAAAATGAAGCTGTGAAAGAGGAAAGAAAATAAGCCGAGAAAAGTACAGGTTCGACTTAAACTAGATTATCAAGACTGTATTGATAAAGAGGGACACAGTAAGATCCAAGGTTAATTCGCAACGTCAACCCTGTCATCCCAGTGTTCAACCTTATTCGGAAATTACTTTGATTACTCAAAATATGACTATGGATTTATGATCTAGGCAGGATAAAAAGGATTTAGAAAATGGCTCTAACCCGTGGAGATAAATGACAAGATGCACAGAGAATTCTGACAGTTGGACAAGTTATCAGGATATGGATAGGGTTGCTTAGAGAGTGGAACGAAGACAAAAATCAAAATGGGGTAGACTATTTGTGATGGGATGTGGATACTCACAGTCCGCTCTTAAATTTGGGCTTAGGCACAGTCAACCGGGTTCTGGACTCCAGGGTTCGGGTCACTGGACGGCAGACTCTCCTGACAAAAGAAAGCTGGGCAAAGGTCTGGTCACAGCACAGTGACGCCTCATTGGGATGGAGTGGGTTGCAGCAGGCATGAAGTTAGTCGGCAAAAGGCCGGTCTGGTTTCAGGATGCGTCTCAAAAGAACACCACAGCTTTCCTTTTGGTTATTGGGATTTTTAGATCTGGCGTCTCTGGATTGAGGCCTTGCTGGGATGATCAGCAATGCGTTGCACATTCAGAGGGATCTGGAATCAGCTATGCGTTGGCTTTGCAGGGGGAACTGGAACCTGGCAAGATGAATGTGGAAAATCAAGAAAACGCAGGAAATTCAGGAAAGAGTCTGTCCAGAGTCCTCTCAGCCACGCTTTATATAAAGCATGGTGACATCATAGAACTATATGGTGGGGCAGGCTTAGCTGAGCACGCCTCTAAACAACTGGATTGGTCAGGGGTAATGGTTAACGCCTTGCTCTTAGCTGGTTGGGTTTCAAGGGCATGCTGTCAAATTTATGATGTGATTTTTACAATGTCCAGACCCTCCCACAGTTACTTTACTTCAAATCCATTTTTGCCATAAATGGCACATTTGTACAGTGGTAGTATTTTAACAAATTACATAAACAGGTTACATATTTTATGCAGCACATGCCAGTCCAACTCTGCAGTCTGTAAGACATTGTTTCGCCCTTCTGATAATGTGTGGTCATTTTTAGGGTAAAATATTCTGCCTAAAATTCTTTAACTTTATACATGTGTGGTGATTATCATTAGGCATGTCAGCATTGAAATTCGCAGTGGCATCAGGTATACTTTCTGTGGAATACCCAATTCTCTGCCATTTCTATTCCAATATGGCAGTGAAAGCAACAATGTCTTAAATTACACCCCACAAAATTACATAAAAACTTAACTTTTTACGTTTTTGCAAATTTCTGCTGCAAAACTAACCTTCTTCAAAGTTTCTTAATGAAATAGTCTTTTGAAACAAATGGGCTGGCTTGTGTCCTTCATTGTACCATTTTTTCTCTTCAGCTACCATCAACTGTTACTTCAGCTCAGTGTGGGGATGGGGGTTCCCAGTTTGATTGAAGGTTTTATGTCTGCTTCCACTTCACAGGTTAGTTTCTCAGATTTCCATTGTCCCAGCCTTGAGCACAGACGAATGTCTGACGAGCGTGTGAACTTTCTTTGTCTTAGTCCATTCAAAGTTTTTCAAGCTAGCAATTATCACGTTCGTGTCCTGGAAGTTTATGGTGGTCCGTTTTGGGGGAAGCCTTAGCTTAGCCAGCATGGAAAAACCTGTTCTGGAGCTTTCAAAATTCAGCCAATGCAGTTTAATTCCTTTTATTTTATTTTATTTTGTCCTGGATCAAAACAAACCTGTTGGATAAAACATCCCCTCTATGTTTCCCAGCAACAAACCCCTTTACATTGCTAGGCACAGATAAGGTTTTGTTCAACATAGTACTTTTAAAACAGGCATTGTTTTTCTGGTTTGAAAAAGTTCATTTTTAAATGTGTGAAGCCAGCTGGCATTTTCCTTGCAAATTCGGTTTGTCTCTTCCATATGCCCTTCCACATTGTTTTGTAGCCATAGTTAGCTTCTTCTAGACAACAGTCTGTACAAGGCCATGGTCTCTTGAGATTGACATGTGCACATGGAGCTAGAATTTCTTTTAAAGCAGTAATTTTTTGACATTTTGTAGCAAAAGTCAAGCGTTTTTTCTGTGTAACTGAAGTAAAGCTTTTGTTGATTTTCCCAGATTTGGCTGACAGAGCCTGACATTCAGGAATCATGCTTTCTTCTGCTGAACCACAATGTGGATATGGATGGGCATGGCAAGGCCTTATTAATAAAAGTAGTTTGATGAAACACAGATGAAAATAGAGTCAGAGCAGCATCCTTTTCAATGTAAAATAGTCCCTTGTCAATGGGAAATTTGGGCTTGCAGCATAGAAGCGCTGCTTTTTCACTACCCTTATTTTGTACATGTAAGCAACTAACTGGCAGGCTTTTTCAGTGTGCCCCCTTGTTCCATACTGCCCAATATGTGCTTGGCAAGATGGTGCAGCCATCTTTTGTAGTTGCAAAACACAGTTTTGGTGTGAGGCTGTGGTTCACAAAGGACCCTGCACAGCCATTTTGCTGTTTCTGCCATAGCGCAGATTGGTTATGGAGAAGAATTCTGTTGAGTGGGTCAATGTAGCACACAAATTCCCCCCCCCCGACTTTTCTGAGACTTTGTCGAGGGAGAGTAGGCCAAAGTGGGGTTCATTGGTAGGGCAAAACGAGGTTCATCATTTAGGGCAAAATGAGGTTCATCAGGTAGGAGTCCTTCTTCCATCAGGGAGCGGTATACCACAATCCCCTGGCTGTCTCTCTTTGGCGCGTGCAACGACACCCACAGCTTTCCCTGAGGTCTTTCTTTATGGTGTTGTGCGACATCCCCAGATCTTCTACGATTTCCCCTTTCCAGGTCCCCGGGGAGGTCTTCTGTGTTATTTGAAGGGCGCAACCAATAGGATTATATAAGATAAACGACTGGATACTACATTTTCCCACTGACTGCCTTCCGGAAAGGGTGACAGCAGTGGGAAACACATACATTGCAATAATTACAATATTCAGATAACAAGACAAAAGCTCACTCATCAGACACAGATAACTAATGTTATATTTTTTTATTAGTTAAAGTTTTGGAATCCCTTTTGTCCTGATAATGAAGAAAAATAATTATACCTATAAATATATTTTTTCCCTTCTGGTTTTTCTTTTTTCCTATTCTCATGCTTCAGATGTCTCCTCTATTTGATTTTCTCTTCGCTCCTCAATTTGCTGCAAAGTGTGCCTAGGGTGACAACTCTTTAGCTGATTAATATTGATCCACTTCTCTTCTGTCAGTTCTCCTTTGGGGATGTGGATTCTGTAGGCGACAGGTGAAATGTTATCTACAATTTCAAAAGGACCCCACCAGCTTTGTAAAAATGTACGCTCTTTGGTCTGGTTCCTTGTAGACCCTGTCTCCTACTTGGTATTCCTTTTTGGTTGTTTTGAAATCATATTGAATCTTCATACCTTCTGCAGATTTTTCCAAATTCTGCTGAGCATACTCAAAATCATGTTGAAGGTGTTTTCTTAGATTCTCAACATACACATCAGTTGTGAATGTGTTTATCAATGTCTGCTCTTGTGTTCTATATAGCAGATGCTGAGGTAGCACCATCCTTCATCCAGCCATCAGCTGAAATGGAGACATCTTGATCACACAAGAAGGTGTAGATCTGATGGCCATCAGGACAAGCAGTAATCCGATGTCCCAACTTGGCCCAGAGTCTGCCACAAACTTTTTTAGAATGCTCACAATTGTTTTGTTGTACCTCTCAACTCCACCACTAGAGTACCGCGGTATGCAATGTGAAGTTTCGTTTTTACCGCAAGTATCTCCCACATCTTGGTCATCACTTCGCTGGTGAAGTGACTAACTCGGTCTGACTCAATCCTTTGGGGTAGGCCAAAACGCGAGAAGATGTGGTTGATCATCAGGACAGCTGCTGTTTCTGCCATGCAATTTGGGGCCGGGAGGCATTCCACCCATTTGGTAAACAAGCATGTTACTGTTAACATGTACTTGCTCCCCCTAGAGGAGCGAATCACGGGCCTGATGAAATCTACTTGTAAATCTGACCAAGGCAGTTTCATCCCCCTCTTCTGGAGGGGAGTTCGGTGTGTGAGTGAAGTTGGCTGAAATTGTGCACACACAAGACACCCCTTTAAGTATTGGTCGAGGTCCTGCCCCATGTGTGGCCAGTATGCAACCTCCCGCAAGATTTCTAAAGTTCTGTGAAACCCCTGATGACCGACTGTGGCTGTGTCATGGGCGTGACTAAGCATTAGGGTTCGGAATAAGGTAGGTACCACCCACTGGTCACAGCCAGAGATGGATCTCCTTACCAACAAACCGTCTTGGATTTGAAACATTTTGGGACACTTCATCAACACTCTGAGGTCCTCTTTCCAAATGTAATCGGTATCCATCAGGGGATAGTTCTCAGGGTCCTCAATGTGTTGATAACATTTTCCAATAATCGGATCCCCTTTTTGTGCCATGATTAAATCAGCATCTCAGGTCTCCTTAGTGCTTGGGCAGTTGTGAGTTCATTGTGAGCATTGGTCTGGGACCTAATGATAGCAGTGACCTGGATTTCCCCCAACAGGGACTCAATCTCAAGGAGATCCCCCTAGATGGCTCTGGTTTTGGCCAAATGATCGGCTAGGTCATTTCCAGTTTTGTCTGGCCCTTCTATTCTGGAATGACCCTTGATCTTCTTCCAACACATAGCATGCCCCTGGTTTTCCAATTACCCAGGTGCGCCATGAACCTGTTCCGGGCATAATCTGAGTAGGAGATTATGACCATTTTGGGGAGTTGGTGTTGGATTGCAGTGAGGATGGCTTGATGAACTGCCATCAACTCCGCCACCTGACTTCTGCAGGGACCGATTTTGTACCAAGCGGAGGGTTCCGGGGCATCATCCACCCAGGCATTCCCAATGCCGGCCAACAGTTCCTTTTCCCCGTTGTTGTCAACATGGTAGGAGCACCCATCCACATAAACTGTGGGCATTCCCTCACACGTGTCTTCTTCATGGACTTTGTGCAGGGAATTCAGGTACGCTTTCATGTTGTCCTGGGTTTTAAGACTTTCGTCCACGAGACAGTTTTCTCTGGCACAGTCATGCAAGTCACCCAGACCTTGCACGAGGGGACTCTTCTTCTTTTGGCCATATCTGATCTCCACAGGAAAGCTGTGCATTGACAGAATGCAGGAAGTAATTCTGGAACTACTCAAATTTCCGGCCCATATTCTGTCACTGTGGAGGTATTGCAAAGGGTGGTGTGGAGTCTCAACTATGATGTGTTCCCCCTGGATGAACGGGCGGTAATTCCTCAATGCCCACACTGTTGCCAGGAGTGCCTTAGGATAAAGTCCTGCTTGCATAGGAGATTACTTTATTGACCTTGTCATGCGTTTGATATAATACTGCTGTCAAGCATGTATTCGAGAACTCTGTCTCCAAGAAGAACTCCTTGTTTTTGACAGGGTGAACTAGACAAGGCGCTTGTGAGAGGCTTCTTTTGAGTTGCTTTACTGCCTCGGCTTGTTCTGGACCCCACTCCCACTTGACAGAGGGGTCAGGGATCTTGTGATCTCTGTGTAATCCTCAATGAACTTCCTACAGTAATGAGTCAGTCCAAGGAGGCTTCTTAGCTCACACAGAGTTGTGGGGTCTTTCAGTTTTAGGAGTGCTTCCATTTTCTTCTCCTGGGGACAGAGACCCTCAGGAGTTATCTCATCCTCCAAAAAGCTGACACGGGTCCTGACCCACTGTGCCTTTTGGAAGGACAGTTTTACTCTGGCAACCCTCAACTGGTTCAGAACATAACGGATTTCCGCTATATGTTCCTCAACAGTTGTGCTTTCTTTCAAGACATCACCCACATACCCCTTTCACCCAAGTCGGGCATGGCCTTATGTAGGAAGATGTTGAATTTGTTGCCGGAGTGGATGTATCTGAAGGGAGTCCGGGTCCACGTGTACTGCTCCCCCCCAAAGGTAAAGGCCAGCTGGTATTGGTCCTCCCTACTGACGGGCACGGTCCAGTACCCATTGGTCAGGTCAATGGCAGCGTATACCTTTGACCCCTGGATCTGGCCCAGTTCTCAGTCAATGTAGGGGAGAGGCCATCGGGACATACGGACCCATTTATTTAGCTCCGTAAGGTCAACACAGAGTCTCAATGGCCATTTGGTTTTAAGATCCCCAGCACCAGATTATTAAAGGTGCTGTGGACTAGACGACTTATCCCACGGGACTCAAGGATCTTGATGATTTCCGTCAGGGACTCCATGGATGCGAGAGGCAAGCCATATTGCTTCACAAACACTGGAGTCATTCCAGGGTCTGTGGGAATTGTTGTACGGATTTTGGTGTGACCACAGTCGTACGAGTCCACCGCAAAGAGATCTTGTAAATCTAAGAACACCTGTTTCAACTTTTGCTTTTGCTCCAAAGTCTCACAGGCATCAGCTAGGTTGACCCACTCTTCAACCATTTGCCTGAAGACTGGGAAGACTTCCAGTTTTGCTATCTCAGCAGCCTTCTCCAGCTGGGTGGAGAGGTCTCTGGTTAGAATATTGACCTGGGCAGAGGGTTTCAGGTAGGAGAGGCAGTCATTGTGGACCTGAAATATCACCTCATCCTGCCTGATGTCACAGGTCACCTCTTCCTCACTGTAAGGGCAGGAAGAGTACACCAGGAAATCCCCCTTGCCGACTGAAGATCCTGTCTGGTGGTAAGTAATTGTCACTGTCACTGTCATGTCACTGTTATTGTCAGAACAGTCATTGGGGATTGGTCCTATTAGTTCATTTCCTAGATCCATGGAAAAATGTAGGTCATCAGCCACCATTCCAATGATGGTGCCGGCGCCCAGAGTGATACTCCTGAGGTCGCTGTTATCCACCACTATTGGAATGGTGTTGCGTTCTACATTGACGAATGGGGTTGGGTTTAACCCCATCCCTGCTATTGGAGATGGGCATGGAGGTGTACATATGCATCAGGACTTTGTATTTTCTGTCCTCTTTTCATTTTTAATTTGAGTGGGAATTGTTGGGTCCATCCAAGGATCGTGACCTCCTCTCCAATTTGAACTTCAACTGCACACGACAGCAATTGGGCTGACCAAAATGCTTTTTCTGAATCATCAAAGTCCATGGGATTGCCCCCTAGTCGGGACCAGGCTTTGTAATTTATCAGTTCCAAATTGATGGAAAAATGACTGAGAATGTCACTGCCTAAATAAAATGCAGCAGGGACATCTCGCACAACCCAACAATTCTGTTCTATGCTTTTGTTACCTATAGAAATTTTGGGCATACAACTGCTAGGCAGGAGATATTTGGAATTGGGACTTTCCACGCCCATTTCCCACTTATCAATCAATTTAAATGTGGGAATGGCTGGATCTTTTGGGAACCTTCGGAACATGGCTTTGCTGATGAAGCTCTTACCGTTGTTCACACACACTCGGGTGAGAACAGACTCCTTCCCCTCATTTAACTGAATAGGGATGAACAACTGTTCTCTCATTTTCTGAATATCAGCTAAACTTTGAGCTGGTTTCTCATCACTTTTGACTATATAATTGGGATTTTCAGATTGTGAATCAGTATAAAGTATTTCCTTCCAGTGTGGAATGCCACTTAAAACTGGAGATAAGGTTGATTTTCAAGAATGGAGAGGAGTTCCCATCACCAGTTTGTTGTCCTACAGCAATTACTGTCACATCAGGTATTTGATTGTTCTGGAAATGAAACTCAATATGATCAGGTTTTTGTTCAACCATGTGGCATGTGCCGTTTAAACTAACATGGTTGACACTCTGTTTTAATTTTATTGGCCTGTTAGTCTGCGTCCAGAGGACCTTGTTCTCACAGTCTATTAAGGGGGACATCCTGCGCAGGATGTCATTCCCTAGTAGACAGGGTGTGCCCTCTGCAGTCATGACAATGACAGGATGTTTCACCTTATGTTGCCCAATTTATATTTCCAACTCCGCTCTCCCCTCGACAGGAATTTAACTCCTGTTGAAGTTCTGGAGTTGGAGAGTAAAGTGTGAAGGTGCACTCACTTTTATTCAAATTAACTGGTTTAAATATTTCCTCCTCAATCAAGTACTTAAATAGCTCATAGTTTTAGGTGCTCCTTGTTAAAGTCTGTGCTACCAGACTGAACTGAAAATGTAAAGTGATGGCTTCCCGTGATCCACGGGATGTGAAAACAGGGGCACACTTTTGTCCGATTTAATCGGAAACAATTTTAGAGTACAGTTAAAGCTTATTTTCTGTATCAATTCACAGAAAGTACATTTTTTTTCACATTTATCAAAATTTACTTTAAGAACTATCTGTTCCCTTCAGTCTTCAAACAAAATCAATAAAACATTGCCATTGCAATTCACCGGTCATTACACTTTTTCAAACATAATATGTAGAGAATAACTCAATTGAATTTCATCAATTTGACAATTCCATCAAAATATATAAGTGTTTATATCATATACAAAAACATGCATTTTAGATAATTCCAAGTATTGTCTGATATCCTGATAGGATTTTGAGTTCAATGTCCTGTATTGTTGTTGGTTCTTCTTAACAAAGACAACTCCTACCTTTACATTACGCATTTCGGGCTATCTTTTAACCCTTCTTCAGATGTGGATAGCAGATCTATTCATTAATTCATCTAAAAGTAATAGAAAATATTTTCGTTACTTCTTGTGATTATTTCCCAATTAGACATTTATCATTCTTCGAGTTCTGTCGGCACCCATTTTAAACCAACCTTTAAGATACGTGTCCGGCCAAATGACACAAGTTCTTGTGAGATCCATTCTCGTGTGTTCAGTTAATTTGCTCTTTAGCTGCTGGTGTTGGTGTTCTGTAAAATGAAGGACACCTGATTTTAGTGAGGAGTAGTCTATATTTACACTGCTTCCTGATACTATGTCTTGTCGTCACATATTGTGGGACCAGTCGCTAAATAAGCGCTGGGTCCCACTCTTATGTCACGGATCGTTTTGCGTTTAAAAGGTACTTTTAGCCCTATTAAGAGACAGGAGGAAAAAAGACTCACCACTTTGGTGTTTTGTTGTGTGAACTAGATGCGCCGTGGATTTGTGAGCCGCTAATCTGTTCAGAACACTTGGTTACAGTGGTCATCCGTATCTTTGTCAACACGCTCTGGTTCTGGATTTGTAACCTTCCTGCAAAAATATATGTAAGCTAGATTTTAGTCGGGCATCTAATAGGTTCCAACGTCTGGTTGTTGCTTGTTTTTTGCGCTTTTACCGGCGAGTCCTGCGACGTCCTCTGCTACTCGGTTCTGTCTTGCGTTTGCTTCCTCCTCACCGTAATTGTATTACGGGTTGCTTTGCAACCGAATAGCTCGTCCTTCTTCTCTTACTGTCCAATGTTTGTGATAGGTCCCAATGATGCCACCATCTTGGGTGTGTGTTCACCTACTGTGAATGACTGTATAAGTCATTTGCGTTCTTAAGTAAATTGAGAAGTATGTTTGCGTTTGTTTTAAAAAAGGAAATATATTTCTTTCCATTGGCTATCTAGTGATGTTGATAAGTTTTTTTTCATAGAAAACAAGTTAAATCCCACTCAAGGTTCATACCTTGAGGATGCATGCTGTCTAATTTCTCGATCCAATATAATTCCCGCTGCTGCAGGTGCTTTGTTATATTGCCACCTCTTCTGGGTAGAGTCACATGTTCCAGGATGATGAATTGGATCTGAGCAATTGAATGTTTCAGTTCTTTAAAATGTTGTGATATGGGTGACTTGACTGATTGTTGCCTGATATTTGATTTGTGTTCCACCCACCTAGTTTTTGCTTTTCTGCTGGTGAGTCCAACATAATACATTCCGCATGGGCATTTTATCCCATATATTACGTTTATTGTGTCGCATGTAGATGTATGGGTAAGTGCGATCTTGTGTCCTTGACGTGGATGATTGATGTAGTTTCCTTTGATCACGTTGTTACAGCAGATACAATTATTACATTGAATTGTTCCCTTTTAGGCTTTTTGAGTAATTCTTTTGTAACTGAAATCTGATTTGATTAAGTGTTCCCCTATGGATCTGCTTTTAGTATATGCAAATAGTGGTGGGTTGGGAAACAGTGCTGACAATGTTGGATCCATATTTAATAATTTCCAATGTTTCTTGATGATTCTTTTGATGCTTTTGCTTTGTTGGGAGTAAGTCGTAACATAAACCAATTTAGTCTCTTTATTTTTAATTTTGGGTTTTAGGGCTTCAGGTCTGGGTGTATTCTTGACCTTTGTCGCGTGTTTATTGACTGTTTCTTCCATGTAACCTCTCAGCAGGAATTTCTTCGTTAAATCAATTGCTTTTTTATCATATTCTTCCTCATTGAAGATGATCCTCCTGTAACGGAAGAATTGACTTAATGGAATGCTTTCTATGGTGTTCTTTGGATATAAGCTGGAAGCATATAATAAACTGTTCCTGTCGGTTGGTTTGGTAAACACTGTCGTCTCAAGTTTGTCTCCTGAATATATCAAAACATCTAGAAATTCTAATCTTGTTCTGCTTGTTTTGTGTGTGAATTTGATCCTTGGTGCTAGGGAATTCATGAAGTTGAAAAATTCTTCAAGTTCTTCTTCTGTTCCTCTCCATATTCCAAATAGGTCATCTATAAAACGCACTAGGATTTTTAAGTTATTCCTCCATTTGGTGTTTGTTAGAATTTGAGTTTCCTCCAGGTATGACATAAAGGTATTAGCATAACTCGGTGCCATGGCGGCCCCCATGGAAGTTCCGGCTATTTGTATAAAGTAACGATCTTCAAACATGAAGTAATTCTTTTTCAATACAATATCCAAGAGTTTCAGTATAAACAGTGGGTCTCCCCTCACCGTTTCTTCTGTATATAGTAGTAGTAACCATTCCATCGGTTCTAATCCTGCATGATGGGTCATATTGGTATAGAGACTCGTGACATCCATAGTAAACAAAATGTCTTTGATTCCTTCAAATTTTACTGTTTCGAGTTTTTGTAGAAAGTGATTAGTATCCTTAATGTATGTTGTAGTTTTTTGTGTTAATAGTTGAATTATTTTGTCAATATATTGAGCAAGAGGTTCCAGCAGGCTGTTGTTTGCTGCAATGATTTTTTTAAACAAACGCAAACATACTTCTCAATTTACTCAAGAACGCAAATGACTTATACAGTCATTCACAGTAGGTGAACACACACCCAAGATGGCGGCATCATTGGGACCTATCACAAACATTGGACAGTAAGAGAAGAAGGACTAGCTATTCGGTTGCAAAGCAACCCGTAATACAATTACGGTGAGGAGGAAGCAAATGCAAGACAGAACCGAGTAGCAGAGGACGTTGCAGGATTTGCCGGTAAGAGCACGAACAACAAGCAACAACCAGACGTTGGAACCTATTAGATGCCCGATTAAAATCTAGCTTACATATATTTTTGCAGGAAGGTTACAAATCCAGAACCAGAGCGTGTTGACAAAGATACGGATGACCACTGTAACCAAGTGTTCTGAACAGATTAGCGGCTCACAAATCCACGACGCATCTAGTTCACACAACAAAACACCAAAGTGGTGAGTCTTTTTTCCCCCTGTCTCTGAATAGGGCTAAGAGTACCTTTTAAACGCAAAACGATCCGTGACATAAGAGTGGGACCGAGCGCTTATTTAGCGACTGCTCCCACAATATGTCACGACAAGACATAGTATCAGGAAGCAGTGTAAATATAGACTCCTCCTCACTAAAATCAGGTGTCCTTCATTTTACAGAACGGACACCAACATCAGCAGCTAAAGAGCAAATTAACTGAACACACGAGAATGGATCTCACAAGAACTTGTGTCATTTGGCCGGACACGTATCTTAAAGGTTGGTTTAAAATGGGTGCCGACAGAACTCGAAGAATGATAAATGTCTAATTGGGAAATAATCACAAGAAGTAACGAAAATATTTTCTATTACTTTTAGATGAATTAATGAATAGATCTGTTATCCACATCTGAAGAAGGGTTAAAAGATAGCCCGAAACTCGTAATATAAAGATAGGAGTTGTCTTTGTTAAGAAGAACCAACAACAATACAGGACATTGTAAGAGGATTCAATTCAGCACTACAGCCAAGTTAACGCCTAGTCTAGAATACTGAATGAAAACCCTTATTGATATATCTTTAGGTCCAGTTCATGCGTTCTGGATGACTACCCTTGTATAACACCCCTCTCTTGGAATCCCCCTGACCCCACTGAGCCAAGAAGTAATTCTGTTTTGCAAGTTTAAAAGGTTTATTTGATAAATTAAAATATATATCACACTTTTTAATAAATTAATAATTGAATATCACACTTAATCTGATATGGTAAATATTAACAACGGAGAATCTGGCACTAACACGCTTCTCTATAATCAATAAGGAGTTGACAAGAAATGGATAAGGTAGCACACTGGTAAATAGGTACAGAAGGATAATGTGGTAGAGGATGCTTTATGTAAGCTCAGGTGGATGCAATATTCAATGAATGCAGTACAGAAAATACGCAATATGATTTCAACCAAACAATGTAATCACTTTTCTCTGGCTATTCACTCCCCCCCTCTTTATGCAATGCAAGGGAATGGGAGGAAAGCACACAGTCCTCAGAAATGCAATCAATGTAATCAGTTCAATCCAGCAAGCTTAGACAACAGAAAACAGATAGGAGTTTTGAAAACACAGGCCCAAATTGCTTTGATATGGGCTGGCAATGAATGAGAATATGCTGGAAACGCTTTTAATTCCCTTTCAGAGGTTCAGGGTGAGTGGTATCTAGTCAATATTAGTCCAGGCTCACACTAGCAATGATGCAGGGATAGTTAGCAGGTTAAACGAATTTCTGGCAAATGAAATCAGGCAAACAGCAGCAGTTTTTACAAGTGAAGAAATTGCAAATCGCGGTAAAATTCGCGGATGCGCCGAGCGCTATTACAGAGGAACCGCAAGGACTATCTCTACCGTTTTGGGGTCCTGGGAAAGCCTAGGATCTCAGGTTCCAAATGAAAGTTATTGCAAGTCTCTAGCCCAAACGGTTGCGGAGATATGAGTAATTTAGTAAAGGTCGTTTTTGGTTTTGTAAATTTTAAACGCACACTTTTTCAAAATGACAAGTGACAAATTTTTGCAGCTAGAATGACAGGTGACAGATTTGGAGCTATCCAGCAGTTCTACTTAGGTTAAATAGATTGAATTAGATGAATTTAAACTAAAAGCTTGGTTCTACACAGTTTGCTATGTACTCACACTATATTCTTGAGTGAAATGGGCCTCGCCATGGATCTGGTCAGGGTTTTGGACTGGGCTCTGGTCTGGTCTGGTCTGGCCTCTGCACTTCACAGTGATCTGGGTCACTCTCTCTGCTGGTCTGGGTCTCTCTGGTCTGGTCTCTTAGTTCTGGATAGATTGAAGTCTCTAGTTTGGCTTTCTGGAGGTTGATGGAGGTAAGTATGGATTTTTCCGGCAGAGCGTCCCGCTGCAAATGGATTTGGAAAATCCCTATCTGTCCTGTCTGTCTGCTTTTATGTGTTTAGAATGTGGGTGTGTTCTAGCATCACTGACCCTACCTCTCTCTCAGCTTCTAATTGGTCAAACTTCCATTCCTCCGCTTGATTGGCAAACTGAACTGTGAGTCAGATTGATGTCATTTTACAGCCTGCAGAAGTCCACTCCTCCTGTCAACTTACACACAAATCTAGATTTGAAACAAATACATATTTGCAGAGGTACATATTGTTTTAAAATCATATGCACCCATCATGCATCACAGGAGGTATCCCCTGTTCAAACTCTGCTCTTCCTGGGAGCTTGCATTCAGAACTGGCACATATTTCACTTTTTAACTGCTTTTTCAATTTCCGACATGGACCCAACTTTACATACATGTGTGCAGGGGGTAGGGACATTAACTGATGAAGTTTCAGATTTTTAACATGCACACATTTAGAGTAATATCCACTTTTCCGCTAAAACCCCCCTGAACATACCACCGGTTCCTACCACGTCTTAAACTGTGGGCAGAAAAATCACAAGAATTATGGTATCATTTATAAAATTTTCACATGTCCGCTCTATGAATTATCCCCCTTTTTATAAAACCATATCCTTGCTGCAGGGGTGTGTCTTTTCAGGTCACATGGTACAGAAACCAGTCTTTCCAGTTTCTGCCAAGCCAGCTTGCTTCTCACAGGCAGTGCTCCTCCCAGCTTCTCCAGGAGGAAGCCACTTTTTACGACGTCTGTAATAAAAAACCTTTGCCTGAGTGGAGAGGGCTTTGTTCACTCTCTGGCAGAGCACAGGAAATTCAATTATCAGATAGATAGCATATCCTTAGCCTGGGCAGCAAAAGGAAGGTTGGCCTGGGAACACAGTGGTGACTCAAGTTTCACTGCTGATGGGTAGTTGCTAGGCAAAATCAAGTTCCTTAAGCCAGACCTTCAGCTAACTTTTTGTTGCTTTTAAAATAACTTGTAATTTTACACATGCAGCTAGAATGCTGATTCTAAGTGCAAAACTATGACATTTCAACAGTTACAAAGGCATGTGACACCAAACATAGGTCACTCATTTAATCTAAACATTTTCGATTTTAGTGTCTTTAAATCCAGTGCAACTTAAACTGCTGCAATCCACAGCTCAGCCAGTCTTGTTATAAACCTTGTCTTATGATCTTCATTTCCCAGATTCTGTAGGCACACAAAACTCCATTCTGCCAATGTCTGCTGGTGTTCAGTGAATATTTTGCACATGTTGCAAGGTTTGAAATAGGCATTTTGCTTGCCTTCAGAAAAACACACAGAGTGGTTTTAAACTGCCGGCTTTTGGATAGTGGTGAGTACTGGTACTGCACTCATTTTTGGGATTTAAGAAATGAATTCCCCACACTTCTAGGTTGCATTTGGCAATCAGCATTGCCATTCCCAATGGTTTCAGACTACTGTGCGGGTAGTCCAATGGTGGTTTTAAAGCGCTTTGAAGCTAACCGGCGCTACTGTTTTTCCTTTGGCAACCCATTTCCCTCATGGCAACCCGGCCTTTCATTCTCGCACTGGTGGGTGGCAAGTGAGGCAACCATTTTGGTGGGCGCACAAACTGCGCAGCTTTCCTGGATTTCGGCGCACATGTGGGTTTTCCGCCATCTTGAATTTCCTAAGCCCACAGCACCAAATGTTGTAGCAGGATAGCTTAAACGTGGGTCAGGACACCCAACAAGTCCCCCCCACGCGACTGCACTTTGAGTTTGGGTCGATGGGGAGTCGCGTGCCCAAGGGTTTTGACCCACGCACCGGTCTGTCCGCATAATCTTCTTCCTCTTCTGTAGATGGCACAGTTCAGCATCTTCTTCTCCATCCGGTCAGATCGATCAGTTCTCCTCGCCGGTCCTGATGGGAAGATTGGGCGGTACCCCGGGCCCGTTGTGTCTTTGCTCCCGGTCTCCGGATCGTCCTTCTTGGTCATCCTTCATGGTTTCATCTCTCCTAGGATGATAAAGGAAGAGCGGCAATATCTACTCATAGACGATTTTTTTTTCCACCACTGTTGAGATAGTGGGGCGGCATATGCATTTCATCATAACGAAACATTACATTCTTATTTTGAAAAAAAAACAGTATCACTAGAGACAGTTTCATGTAAATCCCAGTATGTTAGAGACTAGATGTGGTATGTTTTATGATTGGAACTGAATTAGTCTGAGACAGTACCCGCTAGGATTCCAGAGGATTCCTCCAGTTGTTGCAGAGTGTGCCTGGGATGGCAACATTTCAACTGGTTTATGTGGACCCACTTGTCTTCCCCCTCTGCCGAACCGCCTTTGGGGATGCGGATCTTGTAGGCCACAGGGGAGATCTTATCGACGATCTCAAAGGGTCCCTTCCATGTAGGCAAAAATTTGCGCTGCTTGGCCTGGTTCCTTTGGAAGTTGTATAGATAGACCCGGTCTCCCACCTGATATTCCTTCCTGGAAGTTTTCAGGTCATAATGGGTCTTCATGCTATCAGCCGATCTTTCTAGATTCCGCTGAGCATAAGCAAAAGCATGTTGAAGGTGTTTCCTTAAATTCTCCACATACTCATGAGTAGTGGAGGCATTTATCAGTGTCTGCTCTTGGGTCCTATAGAGCAAATGCTGAGGAAGCACCATCTTGCGCCCAGTCATCAACTCAAATGGTGACATTTTGGTTGCAGATGAAGGGGTAGATCTGATGGCCATTAGGACCAGAGGTAATCGGATATCCCAACTTGGCCCAGAATCTGCCACAAACTTTTTTAAGATGCTCACAATTGTCCGGTTATATCTCTCTACTGCCCCAGAAGAAGCTGGTCTGTAAGCAATATGCAGCTTTCTCTTGACCCCCAGTATCTCCCACATCTTTGTCATTACTTCACTGGTGAAGTGGCTACCTCTGTCTGACTCAATCCTTTGAGGTAGACCAAAACGGGAAAAGATGTGGTTAATCATCAAGGCAGCTGCAGTTTCTGCCTTGCAGTTTGGGGCTGGGAGACATTCCACCCACTTGGTAAACAAACATGTCACAGTCAACATGTACTTATTCCCCCTAGCCGAGCGAATCACAGGGCCTACAAAGTCGATTTGTAAATCTGACCATGGCAGTGTCATTCCCCTCTTTTGTAAAGGCGCCCGGTGTGTGAGGGATGTCGGCTGAAATTGTGCACACACAAGACACCCCTTCAAGTATTGGTCGAGGTCCTGCCCCATGTGTGGCCAGTCTGCAACCTCTCTCAAGATTTCCAATGTTGTGTGAAACCCCCTATGACCGGCGGTGGCCGCATCATGGGCGTGACTTAACATCAGGCTTCGGAATGAGGTAGGAACCACCCACTGATCGTGGCCAGCTTTGGATTTCCTTACCAACAAACCGTCTTGGATTCGGAACATTTTTGGACATTTCATCAACACTCTTAGGTCCTCTTTCCCAGTGTAATCGGTATCCGTCAGGGGAAAGTTCTCAGGGTCCTCAAGGTGCTGGTAAAATTTACCAATTATTGGATCCCCCTTCTGAGCGGTAATCAAATCAGCATCAGGGGTCTCCTTACTCCATTGTGCAATTGAAAGGTCGTTGTGAGCATTTGTCTGGGACCTAGTGATAGCAGTGACCTGGATTTCCCCCAACAGGGACTCAATCTCAATTAGATCCCCTTGGATGGCCCCGGTTTTGGCCAGCTGATCAGCTAAGTCATTTCCAGTTTTGTCTGGTCCCTCTACTTTGGAATGACCCTTGATCTTCTTCCAATAGATGGTCATCTCGTTCGAGGTGACCAGATCATCAATGTTTTGGATCAACTTCCCATGTTTCAAGGGTTTGTTGTTAGCACATAACATGCCTCTGGTTTTCCAATTAACCAGGTGCTCCACGAACCCGTTCCGTACATAATCCGAATCTGTGATTATGACCAGTTCGTGGAGTTGATGCTGGACAGCAGTGAGGATGGCCTGATGCACAGCCATCAATTCTGCCACCTGACTACTTCGGGGACCAATTTTGTATCCAGCGGAGGGTTCTGGGGACTCATTCACCCATGCATTCCCTACGCCGGCCACCAGTTCTTTCTCCCCGTCGTTGTCAACATGGTAAGAGCATCCATCCACATAGACAGTGGGCATTCCCTCACACTTGTCTTCTTCAAAGACTTTGTGGGGGGAATTAAGGTATGCCTCCATGTTGTCCTTTATTTTTAGACTTTCGTCCTCGAGACAGTTTTCTCTGGCACAATCATGCAAGTCAGCCAGACCTTGCGCGAGGGGACTCTTCTTGTTTTGGCCATATCTGACCTCCACAGGAAAGCCTTGCATTGACAGAATCCAGGAAGTAATTCGGGAATTACTCACATTTCCGGCCCGGATTCTGTCACTTTGGAGATATTGCAGAGGCTGGTGTGGAGTCTCCACTATAATGTGTTCCCCCTGGATAAACGGGCGGTAATTCTTCAATGCCCACACCGTTGCCAGGAGTGCCTTCTCACAATCGTTGAATTTTTCCTCCACAGAGGATAAAGTTTTGCTCGCATAGGAGATTACTTTATTGACCTTGTCATGCTTTTGGTATAATACTGCCGTCAAGCACGTATTAGAGAACCCTGTCTCCAGGAAGAACTCCTTGTTTCTGACAGGGTAAGCTAGGCAAGGCGCTTGTGAGAGGCTTCTCTTGAGTTGTTTTACTGCCTCGGCTTGTTCTGGACCCCATTCCCACTTGACCCCCCCCTTCAGGAGATGAATCAGGGGTCTGGTGATCTCTGCGTAGCCCTCAATGAACTTTCTGCTGTAATTAGTCAGTCCAAGGAGGCTCCTTAGTTCCCGCAGAGTTGTGGGGTCTTTCAGTTTCTGAAGTGCTTCCACTTTCTTTTCCTGGGGACAGAGACCCTGAGGAGTAATCTCATGCCCCAAGAAATTAACACGGGTTCTACACCACTGTGCTTTCTGAAAGGAAAGTTTTGCTCCGGCGGCCCTCAACTGCGTCAGAACATAACGGATCTCCGCTATGTGTTCCTCCACAGATGAACTTTTGATGAGGACATCATCTACATAAGCCAGGTTACCCCTCGCACCCAAGTCGGGCATGGCCTTGTGTAGAAAAATGTTGAATTCATTGCCGGAGTTGAGGTATCCGAAGGGAGTCCGGGTCCATGTGTACTGCTGGCCCCCAAAGGTAAAAGCCAGTTTGTATTGGTCCTCCCTACTGACAGGCACGGTCCAGTATCCATTGGTCAGGTCTATTGCAGTGAATACCTGTGACCCCTGGATCTGGGCCAGCCCTTGGTCAATGTAGGGCAGAGGCCATCGGGAAGTATGGACCCGTTTGTTGAGCTCCCTAAGGTCGGCGCAGAGTCTCCACTGGCCGTTCGGCTTCAATATTCCCAGCACCGGATTATTGAAGGTGCTGTGGACTGGACGGATTATTCCCCGGGACTCAAGGTTCTTAATTATTTCAGTAAGGGACTCCATTGATGCGAGAGGCAAGCGATATTGCTTCACAAACACAGGAGTCATGCCAGGGTCCGTGGGGATTGTTGTTGTGTGGATGTCAGTGCGACCACAGTCATATGAGTCTACCGCAAAGAGATCTTGGAAATCCAAGAAAACTTGTTTCAACTTTTGCTTTTGTTCCCGAGTCACACAGGCATCAGCTAGGTTGACTCTCTCTTCCACCATCTGCCTGAAGCCTGGAAAGACTTCTGGTTTGGCTATCTCCGCGGCCTCCTCCAGCTGGGTGGAGAAGTCCCTGGTCAGAGTGCTGATTTGGACCGGAGGCTTCAGGTGGGAAAGGCAGCCCTCATGGACCTGGAAAATCACCTCATCCCTCCTGAAGTCACAGGTCACATCTTCCTTACCATAGGGGCAGGAAGTGTACACCAGGAAGTTCCCCCCATGCCGGGTAAAAATCCTGTCTGGTGTTGCGTTGTCATCACTGTCACTGTCAAAACAGTCCTTGGGGATGGGTCCTAACAGTTCATTTACAAGATCAATGGAGAAATGTCGGTCATCAACCGCCATTCCAATAATGGTGCCTGCGGCTAGAGTAATACTCTTTAAGTCGCTGTTATCCACCTCTATTAGAATGGGGTCATGTTCTATGTTGACTAATGGAGTCGGGTGGATATCTGGGGAAAAAGTTCTGCCCAGGGTTTGGTGAATTTCTGCCCTCCTGTGGGAAGTTTGGAGGGAAGTTCCCTGGGTTAGGTGCTTGTCTGGATCCCCCCCCTTGGGCTGGAGGAGTCCACACATAACCCAGGATGGGTCTGTTACCTTTGTAGCGAGGACTTACATAGTCAGGAGAGCGAGGGACCCCATTTGTGGGGCTGCCTCCCTGGCTCCCTGTCTGTGACTGGCCCGAGGACCTTCTGGGCCTAGCATTATTAGGTGCAGGTAGGTTTTTAGGCCCCCCCATCTCCAGATCCAAAACGGGGGTGACCTTTACCTCTGCCACCTTGACAGCAGCAGGGGTGCTGTTGGCTTTGGGGTTTTTCTGGGCATTGCTTTTATTTTCTATGGGCTTCTGCACCTCATAGATCCGGGTAGCCTGTTCAATGACCCAGTCTAAAGATCTTTTCTCATGAAAATCTCTCACGAGCTGGGTCATTATATATTTGGGCAAGGCATGGAAAAATGTATTGACAAACTCTCTACTATCTGTGCGCACCCTTCTGGTGGTTTGCGCAAACGCCCGCTTTAACTCCTGCACAAATTCTTGTGGGGCCTGATCCTCCCCACATTGCAAATTGTAGGCCGCCTTGCGAGCCTCTTGAGGATTTCTGTGAACAGAAAAATGTTTCAGGATGGCCGCCTTATATGTGGACCATCTTAAATGATTTTGGTCCTCCAGCCCCGCAAAGAAACTGGAGTATTCCGGGGAGAATGTCCACTTTACATATTGAATACAGCTTTGGCTGTCCTTCAAATGGAAAGTCTCCATCATTTGTTCAAATAACTCTAAGTGCTCCCAAACAGAATACTTAGCGTTCTTATGGTAAGGCGTGATGACGCTCCTGATCGCCTTAATCTGCTTTAAGGGGTCCTTAAGCAAGGCCCTTTTTGCCTTATTGGCCTTTTTGGTTCGGGTAACCCTTGTCCATTCTTCGTCGGACTCAGAGGCACTGCTCCCAGAGGTTCCCGTCTGTTCTTCCAGGTTTTCCCGGATTCTGCGAGCCTGGGAATGGCTGGCAGAATGTGGGGACCTGGTCTCCTGTGTCCTGCGCAGTTCAGAGGAGTCTTCAGATTCCTCCTTGCTGTCAGGATTTGATGGGTACCCCCTCCACTGACCTAACTGGGCAGAGGTTTTCAGGATGCCCTTAATGGGCCTACTCTCCTGGGGTTCCCCACTGAACTGTATTGTACTTGGGTGCCCATACCCGGATGCCCACCCCTCCATTCCTGGATGGTACTGGCCTATGAGCCCCATGCTTCTGGCTGGATAGTAATCTGCCATCCCTGTGGCCCTGTGCTCATGTGCGCCAGGGGACATGGGGGTGGCAGAGTCCAGGGACTGAGAGGTATGAGGGCCTCTGGTACTAGGGCTCCTGAGGTTATGCTCCGGAGTTTCCATTTCCCAGCGAACCTCATCTCTATCCGCCCCTGCTCCCTGTTGCAATGCAAGAGCCTGCATTTGTGCCTTCAGTTCCTCAGTTAAGGCCTTACTCGACTCTATCAGTCTCTCCTGCATCGCTACCTGCTGTTGGAGCCTATCATTGTGCTGGCAGAGAGCTTCATTCTCTCTCTGTGTTTCCTGATTGGTCCTGGAGAACTGGGCCAGTCTTTGCTGCAGGAGGGTTACCTCCTGGGCAATGTCCCTATTGGCCTGCTCCTTTCTTGCTAGAGCATCCTCCACCCTCCTGGTGTGCTCTAACAAGTTCTGGTGTTCTTTTTGGAGGTCACCCAGTCCCTGGTGGGCCAGGTGATTTTCTTCCATTTTTCTTTTTAAATGGCAGACTTCCTGGCCTAAGGTATCCCTTTCCTGACTAAGAGCCTGCATCTGTGCCGCCAGGTCGTCCCTTTGCCTTTGGAAGGCACCAGCTTTCTGGCGCTCCTGATCAAACTCTGCCTGGGTATCCAGGTCTTTCAGAATCAGTTTATTGCTCTCCTCCTTCACTCTATCTAGGTGGCCTTGCAGGGTGACTACCTGCTCAGCACATGCCCTATTGAAGTCTAGCTGTTGCTCCAGCTTTTTCTGGCTTTGCAGTAGGGAGTCCAAACCTTCTTGGTGTTCCTTCTGCAAGGCCAGAAATCTGGTATCCTGTTCTGACTTTTCCTTTTGCAGCACATCCATATCCTCCTTTATTTTAGTGATGTACTGTCTGGTCTCATTTTCTGACTCCTGGCTTCTGTGCAGCCTTTGCTCAGACGAGTCCAGATCAGATTGGGCCTTCTCTAACGCCATCTGTTGCCTTTTTGCCAGATCATGGCCTTCAGCACATTTATTCTGTATGGCTCCCATGTATAAATATAAATATGCCGCTATCCTAACAATCTTGTCGTGCTCATCTTTGGCCTTAGGAGCCATATATAGTTCACTCAGGGCCACGTGTAATGGACCCTGATCTCTATATATATCTGACCCTGTTTCAGTGACCTGTTGCGTGATGGCCTGCAACCAGACCGTTTGGTCCTGGTGAGTCCATTCACCTCTCACAAATAGTTTGTGTAAGAAGTGCTCTCTGGCTATTTTCATATCTACCAAGGTCGTCATTCTAGAGATTGGTCTCTGTCCTGACTTACAGAAGTTAGTATTTTAGTTTTGCGGAACAGAACTTTTCTTGGAGTGTCCCTTTTGAGGAATGCTTCACAGCGTAATGCAGCGTGGTGATCCGACTGGATGTATGTATCCCGTCAGTTAGCACACTGTATTAAGCTGCACAAGTGGTAAATCTAACCCAACGTCTCGGCTCGAGCCCCCACTTTGTAAGAGGATTCAATTCAGCACTACAGCCAAGTTAACGCCTAGTCTAGAATACTGAATGAAAACCCTTATTGATATATCTTTAGGTCCAGTTCATGCGTTCTGGATGACTACCCTTGTATAACACCCCTCTCTTGGAATCCCCCTGACCCCACTGAGCCAAGAAGTAATTCTGTTTTGCAAGTTTAAAAGGTTTATTTGATAAATTAAAATATATATCACACTTTTTAATAAATTAATAATTGAATATCACACTTAATCTGATATGGTAAATATTAACAACGGAGAATCTGGCACTAACACGCTTCTCTATAATCAATAAGGAGTTGACAAGAAATGGACAAGGTAGCACACTGGTAAATAGGTACAGAAGGATAATGTGGTAGAGGATGCTTTATGTAAGCTCAGGTGGATGCAATATTCAATGAATGCAGTACAGAAAATACGCAATATGATTTCAACCAAACAATGTAATCACTTTTCTCTGGCTATTCACTCCCCCCCTCTTTATGCAATGCAAGGGAATGGGAGGAAAGCACACAGTCCTCAGAAATGCAATCAATGTAATCAGTTCAATCCAGCAAGCTTAGACAACAGAAAACAGATAGGAGTTTTGAAAACACAGGCCCAAATTGCTTTGATATGGGCTGGCAATGAATGAGAATATGCTGGAAACGCTTTTAATTCCCTTTCAGAGGTTCAGGGTGAGTGGTATCTAGTCAATATTAGTCCAGGCTCACACTAGCAATGATGCAGGGATAGTTAGCAGGTTAAACGAATTTCTGGCAAATGAAATCAGGCAAACAGCAGCAGTTTTTACAAGTGAAGAAATTGCAAATCGCGGTAAAATTCGCGGATGCGCCGAGCGCTATTACAGAGGAACCGCAAGGACTATCTCTACCGTTTTGGGGTCCTGGGAAAGCCTAGGATCTCAGGTTCCAAATGAAAGTTATTGCAAGTCTCTAGCCCAAACGGTTGCGGAGATATGAGTAATTTAGTAAAGGTCGTTTTTGGTTTTGTAAATTTTAAACGCACACTTTTTCAAAATGACAAGTGACAAATTTTTGCAGCTAGAATGACAGGTGACAGATTTGGAGCTATCCAGCAGTTCTACTTAGGTTAAATAGATTGAATTAGATGAATTTAAACTAAAAGCTTGGTTCTACACAGTTTGCTATGTACTCACACTATATTCTTGAGTGAAATGGGCCTCGCCATGGATCTGGTCAGGGTTTTGGACTGGGCTCTGGTCTGGTCTGGTCTGGCCTCTGCACTTCACAGTGATCTGGGTCACTCTCTCTGCTGGTCTGGGTCTCTCTGGTCTGGTCTCTTAGTTCTGGATAGATTGAAGTCTCTAGTTTGGCTTTCTGGAGGTTGATGGAGGTAAGTATGGATTTTTCCGGCAGAGCGTCCCGCTGCAAATGGATTTGGAAAATCCCTATCTGTCCTGTCTGTCTGCTTTTATGTGTTTAGAATGTGGGTGTGTTCTAGCATCACTGACCCTACCTCTCTCTCAGCTTCTAATTGGTCAAACTTCCATTCCTCCGCTTGATTGGCAAACTGAACTGTGAGTCAGATTGATGTCATTTTACAGCCTGCAGAAGTCCACTCCTCCTGTCAACTTACACACAAATCTAGATTTGAAACAAATACATATTTGCAGAGGTACATATTGTTTTAAAATCATATGCACCCATCATGCATCACAGGAGGTATCCCCTGTTCAAACTCTGCTCTTCCTGGGAGCTTGCATTCAGAACTGGCACATATTTCACTTTTTAACTGCTTTTTCAATTTCCGACATGGACCCAACTTTACATACATGTGTGCAGGGGGTAGGGACATTAACTGATGAAGTTTCAGATTTTTAACATGCACACATTTAGAGTAATATCCACTTTTCCGCTAAAACCCCCCTGAACATACCACCGGTTCCTACCACGTCTTAAACTGTGGGCAGAAAAATCACAAGAATTATGGTATCATTTATAAAATTTTCACATGTCCGCTCTATGAATTATCCCCCTTTTTATAAAACCATATCCTTGCTGCAGGGGTGTGTCTTTTCAGGTCACATGGTACAGAAACCAGTCTTTCCAGTTTCTGCCAAGCCAGCTTGCTTCTCACAGGCAGTGCTCCTCCCAGCTTCTCCAGGAGGAAGCCACTTTTTACGACGTCTGTAATAAAAAACCTTTGCCTGAGTGGAGAGGGCTTTGTTCACTCTCTGGCAGAGCACAGGAAATTCAATTATCAGATAGATAGCATATCCTTAGCCTGGGCAGCAAAAGGAAGGTTGGCCTGGGAACACAGTGGTGACTCAAGTTTCACTGCTGATGGGTAGTTGCTAGGCAAAATCAAGTTCCTTAAGCCAGACCTTCAGCTAACTTTTTGTTGCTTTTAAAATAACTTGTAATTTTACACATGCAGCTAGAATGCTGATTCTAAGTGCAAAACTATGACATTTCAACAGTTACAAAGGCATGTGACACCAAACATAGGTCACTCATTTAATCTAAACATTTTCGATTTTAGTGTCTTTAAATCCAGTGCAACTTAAACTGCTGCAATCCACAGCTCAGCCAGTCTTGTTATAAACCTTGTCTTATGATCTTCATTTCCCAGATTCTGTAGGCACACAAAACTCCATTCTGCCAATGTCTGCTGGTGTTCAGTGAATATTTTGCACATGTTGCAAGGTTTGAAATAGGCATTTTGCTTGCCTTCAGAAAAACACACAGAGTGGTTTTAAACTGCCGGCTTTTGGATAGTGGTGAGTACTGGTACTGCACTCATTTTTGGGATTTAAGAAATGAATTCCCCACACTTCTAGGTTGCATTTGGCAATCAGCATTGCCATTCCCAATGGTTTCAGACTACTGTGCGGGTAGTCCAATGGTGGTTTTAAAGCGCTTTGAAGCTAACCGGCGCTACTGTTTTTCCTTTGGCAACCCATTTCCCTCATGGCAACCCGGCCTTTCATTCTCGCACTGGTGGGTGGCAAGTGAGGCAACCATTTTGGTGGGCGCACAAACTGCGCAGCTTTCCTGGATTTCGGCGCACATGTGGGTTTTCCGCCATCTTGAATTTCCTAAGCCCACAGCACCAAATGTTGTAGCAGGATAGCTTAAACGTGGGTCAGGACACCCAACAACATTGAACTCAAAATCCTATTAGGATATCAGACAATACTTGGAATTATCTAAAATGCATGTTTTTGTATATGATATAAATACTTATATATTTTGATGGAAATGTCAAATTGATGAAATTCAATTGAGTTTTTCCCTACATATTATGTTTGAAAAAGTGTAATGACTGTGAATTACAATGGCAATGTTTTATTGATTTTGTTTGAAGATTGAAGGGAACAGATAGTTCTTAAATTAAATTTTGATAAATGTGAAAAAAAAATTACTTTCTGAGAATTGATACAGAAAATAAGCTTTAACTGTACTCTAAAATTGTTTCCGATTAAATCGGACAAAAGTGTACCCCAGTTTTCGCATCCCAAAGTTCTGAAGTTGTCCAGGAAGAGGGGTGAGAGGGATTTGGTATCTCTCCCCCCTTCCTGGATTTAGCTGCTCAGAGGCCCTTTTTGACAGAAGAGTGGCTTGGGATCCAGTGTCCAACAGTGCTGAAACTGTACATTTGAACTTGGGCCGGGGCATAAAATCTACCCTCCTTCTCCTCAAGTGGGCATAGGTAATGTGCATTTTTAGAAAGCTCTGTGGACATTTTTTTGTTTTGGGGATCTGTAACAATAATTTGACATCCTGAAATAGTGGAGATTTGGGAATCCCCTGTTTCCCTTAGCTCTGTGCTGCCCCCGCTTACCTGGTGGCAGTCACTACAACCAATTTGTGGGGAGGATCCCTCCACTACTATTTTCTTCACAGGCTGACAATTCTGGGGTTCAGGGATGGGTGACTCTGAATCATTCCCCACAAACATCCAGACTTCATTTAGATCTCTTGGGACCCTTTTTTTCCTTGGGAAGAATTCCCCGTCGCTGTAGGAGAATATTTTTTTCCCAGAATCCTCTGAGGATTTTTTCCTTTCAAACTTGCAGACACTAACTTCCTCCCCAAAATTGGATTTTTTGAGATCTCTTTTTCTCCTACCCACCCTCTTTTCCCTGGGTGGCATATTTTCAGGGGCAGGAGATTTTTGTTCCGGTTCCTGGGTGTCCAGGGGTTTTTCACAGGTGAGGAAGGAAGCTTCCTCTAGGGCTTTTAACCCCCTTTCCCCCTGTGCCTCCTCCTCTGGAACCGGTGAATTGTCGGGGTTCTTCCCTGTAATTGTTCTGGGGTACCAGACCCTTGGTTTGGTTCTGAGCCACCATGTTCATCCTAGGGTTCTGTTGAGCCCTCAACTTGTGACCCAGATCCTGGGTGAGGTTCTGGACCTGGTGCTCCAGTTGGAACACCCGTTCCAGCTAGTACGGGATCTCTGTTCAAATCTAGGTGGTTCACGGGAAGGGTAACTATCCCTTCTCCTGTAGTACCCTGGATATGGTGGATTTTGGTAGCCCTCCCCCCTCTCCTCCCCTTTCCCGGATTGGGTTGTCTGGACTCCTGAACTCGGGGAAAGAAAGGAGGGTTGCCCTGCAAGTTGGGGTTTTGAGGGTACTGGGGAAAGAAACTTAACCCGGGATTTGGGGAATCACTGCCCTCTTGAGTGAAGTTAGGAGGGAAGTTTCCTGGGGGAGTACTTACCTGGAGGGCCCTCATCCTTGGGCGGGAGGAGTCCAGACATACCCCAAGATAGGCCAGTTGCCCTTGTACCTGGGACTTATATACTCATGAGAATAAAGATTTTCCATAATAACTTACTAGAAATTCTTGATTCTATTAAAGACATGGAGGCGAGCATTATGCTTCTTTTTCTTTTATTAATTTATAAATAGAAAGCTCAGCAGCAAGTGTTTATGCACCTTACTGAGAGCACAGGTATGCGTGGCAGACAAAAGGTGCATGAAAACACAAAGAACTTAGTAAATCATGAACAATAATAGTGTAAATCTGAAAAAAACTCCATTTCCCATGGTGCTTCAGGAAAGGTCCAGCAAGGGTCACCAACATGTGACCTAGTCCACCAATGAATAACTAGCTGTCCATATGAACAGTCATGTAGATTATGTCACTTCCTCTTTCGAAGCTGCGAACTTGGCTGTTCAAGAAGAAAGACAGTAAAAAGAAGAACTGCAACTGAGGTCGTCTTAAGACGAAATCCGAAGCAGAGCTGATTAGGCGATCAGGAGGGCTCGTCTGTCGCCGCTGTCAGAGAATAGAAAATAATTAGAGTTAGTTTATGCATCAGAGAACCCTAGTTCCCCTTACGGGGGTGGGAGAGAAATAGTGTGTTAACTTGACATACATAAGTCAGTCAAATAAGCAGTAAACTTCCCAAACAAGTCGCTCAATTATTACCCAAAGGTGATTAGCACTGTTACTTCTCTCGCTGGGTGGGATAATGCTCGCCTCCGTGTCTTTAATAGAATCAAGAATTTCTAGTAAGTTATGGAAAATCTTTATTCTATGTCAAGACCGGAGGCTCCCATTATGCTTGTTTAAAGCTTACTCACCACAATAGATGCTGGTTGTTCTACCGGTTTCAGGTAGAATTCCTTAAATATTGATTCACCTGACCAGTCTGCAATTCTCACGTTGTCTTCTAGGTGGACTCCGACCTGAAATGCTTTGGAAGCCATAGCTCCTCTCATGGAGTGGGCCCTGAAATGCACGTATCTATTCCTTCTTCAGTTAGAGTCCAGCGCACCCAACGTGCTAGGTTTGGAGCTGAAACTGCCTTGTGCGGTTTACGCAGGGCTATCAGCAGTTGCCCGTTAGGGGAAGTCCTTAACGGGGCGGTCTGCTCCTCGTAAACTTTTAAGCATTTAACTAGGTAAAGCTTAGGCTGGTCTTTGAAAGCGGGGTATGAAATCACCCTAGAGTTACATTTCGTTCTCCTGTGCAAGTGGAATATTACTCCATCAGGAGAAAAGGTCCTGCCTGCCAGATCGAGAGCTCTGATGTCCGAGACCCTCCTGCAGGAGACTAAGCACAGCAGCGTAGTAAGTTTGCCTGACAAAGCAGTCCGGGATAAGTCCTTGTTATGTGGCTATGACAGAAAAAGATTCAGAAACTTGTTGATGTCCCAAAGCTTATCATAGCGGAACGGGGAGGAATTGTAAGTCTGATGCCTTTAAGCAGTCTGCAAACAAGCTGATGCTCTCCTGCTGGGAGCCCCTGAATGAGGTCATGCCCGGCAGAAATAGCTGAGTGGTAGGCATTAACTGTCCTATAGGCGAGACCTCTTTCAACTAATGAAGCCCTGGAAATTTAGGATTTCATCTATAGGTGCTGAGACTGGATGCGAACCGTTCCTCCGGCACCAGTTACTCCAGGCGCTCCAGGAGTTAGAATACCTCTTGAGGGTAGCAGGGGCCCAGCTTTCCACGATGAGGTTGACTGCCATGGCTGATATGCCTGAAATCCTCCACCACGACCTGAAATCCTCCAGGCTGCTAGATTCAGTGATCCGTTGAGGAGAAGGGGGTGATGCTGCACTGACGGATCCAGAAGGAGATCTGGAAATTGGGGTAGAAGGATTGAAACATCGGAAGAAAGTTCCAAAAGAACTGGATACCAGGTCTGAGAGGTCCAGACTGGGGCTATGAGGACCAGGTCCGTAGTCTCCTGACGCGCCTTCGCCAGGGTCCTCGCTATCATTGTAAATGGGGGAAAGGCATAATGAATCCCCCATGTCCATCGCTGGAGGAATGCATCGGTCGCAGCTGCTGCTGGATCCGGTCTCCAGCTGTAAAAGATGGGTAGCTGGGTGTTGAGACGGGAGGCGAAGAGATCTACGGACATGGGGCCCCATGGAGGCGGAGAAAGACCTCTCTGTTGAGCCTCCAGTCGCTGAAATCTGTGGAGTGATGGGAGTACCAATCCGCCACTACATTTGTGAGTCCTGTGAGTCCTGGGAGATATTCCGCTGTCACTGAGATTCAATGCTCCAAACAGAAATGGCAAAAATCTTTGGCTAACTGCACTTGATCTGGTCCCTCCCTGATGATTGATGTACCGTACTGCGGAAATGTTGTCCATTTTCAGCAAGATACAACAACTCGCTCTGCCTCTGGCAAAAGAGCGCACAGCGAAGGAGCCTGCGAGGAGCTCCAGACAGTTTATATGCATTTCCAGCTCCTGAGGTGACCAGATCCCTCCTGTGGTGACAAAGCCGCATCGTTCTCCCCAACCGGAGCGACTGGCGTCTGATTCTATGATAATATCGGGGGTGGATCCGAAAATGGCTCTGCCATCCCAGGCTTCCATGTGGATGAGCCACCAATTGAGTTCCGTTCTCGCGGAGGTCGACAGTGTCAGACGCTGAGAGTAGGAGAAGCTCCGTCTCAGGTGCTGACCTTCAGGTGCTGACCCTTGAGCCTTTGCAATTCTCTGTAATGAAGAGGACCGGGAAAAATTACTTGAATGGAAGAAGACAGGAGACCGATCACTCTTGCCAACTCTCGAAGAGATATGAGGTCCCTCTGCAGGAGTCTGCGGATCTCCCTCCATGTCGCAAGTATCTTGGCCACGGGAAGATGAAGTTGCGAGGTTCATGGTGTCTACCAGGAAACCGAGAAATTCTAGATTCTGAGATGGACGGAGTACCGATTTCTCCCAGTTTATGAGGAAACCAAGACTGTGTAGTAGGTCGATGGCTAGTCTGGCTTGATGCTCTACTAGGGCTTGAGAATGTGCCATGAAGATAATGTTGTCTAGATAGACGATCAATCTGACTCCCAGTTCTCTCAAGCGGGCTACTGTCAGTTTGGTAAAGGCCCAAGGCACTGAGGAGAGCCCGAAAGGTAAACTCGTGAACTCCCAGTCTTGGTTTATCCAGGAAAACCTGAGATAGCTTACGTGGGCCTGGTGAATGGGAACTGCTAGGTAACCGTCCTTCAAGTCCAGGTGCACGAGCCAGTCGTTTGGCCTCAGGATGTCCCTGAGCATGTGTATTCCTTCCATCTTGAAGTGATGGTAGACAATGAAGTTGTTGAGAGCCCTCAAATTTATCACTGGGCGTACTTTCTGCTTCTTGCGAACCAAGAATATTTGGCTGAAGAAACCGCCTTGGCTCGAGCAGGGACGAATTGCCTGTTTTAGATGTAGACTGCGGATTTCACCGTCTAACGCTTCCTCGTCTGCTATAGCCATAACTAATGGAGCAGGGCGAGTGGTCTGATGAGGTTGAGCGAAGAACTCTAAGCGCAGGCCACAAGCCGCGTCCCTGACCCATGCATCCCCTGATAAGGAGTCCCATGGTTGCGCAAAAAGAGCTAATCTCCCTCCTATAGGTGTCTGTGGCGCAGGCGCTGCTATAGGTACACTGACCTGTAGTTTGCTGGTGGGCTGGATATCTTGCACCTCTTCTCCATCCACAACCTCTTCTCCGCCCTCTTGAGGGGAAGAAAGTGTGTGAGCGGTCTTGCCAAGAATTGTATTGGTCCCGGGACTGCTGAGGTCTTCGATCAAAGGCGAAGCGGCCGGTGGAGCGACTTCTGCCTCATCCGGCCCTGGAGAAAACCTTAGTAGCAAAAGCTCTTCTGATGCAGGCTTGAACCTTATCCAAGGCTGTAAAGGTGCTGACGAACTTCTACATTTCTTTCATAAATGGGTCTCTGAAAAACAGACCTTGGCTGCTGCTCTTGATTCCGTATCTTCTAGTTCGGTAAGCTTGGCGTCAATTTTATATAAGATACCCTTACGGTGTTCAGACGAGATGGCGCAACTGGCATTACCCAGTAGACAGAGAGCTCTTTGCGCCCAACCTGAAAGGATCGCTGGGTCAATGGGATCACTGGAATCAATTTGCTGCCTCAGCCAGGTCCATAATCTTAGCTAGAGGACCGGTAAAGTCCAGGACTCTGTCCTGGCAGGACCTCCAAGTGCGGTCAATACCCTTTCTTGGGTATTTCATATTCTTTCCCAGAAATGTGATCATCTTGGAGTCTAACTCCGGGATGAGGGCTAGTTTCCCAGGTATTTAGGGACGGGGGCATTCTGCCTTTAATCTGGCCCTTACTTCTTTATCCAGAGGCTTGCAAAGCCTGCTCATGATGTAATTGGCTGTTCTGGACGAAGGTTCCCAGTCGGAGGATCTGGGGTGCACAAGATCTTCTGGAGTAAACATCCCACTGGAAGTGGGCAATTCCTCCGTTACCTTCTTGGGAATGGGGACTGCCGCAATCCCTGAGGTAGAGGGTCGCGACCCTATAGTTTGGGTATCCTCCTCCTCGGATGAAAGGGGAGGATAGCTATCATAGACCCCTCTAGCTTCGTCATCAGTGCCCTGTTGATGTCCCTCTGGGCTTGAAAGTCTAATACCCCTGTTGTCTTGCTCAGGGTAAGAGGGTCTTTCAAGGGAAGGGGTGTCCTTCCTGTTCATAAAGGCTTTTTTCAGCCTGGAGAAGGCGTCTGAGATGGCTGCGGTGGCAGGTGTAGGCTGGCTCGGGGAGGGGTCATGGAGTCCTTGCTCCTACGAGCCGAAGTACATCCCCCATCTATAAGGTGCTTCCTTTTATAAGGTTTCTTTCTCCCTGGTGGGGAGGTCTCCTGTAGATGCTCCTCCATACTGTCTAGGCACTGCTGGATAAGCAGGAGCATCTCTGATACTGCCTTCTTGATGCTGGTCTCCACTGAAGATCCCAGCACCTTTTTGAGGCTGTCTGCCATTGCCACCTCATCTATCTGATATTCTTCCTCCTCATTATCAGACCAATCTTGGTCTGTCTGAGGGAAGTATTGAGCTGCCATGACAAAATCTATTTTTTTTAAATGTAAATGTTTCTTGTGGGCAACAGACAGCCTTCTCTCAGCCCACTTAATGTCAGCAAAGGAAGGTGTGGGGCACGATGCCTTGCTGTCTTGGAAAGGAAAAATCCCCCCCTCTGTGGAGCTTGTCCTCAGAGGCTTCCTTTGACTTCTTTCCGTTTTCTTTTTTTTTTAATATATATATATATATATACTTGATCAAAGTAGAAGAAAAGAGGGAACTCGTAGCTGCATCTGGTGCTCGCTTTCAAAATCCGTTGTAAAAGCAACGGAAATGACAAGCGAGCGGCAGCTGTAGAGAAAAGGACTCAGGGAGCAGACGCTCCCTCTAGCGGTCACGGCAGGTAACCGCGATAGAAATGCTCTCCGTGCGTGGCCTCCCCAGGCTCTGCAGGAGTGAAGAGGCGAGCCGGGGGGGCGTGCACATGGAGCAGTGAATACTAATGAGGCAGAGCCACTCGCGAACGCGAGGGCTCCTCTCTTTTGTCAGAGATCCTCCGATGGCAGCCAAGCAGCTGACGTGGAGGATCGCTGAAACTGACAGAACAATGAAGTGCGCTACGCGCGTATTTCAAAACAAACTAACGTTATTGAATGCAAATAGAGTGTAAGACTTCACGCGGAACGTAGATTCCGATTATATAGTAATATTATGTAAATACATATTCAAAATTATTAAAATATTATTTAAATATAACATTCTCGATTTTTTAGACAAAGAGATAAGAAAGGGTACTTATCTTTGCTGTGAGCAGCAAGAAAGAGGAAGTGACATAATCTACATGACTGTTTATATGGACAGCTAGTTATTCATTGGTGGACTAGGTCACATGTTGGTGACCCTTGCTGGACCTTTCCTGAAGCACCATGGGAAATGGAGTTTTTCTCGGATTTACACTATTATTGTTCATGTTTTACTAAGTTCTTTGTGTTTTCATGCACCTTTTGTCTGCCACGCATACCTGTGCTCTCAGTAAGGTGCATAAACACTTGTTGCTGAGCTTTCTATTTATAAATTAATAAAAGAAAGAGAAGCATAATGGGAGCCTCCGGTCTTGACATAGAATTAGGGGTCCCATTAGTGGGATTACCTCCCCGATTGCCACCTGTTTGTGATTGGCCTGCAGAACTTCTTGGCCTCTGGTTTTGCTAGTTTTGGATTGGTGCATTTTTAGGCACCTCCATTTCTAGGTCTAAAATGGGGGCAACCTTCACTTCTGCCACCTTAGCAGCAGTTGGTTGGCTTGCAGTTTTTACCCAGGTTTTTATTTTTAGCAGGTTTTTGGACTTCATAAATGCGGGTCGCCGGCTCTATTATCCAGTCCAGAGATCTTTTGTCATGGAAATCCTTCACCAGCTGGGTCATGATATATTTTGGGATTGCATGAAAGAAGGTAGATATAAAGTCCCTGCTGTCCGTGCGCACCCTCCTAGTGGTTTGTGCAAAGGCGCCTTTTAGCTCTTGCACAAATTCACTTGGGGCCTGATCTTCCCCAGCACTGCAAATTGTAGGCTGCTTTGCGAGCCTCCTGGGGGTTTCTGTGGGCGGAAAAGTTTTTCAAGATGGCCACCCTGTAGGTGGGCCATCTTGAATGGTTCTGGTCCTCCAGTCCAGCAAAGAAGTTGGAGTACTCTGGAGAGAACGTCCATTTAGCATACTCTGTGCAGTTCTGGTTGTCTTTAAGGTGAAAAGTGTCCATCATTTGCTCGTAGAGTTCCAAATGTTCCCAGACAGAACATTTTGCGTTCTTGTGGCATGGGATTATGAAACTCCTAATGGCCTTAATCTGCCTAATGGGGTCTTTTGCCATAAAACTCTGTAGTTTATTTGCCTTCTTTGGCTTTGTCACCCGAGTCCACTCGCCCTCAGACTCAGAGGCGCCGCTGTTGGAGGACCCCTCCTGATCTTCTAAATGCTCCCTGATTCTTTTAGCTTGGGAGAGGCTTGCAGTAGGGTGGGGCCTAGTTTCTACTCCCCTGTGGCGCACAGGAGAGTAGTCTTCTGACTTCTCCCTGCTTCCAGGGTTGGTGGAGGATCCCCCCACTGCCCTGATTGGGTGGAGGTTTTCGGAATGCTCTTTTTGGGCCTCATTTCATTCCGTTTTTCATCAAATTGAACCAACTGGTCCCTTGGCAGGTAGTATTTTAGTAGATCAAATTCCCTGACTTTCCCCTCACTGGAGACTTCCTTCTCAGAGACATCAGCCTTAATGTTTTGGTATCTATACTGGGACACCCGTCCATCAATTTCTGGGGGGTGCTGACCTGTCAGATCCATCATACTAAACCGATTTAATTATGCCGGCCTCATGGTTTCTGGTCCATATGGACCAGTAGACAGGACGTCGGCAGTGTTTAATGTATTAAATGGGTTTGAGTCCCTTAGTACAGAGGTCATCATACTATGATTAGGGGTTGCCCTGTCACTCTCTACCTGTGTGGGGTCCCTCCAGTTTGTATTAAATCTAGGGTGCTCTTTCTCCAACCTTGCTAGTTTTTCTTTCTCAGTCCCTATCTCTTAATAATAGGCAAGATCTGAGCCTTTTGCTTGGCTACCAGGGCTTTACTGGCCTCTATGACCCACTCTTGAGCTTCCACTTGCTTGTGGAGCCCATCATTCTCCTCACAGAGGGCCTCATTATCTTTTTGTGCTGCCTGTATAGTTTGGGCACCCTGAGCCAATTATTGTTGTAGGAGGTGAGCCTCTCTTTTCTACACATTTAGAGCCTCTATGGCCTGCTTTAACTCGAGTTCCATATGTCTCCTATGTCCTATTAATTTGTCATACTCTTCTTTTAGGCTGGTCAGTCCCTGAAGATCTTACTCCCTTCTCTCCAGATTGGTTTTTAAATTACACATTTCCTGGTGGAGGGCCTCTTTCTCCTGACACAGGGCAGCCCTTTGTTCAGCCAGGTCATCCTTGTGTTGTGTTATAGCGCCTAATTTCTGGCGCTCTTCGTCAAATTCTGATTGAAAGTGGAGGTTTCTCATAATTAATTTATTATTTTACTCTTCCAATTTTTTTATCTGATTCCGTAAAGTGCCCCTTTGCTCTATGCTAGCATTATTGTATCTCACTGGTTCTAATTTCAGTTGACCCTCTTCCTAGGAGTCAACCTTTTCTTGGCACTCCATTCTTAAAGCATTTAATTGGGCCTCTTGGTCTACATTAATCTGCTGTTGGAGAACCAAGTCCGCTCTTAATTCTTTAATATAATCTCCAGATTCTGCCTCAGAATCTTGGCTCTTTTGCAAGTTTTGTTACGCTAATTTCAGTTCAGTCTGGATTTGAGCTAAAAGTTCAGATTGATTTTGCGCAAGGATTCTATTTTCCTCATGCTTTTCCTGCATCTCTCCCATATGGAGATACATATAGGCTGCAATGCCAACAATTTTACTCTGCTCCTCTTTAATTTGCGGAGTCATGTATAACTCACTTAAAGCTTGGTGTAATAGGCCACAGTCCTGCCGTTTATCCATGTCTATGGCGGTGACCTTTGGCGTTATTTCTTCTAGCCAGACTTTTTTATCTTGTTCTGGCCATTCCCCCCTTGTGCAGAAGGTGCTCCCTAGTTATGTTGATTTCCACTGTGGCCATTTTGGAAAGTGCTCTTTTTTTATTAATGTATTTATAGAAGGGTAATCTGTATTCTATTGCTTTGATTTAGCTTTAATTTTATACACAGGCCTGGTACTTAGGATTTTTGTTTTGGGGAGGTGCTTCTACAGTGTAAACCAGCATTCCAACTAAACAAAGTATTCCTAACTTGGAGGTTAGTCTGCTGTGTTAGGCTGTCACGGGTGAATAAACAAACTCAATCCTCGACTCGAGCCCCCAATTTGTTAAGGATACCAATCGGGCATCACACACTGGACCAGGACACTTGGTCTTATCCTGTAATGTGGTTCTCAATATGAATGTTTTTTCTTTAATTTCAATGAATTCAAATTGAGCTGATACCTGACCCATCTCACACCCCCTTTTACAAATACCCTGGGTCACAATGAACCATGAACCAGGCCGGTTGGTGAAAATACAATATTTATTTATTTTTAGAATTCACAAAAATCACATACATTTTAATATGGGGCAGCAATCATCAATGGGGTGATAATTACAATAAAGACTACTGAACTACACTTGGTTAACCTTCTACATGAACATATCCAAGGCACAACTGAATAGGAGCACTTTTTGAATTAGGATAGATAGCACCCAAGTTAAGGATTCCCCCTGCAATGTTCCCTCAACCCACAAATAATCGAATTCTGAGTGGATGGAAAGAAGCAGCAAGTAGAATCAAAATCCCTCTCCAATGGCATAAAATGACACTCGGAAATTAACAAATAAATAATGTGTGGTTAAATGTATGAGGCACATATGATTTCTCACAAAGGCAGGAAGGCATAAACACTAGCAGTCACAAGGCAATTGATCAACAAAAGGCATACATTTCTAAAACAAGTGGAAAGCTAGAATATGCTGTAGCTGAATTCACACGTTAGAAAATTGCATTTGTTTTCAATTCCCGTTTAAAATGACACAAACATTTTTTTGAAAAACTGGTGAAATACTTGGATTTTCAATGCAGTTGTTGGGCTGGGAGACAGATGTATATCACAGGGATAGGATAGAGGTGATAGGATGTCTCTAGCTACGAAACTGGATGAGATATACAAGATAGTAAAAGGTTTGATTTAGGTAAAATGAAGCCGTGAAAGAGGAAAGAAAATCAGCTGAGAAAAGTACAGGTTTGACTTAAACTAGATTATCGAGACTATATTGATAAAGAGCGACACAGTAAGATCCAAGGTTGATTTGCAACGTCAACCCTGTCACCCCAGTGTTCAACCTTAAGTGGAAATGACTTTGATTACTCAAAATATGACTAAAGATGTATGATCTAGGCAGGGCAGAAAGGAATAAGAAAGTGGTGCTAACTTGTGGGGATAAATGACAAGATGCAGAGAGAATTCTGACAGTTGGACAAGTTATCAGGATATGGATAGGGTTGCTTAGACAGTGGAACAAAGACACAAATCAAGATGGGGTAGACTATGTGTGATAGGATGTGGATACTCACAATCCGCTCTTAAATTTAGGCTTAGGCACAGTCAATCGGGTTCTGGACTCCTGGGCTTGGGTCACCGGATGGCAGCTTCTCCTGACAAAAGACAGCTGGGCAAAGGTCTGGTCACAGTACAGCGACGCCTCAGCGGGATGGAGCGGGTTTCAGCGGGCATGCAGTTAGTGGGCAAAAAGCTGGTCTGGTTTCAGGATGGTTCCCAAAAGAACACCACACCGGATTGAGGCCTTGCTGGGATGGTCAGCAATGCTTTGGCCTTGCAGTGGGATCTGGAATCAGCTATGCTTTGGCTTTGCAGGGGGATCTGGAATCTGGCAAAGTGAATGTGGAAAATCAGAAATGCAGGTGCAGGACTTCAGGAAAGAGTCTGTCCAGAATCCTGTCAGCCACGCTTTATGTAAAGCATGGTGACATCATAGAACTATATGGTAGGGCAGGCTTAGCTGAGCACGCCTCTAAACAACTGGATTGGTCAGGGGTAATGGTTGACGTCTTGCTATCAGCTGGTTAGGTTTCAAGGGCATGGTGTCAGATTTATGATTTGAGTTTTACAATGTCCAGTCCCTCCCACAGTTACTTTAGCTAAAATCCAGTTTACAGTGGTACCATTTTAACAAATTACATAAACAGGTTACATATTTTATGCAGCACATGCCAGTCCAACTCTGCAGTCTGTAAGACATTGTTTTGTACCTTCTAATCATTTTTGGTCTTTTTTAGGGTGAAATATTCGGCCTAAAATTCTATAACTTTGTACATGTGTGTGGATTATCATTAGGCATGTCAGCAATGAAATTCGCAGTGGCATCAGGTATACTTTCTGTGGAATACCCAATTCTCTGCCATTTCTATTCCCAATATGGCAGTGAAAGCTACAATGTGTTAAATTACACCCCACAAAATTGCATTAAAACTGTTAACCTTTTACATTTTTGCGAATTCCTGCTGAAAAAATAACTGTTTTAAAAGTTTCTTAATAAAATAGTCTTTTGAAACAAATGGGCTGGCTTTTGTCCTTAACTGGACAATGTTTTTCTCTTCAGCTACCACCAACTGTCACTTCAGCTCAGTTTGAGAATGGGGGTTTCCCAGTTTGATTGAAAGTTTTTTGGCCGCTTCCACGTCACAGGTTAGTGTCCCAGATTTTCATTGTCCCAGCCTGGAGCACAGATGAATGTCTGACGAGCGTGTGAACTTTCTTTGTCTTGTTCCATTCAAAGTTTTTCAAGCTAGCAATTATTACTTTCGTATCCTGGAAATTTATGGTGGTTCCTTTTGGGCGAAGCCTTAGCTTAGCCAGCAGGGAAAAACCTGTTCTGGAGCTTGCAAAATTCAGCCAATGCAGTTTAATTTCTTTTATTTTATTTTATTTTGTCCTGGAGCAAAACAAACCTGTTGGATAAAACATCCCCTATATGTTTCCCAGCAACAAACCCCTTTATATTACTAGGCACAGACAAGTTTTTGTTCAACATGATACTTTTAAAGCAGAGATTTTTTTCTGGTTTGCAAAAGTTCATTTTTACATGTGTGAAGGCAGCTGGAATTTTCGTTGCAAATTCGGTTTGCTTCTTCCATCTGCACTTACACATTGTTTTGTAGCCATAGTTAAGTTCTTGTACACAACAGTCTGTACAAGGCCAAGGTCTCTTGAGATTGACATGTGCACCGAGAGCTAGAATTTCTTTTAAAGCAGTGATTTTTTTTACATTTTGTAGCAAAAGTCAAGCATGTTTCTGTGTAACTGAAGTTAAGATTGTGTTGATTTTCCCAGATTTGGCTGACAGAGCCTGACATTCAGGGATAATGCTTTCTTCTGCTGAAGCACAATGTGGATATGGATGGGCATAGCAAGGTCTTTTTAATAAAAGTAGTTTGATGAAAAACAGATGAAAATAGCGTCAGAGCAGCATCCTTTTCAATGTGAAATATTCCCTTTTTCAATGGGAACTTTGGACTTGCAGTAAAGCAGCACTGCTTTTTCACTACCCTTATTTTGCACTTGTACGCAACCCACTGGCAGGCTTTCTCAGTGCACCCTCTTGTTCCATCCTGCCCAATATGTGCTTGGCAAGATGATGCAGCCATCTTTTTGTAGTTGCAAAATGCAGTTTTAGTCTGCGGCAGTGGTGCTCAAAGGAGCCAGCGCAGCCATTTAGCTGTTTCTGCGAAAGCGCAGCTTGATTATGGAGAAGAATTCTGTTGAGTGGGTCAATGTAGCCCACATAACCAACGGGCAACTCTACACGTCTGGCTGCACCGACTGCACCCTCAAGCACCTAACACAGTGTTTTAAACATTTCCAATTACATCCATACCACCAAAAGCATTGGTATCATCGTGTACTAATCTCCCCTATAACATAAAATCTTAAGTGACGATTTTGTGTAACATTTTTTTGCAACATTTTTATAACGCCTAAATTGCGGTCATGGTATGTCATTCTGTTCCACATTTATCACACTTTAATTGTATACTGTCCAAATCTGCAATTCTTAAGGTGTGTGAAGTTTATTCACTGATGAAGTTGTGTTTAAGTGACAATTTAGTGTAATTTTTTTTGTAACACTTTCACTTGGGGTCATTGTATACAGACATGGATCTGGTGTCATCCCGTTCCACTTTTCACCCACTTTAATGGTATACTGTCCAAACTGCAATTCTTGAGGCGTTTGAAGTCCATTCACTGGAGTTCATTTTCACATGCATCCAACTTTGATGGTGTCTGTTCCAAATCTAGAATTCTTAAGGCATTTGAAGTTTTTTAACTGATATTAACTGATTGAGTTGTGTGATCAACTTGTGTAAGTAAAAGTAACGTAACGTTTTGACTTGGGATCATTGTATGCCCTAAAGATATGAGTCTGCTGTCATTCCATCCCACATTTCTCCACTTTTGCTGGTATACTGACCAACTTTTGAATTCCCCAAAGGGGATGGGGGTGTGGACGAAGCAAGCCCTTGGTGGGGTATCCCTACAAGTGACCAAGCCGCCAAGTTCAACATGCATTAGTCGCCACGGGAGGAGGGGGAGCGATATTACAAAGAGTCCTGCAACCACAGGACCTTCAAAGCCAGTGGACCTCCTATGCAACACCCCCCCCCTGGCTTGACAAAGACCCTTTTGGTCAAAACACGTGTTGGCTCTTCTATCCTGTAATGTTGCAAGATGCATAATACGTTTGTAAATATGAAATGTAGCATCACCAACTTACAAATACAACACTGCAAAAACTCTGGTTAAAACACTGCATGCGTATGGTTGCCTTTGGTCCTTCTTTGTCCAATGTACCCCCATCAGAGCATTTCGGGTGTGGCCCCAGACAAAGGCACATGCAGCAGACTTAGCAAACACAATAAAATCAGACCAAAACACGAGCCCAGTGCATCTGATTAGCCAGTTCATCATCCGCCCGTCTTGTTTCAGACACATAATAGAGACTTGTGGAAGAGAGATTTTTAGGGTAGGTGTTAGGGTAGCTGTTCTTGTGTATAGATTTATCATAAATATAAGGTCACAGAAAAGCGAGGAAAACAGTCATGCATCAGAAATGCAACTGGCATCTTGATCTCATTCTGAGGACCATGAATACTATGCCATACAGTGCAAGTAACAATATAGAGATGGTATGATTTTAGTAATGCATAAATGAATAGAGTAAGAAAGAAAACACAACAGCTAACGATGCATTAACAAAATACACTCTTCCTTTGATCACTTCTGCGTTTTGACGAATGGGAGCAGTGCCCCTTAACAGATGTAGGCCATCATTAGAGGTTTTTCTCTATGTGTTAAAATGGGACTATTGAATTACTACAGATGTCATTTCGTACTCTTATACAGAGGAGTTATTAGAAGCCAAGGTACAAATGGGGTCAAATTTGCAGTGGTTCCTTATCTTATTTTTGACCTTGTACTGCAAACCAAATAGAGGGCCTTAATGTTCATGGACAATTTGAGGGACAGCTTGTCTAAAGTTTTAGGAAATGCCTAATTAGCACTTTGTACCTTTTATCAGGTACAATAGAAGCATTCGAGACTAAAAAATGAGAAAGAGAAAGACATCTCCTGTAGGTTTAAACAGAGAAAGCCCTGATTGAGATGGGAGATCCTTCAGGTAGCGAAGAACGCTGGCTCATCAAGTGGAGCGGTATATATTTCAGGAGTTCATTAATATTTATCATTATTTATTATTGAAGGGGCCATGCTGGATTAGTAGGAGAGCTAACGCAATATCTGGTCTCTAGAACCGAAGTGGAGAAGAAGCAGGTGAACTTCTTGGTTTCACTTACTTGCAGCAGGCAGGCAGTTTCCATACTGCAGAGGTGTCATCTTGTCGATTAACAGAGCCCTAGCTTTCAAGGAATTAGAAGGAATTGGAATGCTATGTTGACTTCTATCAGCTGGTACAGGTTCCAGGCACCTTTGTGAAGGAGGCATTTTGCAACATAGGACAATGTCCATGAGGTGTCACTAAAGAGAAAATGAGGGACAGAAAGATGGTGCATTCCCATGCCATGTTGGATGCATCATCATTGCAATCCAGTACCAAAATGGCATCTATGCCTTCCTTCTTTCATACTGTTTTCAAGAACTGCTCCTGTACAGCACCTTCCCTTGTGAAAGCTATGCCGGGGGATGGTTGGTCAACAAGCATGCAAAATGAAGATCAGTAAAATGTGTCCTCTTTTGCTGGGTAGCCTATAGTGGAATGTTTTGATCCCAATTCTAGGAAGTCACAGACTGTCACAGACTGAGAGGCCAAAAGAAAACTCAGTACCAAATACTACGTTCAAAAAGTGTCCACAAAGGAAACTAAGGGTTTAGAGAAGATTTAGGTAGGGGACAGGTGGTTCAAAGAGATAAAGCATATAAATCGTCCTTGTTGGACTGTGGTCCATCAGTCGTTCCCCCTCTCGCTTAGACTCTGACTTCCTTCCTGGTGGCGAAACAAGCAGGCACTCACAGCCTCTGGGTTTTGAGTGCACTGCACTTCCTTCTTGAGTACTTCTTTTCAGGATGTCACTCCTCTTCTTCTTGTCCTCACTCTTATCAGGATTCCACTTGTCTGCTTCTCATACTCTTCATTGTGTTGCTGCACCCAGTAGCCTCCTGAAGACTCCCAACAATGGCACTCGTTGGTCTAGGGTTTATGGTGCTCACACATTAATGGTAAATTCTCTTACACTAGATCCACAGTCTCTACAGGGATCTTCCCTCCTCTGTCAGCTATATTTCATCCTTTCCTTCTCAACAGTCTGCTAAACACCAGTCGTTCTTTCCCCAGTCTACTTTGGACTCTTCTGTCACTTTCACGTTTTCCCCTACACTCCTCCTCTCTCCTACTTTCAACTTAATCTGTGTGGCCCCTCAGAACTTCAGCAGTTTTCCTTTCTACTGTCCTGCTATCAATTACTTTTCTGGCAACTTATTTGCCACTCTAGCCTTTCTTTAGCATCTCCTCTCCTGATTTTATAACTTGTATAACTCCTCCCTGTCACTCCTCTTTTTCTCCTCTCTTTTCTACACTTTTCATTACTTTTCTCCTCTATATTTCTGATCTTCTCCTCCACTCCACGTCTCCCTTCCCCAGTCTCATTCTTGCTCTCTCCCCCTTCCTCCTGAATTCTCTTTTTACCTCTTGCCTTCTCCACTCCTCCTTCAACTTCTCCCCCATGCCTTCTGATTTCTCCTCCACATCCACTCTGTTTCTCTCCACCTCACTGTTCTGGCATGCTTTATCACGCTCTACCTTCAACTTCCTCTGAACTCCCACAACTTCCCTCTCTGGTGGGGTTTGCTCATGGGCAGTGGGAATGGTGAGCCCACACATTACAAAGCTGTCACCTACTTTAAACTGGGTTGTGCACATGAGAGCGGTATTGTGGAGCGAGTCTTTAACTCTTGACTTTTTCTTGACTATGCTCTTAGTAGGCATGCTCCACAGGGGCCTGCATTCCGAGTCCTGGTTGGTCAGCATTGGATTGGTATTGGCAGATGGGCTGGACCATGCAGACTTTTGTTTGCCAAGTTCATTGGAGGGGGGTACTCTGTTGACTCCCTTGGGGTCTTGAACCACATAGCAAGTGGTGGCGCTCAGACCCCAGAGGCTTCATCACAGGTTGTCACATTGCTTCCTGGCTCTGTTGCACATGGAATTTCATTTCCACCCACTGCACCAATGCATCTTTGCATATCTAAACTGTTTATTTCTCTGATGGGTTCTCATGCATCTGAAAACCAGCCACTTTGGTAACTAAACTTGGGTCAAGAAACAGGCCAAGGGTTATTCGATGTTATCTTTCATTGCGGCTATGCATGGATTTGCACACAAGTTTGAGAGCACATCCCTCACCAGCTGCGCTGAAACCACCATGATTGCCAAATCATAGGCCCTTCTGATGTTGGATCGATTGAGTTCCAGCAGGTACTGAAGTACCTGTACCTCCCTAATGATGTTATGTTATGTTATGTTATTTTGCACTTTTATAGCGCCTTATATACCATTGGTATGGTCTGAAGGCGCTGGTAGGTTGAACGCCCTTGGGAACCGAAGTTCAGATCAGTAGAGAGAGTAGGGAGAGTCAAAAGGTGCGTGTGAGCACCGGGTATGTGTTCAGCTCTGCAGTATTTGTGTAATAGCTGCTTCTTAGCGGTTGGTGTGGTGGTTGAGAGATCAGGAGAATGTGTCCGTTCTGGCAGGATTTATCCGGAACGGATGTGGCTGCGTTAGGCCTGAGGAGAACACCTGGCTGGGGATGTGAAACCAGCAGTGTTTACATAGAATGATGTGGAGTAAGCGGCGGATGTGGTATGAGAACAGTTATACCGAATGGTGTCATAGTATCTCTGTGTTCTAGTTGAGTGGTGATGTAAAGGAGAGAGTAAGCGTGGTGGTGTGATATGATGGGTTATATGCTCTTTCAAACGTTCTCTGCATTCCAAACCGGACTATATACGTCATGCAATTGTATGCGCTCCAGGCACTTGTTCGCTCCAGGTACTCGTCTGCTTTATGCCCACACGCGTACTATGCATTCATCTGTTTTACGCACTCACCCCCTCTACGCACTCACACCCTCTACACACTCACCCCCTCTGCGCACTCACACCCTCTGCGCACTCACACCATCTGCGCACTCACCTCCTCTGTGAACTCACCCCCTCTGCAAACTCACCCCCTCTGCGAACTCACCCCCTCTGCGCACTCACCACCTCTGCGCACTCACCCCATCTTCGCACTTGTCCCCTCTACGCACTCGTCCCCTCTATGCATTCATCCCCTCTATGCGCTCATCCCCTCTATGCACTCATCCCCTCTACGCACTCATCCCCTCTACGCACTCATCCCCTCTACGCACTCATTTCCTCTACGCACTCATCCCCCTCTGCGCACTCATCCTCCTCAACGCACTCATCCCCCTCAACGCACTCATCTCCCTCTATGTACTCGTCACCCTCTACGCGCTCATCCCTCTACGCACTCATCCCTCTAAGCACTCATCCCCTCTATGCACTCATCCTTTCTACGCACTCATCCGCACCACGCACTCATCCGCACCACGCACTCATCCGCTCCACGCACTCATCCGCTTTAAGCACTCATCCGCTTTAAGCACTCGTGCATTCACGCAATCAACAGCAATATCGTGTTCTATATATTCATCTCTACGCTCATCTGTTCTATACCTTCATCTGTTCTGTACATTCATTATCTTCATATACTCAAGCGCTTTATACACTCATCCGCTCCATACACTCATCCGCTCCATACACTCGACCCCCTCCATACATTCATCTGCTCCGTACACTCACCCGCCCCATACACTCATCCGCTTCATACACTCATCCGGTTCATACACTCATCCGCTCTATTCACTCATACGCTCTATACATTTGCCAGGTCTGTACAATCATCTGCTCCGGCGATCTACACATTCACCACATTTCCGTATTCATTTGCTAGCCATGCTCATGTGCTCTACATACTCATCCGCTCCACATACTAGTCTGTTCTACACGCTCATCCGGTTTACGCTCATCCGTTCTGCACATTCATCTGGTTTACGCAGTCCTGTGTTCTACTTGCTTCTCCGTGTTTATGCACTCATTTGCGCTACACGCTCGTCCGCTCTATACACAAGCCGCTCTACACACTCATCCGCTTAACATGTTCGTCCATTCTATACACTCGTCCGATCTAGATATTTATTTGATTTCCACACTCATTCGAACTATATAGTTATCTGTTTTTCCACTCATTCATTCTTCTACTCAGCGCATTCATCTGTTCCATCTGCTTCATTCATTCTAACTATTTGGTCCACGCCTTTCCCCCTCTACTCACTCACCCCCTGTGCGCACTCACCCCCTGTGCGCACTCACCCCCTCTGCGCACTCACCCCCTCTACGCACTCATCCCCTCTACGCGCTCATCCCCTCTACGCACTCATCCCCTCTACGCGCTCATCCCCTCTACGCATTCATCCCCTCTACACACTCATCCCCTTTATGCACTCATCTGCCTCTGCGCACTCATTGTCCCCTATGCACTCATCCCCCTCTACGCACTCATCCCCCTCTACTTACTCGTCTCCCTCTATGTGCTCATCCCTTCTACGCACTCATCCGCTCCATGCACTCAACCGCTCCACACACTCAACTGCTCCACGCACTCAACCGCTCCATGCACTCATCCCCTCTTCGCACTCATCCCCTCTTCGCACTCATCCGCTTTAAGCTCTCATGCATTCACGCAATCAACAGCAATATCGTGTTCTATATATTCGTCTCTACACTTATCTGTTCTATACCTTCATCTGTTCTGTACATTCATTATCTCAATATACTCAAACGCTCCATACCCTCATCTGCTCCATACATTCATCCGCTCCATACACTCATCCGCTCCATACACTCATCCAATCCATACACTTACCCGCTCTATACACTCACCCACTCCATACATTCACCCGCTCCATACACTCATCCGCTTCATACACTCATCCGCTATATACACTCATCCGCTCTATACACACATCCGCTCTATACATTCACCAGGTCTGTACATTCATCTGCTCCGGCGATCTTCACATTCACCGCACTTCCGTAGTCATTCGCTAGCCACACTCATGCGCTCTACATACTCATCCGCTCCACATACTAGTCTGTTCTACACACTCATCTGGTTTACGCAGTCCTGTGTTCTACTCGCTTCTCCGTATTTATGCACTCATTCGAGCTACACGCTCATCCGCTCTATACACCGGCCGCTCTACACACTCATCCGTTTGACATGTTAGTCCATTCTATACACTCATCCGATCTAGATATTCATTCGATTTCCACACTCATTCGAACTATATAGTTATCTGTTCTTCCACTCATTCATTCTTCCACTCAGCGCAATTATCTGTTCCATCTGCTTCATTCATTCTAACTATTTGGTCCATGCCATTCACTTCGTTCATTCCTCATGCGTTCTGTCCATTTCAGGAGTTTAAATCTTGTTTCTGTTTCCGTATGGTATGCTTCGCATTAACCATTTTTATTGCTTTGATCTAGTTTGTTTGTTTAACTATGTTTGTCCTTCTAGTTTATATTAGGGGTTATAAGTTGCCAATTTCTTGCATCAGGTAGTTTGTTGGATTGATGTCGTTGAGTTGCTGTTAGTCTGTTTGGGTTAGTTTGGGATGGGTAGGTTTTAGGGGGAGAGCCAGGTTTTCAGCAGTTTGCAGAAAGACGTTAAGTCCTCAGTTAGGCGGATGTGGGGTGGGAGTGAGTTCCATGGCGTGGGGGCCAAGGCGGAGAATGATGATATGCCTAACCTGAATGTGTTTGTCTTCGGTATGACTAGGAGGCCGGCTGAGCTTGATCTTAGGGTGCGTGGGGGGTGATAGTGTTTTAGCTTGTCTTGAAGATATTGAGGTCCAGTTTTATGCATTGCTCGATGTGCGATGCATAAGGTTTTGAAGGTCACCCTTCGGGCTACTGGAAGCCAGTGCAGCGTCTTAAGGGCTGGGGAGATGTGGTCTCTTGGGCCGAGCGCAATTAGTAATTTGGCTGCCACGTTTTGTGCCCTTTGGAGTTTATTCAGTTGGTACGCATGGATTCCAAGGTATAGGGGGTTTGCGTAGTCGAGTCTTGATATAATGATTGATTGGACCGCGGAGAGTCTGTTGGGAAAGGAGAGATATGGAAAGATGCGCCTAAGGGTTTTAAGGTGGTAGTGACAGGACTTTGAGACGTTGTTGACTTGGCGCGAGAGTGTTAGGTCAGACTCAAGGGTGCATCTAAGACTCATCACCGAGTTGGAGGGGGTCGGCGAGTTGCCCATGGCGGATGGCCAGGGAAGCGGGTGCGGAAGAAGTTCTGAGTTGCCACATATCATGATTTCCGTTTTGGAGGGGTTTAACAAGAGGTGGCTTTGGGACATCCAGAGTTCAATGTCAAGGAGGCAGGATGCCAGGTCAGGTCGGGAGTTGGGTTTTGAGTTCAGGAGTTTTAGAAATATTTGAGTGTCGTCTGCGTAGTTGTAGCACAGGATGCTGTGTGAACGAATTTTTGGTGGGAGGGTGATCAAGTAGAGATTGAATAGGAGGGCGGATACGCATGCTCCTTGTGGGACTCTCGTGTTGACTGGTCGGGCTTGGGAGGAATAGGTGGAGAGTATCGTTATTTGGTACCTATTGAGGAATGAGGCTATCCATTTAAGAGTGGTTCCACGAATTCCTAGGGAGTGGAGGCGGTCTAGGAGGATTGAGTGATTGATTGTGTCAAAGGCGGCGGATAAGTCAAGAAGGATTAGAGTGGCGCATCCGGCAGAGTCTGCTGTCATTTTAAGGTCATCCCAGATTGAGGTTAGGGTGGTTTCAGTTCCGTGACGGGCTCTGAAACCTGATTGTGCAGGATCAAGGAGGTTGTTGGCTTCGACAAAGGCATTTAATTGGGAGTAGGCAGTTCGGTCAATGAGTTTGGCAAGGAATCTGGTGTTTGAGATGGGGCGGTAGTTTTTGGGTTCGAGAGGGTCGAGCAAAGGTTTTTTTTAATTAGAGGTTTGACGTGAACCGTTTTGAATGTGTCAGGAAAGATACCAGAGGATAGGGAGGCATTTATGATGGATCTTGCGTGTTCTCCTGCGCAGGTGGAGGCGAAAATGTCTTTGAGGGTTGTGGCTGAGCAAGGGTCTAGCAGAGAGCCAGATGGTTTGCAGGCAGATAGAAGTTTGAGAAATTGCAGTGGAGATATTGGACTAAAGGATTCGAACGTTGGTTGTGTATTGGTTGCAGTCGATGGACTGGACGGTGAGGGGGGAGTATTGTCTGGTGGATTTAAGAGAGCTAGTTTGGTGGCTAGAGAATTTGTTCTTTCGAGAGCCGTGGTGTAAAAGTGGAGGGAGAGTGAGTCGCAGAGTGATTGTGAGGGGGTCGGGATGGTCGTGGTGCAAGCCGGTTTGGTGAATTCGGCAATGATTTTATGCAGTTCTTTGCTTGGATTTTTGCAGTTTAGGATTTGGGCATTGTAGTGGGCTTTTTTTGCTTTCCGTATTTCGGCCTTGTATTGAAAGAGGTGTCGGGCCAAGGTGGCCCTGCTCTCCTCGGGTTTGTCTTTCTGCCATTTGCTTTCAAGGTATTTATATAGTTGTTTAGTGGTCTTGAACTTCGGAGTGAACCATCTGGGGAAAGGGCCACGGCAGGTTGATGGTTTGGGTTTGCAAGGGGGGGTGAGCCGCATCAGAGATGCGTTGAGCCCCGAGTCAAAGGCGTCAGGGGTTAGTTGTTTATTGAGTTGGCAGGCAGGTGGTGGAGACTGGAGGAGTGCGTCGGCTAAGTCTGGCACGATTATTAGTTTTTTCCAGCATTTGCGTAGATTCGGAGGTTGAGTTTCGAGTACGGGAAGGGGGTTGGGAGAGCGAATGGTGAAAGAGAGAATGAAGTGATCAGACCACATGATAGGGGAGGGTGGGTTTAAATGAATCCGGGTGTTGGAGCTAAAGACGGCATCAAGAGTGTGTCCTTTATAGTGCGTCGGGCCATTTATGTGGGGTTCGAGGTTAATTACATCTAAACCGTCAACCAGAGAGTGTGTCATAGGATTGGTGGGAATGTCGAGCCATATGTTGAAGTCTCCAAGAAGGGTGAGGTTGGGATGGTTTAGTTGAAGGGTGGCGATTGAGTCGCAGAGGTTGTTTGCAAATTGTCTATCGTAGCCAGGGGGTCTGTAGATTATTAGGAAGCTATGTGAGAGTGACGGGGAGAGAGATAGTTTAACGAGGAGAGATTCACAGGAAGGAATGGAAGGTTGGTTGTCAATGATTGAGGCACGGAAGAGAGACTTGAAGATGAATGCTACTCCCCCTCCTCTTGATGGACGGTTCAGTGGGATGAGGGAGTACTCAGGGGGAAAGGCTTCATTGGCGATTGGGGCGAAGTCGTCAGATAACCAAGTTTCGGTGATGAAGACCAGGTCTGGTTTGTCAGAGGCGAGGAGGTCAAAGATGCAGTGTCTGTTTTTTGCTATGGATCGGGCATTAAATAGGATGCAGTTCACATCGGCAGGCGAGGTTGGCCTCGGAGCTGGAGCGGAAGGGGGTGGTGGCGGAGAGAGTGGGAGCTGGAGAGGGAGCCTGGTAGTGTGAGGGATGGTTGTTGGGATCTGCACTGTGCTGGCTCAAAGACTTGGTGGCCTCCTCAAGAGGCTGCAGCACACAACAGACTTGAATCATGCTATTAACATGCTGGCTACAAATGAAGTATTCCAGGGCCCAGTCCCCAGTATTGTTTCATCGGATGGTCCCATCACCTCAACTTGGGAAATTACTGTAGACTCTTCTAAACCTTTGGAATCCAGGAAGCCCAGGAACACATTGGGCCTCATTACAGTCCGGCGGTAACCACAGGAGTAAAACCGCCTGGTTACCGCCGGACTCATATTACCATTCCGCCTCCGTGATTCCCGGAATTACCGGGGCATTACAACCCCGGTTTCCCGGGAATCACGGAGGCAGAATGGTGTTAATCCCCATTCCCATTGAGTCCTATGGGACTCAATGGGAATGGGGATCATGGAAACACCGGCAGCATCTCACAATGCTGCCAGTGTTTCCTCGTCCGCCTGCAGGCGGGCGGTGTTAAACCCGCCAGGTCAGACCTGGAGGGAACATCACCTCCCGCCTGCAGGAGTTGTGATCGCCCGGCATGGAAACAACGGTGGCGGCGGGTTTACCACCACCGTTGTTTCCATACCGGGCGATTTGTAATGAGGCCCATTGTTTTGTCCCTCATTAAGTAGGCACTTACGTATTAGGAAGTCTTTGATGCCAGAGATCATAGATCCATTTTTAAAGGGATTGACTGCGGAAAGTAGAAATATGGACATTGTTAATGTTAATAAAATGGATAAACCAGAGCCGAGAGAAGCTTTCCAGAACAAAGTCTTGGCTTGGTTGGGATGTAAAATTGGAGAAAGCTGTATCAGAACTATAGACCTTAGATTCTTGTGAAGAGTCCAAATCAAGGACTGGTCCCTGATGAATGGCTCAGACGGTATTGTTATTGGTTGTGGCTGGAGTAACCTCCCAGCTTTTTTGAATAGTTGTAATAAACTGGGAAAACTGTCATCTGACACGAACCTGAGGATTGTAATTTAACTGACTTGTTTCATAACTGTTTTTTCTCTGTCCGTACTTTTATGTTTTATGTTTACTTGTTTTGTTATTGCGGATCTACATCACTTGCTCGTGATTTCCATGCTCCATGTCTGGTTCCACTTATTTGTTGATTGTCTGTTTGTCATGTTTTAAGCGCCCCTATGCCTCTGGACTTTTCGTGTCACGCTATAGAAATAAATGAAATAAATAAATACCTGTATACATACATCAGGCTGTAGCTGCCAGTACTTTGATATAAAGAATGCCACATCTAAAGCTTAGCTGTGACTGTAATTAGGGATGGCATGGTATTGTTTACATAGGCAGACTAACACGTGTGAAGTGGAATTCAAGTGGGTGGCAAATGCAGTCTCCGAGTGCTGTTGTGGCAACTTGTAGCACACCTGAAATTGGTGAAGCACCTTTCTTGCAAAATATGCTTAGCTGAAGTGTAAACTGATCTTCTGGGCCATATCAATCATGTTCTTCAGGGAATATCACTTTTTCATGATGGTTTACTGTAAGATGCAGGACATGTGCAAAGCTAGGTACGTCTTGATCTTGACAATGTTTAGGGCAGCAAGACTACTTGACCCATCATCTGCAACAACAAAGCTCAGCTGTGGGTGTCGTGGTTTTAGCCAGTTCATCGCCACGTCCTCTAAACTTCTCCCACATATCAACTCCGCTGTGGCCTCTGCTTTCAAATCATTCCACACACAAAGTGGGCTGGTGCCAGACAGCTACACTTACTGCCCTCTGGGATTACTCAGGGATCCATACCTCTCTTGGCTAGCAGGGAAGGAGAGTGGAAGGTCAGCTAGTATGTGGTCCACATGTCCATGTTGAAGTGTGCATTTTGGCCGTTGAACTGACCTTGTGCCTGTCCCACTGCATGAATCATGTCGGACTGAAAAGATTTGATACCCCAGTTGGTTACAGGCTTTCCATATGAAACGTTTTCTCCCACAGAATGCAGGTTGTAAGATGTTGATCTTTCTACTTCTTGAAGGAACTCCTCATGGTGTGCTTGTTGGATGGATATCCCACTACATAGGATCTTGTGTTGGTCTAGATGTGATGATTTAAAAAAGTGGCTCTTGGTACCAGAGCCAAAAAAGCATGATTTTGTCCAGTGCAGATTTGTATGTTTTACATGCTCTCTAGACCCTGACGAGGGATCTGGGTAACTTTTCCGATCAGGAATATGTTATAAAGCACAGCTGTTATTTAGGTTATATTCATTGGTTAAGCCATTTCTGACAGGAGGTGTTTACGTGGTGCCAGCATGGTGTTTTGCACAGTTCATTAATTTGTCTTTAACTATTGTGAGGTATCATATTGTAACATCCTGCATGAGAATTTCAGCCGCGAAGCAGAAAGTGTGAAATTTGCACTGGAATACACTTCCACCAGTTCCAGAAATCAGCATTACATATCCGCTGCCACTGAAATTTCACCCGGTTTTGTGCAGTTTCACACATAGCGTGGTGTTTCGTTTCCATGTTGGTTCTGTGTATCATGATGAGAAACTTGGCACAGATCTTTTTTCTATCTGTGCTAGTATAGTGCAGTGACACGAGAAACTTTGTGTGGGTCTTTTTCAATCTGTGCTAGTTTCGCGCAGAAACAAGAAACACTGTGCTGGCCTATTTTCGATCCGTACTTATTTCGAGCTGCGCCACAAAAATCTTTGCACAGTTTTTTTGATCCAAGCTTCACACAGCAGCACAAGAAACTTTGAGCTGCTCTTTTCAATTTGTGCTAGGTTCACGCAGCTGCATGTGAAACTTCACACTGCTGTTTTTTAGATTCGTACTAGGTTTGCCCAGCGGCACGTGAAACTATGCAATGCACTTTTTGATTTATGCTAGATTCCCACAGCTGCACGTGAAACTTTGTGCTGCTCTTTTCGATTCGTGCTGGGTTTGTGCAACGGCACGAGAATCTTCAGACGTCTATTTTCGATTTTGGATAGGTTCGCGCAACGGCAGGAGAAACTTTAATAGATTTATGGTTTTGGCAGAAATAAACTTGACCTCTCTTAATGGAATGTTACTGACACTCTGTACTCTTGATCACATTCCAAGAGTGGTACTATAATCTGTATGGCTAGTATAGATTTGTCAAGTGCATTTGGCACAGTGAACCATGAAATGATATGGCAGAAATTAAAGACAAGACACTAAAGAACTCTTCTGTATCCTAAAAGAACAAGAAAGTACCAATCACTCAACACCAGAGAGATCTATTACAGATAACATTACATGGTGCAATGTAATGCAACATGCTATGCATAATTGCCTACCATCAAAGAAAACATAATGGACAACAATAATAACTTAAACTTTTTTGAGCACAAGCCATCAGAATGGTAATTCCAAAGATCCCCACTTGTTCCTATTTTTATTTTCTCTCCTATTACGGAAGAGGATCTGGAAATTATCATCACAACTTAAGCCCACTAAATGTAAGAATGACATATACACCACTATGCTTATTAAGACATGCTCCCCCACTCTAATCACCTCAATTTGCAAATTTATTAATGCATCTATTTCCTCAGGCACTGTACCCCTGGATCTTAAGAAGGCTTTGCTGATGCCTATCTTAAAGAAACCCAGCCTCTCAGTTGATCTACCAAATAATTCTAGACCTATCACTAACACTGCATTCCTACTTATGATTCTTGATCGTGTGGCCTACATACAAATCTTAGACCATCTACAGACGTATCCCATTCTAAATAACCACCAATCTGGGATCCGGGTTGGCTTTGGTATATTGCTTGATCTTTCTGTGGCATTCTACCTGGTGGACCATGATATTATGTCAACCAGGTTGCATGAAGTGGCAAACTTTTCACCCTTTGCAGCCAAGTGGGTCTCTTCTTTTCTTAATAACCGGGACAGGAGGGTGTTCTGTGGCGCGGCAGAATCCGAACCTGTTACGATCTCCTCTGGGGTGCCGCAGGGAGCTTGTACCACCTCTTGTTTTTACAATATCTTCACGGCCCCTTTATTTGCTATCTTAGACCACGAAAATATAATATTCACAAACTACACAGACGACACTCAATGTGTCATCCCGTTATCTGGCTCAAATACCGTAGTTGAACTGCCCATTAAAAAAGTCTTCTCCATAATTGAAACTTGGATGGTCCATAACACTTTAGCACTTAACAAATCTAAGACCGAGCTTGTTGTGATTGGATACTCTCATACTCTAAATAAACTTGGTTCAAGCTATGAGAGTTTTCAGCTGGGTGAAGATACTGTCATTCCTTTAAAAAAGTGAAAACACTTGGGGTCACTTTTGACCAAAGATTGTCCATGAAGCAACATGTTAGCAGCTTAGTATCTTCATGTGCCTATTACATGAAATTACTAGCTCATCTAAGACCTCTTATATCTCAGGAAAATGCAGAGACGATCGCAAGAGCAATAATGGGGTCAAAAATTGACTATTGCTCAAGCCTCCTAATGGGCATAGACAAGAATGACCGTAATAAACTGCAATTGTGTCAAAACAGGGCGGTCAGAGTAGTTATGAAACTCAAACATAGAGATCACGTCACTTCTGCGAGATCCACTCTGCACTCGCTCCCTGTGGAGTCTAGAATTTTGTTCAGGACTCTAACTATAATTAAAAAATGTAAACAAGGCAAGATGCCCAACTATTTACAACAGCTCCTTCCTATGAGATCTAATAGTAGAGCCCTAAGATCAAATAACCAACATCTGTTGGTTGTTCCTAAATGCCGAACCGCAAAGGTGGCCAACTCAGTCTTCTTTTCCATCGGGCCTATTGTCTGGAACTCTCTTCCACTGGAGATGAGAAGTATTGAGTCACTCGAGCTCTTTAAGAAGAGGCTGAAGACGCATCTTTTTAACTAATGTGTTTTTAATCTTCTATCTATAATTTTAGTCTCTATTGATCCTCGTTCACGATTTTATGCTTTTATGATTTTATGCTTGATGTGTCTTTCTGTTGTCATGTAGCGCCCTCACGCCTTAGGGTCCATGGCCGCGCTATATAAATGTTTTAGAGTAAAGTAAAAGTAAAAGTAAATGTACGTTTTCATATATTTATGTTTTTTGCAGAAATAAACTTGACTCTGTGATTACTGCACCTTTATTGCCTCTTTTTGTGGAGGCATTAAACTCCATGTCCAAGCAGGTGTTTTTCTTATATATAGGTTTCTAAACCCATGAGTAAGGTGGTAAAACAGAAGGCATTTCCAGACATTCACTATTTTACCGTTACCACCACACTCATGCTGAAGCCCTAGACTTACAGGTTTGGTGGTATTCTGGTGGTAAATCTGCCAGAATACCACCAAATGGAATTACTGTTACCTCCACTTGGGCTGGCGGAATTATCACCAGATTACAAGCGGTGGTATGGCACTGTTAGTCCCCATTTATGGAGTCCATAGGACCAGTGCAGTAATGCTGCAATACCAATGCATTACTGCCGTTTTTTACCGCGCTGCCATACTTGGTAGGAGGCCCTTAGACTTGTTTCTTACTTACTATGTAAGAAACAAGTATGTGGACTTGACACAAAATAATAAATCAATCAGTTAGAGCCACTGAAAGCTCTCTTTCAACACAAAAGACTTGTAAGACTTTTCATTCACAAACAAAATTCTAGGACTTTTCTTCTCAATCAACAAGTATGTGGTCTGGCCATAAAAAGACAAAACATAGTTGTAGACACAGAACATAAGCCTCTACCTGCTGCTATCTCCAACCAGTTATGTAATACTATTCTCCTCAATATGACAAGCAAAGGCCTGTAAAGTTATGTAATACAAGGTGGACACTAGAATTCTCTTGGTTACAGCCACTAAATATAGACTCCTACTGCCTCCAAAGAATTCTAAAGTATGTGAACTATCTATACAAAGATGGCATGCTCCTTTAAAGTCACTGAATGCACTCCTTTACCTAAGACTTTTCATTTGCAAATTAAATTCTCAGACTAACTTTGCAAGCAAAAAGCATTTGGTCTAACCACAACAAAAGATGCTACATACACTTACAGACACTGGAAATAATTATTTTCCTGCCACTGTCTCCAAACAGTTATATGATGTTATTTGGAACCCGACAAGCAACAGCTTTTACATTTTTCATGCATGGTAAGTAGAACTCACAAAAAAGGACAGAAGTTTTCTTCTTATCCCCCAACTAAATCCTACTTTAATATTCTACCTCTCCCTTAACTCACACCTATTTCAATGATCTACCTTTCTCTCAACGAAATCCTATCAGTTCTCTTCCTCTCCCTCAACGATAATCCTATTCTTTTTCCACCTATGTTTCAACTAAAGCCTATTTTTTCAACCGCTATACAAGCTCATATTTCTGCCGACGCAAGAGTAGTTCAGAAATTATACCACACAATCTTATTTGTACTGTTTTGGTCCAGCCCACCTGCATAACACTTCTGCAGTGAAAGGTAAATCACTTTTGGCCAAAATAGACAAAACCCATGCGTTTCACTTCATTGCCCAGACTTGCAAGAGTATGGTGGATCCGTATTCAAGAGAGGCAGACTGATTTGAAGACCAGTGCATTGCACCATCTTAACTACGTCACTGAATCTGAGACACCATGGTCATGGTTGCTTTCTTGTTGCTAAAGTGACAACCAGAGAACCATAGCCACTCATCGCCGAACACCATGGTCGCCTAGACACAGCCCCTGTGTTTGCAGACTCTCACCAATCTCCTGGGGCTCACAACAGTTTTTGTGGACTATTATAATATACTAACTGCTGGGCTAGTGTTTTTCTCTGTTAAACACATCAGGATTGCGCGTAATAAACAACCCCCAAAAACCTCAGAGCCATTGTGCCTGAGATACCTCAATACTCCTAAATGATTCAGGCTTAGGGTCTCCTATATGCCCAGACCTCACTGGGAGAGGCTACCCACCCCAAGCTATCCACTCCACCTTCAGAGTAGCCTGGATTACCCTTTGATTGTCAACCCGGTGGATCTCCAATTCTTCTTTGACTTTAGCTTTGAATTTCAAGACCCTCTTCACCTTTTAAACAACCTCCTCCAGTCCAGTCACCCCTCATCTTCATCAGTGTTGGTTTACCACAGTGGAATTCCTCCTCATTTGGGCATAAACTCTAGAACTGCAGTAGGATAACATTGGGCACAATGGTTATCAATTGGATGCACGTTCGTTTTTCAAGGATAAAATCAACCAAATTCGTTCCAATATTAGCAAAGGTTGTACCCAGCTAATGCACATCTCTGGATACATTCAGGCACTCTATTTGACTTCTGCTAGGTTCCACCATCAAAATCACATATTTAGTTATTATAATGAGCTCCACCGCTTCACCTGCTAATCCGTGTCCCACCCACATAATAAAGGATTGCATTAATGATCTTCTCCCCAGACTTACTATTTTTGTCAACAATTCTCTGAATTGAGATTGCATACCACCCATCTTGCAAACAAACATAGACAATGCTACTTCTGCCCCGATACAAACCAACATGATCTAAAGGCCAATTACCAATGTTCCATTTCCTCTTAAAATTATTGAAAAAGCAGCCACTATGCAACGGGTCCAATAGACATTGATGTCATGCACATATTGTAATACAAACATAAATATTGCTGTGTGTTCCAATCACGCAACTGCTAAAAATTATGCAAAATGGGGATGCAGGTCTATACGTGATTTGCCAAATCTACCTCCCTTAAGCACCACTGGCCAATGACATTGTGAAGGTCTTAACTTTCTATTTAAAAATGTTGGTGCTCTCCAGTGAACACCTTCATTATGAAACATTGTGCATCCGGTTAGCATTCTGTGATGAAACCATCTCTCTGTCATTCTCTCTCTGTATTCTCCCTGTTTTGTTTACAGTGGTCGGTTCCTTGCCAGCTACGTTCACTGCATATAAATCCCATACATATATACATACATACATCGGAGTCGCTTCAAGATATGCAATCGTTTTGCCATGTAAGACGTCAATTTACTCAAGTTCTCCAGGCTTTCACCTGCGAGTCTCTACCCCATTTGTATCCTGGGTAGGAGTTTGAACCTGATGATTCAAGTATTGGGAAACATTGATGTCATCCATACAAAAACAGCACACTACTTCAGGCTGCTGACAACATGTCATTCCCTACCAGTTGCTGGAATAACAGGAAACTTACACGTTTGAAGAGCCCTTGTAGGTAATATAATGGAGATGCAGAACCCTTAGGCTACTGGTACAAAGAACCTTATGCCATTGTAACGTGGAATACACACTATATGACTCATGAGACTGACAATACTGCAGTACATGTGGAGTACATATGACTTCCATCAATCAGGTTTGTATCTGCAGCTACTTTTCACATTTGCCGGGTCTAAACCTAGTTTAGCCGCTGCTGTGGCCGCTCCAAACCAGAATGGGTGAGAAAATAATATTAAATAGGCTCCCATTAACCTGTTTTCTATCTGCATGGGTAAATAATGTGGCACCCCTTCTGCCACATAGTAGCCAGGTTGGCTGACACCACCACTTCATGGCAGAGTGGTTGTCCTGTTGCCTCACCTGGCTTGATGCTGATTCCGTTGCCTCCTTGGTCCTTTGTGAAACGCTTCACCAAAAACCTTGGTGTCCTTGTATATGACACACATTTTGACCAGGCCACCAATTCACTCATTCTGAAGGCCACACCGAAAGCAGGAGTGAAAGCTGCATAAAAAAAGCAATTATTTGAATTAAATTCAATATGCGTTCTGGCTCTGTTTACAAAAGGGTTCTGATGAGTGATTAAATGTGCCCACAGCGGTTTATGTTTTATATTTATGTTTATTAGGTTTATATAGTGCTTTAATTCAAAGCGCTTTACAATATAACAACAAAGTACAATAATGAAAGAAGCATATTTTCAATTGTGAAACAAACCAGTGAGACAATATGTAGAACAATTTACTTAGATGGAGGGGGAGAGGGAAGGGGGAAGGAGAAGGGAGAGGAGGTGGTCAGGGAGGAAGGAGGTATTTCCAAATATCTGATTCCAATTCAGGTGGGTGTGAGAACGAAGGGGAAGGGAGGGTAGAAAAGGGAATAGGAAGGGCACAGGGGAGCTGGGGAGGAGAGATGGTAGGGAAGGAAAGTCAGGGAGGGGGTGTAGAAGAAGGGCTTTCAAGGAGGTGCGGAAGGAGGAGTAGGAGGTTCTGCAGCAGGGAAGGATACGACGCCCCAGCAACTCCCTGCCCCGTTCGAGAAGGTGGTGTATGAAAGAGAGAGATGGTGTACCCTGTGTGTGTCTGCGGTGTGTTTGTGTGAGGGAGAGAGGTGTTGTATCTCCTGTATGAGGGGCAGACGGAGTGTTTTACAAGGCTGCATGACGCTGAGTAGGATGTAGAGCGAATGTATGCTTTTTGTAAATGTTCTACGAGAGTGAGTCGCCACCTAGGAGCTGGATGAGATGGTGTGGCGGTGGGTCCAGAATTATTGATGCTGTAATCTGCAACCTGAGAAGTGCAACAGAGAAACACTGAGCAAGTGCCTTGGACTCTTGGCTTGTTTATATAGCCAGGTCGCTTAATTTGCCGACAAGCTTACTTGGAAAGAACCTACTGCTACTAGTGCATTGTGGAGGATGGGGGGGCTAGCGAATGACCCCCACCAGCTCTCAGATCAGACCATCATAACCAGCTAAGCAGCACTTGCTGGCTCTTGCCAAGCAACTCTGGACCACAGCATCAAGAAGGCCCCACCTACTTTGGACATGCTGAGGAGCTGCATTTCAGGGGGGCGGGCGGGGATTCCCTCCATCCACATCCTGGTTGGAATTATTACAGGAGTCAAGAGTAGTTGATCCGCGTTTCTTTATTCCATAAGTCTACAGGATCAGTGCGTAGGCAAGACAGATAGACAGATGTGTGAGCACACAATCTCATCCAGGCCCCAGGCAACGACCAACCCTCTGGGAACATTCATGTACAGGGCTTCCTCCGACCATTCCACTCAGCACCATGCAGCCCTGTCAATCACTCCACCTGTACTCATGTGGAGAGTACAACACCCATCCATATAATGGCATGAAGAGAAGCACTGGTACAGGGGGAGATGCTGGCTTTTTCTGGGCCTTGCCAGGCCTACCTAACTGTGTGGCTTCCTTAATGTTCGAGGCCACAAAGGCAGACTGAGACAGTCTTGGTTTCCTTGCTATGCTGCGCTATTCATGCCAACTCACGAATCGACAATCAGTGGCTGCACATTTCCGACCATTGACTTGATTATTAATACTGAACCGCGTTTTAAAGTTCAGACTGACACATAAGAAAGAGAACTCCAGGATTTCCTAGATGGGACCCCACCAAGGCACCCATAGCAGGTTACATGTTTCGGATGGTTGGAGGTCTTATATAGGAAGGGGTGCGACGCTATTGCCATCTAAACAATCACATCTTTGCACCAAGAGAGGGGTTTTTGTGGATCTTTAGGGGTTTTGTGGATCTTGTGTTAAAGTTGGTCCCACCAATTGTCCCTAACTACAACATGAGAGTGCTGATGGTGAAATGGGGGCAACTACAGTCTAGTATGTAACTTTTCCATGAACAGTTAGGCCAGTATGCAACATATGCAGCAACCAGCAAGGCCTAAACTTGCATCTAAATGGTATTGCTCTAAGTCACTGACATAGTGTCCGGCTGCTGTGCACCGTCCTCTGTTAGAATTTCAAGTTCAACCATTTTAATGTCGTCCTCCTGTTCTGCTCTCAGTGGCCTGCTAAAATGGGGAGGCATTACAGAAAAGGTGCACTGTTGCAAAACATTGCCCTTGCACAAACATATTCTTTCAATGCAGTTCCCCTTTAGGGAAATGTTCACCCTGGTCGTTCACCTTTGCCCTGGTGCCAACAATGCTTTTTGCACTAGGGTAATGTTTACCTTAGTGTTAATTGCGCTTGCACTGGGGCAACGTTTCTGTCATACCTCCCACATGTTTTATTTATTTATTTATTTATTTATTTATTTATTTATTTATGTATTATATTTGAAAAGTGCCCAATCCCTGAAGCACAAGGGCGCTGTTGCAACCAGGTACATGACAAAAGCTTAGATGAACAAGTACATATTGCGAAAAATTAAATGCAACAAGACAGGTGTGGGGAGGAGTGGGTGCTTATTGAAAGCAGGGTGAGGACGGATAGCTGTTGCATTAAGTTACATAGTCGATACACCTAGCAGAGAGCAGGGCACATCTAGGCATAGGTAAGAAGAAAAGTTGATGCTCGGTTTTAGGCAGGAGTTCTTGCAGGAGTAGTAGCGCAGGGCCTTGAGTGCCGCACTGGACTCCCATTTCCACAGTCGCACAACCCCGACGACTACAGCCGGTTCCTTTTGTGGCTCAGAAAGCAACAAGAAGTTCTTTGAGTCCGTCTTCAGTTGCACTGCATTTATTTGAATGTATAAAGTACAGCATCTGCCATTGGCCCAATCTCTCGGTGCTATTGCGAACAGAGTGGCCTGGGCAAAATATAGTCCTGCCAACAAAAGAATGGGCCCACACTCACGCATATCAATGAAAAAAAAATGTCACGACAAACTGAGTGCTGTCTGGTGTGACATTTTTTGAAATATTTGTGGCTAATTGCACTTTAAAGCACGTCGGTTCACTACCATGTTATTAAAACTAGCAGCTGCAGAGTGCATCGGACCAGAAAAAGTCGCCCTTGTTAATGAAACAGTAGTGCTGCCTCCGACAGGCGCTGAAGCAACAATAAGGCACAGTGACTCCATGCTGTGTTTTGGTGAAGCTGCGCCTTGCGCTCTTTCTTTATTTTGCTGACAGTTTTAATCTGTCAATGGTGTTTTTGGGTACCGAGGCTGAGCCTCATTACTCCAATTTCTCTGGTTGAAAGTGCAGTCACAGTTTGGTTTGCTCCTTGATCTAGCCACGCCTTGCAAGTGACGGAGTGTGACGCAGTCCCACACTCCACGCAGAGGGCACAGCGCCCAACAGCCCGCACTGGCCTGCAAGGCCGGCCCTTCGAACGTTGCCCTATTGCCATATGGGTCAGACCGAGCATCTCTGTGTTGCACCTGCTCCCATTTACCTGATGCACAAATCCTAAAACCAAAGCAAAGCTGCTGATGCTGGGAGCATCTCTGAGACATGTGCCTCTCTGACGGGCTCCAGGCATCAGGGGTGTTGCTAAGTCTGGAAAAGACACGGTGCTATGCTAATGTCGGAACTGTCGGGACTGGGGGCTAAGTAGCCTTTTGGTTGTAGCTCCTGAGATTCTATCTGGGGCTACAACCAAAAGACCAGGGGCTATATCCCCCTTTACCCCCCCTAGCAACGCCCCTGCCAGGCATCCCAGATTTGCTCCAATTTTTGGCGTTTTGAATCAGGTTTATACTAGAGGGTGCACATCTGAGATATTCAAAGAAGTGGCGCTACAACCGCTGAGCAGATTGGGGTTTAGACGCCCTGCTGCCCGCCCCCCTCAGAACTCCCTCCCCTGGAATTGTGGGTTATGTTGCCTTAACCTGGCTGACCTACCAAGCCGCTAGCAGGTGCAAATCCGGGATATTCAAAGAAGTGGCGCAACAACCATTCAGCAGTTTGGGATTTAGATGCCTTGCTGACCCCCAAAGCCCCCACCACCCTGGCCCTCGGCACCCTCTCCTCTGAAATTTTGGGTTATGTTGACTTAACCTGGCTGACCTACAGAGCCGCTAGCAGGTGCAAATCTGAGATATTCAAAGAAGTGGCGCAACAGCCATTGAGCAGATTGGGGTTTAGACGCCGTGCTGCCTACCCCCCTCAGTACCCACTCCACTGAAATGTTGGGTTATATTGACTTAACCTGGCTGACCTACAGAATGACTAGCAGGTGCAAATCCAAGATATTCAAAGAAGTAGCACAACACCCATTGAGCAGATTGGGGTTTACACGCCCTGCTGCCTGCCCCCCTCAGCATCCCCTCCCCTGAAATTTTGAGTTAGGTTAACTTAACCTGGCTGACCTACAGAGACGATAGCAGGTGCCAATCCGAGATATTAAAGAAGTGGCGCAACAACCATTCAGCAGATTGGGTTTTAGACGCCTTGCTACCCGTCCCCCTCAGCACACCCCCCCTGAAATGTTGGGTTATGTTGACTTAACCTGGCTGACCTACATACCCGCTAGCAGGTGCAAATCCAGGATATTCAAAGAAGTGTCGCAACAACCATTCAGCAGATTGGGGTTTAGACGCTCTGTTGCCTACGCCACTCGGCACCCCCTCCCCTGAAATGTTGGGTAATGTTGACTTAACCTGGCTGACCTACAGAGCCGCTAGCAGGTGCAAATCCAAGATATTCAAAGAAGTGGCGCAACAACCATTCAGCAGATTGGGACTTAGACGCCCTGCTCCCCACCTCCTCTACCCCCCTTGGCACCCTCTCCTCTGAAATTTTGGGTTATGTTGACCTAACCTGGCTGACCTACAGACCCGCTAGCAGGTGCAAATCCAGGATATTCAAAGAAGTGGCGCAACAACCATTCAGCAGATTGTGATTTAGACGCCCTGCTGCCCGCCCCCCTATCCCCATCAGTACACTCTCCTCTGAAATTTTGGGTTATGTTGACTTAACCTGGCTGACCTACAGAGCCGCTAGCAGGTGCAAATCCAGGATATTCAAAGAAGTGTCGCAACAACCATTCAGCAGATTGGGGTTTAGACGCTCTGTTGCCTACGCCACTCGGCACCCCCTCCCCTGAAATGTTGGGTAATGTTGACTTAACCTGGCTGACCTACAGAGCCGCTAGCAGGTGCAAATCCAAGATATTCAAAGAAGTGGCGCAACAACCATTCAGCAGATTGGGACTTAGACGCCCTGCTCCCCACCTCCTCTACCCCCCTTGGCACCCTCTCCTCTGAAATTTTGGGTTATGTTGACCTAACCTGGCTGACCTACAGACCCGCTAGCAGGTGCAAATCCAGGATATTCAAAGAAGTGGCGCAACAACCATTCAGCAGATTGTGATTTAGACGCCCTGCTGCCCGCCCCCCTATCCCCATCAGTACACTCTCCTCTGAAATTTTGGGTTATGTTGACTTAACCTGGCTGACCTACAGAGCCGCTAGCAGGTGCAAATCTGAGCTATTCAAAGAAGTGGCGCAACAGCCATTGAGCAGATTGGGGTTTAGATGCCCTGCTGCCTGCACCCCTCAGTACCCATTCCCCTGAAATGTTGGGTTATGTTGACTTAACCTGGCTGACCTACAGAGCGACTAGCAGGTGCAAATCTGAGATATTCAAAGAAGTGGCACAACAATCATTGAGCAGATTGGGGTTTAGATGCCCTGCTGCCTGCCCCCCTCAGTACCCACTCCCCTGAAATGTTGGGTTATGTTGACTTAACCTGGCTGACCTACAGAACGACTAGCAGGTGCAAATCCAAGATATTCAAAGAAGTGGCACAACACCCATTGAGCAGATTGGGGTTTACACGCCCTGCTGCCTGCCCCCCTCAGCATCCCCTCCCCTGAAATTTTGGGTTATGTTAACTTAACCTGGCTGACCTACAGAGACGATAGCAGGTGCCAATCCGAGATATTAAAGAAGTGGCGCAACAACCATTCAGCAGATTGGGTTTTAGACGCCTTGCTACCCGTCCCCCTCAGCACACCCCCCCTGAAATGTTGGGTTATGTTGACTTAACCTGGCTGACCTACATACCCGCTAGCAGGTGCAAATCCAATATATTCAAAGAAGTGGCGCAACAACCATTCAGCAGATTGGGACTTAGACGCCCTGCTCCCCACCCCCACTATCCCCCTTGGCACCCTCTCCTCTGAAATTTTAGGTTATGTTGACTTAACCTGGCTGACCTACAGACCCGCTAGCAGGTGCAAATCCAGGATATTCAAAGAAGTGGCGCAACAACCATTCAGCAGATTGGAATTTAGACGCCCTGCTGCCCGCCCCCCCTATCCCCATCAGTACACTCTCCTCTGAAATTTTGGGTTATGTTGACCTAACCTGGCTGACCTACAGACCCGCTAGCAGGTGCAAATCCAGGATATTCAAAGAAGTGGCACAACAACCATTGAGCTGATTAGGGTTTATACACCCTGCTGCCTGCCCCCCTCAGGAACCCCTCCCCTGAAATGTTGGGTTATGCTGACTTAACCTGGCTAACCTGCAGAGCCGCTAGCAGGTGCCTGCAAATGCACTGTTAACAAAGGCGTGACAATTACTAATGTAACACATTTCATTGTTAACTATATTCGTATGCATACATTTTTAGACAATTGAAATCATGATATCATGATGGGCTGTTAGCACTTGCATGTCAGGGGAGTGATTGGAAGGGGGGGCAGGAGGCAGCTCATTTTCACAGTCCTTAAGTGTGTGTCTGCGTTTCCGAAGTGAAGGAGAGAGTAAACTGCTTTTAACATTAAAGCTTCACCAGCATAGTCTCATTAAGATGTGTAAAGAAGTTAGATGCCCCCACACAAGTAAATTTGCCACGCACCCAGTCTTTGGAGTTAGCCCCTCTTGCAACATTCGAAGGGGGGAAACTCCCCACCCCCGCCCACCCAAAAATGTTTTGGTCTAGTTACACCCATGGCTCCAAGGCATCTCCAGTGGTTGAACTGCACAAAAAGAAGTAGTGCAACTGTATTGCCTGCTGGCGCGCCCCCGCTTCCAACAAACCCCATTGCCACGTCCCACCCATGCGCAATACAAACCCCAAACATGGGTACAGCCTTGCCCCCATTCCACCCCCACTACTGTGTAAAGGCTGAAAGTGCCAAATACATTTGAAACGACCCCCATTACCGTTATTCATGGTCTGCCATCGCATGCCGCTTCATGCACCCCCCCCTTTCTAATCACCCACCTTTCTCCCCTCTTATGGGGCATGCTAGAGATGACCTCTATGCCTGTAGTATTTCACGTTAAGTTGCTTAAACGCAAAAGAAAACATCTGATTACTGTGGGAGACCGGCTATGATGGGGCTTGGGGGTGGACTTTGCTCCGAGCAGGCCACTGGACATATAACAGCAAACCAGCTGTTCTACTATCCAGCAGGTCCCAGGTTCCAATCCCCAGTAAGGCAAACGCAAGGACAAATGCGCCTGCTGTACAGGTTTCAACGTATTCTTACACTTTTATTTTGAAACGAAACCAACGGTTTCTTTTTAAAATAAAAATATAGGAATGGTAAAACTGAATTAAAAAAAAGTAGAGGAGCCCTGCTGCCAACCGCTCCCGCCCACTTCAGCCACTTCATCTCCTTATGTGTGTGGCGCAAGCATGTGTGGTTCAGACCCTTTGAGATCTTCAAGAATCGTCTTTAGGTGGGGGCGGGAAAGGTTAGAAGGGGCGTTACACTTTCCTTTGCAATGCGTCCCTTTGTAAATGTGTCCAACAGAAGCAAATCACGAGAGGGCTGACGGGGCGAGGGGGAGGGGGGAAGGGGCCTGCAGCTTTGCGCGGGCTGCTATTGTCACGCGCTTGGCCAGGCTAACGGCAGAGTGAAACGTTCAAACTAATTTTAAATACTGTTTAGTCATGCTTGTTTTTTTCAGGTTTATTGAAGCATAAAAGAGCCTTTCATTATCTTTATAGGCAGACAAAGCAATTCTATCACCAGCGAAGCAATTAGCAATCATTGCCATTGTGCCCGCGCTCGGCTTCGCAATGAATAACACAGCCGCTGAATGCGGCCGGCCACAAGGCACTGCTAATGTGTTTTCTCCTATTTCTCAATGTCTATTTTCCGGCAGGGCTTTCATATGCAAACTTTATTGTGGGTATCATCGCGCATGCTGATGAGGCCTGCGTTCCACCAGCTCAGCTTCAGTTTGGGGGGAGCTAAGTTGTGTATAGTTCTTTTTTTTCGGTATGGGCGCAGTTAAGGCTTTCATTGTCTTGTTTATAACCTTCCAATTGTCTCCGGTTCCCCCCAAATTCCCAACTTTGTCTCCTACGTAGGTGGCATGGGGACAGGGGAGGAACGGCAGCCATGTAAATGATTTCCTGAAGAAAGCCAGCACTTGGGCTCCGTGTTCCAGAGGAAGAACAGGGGCTTAGTCATTAAATAGATGTAACAAAGGAGCTCATCGCCCCCAGATGTGCAGTGTGTGTCTGCAACTGGCCAAAGCAATTTTTTTTTCGATATCCACAAAACGTGCCTTTTGATAAGTCCACGTGAATTAGGTCATTGCTGTGATGTTGCCCCCCCTCTTTAGCAGACACAAGCTGCACCTCAGTCAGGACCTCGTGCACAAGTATTCATCTCTCCACTATAGAAGGTGCACAATTAGTGCCCACGTGGCAAAGTGCCCTGCTGCTAGGGCTACTGGCTCGAAGGCAAAAAGCAACTCTTATTAACTTGCCCGTCTCAAAATCGGGTAGACGCAGTGCTTTAAGTGGGCCGGGGCAGGCCGGGCCTGGCCCCCAGCAGTTTCCAAAATGTGGGTCTGAGCCGGGGCTCTGCCGGGGCCCCCTGGTCTCACCACACCACGGCGGGACACATTATCCTGCCACGGCTGCAGCCGCAATGGGAGATGCGCCCACCATTATGTCAGGCAGCCAGCCGAAGCATTGCTCAAACTGTCACCAGAGGAAGTTACTGTACTTTTGTTTCCCCACCCCCTCCCCAGGTCACGAGGCGTCTTTAACCCTCAGTGAACATGGGGACTCCGTGACATATTTCTACGTCCACAAGCCACAATTCAAGCCATCTTTTATAAAGCTTTGCCGATGGACAAAGACTCCTCAGGCCTTGTCCGTTGTCAAAGATTTATAAAAGATGGATTGAATTGTGTACTTTTCCAACCATCTTTTATACACATAGAAATAACATATTTCTATGTTTAAAAAAAGAAGGCTTGAAAAGTCCACAAATCATAGTAAGGTACGCACACAAGTATATAAATGCTATATATGTGTGTGCCTACCTTACTATGGTTTGTGTACGTTTCAAGCTGTCTTGAAGTACACAAACCATAGTAAGGCATGCAAACAAATATATAAATGTAAGCATATGTATATTTATGTGTGTACCTTACTATGGTGTGTGTACTTTTCAATCCATCTTTTATACACATAGTCATGTCCTTCCACTCTGTCCCCAAACCTGGGGGCTTGCCCATGACACTCGCACCCTCGGGGTCTGCTCGATGAAGCTTGGGTTGCTTGTGCATGTGACAACTCGGCTTCAGAACAGGAATTACTGAAGCTGAGTTATCACATGCACAAGCAACCCATATTTCAACAAACAGACACTTTCAGCAGACTTGGCACGAGCAACTGAAGACAGAAACAGCCAAAGCCTCATATACTTGTAGCTGTCCAGATTGGTATATATGTTCTGCAATGTGGATAAATGTTTTTCTTAGGGTGAGCTTTGTGACCAATTCACAATGGACATACTTATGTTCCCATAATGCTCTTTGCTTTTATGCAAATTGTCAGGATTGGGTTCTATGAAGAGATACAGTATTGTGTGACCTGGCCTGGGACCACGCCCCTCGGCCCGCCTCCTCCTCACCCTGGCCACGCCCCTTGAAGGATAAGAGGGTTCCCCCAGTAAATTGTTCCTATTTTCAGCACTAGTCCTCGGATCATGCTAGGCAGGGGAGTTGCTAGGTCTGGAAAAGACCCGGGGCTAAGCTGATGTCGGAAGTGTCGGGACTGGGGGCTAGCTAGTCTTTTGGCTGTAGCTCCTGAGATTCTATCAGGGGCTACAACCAAAAGATCAGGGGCTATAGCCCCCTTAGCCCCCCCCTAGCAACGCCCCTGATGCTAGGCATTCCCACCCAATGCCAGGTAGACGCATATTATGTCAGGCATTGCCGTCATAAGCTCAGGTACTTGCAACAGGAGGGTAGGAATTGGGCTGGATCAAGGCAGAGCTGAACTCTGGCAAAATGTGTCTTGCTGGTGCACCGTTCCGCCCTGAGGCCCAAACCCCTGGGGCTAGGCCAGCCCAGCAGTCGCCGAAACATGCCACTGAGCGCAGAAATGCCGGCTCCCAAGAGGAAGTTTTCATCTGAATGCAGGAATCCCAGCGGCCGGTGCGGCAGGCTGCTCACCTGACTCAACATCACACAACAACCAGAGGTGCTCCACGCTACAATTTACAGACATGGCAATGCGTGGAGTTCCAGAACCAACTCACACAAGGGAATCCCCCATGCCACATTGACTTAGATTGAATGCAGTGTCAAAACTACAGTTCAATTGTTTTATTTCAAAACATATGTATATTTTGTTTCTCTACTATGAACTATGAAGCAGTATATAATGTGATACAGAAGCGACAACCATCAAAGCAATTTAACATTCCACTAACAAATCATTCCTCACAGCGCTCCACAACTCTAATACATACTCTCACAATCATGCATACAAACATGCTACCTAATAACATCACCACACACAAAATAGCAAACAACAGTACACGTATATGTGCAAAAACAGCTGTAGGTACAAAACACGCAGATAAAGTGCAAAGAATTCCGATTGCTGTGAACCAAATGACTGCAATGTATCCAGTCTACAATACGAAAGTGCAAAGCGCCTAATAATTCTCATTTGCCAATAACGCAAATTTAAGCTGCGACTTGAATACATCATAGCTCTTCTTATATTGGCTTCCCATTCTTAATTGGCCTACTCGAGTTTCAGCTTGGGGGGTTTCGAGGTGGCAGTGAGTCCAGCCTTCTTCAGGACGAAATTCTGTTTGATTTGGCAGTGGTAAACTTCAGCCCACGACAGAGGAAATTAATATGAATATCTCTTTCCTGCAATCATTTGCCAGTGTTAGGACAATTATAATGAAGAAGTCTGTTATAATGAAACAATCTATACCTGTTAAAACTAGGAGAAAAGACACAAGCGTGCCTCAGAGGCGGAAAAAACAAGACCAGTAGGAAGGTACGGAAGAAACCTGTAAACAGGGGATGCGGGTAGAGGATTAGAAATAAAAAATATAGATAAGAATACAAATTCACAACTGTGCCATCCTCCTCTTTATGCTCCAACCATTCTCTTGTGTGGCAACAACGTCCACGAGTGTTGCAGCACTCAGGTCAAGCTTTTAATTTATGGCTTGGGGGTAGGCCGGTGCATGTTTGCATCTTCAACCCCAAACGGATAAGAATTCACTGTCCTGTTCTATTCATCAGGTAACTGTACCATGTATCCGTGCGGGGAACCTGCAAACATTGCAGAAGATTGACGCAGTCACCTAATTGCTAATGAGCACAGCTAGCTTTGCCTAAACTACAGTGCGAGCATAAATCCAAACTCACTTTCAACCTCAGAAGTCGCAGCAAGCAGGTGGAAGGAAAAACCGCCCTCCTCTTGTTAGAAATGGGTAGCGCTTGGCAGCGATGTCAGTTAATAGCGACACCTATTAGAGAGGGGGTGACATCACATGTCATGCTGGCTCAATACGAAATACTGTGTGCGCGTTTAGTGTGGTATGTGTCCCTTCCATGTGTATTGCCCTTTTTAGATTATGGCCCAAGCTAATAAAAGGAGCCCCTGCTGGCACGAGCACCCCCGACCTTTTCCTTGGGAGCTCCAATGCCCGAGCCGGGCACATTCTCCCTTCCTGTGGGAGTATCTCTAATGACGTGGCGGCGAATGCCTAGGGGGCAATGGATGCCACCGGTGCTGCAGGTTCACATCCAACCCAGCCGCACGAGCACCCTCGTTGAGGGCCGCGGCCGTGGTGACGTTGCCGGCCGGGCTGGGGCATCCTCTCCGCTTCCTCCTGCCTCAGACGCTGATTGCACAGTAGGACTCCTGGTCTTAGGTGGCAGCATGTCTCTACTCAAGCAAGACTTGATTGACGTATGGAAATTACCCGCATGTCCAGCGCTCTCCTCGGACTGCAACCACTTCCTTGCTCCAGTGTCAGCAAGGTGCTTCCCTCGTTGGCTTTACCTGTCCGAAGCGTCCATAATTGAAATGTTATGTCTGTAATGCAGGTTACGACATGAGCTTGTAGAAGCTGATGGAACTGTAATGCCGTTGGCGCTGCCATTTTGGAATGGTTTTGCCTCTTAGTGTTCGCAGTGGAATGCACATGTTAGCATACAGATGCAAACTCGCTGCATCAGTGTTTTTAATTTTAATATAAAAAAGCCTTAAATTAGAAAACCGCTAATTCAGATGAGCCTGACTGTTAAAGACATAGGGCCTCATTACACGGTAGGCAGAGAACCATGGCGCAATTAGCGCCATGGTTCATGCCGGTAAAATACCGGCACCGCCTTGGTGGAAAGGGGAATTACCGCCCCATTCCAAGGTTGGCGGGACGGTAATTCCCCCTTCCACCATTGCCCTTCCCCATTCCCATTTTTGTCCCATAGGGCATAATGGGAATGGGGAAGGCGCTAATTACGGCACCGCAAATTGCGGTACCGTAATTGGGTCCCTTTGCGGGTTGGTTTTTAACGCCTGCAAAAAGGCGTTAAAATCCCCAACCCGAAAAGGGACCTCGTAGTAAGGCGGTAAGGATTTACCGGTACCGGTAAAATACCGGTACTGGTAAACCCTTACCGCCTACCGTGTAATGAGGCCCATAGTTCACCCTGTGCTGGTAGTAATTCTAGAAACACCAGCACCACCATTTTGAAATGATTTTAGCCTCTTATTGTGCACTGTGTTGCTCTGTGTCATCTTGCTTCCAAGACAAGCGCATTGCCACTGAGCTTTACTACGCATTTGCCAAAATTAGCAAGCCAACAGGACTGAATGATGTAGAACCGAACTGCTAAAGGCATGGGTCCCCCTGCACTGAAACCAACAGTCACTATGGTCTATGTCTATGTCACTAATGTGTAGTGCCAATTCCGCAGGCAAGGGTCATTCTGCTCTGCCCGTCAAATATGTATTTGTAGGCTTGATGCTGCTGGTTATGGAATGAAACATCTTGTGCATACAACACGTACTGAAAAAGTGTGTTTAACCTTAGAGAAAGTCAAAAAAGTCAGCAGTGGCTAAGGGAAAACAGACCAATATCGGCTCCAACCTTTCCATGTTTCATAGCTCAAGTGATATCTGTCACTGCATGATGGTTGCCCAGTGTACGTCTTCATTCAGTCCGTGTTCGTGTGTCCTGAGTTGGAAAATTCAATTTTGCTCTACTTTGTAGAGGTCTGTGGTTGTTGAGAAAAGACACATATTCGATACGACTTGGTCCAGGACCAGCCACCTGAAGTCATCAGTCCCATGGTTTTGCATTTGAAAATGATGGGCTAGTGGGGCAGAGATGGTTCATTCCTTATCCTACTTCGGTGTTCATTAATACTGATCGAAACCTTTATTGTAGTCATTCCGATATAAAGCAGCACCCCACATTTACACTTAATTGCATAGACTGTGTTTGTAGAATTGCAATTGGTAAAGCTCTGGATTCTCCATCTGAATCCTCCATGGCAGAATCCCATAGTCCTACGAGTGAGAGAGCACATATGACAGTTCCCAAAGGTTTTCTATGCTAAAACTGGATCTTTTTCGTATTGTAAACTGGAAAGATTGCAGTCATTGGTTCATAACAAATGGAATTCTTTGCACTTTGCGTTTTTTGCCCATATACTTGTGTAGTGATGTTCTTAGGGAGCATGAATGTATGTATGATTGTGAGAGTATGAATTAGCGTTGTGGAGCGCTGTGATGAATGATTTGTTATATGAATGTTAAATTGCTTTGAGGGTTGTCGCATCTGTATCACATTACATATGCCTTCATAGTTTATAGAAGGGAGAACAAAATAAATAAATAAATATATTTTGAAATAAAACAATTGACACTGCATTAAATCTTAGTCAATGTGGCATGGGAGATTCCCTTGTTTGTGTCTGCTCACCCGGCTAAAGTCAAGACCCCGAGCAGCAGGTTGCTTCCCTAATTGAAAACTTTAGAAGATGCAGCATTGCATAACAAATGAGGTTTGTGTAGACAGCTTTTTACCTGCTAGTATATATGTCTTAAGGTTTGCATATATTTTTTGTGAGGGCGAGTATAAGGACACACATAAAGGCAGTGAGCCCAATTTGCATTACTTTAACAGAACGGTTTCACGCTGAATAATGATCACCGATCTATTTCAATTGGAAAATGTGGTCATTCCTAGCTTCCCAAAATGCTCCTTGCTTTAATGAAAATTGCCAGGATTGGGCTCCTTGAAGAGAGTGTTTCTTGCCTTGGGCTGGGGCTCTGCTCATTAGCCCCACCCAGAAAGCCCTCATACCGCACACGTACGAATTGGCGAGGGCTCCCAGAGTACTTTTCTCGCATTTCCAGCACAGTTTATCCCTTAAATGGTGTTCTAATTAGAGGACAGGGCTTTTACATTTTTTTAATGGGACCTAATATTATTCCCAGGGTCAATCGCTGCCACCCTCGAAAATTGTGGCAACCAAGTATTTACTCCTCGCCGTACCTAAGGCAATAGAGAGCGGAAGTTCGCCAGATTGACTGCAAACTCCTCACCAACGTCAGTGCAACAAACTTGCCCATGTCTTTACGGCATCCAAATAAGGTACACCTAAACATACCCAGCACACTCGCATATGGACTTGCAGCGGTTCCGGCTTTCCACAGACAAACCCTGCGTATATTTTCAGTGCATTGCGAGGGTAGATAGGGCTAATCTCTCCTCTGTGACCGATCTATAATGAATTACATGGCCGGAGTAGCGGCCATGTACTATGTTTAAGTTGCTAAACCCATAGGAAGAGCACGTTTTGGGTGGCTTATAACTTCACTCCCCCTGGATGAATCCTCACCAATAATATGGCCCACTCTGAATTGTTTTGCAAAGTTTGGTGCGGTTTGGTCAAGAAGGGGCAAAGTTATACGGGGAGGGGTCGCAAAATTTCTTTTTTTCCCATAGACTGAATGGAGAAAAAACTTTGCTCACGCCTCCAGCCCAAACCGCTGGACAGATTTTCACTAAATTCGCGACAGGAGAAGCAGCTTGGTCCCAAAAGCATGCTTTTGTACATTTGGTGGAAATCCATCCAGTAGTTTTTTTTAAATGACCATAAAGTAGGTCCAAAATAATTAGTGATATCTGGGTCCGGTCCGCGGGCTTATTTCTCTATTCGGTCCGCGGTCCGGACTCTAATTGGCTTAGAAGGCAACATGCTGTCCGCAGACATCGCACATGCCCACTGACTGGATGGTGAAAAGCGTGAAGTGTGTCAGATTTTTGGAAACACCCCCCATCTTGGCTTCGTGGACTTCGGCCACTGTCCGCGGACATCGCAGTAAAAACATATAAAAAAACACAACATTGACTATTCTATGTGCATACATTTGGCACTTTTGAAAAAATAAAACATGGGTGGATTTCCAGCAAACTTGTGTAAGGAGCATTGGCAAGGACCTGAAAGCATGGTTTTGCAAATGTTCCTGTGTTTTATTTTTTGACAAGTGTCATAATGTAGGTACAAAAAATAGTGATATACCGTTGGTGACTGAGGTGTAGCCTGTGGCCATGGGCATTGGCCAGATTGTCTGGGTCATGGAATAAGGTTATGATCCGGACAATCTGGCTACTGGCCATGACCACAAGGGACAAAACATGGGGTTAAAGTGGCCATGTCCACCTGGGAGTGGCTTTGTGGTAAAATTATTTGTAATTGGGATATATTTGAAAGGGAAGAAAAATGTGCTTGTGCTAATATGGTCATAGGGTTCTCTTTTTGCCTTCCGCAGGCTGCCATGGAAAGCGAAGAGGGACCCTGTATGGAACCACGCCTTCCCTTTCCATGGTGGCCATCTTGGAAAAGGATTTTCCTTCCTACACTGGGACACCGCAGGGAACGTTTTGGGAACCTAGGGTGCTAATGGCCTTCATCCCCCATTACAGGGGCTGGAATGGGGAGATAATGGTCCAGAGACCTCGTTCTCCACCCTCGCTTCGCTTGGGCTGATAACTTGGGCTGCTGGGCCGGTATCCACCGTTCCAGTCCCTGGAACGGAGGATGAACGCCACAATATACCCATTAGCATAACACAAAATGCAAATCGAAATGTTGGAAAATCTTATTGAGTCTATGTACTTAACTGCGAATATGAAGTAGATGGAGTCTATATGTTTTTTTTTAGTTCTATTTTTTAACTGTGAAAGGTGGTTCCTAACGGAACATTTCTTTAGTTGTTTTTGTATGTATTTTTTTTTTTTTTTTGGCAGGAGAGCTAAGAACGAAAGATGGGGAGGGAAATGAGGGAAGAGGCACCAAACACTAATATGGAAGGGTAGGTGGACAGGAGAAAATGTTGCGCGTGTGTTATTTCTAAGGTAGGGGGAAGTGTTTCTCAATGTCCTTGATTACAGCAGTGGTGGTGGCTCTTGGGGAGGGGGGATGGCATTAGCTGATGCCATTTTAAGATAAATAGCAGTTTTGCTAAAAGTTAGTACTGTGTACTAGATTGTTAATGGATAATGAGTAGGAGGAATAAGTGTTGGAGCTGTGCAAGGGAAATTTTGAAGTTGAAAGTTCCTAGATCAGTAGAAAATGCAGTTCTGAACTGTCCGCGAAGCACAGATCTTATCATGAAGTGCAGACGGGTTCTCGGACATGTCATCATGCCACGCACCAGCGTATCTTCATGTGGCACTGCCCGGAAGGTCCACAATGAAGTCAGATGTTCGTAGACGTCTACGGATGCAAAACTAGTTGAAATAGTTGCGAAAAGTGTATAGAAGTGTTAAAAATGATTCTAGAAGGTGGGAAATGGCAGAGTTTTAAGGTGACATTTTGTAAATTGGACACAAATATTGCTATATTTGGTAAGTATGATATTAGTAAGTTGTAGGAGAATAGCATGCTCTGGTAAAAACCCATGAAATTCACTGAAATAACTTTGTTAAAGGGATGTTATGGTTAAGTTGGACTAATAAAAACCTATGAAATTCAATTAAAAAAGTTTGTTAAAGGGACGTTATAGTTAAGTTGCACTAATAAAAACCTATTTTATTTTCTAATTTTATTCCTTTGGAAGGGGACCAAGGCTTAGCACATTGGGATATTTACATCAGACTCTCTCCTTTTTAATGATTACTTTTTTAGACGTCTTAAATATTAGCAGTTTCTCTCTGCATTAATTAGACATTAACGCTAGTCACAATGCTCTTCATTTTAACAAGCTGCTGACTGGGCACGAGGCCCCACACTGCAGGGATTATATATGTATGTGAGATTCTAGTAGAAGTAGAGACTTAAGTATGATCATACTACTTTACATGCTGGTCTTTGCAGTGTGGGTTCTTGTGTCAGCATCATATGGATACAGCTGTCACTTTTTTGCCGATTTGCACAAGTCACTTTTTTGCTGATTTGCACAAGTCATAATGTTTACAATTGAAGTTTACAGGCACTAATCACTTTATTGACTTGAAAATACTTAACTGGGAGTAATACATTCCAGTTAGATGCTGCTTTGCATATTTGCACTAGTCAGATTGTTTACAGCGCAGTTTTGTACATGCCCTAAGCACTTTATTCATTGATGTTTTTCCCAGTCCTTGGTAGTAATACATTAAAATGCTAGTACTCATGGCACGCATGGGTTGCTAATGTACGCTAAATATATAGTGGCAACTTACCTTGGGAAACTTTTTGCACTAAATATAAATATTTTCTCAAGTAAATTCGCTGGTTGAATTTTCCACACTGTTTGTGAAAATGTGAACTGTTGAAATGAAAGGCAATGTGACTTGAATATTTTATAAGCTTACAGCGATCACACTGTTCATTGCATGTGTAAAGATGTCTGTTATTGTGGATGATGAGTAGCACTCTGCTTTAGATGAAGACGCTCTATCTGTAGTCAAGGAGATAGAGACTAATGAGCCTTTTAAAGTCACCTTTACTATGTCTGCACTTCTAACGTGATAAAACGGTGTGTGTACCACGAAACACATTGTTTCTTCTTTTTCCTTGGCATGCTGACTTATTAAAGGATAGTTCCGGGACTTTTTTTTTATTGTTCCTACGGTTCGGCCATGTGTTTTTAAGCATAAATCGGTAGATCGTAGAAAACTTTCCTATGGACCTTACCCGACTTTTCGTCCATTAACGCACTCGAAATCAGCCGCCATTTTGTGATAATCCTATCATTTCCCCCCATCGACCTGGCTCACCTGCGTTTGCGGCACTAAATCAAATCCTCCGCCCCTGAGCCTGACATCAGCAGACGCGTACCGCCCATTTCCCAACGCCAAAGCACGTTTCGTGTCAACAATCGCTGCGCCTCAGCTAATGAAGTGTCGCCATGGAAATGGCAGGACGCCTCTTTCCTCAATAAGTATAAACACACCGTTTCACAACACACAGCAGCAGATTTTCGATTCCATTACTCTCTCTCTCTTACTTTGAGTATTCTGTGACTCTGGTCAGCTACCTTCGCCGCTTCTAGGCCTTGTGAACACCTGTACCATCTCTGTAAATTATTTTACTTTCTTTACCACACAATGGCTACAATAATGCCGTATATGTACGAGCCCGAGTACACCGAGGAGGAACTACTGGAAAGGCAAGCACGCGAAAACGATGGGGATTCGGACGGCAGTTGGGAGGACCAGTCAACGGATGAAGAGCCTGGACCATGTCGCATGGACAGCGTCTCCACCTGGTGCACGTGCAATCGGTGCGAGCTAATGCCAACTGAGGAGGAGAACTGCTGCTGCCGTGAAAATTCCGGGTGCTTGGCCTACATTTCGGAAGGCGAGCCAAGTCCGAAATGCATCACCGAGCTGCCAGAGTTCAGGGAAGCCTGCCTCTCACGGACCGTGTTGAGGATGATGATGGTGCTTATGCACGAACTTCGCGGCACTGTTCGTCCGCGTAATCCGAGTAACGAGTAAGTATACTCTGGTTGTGATGTCAGTGATGCCACTACTATTTCATGGTCGTCTCGCACATATAAAATTACATCTACATATCATTCGAACGCATGTAAATTGGTTCCATATTGTGCATTTTCTAGATAGAATTTTTTTCAAAGCAGAATGACATTTTTTACCTTCATCGACATTGATAAGAAAGTTTTGTCATTTTAATACCGTTTGCATCTTTCTTTTTCACCGGTGGTACAGGCTGGTGGCCTATCGTTGCTTCACTTGGTGGCTTCACGGGAGGCTCGGACACCGCGTTCGGAGAGTAATACCTGCCTGTGCGGTACTTGCCATTAGACAACATTTCCCCAGCGACAGTGGACAATACCGCAGATTTTCCCTGGATGTGCTGCAACCGGAACTTTACAATGTGTAATGTTTATTATTTATGTTCAATTGAAATTAAGATCTAAAATAAAACCCAACATATATTTTAACAATGGTTGTTTTGATTTTTTAAATGAATCTAGTGTGTCTCCATTGAATAGTCTTCCTGTGCCTTGTCTTGTCACACCACATGTCTCCGGCCAGCATCCTCCCTCACGCTGGCCGCCCACCTTCAATCCACATAACCGTTGAACCCATATGCAGCAGACATACATATGTTATTTTGCGGGTTGGCATCAAGCCTCCCGGCCTTGCTTCCTCCCCCAAAAATACTTACCACACCACTTTGTTCAAGCGTTGGCAATAAAAGGCTGTTGGATTTTATTGATACAAAACATGGTTATAGGTAAATAATCAATATGGTTGATCATAATAAATCATCCTTTTGGGCACCGGGTACAGAGATGACCCCCTCTGGCCCGTGCCGCCTTGCCACCACAGGCCAGCCTGCTGCTGACTAACTGCCTAGGCATCCAGGGTCTCCAGGGTGAACTGCACCCATATATTCTCCTGGGAGGGTGAGGTATTTATAAACTCACCCCCCTGCCTTCCATGTACTAGATCCTGCAGCCTGCCTCTTACATGCAGTTAGATGGCCTCTCCTTGGTGAGGCCCTGCGGCAAACGAGTCTTGTCTGCACGACCACCGCCCCAATCCACCCCCCGCCCTATCAAAGGCAGTTCGCACCGGGGTACTTGCGCTGGCAAGTGGAGCTGTCAGGGAGCGATAAAGGCCAAGAGGTGCCAAAGACCATGTACACTTCAAAGTGGTCTATAGAGCATGGGTTGTTGTTCCCATGTCTACCTCCAGACCCTGTGTCTCCTGCCAAGCATCCCCCCTCACGCTGGACGCCCCCCTGCAATCCACATAAGTGTGTCTCCATTCACGAGTCTTCCTGTGTCTTGTCTGCACGACCACCGCCCCAATCCACCCCCCGCCCTATCAAAGGGAGTTCGCACCGGGGTACTTGCGCTGGCAAGTGGAGCTGTCAGGAAGCGATAAAGGCCAAGAGGTGCCAAAGACCATGTACACTTCAAAGTGGTCTATAGAGCATGGGTTGTTGTTCCCATGTCTACCTCCAGACCCCGTGTCTCCTGCCAAGCATCCCCCCTCACGCTGGACGCCCCCCTGCAAACCGCATAATGCCACGACATATTCACGTCATTCATTCACAAACACACCCCTGTTTCGAATTCTTTATAACCCACTTCATATTTCTAATGAGAACTTCTTTGCGCTTTGCTAGTCAACCCGTGAAGGTGCTGGTTATCTGCTCTTCGTCTCTGTGAACTTCCGTGACCACTTCGAGCAAACTCATCAGTTTGCAACCTGTGAACTGCTCCCTGTTCCACGACAAGAAACTACTCTGATCCCTGCATTTAACTGTTTGTTCGTCAAGGTAAGGCCATGTACCATAATCATTTTGCGTCCAATTTTTTAATTTATATCTATTTGCTAGTAGTCATCAAATTGCATCCATGTTTTCTTTTCGTTCAAGACAGTACATGCAAGGAACTAGTCACATGTTCTGAGTTTAGCCACATTTTTTTTCTATTTTTTTTAAAGTTATTCAAATACTTATCCGCATGTGAATAACGTGTATAGTTCCAAGAACCAAAACGAACCTTGCATTGAACCTTTTATGTGTCATTTAATTTTTTAACACAATGGTATTCATAGAGAATTGTTGATCTTTACTTTTCAGAACTTTCCACAATGCCTGCCTGTTCCATTGGCGGTTGCCCTTCAAAGACCCATAAAAAATCTGAAGGTACTATAATGCATGTTTTCCCTAAGACAATAGATCCGATAAGAGAATGGGTCCGATATTGCGGATATCCACCGTCTGAGCTTGAAAGTAGAGTCCTAGAAGTCTTTGCGGACAAGAGGGGTGATCGATACCGCATCTGCAGCATGCACTTTAGCTCAGACATGTACTCCACATCATTGCTAATAAAGAAGAACACACCGCGAGCGAAGCGAAAATTGCTCTCAACCGCTATTCCCACTCTATTCGTCCACATCCCTCCACTGGTGAGTCAAGTTTACGGATTTAGCTCTCGGCCTTGCGGTAGTGTGTAGCATTAGCTAACAATAATTTCCCCATTTATGTATCCACTCAATATGAAGGCGGAAGATTCTCCATCCGTGTCGTTATTGCAGTCATCAGCCACTTCAAGCGCCTATCGGGTAATCTTACTTAGCTATTCTGCCACTGACTTGTTTTAGGCATGTAAATCAATAGTTTTAATTTATCGTGTAATTATTTTACCTAATGGTACACCCTAGTACTCGTCCTCTAGTCTTTGTTTTCAGTTATAATTATTGTTATCCAAAATAATGCAAGTACTGTCTTTCAGGGAGATGCTGAGGAGTCCAACGCATTGACGACAACCGTTGATGTCACTCAGATGCTCGAGGTACGTTTCCGGACAGTTCCATCGATGGAGATCATCAGATCTTGCATTCTTGTAGCGTGATTGTTACACACAATGTTTCTTTCGTTTTTAGCCATTGATATGTCCTTCTGTCGTCGCCCTCCTATGTGTCTTCTTTTTTCAATATTGTGTTCATTACTAATGAAAGTCCTATGTTTCAGGGAGTCGATGGATCATTAGTCCAAGAAGAAGGGGGAGCATGCAGTTACGGGTCGGCGCAATGTTCTACAAGAACATCACCCCTAGTAGTTGATGCAGATCTCTGGGTGGTGACACTTCCAACGATCGAGCAAATCGAATCATATTTAGATATCCATTACTTATTTTAGACAACTGATCATTTGTGCAGGTCTATTTAGATGAGCCGTTGACGCCTGCACAAAGTTTATGTTCTTTTTAACAAAATAGAAAACCATACTAATGCAATTACTGTGTTTCAGGGAGTTGCTGAAGCGTCATCTTCAATAATATCATCAATGGAAGTCTATGCGGAGCCCGAGGTATGGATCTTGACAGTTCCATCTAACTAGATCAACAATGCGTGAATAATTGTCGTTTGAATGTTCTACACAATGGCCCTCATTACGACCCTGGCGGAAAGTGACTGACCGGACCGCCACAGCGTAAATAGCGTTTCCGCCATTGCAAGAAGGAGCAAAGTGCGGCCCATTCCGACCCATCGGGCACGAGCACCACGGCATGGCGGAAGTGCAAAGTCCACGATGGCGGAAATGAACCCAAAACGGCCCACACCGCCGCCGTACGGCGCCCTAGGTGCAATACCGCCACCCATCACAGCGGACACCGCAGTGTGCGCCTACCGTAAAGTACGGTGACCGGAAATATACGGAAACGGAAGTTAAAACACGGGCCCGGAACGGGAAACAACCCGCCGTACACCTATAAAACCACTAAAACCACACAACCACTAAAATCACTACCCTGAGACACAACCCAACCCGTCATCCACCCTAGCGAAACCAAGAAAAATGGGAAAAGTAGCGAAGAAAGCGTGCGACCGCAAGCGGCAGGTCCACTTCTCCCGTGAGGAACTCACCGTGCTAACAGAGACCCTCCAGGAGAATGCTGCCGTCGTCTTCTCCACGCAAATGACCAGGACGGCACTCGCAAACAAGAAGGCCATATGGGCTCTGGTGGCACAGCGGGTAAGTGCGGTGGGGACCGCACCCCGCACCCCACAGCAATGCCGTAAGCGATGGGACGACCTGCGGATACGCGTCCGCAGCATACTCTCTGCCAACCGCAACATTGCCACAGCCACCGGGGGAGGGTCGGAATCACCCATCAAGCTGACCCCCTGGGAAGAAATCTGTGCCTCCACCATCGGAATGGAGAGCATAGAGGGAGTCGGAGGGATGGAGAAAGGAGTGCAGACATCCGAAGAATCAGGTAGGTGGGCCTAATGAAACAATGCCAAAACCACAAAGTCCATCCATGTGAAGCACCATGTGTCCCCATAGTGCACAGAAACACATGTCCAGGAGAACGTCCACACACATCGTCCTGATAGCGCACGTTAAAACCCACAATAAATACATAAATAATTAAAAACCCCTAAAACACGCACTACACGTGCAGCAGGCACACCCTAACTGCAGGCTGCCAAACAACTGCACCCTCACTCCACACACAAATGGAAGCACCTCCAAGGCCCCGACCCAAATCACCCTCAGGTACCACCCCAATGCATGTGATACAATGCCATTCCAATTCCCACAGACCCACCAATAACCCTCGCCCTCCTTTACTCCACCACAGGGTCCGATCCAAACGACGAGCTGCAGGACACCCCTACCAGCACACCTGCAAAGAGGGCCAAGACCAACGGCCAAAGACCCTCCACCTCAGCTGCACGCATCAAGACACGGCAGCAGCACAAATCAGGTGGCAGCACAGAGGAGGGAACATCAACAGGCACCCCAGCAGCCAGCATGCCCACAACACCACCACCACAGGTCCCCCCAACGGATGCCACAGAAGGCACTGCCTCCGGTGGCAGCAGCACCATAGGTGACACCCCATTGATGGCAGCATGCTCCGACACAGAAGACGGGGATGTCGAAGTCAGATCCATCCATGACCTGTCCCAATCCCCCTGTCTGTTCCATCCCGTACTACATGAGGATACCACGCAGGGGCACCCACAAGACGACGACTGGCCATCCCCCACAAGCCCTGTGGCAGGGCAACATGAGGACAACAGCCCCTCTGTGACACCCCCGCAAATGGCCATGGCCCAGCAGAGGCAACAGTCCCTCGACCAGTTAATAGTGCAACAGCAGCAACTGGCCACGCTCCTCAAGGACCATGCCGATGAATGTGGGGGCACTAAGGCAGACATAGAAACATCAACTGAGACACTTAGGGCACAAATGGAGAGAGGTACAGAGACACTAAGGGCACAAATGGAGAGTAGCACCGAGAGCCTGAGAGTCCAAATGGAGAGAAGCACCGAGAGCCTGAGGGGGGAACTGCATGCGACGTCCAAAGACGTATGTGGTGAACTTGCCGCAGTGCGCCGTGTGCTCACTGAGCTCTCGCAAACCCTTAGGGACATGCATGGACGTGAGCAGGCAGAGACATCATCCGTTGCAAGTTCCGTCCAGGGCAGCCCCCAACGTAGATCTGGGAGGAACCTGCGCTCCACAGGCAGGGGTGCCCCTGATACCCGCAGAGGGGGCTTGCAATAGCGACTGCCCACTGACGATGAGCATCTTTGGACACTGGTGTTCGGGGGGGAGGTGGGAGGGTGGAGGGGGTGTGTTGGGCTCACTTGGGTGGCGGGTCGATAGGGTGTACAACATGATATCACATATGCCATAAAAAGTGCACGATCAACCAATGAGATGTGTGGACATTGATCTTTGTGTACTAGGCCATCATAGGCGTACAGTCCATATTGTGCATGTCCCAGACACACACAGTGCCACGAGTCCCGTGTCCATGTATCAGCCACCAGGCGTGAGTGCTAGAAGCATACATCAATGAGATGCTGACGAATGTCACGGCCCTCCGGTGCCTCGCAGACTCCTTGAGGTGCTGCCACATCCCCACCCTCATCATGACCATCTTCAGGTGCTTGCAGTTCTGCGTCAGGGGGCATGGGCACATTTCTACGTACGCACATGTTGTGGAGCATGACACATGCCATCACCATCTTTGCAACCTTCACCTTCACAGGAGTGCCCCGCCAGACCTGCTGAGGCAGCGGAAACGACCCTTCAGTAGGCCGAATGCCTGTTCAATGACTACACGGGTACGTGAGTGGGCATGGTTGTAGTCCTCCTCATGCTGGTCCCGTGGGTTCCGGACTGGTGTGAGGAGCCATCTCTTCAGTGGATATCCAGCATCACCTGTATGTGGACGAGAAACGTATGATGTGGAATGCCATTGCTACGTACGCACACCCCCCGCGCCCCCTTCCTGCCAGGTCATTGCCGAATCACATACCCCACATCATCATGCATGAAATGAGACCCACCGAGTAGCCAGGATCTGTTCCCTGCGTGTCGCTCCATGTAGCGTGGTATTGTAGAGTTCCTCAAGACCATAGAATCATGGGTTGATCCAGGGAATCGGGCACAACAATGTGTAATGATCCTGTTGGAGTCACACACCATTTGTACATTCAGAGAATGAAATTGTTTTCGGTTGCGGTACTGGGCCTCCATGGCATGTGGGACGACCAATTCCACATGGGTGCAGTCGATGGCACCAATGCAACCCGGTATGCCGGCAAGTGCATGGAATCCCACTTTTGTGTTGGTAATTTCCAGCTCCGAGCGTGGTAGGGAGATGTAGTCGTCTGCGTGCTTCAGGAGGGCATCGAGCACTTGCAATAGTGTCCGTGAGAACAGTGGCTGAGAAATGCCATGCAACTGTCCGACTGTGTGCTGGTAGGTGCCTGTGGCCAGGAAGTGGAGTACAGACACCACCTTCAGTAGGGGTGGGATGGCGGTTGGGCTATCTATCATGCTGACAAGGTCAGCCTGTGTCATGTCCACAATGGCGGTTATGGTGTCCCGGTCCAGACGGTAGAGGGTGTGGATCTGCTCATCAGTGAGGTTGAACGGATGTGCTCGGAGGCGTGGGATTGCGGGCTGCCTGCGTGGTGGTAGTGGCTGTGCTGGCGGCCCTTGCTGGCCCTGCCTTGGCCTCCTCCTCCTCCTGCGTCTCCTCCGTGCGGCCGGTTGTAGTTGGTGTTCGTCTTCTTCTTGGAGTTGGAGTACTTGCAGTGCTATCAGGTCCCCCAGGGCCAACATCGCGAGTCCTGCCGGTAGCATTTCGGTGTGGTTGTGGGAGGAGACTGGCTGTGCAATTTATGTGTTTCCAGGCTGAATGGCCTCCACCTGTGGTGATTTATTCCACCTGTGCAAACTGCTCTCCCCTTTGGCCGAGCACGTCCCGCGCACAACGCTGCAATTCGTGGAATGGCATCTTGCTATTGCAATCTTGTATTTGTACCCGATGGCCGTGTAACATTGGTTGATATGTTCATTCTGCTGTGGTCCCATTGTTTCACATACTATCTGTGCAGTCGCGAACAGAGTTGTGAAGGGTCAGTGGAACGTAGTACTCGAGTAACGGTGGGCCCTCATTCATCACTGTACCGAGTTGCAACGACGGGCGGGGCGTCCCATTCGTGGGTGAAGGCAGTTGCCATTTTCACACACAGCCGCACTCGATGGATTAATTAGTGTATTCAAACGGCCACAGATGCCTCTTCGACGTGATGTTGCAAATGAGGAATTCGAAGGGCGGCGCTTTCAGTTTTCAGCTAGCGGCGAGGAGATGCCCACAGGTCTGACTGCAAATATAACGTTCTATTGTTCAATGTCCTTGGGACAGGGGCCATGGCGAGAATGCTATGATTGATATGAATAGTATGGGATGCGCAATTGCGTAGTGGACGATAAGGCAGGACGTTCCCAAATACATGTTACTTCACTAGACTGGAATTACGTGCTGGGGCACTGTGGATTTTGCAGGCTGCATAACGCACAGACTCAATGGATATTTCTAATGTTATGTGAGTAAATATTCAGGCGTTTTCATTACGGGATGAGGGAATGATGAATGGATGCATGGGCAGGTGATTTGATACAGAGTTTGCCATGTACAGGGCTTCTTGGGATCTGTCCGCCCCCCCTGCGCTATGTGATGCAGGGCTGCCATAGTGGGACCATCGTCTATCTGGCCTTGTTGAGCCCTCCCTGTCTCGACGCGCCTTCAGACACTTGTGTCCATGCACGTTACCAATCCCATCTGAAGGATTCTGTTTTCACAGACGCATGCACAGGTACACTCGTTTGTGATGGTGTTTTCACCTCGATATAGATAGTTATGATTCGCAAGTGGTTTTGGGGTGGTGATGATCCTTTGGAGTGGGCTAGCATGCATGTGGCTGTGGATTTAGTGTGATCATTGCAGTGAGTTGTTGGAATGTAGTACTGATGGCCATTCTGTTCTTTTTCTTTTCTTTTGGTTGACAGGTATCTCCTCCCCTTTTGCCACTGCCATCTGTATGCCACTCCTGCAGATGGGTTTTACTCCCGACACCTGCTGCTTCGTGTTAATCAGTGGAGCAGCATTACGATCTTATGGGACGATCGCCAATGGGCCACATGCCCTTACGCAGTACTGGTGGCTCGGAGCAACATTTCGGCCTTTCAGCTGGACTAGTGCCTCCCCATTGGGACGGCCCTGCGGTTCTGTGCGCTTCCATGTTGCCTTTTCGTACGTGAATGTGGCTCTGTGTACCATGAGGGAACAGGGCGTCACACAAGTAGTGGCTGGTCATTTCTTGCGGATGCAGCCCACAATGGTGAAATGTGTTTTGGAGTTCATGGCCTGATGGCTGTATGGGCTTGGTGATATTGATGTGCATTAAAATTCTATTCTGATATGGGCCGTGTAGCGTTCTTCTTTGCAAGTGATGTGGCATATTCCTATTTGGGGAGCGATGTATTGTGAGGGGATCTGCATTGGGTTCCAGCTTCGGAGTTTTGTTGCGTGGTCCTGTACTGGGCGCGTTTGCCTACGAAGCCCGTGAGGTCAGGGATGGGGGCTGCCAATATGACAGTTTGTATGTTGTCATGCTCAGGGGCGGGGGATTGGGTTTTGTGTGACAGATGCCGGTCAGCCAGGTGGACTGGTGGAATGTTGTGATTTTCTGAATATTGCTGGTCACAGGTGCCTGTGTTTGCGTGCGTTTCTTGGTGGGGGACTGTGGTCATGTCCATTGGGATGGCTTCTGTATTCGTGCCATCTGTGCCCTGCAGCTCCCATTGGCCCCTCTTGAGGTTCATTTGTTCGTTGGCATGCATGGGTGACTTGTGCATTTCACTGGTTGCATTGTGGCTTCGTTGCACCTATGGGGAGTTGTACTTTGTGGGCAGGGAGCGGTGTACGGGCAGTCAGTGGGGCCGTTTACGGTTGATTCGCGATGCCGTACTTCTCACCATGGCGGAATGGTGCATTCCGCCATGCTTGATGGCGTTAGGTACATGTCCGCTGGGGTCGGAATTGGCGTACCGTTGCGCCATGGTGGTGTTTACGGTTTGGCATGGCGCGCGCGCGCGTGCTTGGTGCAGTTAGCGTTGGCGTTCACTACGGTGTCGCTAATGGCATCGTACTTTGCGGTGACGGGTCATAGTCGCACCGAGCGCTATTCGATGGCGGTATTGCATTTCCGCCATCGTTTTCCGAATTCCGCCAGGGTCGTAATGAGGGCCAATGCGTTCATTCGTGTTTTGCTATTGAGATGTACGTGGGTATTGGTCCCCAAGTACATTTTGTGTTTTCAATATTATTATACATACTAATGAAAGTTCTATGTTTCAGGGAGTCGATGGAGCGTCAGTGCGTGATGGATGTGCTTATCATGAAAATATAGTCGTTGCAGCGCAAGAGGAAGTGGAGACATGCACACACGAGTCGGAGCAACAGCGTCCTGATGTTGAAGTTCGAGGCAAGAAAGTTTCAAAGAAAAGAAAGCAAAAGAAGGTTAGTGTCCTGGTCACTATATTATGTTGTTTTTCACTGTTAATAGTTCAATACTGTAAGTTGTGTTTAAACTGAACATCCCTTTTCCAATCTGTCCTCTAGTTGCGAGTGGGTGTACGAACTAGATCTACACAGACAGTGAAGCGAACGAGAGATGTTGCTTGTCAAACCTTTTGGCAGGGACTTGAGACTGGAGATGCATCGTGCCAATGGGAAGAATATGAAGTGATTGACAACGGAGCTATACCACCACCAGCCATTGATAGTGAATGTCCTCCTGGTAGTTCGGATGCAGTCGGAGATCAATTCACAGAATCCACACCCGCAAAAACTAAGACCGCGAGAAAGTTGAAGAAATAGTTTTATTCACCCATCGCCGGAGAAGGAACAGATGTTGCAATGGAAGAGAATGAAGTGGACGACAATGAAACACCATCAATATCACTGAACATAGCGGAAGACGATATCAGAGATTCTACCTTTCATGTGAGTGACATGTCCTCAACGTTACAGGCCGAACCAGCTGGGATGCAGAGTGACAGTATAAGGAAAGAGGCCAAATTCATTGTATTCGATAGTTGTTTGATTGATATTATTATTAGGATGAAATGTGGGCATTCGGTTGGTGGGGATGTATGTGGGGAGCCATTGATTAATGTGACTCGTGCAATTCGAGGCACTAACCTTAAAATACATGCCACCTGTACAAAATATCATCCTTTCTCATGGTCTGCACAACCCATGCTGGGGCAACTGCCAGCAGGCAATCTACTTTGTGCAGCGGCCGCACTTTTTAGTGGTTCAAGTTTTAAAAAGTTAGAGTATTTCTTTCAGTTTGTGGGAATCCATTTCATTGCGAAAACTCAGTTCTACAAATACCAAATCGATTATCTATTTCCAGCCATTAGCGAAGCTTGGAGAATGGAAAAAATGTCTATTGATAGTACATTCGCGGGCAAACGGTTCAGGCTAGCCGGTGATGGACAGTGCGACAGCCCAGGATTTTCAGCCAAGTACTGCACCTACCACTTTCAGGACATGGAAAGTAAGAAAATTGTGAGTTCGGTGGTCGTGCAGGTGTCACAAAGTACATTCTCAGTGGCCATGGAGAAAGTTGGCTTTGTAGCATCATTGCAAGAACTACAATCGTGGGGAATGGTGATCGACCTGATAGCCACGGACAGACACGTTTCAATTGCCAAGACAATGAGAGAAGAGTACAAAAATATAAATCACCAATTTGACGTATGGCATCTTGCAAAAACAATCAATAAAAAAATGTCGGCTGCAGGTAAAAAAAAAGATATGCAAGGTATTTCACAGTGGTCCAAGTCAATCAGCAACCATCTTTGGTGGAGCTCAAAAACATGTGGAGGGTCGTTGGAAATTCTACTGGAAAAATGGCGGTCAGTAATGCTACACTGTAGCAACGTTCACCGCTGGACCACAAACCAACATTTCCACAATTGTGAACATGGCCATTTGTCCACAGAGGAGGCACGGAAGAAGAAGTGGTTGATTCCTTCATCACCCACTCACAAAGCCATTGAAAAGATTGTATTTGATAAAACTATAACAAGAGATTTGAGGGGACTCACAGAATTCTGCCACACAGGAGATTTGGAGGTGTTCCACAATATGTGCCTAAAGTACAGGCCAAAACGATTGCATTTTGGCATGGAGGGCATGATAAATCGGACTCTTCTAGCGGTCTTGGCACATAACCATAATGTTGGCCGTCAACAAAGTAGGACGACCGGAACTTTAGGGACGCTTCGCTACAATAAGGCCTTCACTAAAAGAAGTAAACAATGGGTGATCAAACCAGTGTTTCAGGATATGCAATATGAGTTTATTGAGAGACTTATTGTTGATGTCCTAGATAGGCACATACATGGAGTTGTGAACGAACCTGTGCAGGGGACAACTGCATTGCCACCCAACATTGCCTCTGTTCCATGTCCACCTAAAGCAGAGCTCATTGAGAAATACACATCACGGTTTAAATGATTGTAATTTGATTGTCTGTTCTCTCGAGTCTCCTCATGTTGCAGGCCCATTGAATATGTGTATCAATGTAATGTGTAAATAAAAGTGATTGCTCAGTGTACATGCGATGTGTCTCTCCACCGTTGCCCCTCCCTTCATCGTGCAGTTGTGCGAACCACCCGGGTGTCACCTGTGACTTTGCTCTGGAGTCTCCTCATGTCGCAGGCCCATTGAATATGTGTAGCTATGTATTGTGTAAATAAAAGTGATTGCTCAGTGTACATGCAATGTGTCTATCCAACCTTGTTCATTTGCGCATTAAATTAAACCAAACAGTAATATAAATCATTTAAAAAAAAATATAGAATGTCTCCGTATTTATGGTTCTCTGGGGCTGCAAATGCACGCAGACAAAATGCAAAGATGGAGTGTAAATTTCAAGTCCTGTGAGATGGCCTTACACTGAATGTAGCTAACTAGGAATGTGTGCTCGTTCAAAGTGAAGGTCAGCTGCTTTGATTTTTTGCTCGGGTGCCGGAATGGCCCATGACTCAGTATAAGGTTCTATTGTTATTTGACCTTGACAGGCCGGGACCATCCCGAAAGACTTCTTTTTGGGGGTGTGGTGCAATAACGTAAACGATAATGAATATAATTTCAGAAACGAAAGCCATTTAATGTTCGTTCATTAGAAGAAATAACGTCGGCATAGAAGGAGTGGTATTTCGGGGCTGCCCTACGCACAGACACAATGGAAAATGCAAATATAATGTAAGTAACTCTTTAGATGAGTTTATACCGCAATTTAATTACTATACAGTAGCTTTAAAGACGGGTTAAGTTGTACTTGTTCGTTCTATGTGGCATATTGTTTTGTACCGCGCACTATCTTGAGGAGAACCATCTCCTTTTACGGAAGCACCTCAAAACCTTCCTCTTTGCTTCTGCTTTCTCTCTCCCTCTCCCCTGCTACAACTGGTCCACTGTCTGCGACCTCGGTCCTGGGCCCTTCCACTCTCCACCTGCACTGCCTCCCTGTCAACCCCTGCACTGGGGGACTGTCTCAGTATCCTACAGCCCCCCCTTCCCAGCACTTGTTCTGCACTTACCTTGCACTCGCCACCAGCTGGCCCTATGTATTTATTATTTGATGCTACTTACCTTGTACTCCACTTCCCCCCTCCCCTTCCCCTTGCACTTTTACCTTTCCCCTACCCCTGCACTTGCGCGATCTGAATGACACCTGGCCTAGTAGGATCGTTGTCTGTCTCCTCCTTGTTCCCCCCCCTCCCTGCCTCGTGACGCCTTGAAACACTTGTGTATAGGCGCGTTGCAAATGCCATATTATATCATATCAGTGACGAAGTGGTCCACTGGCGCTCAGGCGGCTCTGAAAAAGGCGGAGGAGAGGGGGTGGGTTACTGGAAATGACGTATAATACCCAGTTGCACTGTCCTAGCTATGAAATAATTTCCCGACCTAATATATAAAATGAATAATTTTAATAAAGATCTGATGGTGAGACTAATTTCATTTTTTATGTTTTTAAAACAGGTACATCCTTCATTATTGTATGTGTCACCAGTACCAGACACCGGCGGATGGCTTTTACAACCGCCAGTTGCTTCTCCGCGTGAACAACGTTACCACCCTGACCATTTTATGGGACGATCGCCAAGTACAAGTATGCCCTTACGCGGTACTAATGGCTAGATGCAACATACATACCGTTGTGGTGGCCTAGTGCCTCGTTGTTGGAACAGCCATGCGATTATCAGTGCGACCGAAGAGCTTATTTTATCGTAAACCAACACCCTGTGTACTGCACACGAACATCGCTTGCCTCAAGACGAACTATTTTGGATCGAGAGCAAAGAAAAATGCAAATCGCTGAATATTCTCTAAACATTTGATGTCAAATAAATGTACTTTACCAAATTTACAATCTTGCGGTTTGATTTAAAAGTACAGTTTCATATTCCGAATTGTGGCGTGCTGTGTTGTGAGCTGATCTGTGTTGGTTTCCGGGTTCTGTGTGGAGTCGCGTAGAAGATGCCTGGGCGCGTTTGCCTACGCAGCACAGTCACGTCACGGATAGAGGCGGGGAATATGAATGTTTTGATAAAGTCTGTTTCAGGGGCGGGGGATATGATTTAGTGCCGCAAACGCAGGTGAGCCAGGTCGATGTGGGGAAGTGATAGGATTATCACAAAATGGCGGCTGATTTCGAGTGCGTTAATGGACGAAAAGTCGGGTAAGGTCCATAGGAAAGTTTTCTACGATCTACCGATTTATGCTTAAAAACACATGGCCGAACCGTAGGAACAATAAAAAAAAAGTCCCGGAACTCGCTTCAGTGTTCGGTGTTCCTGCCTCTTTGCAGAGAGTCATTTGGGGAGTGCATCCCATCCACTTTTTTCCTGGTTCTATCACGGACCGGGTTTTGGTGTTTTTTTAAATATATATATATAAATTCAGTAAATAAATTTTGTTAAAGGGACGTTATGGTTAAGTTGTTCTACTAAAAACCTATGAAATTCAGTGAAAAAACTTTGTTAAAGGGACGTTATGGTTCAAAGTAAAACCGAAAAACCACTGTAATTCGGCAGTTATGGTAAGATAAGCAACCATAACTCGCGCCACCGTGCACTGTTAACACTAACACCCAGGACATCAAAGATGACATCACAAATGTCATTGATGACATCACTGATGACATCACATGTCTGGCTCTCCCTTTTTTCTGTTTACTGACATATCTAGGCCACATAGTTTTCTTCAGTAACAGTCAGGAAGTAAAAATTGAAAAGGTACTATATTTGTAGACTTAGGGTCAAGTCACATCATATGAAACATATACATAGCGGAAGACACAGGCTTGAAAGAGAGCAATCCTTTCTGTGCATGAAGATAATCATTAGGGTTATCAGCACTTTCTCATAGTTTTATTTTTATTACTCTACCTTCCCTGTATATGCTCATATTTGTATACATTGTACTCACTCTCCTTTCCTTAGGGTGTAGTCACATCATGTGATACACATACATATGGTAAGTAGCAGCTTTGAAACAGAGCAATAATTTCTCTGCATAAAGACAATCAGTTAGGTTATGAACTCTTTCTGCTACTACTTCTGCTTTTTTGTTTACTTCACTGTCCCTGTATATACTCATATTTGTATGTGTTGGTGTCTCTTTGTGTTTTGTCTGTAATAATTATGTATTAAGTGGGTTTTATTGTCTACTTTTACATGTTTCACAGTACGCAAAACTCTAATAAGAAAGCAGTTATCATTTCACTATTCAACATGGCAAGATTATGAATATTGCACCTTCATCATGTATGCTGCACACACTGCCTATGTTTCTGCATGAGTAGCTTAGTATACTGGATAGAACTTCATAATAGAATGCTATTTATATCAATGCATTGCTTAATGCACTAATTAGCTCATGATATTTATCCCCAATGATCCTTGACAGTTTTTGGTCAGCATTATAAGAATCCCTTGTGCAGAGTTTTCATGAAAAGTAAATACACATGTGATGTCATCAGTGATGTCATCAATGACATTTGTGATGTCATCTTTGATGTCCTGGGTGTTAGTGTTAACAGTGCACGGTGGCGCAAGTTATGGGTGCTTATCTTACCATAACTGCCGAATTTCAGGGGGTTTTCGGTTTTACTTTGAACCACAACGTCCCTTTAACAAAGTTTTTTCACTGAATTTCATAGGTTTTTAGTAGCACAACTGAACCATAACGTCCCTTTAACAAAGTTTTTTTACTGAATTTCATAGGTTTTTAGTAGCGCAACTTAACCACAACGTCCCTTTAACAAAGTTTCTTTCTGAATTTCATAGGTTTTTATTAGTGCAACTTAACCATAACGTCCTTTTCAATGGAGGAAGACCACTAGCATCCTAGGTTCTCAAAGTGGGAACCCGGGGTGGTAAAAAAAAGATTTTTCTTCCCAAACCAGGACACCGCAGGCAGGCGTCCCGGTGTAGGAAGGAAAATCTTTTACCAAGATGGACACCAGGGAGAGGGAAGGCAGGGTGTATAAAGAGAACACAACAGGGCATCGGCAGGGGGTCGGGAAGACCAGGCGAGAGACATGGGGCATGAGTGGGGGGTAACACGAGGGAGACACGGGGCATGAGCAGGGGGTGGAAAGAAGGGAGACATGGGGCATGAGCAGGAAAGGAGGGAGACACGGGGCATGAGCGGGAAAGAAGGGAGACACGGGGCATGAGCGGGGGGTGGGGGTGAACAGAGAAGACACGAGCCATGAGCGGGGGGAAAAGGAGGGAGACGGACACGGAGCATGAGCGGGGGTGAACAGGAGAGACACGGGGCATGAGCGGGGGTAGGGCAAGGTGGGGCCCCCACCCCGGCTCATGCCCCGTGTCTGCCCTGTTCCAACAGTGCAGACACGGGGCATGAGCGGGGGGTGGGGGGGAAAGAAGGTAGACACGGGGCATGAGCGGGGAGTGGGGGGGAAAGGAAGACAGGGCATGAGCGGGGGGTGGGGGGGAAGAAGGGAGACACGGGGCATGAGCGGGGGTGGCGGGACCAAGAGGTCAACAAGGGGCATCATAGGAGGGGGTGACAAGAGGAAGACAGGGGGCATGATCAGGGATTGGGGGGTACAGGAGACAGATACGGGGCATGACCAGGGAGTGGGGGGCAACAGGAGAGACACACAGGGCATGAGCGGGGGTGGGGAGAACAGGAGACAGACACGGGGCATGAGCGGGGGGTGGGGGGAACAGGAGACAGACACGGGGCATGAGCGGGGGGTGGGAGGCAACAGGAGAGAGACACGGGGCAAGTGCGGGGGATGGGGTGGTACAGGAGACAGATACGGGGCATGAGGGGGGGGTTGGGTGGGAACAGGAGACAGACACGGGGCATAAGCGGGGGGTGGGGGGTACAGGAGACAGACACGGGGCATGAGCGGGGCGTGGGGGGCAACAGGAGAGAGACACGGGGCATGGAGCAGGACATTTCGGGGGCCAGCCGGTTCGGCGCGGGACGGTTTGGCGCGGCTGGTTCGGCGCAGGAGCCGGTTCGGCGCGGCACAGCACGGAAGCCTGCACCGAACTGGCCGCACATAAATGTCCTCCGAGTTCTTCATGCAGGCACCACAGCCACGCAGCGTACACAGCCGGGCAGTCTGCTCCGAGCAGCACAGCCCCCACCCTCGTGAGCCCGGCAGATCAATTCTGCTCTGTGCGCCGCACCCCAGTGCACATCGCCTGCTGTTTAGGGAAACGTTCAGTGCAGTGCACTGAAAGTGCGAGTTTCAACTTCATCCCACACTATTTTAAAATGAAACCGCTCTAGAACAGTTTCATTTTGCCCCGTGTCTCTATCCCTCCCGCCGCCCACCCCCCGCTCATGCCCCGTGTGTCTATCCCTCCTGCCGCCCACCCCCGCTCATACCTCGTGTCTCTATCCCTCCTGCCGCCCACCCCTGCTCATGCCCCGTGTGTGTGTCTATCCCTCCCGATGCCCACCCCCTGCTCATGCCCCGTGTGTCTATCCCTCCCACCGCCCACCCCCTGCTCATGCCCCGTATGTCTATCCCTCCCGCCGCTCATGCCCCATGTGTCTATCCCTTCCGCCGCCCACCCCCGCTCATGCCCCTTGTCTCTATCCCTCCCGCTGCCCACCCCCGGTCATGCCCCGTGTGTCTCTCCCTCCCGCCCACCCCCCGCTCATGCCCCGTGTGTCTCTCCCTCCCGCCCACCCCCCGCTCATGCCCCGTGTGCCTCTCCCTCCCACCCACCCCCCGCTCATGCCCCGTGTGTCTCTCCCCTCCCGCCCCCCGCTCATGCCCCATGCGTCTCTCCCTCCCACCCCCTGCTCATGCCCCATGTGTCTCTCCCCTCCCGCCCACCCCCCGCTCATGCCCCATGAGTCTCTCCCTCCCATCCACCCCCTGCTCATGCCCCGTGTGTCTCTCCTCTCCCACCCACCCCCTGCTCATGCCCCGTGTGTCTCTCCCTCCCGCCCACCCCCCGCTCATGCCCTGTGTGTCTCTCCCTCCCGCCCAACCCAAGCTCATGCCCCGTGTGTCTCTCCCTCCCACCCCCGCTCATGCCCCGTGTGTCTCTCCCTCCCGCCCACCCCCCGCTCATGCACCGTGTCTCTCTCCCTCCCGCTCATGCCCCGTGTCCCTATCCCTCCCGCCGCCCACCCCTCGCTCATGCCCTGTGTGTCTCTACCCTCCCCCACCCCCGCTCATGCCCCATGTGTCTCTCCCCTCCCCCCCACCCCGGCTCATGCCCCGTGTGTCTCTCCCCTCCCCCCCACCCCCGCTCATGGCCCATGTGTCTCTCCCCTCTCCCCCACCCCCGCTCATGCCCGTGTGTCTTTACCCTCCCCCCACCCCCGACCCCCGCTCATGCCCTGTGTGTCTATCCCTCACGGCGCCCACCCCCCGCTCATGCCCCGTGTCTCTATCCCTCCCGCTGCCCACCCACGCTCATGCCCCGTGTCTCTATCCCTCCCGCCGCCCACCGCCCGCTCATGCCGTGTCTCTATCCCTCCTGCCGCTCACCCCCTGCTCATGCCCTGTGTGTCTCTCCCCTCCCCCCACCCCAGCTCATGCCCCGTTTGTCTCTACCCTCCCCCCGCCCCCCAACCCCGCGCTCATGCCCTGTGTGTCTATCCCTCCCGCCGCCCACCCCCCGCTCATGCCTCGTGTGTCTATCCCTCCCGCCGCCCACCCCCCGCTCATGCCCCATGTGTCTATCCCTCCCGCCACCCACCCCACCCTCATGCCCGATGTGTCTATCCCTCCCGCCCCCCACTCATGCCCCATGTCTCTATCCCTCCCCCGCTCATGCCCCGTGTCTCTATCCCTAACGCCACCCACCCCCGCTCATGCCCCGTGTCTCTATCCCTCCCGCCGCCCACCCCCTGCTCATGCCCCGTGTCTCTATCCCTCCCGCCGCCCACCCCCCGCTCATGCCCTGTGTGTCTCTCCCCTCCCCCCTTCCCCTCACCCCCCAGCCCCCTGCTCATGCCCCGTGTGTCTCTCCCCTCCCGCCCACCCCCCGCTCATACCCCGTGTGTCTATCCCTCCCGCTCAAACCCGCTCATGTGTCTATCCCTCCCGCTGCCCACCCCCCGCTCATGGCCCGTGTGTCTATCCCTCCTGCCTCCCACCCCCCGTTCATGCCCCGTGTGTCTATCCCTCCCGCTGCCCACCCCCCACAAACATTTTTTGCAAAGTTTGGTGAGGATTTGTCCAGGGGGGGGAAAAATTATAGGGGGTGTCCCAAAACTTTTGTTTTTTCCCATAGACATAATGGGAAAAAACTTTGCTCATGTCATGAGCGGGGGTGGGGAGGGAGGGAAAGAGACACACGGGGCATGAGCAGGGGTATGGGGGGGAGGGAGAGAGACACACGGCGTTCATGTGCAGGCGGCAGATCCCGCTCCTCGGCCCTCCGCTGGCCACCGTGTGGCGATGGCATGAGCGGGGGGCTGGAGGAACAGGGGAGACACGGAGCATGAGTGGGGGTGGGGGGGCAAGAAGGACACACGGGGCATGAGCGGGGGTGGAAGGAACAGGAGACAGACACGGGCGGACTTACTGTGCAGGCAGCAGATCCCGCTCCTGCTGACAAAGCCTCTCATGCGAGGAACAAAGTTGGCGGGCGTCTCTGAAGCCAGACGCACTGCACGCTTTCACTGCATCCAATGAGAGAGCACGTCAGATGTCAGCGGACATGACGCAAGCTGCTTGCCCAATCACCGTCCTGTCCGCGGAGCGAACAGGGAAGTGTGTCCGCGAAGCGAACACAGATATCACTAATTTTTTTCACTTACATTTTTGTCATTTTTTTAAAAACTACTGGACGGATTTACACCAAATAAAGCAAAGCACGCTTTCGGGACTAAGCCGCTGCTCCTGCCGCAAATTTGGTGTAAATCCGTCCAGCGGTTTGGGCTGTAGGCGTGAGCAAAGTTTTTTCCCATTATGTCTGTGGGAAAAAACAAAAGTTTTGGGACCCTCCCTATAACTTTTCACCCCCTGGACGAATCCTCAACTTTGCAATTTTTTTTGCGGGGGGTGGGCAGGGGGAGGGATAGACACACGGGGCATGAACCGGGGGTGGGAGGGGGAGGGATAGACACACAGGCCATATACTTGTTTTGCAAAGTTTGGTGAGGATTCGTCCAGGGGGAGCGAAGTTATAAGCCGCCCAAAAAGTGCTCTTCCTATGGAAACACCAACTTAACCATAACTACATGGCCACTAACGTGGCCATGTAATATATATATAGTCAAAGCAAAGCTTTTCCAAAGAAAGGCAACTTGAGGAATGCACTCCAGTGAGCAGCTGCAGAGGGAAAATATCCTTGCGGCAATTAAGAGGAAACAAAACATCACTGTGGTTCCTGGCAACACAGTATTTCTTTATTCATGTAGATGCGTCAGGAAAAGGAAACATCCTGGTTAAAAAACAACGCGTTTCGCGGTATGCAAGCCGCTTGATCACGTAGGTTACAAACAACACAGATGATGGACTGAAATTTAAACCTTGACAACTCTCCGATTATGAGTAGAGAATGTCTGCCTGCTGGTTGCCGCTTTTTTCATGTTTTACCAAGCGGCCATCTTAAAACACTTAAGTAGTGTATAATCCACATGGGTGGGTGCACATAATTTCCATTTACACGCAAAACATAAAAGACAGTTCTAAGATGTTGCGACAAAAAAATGCCCCTTTTCAAAGCCAGTACAATAAAGATAATATTGACGCTGTTATAAATAAATAAAGCAACTTTCGTAAAAGACATTTGCTTTTTTCATACTGGATTTATGTGTGTCTGATGTTTAATACCATTGCATGTGAATGCAAAGGATCGTGTACTACACATAGCTGTTTTATAGAAATAAAGAAAGGCAGCCTTGGCAAGATGTTAATAAACTGTGATGCTTGTCCTCAGTTCGAGCAACAAAATGCTGTGCTAGATGTATTATAGCTTGTAATTAAATGCTACAGCTCTATTTGTAGTACAACAAGCGTGGGCAGTTTTTAAAGAGAAGGCAAAATGATAATATTACCTATTTTTTAGGCTGTGCAAATACACAAGGATAAGAATATAAGAATATGTGCATAATAGCAGCAATAGTTTGCATAGCAGCAAAAAATAGAATGCATACTGCTCTCCGTCCATGCATGTCACTCTACCATAAATGTAAAGCTCCAGTTTATGTGTGGATGCTAGTATCCTCATTATATTAAATTAAAGAGTTTCCCTATTAATTTATTTTTCTCAGAGCCTTGAGCGCATGCATGGGCTGCTTTTTAAAAATAAAAATAAAAAAAAGGAAGTCCCTTCTTTATATAAAGTGCATAGTGTGTGCAAATATTGCTCTGCTCTAAAGTGCTTAGTGCAATGGCTATCCATATTCATAAAAATGCCTATTGATCATATTAGTTAAATACTTGCCCATATTCATACTTCTTTAAAAGAATGTTACAAATGTAATATAAAATCCCTATATGTGACACCTTATGTGGATTATCGCAGATATTAACAATAAAGCAGAGTAAAACAAGTCCAAAAATCTCTGTGTTGTAAGGGCCACTTAAAATAAGTACCAAAACCTGAACAAACTACAAACTTCAAACAATATTCTAAAAACACTCAATCTGAAAGAGGAGAAACCCAAACCATGATTACATATATGTCAACACCTAATAAGACATCAATAAGACATCAACCAAAGATAATAATGTTGAAATGAAGTGTTCATACATGGAGTTCACAGATGCAATTGAACATACCATATCAAAAGACATATCAGAGAATATATGTTAGCCGATCAATACCTAGGATAAATAGCGTCAAGGCAATGCATGTAAAATCTAGTACAAGCAATCCTAAAAAAGAGTCTACCAGGGACCTCATGTACCCAGGAAAGTATATAACTCCTCATCGAGGTTATGACCCCTGGGTTTTTTTGTCTCGAGGTCTAGAATGTATTTGGTTTACAATTGTCTCAATGTAAGTTTGCGATTGCCACCTCTGAGTGGTTTGGTAACTGTATGTATTCCAAAAAAGGAAAAGCCCTCCAATTTGCCCTGTGTTTGTTCTTAAAATGAAGGGCCATTGGATAAGTCGGATCAGCATTTTTGATTGCCCTGATGTGCTGTAGCACCCTCAATTTCAGTTTTTTTTTTTTTGCTTCCGACATACCACTTGTTACATGGGCAATTTAACACGTATACCACATATTCAGTTTCACAAGTGATCCTAGATAAAATCTTAATGTTCTCACCTAAAATGTAATGTAAGTAGCAAGTAGTATTAACAGCATAGGTACATGCTGTGCATTTAGAACATTTTTGGAAGCCTAGTCTTTTGATGTTCATCCAACTGGCCCCCAACTGGTCATAGAGAGGACTCATGAAACTGGGTACAAGGGTATCTTAAAATGAAGACGGTCTACGAAATGTGATGTTCACTTTAGACTCCAGAATGTCGCCAAGATGTTCATCTAATTTAAGAACATGCCAGTTTTTCTGTATTGCCTGGTGGATATTCTGGGCACCATTACCGTAGGTCAACATAAGACGTGTATCTGCATTATCTGCGGTCTTAACTTGGACAACATTGGAAACCAATTGTAGAGAACAATCCATGTCTCGATATGATATGATATGATAGTTTATTTATATAGCGCCTATACACAATGTGTTTCAAAGCGCTTCAAGGGAAGGGAGGGAACAAGAGAAAATACAACCACATTCTTACAGGCCATGAACAGTAAGGATGTGAAATTAACTATCGTACTCGGCCTGACGACATTTCAGATAGTGCAAGAGCTAAGACATAGATAAGGAAGGGAGGAGGATAGTTGGGAGGAAATGGAAACAGACATACGACTACTGTACTAGGCTTGACAACATTTCTGGTAGAGCCGGAGAAAAACAAAAGGTGAGGGAGAGGGGTGCAGAAAGGGAGGGGAGGAACAAAACAAGCGACTATCAAAATAGGCCTGACTACATTTCAGATAGTGCTGGAGGGGTAGTGGGGAGGAAAAAACAGTAATGGGAGGGTGGAGGAAACAGACGAGGTTGCTATCATATTAGGTCCGGTCCAGGGACAATTCTGATAGAGTAAGTGCATGGAAGAAAGTAAGGGGAGGAGATAGGAAAAGGGAGAAAGGAAAAGAGGAGAGAAAGAAGAGAGTAAGCAGTTAAAAAGAGTGGAGAAGCAAGAGTGGAGAGCGAATACAATTGCAGAAGTCAGTAGTAACACATAATGTTGCAAGCCAGGATACAAGATGAAGATGGGAACAGCATGATTCAGGGGAACCATGAGTACAAGATGCAAAGGAAGTCCAGCATGAGAGTTGAGAAAGGGTGAAGTATCGTGAATGAATGAAGTCCATGAAAGTCAAATCCAGCATTGGCCACAAGACAGTGATGTGAAGGAAGGCACCAGGTGAGCGGGGCTTGCTAAGTGGTGAAAAAGAGTAGGAAGCAGGAAGGCACCAGGTGGGCAGGGCTTGCTAAGTGGTGAAAAAGAGCGGCAAGCAGGAAGGCACCAGTTGGGCGGGGCTTGCTAAGTGGTTAAAAAGAGCGGCAGGCAGGACGGCACCTGCTCCCCATCTGCAAAGGAAAAGAAGCTGGAGGGCTCCTTAAGTAGGGAAACAGAGCAGCAAGCAGGAAGGCACCAGGTGGGCGGGGCTTGCTAAGTGGTGAAAAAGAGCAGGAAGCAAGAAAGCACCAGGTGGGCGGGGCTTGCTAAGTGGTGAAAAAAGAGCAGCAAGCAGGAAGGCACCAGGTGGGCGGGGCATGCTAAGTGGTGAAAAAGAGCGGCAGGCAGGAAGGCACCAGGTGGGTGGGGCTTGCTAAGTGGGCCTATATATATAAACTATATAGTATAGTTTCAAAGCAGAATGTAACCCCAAGTTGCCCTTCCGGATGGAGCCCAACACAAAAGATCTGTACACCTACCTGGTGCTTTTTCTTTCTTTTTGGAGATCACAAGGATGACTGTGGTGCTCAGGAGTGAGCTGGCCACCAATCCGACATACTTTTTGTGTTGTGCTCTATAGTTAAGGTGAAAGCTATGAATCATTGACTTTGCGAAACTTGTATTGCTAATTCATTTTGACTCATTTGACAAATCTGGCTAAATAAAGGTGTTCTTTGTAAAATCCATTCATTTTCACGTAGGCATAAAGGTGTATTCTTTGAACAAGCATAGAGCAAAAAACACAGGATGGATCAGTGTCAAAGAAGATACAAGCTGAGCACAAAGTATTGCAATTTGCTTTTGGCGGGATGGTGAATTTCTGTCCAGTCGTTTTTATAATTACCCCTAGGTGCAGAAAAAGTTCATCTATCTCCCAATATGCATTGCAGCACTGATGCTTTTCAGAAAGCCCTGTGGAACTGGAAAAAAGAAAAGCTTGCAAGATGGTATTTGAAGTGGTAAAATTGATGATTTCAGGGTAGCTTACAGAGGATCAATTATTGAGTTGTACACTTTGAGAAGAGGTAAAGAGGCCTAGTTTAATTTGATCTTTTTTGTCTTTCTGCAAGAATAAAGTGGACAATCACAGTTAGTTTGCAAGATTCTAGCCTAAATTTGAAGTACAACTGAGGAAGAAACAAAAGAAAAAATATATTCGAAGAGGAGCTGAGCAATTTGGCTTCAAGGGAATATGTAGGGACTAAAAAATGCATAGGGTGTATGTAGAGTGGGAGGAGGCCTTGGGAGGATATTTACATTTTATGGCATTTTCATGTTTCCATGGGAATCTAGCGCAGAGGACTCTGATGGAAATGAGTAAGGCAGGTCACAGGGAATGGAAGATGGCAAATTTGAAAGGCCCATCAGCTGCATTCGGGTAACTTTTGCAGGAGATTGGGAGATATGATTGTTGTTCTTGGGGGAATTTCAGGTCCACAGAACATTTCAGTGCAAATACTTTACACCGAAAGCATGCCAACCAAGTGACATCAATTCTTGTGAGATGAATGGGTTTGTGGGACGGATTAATAGAAGTATTCATGGACAATATAGGTCTTTCCAATTTTTACGTGATAAACAGGTCCAGTGAGAGCTTCGGGCGGCAGTGAATAAACTCCTGCGGCACCCAAGATAACTCAGAGATGACGTGGATTCGATCTCCATTGTTAGGTCCTGAAGAAGGTGGCACCAGTTAGAATGCTCACCGAACCCAGTCGACCGACCACATCGATTGATATCCTTTTGAAATAACAGGGATACTTTGCTGAGAACTTGCAGACCATAAGGGGTTCATGACTAAGAGGGCATTTTAGAAATACATTTTTGTGATAAACGTTCAAGAAAGAGGCAGAATAAAGGTGGAACTAAGGACCTTTCTTGATTGTATAATTTTAATTGATATCAGTTCTTAGGTGCAGTTGGCACAGGTTAATAAGTGGAACGTTTTTATATAGATACATTTTTTAGTGCAGTTTAGGAGTAGGGACACTGCTCTCCTTGCTATCCCTATTAGATAGGAGAAACATCAGCATCACCTATGGGCAGCCATTTATAGGGGCAGTAGAGTTCTTGTTGAGAGAATGGAGTAGTTTAGAAGTAGGATTCTTTAATAATTTGACAGGCCCAGCCATCCAATTTTGTGGTATAAGTCTACCCCCACAGGTGGAGTAACCCCCAGTATTTGGAGTGGAATTGTATATAGTGACTGGCCTGTTGTATAATAGTGTTCCTGTGGAAAAAGGAAGTATTATAAACCAAAAGGAAAGTGTTTATGAGCTTATAAAAAGTCGGACATCAGTCATGTAACTCTTTATAGACAGCCCTGTTGGCTACATAAGTCAATGTATTATGTAATACAATATAAATGTTATTTTTACGTCACTTGTTCCCACGGTAATATCGCCAGGAAATTAGACATTTTGTGTGAGTGTTTTTTTTTAACAATAGACAAAAGTATGAAGTAAAAAGGTGTTTCTAAGCTTATTGAAAGTGAGGCATGAGTATTTTACTCTTTCTAGGTTACCTGACTGGTGCTCCATGGGTTAATGGTATTTTGTGACACACTGTAAATGTTGTTTCTAATCATGTGCTTCTGTTGTAATGTCTTGTGGGAACAATGGAAATCCTGCATGAGGGTTCTGCTGCAACAGGAAGAACTATAAAATAAAAAAATGTTTTGAACTGTTTTGATGATGAGTATAATTGGCTTCCACCAATAAGCTTGAAAATACATCAACAGTCATTGTACTCTTCATAGGTTGCCATATGGTGCAACATGGGTAAGTGCTATGCTGCGGCTTGCTGTATATGCTGCTTTTGACTCCAGTGTTCTTGATGTAATGTGTCGCGTGAAGAACATAAATCCAATTACAAGGTTTCCACCAGAACGGGAAGAAGTAGGAGATAATATGTAAATGTTGTGTTTATCCGACATGTTCCCTCGTAATATCTATGGGAAATTAGAACTCCTGCAAGAGCGCTTCATTCAATAATGGGAAGAAATATACAGTGATTGTAGATTAGTAAAAGGTTCAACATCTGTCCTTTTACTCTTTCTAGATGCCCCTTTGGTGCTCCATCAGCCGATGGTTTTATGTGGCACGCTGCAAATGTTTTGTACACGTGTTTCTTCAGTAATGTCTTGTGGGAATTATCGAAATGCAGAGGGAGTGTTTCCACAGAAAAAGCAAAAAGTATAAAGAAAAAAGGTTTTATGAACTGTAAAATAATAATTCATTTACTGTTTGTAAAGTCCCTTATGTTGTTTCTAGAGTGTGTGGAATTAAGTACATCTCATTACAAACTGTTTATGCATTTACTGTTTTCTGGATACTATCCCGTGACAAGGCCAGAAATCCAGCGGGAGTGTTCTCGCGTGATCGGGAAGAATATTAAACCAACTAGTGTTTGTGAGTGAGTTTATGAAAAGTAAGACCTCAATCATTTATTTATTTTTATTGTATTGTTCACTGGTTAGGCGCTTATACAGTGTTTCTAGGCTCCCATTTGCTGCTGTAGCAGTCAGTTGTATTATGTAATACTGTGAAAGTGTTGTTTTTATCTCATGTGTTCTTGCAGAAATATTTCAAGGAAATAGAAATCCCGCGAGAGTGTTTTTTAAAGGCAACAAGAAGTATGATGTAAACACGTGTTTGTAAACTTGTAAAAAGTGAAACATCAGTCAAATTACTCTTCAGCATGCAGCAGCACTCACAGGGACATGTGATTTCAACCATTACTGCCGGGAGAAGGTGGGTGGACCTTGTGCCTGAGCAGGACTACCACGTGAACAGGGTTGGACTGGGACAAGAAATACTCCCGGACACCCAAAATAAAGGGGCCCACTCCTCGCCTCAAAAAAGTGGTCGACCCCTCACCTCACGACCCTTGACCTTTGCTGACATCACCGGAAGTGATGCCATTTTAACCCACCCGAACGTGACATCCTGGGAAGCGATGAAACATGACCTTTCACCCCTTCACAAAACAGGAAGTGGCATCAAATAGTATTGTTCCTAAGTATACTACGAAAAATATGGTTATGATTTCACTGATGTGATATACATTTCATACAAGAATGGATCACCATATGTATCATTAATATCTGTGTGTATAGATCCATATTGTCAAATGACTGTGAATGCAAGCAGACGTCCAAGGCCAAATGATAATATGGTATCGTAGAGCACTTACGCTTAAGCTCTTTTTTATAGAAAAAAGATGCATACAATATCACCCAACCTGTGTTGGTGCTCATTTATCGACCACAGAAGGATGAAAGGCTGAGATGTCCTTGCTGGGATTCAAACCTGCAACCTGCAGATCACACACACACATCACAACAGCAAGCGCTCTACCCACTGAGCTATCATATCGGTTGTAGTAAAATGAGCAATTATTCTGTAGTGGATACCATTACACTGGTAACTGAGATTTATCAGCAGACCAGTTAAGTTCAACTGCAGGTCTGGTGCAAAGTTGCCCGCATGTCAACCCTGCGTGCATCTACATTTAGGCTTCAGAGGTTGGCAAAATAAGGAAAGCAGCGCACTCACAGGACATCCCATACTCCGAGAACTCGTTACCTCACCGTGAACAGCATGGCAGGGAGATGGGAAAGATAGACACATTACAACAAAGCATCCATTGTGACACAATTAAGTCAATGGCAACTTGATGTGCTATGGTCAAATATGTCTACACTGTACAGAAGCTTTTAGGCACAAGGATTTTTTCAAGTGACCGAGGACACCGAGGTGGAATGTCTTGTGATGATCGTAACAGAGACAAAAAGCAAAATACATAGTCTGAAATGGATGCTTATTCTACTCTAAAATAGTCGTTTATCATTTATACAGCAGCGCAGCTGGGGGTGGCTGGACAATACGTACCCAAAGTCTTCTTACCTCTGCTCTCAGGGCCAGGCTTCTGGAATCTCTCCATCTCCACTGCCATCTGTGGCGCCTATGGGTGGCTGTGGGTTTACGGCTGCTGGACTGGCTGCCTGTGTGCCCTGGGCTGGCCTCAGCCTGGCTGCTGCTGCTGCTGCACTGCTGGGTGGCTGCTTCTGTGCTCCTCCGGTGCGGCCTCCTCCGACTCGTGGTCCTCCCTCCTCGTGTCTGTGCGTGGGCCGCAGCTCTCTCTCTGTGCAGCCCGTGGCCAAAATCATGCCCCAGCAGCAGGGACAGAGTCGCAAATATCCTCAGTCAGTCACGTGGTGTGACGTGAGTCGTGGCGGCACAGAGTCTGTGTCGGCGGATGCTGCAGCTGCATTTTCATTCGCCCAATGGCCCACCTGTTGTTCTGGTGGCCCCCAAGCACAACACGTTGCTTTCAACTTTGAAAAGTGAAACAAATGTGTTGCTTCCTGCAAAGTTGAAAGCAGGAAGCCTCCAAATAAAATCCAAATCAATCTTCAAAGCAAGGTAACATGTGTTACCTTGCTTTGATGAATTATGCGGTTGCGGGTGCTTCTTTTTTTTTTAAACCGGCCCAGGCATGGGCAGAAACCGGCACCCCCACTCGCATACACATGATTTTGGCCCGGCCACAGGCCAAGTGGCCGATGGGACGATCCGACCTTGCAGGCGAGTGTAAAAAAAAAAAAAAAGGAAAGTGACTCTAATGTCTGAACAACTATGTCGAGCAAGCTCTGTAACATTCACAAGAGTCACTATGGGATCTAATCCGGTATTTAATTTTCATTTTGAGGGAAATTGTCTTCCTTGCTACCAGTGTTCAGGGGTTTCTCCTTGTAAGGGCTAAATTAAATACTTTCCTTTAGGACAGACATACCATAGTATCTCTTGTTCCCTGGTGTTCTGACTTTCCAGCTGCAGGGACTCTACCTCTTTAAGGAGTATGCCTTTAAAGGGTATTATGTGACTGCCCACTGATGTGAAGCATTCACTAAGTGGGGGTGATGAGGGGATCCTCCCCAAACTACCTACAGAACCATCTTCTCCTAGCTCAAGGAGGGAGCGGGGAGGGGCCCAGCCTTCTTGGTCACCTTATTAGATGCCCTAGAGTCAGACAGGGGACGTCATCCTAGTCCATATTTCTGAACTAGGTTGTATTTAGTATTAGGAATGTCATTCATACTCATGTACAATGCTGTAGATTGCATATTTCCCAAGTGGTTTTGTTTTCATGATGTGGAATGCAATCTGAATGTAGGGTGTGTATTACTCAAGTGCATTTTTTTGTGATGTCTCATATTATGTGTTATGACAAATCCCCAGATGTTGTCACTTCTCCCCAGGGGCAGCCCCTTCCCATGAAGCCAGGGAGGTGAGGCCACTACCCAATAGTCTCCTTGGTGGTGGTACTCAGCAGGTGTATCTCATGGGGAGGGAAGACCCCTATCGGATTAGTGACAATCTGGGGAGAACATGGTATCCCATAGCGCACCTAACCCTAACACACCTACCTACACCCCTTCCACCAACACTCTCCCTAGTGTTCATATATTTTTATGTCATGTCAATATAGGAAATACTGGGACAAGGAAGAGTGTGGACTCCTCAAGGAGCTTGTATGCCTTATGTACTGAGACGAGGGAGAGACCAATTGACTCAGTGGAAGACCTACATATCAGTACTGGGACGAAGAAGCAATGTGGAAACGTAGAGAGCACTCATGAGAACCTGAATGAACAGTCTAGTTGTTCCCGAAAGCTAATTGGTCAAGACCCATTCAGAGCTGAAGCAGGAAACTAGGAAAGAAAGAGAGGCCCTCCCTGGTGGAACCGTGAGTGTGGGGAATGCTTGGCTCAGAAAAGGACTCAAGCAGTTGCAGAAGAGTTTACCAGGCAGGCAGAGAGGTTCTTACCTGGTCCTATGTGGAAGGACCATCCAGCGAAGCAGAGCAGCAGACATCCGGGTCAGCCAGGCAGAAGGATTGCGCGGTTGCAGGAAGGTGCACCAGCTGAGAATCTGCAAATGGCGTGGAGAAACTGTAGCATGCCGGAAGAGCTGAAAAGCCTAGAGAAGCCTGAAGCAGAGGGTCGGAGAACCCAGAGACCGCCCAGGCAGAGACTGTAGAGACCATAAAGGTACAAGGGATAACAGGGCAGTTGGAAGGGGTACCAGAAGGCACTGGCAGATGCTGGAGCTATGATATTTGGGCCTAAGTGAAGCCCCTGGGGTACAAGCTAAGACCCCTAGTGAAAAGGAACTACAACACCAAGGGGAGTAGCATCCTTCTATGAAGAGTAACCTAAGTCATTTTCATAGTCATAGTACCTGGAAGGATAGTGAACCAGGTCTGCAGCACCGAAAGGGAAGAACCCACAGGTCTGGTACCCACATCCTCTTATGAAGATCAACCCCAGTCATATTCATAGTCACAGTACCTGTCAGGATAGTGAACCAGGACTGCTGCACCCAGTCAGGAGGAACACACGTGTCTGGGACCCTGATCCATAAGATTGGGAACTGTGGGATGTTTCAACCCACTAGTCCAGGCTCTGCAACATTACTGTGCATTGCTTGCATCAGGAAGATCAGAATGGCCGCCGGAAAGCATGCTGCTCGCTAAAAATCACCCAAAAGTGTGCAGTAAAAATCTGAAAAATAGGCCGCCATCCACTTTTGCCTATGTCAGTGGTAACACAGGAGACCACTGCCAAAACCCATCATTTGGCTGCCCACAGAGTAAGGCTGATTGCAAAAGAAACACAGAGCTGTGTGAAAATCCGTTTTTCATGGTTGTCAAATTTGCAAAAATCATGGCTCACAAACCACCCAAAAGATACAACCTCCTTGTTGGGTGTTAAACAACATTCTACTTCAAGAATCCACATAAATACAATGGCCCTCATTAGGACCCTGGCGGAGTGGGTTTCCGCCAGCGTTATTCGCGGCGGACCCGTCCGCCCTACTACGAGTTCCCGTAGCGCCATGGAGCCTTTCTCCGCCTGGTTTTACCGGGCGGAGAAATCCATGGCGCTAAGGGACCTCGTTGTTAATTACGCCACCGTACTTTACGGTGGCGTAATTAACGCCTTCCCCACTCCCATTATACCCTATGGGGCAAGAATGGGAATGGGGAAGGGCAAAATGGGGATTGGGGATTTACCGCTCCGCCAAGGTCGGCATGGGGTGGTAAATCCGCCAACCCCCATGGCGCTATCGGCGGCTTTCCGCCGTGCTCCGCGGTGCATTTAGCACCGCGAATTCCGCCAGGGTCGTAATGAGGGCCAATGTCCACAGAAGTACACTTATCAGAAGAAAATCCACATTGAAGATTGCTTGCTTGGAAAATTATGTTGAAAATGGGTGCAATACCATTACTCGCCTCTGTCAGACGCAGGTGATCTCTAAATCTGACAAGTGAAACTTGTGTCTTTAAAAAAGCTAAATATGCAAAAGAAAGACTTGCTATCAGAAGCCTAAGAGATGGATACAATTCAAAATTATATTTTAAAAAGGCTTGAATTAAGAAATTGGTTGATGTATTTGTTAAAAATGTAATTTATATTTTAGGACAAGACAATTTCAGACATTGGGCCTCATTACACGGTAGGCAGTAGCCATGGCGCTATTAGATCCATGGCTACACCCTACTGCCATCGAGTCTGGGTTCCCGGAATAGGGATTTACCGGTCCATACCGACCTTTGCGGGACCGGTAAATCCCCATTCTGGGAACCATTCCCCATTCCCATTTCAGCCCCCATAGGGCTCAATGGGAATGGGGAAGGAGCTAATAACGGTACAGCAATTAGCTCTGAGGTCCCTCAGTGGCAACCGTCCATACCGCCTGGGCAGACCAGACGTTAAGGACGGGGCCCGCTGAGGGAGCTCGTAGTAGGGCGGTAGGGGATTAACGGCACTGGTGCCCTTACCAGTGCTGGAAATCCCCTCCCGCCTACCGTGTAATGAGGCCCATTGTATTTAAAAGTTAAAGGTAGCCACACTGAGCTTCAAAGACATTCCACACCTTCTCCCAAACAAAGGAATCTTCCCCCTGCTCTCTGAGAAGAAACTGGCAGGCTGGTGTGAAAGGAACTGAGTGGGGCACTCCGGCATGTTGCTCTGAGTGTAGACAAAGGACTCCTTTGATCTGAATGAAAATACTAATTCCGGTGTGACTGACATCAACTGCCCTGGCAGGAAGAAGACCATGTGACTCTCTGACTCAGCCAAGCCTAGGAGGCGGGCCAGACTGAAAATGTGGATTTGAAAACTAACTGTATGTTTTAGAAAAAGACTTATAGCAAATTGTATGGAACCAATAAAAATATGGGGTTTATAGGGTATTAAAATGAAAAATTCGCTCACAGTTTAAAACTAATCTGGAATCTGTGCGATGTTCTGAGACTAAACCATGAAATTTTTAATATTGTAGCTATTGTGATTATGCTATGAAGATGAACATTTACAAAAGTATGCCCAGATGGTATGTGCATGTATGTGTAAAAAATTGTACAGATCTGAAAATGTGTAACCAACCAAAAGCGCGAAAAACTGTCATTTATAAGCCAAAACTCATAGGAAAATAAGATTTGGACAGAAACGTACCATAGGCAATCTGTGATGTGTATATGTATTATCAACAAGTTTGTGATATTGGAAATATATTTTTTTACGAAAAATAGGATATACTGTATAGAGACAAAGGGGAGGTTTTCTCCCTAAGCCATAAACATGACACATTATGACACATCATGACACACTGTTCCTTTCTCAAATCAGGAGAGGGGGAATTCTTTGACCTATCAGATCCTTAGAGGGTTGGCCCTAGACAATCATTTTCCCCACCCACTTTGGAAAATGGATAAGTAGGGACTGTTGAGGACCCAGAGACGAGACACACACATTCACTCATCAACTGATGTACTGTCGAAGCACCCTGCAGGAATATCCAGACTCCAGAACCAGACTCCAGAACCCTGAAGCAGAGGTTGAACCCTTTTCAGCAGGCCTTTAAAATCTAGCAACCTGATTTTAACCCCTAAACTTTCAAGGGGCACCACAAAATCCAACAGCCTGGTTGAGCTGTTTTGCTGCTAACTAGCTAAGAACCCTGTGCTAGAACCACGATCCAGACCCATAGAACAGAGCTGTACCCAGAACCAACCCGTCAGATCCAGTCCAAGAGGCCGTGCGGACCAGAGTGCCTTGCTGAGAGCAGAACCCAGCACCTGAGACCTGTCCGGTGGTAAGCGAATCCCAGCCAAACCCTTGACCAGATCTTTGACGGGCCCATTCCATTCCATAGTCATAGTAGTGAGTTTTTAGTATAGAACTGTCCATAGTCATCTCTAAGTTTAAAGTAATCCTATTAAATCCATTTCAACCTATCCAGAACTGCATTATAGAATCTTGTGTCCATCCTGAATCCTTCTCATTATATAGTCTGTGATAATTGTAATGATAATCATCTGTGCGCTGATATTTTTCTGAAGAAAGTCAGGTGTCCTGGCGGACAGAAGTCAGAGCGGAAGGCGCCTTGTTCTGGTGGCTGTCCCGTTGGGTATCTTGCATTTGCATAGCCCCTTAGTATAAGTCCATCTTGGTTCCTAATCTTTAAAGCGCAATCCCATTTGTAAAATCTTGAACCTTTTTGAGAAAAATCTACCTTCACTAAAACCTATGTAACTTTTGAACCGTACGTCCTAGAAACGAAATCTAAATGTCATTTAGAAGCTAACCTCCTCAGCTTTCCTTATAGTTCTTCTGTAATCGTGCTTCTCGCATGCGGAAAAGTTGCCGTGAATTTGCATTTGGCTCATTTTCACTCCATGTAAAATAGCTATTTCTTGTTTTCAACTTCTGAATTTCGTTTTCCATCTGCTAATCATTCTACAATCATTGCTAGTGTTTACCTGACCCAATCCACTAGTTCTGAATCTCCCTTAGCGAATTAAAGTCATTTTTAGCATTTTCCCATTCAATTCAAACCACATTTAAAAGCATTTGACCTGTTTAAAATCATCCTGTTCTCTCTAAGCTTGCTGGGGCGAATCAGGGTTTGAAACTGCAATTGTTGATTGTTATTCCTGATACCTGTGCGCCCTCATTCCATATCTTCATATTGCATGTTGGGGGAGTGAGTAGTAACAGGGGAAAGAGTGATCATATTGTCTTTTGATTGAAGTCATATCAAGTTTTATTTCTGTGCTGCATTCTTTCCTATCATTGCATTTCCTTGAACCCATAGAAGTTATTCTCTGCTACATTATTCTTCCTATTCCTACGCCTAATAGATTAAAGAGATTGTTGATATTGTAATCTTACCCATTGCTGATCATTGTTCATATTCATAAGTATGATATTCAGATATTATTCATATTCAAGAAAGTGTAATCTATATATTGTTCAATTCTTCAAATAAATCTTTTAATTTGCAAAACACAAACCTATTTTTTGGTTCAGTGAGACCGGGGGGATTCAAAGAGAGGGGCGTCATATAAGGGTACATCATCCAGAACTAAAAGAACTTTTGGCATAAAAATATATAAATAATGGTTTCCATTGGGCATCCCATACTAGGCATTGACTTAGTTGGAGTGCTAGATTGAAATCGCTTACAGAACTCATTTGAAATAAGAACATTTGAAGTGCAATGCAAGCCAGGAGAGGGGACGTATTCCTCCCTGAAGATTGTGTATAAACTGTGAATTGTGAAAGTCTGAGAAAGGCTTGGGTGAAGGGAGTCATTCCGCTCAGCCCTTGTGAAATTGAAAGCAAGGATAACTCCGGAGAAGGAGATACCTCTTGCTGTCTTCCCAGAAGATCGGGTATCATGAAACCAATCACAAGAAGGCCCACAGAAGGGACATTGAGAACGATATACCTGGAGAAGGGAGACATTCTCCAGGAGCCCAATAGTGAAGTACAACAATGTTCAAGAAAGAATAATGTTTAAGTTGGGACTTTTCCTTTTGCATTGGAACTGAATCCTTAAGATGATACATCCTGGAACATTGTTTTCTCAGAGCAATACAGACCGGAAGATAGGAGTCATTCTCACTGGCGAAATTCCATCTACGATTGGAACTGTGGCTCATAATTAAGGCTTCCGGTTTTATGGTATTTATTTTTCTGCCATTTTCGTCTATATTTATCCATATTTATTTTTGGGGCTTTTTCCCTGTATGTATCCACATTTATTTTTTGTCATATAAAACGATAATTCAGAACCAGTATTTTTCTGTATTTATTCTAATAAAAAATACATTTATTAAACCACACATGCAGCCATACAGGAAAGAAACGCCAGCTTCATTTTTTCTGTAACAACAAATGGTTTCTCCTGTGACTGCTGCTGCCTTAAGATATATGCTGTTAGCATTCTAAAGAACTTTAATGCAATTTATATACAACATTTACACTCTCTATGCTGCCAATATGCAATGAGATTGGCCTGTGATGTATGAGTGGCATCATCAAGAAACAGGCAGAAAAACCTGTTTTTCAGTTTTTTTTCCATTTTTAAAAATGAATACAGACAGAAAGCAAATTGATTTACATCTGTATTCATGTGTAAATATCAGTTAAAATGGAAAACTGGAAGCCTTACTCATAATCCAGAAGAAGGGAGTCATTTTTCTGGACCAAGAAGACCCACTACCCTTTTTTCTTATTAGTTATAAGTGTGAGGGATAGAAGTAGTTATTTTGACACGACGGTGGACTCTTTTTATTTACTTGGACAAAATGGATGACTCATTAGTTCTTTATGAGAGGTGTACACTGTGCGTATGTTTGCAGTGCACCCTGGATCCATTTTTATTTTTAATTGTTTGCGGTTAACCTTTACGAAAATGGCCACATCATTAAACAAAACCAAATTAACCAAATTGACAATATTAATAGGAAAATATAAACATATATAACATTTTGCAAATAAACCACTCGATCAAATAAAATTGTAAATGAAAAAGCCTTACATGGTGAATTGATCACAAACTCATACTTCAATGAATAAAAGTTACTTTTGTTAATAGAAAATGAAAAAAACACAGGAAGTCTTATTTCAAATTATACAGCTGTGATCTCTTAAACAGTAATATTAATAAAATGACCTTCTTTTAGGTTCAAAGAGTTAAAAAAGGAGGCTACAGCAAGAGTTTCCAAAGTGTTACATCCGCTCAAACACCTATGCCATATTTGATGCTCATTAGCCCATTGATGGTTAGGGAACATTTTTGACAAATAACATTCGCATTTTGTGTTCAATTCCTTGCAAAAGGAAAATAAATGTCTTGTTGACTCAACAGAAGTATCTAGGTGACAAAATCGACAGACCAAGTCCTTAGGGTCAATCAGGCCACGTCGTGCAAGAATTTCGTTTGTATTTAATAATTTTCAACGCACCTGCATAAAAATTTGCCTATGGAGTTTGTCAGGGAATTTAGCAAGGTATAGAGCAGTGACCGCTCGTTTCTTATATTCTTTACTTAAATGTACCACAGATGGGTATTCATGGAATTTCTCTACATTTTTAATCCAATCAAAATCCAATAATGAGTGTTTGACTCTATTTGGATTTAATATTAGGGCCTCAATATCCACGTTGATTTCATTAAGCAATTGTGCACAATGCATCACAATTGTTTTCACAGCACTGGGTCTTTTCCCAACATAAGTTGTCCGCATACTTTCAAGCAAATTCACATACAAGGAATCCCCAGAAGATGTAAGTATTTTTCTAAATAAAGAAAGCAAATTCCATTCCACCTTAACAGAAATGGATGCTAGACCTAGTTTGAATCTTATTGCAGCGTGATGCACACTGTTGGGCACTTCCAGTACTTGCCTCCAGAACTTAGCTTCCCATTACTCTAGGCATTTCAGGTTAGAATAGTCAAACAATTCCTGGCCACAGATCAATTTCGGAAAGGCCTTGCCAAGATAGAATTTTAAGGCAGGTAGTATTGAGTAGGTGCCGTATTTTCTATCTATTACCAGTGCTTGAGATACAAGCATTGTTGCCCTCTGATATAACGTGGTCTTCACATTCATAATACCAGGAGTAGCTGAAATCATGTATCCCAGGTATGTCACATGAGAGGAAGGGACTATGCATGTATCGTCCCATACCCATGTTTGAAGTTGCTTTTTCGGGCTTCTTGAAACAACCAAAATTCTTGTTTTTTGTGAATTGATCTTCAGCCTGTTATCCAAAGCAAATGTGGAAAGAGATTTTAATAGACGTCTCAGCCCCAAACGTGATTTATCAAATAGGAGGAAATCGTCCGCGTATGCGAGCCAGGACGGATGCTACAAGCCCACCTTCGGAGCTATTAGGGCGACTGGAGTTAAATAATTGCCAGATCCGACACATATAGATTGAATAAACATGTCGCTAATGTGCTCCCCTGTCGAAGACCTGACTCAGTTGGAATATTTCGGGATATGACCCCATCTTTATTTAACCTTACCTTTAAAGAAGAGTTGGTATGAAGGCCTATAATTAGTTCCAAGAGTGTATTGGGGATTCCCCAACTCCTACGTTTGGCCCACAGCCTATAACGATGCACACAAGCAAAGGCGGAAGATAGATCAATTGATGCCACGTAGGTGCATGAGTCAGGGGTGTCCTAAGTGGACTGCTGAATGTGTCTCAGAATGAGGCCATTAAGCGATTTAGAGTACCCCTTTCTGAATCCAGTTTGAAACTTGGATATTCTGGCAGATGATACAGCCCAACTCTCAAGATGTTGAAGGAGAATTGCAGAAAAGATCTTGCTATTGGTGGCGAGGAGTGAAATTGAGTGATAATTAGCAGGTTCCGTCTTCAGACCCTTTTTGAAGATTGGTACTATATACGCTGTATGCTAAGAAATCGGGAAAATCTTAGAAGCTAATACGCTTTCAAATAGAATGATAAGAACATTTGTTCAATGTTTTGGTTCAGCCTTGAAGATGGCATTAGACACCCCATTTGGTCCGGATGATCTTGAGAGCTTACTCCTTTGAATCAAGTTATAGATATTCTCCCTGCAAATTGTAAAGGTTGCAGGGTCTGAGAGTAATCCGCATTGCTCAGGTGGCACAGCAAATGGTTTGACAGGTCTTGCTGCATATATGTTCAAAATGTACTCTGCCCATATTGCTTCAGAGACCGCGTTTATTGGTGCAATACAGATTATGGCTTCAAGGCCATTTATTAGAGCCCAAAATGATCCGCAGTCTTTTTTGGACAGGGACTGAACAATCAATTCAGCATCTCGCTGGAGCAATGCTGCTCGCCATTGTTTACAAACAATCTGGCAAACTATCGGCCAATCATTAGCCAACTATTAATTTGAAAAATCTTTGAGAAGGCAGCTGCCAACCAGGTCTGTGATCGGGCTAATCGACATGGCCTGCTCTGCGATTACCAATCGGGGTTCAGATCAAAATGTTGCGCTGAAACAGACACCACCCTGGTCATAAATGACCCTCTTCAAATCATGGACAAAGGCGAACCAATGCCTCTTGGTCCTGTTGGATCTCTCTGCTGTGTTTGACACAGTGGACCACCTCACACTGACCAGCCTACTCGCAAATAGAATGGGCTTCTCATGCACAGTTCTCAACTGGGTCACCTCTTGCCTCTGTGTACAGATTAGCAACTTCTGGTGAGACCACCGCCTAGTCACCTCTGGAGTCCCACAAGGCTGAAAGGTCTACATAGTGACAATAATATAAACATGGGGCCAATGCGATCACTTCTCAATTACCTCAACATCTCAATCAACCAATATGCAGACAATGTGCAATCATACCCAAAAGCCAGTGGTCCCAGAGCAACTCACACCTCAGGAATTGCCTTGCCTCCATCCAATCCTGGATGACAAGCACATACCTGAAGGTTAATCCCACAAAGACACAAACAATCCTACTTAGTAAACCATCTAAACAGGATACCATTCAAGTGCGTCTGAATGACATGCATCTTGACAGCTTCACACTTCTGCCTGCCAAATCACTGAAGCTCACTATAGAAATGTTTGGAAGGAAATTAACCTTTCCCACCCCTGTAGGCGCTTTAGAATGAGGCGAGTCCCATAGATACATGTGCGATATACCAGGGCGAGAGGGCCATACCAAGAACCCCTGCACGAACACAATATTGCTTGAATTTCATATGTATAGACGTAGTGTGCGCATATAAAGATACACCACTTTGTAGTTATGGTAGACCCATTCAGTCCTGCATGGCCACACAGTAAACGTAGGGTCAAAGGAGAAACCTGGACAGGCCCAAAGTGCTGATGGTAGAAAGACCTGCGCTGTTAATTCCCATAGAAACTTCCCTTTGTTCCTTAACTGTTGCAATTACTTGTTATCCCAAAAAGGAATGCACCCTGCAAGGCCACGAGACAGCACCAGGCTCCTCTCTGCACACATTCATCACAGCCAGGCCACCAGCAGACCTCCATCCCCCACCCAGCCCACCAGGACTAATGGCACCCACAACTGACCCAGACCAAGACCCTGAATTCCACGATAGTAGGTGAGTTCAGATCCCCAACCATAAAACCAGTGGTCATAAAAAATTTGAACGAACAAGACCATTTCACCTTATCCCATAATGACACACTTTGTAGGACGAGGCACAGGGAGGAATACATTATAGTCCAAAGTGGGGGGCGGAGGGGTGCAAGCCTTAGGTGTAGAGAGTGGGATATGAAGTGAGCAAAGAATGTGTGAATTAGCATGATCATGTTGCTCCCCCTTTGCCAGTCCCCGAGTTTCCCAGGTGCACGCCATAATGATAGGGTAGTATTATCTTGCAATAGTAACTCTGTAATAGCAACTCACAAGGAGCATGACCTTCAGTCCCTGGAGAGATGAGCCCAGCTGACCCCACAGGATGGAAAACAGATGTATGAGGCTGGGGCCAATCACAGCCTGGCATTCTCTATGGAGCAGACCAATGTATAGGGTCTCACCAACCAGCCATGCAGGCGTTGACTGTAAAGTGATGCTGTTCTGCCTTATAAGCTTCTGCTTGTACCAATTTTTGGCAGAACGTTCTCGCACAGCAGAGTTCTTTGCTTGCATCGTTATTTTTGTGCGATTAAAACTTGTTATCCTTGCAAGAAATCTTGTGGCCTTTTTTTCCTAGCGGATTGTATTTTTACTGGCATGAGCGTACAGCAGCGTGGCTTCAGATAGCACCCTCTCACTCATTCTCTAATGTGATATGATATATAGAATGTATCTTAGCTTTGAAGATTTGTTTTACGGAGTGGCATCCCCTGACCTAACACCTCCTACCACAACAATCCCACCTCAAAATTCTGGGACAAGAAACAGGCTGTATTTGATATGAATATTCTTCTGTATTTAAAATAGAACTTTACACTGAGGAAATCACCCACAACATTCCTTACACGTAAGTACAGTCCAGTTGTCTACAGAAAATGTATAACCTGCCTTCTTTTGTCTCACTAAGTAGATTTAGTATACACACCAACATCCACTGTTATTACATCGAATATGAACTATTCTTACACCACAATATGCAATGAACATTTAAATTATCACTGCTTGTCAGTTTCCATATATGCAAATACTTTCATCAGCAATTGACAAGATAAAATGCACTTTATTTTCTCTAACACCACCAACAAGTGCTTGGACCAGAGACAAATGTCAGAATAGAAACTTCACTTGATTCGTTCTAACCACATTGACAAGTATTAGCATTAGAGAAGATCTTTATCACATATATTGGATTCAAGTATAAGTGCCCTTCTCTTGCTACGCCATTGTCTATTGGAACACATTTCTGGTGGAAAAGTGGACCATGCCAATTCTCTTGCACTGGAGGCCTTAATCTTCATTCAGTACCTAGGTGCCACCAAGGCTCCTTGTGTTTTTGCATCACAATACACCCCTATGGCGGGAATATTTTCTGCCACGTATAAAAAGCCCTTCCTTCTTACCTCATATTTTACTGTCAACCATATGTACAGCGCTCCATTGATTCCCAGCTAGTCTTGCACTGTAAAAACCCCAAATACAAATGCAAATGCAGTGTATTGCTAGTCATGGTATGGCCCAGAGTGTCTAAGTCTTGAATGTGCATTTCTTACACTATAACTGCATTGATCAAGTCATAAATGTCAATAAATGTATCTTTTTTCACACAATGAAATCTTGAATTTTGCTGATGTGATTTTTAAAATGTTCAACCTACAGAGACTTTCCAGGTAAAGTGTACATGTGTTCCAAATATAGTACATTTTATGAGTTTGTGTTCCCAAAATTAATTTTGTCTATGAAGAACCCCATTCTCAGAAACTGAAAAACATATTTTTTAAAGTTCTTATTTGTTTTATTACCAGTACTGTGTAAACGTTCTAACCAAGTTTGGCATTCTTGACAGTGTACCTTGAACCCCTATTCACATTGAGAGCAAATGTGCACATCTGGCTATTCCATTCTAATTCGAGTTACAACAAATGATAAAAGTTGGGATAAGAGTACTTTCATTGTTAGACTGAATATTGCTTTGAATAGACTTTCTGAACTGCATTTCATCACATGTTTGTGCCCTGACGTGCCCTTTCAGAGAGGACGAATAAAATCCATATCAGTCTGTTCCCACTCAAAAAGATTGAGTACACGCCGAACTTCTAGACTGCATCTTACACGGCTTAAATCAACTCCAAGAGAGGTGTAGCCTGAGTACTTGGGTATACATTTTCACAAAATGTTTCCACCAGGGCAAAGTTTGCCCTAGTGCTAATATGGAATGGTATGAAAACTAGGGCAGTCCTTGCCCTGGTGCAAAAATGAACTAAAGAATGTATCTTTTTTTGCACTAGGGTAATTTTCGCCATTGTGCTTATTCTATCCCAAACTGCACTTGTCATGGTGCAATGGCTTTCTAATATGTTCCAATGTTTTTAGGAATAGGGCAAACTTTGCGCAAACTTTTCGCAAATGCTAATGCCGTGCAACTTTGCACTTGCACAGATGCAACATTTCTGTAATCTGATATATCTGAAACCTGCAGGGTTTAACAGACCAGCTCAAATAAATTGCCAAATAAATGACCACTCACAGAACCATTTGAGGGTAGTAATAATACACAATCTCCCAAACCACCGCAATAAAGCAGGCAAAAGAACATGTTAAAGAAACGTACCCAACCCAACAGTTTCAACAAAAATTCTCTGCTCCCCTGAGAAGCCACGCATGAACAACACTTACGAACATGGCCATCCTCCTTCCGACAAACCTCCTGGAGTTTTTAATTAGGACTCCTACCATCTCTGGTCGTGCATATGGGATCTTTGAGAGGATGCCTCCCGATGGTCAGGCAACATACCATGTTGCAGAATTAGTCCCAGTCAGGGCACTGTTTTTTTAACTTAAAAAAAGATGAAATACATTTTGGAGATGGCTAAGGAAAAGCATTTATTAATTTTGTTGCAAGACAAATGGACAGCATCCTAGTCATTAACCCATTCCCAACCAACTAACCTGCCCCGTCCTCCAGATCCGTTATTTTTCTACACTTTATGGCACTTGACGCCAAAGCTTCACGAACCACTTAACTGGCCTTCCAGCATGCTATCTCTGCTTTCCGCCTAAAACAATACTTCCCTTTGACCCAAATGGTAGCCCTCATTAATATTCATTTCGAGAGGTACCACGTGGTATTGCATTTCCATGTAAACATGGCTGCACAATGTCAGGCCTCCGCCTCCTGGTGACTTCCCAGCCTTTTGTCCCGGTCGGCTTGCGCCTGTGAGATCCACTGCTTTCATTTCATCGACCTTGCTCCAGTGCACCCAGGCAGGCCGAAAGTTGGTAGTCAGCAGTTTAAGTGCACATGCGCAGTTCAGTTCATAATAGTCAAGCACTGCCTGGAACAAACAGGGTCAAAGTGGCAGCCTAATCAAAGTTCACTAGGAGTTAGAAAGAAAAATAATAAAGTCTATGGTGATGAAACAGGAGGATGCCATGATGGTGGGGGGGCAGAGGGGGAACATTTTTCACCTGAAAAAGAAGAACCATTGTTTTATTGACTTGGGGGGTCTGAGTATTCCTGTGGATTCTGTAAGAAACAGCCTTCTTTAGAGACGGTAATGCACATGGTTATCTCTCTCTCTCTCTTAAAAAAACGATTGGGGCAACAAAACGAACCCCACAAAGTATAGTTGTGAGCATTCCCATTACAGCATTTGGATTTGAAGTGAATTGAAGTAGACTTGTAGGGGCATTGTTGTTGCCTTATGCGGGGCCACAACTCTAACTTAAACATTCGAGTTGTTCTCTCTGCATCCCTCTTGATATTGTGCTATTAAAGTGTGAAACCTTGTGCCTGCTTCATGGGATGATAGTTATCTGCTTGTGTCATTGTGCAACATGGCAGAGAATAGCTCATTGTGGAGACAAGCATTACAATGAATGTGCTTCCTCGGTGGATTTTGTGCGGGCAATACATTGGGAGGCTTTGTCAATGATGTTACTGTTGTTCGTGCCTTGGTGCTTGGCTCTATGCTATATACCATGCATCACGCCTTTTCCCGTCAAGCATTCCTAACCCTGCTGGACCAGCAGAGTGGTGTTAATGTTACGGAAACCAGAAATCATTTATCACAAAGGGGTTGTTTAAGGCTATCTCCATGACCTGTGTCCAATAATAATCTTATGGGATTTCCAAACCGAAGCAAATTCCCTAATCTCCTGCTTTCCTGTACATTTTCTGTAAGTGGTAATAATGATTTATCTGCTGCCTGGTTTCAATTATAACACCAGGACTAACCTTTCATGTTACTGTGCTTGAGTCTTGCATAAGGCAGAGATAGGTATCTGGCAATAAAGAAAATCTGCCAGCCGTATATTACACGGTATTTTATTTTATTTTATTTATTAATTAAGTTGTTTTTCAGTTTATAAAACTTTACAATTTTTACATTCATACATACTATCTTAAATTAGTTAATTTCAGAAAATGGAAAAACAAATACTCAATCATTCATACTATAAAACATAATATAAAACAGGGTATCAGGTAATAATTTCCCTATACAATATGTCACTGGGAAAAGCCATTGGTGATATTATATATGGTGACATTATGTATGAGGACAGGTTGCAGGGTTGGCCCCGGCTCCCATTAAAAAGGAAACAGGGGTTGGACGGGTGTCCCCCTCATGTTAAATGTAATAATGTCTCCGCAAAAAACAGCAAGTTTTATGTCAGGCGACATTTTCTGCGGGAACATTATAACATGGTACCTACTACACAGGGGGGGTATTGTGGGGAATTTGTAGTAACAAGCAGCAGTCGCATCCAGGCGGATTGCAGGGAATACGGCATCTGCCAATGCAATCTCACTTGTCACTGCATTCCCATGACCAATGCCATTTCACTTTATTTGACAGTAACCTATCATGTTAGAGTGTCAATGCTAATGTTGCTGTCACGGCACTGCTTCCATGCTCCTGGACCAGTAATGTTGATGTTCTCTTTCTCTTCCCTCCAACAACTTGCCTTTACTTTTTTTAGATTGCATCATTCACTCTAAGGTAAATTGACTTCAGGCACACATGCATGGGAGAGGTCACGAGGTACCTTTATAAATCTCTCTTTGTGAAGATCAGTGCATGCGGCACGTGCCGGGGCTGTTTGTCTCGCTCCTCTCTTGCATATTCGCTGTCAGCGATCTTCAAGCATTACGCTGTTTCCTCTGGCATGAATCCACCAAAATGCTCATACGCTGTTGCCAGGAACATCAACTCATTAAAATGAGGGTGCAGCGGTGCGCCAGATGACATAAAAAAACAAGCGTTGGCAATGCCAATAGTTTTGCCGTTTACTGCTGTTCTTTGCATTATGCATTTATAGGCACCAAGGTGCAAGAAGGAGAGTGCAAAGTTTTAAAGGAGGTATACAGTTGTGCAAGAGAATGAGAAGTGGAATAGAGCAAGGAAGGAAGCCATTGATCATTGATAGAAGGTGCCATTGATGATGAGCAAGAGGAAATATGAGCGAGAAAGGGTGAGTGTGATAGGGTGAGAAATAAAGTGAGAGTGTGAGAGGAAGGATGAGACAGGGTAGAGAGAGGAAGTAAGGCAGGTGGGTGGGGAATAGAGAGTATTGGTTGCGTGGGGCTAGAGAACAGGTGAGGGCAGGTGTGCATGGGTGGGGGTAGAGTAGAGAGAGGGGTTAGGATGGTTGGCGGTAGCGAGGTGGGTAGGGAGGGAGGGAATAGAGAGTGGGGGTAGGGTGGGTCATCGGTAGAGAGGAGGTGGGGTAGAGAGAGTGAGGGTAGGGTGTATTGGTGTAGGTAGAGAGAGTGGGGATAGTGTGGCTGGGGGTAGGGATGGTGCGGGTAGAGAGAGTGGTGGTAGGTTGGGGTGGAGACGGTGGGATAGAGATAGTTGGTAGGGTGGTTGGGGAAGAGAGATTGGCGGTAGGATGCGTGGAAGTAGAGAGAGTGGGGTAGGGTTGGTGAGAAATGGTTACAACTAGCAATTAGGTACTAGTAACCATCTCAATGAATAGCAGGCAAAGGAGGCCTTCAGTCATTTCTGCTGGCTCTCTGGGGTTAACAAAGCATGCACAAACACTTCGAGAAGTTACTTAATACAACTCAAAAACAGTACAGGCCCAGTATTAAGTGATGTGTTTCCACCTTTGCCAGTGGTATCATAGCAGGAAAGCTGCACTTGTGTAGTCCGCAGTTTGAAATGAGGTCAGGCAGCAGTTTCAGAAAGGGTACTTTTATTGAACGAACTCAAGAGCGTTGCTTGCAGCAGGCGCTATGCGGCCACGTAGGAACTCCATAACAAGTACATGCTACAACGTGATTGGGCCACTGGAGAATCCGTGCTGATATCAGGGCCCACCTCCTCAATAAAGCAACTCCCCACGCATCCCAGGACTGAGAGGTGGTGTCAGCATGCAACGGCATTTCTCCATTTCGAGTGCCTCTTTCAAGTTCATTAGCGGGGGTAACAAGCCCACAGATGCAATCCCACTTCACAGGGACCTACAATGACTTCAACAATATCATTGCGCTGTCATTCCTCTTATTGCTCATTTAAATAATAAACCAACTGGGATTTGCATGATAGAGGGAGTTGCCATGGAAACACAGAACATGGGGAAGGACACGTGTTCCATGAAACCCTCGGCAGACCACCGATCGCCTGATTGCAAGCTGCACTCTAGGATTTTACTTCCTGTTCTGTAATCTTCAGGGCTGTGGCCGGATAGCAGAAACCTGTGTTTTTAATGTGAATATTTTTTCACTCTTGTGAGTCAGACATGGTATCAAGAGAGATGACACAGACAATGAAAATGTAATTTCAATTACTTTATTAAAGATCAGTATGGTGTAACGCCTAACTAACCCTATGCTGTAGTGATTTCCCTGCCTAAAGAAATCTAAAAGAAGTCCATGTCACGGAGTCCAAAAGCAAAGGTTTGACTGTGTCAAAAACCTTTGGTGTTCTCATGACTACAACAAAACAAGTGGGGGAATGCCCTCAACTAAAGTCAGTGTTCCAAAGGAAATGTTCAGAAAATGTTACTTCAAGTTTCCATAAAGTTCTTTGATTCAAGTTCAACACAGTTCCAATATAATCTCTTCTCAGCACGGATTGCACAAGTTCTGAAGTTACCTTCTGTGGATTCACAGATATCACAGTTCACATTAAAAAAAAAAGATGTAGTGGTCATACTTCCCCAAGTTAAAAAATGCAACAAAAATGTTCACACATCACTACAGTCTTGGGACTCCCTTCCCCAAGACAAAGGTTCTCCAACTTTAACTCTTAGGGACCTCCTATCCTAAGAGTCACCATCACAGCAGATGAAAACTCCCCACTTCACAGGCTCATTGATTCACAAGTTCATGAAAGAACGTAGGGTCCATCTGACCCTCCTTTGGTTAGTTTCACCAATAGTTTCTTTAGTTTTCACCCCTAGCCACTTGTCAAACCTTATTAGTAGCTTCTGGTCTTGGCGCAGTTGTTGGACCACACAGCCCACCCATTACAGGTCACACAACCAGAGGGCAACTGTTGTGCTTGTAACTTGAGTCTTGATGTTAATAAAGTTGACACAAGGAAACCCACTGGTCTAGGGGCCGTTGTCAGACATACGGTCCACCCATCACAGGTCACACAACCATAAGTTCCCCCCTGCTGATGCTCAATAGTACAAAGCACTCTTGAGGTGTCTCGTTGACAGCAGGGACAGCCACTGGTGCGGGCTCTGCTCTCTCTCCGCACAGCTTCTCCGTCTCGAGCCTGCACCTCCAGGGCCAATGCTCATACGTGGACCACAGCTTCAGGGTTCCACATCTCCCAGCGACTCCTGCTGCTGGTTCAATACTTTGAAGATCCTGGGCTCAAGGGAATAACTCTGCCCCTCTGCTTCGGGTCCCATGAGTCCTCTGGGTCTCTTGCCAGCATCTTGGCTTCTTCCCCTAGACCACCATGGCTGCCTCCATACATGGTTCTCCTGCTGCTCCTCGGCTCTCATGTCTTCCTGTTGCTCACACCTGTCTTTCCACCTCCATCTTTTATACGCTCTCTGAATGTCAAGGGGCTGCAGGTGTTTCGAGTCACTCCTAATTGCCTGTCCTTGCATATACCTATTATAGTGACCTGCCTGATCTTGATGACTACACGCCTCTAAACATATCTTCTTCCTCACAGTATCAATGTAGTTTTGACACTGGGCAAACTGAATTGCTCCTAGTTGCCTCTTCTTCTCATAGTACTGGAATGGGGAGTTAAAGAGGGTAAAGGAATAGGACTGACAATAGCCCATAAAGGCTAAGCAAGGGGAGGGGGCTTACTATCAGGAAAGGGGGATACCATGTCTCATCCTCAGGTACCCTCTCTCCAATCCCGAAGGACCCTCTACTCAAGTGATTCTCCCTCACTTGTCCGCCCCCAGGGTCGGGATCCAAAAGCAATGGCCCTCCCCAGGCCACCTGAACAGAGGATCCCAGGGAGTAGATGTGAGAGTACCCTCAGGTTCCCCACATACCCTTCCCCATAGCATTGTGGACCTATCAGCTTCAAAGCAAAGGGGAACTTTGAAAGGTAGTCCACGTTGCCTTGCTCTCGACCTTTTCCATGTTCCACTGAGAAGCAATAGGGCTGAAGGTCCAAGAACCACTGCATAACTCTAGAGTTGGATTATTTCCTTTGGCTGATCCATACCAATGGAGAATGATCTGTAATCAGTCTGACTTTTCAGGCTAAGAGATAGTATTTGAGATGAGGAATGGCCCATTTTACAGATAAGGCTTTTAATTCAATGACTGGATAATTTCTCTCCTAGGGAACAGTTTTTTGACTGATATATAGCATGGGATGTTCCAGCCCATTTTGATTTTGAGATAGCACAGCACCCAATCCTGTCAAAGAGGCATATGTTAGCAGAATACATTCCTTAGAGAAATCTGCTACCTTCAAGATGAGACTTTGGCATAAGGTCTGCTTCAGAGTGTTATAACAGATATCATCTTCTGTCCCCTGTTTGATTTTCTGGGGTTCAGCATTTTTCAACTTATCTGTCAACTGGGCAGTCTTACTCGAGAAATTTGGAATGAATCATCTATCAACCCCAAAAAGGCTCACAGATCCCTTTTGGTCTTTGGTATGGGAGCATCAAGGATTGCTCTGACCTTTTCCTGTTTGGGTAGACACTACCATTACCTACACAGAACCCTAGATATTTAACCGCTGATTGAGCTAGCTTGCATTTCTTAGGGTTGGCTGTTAAACTTTCCTTCCTTAAGGCTCTCATAATGGCATACAGATGGGATAAGTGATCTTCCCATGTTTGACTATTGATCACAATGGCCCTCATTACGACCCTGGCGGAAAGCGACTGACCGGACCGCCACAGCGTAAATAGCGTTTCCGCCATTGCACGATGGAGCAAAGTGCGGCCCATTCCGACCCATCGGGCACGAGCACCACGCCATGGCGGAAGTGCAAAGTCCGCGATGGCGGAAATGACCCCAAAACGGCCCACACCGCCGCCGTAGGGCGCCCTAGGTGCAATACCGCCACCCATCATAGCGGACACCGCAGTGAGCGCCAACCGGAAAGTACGGCGACCGTAAATATACGGAAACGGAAGTAAAAACATGGGCCCGGAACGGGAAACAACACCCCGTACACCTATAAAACCACAAAATACACACAACCACTAAAAACACCACCCTGAGACACATCCCAACCCGTCATCCACCCTAGTGAAACCAAGAAAAATGGGAAAAGTAGCGAAGAAAGCGTGCGACCGCAAGCGGCAGGTCCACTTCTCCCGTGAGGAACTCACCGTACTCACAGAGACCCTCCAGGAGAATGCCGCCGCCGTCTTCTCCACGCAAATGACCAGGACGGCACTAGCGAACAAGAAGGCCATATGGGCCCTGGTGGCACAGCGGGTAAGTGCGGTGGGGACCGCACCCCGCAACCCACAGCAATGCAGGAAGCGGTGGGACGACCTGCGGATACGCGTCCGTAGCATACTTTCTGCCAACCGCAACATTGCCACAGCCACCGGGGGAGGGTCGGAATCACCCATCAAGTTGACCCCCTGGGAAGAAATCTGTGCCTCCACCATTGGAATGGAGAGCATAGAGGGAGTCGGAGGGATGGAGAAAGGAGTGCAGACATCCGGAGAATCAGGTAGGTGGCCCAAATAAAACCATGCCAAATCCACAATGTCCAATCATGTGACTCACATGTGTCCACATAGCGCAACAGCAACACATGGCCAGGAGAACGTCCACACACATTGGCCTGATAGCGCACTTTAAAACCACAATAAATACATAAATAATTAAAAACCCCAAAAACACCCACTACACGTGCAGCAGGCACACCCTAACTGCAGGCTGCCAAACAACTGCACCCTCACTCCACACACAAATGAAAGCACCTCCAAGGCCCCGACCCAAATCACCCTCAGGTACCACCCCAATGCATGTGATACATTGCCATTCCAATTCCCACAGACCCATTAATAACGCTCGCCCTCCTTTACTCCACCACAGGGTCCGATCCAAACGACGAGCTCCAAGACACCCCTACCAGCACACCTGCAAAGAGGGCCAAGACCGACGGCCAAAGACCCTCCACCTCAGCTGCACGCATCAAGACACGGCAGCAGCACATCTCAAGTGGCAGCACACAGGAGGGAACATCAACAGGCACCCCAGCAGCCAGCATGCCCACAACAGCACCACCACAGGTCCCCCCAATGGATGCCACAGAAGGTACTGCCTCTGGTGGCAGCAGCACCATAGGTGGCCCCCCATTAATGGCAGCATGCTCCGACACAGAAGACGGGATGTCGAAGTCAGATCCATCCATGACCTGTCCCAATCCCCCTGTCTGTTCCATCCCGTACACCATGAGGATACCACGCAGGGGCACCCACAAGACGACGACTGGCCATCCCCCACAAGCCCTGTGGCAGGGCAACATGAGGCGAACAGCCCCTCTGTGACACCACCGCAAATGGCCATGGCCCAGCAGAGGCAACAGTCCCTCGACCAGTTAATCGTGCAACAGCAGCAACTGGCCACGCTCCTCAAGGACCATGCCGATGGATGTGGGGGCACTAAGGCAGACATAGAAACATCAACTGAGACACTTAGGGCACAAATGGAGAGTAGCACCGAGAGCCTGAGAGTCCAAATGGAGAGTAGCACCGAGAGCCTGAGAGTCCAAATGGAGAGTAGCACCGAGAGCCTGAGAGTCCAAATGGAGAGAAGCACCGAGAGCCTCAGGGGGGAACTGCATGCGACGTCCAAAGACGTATGTGCCGAACTTGCCGCAGTGCGCCGTGTGCTCACTGAGCTCTCACAAACCCTTAGGGACATGCATGGACGTGAGCAGGCAGAGACATCATCCGTTGCAAGTTCCGTCCAGGGCAGCCCCCAACGTAGATCTGGGAGGAACCTGCGCTCCACAGGCAGGGGTGCCCCTGATACCCGCAGAGGGGGCTTGCAATAGCGACTGCCCACTGACAATGAGCATCTTTGGACACTGGTGTTCGGGGGGGAGGTAGGAGGGTGGAGGGGGTGTGTTGGGCTCACTTGGGTGGCGGGTCGATAGGGTGTTCAACATGATATCACATATGCCATAAACAATGCACGATCAAACAATGAGATGTGTGGACAATGATCTTTGTGTACTAGGCCATCATAGGCGTACAGTCCATATTGTGCATGTACCAGACACACACAGTGCCACGAGTCCCGTGTCCATGTATCAGCCACCAGGCGTGAGTGCTAGAAGCATGCATCTATGAGATGCTGACGAATTTCACGGCCCTCCTGTGCCTCGCAGACTCCTTGAGGTGCTGCCACATCCCCACCCTCATCATGACCATCTTCAGGTGCTTGCAGTTCTGCGTCAGGGGGCATGGGCACATTTCTACGTACGCACATGTTGTGGAGCATGACACATGCCATCACCATCTTTGCAACCTTCTCATGGCGGTACAGGAGTGCCCCGCCAGACCTGCTGAGGCACCGGAAACGAGTCTTCAGTAGGCCGAATGCCTGTTCAATGACTACACGGGTACGTGAGTGGGCATGGTTGTAGTCCTCCTCATGCTGGTCCCGTGGGTTCCGGACTGGTGTGAGGAGCCATCTCTTCAGTGGATATCCGGCATCACCTGTATGTGGACGATAAACGAATTATGTGGAATGCCATTGCTACGTACGCACCCCCCCACCCCCTTCCTGCCAGGTCATTGCCGCATCACATACCCCACATCATCATGCATGAAATGAGACTCACCGAGTAGCCAGGATCTGTTCCCTGCGTGTCGCTCCATGTAGCGTGGTATTGTAGAGTTCCTCAAGACCATAGAATCATGGGTTGATCCAGGGAATCGGGCACAACAATGTGTAATGATCCTGTTGGAGTCACACACCATTTGTACATTCAGTGAATGAAATTGTTTTCGGTTGCGGTACTGGGCCTCCATGGCATGTGGGACGACCAATTCCACATGGGTGCAGTCGATGGCACCAATGCAACCCGGTATGCCGGCAAGTGCATGGAATCCCACTTTTGTGTTGGTAATTTCCTGCTCCGAGCGTGGTAGAGAGATGTAGTCGTCTGCGTGCTGCAGGAGGGCATCGAGCACTTGCAATAGTGTCCGTGAGAACAGTGGCTGAGAAATGCCATGCAGCTGTCCGACTGTGTGCTGGTAGGTGCCTGTGGCCAGGAAGTGGAGTACAGACACCACCTTCAGTAGGGGTGGGATGGCGGTTGGGCTATCTATCATGCTGACAAGGTCAGCCTGTGTCATGTCCACAATGGCGGCTATGGTGTCCCGGTCCAAACGGTAGAGGGTGTGGATCTGCTCATCAGTGAGGTTGAACGGATGTGCTCGGAGGCGTGGGATTGCGGGCTGCCTGCGTGGTGGTAGTGGCTGTGCTGGCAGCCCTTGCTGGCCCTGCCTTGCCCTCCTCCTCCTCCTGCGTCTCCTCCGTGCGGCCGGTTGTAGTTGGTGTTCGTCTTCTTCTTGGAGTTGGAGTACTTGCAGTGCTATCAGGTCCCCCAGGGCCAACATCGCGAGTCCTGCCGGTAGCATTTCGGAGTGGTTGTGGGAGGAGACTGGGCGTGCAATTTATGTGTTTTCAGGCTGTATGGCCTCCACCTGTGGTGATTCATTCCACCTGTGCAAGCTGCTCTCCCCTTTGGGCGAGCACGTCCCGCACACAACGCTGCAATTCGAGGAATGGCATCTTGCTATTACAATCATGTATTAGTACCCGATGGCCGTGTAACATTGGTTGATATGTTCATTCGGCTATGGTCCCATTGTTTCACATGCATTCTTTGCAGTCGCGAACAGACTTGTGAAGGGTCAGTGGAACGTAGTACTCGAGTAACGGTGGACCCTCATGCATCACTGTACCGAGGTTCACCGACGGGCGGGGCCTCCCATTTGTGAGTGAAGGCAGTTGCCATTTTCACACACAGCCGCACTAGATGGATTAATTTGTGATTTCAAGCGGCCACAGATGCCTTTTCGACGTGATGTTGCAAATGAGGAATTCGAAGGGCGGCGCTTTCGGTCTTCAGCTAGCGGCGAGGAGATGCCCACAGGTCTGACTGCAAATATAACGTTCTATTGTTCAGTGTCCTTGGGACAGGGGCCATGGCGAGGATGCAATGATTGATATGAATAGTTTGGGATGCGCAATAGCGAAGTGGATGATGAGGCCGGACGTTCCCAAATACATGTTACTTCACAACACTGGAATTACGGGCTGGGGCACAGTGGATTTTGCAGGCTGCATAACGCACAGACTCAATGGAATTCTCACATGTTATGTGAGTATGGTAACAGGCGTTCTCATTACGGGATGAGGGAATGATGAATGGATGCATGGGCAGATAATTTGATACGGTGTTTGCCATGTACAGGGCTTCTTGGAATCTGTCCGCCTCCCCTGCGCTATGTGATGCAGGGCTGCCATAGTGGGACCATCGTCTATCTGGCCTTGTTGAGCCCTCCCTGTCTCGACGCGCCTTCAGACACTTGTGTCCATGCACGTTACCAATCCCATCTGATGGATTCTGTTTTCACAGACGCATGCACAGGTACACTCGTTTGTGATGGTGTTTTCACCTCGATATGGATAGTTATGAGTCGCAAGTGGTTTTGGGGTGGTGATGATCCTTTGGAGTGGGCTAGCATGCATATGGCTGTGGATTTAGTGTGATCATTGAGGTGAGTTGTTCGGATGTAGTTCTGATGGCCATTCTTTTCTTTTTCTTTTCTTTTGGTTGACAGGTATCTCCTCCCCTTTTGCCACTGCCATCTGTATGCCACTCCTGCAGATGGGTTTTACTCCCGACACCTGCTGCTTCGTGTTAATCAGTGGAGCAGCATTACGATCTTATGGGACGATCGCCAATGGGCCACATGCCCTTACGCAGTACTAGTGGCTCGGAGCAACATTTCGGCCTTTCAGCTGGACTAGTGCCTCCCTATTGGGACGGCCCTGCGGTTCTAGGCGCTTCCATGTTGCCTTTTCGTACGGAATGTAGACCCTGTGTACCATGAAGGAACAGGGCGTCACACAAGAAGTAGCTGGTCATTTCTTGCGGATGCAGCCCACAATGGTGAAATGTGTTTTGGAGTTCATGGCCTAATGGCTGTATGGGCTTGGTGAATTTGTTGTGCATTAAATTTCTATTCTGATATGGGCCGTGTAGCGTTCTTCTTTGCAAGTGATGTGGCATATTCCTATTTGGGGAGCAATGTATTGTGAGGAGATCTGCATTGGGTTCCAGCTTCGGAGTATAGTTGCGTGGTACTGTGCTGGGCGCGTTTGCCTACGAAGCCCAGTGAGGTCAGGGGTGAGGGCTGCCAATATGACTGTTTGGATGATGTCATGCTCAGGGGCGGGGGATTAGGTTTTGTGTAACAGATGCCGGTCAGCCAGGTGGATTGGTGGAATGATGTGATTATCGGAATATTGCTGGTCACAGGTGCCTGTGTTTGCGTGCGTTTCTTGGTGGGAGACTGGGGTCATGTCCATTGGTATGGCTTCTGTATTCGTGCCATCTGTGCCCTGCAGCTCCCATTGGCCCCTCTTGTGATTCTTTTGTTCGTTGGCATGCATGGGTGACTTGTACATTTCACTGGTTGCATTGTGACTTCGTTGCACCTACGGGGAGTTGTACTATGTGGCCAGGGAGTGGTGTACAGGCACTCAGTGGGGCCGTTTACGGTTGATTCGCGATGCCGTACTTCTCACCATGGCGGAATGGTACTTTCCGCCGTGCTTGATGGCGTTAAGTACATGTCCGCTAGGGTCGGAATTCGCGTACCCTTGCGCCATGGTGGTAATTACGGTTTGGCATGGCGCGCGCGCGCGTACTTGGTGCAGTTAGCGTTGGCGTTCACTACGGTGTCGCTAATGGCATCGTACTTTACGGTGACGGGTTATAGTCGCACCGAGCGCTATTCGATGGCGGTATTGCATTTCCGCCATCGTTTTTCGCTTTCCGCCAGGGTCGTAATGAGGGCCAATATCATCAATATATGCCCCACAGAAGTCAGAATAAGGTTGTAAAATGTTATCTAGTAACCTTTGAAAGGTTGCTGGAGCCCCATGAAGACCAAATGGCAAAACTTTTACAAATCTCACCCACTGTGCCATAAGCACTCAGGGTTGAAACTTCAATTTTCACAGTCATGTTAACATTTGCCAGAGTCATTCGGAGTCATTCATACGCCACGCTCAGTCTGTGGTCATACCAAACTATTGTTTTTTGGCCCTGGAAGGCACAGCACATTTGCCCCTACATTTGAGTGTGCACAGATTCCTGGTAACAACAGCAGGCCCGCAGACATCCCGTCAACATGCTCCAAGTATAACGCTTGAAAAGCAGGCAAGCTGATGATCTTCCAAACCAAGCCACATTGTTTCCTGGCCCTGTGCAGAGCTTGGGAATCACGCACTCTGTCAGAAAGTACGAAAAAAGAATCTTCTTTTTGTTTGTGAGTGGTTGGACGGTGAGTGGGAAGGGGGCACCAAAAGAAGGAACTCATTAAAGCATGGATTGGCAGAAGCGCAGCCCTCCTTGAAAAAAATCAAGGACCGGCTGGTGCTTTGGCCATTTAATTACCAAGCATAGGCGAGTTGCCATGTCAATGCCATAGACTGCTCCCAAGCTCCCCATTATCCTTTCTCTTTTACAGTACCAATGTTTTGGGCATTAGGCGGCGCAATTGCCACCAAATAGACCGTAACCAATAACATTACATAACCCTTGACATTGTTCAGGACATGAGTGATGACCCTTGGCCCTTGACCCTGATAAAACATCACAAAAAGTGCATCATTCGTAGAATGAGATACATTAAGTGTAAGGTTTATACGTTAAAATAAAATGGCACGAAAACAGAAAAAATGATTTTTTACATACCCATTGTTTATTAATTAGGGTGTTGCCTTGATATGCCAAATGCACGCCTAGCCTAACCTAACAATCATAGACTGAGTGTGTTGCCCTCATATGCCATCATAGCCTTTTTTGGCTATCTACCACCATCTCATGGCAATGGTCACCTGTGTTTTATTTATTCACTGCTGTAAATGCATCATGAAAAGATTTAAACGTCTCTGTGGATATTTTATGGACAAAACTATTTTTGTAAAGAATTTTCATGTGATATAACTTAGTTGGGTGCCCATTGAATTGGCTATTCATCTATGTGTGGCACCTATATTTCTGTCAAAAGATGTTGTGTTTTTTTTATTTTATTTATTTATTAAGACGTGGTTTTTTTACAAACCTTTGTCAAAACATAAACCAAGTACATTAAAACCATTTACATCCTGTCCCATTTCGACCACTACTGTATAGAGCTCCATTAACATCTATTAACTCAGAGAAATCTACTAATCTGAATCATGACAACCGTAAATGTTAGTGTTGTTAATTCAAAAATGCACTTTTCCAGATAACAATCTTTAAAATGCCCCTAATAGACACATTTTCCCCTGTCCAACACAAGTACCACCAGTCTACCGCATTATGGGGGCGATTCATGGAACAAATATGCGCCGAAATTTGTGGCGCAAGCGTGAAAAAGCAAGCGCACGCACACGCATGTGATTCATGGAAGGCCCTGCGCGTGTTTTCCCCGGGATGTGCGCCAAATCCGTGGTTGGCGCACACGGGCGTATAAGTCATTTCAACATCCCGAACGCCATGCGCAACGTGCACAGTGAAAGCGCACAATGAGTAGCGCACACACCAAAAAGGGGGCGGAACACCTGGAATGGGGAACAACGCGTGAAAATGAAGGCGGAACTGGGGAAGTACTGCTGGGAACTACCCGGAACACCCACACGCGCGCGAACAACACGTATTCATGGAATCGAATACGGGAAACCCGTGCACTCCAAAAGACACACACAGGCGTAAACACATCCACCACACGAAGGCAGGCGGAAGCATCCCAGCACAGTATAAAAGTGCGCGCAAACGACAAACACGTATATACAGCTACGATGAATGTCCTATTTCTCGCAGCACTGATCATGGGACACTGCAGGAGGAGGAGAATAGCCAGGCCCTGCATTTGATTGCCCAGGACCGCACTTCGGGATGTCTGATGACCAGGTCTATGGCAGGTATAGGTTTCTACCTCATATCATCCTAGACCTGGTCACTGAGTGGGAGGATGACCTCACATCACCCACCCTGTGCTCCCAAGCACTGAGCCCCTTGGCAAAGGTGCTCAATGTCCTGCATTTTTTGACCACTGGGTCATTTCAGCAGATAACTGCCATAGTTGGGGGTGTCTCACAGGCCACGCAGTCACGCTGCCTACACCAGGTGTTGGCAAACATGAATGCACGCCCCTCAGTTTGCAGGCACATATACATGCCCAGAACACCAGCAGAAAGGCAGGCCGTGGTCCAGGACTTTTACAGGGTGGCACACTTCCCCAAAGTGCTTGGTGCCATAGATTGCACCCATGTGGCCCTATGTCCACCTAGGGCCACTGAGCACATCTATCGAAACCGCAAGCACTGGCATTCTATCAACATACAGGTTGTATGAGATGCCCATGGAATTATCACCTCTGTCTATGCAAACTATCCTGGGTCTACCCAGGACAGTTTCATATACAGAATGTCCACCCTCAGCCAGGACCTGGAAGCTGGGAAGCATGGCGACACATGGCTCATTGGAGAGTACAAATGTCTGTGCACATGCATGCATGTCACACACAGACAAATACACAAACCCAACTAATGACAACCATCCTCATCTCCCCAGGGGACAGTGCCTACCCTCTGAGCAACCAGATGATGACGCCAATACGGAACCCCACCACACCACCCCAGGTAAGATACAACCATGCCCATATTGCAACCAGTTGCATAGTGGAGCGCACATTCGGAGTGCTCAAGTCATGCTTCCGCTCCGTTGACCGCTCTGGCGGGCAGCTACTATATGCACCCCCAGTAGTGTGCAGGATCATTGTGGCAGCATGTGTCCTGCACAATGTTGCAACACGGCAGGGTGTACCGGTGGACATGGTGGTGTCCCCACATCTCCAACCACAGGCACAGGCGGTGCCCATGGGAGGGGGAAATGCACATGGCGAGGCAGCCCAGACCCAGCTTGTGGCCACATTTTTCACCTAAACTCCCACCCCTGCGCAGTGCACACAGGCCTGGCACATACCAGGTGACAATCGATGATGGCAAAGAGACAGTCAACTGTCACAACCTTACCACCCTGAGAATGTTGGCACGGATGTTGCATTGTGTGCATCCCTAGCTACTTAAACATAACCAATCCTGTGTGACCAAAAGGAACACATGCAAGGTGTATATCACACCCCCCCTGTAAAACAGGCCATGACAATCAGTGGTATGTCACCCAAACCCTCCCAACTCACATCACCCTTGTCCGCCACACCATGACATGGCATGCAACCGCAAAAGAGCAAACCAAAAGCACAACACATGGCCAATTAGATACGAAGTGACACGTGATAAATGGAAAGAGGCCTGACACAATCACACCTGACATGGAATCAGATTAAATGACTGACCAACAACCTCCCACACATACAAAGTCATACACAAATGCATGCCACCAGCGGTACCATCAACAAAAGACAGAATGCCTGTTGGCATGCACATTGGCCAAGCCAAATCTGCAAATCCCAAACCCGTGTGCTGTGTGTGTCTCATGCAACACACTGTTCAGCACACAGCACAGTGAGAAGCCATTGTGTTGGGGATACACCTTGAGCATCATATAAAAAAGACAAGCAACAAAAATACCCTACACTGTACACGATCCCCAAATGGTAAGTGATCATACGCTGCAGGTACACAGCATGCCAGAGAAGTCAATCTGTGTGCACGTGTGGGCATGGAAGGGTGGTTGTATGTGTGGGGGAGAATTGTGTAGGTGTGTGTGTCAGTAGGGACATGCACTCAATACATGCCTGTGAAATCTAGTGACCGTCAGTGTCATGTACACATCACATGTGAACATTGGCCATGTGTACACCCCAGTATGTCAAACCACAACAATCCTCTGACACCTGAAAAATAAACACAACACAGGAACAGCCATTGACCAGCAGAACACATCATGTACATAGTACCCCACAATGACAATGTCAGAGAGTGCCCAAACACTTTAGCCCAAGCGTACTGTCCGACATCAAAAGGCCCTCCCTCATTTACTCATCACCATGACCTTCAGAAGAACTGTGTCTGTGGTCCGTTGGCTTCTTCCTTCTAGTCTACCTGGCTTAAGGATCCTCTTACCCCTTGGTTTCCTTGTTCCACATTTTGTGTAAATAGGATCCAGCCCCCTCAGAGGCCACCTTGACTGGTAAAAATACCAAATCACAGAGAACTCCAAGGAACCAAACCCCCAAACCTGGGTAAAAGCCTGTAGCCACAAAAAAAATCTGGAAGAGTCTCCAGTAGAAGACTTGAAGTCGCTGAATATGGCCAAGCACATGTTCAAGCAGAATGATAGAATAACTGCCAAGGTAGCACAGTTGAACAATGGTTCAACAGGATGGGGAGCAATTTCAGTACAGAACAATCAATGAGGATGCAACAACTGATGGGTAGTGTCACAGCTCCAGTCTCCAGGTGCAGGAGTGGCACAAACCAACCACCCCCTCCGCGGTCTGGGTGCCTGCAAGGTAAAATTTACACAGGCCTCTGAGACCCCAGCGGGGAAAGAGGGTTAGGAATCCGTTGGTTGGATAGGCATCAGTATTTAGGATAACCGGAAAGAGGGTCAGGAGAGGGGATGTGGATGGGCAAGGGAAAGTAGTGAAAATACAAAATACAACTATTGACAATTACAAATACTCAATCATAGAAATCATGTACTTCATGCACATTGTACAAAATGGCTCCAAGGCGAGCAAAAGAGAGACTTATCTCTGGGGTGAGTGCTGGCCTCCTGCCTGCGTACTCTCAGGTCCTGTAACAGGAGCAGTTCAATGCTGCAAAGAGAGCTTGAGTTACTATTCTGTGTGTGTTTTCCCCTCACACACATAACACCATTCATGCCTCGAACTTAGTGACTCCTCCCCAAACAAGCACTCTTGTCTGCTGCTTTGTTCGTATAGTTTTGCTTGCCCCCGTGATGGTTTATACACTGTTAATGCAGTAAGGTAGCCCAGCGTTAAACGGAAGACCATGTGTTAAAAATCACACATGATAGAATGTGTCTTGGATGTGCTGCTCGACGCGTGTTGCGAGGAGCGACTTCAGTTCAAGTTGCGTTCTGCCAGACTCGGCTTTCTATAGGCCGCGCATGTGGCTAATTTCATATGCTAATGATATGCACTGCACTAGAGTTTGTGCGTCGCTGGGTGCCCCCCCTTAAGCTGTATTAGTTTGTGGCTAGGAACACTACTGTGCTAAAAACTTAGCTTCTATGGAGCAGGGGGGTCTCGAGGATATAGGCGACGCCCCCTGCGTGTGCGCTTGACAACTTGGAAAGCTTCTTGGCATTTGCTCCTCAATGGGGCTTAGCTGTACTGTGCGCATCCTCCCCAACGCCTGGCTAAGCTCCCCAGCACTGGCACTACTTAGCTTGCATGTGCGAGGGGCCTTGAGGAAGGTGGGCTGGGGCGTGGCCCCTCGTGCTGCTCACCTTGCTCGGAGCTCTTGGAAACACGTCTGCTTCTGTCGGACGTCTGAGCACAAGCCCTGTGCGTCTGCTTGTGCACGCATGCGCACGTGTGCACCACCCAACGAGACCAGGGTTTGTAGTTCTTGGCCAGGTGTCTGCTGGGAAAGGTAGTCTGGAGGCTCCTTTTCCTGCAGAAAGGCATAAAAGCTTTTAATAAGGTTGGAAAGTTTCCTATGGTTGTGTCTTTATGCTGCTTGTCACTGGGCCATGTCTGAGACCTACATCTGACCTCCTCCCACACAACCCCAGGTTCTGTACCCTGACAGGTAGAGCTGGAACTTGATCCAAAAGTAACCAAGGAGGCTGGCACAACTGGATGGTTGAGCTGAAAACCAATCAATCCTTGATAGTGTGAACAAAGAAAGGCAGAGACAGCACAAGTCTGGAAAGGCACAGAGAATGCGAGATAGCCGGAAACAGCCGACAGCAAGTTAAGAGCCACAACAGTTGAATAGCATTGGTAAAAGCCAACAGGCAACATAAAGGCATGGATGTAATAGATGAAAGACAGGAGGAGCGACAGAAAGATGCTGTTGAACAGAAGTGTACTGAGGCAAACCGAGGCAGTGTAAGAGTACGTGGAAATAATAGCCCGAGAGACGGGTGGACAGATCTGCAACAAGGACAGTAGCAGGAACAAGAAAAGGGACTGAAGGTACCAGAGTGTGAAAAACAAGTAAAAGAGCAGTAGTCCAGTAGGAAAATTGTGGCGTCAGGCAGCCCCAAAGTCCAAGAGGGAAGCCAGACACACAATGTGCCATCCAAACGAAACGGAGCCTAGTAGTAGTATAGGTGGAGATCTCAGGTGAGGACTGGACCGTGAGTTGTGCCTCTTGGGTCACATTCCTAATGAATCCTGCTTTGCCACAATCCCCAGTGGCTGAACTCAACACGTACCAACTTGACATTGTCAAAATCCGGCTCCCTCCCACCATCAGTGTGACTTTGCCAGCCAAAGTGTGCAGGCTACCGTCTACAGCATGAAGTGCATCAAGCACGTATACAGGCAAGAAAAGAACATACATCACAAATAACATCAATAAATGGACAGTTCAATAATGTACTCACCAAATTGATTGCAGACATGCTGTGGAGAAAACATCCATAATCCCCACTTGGGGTGTTAACACAAGTGGTACAGCAGCAGACAGGCCACAGATATGATGAAAGTCCAATGCTCTTGTGTAAATGGTTGTCACACCGAACCATCCTTGCGAGCCCATGGTTAAGGGAAGCAGGAGTGCCATATGTGTCAGGACCCCAAGCCGCAAACACATACACGAGACAAGCTTGAATGGGCCCCAATGGAACAGACAGTGGATGCTTTCAAAAGCCACAAAGCACCACACTGTCACATGAATGAACAATAGACAAACAATTTTAAACTATATTAACTTATTAAACTAACTATCAAATAAAAAATGCCCACATACGACCCGGGGGGGAATGCACCCAGGAGGGGGGAGGTACAGGGTGCACCTCAACACCCACATGCGATGATGTTGAGATAAAAAAAAACCTCCATGGGCTCAACGCATGCACGGCCCAACCTGTGTGGGAGATAAGTCGTCATCCGAGTTACCTTCCGGATGGAAAGCTGAAGGTGGATGTGGCACAGTACCCTGACCACGCCTATGCGCAGCTTGCCCCTCATCGGCAGCAAGTCTGCGGGACTGGTAGACCTGGTCCTGTGCATCGATGACATGTAGGTCACCATGCAGCACCTCACGTGATACAACTGCTTCCTCTTGCAAGGTAGCACGTGTAACATGGACTGCTTCCTGCATGGCCTTGCATGACATCCGGAGCACCTCCCAGCATGCACGTAGCTCAGCCAAGATGATATTCTCAAGCTGCGCTAACCTCTCCTCTGTCCGCTCCCTCTGGGACATGTTGAGCACACCCAGAGTAGATCTGAGGGATTGATGGTCATCCCTCAGGGCCTTCCTGTGTGCCCCTGCGTGAGCAGCAAGTGCTTGATGCAGAGACACCATTTCAGCCTGGCGTGCCCTGTCTGATGCTGCCATGCCCAGCCTGAGCGAGCGGCCATGGACTGTGCTGCCCACTGCTGGAGATCCACCTGCCTAGCAGGGGGGAGCACGGATTGGGCCACACATTTCATGCTCTGAGCGATCTTATCAATTGCTGCCCTCTGTTGTTCAGAATTGGCACACATGGCTTGCTCCCACTCAGTATACCTCAGTGGCACATGGCCACCGCGTTGCTGGGCTTGACACCTGTGGGGCCCAAGGAGCCCGTGGTCCTCGCTGAGTTGGCACCGCCCGTGGCTGCAGGACTACATCCCCCCATTGACATGATGCCCCAGGCAAATCAGCAACTGGTGTCGAGTGTGACCGTGCGTCCCAATCCACCACATGTGGAGGTTCCAACACTGGCTGGCCCCTCAGTGCAGGTGTCACGGACAGAGGATCGTCCACATCAGAATCACTTACCATTGACGAACGAACATGACGCGCATCCAACTCAACATTGTTGTCAGAGTGATCGTCCGAGCTAGACCCATTGCCAGCCCTGGACATGATGGCTGCAGCACAAGTGGGTCCTCATGGCCTACCACCCCGCGACCCCCACTTGTGCCGGGTTGCCAATGTAATAGCAACCCCGTGTCAGGATTGACATCACCATCCTCTGGCTCCATGGCGTCATCATCTGTAATGTTGAAAAAAGAAACATGAGTGCACATGTCAGATGCACATAACGCACACACACAAAGACATCACATCGACAGCCAACACATGAAGCAGACATGTCACACACAAATGAAATTCCGTTATGCATCCAGTGGCATCGATATGCAAACACATCCCAAAAGCAGAAATGGATGTGTGTAAATAGCAAAGCCTACACATGTACTGAATGTAGTATATCACCTCCATCACACACCACCTCTGTCAGGCACATGTCACAGGCAGAAATGACAGATGGCAACAAAGAGATGGCACATACCATAAGCATGTCTGAACTGCCAAATGGCCACAGCTGCAAGTGAATCCAAACACACCATGACTCACGTAATATGCATGTACACATGCATCACTAAATCATCATCGCCAATATTGCTTCATCCATCTGCAGTCGGCCCGTACCGGGTGTCATGGGCCATGTAGACATAGTGAATGTCCCGAGCAAAGCAAGGGCCTGCAACCAGGCATGAGGGACCATAACGCTCAGTACGATCAGAGCTGGCAGCCATGAAGCCTCCAGAACACCCCTCAGGGCCTGCTTGAGCACATTGTGCTATGAATGTGTCCTAAACCATTATTCAGTGTGTCAAATCATCACGACCAGGCACCACCAGATTAGCTAAGTGGACCTGGGCGTAATTGTGCCAGTTGAACATAACAGGTGCAATGCTGAAATATCACCAGCATTAATGTCAATCAACTACATATTAGTCAGTCAACAAAAAAGCTTCAGAAGACACATGTGTAAATTCACACTTTCACACACACATAAGTGAGTAGCTGCAATGTTGCACTACACACCGTTGAAGCTGCTCGCATATGTCCATGTGAAAGTGTTCAAAAACACCCGTGTACCCATACACCCGTATTGTGATCATGAACAGCAACAAATACAGCAAAGCAAGCAGCTACAACTCTGCTTGCTTTGATGTATGTGAAAGTGTACACATACACATGTGCAGGCATCTCCACAGTCATTACAACCCGATTGGCAGGCTACAGTCAATCTGCGGCCTATACCGGTTAGTATAGGCCGCAGATTGACCTATCAACTTTGCTAAACCCCCACTGGGGTTTTTCAATACTGAGTACATGTGTCGCAGGATGCACCTGTGCGTCTGTCTTTCATGACAGTGAAGGGATGACAATCTAACCATACATGCCAGGTCACTTTGACATTGCAGCAGTGAGTAGGCATGTAGAACGGTGTAACATGGCTCAGAAGTTGGTTGTGGCAGTGCAGAGCATGTGCACGTAACCGACTATCTACATCAACTAGTACATTATGATGTCAATCAATAAACAAGAAGGCAGTGTAAGTGCAAGGTCAGGCATCATGTGCAATGTGCATGCAATCGGTTGCATGGATACAGGCAACCCACCCCCCCTCAGTGAAAATGCAGGTAGGTATTGCATGATAGTGAAAGGTTGACCAGATAACTGTGTATTGGCAGACAGTGTTGAGTAGCATCAATTGCATCATCTGAGTCAACTGACAACACAGCCAATGAGAATGGGACAGTGAGCAGGACACATGATGAACCCTCTCTAGTACACCCATTTGGGCAAAATGCACTCCACCAGTTTGACAGAGTCAGGGGGCCTGAGACAGGGGGAGGTATGACACTCTAAACATGTGCGTGATGCCGGACTGAGCCACAGTGAGCTTCGAATGGAAGATCACATGCCATTGAATGTATGTCATCCTGGACACGTACTACAATGATCATCCTGCAAAGGACACATAGGGGCATGCATTGAATGCACATGGAGCATGAATGTGCATTCATGTCCCTGCGGAGCATCTGCCATCTGCACAGTCCGAGTGAGACACCCTGCATCAAGGACATAGGATGTACCCCACAGTATGTGTTTGGCAGGTTGGCAGGGGGAAATGTGCATGCACACAGGAGCATTGAACAGGCCATTGCAGTAGTCCAACATGTTACCCACTAGTGCAATGGTGTAATAGTGGTGCAGGGGGTGGAGAGGCAAGGGAGCATGCCTATGTGGAGTACCCGCATGCAGGAAGAACACACATGCATGTCCGTCATGCGATGACATAGTCTGAGTGCTGAGTGGAAAGACACCCCAGGCTACATGCAGAAGGGCCAGTGAGCTAGAACATGGACCGGAGGGGCAGCTGGGTGACTAGCATGTGAGTAGGGTGCAAGTGTGGAGATGAGGACAGTCCCTGTCTGCACTACATGTCCAGCATGCTGCACATCAGGCAGTTCTCAGTGAAGCATTGCATGACTCGCACATGAGAACCATGTACACATAGCATGTATTGGCAGTCAAGCACAACACATCGCACAAGCAAACCACACATGGGCTGGACAAACACGCAACACCACTCACTGGACGGGGCATCAAAATCCAGCATCTCTCCCACTCCTTCGACCAATTGTGCCGGTATGAACTCCGCAGTGATCAACTCGTGCAGAGTGAGTTCTTCTTCCTGAGGTGGTGGCCCACTGCCAGTCGCCCCAGTCGTGGCATAATTTGAGGCACGCTTTAGCTTAGCACAGCGTCGGAGGTCATCCCAGCGCTTTTTGCACTCCTGAGCTGTGCGCACCTCATGTCCCAATGCACTAACACTCTCCGCAACATGCTTCCAGTGGTCCCAACGCTGGGCAGCAGTAGTGTGACAATTTGCGCCCACTAGCATATCACGTTCGTGTTCCGACACGTAGCTCACAAGGAAGTCCAGTTCCTGCTTGCCAAAAGGCTTCTTCCTCGATGTGCCAGAGGCCAGAGCCGTGTCTGGGATCCCAGCCTCTTGTGCAGGTGCAACCTTCCTCCTCTTGGGCAGTGATCTGGACCCTGACTGGCAAATGCCACCCTGATCAGTAGGGGCAGTGGCACTGGTGGAGTGAACCAAGGGAGTGGCAGGTGGAACTAGGACGGAAGCCCTGACTTGCGTCAGTGGCTGCTGGGTGCCCTTGACTGGACACTGCGCAGCAACATCCGCTGTACCAAGGTCATTGACCGGGACTGTCCTGGATGGTAGACTCTCAACCGGGGTGGTGTCGTCTGCATCTGCCCACTTGTCAACGCCCAGCTGCTCGGTCAGCAAATGACAATACTGCCCCCGGGACATGTGCCTCGGTCAGGGCAGCCCTGGGTGCACTTACCAAGTGCCTCCTGACCTCCTGGAAATCATCCTGGGACTCTTCAGGTGCCAACGCAACATGCGCTGGGCGACCCTGAGCTTGGGTGGTGGTGGCCACAGCTGCACCTGCAGCTACCACTACCCTTGGGCCCGTGGCAGTTGATGAAATGGACTGCTGGGTCACATGGGCGCCAGTGCCAGATGCAAGAGCTGCATCTCCCGGAACCACAGGGGGTGGTGGCATGACTGCACCAACACATGGCAGAACATCCTGCCGAAGTGGCGCATTCCTGCCTCTTCCCCCTCTTCAGCCACCCTGGTCACCCTGGAGTCCCCCTACTCTCTGGTCACCCTGGCCATGTCCCTGACCACGCCCGCCACATGGAGGATGCCCAGCTGAGGCGCCCCTCACCTTTTGCGGGCTCCCAACCATGGCACAGGTGTAGTAGTGCCGGCACAGATGTAGTAGTGCCAATGGGATGTGTACATGACAATTGTCCTGGGCAATTAGGGTGAAGGGGGTGGGGTACTAGATGTTAACAGCACCCCTGTGCACCTGCAAGGCTGTATGTGACCCCGGTGATGAAGTAACGGGTCACGCTATGCTCAGGCACCCCAAAACTGCAGTAAAACCATGCACGCAACCCCCGGTAGCCCACGTGTGTGGAATTAACCTCCCACAGTACGCAGTGGCACTCAGGGACACAAAAAATACGTAAGCATGGGACACGCAGGCTACTATGACCTCAAAAACGGGTACGCGATACACAGGGGGACCTGCAGTGGGAAAAATAGAATGCGCGACTCACCGTCTGACTAGCGTGGTAATGAAAAACACGCGTTGCCAATACCCCCGCCAAAAGAAGAGATTCATCCTTGATCCGCTGTGAAGTAGTGATGGCGCGTGAAACAACCAGAAGTAGCAACACACGCGTCGGTCTCCACGAAAAGCACATACAGTGAACTGCTGGCCACGCTCACCTTTAACCCGTGCCGAGGGAAACGCCCGTGTGCGTCACGTCACTTATGCGCTTAGGCCCTTTCCTCGAATTACACGCATTAACACGCGGACGTGCAGTTTTTTCATGTGCTGAATCACTATGCACCTGTGCCGAGGGAAATGAACGCGCATGTTACGTCACATATGCGCTTACGCGCTAACGCCCTTTCCTCGAATAACACGCTGATGTGCTGTTTTTTCACATGCAAATTCACTCCGTATCAAGCTGGCCACGCAACAACACACGGAAGACCACGCTCTTGCACAGAAGGCCATTTTCCTGCCCCCAGAACCCCAAGCCGACTCCCACCAGCCATATGCTGCTGCCTGTCTGCCTGCTGGCGTGTGCCCTGCTATTTGGTGCCTGCACGTCAGGCATCTGTAGGGGTCCAGTTGCTGTGACCACCATTGCTGGAACATAAGACTCCCGACTGCAGTTCCATCGCTCCACAGCCCAGCACCAGGACCCAGTTTCCCACCCACACCTGCCTCAAGGGTTGCCACGTTGGGGGAAACAACATCTGAGACCACTGGCAACCCCCAGCCATAGAGGCAGAGGGCTGCCAGCTTCACAGCAGGAGAGGTTGGCATCCTGGTGGAGCAAGTCCTGGTGCATTATGATGTCCTCTTTGGAAGAACACACTCCGACAAGGATGGACGGAGAAGGATATGGATGGACATCGTGGTTGCCATCAACGCGGAGGGGGTGGCAACCCGCGACCTACCACACATCCATAAGCACTGGGAGGACTTCAGGTCCATGACCCTCAGGAAGGCCCGGCGCCTCTTGGATGCAGCGGATGCAGAGGGGTGGTGGGTCCACCTTACCAACGACCAGATGAGGGTCCTGGAACGCATACACCCAACGCTTCACCTCCAGGTCCTTGAGAGAGGCAGACCCATCCGGAGTCGAGTGGTAAGTGTCCATGTGTACTGATCGGACGCAGTGCATGTTGAGGTGCGCCAGGAATGTGCAGCATGGACATTTGTCTGGAAAGGCCCATGTATGGATGTGTATGTGCAGGGACATGAGACTGCTGCATGTGAGTCCAGTCATGTGTGATGCACATCAATGGTGTATGTGTTCCAAAGCATGATGCAAAAATGCATGTGGAGACGCACACATCTTGGCATTTCTGTGTATGTACTATGCCATGGTCGGGGTGTGACACATGGATGCTGGTTCCACCTTCATGTACGTGCACAATGTAAATGTGCGTATGTGTGTGTTTGACATGTGTGCGACTGTGATACGCCATGGAAGCATGTGACACAGACATGTAGAGAGCCGATTGGCAGATGTGACATAGTTGCCGGTGATTGCACTGTGACAGGTGGTGCATGTCTGTCTGGTGGCGTGTGTGAATGTGTTTGGCACTCCCTGTGTTGCTTGTGACATCAGGCTGACCTTTGAATGTTCATTCTGTTGTGTGTATGTATGGATGCTGCTGCCTGATGCACCATCCACCATTCCTGTTAATTTGTGCATGTTTGTGGGTTCAAATGATATGTGTGTTGAGGAGTGTGATGCCATCTGTGAAGTTTGACACTGCCACTCATGTGCAACTGTCATGTGTGTATACGACCATTGTACAGTGCCCTGGTGCCTGTGTTCTGTCTCTCCCTGTCTGCAGTGTCAACTGATAAAGAAGGCGGAGACGGTGCTGTGGAGCACAGCGCCAGGGATCCCACCACAAGCCAGAGATGCAGGGCCTAGCTCCCCTCCCGGGGTAGTCATCTCTTCGGGGAGTGAGGAGTCTGGTTGCGTCCATGACAACACTAACATATGATGCAGAAGCCTTCTTCTGTACCTCTGGAGCTATATGGCCCTTTTTAGAGGACATGATCTGGAGGAAAATGCTAGATGAATCTCAATTTCAATAATCAGATAAGAACTGGGCTTGACATCTATGTATGCTAGAATTGTATGGACATCCCTTGCCCTCTTCAGGAAATGTATCTCTGCCTCGTCAGCTTGCCCGTACCAACTGCTGTTTTCAGAGAATGCTATAGACAAGCAAAGTACAATTGAACAATGGAGAGAGAGATGTTTAAGCATCCTTGAGGACTTGGGAATTAACCAATAAATCCTTACAATAAATCCAGGATATACCAAGAAGAGATTATGGGATCATGACTGGATCCAGACAATGGAAGCAAAAAACAAGCTTCACTTACAAATCACTACAAAAAAGGAATTGAGAGTTCACGGCTGTTTACTGAGATACCCGCTTACATTTCCTGGCTCTCTTTCTAGATACAAGTTTATGAAATTCCATTTAAACCAGTATTCTATGAAACAACTTCCTTTAACTTATAGGCAGTTGAACATTGAGTCGAGATGCAGATTTTGTGAGAAGGAGGCCCTTGAAACATTATAACATATTTTGCTATTTTGTACGGGGTTAACAAGGTTAAGAATTAGATACCTGGGGGAATTCTTGGAAATTAAACATATAGGAGGTCAATTTTGGGGTGGGGGACATGAGTCGGGGCGTGCTGGCAGGTGCCCGTCAATGGGGGGTGGGGGAAATGAGTCGGGCCTCCGAAGTGCATGGTGACAAGTGGCCTGCCTGTGGGGCATTCCCCGGGGTGATGGGCTGCCTGCGGGGCATGGTCAGGGTGGATGGGCTGCCTGCGGGGCATGGGTTAAAATATCAATATCAATGCTTGCATTCATGCATGTCCCCAAGTAGTTAATGGATGTTAGCTGGATAAGTTTCTCTTTGCCTAGATACCATCATTGAAAGGGTTTCTTTTGTCATCCTCTCCTCGTACCCAAAACCAAAACATTGTTTTTTGTACTGTTTATTTCCTGACCATTATTAGTCATGTATTCCTGCAGACTTCGTTGGGTACGATCGATCAAAACTAAATCATCTGCGCATAGAATCCAAGCTATGTTCCGACCCCCGATCTTAGGGGGAAAAGCTCTCATGGATTCCAATAATTTGTCCAGATCAGAGAGGAACAGGTTGAAAAGTGAAGGAGCCAGAGGGCATCCTTGCTTTAGTCCTCTATAAGTCTTTATATCCCTGGATAAGAGGCCTTTGGTGTTGAGTCTTATTTGGACTTTTGTAGAAGTGTACAAGGCTTTACGTGCCAATAGCAAATTGTGTGGGCAGTTCCAGGTTTCGAATGTGTTCCCTAGGAGATATCTGTCAACGCTATTGAAGGCCCTTTTCAGGTCCATAAATGCTAAATAAATATTTCCTTTCATTTTAGATGCTTGCCATTTCAAAATGATCAAAACAAATAAAAGTAGCTCCGTTCCCACTCTCCTTAGGGCTCAGATCTATTCTCATCTAATATCCACTTCTGCAGCTCCTTAAGAAGGAGAACTGCGAATAGCGTGCCTTATACGTCCAGCAAGGCAATAGAACGATAATTTGATGGCTCTGTTCTAGTGCCTTTCTTGAATATCAGCACTGTTATTTCCAGTCTCCACGTATCAGGAATCTCTCTAGATTGCATCACTTAATTAAAAAGTTTAGAAATAAGTGGAATCCAAACCTCCACATTTTTTTTTATCATATCATTAGTGAGACCTTCAGGGCCCAGGGATCTCAAGGAGTTGGCTTTCTTAATCAATAGTTCTAGATCCAAATCATCAAATGGAAAAACCCATTTGACCAGTATCTCTCTGGGTGGAATCTTAGTGATCTGCCAGGGTCTCCCAAACAGTCTCTCATAGAATGTGACCCAAACTCCCTCATGCACTACATTTGTCAACAGGGGTTTTTAAGATAAATGATCACCATTGATCAGATGCCAAGTTCGATGAGCATCTTTATTTTGTATAGTCTCCCCCATAGCTTCCGCACCTGCCTGTAGCATCTGTACTTTGTGGTGCAACAACCTGTTTTTATATTTTTGTTTCCTTTTTCTGCATAGCTCGACTTTCTGGTCACTTCGCAATTCATCCATGAACCTAAAATCGTTACAAAGATGTTTCTTCTTCAGTACTATCTCCTTGTCGTAAATGTGCTTAGCCGAGAATGCCATCTTTTTAGCTCTTGAATACTTTTCAGTGAATTCTGACAAAAGGGGAATATAGTTAAAACTAGGATGGGGAGTTTCCAGTTGTTCAATATATCTGGATAACAGTGTAGCCACCGCCCGAAGTTTAATATGCAGGAGATTTCTAGTGTACACCACTTCAGTCGCTATCGGCCAGTATCTTTTCCCCACATTAGAGCACCAGTTCCAAGTCATTTTGAGTAATGCATGGTCCCTTTTTCCCTTTCCCATTACTTTGAAAGCCTTTATATTTTTCATGAACCCTGATAAAAAGAAGTAATCTAGAACTCTAGACTGGTTCCCATTGAACCAAGTAGGTCTGCTTGGAATATCCACACTGCTCTGGACATTAATCATATATACATCTTTTGTATCCATTGCTCTGCACCCTCTCCCTGTTCTCTCTATCCCCTTATTTGTATTTTTGCATTTATTTGCAGCACACATAACCCATAGGTATCTAGGCGCTAGTTTCATTGTGGATGGGCAGATTATTTATAACACACTCATTTTTCTTTTTTTGTCTTTTTTTTTCTTCCAAGCATGGGTCCGGGATTCAAACCTGTGTTTGCTCAGCATGGTCTTTGTTCCAAGACCCGCGCGTTGCCACAGAACTATCCTCCCGCCCCTTTGTCATGTTGTTACCTATTTCCCCATTTAACATACCGTTTTTTATCAACACAGGGTATTTTTAGGTCACCACATATGGTGACATGTAAGTTCTTAGAATATAGAAAAAAGTTGTCAATAATGTCCATCATCTGATCAACCCATAACTCAGATGTTACAGCATTGGGGTTTCAATATAAATTTAAAATCAAGAACATTTCTGCCTGGGAATGGCGGCTCCTGCTTTATAGTCAACAGAAGCACTTTAACAAAAAAGCTAAAATTCCATACGTCAATTACTTCAATCCCCATTCTATTTGTTATCAGGGGAAATAGACTGGAGGCTGGCCTTCCCCTTGCCCCTTTATAAGTCGAATTTAGGTATGAGCTATAGTCACCTATAACAGGGTCTGATTGTAGCCAGATTTCTTGAAAGCACAACATGTGAAAGACCCCAACATTCTGGTCCATGTTGTTAAACAATTGAGTGACCCCCTAGTGCTCCAATAATCCATTACCAGGTCCAAGCCTGTAGGAATTACTAAATGTTAATTCATATGATGAAAGTCTGTTTCTGCCATCTGGTCTGCAGTCCCCGATGGGATTTGTTTCATAAATTCCTGCAGCTTTCATTCACTTCATGTTCCTGGGTATCCAAACAGTTAAAAGTAACCATTAACGGGAAGTCTCTGAGTTCCGTATTTGGATCCGGTCCCTTTATCACTCTGTGTTATCTCACTGATTGATTGATCCTTGCCTTCCAAAAACACAGAATGACTTGAAACTAAAAAAGTTGCCAATTTTAGATTGGGCTTTGGATCACACTTTGTCTCAGCTGGTCAATTTACTTCTGCCCTTGAATCACTTAGCTCAAAACCCAGCGGTAGTAGAAGGCGGGCAGCCTCTAATACGGATGCTTTAATAGCATAGGTGTTTAAATGCAGTTGAACTTTGTTAACCTGCCACTCGGTCGGGATTTCTACAATCTTTATGTCGTCAGTATTCACATATCTCAGCAGGGGAATGGGGTGGAGGAGTGTTAGCATGTTGAAGTGATTAAGAATGAAACCATCTTTAGCTGGCAGCAATTGCTTCAGCTGCAAAGTATAGATCTTAGGGACATTATGATCTCTCCTAAGGGTAACAATCGGATCTTTGTGATTTAAGATCTTTAATTAAACTTTGGTGGCATTTCTCAGCATTAGTGGTTCTGTGAATTTGAGATGGGCAGTATCATGGCTCCTGGGGGCCATTTTGAACTTAGTATCCGCTGCCCTTCTTTTATCCGCCAGAGTCCAAAATGATCTACTATACCTCATCTGTATGGAGGGCAATATGTCCTCTTTCATAGTGGTCTCTTGAACTTGCTGATTTTGTAATTCCTGAAGAAACTGATTTTTGTTTTCCCAATTATCATCTATTATATAGCTAGAGAAATTGAGATCTTCTAGTTCCTTGCCACCAAACTCTACCCTTATTTTGTCTGGGATTGATACCTTTTTCGTGGTCATCTTCTGACTAAATCCCATAAAACCAGAAGTAGGGATAAAATCAATTTTCTATTTCCTGAAGACCTCCTTCAAGGCTCTCGGCGGCATAGTAAAAAGAACATAGTCTCATTAGATTTCCAAGTCTTATTTTGCAGGACGTTCTTTGATTTCATGAGTTGTATCGAGCCCTTGCAGTTTTTGATGTTTTGTTTCATTTTTTTCTTGTTTGAAACATAGGGAAATGGTTAACATCCACCTCACTCAGAGGATACCCAGTCCGCTTGCACGATTTGGACAGGCGGAACAGCCTCATCAGCAGTTGTATCCACTCTCAGTATGTATATTACACTTGGCATTGGTAATATATTAGTGCTTGCTTTACCCAGTTCACATGATGGTTTGATAGGGGAATGATGGTCCTTTTCCGCTTCCCCAGGTGAATGATCATTGATCAAATCAATCAGTATCTTCTTTTTCATTGAACGGAAGATATTAGCTTCCTCAACAAATTATTTAGTTTTGCATTTGTCGTCATGGATGTGGTCATTACCAACTCGGGATTTTTGATCTTCTAGACTTTTTGTTCTCTGTAATATGTCCATTATAAAAGCCAATTCTTGTCCAAACGTTCATGTTCCAGCGATTCTTGAAGATTTGTTTGCATAAACGTTGATGTTGTTACGTCATTATCCACTCTAGATTGTAAGGAAGTAATAAACGATTCAATAAATCTCGTTTAAGAATGTATCATCGCTAACAAGGTTGCGTGATCTTTAATGTTTTCATGTATCAAATCATATAGCTTTATGAAGAGATCCAAGAAAGTCTTAAGGCTGACATTATGCTACAATGTGTTCGAAATGCCGTAGAGTTCATCGGATTGATTGGGCCACAAAGAGAGTCAGTTTCAAGCACGTTGAAAAGGAAATCAGCCGCAGCTGAGGAATAACTTCTGTTGTGTTTTGTCCATGTTCCAATTTGTCCTTCAAGTTAGCCTCATTACTTGCCAACTTTTGTGAAGAAGTGTGATTCACGGAATCAGCGATATTCTCCATATGGAGTTTCTGAGCTCCTTCAAACTCTGATGCAAACTTAACTTTCAGTACATTAGTTTTCATGTGAAGTTGGCCTTTAATAAGAGGGATGCTGCGGGCCAACCGGGCAGCCAAGGTTAGCAGAGTAATTTCAGTATTAGACTGAAAGGAGCCCGATTGCCACCTTTGTGAAACTATTGTTTGTGGGAAGCGTTTATCATCAGGTGAGTTTTCCCTAGCAATAATAGATAGTTCAATTAAATGCTCTCTTTGTCTTTCTGGGCCATTAATAGTTGTTATCTGACATGAAGGTACAGATAAAGCCATTTGCCATTTGTCATGTTCTGTGGTATGCCTATGGTAGCTGTATTTACTTTGTGGTCGCTGTTCGTTAAAGATTTATTTTGCAGTTCCAAGATGTCAGAGGTTATGAAGATTTATCCTTTCTGGGTATCCCGTAGGATTACTGGACATAAATCTATTTCCAAATTTTCTGCATCCGTTAAATCATTAGTAGATGTCTGACCCTCTTGATTCTGAAGAGTATTCACCCTCCTTCTCCTCTGTGAATCATTTAAACATGATTCCTTGTCTTTTAGTTTCCATTGTTTAGTTTTGACTGGAAGAAATAACAGTTTTGAGTGTTTGCTTGCCGACTTTTAAGGTCGTCGGAGGACCTAAGCACTCAATACCAGTAGTCCGGTCTAACCTCCAAGCGGCTGCGTCTTTCCGGTCTTTTAAACCTTTGGATCTTTGGAATCCACGTCCTGCAACTGAGTGGGGGCAGCAAGGGTGGGCTTCTGATTTCTAGACGTCAGAGATTTTCCAGGGACACGACTCTTGGCTTGTTGCCACGTTTTAAGGAGTGACATCGTGTCCCAAGGTGCCATTTTTTCTACCAATAAATGTGTAGCCCCGTATTTATTTTAATTTGCGTTCAATTTCAAAGTCAATAGGTATACTTGAGCGAAAACAGAAGCTTACCCCTCAAGGTCTACAAGCCTCACTGCAGGCAGCGTCAGTCTGTCTGACCATCCCTGTATCCGCCGGGGAACACAAGAAAAACTCCAGACACTCTGCGACCCTCTGCGTCGGAAAAGAAGTACATTTTGAAGGATGCAGCTCACCTGCCAAACAACGACAGAGAAGAAAGACTGCCTCCAACAATAGTGTCAGGATAGTTGCACCGTTAGATTCCACATTTATTATTTAAAGAATAAACCATGTTGAGTATAGAAAGAGGCAGAGTGCCATCCAGGGTGGCTTGCAAAGTAAGAAGGGCTCTTTGATTACATATAGATGTGTTTGCTTTCAATGCCTGGCACCTCCCTTGAGATCATGGGTCACGAAAATGCTGTGTAGGCGGAAGTGTCATCACTTACCCGATGACATCACAGGAAGCATGATTAAGAAGTATGATTCATAAAATAACAGGTACTTCTCAAACAAACAGCTGTTTCAGTTTTCAACCATATATTAAATACGGTGCTGCCCAAATATGCAATACGTGAAGTTATGCTATGCCAGGGGCACCCATAAGAAACAACTTAGAACCAAGAACATGGCTTCCGTATGCCAGTCACTGCCATCTTATATCTGTTAAAGCCTTGCATGCCAGGTAGATGGATAATATGCTAAGTACTGCCTCCTGTGCCAGACACTGCTAGAAAGTGCCAGATACTGCTATAAAGTGCTACGTTCAACCTCATATACCCTGTAGTGTCACCTTCTACCAGGTTAAACCATCAAATGAAAGCTACAGTCTCACCAGCCCAAATGCTGCAATGTCAAGTGGAGCACTTTTTTGCATTATGTTCTTTCATGAGCAGAAACAGTTGTCTGTGTTTAATAAAGCACCTATGGGAAGCACCAAAGCACACACTAAATTAACCTATAAATACAAAAGGTGAATATTTTTTAGGAGAGGGACATTAACATCTCCCAATTAGCTGAAACGACCGAGCCTGGTGAGGGAGTAGACATTAATGTACTAAGTGAGTACGGGAAGCTCCTTCGCAGTAGATGCGTAGACAGAGTAGGGCCTCAGTGGGCAGGGCCCACCCATGGGCCCAACTGCATTAGCTTCAGGTCCCACCTGTTGGACAATCCTGGCTGTGCGTCTGCGTCCGCAGGGGCTTTTAAAATATATTGTAATAGTGCATTTTACAGAACAATGTATGAGAAAAATCGGGTAAAAAGCCATACAATTTAACATTGGCTCATTCGGGTAACAAATGAAAAAGTCCACTAAATGCCATGTCACCAAAAGTTCACAGGAGCATTTTACAACAGTGCGTGGCTGCACAAATGCTGTGTGAGCTACTTTGCAGTCACAATTACATACATTCCAGCCCACTGTGTTGTGTTTATCTATGTTAACGATGCCCAAATAAGGCTCAGTGCATATGGTATGCTAAATTCTTTAACTATAAAATGCCACCATTGTGCAGTTACTCAGGTGTTCATAACTGCACCATAGATGCATTCGATCAAAGTATTCTGTTACAGAAGGGAAATCAGGAGCTATGCAAGAGTGTTTTTACAGGACCACAAACTGGCATATTAGAGCAAAGCCATCACACGTGTGCTCTTATAGGGGCACATTGTAGTTTGCAGAGGGCAACCCAACACCAGTGTGTTCTTACAGAGGTGCATACTGCCAATTTGCAGCATAGCCAGTGTGTTCCTGGTGTGGAAAATACTGGCCTTTTGTTTGAAAGTCCAAAGGAGTGTGTTCTAATACGGGTAGATACTGTCAGGTTGCGCCAAAGTCATCACACATGTGTTCTTACAGTGGCAAATTCTTGCATGTTGGGGGTAAATCCATCACAAGTGTGTTTTTTGCAGGGGAAAACATTAGCATGCATGGGCAAAGCCATCCCAAGCATGTTCCTGCAGGGACAAGTACTGGGATTTTGGTCATGGCCCTAGCAAATATGCTCTTATAGTGAATGACTGGCCTTATTGGGAAAAGCCAAGATGAATGTGGTTTTACAGAGGCACTACTGGCCTTTTCGGGCACAGCTATCAAGAGTGTATTCTTACAGTGGCAGCACTGGTATTATTGGGATAAGCTATGCTGGGTGTGTTATTATGGTACCATAACTGGCATTATGGTGTTGAGATAAGTCAACACACATGTGATCCTACCCTGGCAGTACTGGTCTTGTAGGGAAAATGCTAGCGTATATTATGGGCAATGGCATCCTGAAAATGTTTTGGAAAAATCTCCTGTGTGCTGTTTTTTATCTGACATCTGTTGGATTTTTTTCTCTATGTTACCGTCCATTATTGATTGTACATTGAATTGCTTTTTCACAGAAAGTGTGCAAAAATGCACCATTTTAACTCATAATTTAAAGAAATTGCTCAGGAGGAGAACCCTCCTTAACCGCCCTTGATGTGTTTGTACTCACTGTGCTCATTCGCGCACATTAATGGGTCATAGTTACGCCCCCCAGATTGCAAAAAGTCGCCAACCACCAGTGTGCAATCTTGAAATGTCGGAGGACTTCTGTAAAATCCTGATTCCCCGCCATGGGTGGCGCATGTCTATCCCACAGTTTGCAGCAGTTGGAAGGTGCCAGGTGCCTCAAGGCGCTCTGTGCACATGAGTGCACTACGTGGATTTACCGCACAGTTATTTTTTTGCTGCCATGAGGACTTAGCCTTGTGACAAGTCTTTAATCTTTTGCTGCTTCACATGTAAAGTTCATATCATACGGAAATGCATTAGAATAAGTCTGGAAATGAGCCCATTTCTTGTGGTTTGGCTTTTAACGGCCTATTCGCCTCATCCGTTAGAATGAGTCGGTTACTGGTTAAAGAGAAACAGAGACAGCCTTTTTTCAGAGCGCCTGAAAACCATGTCAATGGTAACAGTGCTGGGTACAAGTCAACGTAACATATGCTATGATAGGTTATTTGTAACGCGCTTAATACCCAGAGGTTTCGGAGCACAGACACGGGGATCGAACCTGTGGTGCTCGGTGTCCTCTAGTTGCCAAGGCGAGCACGATGCCCCTGAGCTATCCTCCCAAACATATCAATCAGAGAACAAATGGACCACCAGGGTACCAAACTCACTGCAAACCGGTCCCTTCTTTTTCCTCCTCAGCTTTCCTGGAGAGCGCGGCACACGCACCGAGGAAAGGACTGACATTTAGTAATGAGTGTATTGCTCCACGAATGTGCCATGTAAACAGCATTTTTATTAAATTCATGCAAGAGGGTCAGAAAATAAGGGTGGCTGCCTCACAGAGCTGTTGGAGCAATGAAATAAGTAAATTCGTCCAGCATTTATTAAATGCCCTCGAGGTTTGTTTTAGCTCCTGACAGCAAAATAGAAGACGAGTTATGGACCTGCCTTGCAATCACTACGGCATTAAAAGAGGTGATAACAACACCGTGTACCTGTACGGTAAAGAACAGCCGCTTGAAATTTCGTGCCAGAAGTTCTTCGGGTACTGTGCAACTACCCTGTCAGTCTGCTTTCTATCTGAAATTCATTTTCTTTTGATATTTTGGAATCAGTATGGGTCGTTGCTCTGCTCATTAAATATGGCAATATCCTGGGTATTGCATAACGCTGTTTCGCATTCTGCACTCGTGACAGTAAATACAAATATTGCACGTGCACGATAAACAAGTGACAAAAAAATTAATGCATTTCAGTGTGTGCAGTATTTTACCAGTTCCTTTCCCTCTACAGACCCGCCAAGCACTTCTCTGACTGTTTCTGACAGCAGCATTTAGAAAGCAGTTCTCAGAATGAAGTAGCCCAATTCTTTCACTGCAAAACTGATTTGATTTCCTCAAAGAGCCCAGAGTGCAATTCTGAGAATTTTATAAGGATTAATAAGATTTTTCAATAGCTATGTATTATGACATTTATTCGAAGTAAAAGAGGATCATGGCAGAATGCACTCCTATTAGAAAAATTAAAGTCCTATTAAAGTATTATTCAATTTGGAATCATCAGATTGAGCTGTCAGTGCCGGCCCCAGTGACTGCCGCCGCGAGTTGCATAGTGTTATATATGCCCTGTGCCGTGCCAGTTGCACACTTTTGGCGTTGCACAAAAGAGCAAGCAGCAGATGGGAGCGCACAAAAATGCAACTGGGTAACAGCCCTTAACGCATCTTTGCTAGGCATCTAGCAAGTGCAGCTAGATTGGCACGGGTGCAAAACTGAAAAACCAAGAAGGGCTGTGCGGTTTCTTTTGTGGTGCACCACGATATGGGTGGTGGCAATAAGATAACCCTAAACGATTAGAGCACGAGGTTCCTGAATGTCTGAGCCCCTCCAGATTTCACTCAAGGGGCAGGTCCAAAGGTATTTATGCTACATCTCTTAGAACTTGCAAATTGCTGGCTGCACTACCACTGTTTGTTGCCTACATTACTTCTTTATTTTATTATCATTTATCTATTTCTCCTTTGCTTCGCACTTTCCACTTCTCCCCTTTCCATGCACTTTTCCCCTCCCCTCTCCCATGCACTTGCGTGTTCTCAATGTCACTGGGCCTAGTAAGATCGCTGTTTTGTTGTCCCTTGTTCCCCTCCCTTGCCTTGTCGCGCTCTGAAACACTTGTGTACAAGCACTATAAAAATAAAATATCAATATCAATATCTTAAAATGTAATAATTTGCAATACGTACATGTGTAGAGAATGCGTGGAGGGTTTGCTTGGAGTTAGCCTGCCAATAAAAGGTGCCGTACCTAAAGGACTTTCACTCTGAGGTGTTGTATTTTTAAGCTAATCTAAGTCAACAGTTCCAGTGCTTGGTCATTCATTTGGTACAACTTCAAAGAAGCAAATGCTTATACAGGACCCTAGCCAGCAACCTTGTAGAGCTTTAGGCCCCACACACATTGGCCATTTGCTCTATTAAGCAGCCTTTTACAATGATCCTTGTTTTAAGAAAGAAAATGATATATTGGATTATCCCACACACAAATAAAATGCAATTCAGCTAACATGTGTAAGGCAGAGTCGGTTTGATAATGCACCTTCAAATGACAATGGAAATAACATTTTTTAAATTTATTTTTTTATTTACTTGTTTTAATTGCATATGCAATTTTTACAAGTTATCATCATCAAATGCATATACAGTTTTGTCCAAATTGACATCATGAAGTGCTGTTAACAAGAAGCAGAGGAGGAGAGAGAAGATAAACCAAAAGGAGAAGGATCCAAGTTAACAGAATCAAAGAAGGCGGAAGAAGGAGGATTACAAAAAAGGAGGTTTTAAAAAAACACAATTATTTACAACTTCGGAACCCTTAGTCCTGTTTGTAAACCAGAAATTGATCTGGATTCAGTAGGAAAACACAAGTCATATGGATATAAAAATGGTATGTTCAAATATACAATGTTTTAATAATTTGCATTTTTAAGACAGAAAGGTAACTGATATCTCCAGATTCAGAATATCCTTAAGAATCTTAATATAAAATTCTTATCAATGACACATGTCCACATATAGATTTTTTTGAAAAATGAAAATTCCAGTTCCATAGTCATTTCACTCGAAGAGGAGAGGGTCAGCCTGAAGCTAACCCGTCCTCTTATGACACATCAAAATTCAGGGGGTCAATACAAGCCGGGAGGAGGGTGCTGGTGGTGTGAGAAAGTGAAGGAAACTTGTTACAGGGTCTATCCAATATACATGTATGGGTGGAGTTTGCTGGGTATTTAAACTCAAACACATAGGAAGAAGAGAGAGTTTTGGGAAAAACAGAGGATCAAGAGTAGCAGATTTTGATTCTAACTGGATGGACTGATGGGGGAAACACCTTGGGCCTATTCCTACATTAGAATAAATGCAGAGTACTTTACCAAAGTAAAACCAGATTATGTTACAGGGAATTTGGAGCAGGTGAACAGACTGAAAGAAAGAGCTTAACTGATGGAGTTGCCTGAAGCCAGTCAGTTTCCCTATATGTTTTGGACCTTTGAAAGACAAATAAAAGTAAGTGCTATGACTCCAGATGATTAAGACAATTATTTAAAAAGACAAGACAGCAATTAAAAGTATTTTGGGGAATCCTGTTTAAAAGCTATATCACTGAAATGGGGAATATAGTAGAGGCCATATGTGCTTTCTGATCTATATTTTAAATTGGTAGCAGACAGTATTATCAAAATAAGTCTTTCCTCCTGTTATTTGGAATCTCTTGTGGCCTTAGACAGTCTTTTGATTGGTGTCTAACAGTCGATAAAGTAACTGAAATCTATTCCTTAGTGAGAACATTGAATCGGGGTGTTGAGAGGTTGATACCTTGAGAATAGTGAAAGAGTTAGGCCTAATGGTCCCATCTTTCCAAAAGGAACGGTATTCCAGGAAACCCAAGTCTTGATGATTATTGGCAACAATCCAACATTGCAACAGATGTCATATAGTACCACTACCGAAGTTAGGAGCAAAACGTTTGTGAAAGATGATGTTCAACATTTTAGATGGAATCAGTGTAAGAATTGATAAGTTGTACATTAAAACAATGCATTTCCTTGATGCCAATACTTGTTTCAATGAAAATAATTTTCATTGAGCGCTTTACCTTTTCTTATCAATGGGGGGTGGGTTGGAGACAACTACAGCATCAGATTTATGGAATCACAAAAATGTAATCTAGCAATGTCAAATTATGTGTCTACATTGTGAAGAAATTGCGCTTATTCTCTAGAGTAGTCATTCATTTATTTAATGTATGGCTTTTTTTCGCAAATTTGAATGAAAACATCAGTGAGGTGACCACATGGGCTGGATACATTTTCTTTTTAGACAACCCGCATGTATTCATTTGACATATTGTGGGTGAATTCCCCAGCGTTGTAAGTTAGGGAACGACCTTTAATACCTTGATTTTATATTTTAGATACAATGAAATATTCATATTAAAAGAGGCTGTTTCTTGGTCTCAGATTGTGGGGTGGAATTGTTGCACTGGGCGGCCATTAAATAAGAGACGTTCCTCCATAAAGAGATCAACTAAAGAGTAAACAAATATATTCCATTGGTACATCACATTAGCAACATGGGAAAATGAATGGAATTCTCAAAGCTGTGATTCTGCATTAATGGCAAACAAGGCATTTTTGTCTGATATGGATCAAACAGCAAAGCCCTGGCTGCCTCCCACTGAATCTTCTGCAATCTCTTCTGCAGGAGAGGAAATAGGTAAGGACAGACATAAACACAGGCCTTTACACTTTTGCAATAGTATTCACCATCCACACCATTCACCGCTTATTCTAAGGCACAACAACAGGATGGATCTGTGTGTTCTGAAAGAAAGGGATTTGGCCATGGCAAGCCTAAGTGCTTCACAGGGTCTTGGGGAACTTAAAGGTCTAGGTACCGGTTGATAGAAGCATGAACATCTACTCCCTGCAGGGGTTCCTATAGAGACTGCTTATCAACTGCATATATAGGCCGATCTTGGCGATCATCAGGGCTACTAGGAACTGAGTAGTCATCCCATTCTCCCTATTTATTTAGTCATTTGCAAACTCATTATTGGATGTGACTAGAGCATAAAGTTCTTTAATCCTTATTGGATCTAGGTAAGTGACCTAACCTCACACATTTCAACCTGCAGATTCCTAACTGCAGTTTCCCATATTTTTTTAAACCCTTCTAACCTTCCATTCCAACACATGAATACAGAAGTGGTAACACTATTCAAAGAGGATTCTACTCTAGCAGAATAATGCAGAGTCTAATGTGAGGTCATCTTTTCCTAGCGGGCGCAACGGGCCTCATTACGAGTTAGGTGGTGTAGTGAAAATGTAGCGGTAATACTATGATTTGGGTGAAAAGTTGGAAGATTCACCTTCAGCTATGAGCTGGAGGTAAATCCCCTGACTTTCTGCCCATTTTCAGTGGAATTACCACAGCAGAATTACTGCCGTGGTAATTCTGCTGAAAATGCCCCATTTAGTCCTATGGACTCAAAATAAATGGAGACTTAACACTGCCACCCTCACTTGTAATCCGGTAGTAATACCGCTGGACCAATTGGCAGTAACGATAATTGCATTTGTTGGTATTCCAGCAGATTTACCATCGGAATATCACCCAACTCCCAGTGAAGCTAGCCTGTTAAGACCACTTAAGAGTCTGACACCTAAAAAGGTCAAGTGAGCCATGAAAGGATGAACTGTCCTGGTGTCTGTTTCTACCCAACTCCAGAAATATAATTTTTGAGAACCAAGGCTCTGTTTAAAAGACTTCAGAGAAATGATGCCCAACAATGAGCTGGGTGACACTGGAGCTTGTACTATGGTCAAAGCCATGAAAGATGAGGGCACATACCCATGCCAAGCTCAGATCACCATATTGATCCCCAAAACCAAAAAGTGGTAGATACAAGCTACAAGCACACCTCTGATGCCCTGGGGACTTGTAGGAACTGCGGATGTAAGCTATAACCATCACCAGATGCCCTGCACTTTCTAGGTGTGGTTAGAAGAACAACATTGCCACATTCTTTAGATCTGCAGGTAAGGTTCAGAGAGAACACTGCAAATGATGACCAGTCTGGCTGGTCAAGAATCACCACAGACAATGCCATTCAACATGCCCCTGATCATATTGCACTGCCTACTACCACCTCTGGAGAAGGAGCAGGTGTACAAATATCCCAAGCAGCAACACACCCTCAATGTTCAGATGAACTGTGATTCTGATCTCACAATCATCTGCTGCCTTGCTCTGTTCCCTGGTTCAATCCATGATGCAATGATTCTACCCAACAGCACCTTGCCAGCATACATGGCCATCCACAGGGGACAATGTATGGGCCTTTTAGGTAGATCACAAACCTACTCAGATAAGTGTCTAGGGATCAATGGACATGAACGGGGGCGGGTCCAGAGGAAAGTCGGGAAATACTGAGAGGGGGGCCTGTCGGCAAAGAATTCAGGAGATATGAGGCATGGTATAGACTCATCTTTTATTTCACTCACTTCCTATGCCCCCTTGCTCTGTCCCAAGATACATGAATGTTAACGGGAAGCAGGTGTATGCATCCACTAGGACAAGTGTGTCCGTTCATCTCAGCAGGTGATGCAGGGTGGAATGGCCTCTGCTGCCACACCGCAACCATAAGAGGTCAAAAAAGACATGCTACAATAAAACATGTATATGAGTAAATTGCACCATATAGAGGGAATTCAAACTTCACAAGACCAGACTCTGTTGTTGACACAGCAGGTATGCACTAATGCATATGTAATGTATGCACCAGCGAAGGTTGGGGACATTGTTGAAGCCTGCTCCATTTTTGCAAAATATATGACTTAGGAGACATGTACCCTTGCCAGACAGCAATGATGAAGAAGAATGTATATACACAGAACATGCCCAATGGAATGAGCATGATGGGTGAACCACAAGACAGAAGTTAATGGACCCTTATTGTTAACTCCTGCTGAGAAGGGAATATCATTGATGTCATTAGTGGGACTACAGGTCATCTGGACATCGATGGTGTGCTGCTGGTTCAACATGCCCACCTGCTCCCTTGGATGCACATTTGTGCTGACTGTAGAACTCATGATGTTGGTGTATCTATCAATTTCATTGAAACTCCCTTTGATGCCATTTGTGGCATCCTGGGTCAAAGATAGTGCTATGTAGTGAGAGACAGTTGGAGGGAAAAACTACTTAGGAAAGAACACTTGGCCAACAGAATGCCATGCAACTTGCCAACTGAGTGCCAGTGGCAGAGACGTGTAGGACAGACACCAGCTTCAGCAGAGGGGATATTGCTCTGTGGACACCATTCCTCCTTGACGAAAATCACCCTATGCATGATGCTGTACCTTTCCTTTGTAATACTGGGTGAACAATTGCTATCCTCACTCTGCCCATGTGAATTTTATGACCCTGGAATGTGGAATGGGTTACCTACTACTCCATGATTCCCATATATTGGAGACAAATGTCGATAAATTAATTGAGGACTACAAAATCATACTTCAGATTTGTTAATTTGTTCAACGCCTATTTAATATTTCAGATATTATCTCACAGTAGATTTACCCTTCAACCCATCCTCCTAACCCCACCAACAGCAGCTAATAAAACACAGCCCTCTGCCCCAACACCACCCGCATAAACTCTCCTAAAACACCCCTCCAACAGCTACATTCCTAACACATCCCTCACCCACAGCCCCACCAGAGAAACTACCCCAGTAAAAACCTACACTCCTAACCCACATAACAATGTTCTGAACAAATTATAGATGGTGTGTCTTTTTTTCTGTAGCAGGTGAGTCCACCAGGTGATCTGGGGCTGTGGGGTGGGATAGTTATGATGATGATGCAAGGTAGGCTGGCGAGCACAGACTCCTCTGTGGACACTGTCGATTTGGATGGTGTTGGGTCTGAGCAGCTGCTGTCTGTAGATGGAACAAGGATTGCTCCTCCCTCTCCAGTACATAAATCAACACCCCGAAACCATGACTGGTTGCCTCTGCAGCTTACCTCATTCTCCAAATCTGCACAGCAATCTCCTTTTCAATATCCCCTAACTTCCAAATGGAAGTCAGGGAAAATGGAGGAGAGGTATTTCTCAGAAAGAAGTCAGGGGATACAGAGGGCAGGGTTGTTGGGAAGGAAGTTAGGGAATATGGAGGGGGTTGTTCAGTGAGATGGTGTAGATTCATATCACCCTTTACCCTCTGTTCATGTTCTCTATGGTTTTTGCCTTGTCCAGCAAGTCATTGGATTCATTGAGCACTATGTTGGCCACCTTTTTCCTGAGGCCTGTGAGGCACTTCTTAGGACAGGAATGTTAACTGTTTTGTGGCAAATTCCTGTAGCCCATAATGCCAGTCCTCCATGTCCCAGAAGCATATCAGGATTGCCTCCTGGTGTCCATCACATTTGTCAGCCAGGCTCCAAACTCAAACCTGCCCCCCTCCCTCCGGTGGCCCATCATGGCAAATAAGGGGCTGACATAAGATATATACCCATCCCAATATATCGACCGGATGATAAACATCATTGGTATCTGTGTCATCTGGATGGTGTTGACTATCACCAAGTAGCTAGGCGACAGAGACATCTTGTGTTCCTGCACAGTCAGACACTTCATGTGTAACTGTGATCAGCATCTCTTTCCCCCACAATGTACAGTGTCTGAATCTCCTTTAAAGGGATAGTGCGCTCAAAAATATTATTGTCCCGATCATTCGGGCATGTGTTTTTCAGCATAAGGCGATCGATCAGAAAAAACGTTCCTATGCATCTTACCTTGGTTTTCCTGACTTTTACACATGCCAAAACAAGGATACGGGCGCTGCCATCCTGTGCTAATCTTATCCGTTGCTGCATCACACTAAGGTCGAGTGCCCCTGCGGCACTAAATCATATCGCCTGCCCCTGAAGCTGACATCTTTATTCCACACAAAATGCTCCACCTAGTTTAATGGCGTTAGTGGGCAGCGTAGCCAAACGCTCCCACTCATCACCCACGATAAAACGTTAGTTGACGCAGAATTTGCTCCCAATAACTTTACAGAAAACATAATTAATCTGCAATTTCAAAGTGCTTTTATTTATCAAAGAACACTCCAAAAACCACATTGAGATCCACTGATTGCGATGAACCACCAATGGTTGTGTGTCCTTAGGCTCGAGTGGCAATAGTTTAAAATGACGCACATGGTGTTCCTTTCGGGAGAAGATGTGGATTTGATGCATCATATTCTTGCTACACCATAAATGATGATAGGTTGCTCCTTGTCGCTGGTACTGCCAAATGACATATATCGGGCCCGGGCGATCGTCCCACATGATAGTAATGCTGAACGATGTGGTTAGGCGTATCGGCCATTGCAGGTTGAAAAAGGCATCCCACGTCAGCTGGAAACTATGGCATTCGCAGAACGGTACAATACATCTGTGTAGTTAACAGAATAAAAATATATTAAAAAATATATTTTAGTATCCATTCTTTATACTAATTTATGTTGGAATTCTGCAACGGATGAAACAAAATAATGAACACAAACCACACACAATGAACACACACAGACAACGTCAGAGACTATTTTAGACTACAATGTGCATGAAAGGTTAGTGCTAAGAAGTCGGTATAGCTCCCAAAGGTATGGATAAAGTGACTCAGAAATTGGACAACAGACAGATGGCATTGTAACGGAACTGGGAATGTTATCTATAGAAAAGCGAACCAATTCCCCTTGGAAAATGTTCTGACCCCGGCCCTATCAATAATGCAACCTTGATTGCACACCCTGATATTCCATGGGAGGAAGTGGCTTAAGATATCACTAGCCTGCATTCAGGTTGTGCTTATGTCTCATCTATGGGTAATCGTCACAATATGCTCCAACAAACAACCCATAACAATGTCAATAATCAATACAGGCCAAAAATCCCAACCTTTACTCACCCCAACTTAACCAAAACACAAATAACAATTATTAGTACACTTATAAATAAACCATGAGTTACGCACTTAGTATTTTAAATATGGCGCAGTATATGGAACAACGTATTCTGTCCACTCTTTACGTCAAAATGCCATTTTAGCACATTGCTAAATTCTCCAATATGCAAAAAGAAAAATTTCCCTTTTTTTCAATCGCAAAAATCTTACGTATTGTTCAACTTACATTATGTTTGGTTGTTCCATTCTCTTGGAGTAACGCGCAGTGTCCATTCTGAACAGCGGTTTGCATAAATTGAAACTAAATGTTCAAATGTCCACTTTCATAATAGTAATGTTATCATTTTCCGGGTATTCCACAGCTTCTGTCCTTCTAGCCTAGCGATTACTCCCTTTGGTCCAAGGTCACAAAACAATTGAAGCTTGTTTTCAGAGCTTATGTTAGGCAGAATCCTGTGCAGTTCCCTTAGGGAGCACTACAGAAGATTAAGACTACAGGTATGAGCAAGAAAAATCCCCTTTGGTATCAGTCTGTACCACAAAGATTTAGTTGGTAGCTGTGGCTAAGCAGTCAGACTTATCTCAAGAGGGAGATGAGCAGTATTCAGGATGTACACGATAGGTATTACAGTACTATGGCACAAGGAAACACTGACGAAAGCTTTGTATTAAAAAGAATATATAGATTTCTTGTATACACATCTAGTTCAACACATAAATCACAGTTGATAAAGCAAGTTAAATTTAGTCAAGGAAAGTATAACAACTCCCTATTTAACTGTAGCCAAGTTTGCGGTCGAGTGAAAACTGAGCAAAACGGCACAGTGAAAAATACTACAAATGGCACTCTAGCAATTTAGCAAAAGGGAGGGAACGCACAAGTTGAACCGAAATATCTTCAGACACCCCCTAGCAACACTTCCCTGAAGTTTTGTGAACAAGTAATGCACAGTAGTACTTTAGCAAAAAGATAAGTAATTGAAAACTGAGCAAACTGGCACTTCACAAGCTAAAACAGTAGGAAGGAAGAGGTGTTTAGAAGATTCAGGTGCATCAACACATTTCTCATTGAGAATCAATCTAGTGAGAGCAGATCTAACAAATCAGCCAGAGTCAATAGGCCTGAGTCAGAGTCAGTGCTACAGGACCAAGAGCTTAGGAGCAAAAATGTTCTTGTAGCTGCAGTCAAGTCTTTGGTTAACGAATATTGAAAAGGTAGATGCAAGGGGAAAGACAATGTCAGACGAAAGGGCGGCCAACCCAACAGGTAGATAAAGGATTTAAAACACCTTTAGGGCTACCACACAGAAAGGGAGGCCTGGTGGAACAAAGTACCTTTAAATGAAGAAGTGGCTCCTGCGGTGGCAGTTGTTCCTGGTAGTTCCTGCAGTTCGGGGGATCCAGCAGGGGAAGAGAAGCTCTCGACATGGAGGAAGGTCCAAGTTACTGCACTACCCAGGGATGAAACCAGCCGCGGTGCTGCCAAATGAAAAAAAGGTATGCTCCATTAAATCGCGGTCCGGGTAGATGGGTGCCTGGCTATCCGGCCTCCAAGTGCTGGGCACTGGTGATTCGACCAAGGCATGTCAGAGGAAGCGATTGGTGAACTGGTTGGTCCCACCAGCTCAAAGGTAGAAGGCTCTTGCGAAGAAGATCTCCTCTCGTCATGTGGAAGAAAAGTGGTGAGACGCTGCAGCAGGGCTTCACCGGTGGTTCAGGTGCTGAAGATGTCTGTGGTTTCTCTCCCCTTTGGTTCTGTAGTTCCAGTAGCGACATCTTGCTCTTCCAGTCCTCAGGACTCTGCTTTTATGCAGAAAGAACCCCATTCATACAGCCTAGCTGTCACTCACACAGTGGAGTGGTCATCTTGGCAGGAGACTCTACAGCCTATCAGGACAGAGTGCGACATGGGTTGCGGAGGCAACCCTGTCCAGGGGTCTTACTCCCCCTCCCACACAATGGACCCACCCCAGACTCAGTGTCGCCGAAAGGAGGGCTTCTTGGCAGAATCCCGCCAAACGGACGAACAAAGGATCCCGACCTGGGTTAGGAGTTTAGAGTAAGACATGAGAAAGAATTTATATTAAAGTTCTGGCAAATAAAACCTACCGGAGTAAAGTTAATAATAAAATAAACCAGCGGTATGTTAGAGGCTGTCAGAAAAAGTGGTAACCTCGAACAATGGGAAAATCCCATAGGAAAATATTCGCGCCACCAGCCAGAAACTTCAGAAAGAGGGACTTTACGGTATCCCCTCGAAAATGAACCTAAGGGAAAAACTATTAACCCCTTCCAGTGCCTCCATAGTAAGATGGTTTGTACTGGTTAAGTTCATAAGAATTGACTAGTAAAGTCAATTGGGACTTTACATGCCCTGGGAGACAGTAGTCAGTCCCAGGGTATGGAGTCTATGTGTAGGGGTCGCTACGAAACCCCTGTGTTACTGCACAGAGGGTGCTGTGTAACACATGTGAAAAAAGATGGTTCCTATGGGGGTGAGAAAATCCCATAGGCATTAAACACAAAAATAGCCTAGAACACACAGAGCAAAAATGCCTAAGAGTGGGAAAAAGAGTCTCACTCTTAGCAGGCAAAAAGAAACAAACCCTTCAAATCCAGCAAAGCTGCTGGGGGACTCTACAGGTAAGGGAAATTAGCCATAGAATGAGAATTCTTCCTAACAGCTTATTTTTGTTAGCTTTCGTTTTTGAGAATGAATGCCACAATATTAAAACATACCGGAGAAGATGCTGCAGTGTGAACTGATACATTTCTTCTTTCACTACAAGCATCTTCACTCCATGAGGCACTGAGTACAGCAGGTGCACATGGAATTCAAAAAACACAAGAAAAATAAACAAATTGTTGGCATCCACCAATGCCGCGTGATCTTAAATACTGTCTCACCCATTACTAGTGCGGGTTATGAACCTATATGTGATGTTATTCACGACGGTGTGACCTTTTCTTAGGCAAAAGCATTAGCTCTGGAGTCTCAACGTTCACAAACAGCATCTACCTTTGTTGATTATTATTTAACTTCAGAATAAAGTTAACCTTGTGAAACCTTGCAACCTATCTCTTTGCTTCTTTCACGAGAGGTTTGTGTTCATTAGGTTCTGAGCGTAACATGGGGCAGCCGTTCACACTAACTATCCCACCTGAGGCAGCCCTGTCTAGGTTCAAGCGAGACAGGTCACATTGCTTGCCCATACCCGTTTAGTTGTATTTATGATCCGACTATGCCTTGTCTCAATCAGCAGTATCTTTCAGATTCTTTCACCTGAATTTCAAACGCAGACCTGAGAAGTCTGTAGCCTTGTGCTGAACACAGTAGTGCGCAAAGTCAAACAATTGCGATGGTCAAGCGAAAAGCTTGTCTTCTTGGGAAGGCCGTAGCAAGTCAGGAAGGGGCGTGAGGCGATGAAGAATTGGTTCCCACTATTGCAGCAGGGTGTGCCCTTCGTGGCAGATCAGTTTTCAAAATCGGAAAAAATGGCCGCTAAGCGCATGCCAAACCAGCCAACATAGAATTAGTTTGCTAGACTCCATCATTTGTACCGTGAATCTAAGCAAGATATCACATAGTCTATAAAAGGCACGGTATAGAACTATGAATTGGTATAGAACTATGAATTGTATTCTGTATAACTGTCATTCGAGGAGAGTTGGACCTTGGGGCCTAATATTCTTTGACGGTTGCTTTTTGTTTCACAGAGCAGGGGAAGCCACGACTTCAAATGAGTTTTTGACCACAGTTACACTGAAGGTAAGTAAAACTGATAGTATAAATCACTGAAAGCCTCGTGTAACCTAGGATTCCTTTTGTGTCTGTACAAAACAGACCATAGATATCATATGATGATATGATATGGCATTTATAAAGCACATATGCACAAGTGCTTTAAGGCGCGACGAGCAAGGGAGGAGAGACAGAGGGAAGATAGGGACAAAGATCTTACTAGTCCAGGTGACATTGATATTGCAAAAGCGCAATAGGAAGGGGTGTGGGGGCAAGGGTAAAAGTTCAGTGGGAAAGGTGGAGGGGCCAGTGGAGTGCATAGGATAAACAGTCCAATAAAATAAAGGAATCCAATGAATAAAAAGCGCGGACAGCAGGTGGAAAGTGCAAGGGTAAGTGCAGACAACAGGTGTCAATTGCTGTTAGAGTTCTGTAGGGATACAGAAACAGTCACAGAGTGCAAGTGTTGTCAGGGGGGCAGTGCAGGTGGGCAACTGGCGGGAAGGGGACCTGGCCCTAAGATGAAAGGGTAGCTGGGTTAGACGGTATCCTGGCAACCAGCACAGTTTCAGTGAGCAGATCAGCAGGGGATAGAGGGAGAAAAAGCAGATAGTAATAGAGTAGAGGAAGGACCCAAGTTGGAAAAGGGAGGGTCAATCCGAGAGGAAAGTATTCAGCCAAGCCAGGGCATGATCAGTGATAACCACGGTTATCATGGAGATAGTTGAAAAGGATGGTAGGGTGCACCATGTCAAAGGCAGAGTAGCGATCGAGTAAGATGAGGACACAGGGGTTGAAGGAATCAAGTTTGGAAAGCACATACTCAGGGATCATCAAGAGAGCAGTTTTCTTGTGTCCTGGGGAAGTACACGAAGCATCCAGTTGGATGTTAAATTCTCCAACAAGGAGACTTTAACAAGGAGACTTCATAATTAAGAGGCATTAAGTAAACATTAATGATATAAAGTCCTTCGTAAACTTCTTCCTACAAGATTTAGTGAAGAGGGAAGGGTAGTCGAAATAGAGAAACAGTTACAAAAGATAGGAGAGACAGAGAGCACCAGGGAGATGGTAGGCAGAGGGAAGAAGAGGAATGGTGTTGGAGGGGGCTGCGAAAAAACACAAGGTGAGGACACAAGGAGGGGCGCATGCAAAGCAAAACACAGAGTCACACTCTATGGAAACCCAGCAATCGCAGGCACTAATTGCCAAATGTTGACAAAGACGATACTTTTGTTGAAAATTATATTTGGGACGCAATGGTGTGCTATGTAGAGCTATGGAGAAACCCAAAAAACTCACACATCAAAATACTGAAACAGTATCAGAGAGAGTAAAAAGGGTCATCACCGCAGAGGTGTTTAATAAAATTAAAAAACTGCAAAGGCAGAACGTTCTGGAAGTTAGGGGGTTGACATAGGTCATTCAATTGATCATTGCTATGAACATCTTACCCACCATAGGCTTTAAGTGCCAGTGCCAATCACTGCATATGTGCATGTGGTTTGTGTTAATAATTAAGGGTTTGACAAACACCAAGTCTCAGTGACTGATGGCTAATGTCCGATTTGCCCATCATTATTTCAGCAACCAAAATGGGCAGTGCAGAACCAATGTGCTAGGGCAATTCCATTTTCAAATATATCACAAATAGCAAATGCAGACATGTGTCTTATCATTCAAGGAACATAAATATTGACGAAGGGAAGGTGAATTAAATACATTAATGAATCATACACCAAAATTAATCTGCATAATTAAATATGTTTTAATACTGTCTGCAGCATCTAAAGTTAGTCTCATAGCATTCAATTGTTGATGTACAATGTACAAACAATGGGGAACATATTGAAAATGTTATTGTAAGCAGATGTGAAGACAGTTACTAATTATTCATATTGGGAAGTCAACTGTTCTACAAGTACCTCTTCAGGTGAACAGGGCTCGTTTGCAATGTTTTGTGGCACTGTATGTGTCCTAGGAACACAATCTGTACTGATTCCATGAGTATGCATGGCTAACACATTCAATGTCAAATCTTTCCCCAATTCGAATTCCATATCCTGGTATATTAGCTTAACCACCCATTGTTTGCTTCGTTTTGTAAAGGCTTTGAGGTAACGATGCATCACGAAATGTCCGGCAGTTTTCGCTTGTTCTCTCCCAACGTTCTCGTTGTGTGCAAATACAGCTAGTCTTGTTCTGGCCTCCATACCGTCTATGCCAAAATACAACTTTTTGGTCCTGTACGTAGGCACATATTGTGGAACACCTCCAAATCTCGAATATGACAGAATTCTGTGAGTCCCTTCATGTCTCTGGAAAGCGTTTTATCATACACAATCTTCTCAAGAGTTTTGTCTGGAGGTGAACATGGCACCAACCACTTCTTTTTTCGTTTCTGCTCCTCAGATAAAGGTCCATGTGAACATTCATGAAAATGTTGGTTTTCTGTCCATGAGTGTACGTTGGAACAATGGTGCATCAATGAATGCCATTTCTCAAGTAGAGTTTCTAAATACCCATCACAAGTTTTGAAGCTCCACCAAAGATGGTTGCTGGTATACTGACACCACTTTAAGATTTCTTCAGAACCCTTTTTTTTCTACCAGCAGCTGTAATTTTTTTATTGACTGATTTGGCAACGTGCCATTCATCGAATGTATGACAAATGTGTGGAAACTGCTCTTGCATGGCCCTGGCTATTGAAACATGCCTATCAGTGGCTACCAGCTCTATTTCCATCCCCATCTATTGAAGAAATTTGACAGATTTGATGAAACCACATTTCTCCATGGCCACAGAAGATGTACATTTGGGCACCTGCACTATCTCCGAACTCACAATGTTTTTACTTTCCATGTCTTGAAAGTGGTATGTGCAGTTCTTTGTGGAAAATCCTGGGCTGTCACACTGTCTGTCGCCAGCTAGCCAAAAATGTTTGCCAGAGAATGTGCTTTCGATTGACATCTGTTCAACTTTCCAGGCTTCACTAATGGCGGGGAATATGAATTCCCTTTGATATTGAAGTACTGGGTTTTAGCAAGGAACTCAACTCCCACAAATTGACAGAAACTGGAATTCCTACCGAACGTAGACCCACTGAAAAGTAAAGCTGCTGAACATAGTATATTTCCAGCTGGCACTTTGTCCAGCATCGGTTGAGCGAACCATGAAAATGTACTATGGAGGAGGACACAGCTGGCTTGGATTTTCAGGTTAGTGCCTTGTAATACACGAGATACAACCACCAATGGTTCCCCCTTAATGTATGGACACATTTCAGCATCTGTACAATCTCTAGCAGGCACTTGTCAAATAAAATGTATTTTTGCTCCTTTATCAGCCAATCATCCGGCATGAATATGGTTTTTGATTTGGCTGTGTTGCACATATCGAAAGAACTCGGCATACTGAAGTCGAGATCTTTAGCAAGTTCCTCGGTCAGTTCTGTTGAAGCTTCAATCTCTGTTATTTCAGGTTGTGATATTTGCACGCAAATTGGAGAAACAGATATAATCAAATGTTTCTTTGGTGGAACATTTTTGGCGGGTGTAGATTGTGTCTAGGGGTCTGCAAGGAATTGCAATGCATCTTCAGTCTCATCTTGTCAAGTTGTCACATGGTAGCAATGGTCCATGGACACTTTGCACAGATCGCTGGTCGCATTAAATTCAGTTTCCAGCTATTGGGCATAAGCATCACAAGTCTGCTTATTGACTGGACCACGCTGCGCCCCAAATAGTAGTTGCTCCATTGTGAAATCCGTTTGACAAGCTACATCTTTAGTTTCATTTGTGTCTGTGTCTTTATACTTCGCTTCCTTCTGGGCCTCTAAAAGAAGTGTGGAGAAACATGCTCAATGTATAGCACACATACAGCAGATACCACTTTATATACAGAAACATCATATGAGTAAATCAACAGCTTAAAAAGTTCTACAAAGCAAACTTGTGTGTTCATTAGCCTTGTTTTCTTTGTTTTCTTGGAAACCATGGCATTCTCTTTTTCCACTGCAACAGCAAGCTGAAAAAAATAGTGTTTTCGATATATATGGGGAACATCCAGCACATTTCATTTTATCGCAAACCAAAATCTGTACATATCTACAAACAGAAACAACTTGATTGAATAGGAAAAATGTATTCCAAATGCAATGTGATGTCCGATAGTATTCAATATTATGTTCTGTTTACCTCTGGTCCATGTGTCTCCTATTCTGTTTCAACACCTTGTGTACATTACTTGAACAGAATAATTGTACTGGAAATTAAAATCTTTCATCGCAATGTGCACTTACACACAAAGTAGGTTTGTTCTTGCAACACTAAGAGAACATTTGTATGAACATACCCTCGTAAACAGTCATAATATACCTTTCACATTGCACCTGCTAACGTTCAGAGATGACACATGTGCACCAAAAGAGATCACTGTGCAAACCATACTGATTGTAATGTTCCCCTCAAACTTTTTGTAGTGTATTCTGCATTAGGGAGGAAGTATGCATACCTCATATTCTGGACCAGTTGCAAAGGATGAAGTGATTGTGGACGAAGTTCCAGCATCCACCTGTAACACAGTACTTGTTTTAGTACGGGTGAAAACAGTGAAATGGAGCTGTGAAATGAGATTCAAACAGTTGTGCATATAGAGGGACACCCATACATGCCACTTAGTGTTACTAACCGATAGCACACAAACCTTTTCATTTCATTTTAAATTGCAAGCATAACACATTTTTGTAAAGGACAAGTATAATAAAAATACTTGACATGCGAGCCAACTTGATGTTGACTCTGGAAATTAAATTGATGCAAAATCTTGTTCCTTCATTTTCCAAGCATTGTCATAAAGTGGGCCAAGGGAAAACAGCTGTATTAGATGTGTGGGCAGATCCAACGCTTGAGAATATCACTTTGTGCATGCCAGTAGGATTCACCATTGGGACACTGGATGTGTAGGTGGTTTCTTCACTTGTGATGGTCCGTGCATCCATCACTGTGCTCTATGCCAAAAAAAGGAACATGTCAAGCAACCGATTACGAAAACGCAATGCGACTTTTAAAGGGCACAATGGCATTGTTTTATAATGGTCATAATTGTTAGATTTGTTAGAGGCTCAAGAAAGCGGGGACCAATGTAGTGTAGTGAAACCTAGTATAGTAAAAATTCAATACTATCTTGTAGCAATGGAAACCTTAGTAAGACACATTTGAAGTAAATATACACTGAACGCTCAAATCCATTCATGAAGTCACCGTTTCAGTACCCTACCAGATTTAGAGAGATCATTGATAGTACTTATTTATGCAGCCCATCGTCCAACATAAGAACAAACACATCTAAGTCATCACGCAGGACTCACCAGAGACAGTGTGTGCATGAATTCGGTTGGAATTGCATGTGGAAGCACTTTACGATGAATTTGGGGGTCAACGCTTTTTAGTGTACTCGGATTGGTAGTAACTATCGTCGGTAAAGTGCCAGCTGCAGATGTGGAATCGATTGGCCCTCACATCCATGAAGACAGCCTGGGCTCTACTTTCAATCTCGTCTGTCCAAAATCCATAGCATTTAACCCATTCTCTTATTAAATCAATATCCTTCGTGAATGTATGCAGGACCATGCCCAGACATTTTTGAATGGCTCTTAGAAAGGCAACCGAGTACCATACAGGCCGGCATTCTTCAATTGTCTCTTAGACCTCTATAGAAATATATAAATAATTCAAAATAATGACTGTATGCCAGTGAACGATGTGATTGTATTACAGCTTTCTATGCAATATTACTTTTTTTTAAAAAGGGAAAACATGTTTAGCGTTGTCGATTGAACACGGCAGTAACTGCCTTACAGATATTATTGGTATACCGCTATTCGTAATGTGTTACTCATCCGTTGCATGTACTTTCATGCATCAAAAGGGAACATGCTTACAAACATGTCCCGTGAAATATTCTATTCTGTTGCAATGTACAAAGATGCAATTTGGGTTTTATCGAGATGAAAATACTTGAAACATTAGACAATGGTGAAATGAACATTACAATGTCCGGTACAATTGCTGGAAATAGTAAAACAAATTGAGATTGGCAGTAGATGAATATAGAGAAGGAAATTCGGAGACCTACCACCCTTAACTGGACGAACAGACAAGCTAATTCAGCAAGCATGGGAGCAAGTATCCGGGGAACAAGTTGCACGACGAACAGATACCTTACTGAGCAGAGAGATGTTCTCCTGTTAAATGTCAGGGTGCTTATAGAGAATTAGAAAAGAGGGTGTGTATGTGAATGTGTGACGTGTTTGTTGCGGGGTCTTGCAGAGGGGAGCCTGGACACACGTGTGTCAAGAGCAATGGAGGGACGGCGGTCAATTATCAGCTTGTTTCCCAAATAGTGTAAACTTTTCCATATGCCCCTCACCGATGCAATGCTAGAATGTGCACCCTATTCATGATGTCATCAGTGATGCTGGTACATTGATACTGGAGGCGGGATGGATGGGCATGAGGCGAGCGCAAAAGGGCTGGAACACTGCTGAAGGGAGACACACTTTTGTGGATTGCAAAGGCGGGGTCTTGCAGAGGGGAGTCTGGAGACACTGGGTCTGGGCAGGCATTGAGAACAATGGTCACAGTACAGAAGATTGCTTTTGAAGTTTACATGGTGTTTGGCACCTTGGCCGTTTAACCCCACCCAGTACTGGAGTGGGGTATAATGGAGGGGGACTGGCTTGTTGCAGAAGATGTAAGCATAAAAAAGGCACCAACCATTATTTCCTGTCCCTAAGAAACGAGTGAGTGTGTTCTTGATTCACTGAATAATTGAAACAACTATTTGTATATGCTCAGTTGTAGTTTATTTAGTTTGGTGATGTTGATTGCACAAACAAACTACAAATGGTATACTTGACGTTGCAGCACAGTGTGCGAAAATCCCCTGTACTGTCCTCTGTCACTGGGAACTTTTGCCCGAATGGCTCCAAAGACACAGGCAGGTATTACTCGTCGAACGCGGAATCCAAGCCTCCCATAAAGCCACCATGTAAATGAACGGTAGGCCACTAGACTGTACCACCTGTGGGAGAGAAACATACATACGGTAAGTGTTCCAGGGAAGACTGGGTTTGCTCTCACACTGGGCACACAATATCAAATAGAAAGCACAATTTGCTAATTATATTTAATTATTTTAATGAACAACGTTGCAGCCTGACACGTGTTTCGAGCTTCATGCTCTTCTACTGAGACTGCTTGGACATATTTTAGATAAACATAATTATTACACAGATCTAAAATCAATAATGAAAGTAGAACAAAAACTCAGACCCGAAACACATGGAGCAGGTAGGGTGTACCAACCAAATTAAAATCATAACAACCACAATGCCATAGCAATTGAATAGAAAGTTATCAGAAAATACATTTGAATTAAACATAAGGTAAAAAGCATATTAGCAATCGAGTGCAGCATTGTTTGTCAAAGGATATCAGGTTAATAAAGAGAAATAGAAAAAAAAATAAAAAAACATTAATTGAGGAAAGAGGATTGCAATGGTGATCAGCCAAAAAGTACATGGGTAAAGCCCAAATTGCATAGGGCTACCTTAATCTTGGTCAATCTGCAAATCTCGTGCTAATGGAAATAATTGCGCAATGAATTGAATTGAAAATAAGTCAAAGGATGGGTAGAAATCCATAAAAAGCATGAAATACGAAAAATACTTGGCCAAGAGTAAACGGCCTACCAGGTATTGCACCTTAAATAGAAATGAAAAATAATACGTGTGCTCCCTATAAAACAAGAAAATGTAAGAAAATTTTGAGTGCCTGTTAGAACATCTGACGAGCAAAAATAGCACATAAATAAAATTAAAAAGTAAAGGCAACATACCAATAACTTGCAGTTGCACAGAGAACGTTTTAGTAAAATAGAGCAATGCTGAAATATGGCCGGAATCCAAGTGGTAAACAACACGTAATGAAAAAGAAGAGAAAAAGAGAGACATCAATTAGCAAATTGGATGTTGCCTCCGGCGGTCATCTAGACTAACACGGAGTTGATTTAGGTCCCCGTATAGACTAGGGTTAATCTGCAAACTAACTGAATGATGACTTACCAGCGCGTCCGCTGCTAAATGAAATGAGTGGAGCCGCTTGCGTGAGGTTCTGTGCCCATAATTGAATGGAACAGAGAGGGGCGGCAACAGCGAAGAAGGCCGTATGCCGATGAATTAAGAGTATGGCAAGGGGGCCGCCATGTTAAACTAGTGTTGTACTCTGCAATTGTGCAAGAGAGAAGCAATGGAAAAGATGGTATGTGAGAATGTGGCAATAGCCACTGGTAATATTTAGAAGTATAATCGACCAGCCAATGGAGGAAAACATTTGACTGGATGAATAGTTAAGAGCATCTTGTGCGGGTAGAAGTTATAATTTGAGGGCTGAATATAAACAAGCCAGTGGGATGCACGTATGGAAATGACAGCTAGGACATACGGAAAAGGGACCGGTCCGTGTTATGAACATTTAGATTAAAGACATTTGATACAAGTGACGGGCTCCGGAGCCACCATGCAAGAGGAGGAGCCAATTAGCAAATCCTACCCCAAATCTGTGATGGTTAATAATTACATAAACGAGTCAAAAATAAAACTTAAAAAATAGTGTGCAAACACATGTATTGATTGACTGATCTCCATTGTTACAAGTATATAGTGGTTTAAGCAGACCCTTGATTAATGGCACATAGCAGAAACCCATGAACTACACATACAATAGGGTTCTTAAACATATGTGATCACAAAAAGACGGATAGTTCATGGTCTGTGTTTAGACCAAAATCAACAGTATGGTATTGGCAAATTAGACGGGCTTCCAATTGCCGGAGCTTTAATACCAGGTTGCCTCCACGTTGCGGGAGTGAAACCTTCATGATCCCAGCAAATTGGATCATTGATTTGTTGTCCATTTGATGGAAACGTTGCCAGTGCATGGCTAAGGGGTATTTGGAGTCTCATTGTGCAATAGAATAGAGATGTTCCCTGATGCGGATTTTCAATGGACGAATCGTACTGCCAATGTAATAAAGACCACAAACACATTTGATACAGTAAATGCAAAATTTAGAGTTGCAATTAATAAAATAATTGATCTTGTGTGTACCTATATGTCCAAAATCAATGGCCGTGGTCTCGAGTGCATGTGGGCACACAGAACAGCCCCCACATTTGTAAAAACCTGGGAGTGAGGGTTGGTGTAATCAAGTTTTGTTGTTGTTGTTGTTGTTGTTGTGATGATGTTGGCATGAATTAGGGGGAGAGAATATTCTTAAGATTGCGTGCCTTGGTATAAATAAAGCTTGGTGTGCTCTCAACCCAAGGAGTAATGTCCCGGTCGAGTTGTAAAATGTGCCAATGTCTTTTGATTATATTGTAGAGTACTGAACTATCCGAATTGTATCTGGTGATAAATTTCAGTTTCTGGGAGTAAATGGTCTTATTCCGTACTTTCGGTGTGAGTAGATCGCACCTCTTCATGACTCGTACTTCTTGCTCAGCTTTAGCTACTGATCGAGAGTCATATCCTCTAGTAAGAAACCTCTGACGTATTATTGAGCATTCCTCATTGAAATCTGTGTTCAACAGAAAGTTACGTCTAGCCCTGATAAATTCACCTTTCGGAATGTTGGAAATCACAGTTTTCCTGTGACAGCTACTGGCATGTAGAACTGCGTTAACAGATGTAGATTTTCTGAATGTTTTGGTCACAAACTGATTGTCTGAAATGCTGATTGTAAGATCCAAAAAATCGATACTCGTAAAGCTGTATGTGTGTGTAAACTGGATGCCCCAATTGTTTGAGTTAAGGTAAGTGACACATTAATTTAAGTATTCAATAGAACCTTGCCACACCAAGAACACATCATCAATATATCTCTTCCACACATAAATATGTGGTTTAAAAGATTGGTTGGAAAAGACAATTTGTTGTTCGTAGTTATGCATAAAAATATTTGCAAGGTCAGGAGCATAGCTTGCCCCCATCGCTATTCCAATACGTTGTCTATAGTAGGTGTTGTTAAACAGAAACACATTATTGGAAAGAGCAACTGTTAGTAAGTCTTTAATCATTTCAATGTGTTCAAAGAACGAAGCTGAGTATGCTCTAAAGATAAAGTCAATACTACTGATTGCTTGTTGGTGGTTTATAGACGTGTAAAGGGCTTTAACATCAAGTGTAACCATGACCAAATTGGGTAGCAAAGGTAACTGATCAAGCATCTGAAGAATATGCATAGTATCACGGATGAAAGTTGGTATAGTGTTCACCAGTGATGAAATACACTCATTGATACAGAGGGAGGTGGGCTCCAGGATGCCACCACCGCCACTTAGGATTGGTCTCCCTTCTGGTATTTTGGTAAATGTTTTTGATGCAGAATCGATTGGCCTTCACATCCATGAAGACAGCCTGGGCTCTACTTTTAATCTCGTCCGTCCGAAATCCATAGCATTTAACCCATTCTCTTATTAAATCAATATCCTTCGTGAATGTTTGCAGGACCATGCCCAGACTTTTCTGAATGGCTCTTAGAAGGGCAACCGAGTACCATACAGGCCGGCATTCTTCAATTGTATCTTAGACCTCTATAGAAATATATAAATAATTCAAAATAATTACTGTATGCCAGTGAACAATGTGATTGTATTACAGCTTTCTATGCAATATTACTTTTTTTCAAAGAGGGAAAACATGTTTAGCATTGTCGATTGAACACGGCAGTAACTGCCTTACAGATATGATTGGTATACCGCTATTCATAACTTGTTACTCATCCGTTGCATGTACTTTCATGCATCAAAAGTGAACATGCTTACAAACATGTCCCATGAAATATTCTATTCTGTTGCAATGGACAAAGATGCAATTTGGGTTTTATCGAGATGATAATACTTGAAACATTAGACAATGGTGAAATGAACATTACAATGTCCGGTACAATTGCTGGAAATAGTAAAACAAATTGAGATTGGCAGTATATGTATATAGAGAAGGAAATTCGGCGACCTACCACCTTTAACTGGACGAACAGACAAGCTGATTCAGCAAGCATGGGAGCAAGTATCCGGGCAACAAGTTGCACGACGAACAGATACCTTACTGAGCACAGAGATGTTCTCCTGTTAAATGTCAGGGTGTTTATAGAGAATTAGAAAAGAGGGTGTGTATGTGAATGTGTGACGTGTTTGTTGCGGGGTCTTGCCGAGGGGAGCCTGGACACACGTGTGCCAAGAGCAATGGAGGGACGGCGGTCAATTATCAGCTTGTTTCCCAAATAGTGTCAACTTTTCCGTATGCTCGTCACTGATGCAATGCTAGAATGTGCACCCTATTCATGATGTCATCAGTGATGCTGGTACATTGATACTGGAGGCGGGATGGATGGGCATGAGGCGAGCGCAAAAGGGCCGGAACACTGCTGAAGGGAGACACACTTTTGTGGATTGCAAAGGCGGGGTCTTGCAGAGGGGAGTCTGGAGCTGGCCATGAGAACAATGGTCACCGTGCAGAAGATCGCTTTTGAAGTTTACATGGTGTTTGGCACCTTGGCCGTTTACACCAACCCAGTACTGGAGTGGGGTATAATGGAGGGGGACTGGCTTGTTGCAGACGATGTGAGCATAAAAAGGCACCAACCATTATTTCATGTCCCTAAGAAACGAGTGAGCGTGTTCTTGATTCACTGAAAAATTGAAACAACTATTTGTATATGCTCAGTTGTATTTTATTTAGTTTGGGGATGTTGATTGCACAAACAAACTACAAATTGTATAGTTGACGTTGCAGCACAGTGTGCAAAAATCACCTGTACTATCCGCTGTCACTGGGAACTTTTGCCCGAATGGCTCCAATGACACAGGCAGGTATTACTCGTTGATCTGAATACAAGCCTCCCATAAAGCCACCATGCAAATGAACGGTAGGCCATTAGACTGTAGCACCTGTGGGAGAGAAACATACATACTGTAAGTGTTCCAGCTTTACTTGAAAATGCATCCTGAATTCTATGACATAGATGCCGTTACAAACGTCACTTTAGTGATAAATGAACTTGGGCTTTGGAGTCTAGGCACATTGCAAGAGTGAACACCCATTCAATCCATATCGGTTTGGGCCACAGATAAATATTTTTTTCTAGTTGAAAGTGAAACACATGTAAGCGATCAACACTGCGCTTTGCAATAAGAGAGAGAAATATATCCAATTTGAAGACTAAATTCATTCGTCATTGATCCATCAAAGTAGGGGACAAACATGAAATATTATTCGTCTCAGTGGTCAAAATGACATCACACCTAGAGTCCTCGTTACTTGGACTTTGAGGGCAAACTGTTGGGCGAAGTTCGTGCCTAAGCACCATCATAATCCTCAACACGGACCTTGTGAGGCAGGCTGCCTTGAAGTCATGCAGCTCGGTAACGCATATCGGAGGTGTGTCTTCTTTGGATACATAGGCCAAGCATCCATAGTTTTATTTGCAGCTGCAGTTCTCCACCTTGGTTGGTATGACCTTGCAGCGATTGCAGGTACACCAGACGGAAACGTCTTCCATGCGATTTGGCTCAGGCTCATGCTCCGGTGATTCATCTTCCCAACTATCGTTCGATTCCCCATTGTTTCTGCATCTTTCTCTTTGAATTACTTCCTCCTCGGAATACTCAGGCTCGTACTAGTAGGGCTGTATTGCTGCCATTAAACGACAACTGTTTGAATAAAATGCAATGATTGAAATCAATAGTAATGCTAGTCCAAGTATCTGTTCACATGGGCTTTGTGCTAAGAAAGTAGCAAAACACAGCAGAAACGAGTCACAGGCAATCCAAAAAAAAGACAGTGAAACGATTGAAAAAGCAGCTCTGATGTTGTCTGATGAGAAGGGGTCTGTTTATACTTATTGAGGAAAGAGGCGTCCAGCCATTTCCATGGAGACACGACAATAGCTTGCGCACAGAGAACCTTGACAAAATACATGCATTGGCTTTGTGAAAAGGGGCATACACGTCAAGTGATGTCAGCTTTAGGAGCGAGGAATATGATTTTGTGCCGCAGGGGCACTTGAACCTAGGGTGATCGATCCACAGATAAGATTAGTACAAGATGGCCACGCCCGACTCCTTGTTTCCGCATGTGTAAAAGTGAGGAAAAACAAGGTAAGACGCATAGGAAAGTTTTAATTGATCACTGTATGCTGAAAAAGACATGCCCAAACAATCGGCACAATAATATTTTTGGGCGCATTATCCCTTTAAGGGAATGTACCAAAACACATTGTCACAAATAGTGGTGCTCAGCATGGGTCCATGGGTTCTGTATCTGAATGGGTATGAGTATGCTAGGCAGACGTCTGGCTCTTCCTGTTCCTCCCTTTCCCCATGCTGTGCAGCAATGAGGATTCTTTGGTGGTGGAGTCACTGGTGTGAGAAGAGAGAGTGAAGGTTGTGGTGGTGGGACCAGGGCCATCTTAACAGTTTCTGGGGCCAAGGTACAGCCAGCTTTGCCCCCACCCAACCCCTTCAAACTCATGTCCTATAAACAACCTCCCCTGAAACCCATGTCACTGCCCTCCACCCCAAAACACATGCCCTCTCCCAATTAGAAAAATGAAGAGATTGCATGACTCAAATCAAATTCAACAGAAACTTGTCTAAGCTTTAAACTATTTAGTTGTTAATAACATATACACATTACACATCTCTGTGACCTGTTTCCCCAAGAGCATGCTATATTGAAGACATGTTCAGTTTGTTTTTAGAATAATATAATAATTTTGAAAGAAAATGAAGGAACTTTATTTTTAAGCAAGTATTTATTTAATAAAATGATAACCTAACTGTTGAATCTGAGCACATATTCTTTATTAATGTGTCCAAAGTACATGCTCTTAAAAAACCATTACATGACTAGGCAGCAGAGAAAACAAAAAGGCATGTAGCAAACATCAAAATTCACTTAGCATTTTAGTTCATGCCCACATGGCAGACAAACAAATTCAAGTAATCATAGAACAAATTAAATTAGAAGCACCCAGTGAATATATGCTTTCTACTGCCAAAGGCTGATGTGCCTGAAACAATGCCAAGAATAAACTATATATTTACTTCTAGATTTGAATATTGCAAAATCATTAATTATGTCAGAAAATGCTATCTCTTGAACCATTCCAGACTCAATGCTAAACAGAGCAAAATAATGCAATCTGGCTTCAATCATAAGGTTAAAACAGGGACGTTAAGAGATATCTCCTCTGCCTTTTCTGGTAACATCAGCCCAGGGAAGGCTATGGTCTTAAGAGGGGTGTGACAGTGAACCATTAGGGACCCAAACAACACAAGATCACAGTCCAAAATAAAAGGAATGTCCAATCAAGGTTCTAAAAAAATATATACACTTGAATTAAACACACCACCTGCAATAGAACGAATAGAAAATACTGTACAAAAACACACCCAAAAGGAAGAACAGAGATGATGTAAGAAACTAGCACTCTGAGCGTGGTTCCCGGGGTAGTAGGTGAATTAGCCACAAAAACAATATGCCAATGTTGAACACAGGTGTGATCGTGACCTAACCAGTCTCTAGGGCCAAAGTGGACAGAGGAGGGTAACAGTACCAGTATTCAGTTCTTGGTAAGCACAGTGTAGGGGCATATGCAGTCGATCTGTGCGGCAGAAGGGGTACTCTCAAAGAAGCAGGCCAGGTAGGTCCCAGGATTGCTTCGCAGTTGAGTCAGGCTTTATCTGCTGGGAGGGATCCATGAGTAGCACTTCAGTGGTTTGAGCCCGCAGGCGATGGTCTTGAAGTGGTGACTTTGGATGAATCGATGTGCATGTCGATGAGGTGGCTGTTTGTGGGCTAGCTAGGCTGAGCCATGGTTGTAACCCCTGGTCAAAGTCAGCGTGTGACTCACCAGTGATTCGGATCGGGTCCCGTCATTGAGCTGTCTCAAAATGCAAGCAAAATGCAAGCAACAGTTCGACTTGGTGGATGAGTGCAAAATCCAGTACCAGCGCCCTTCCCTCTCGTTCGTAGTGCGATAAACACAGAGCAAACCGGCTCACTAGAACAGAGAGACTCAGCTGGTTTGGCCATCCGGCTGCTGTGAAGCTCACTCAGAAGGACTCAATGACAGGATGGTTCAACCCAGGGTCTGCTCTCCCAGCTTAAGGAGATTCTGGTGAAGAGTGGTAGGTCCTGGTCCACAGCAAAGGTCATGCCTGATGTTCCCCGGGAGTGGGTAGGGGGTAGACCCACCTTCTGCCTTGGATGGCTCCTTCAACTTCTCAAAGGAAGTCCAGTAAGTTCTTCTAAGGGGATTCTTTGTATCCTGAGAGAATCTAAAGAAGAGGTGGGAGACCCCTTCTTTCAAAGGCAAAAGTCTCCAGGTGATTGGATTAAAGCAAGCCTAACTTAGTGGTCCAATTCCTGTTCTTGAACAGAGTGAACTATGCTCTTCAGATGTCACACCCAATGTGCTTTGCTCCAGAGGAAGTGAAGGGGACAGGAAAGTGGAAGAGAGACAAAGAGAAACAAGATGGTGGAAGTCTCCTTTCATTGATCTGGTCCTCCTGCCTACTCTATCCTGCCCCCTTTCATTCTCAGAACAAATCCCCTTAGAGAGGCAGCGCCCTTGTGTGAAGCTACTCCTTTTGAATGGGTGTGCTCCTTTGATGCCCGAGCACAGGACAGCTGCTTCTGGCAGAGGGTGTTACCATTCCTCTCAAAGAGATCAAAGAGACCCAGTCCTCCAGGTTCCTGTCCTGCCATTTGGTAGACTCCACCCAGCTGGCCAGCATACACATCACCTTCCATGATTCACAGGAGCTGGCACATGTGCAATATCATTTGGGATGTGGCTGCCATGATCATAAGTAGTACCACACACAATGCCTAAACTCAGGCATAGCTTTATTTAGAGTTTACCCTGCTACCAGCAGGGCTTACACATGATCATCCTACTTTATATCTAGAATATCTTAAATGTTGCCCCTGCATGGTACAAACTTTTCTGTGGCTGTCGAGTGGGCACCTTTGGACCTTTGAATCTCCTGTATGCCATGAGCAGAGCAGGCGCTGTGGATCAGGCTACTGATGGAGCATACACTTTGCTTTTGGAATGGAATTGAGGAAAATATGAATCCGGTTGGAAGATTACCTTTTGGAGATGGAATTACCTGCATCATTTTAAGTATTACTAAAAATCAAAAAGCCAGGGCTTTGCACTCTTGCCAGATGGCATTTCTTCACACTGTACATTCTAAAATGTGACATACATCGTGCTCAGGAATTCATTAAAAAAGCAGGACATTGATCAAAGGGGACCCATAATATGAAAAATACGTCTCAAAGAAAGCACAAATTAAATTGAAATAAGGATAAGTTGAAGGGGGCAATTATAAGGGGGCTTCGAGAAAAGCTAACATCACTTCACATTGCGCATTTTGCATAAACCAGTAGATGGGTGACACTGAGAAACGTAGCAGCTATAATTAAGCTTGCAGTGCTGTTCTTGCTATAAAGAATATTGGTGTGAGGAATGACACACACCACCACTAACTAGACCAGCACCATAATGACACTATTTTAGTTTACATAACTCGTTATTTTATATGTTGTATATATTTAGTATATTATTTACTAGCACAGTACATGCTCCCATTAACAGCATATATGTACACAAATATGAACCCCAGCACATGAACATGGATCTCTGCAACAAGTGCTTAACTTACTGAGATATCTTCTTCACCATGGTGGAACTCAAACCTATCAATATTAATTTCAACATAGATTATTGCATTGTATTAATATATTCCCCAAAGAAAGATGGATTAGCCACAAAGGTTGTGCTGTAGTGAATGCCCAAACTGGGCCTTTAGAGGTTCAGTTGATCTGATGTGAACTTTGTTGCAATACCTCATGAGCACACTATGCATTATCATGATGTGTTTGAGTATTTATTGAAAGTGTAACAACTTCTTTGCCTGGAGGCCAGGTGCGGGTCCCTCCCAGAGTGCCACATCTTAGTGTATGCAGACCAATAGATCACACTTGTCCTGCCTGTTATCACTCATTTTGTTGTTAGCCAACACCTTATCTAGATGCTGATTGAGATTTATGAGGTGCTATTGGCTAGGGTGTGGATGCCAGCCCTGGACCAAAGATGAACTGTAACATGCATGCTGCAAAACGCACACTCGCAGAGAAATAAGCATGTGAGTGTTTTTTGTTTTTCAAAATGATTGCCAACATTGAGCAGAAGGGACTAAGGCGAGATTGCAACCTATGTCTGCTTATTCTAGTTTGTACAGCTCCTCCTACAACAGTTCGACATGTACATAATTTCCAGAGATAATATTCTCCACAAAAGCCTTTACAGACCAAAACATATTTATTGTGCATTGGGTCAACATAATTACTATTACTCTGCTGTTACATCTGCGGACACGGACTATCTGTCACCTGCTTTTGCTTTATTTTGGAGACACAGGCTCCAGGGAAGTTACTCCAGCCAATAACAACTGTGAATCGAATGTGCCATGGCTTAGAAGTGGCCCAGTATCTGACTGAGATAGCGCTTTCACCAGACTATGTGCGCTACAAGGCACTATACCATCAATTAGAAGACACAGGGCCTCATTACCAGTGTGGCGGTACATAAATAAGGGTGCCGGTCAGAGGGTACCAGCACCCTTTCCAGACTGCTACGCTACAACTCTGCCTTTCTGGGACGTTGTGCCCGGCAGGTCTGACCTGCCCCGAGCAACGACCCCAGTATGCAGAGTTGTCATGGAAGCACCAGCACCATTAAAAATGGTGCCAGTGCTTCGTTGTCCCCATTACCATGGAGGTCCTATGGCACTCCATGGGAATGGGGACTAAAACTTTCCGCCGCCTGATATCTTGGGTCGCCAGGACTTGGGTTGTCAGGCTGCGGAAACAGTGTTACGAGTCCGGCGGCAACACACGGGTAGCACCGGCGGGTTGCTGCCGGACTCAAAAAGAAGCCCACATTCATGATTCAGCTCTTACAGCATGCTGTGAGAAAACTATACTCAGATGCTTTCATAACTGTTGCCCTATCAGGCTATCCATCCCTGCTTTCTGAAACCATATACTTATTTACGGACCCCATGGATGGAGCAGCCTCCTCACTGTGTGCCTTGCAGAATGAAGGTCTCAGGCAGGCTACCAATCCAGAAATACTTTCCACTAAGGTGAGGACCTGCCAATGCCCTCCTCAGGCACCCTCCCCAATGTGATGACAGCATTTCTTCCTCAGACAAGCATTTAAAAAGAAAGGTATGAATCTTGTTATTTTGGGCAATTTAAACTAACCTGGTTACGCAATCAGGGGTTTCAATGCTCAGCTAAACAGTACTCATTTTATCTGTCTCTGAAAGGATGAAATCCTTAGTCGGCCCTGATGAGGTTAAAAAAGGGTGTCCTGCAGGTTACAGAGCTCAGCGCCCCATTGCCTTTTCTTTTAACTTTGTGTATATTTTCTTTACCCGGAGCAGGTTATTACAAATACAACATGATATAAAAGGTGAACTGTTACTGCTTGTTCCCGTATCCTGCTGGATAAAAGCTGATATTTGAGATAGATGGTAACAGGGCTCCCTCAAACGTGCAATACCACACAAATAACAATCGGGCCTTGGTGCTGGGGAGGCCAATTTAGAGAATCCTATTAGTGATGAGACAATATTAGCACACAGCAGCACAGCAGCTATCGGCTACAGTATCACATCCCATTCTGCATAATTGCACTTTTAGACACAGGGAGATGCAGAGATTGGTACAGAACAACACTGTGCTGAACAGATACTGAAGCTAGGATGCAAATTGAGTTTTCTGCAAGCTAAGCTCAGTAATGTGGACACTAGGTCACACATCTCTACTCGTCATCACTGGGACTTGGCTGCAGATGCCAGAAGTGCTATGCAAATAATAACCTACAGCACATCACATGATGAACCCCCACCACACGAGACTGCTATGCCCTGTGAGGCCCGGGGAAGTTTGGCACTCTCAATGTCACCCCCCTGGTGATGGCCCTGCATGGATGATGAATGTACATACATTCCCCAATTTAATGAGCATTTGTCTCCCTTGCCTCAAGCCACGAGGAGGAGCGACTGTGGCAGGCAGGCTGTAGGCAGCAAAGTGAAAGTGCTGATCATATGGGGCAGACAAACAGTAACAGTGGTGGTGACCTGCTACAACACACACTGAGGAAGGGAAGAGTCAGAGCAACCACCCCAAGCAAGCTGCTGCAATCTACCACTCACACAGAAGGAGGGGAAGAATCGGATCCAAGGCAGGCAGGAATCAGGATAAAAGCCAGGCCTGCTGACTCTGAAACCATAGGCCCTCCTGCTGTTTGGCTCTGATGCTCACAAGGTTGCGCCCACTCGCTTTCACACCCATGGCCACATCCAGCTTTTTGCACCACCTATAAGCTGAAACTATCGCATTAGAGTACAGATAGGGAGAAATGGCAAATGAGGAGGGAGACAAAGCTTGAAGGTGTTGGTTGATTATTTTCCCATCCATTGACAGCCCATGACAATGCTAATCCCCATGGCCATGCCAATCCAGTTCTTCCCCACCCCACCGAAAACACCTCATCACGAGATCTTGTTCAGCTTGCTTTAAAAAAGCCTTAACATCAAACTTTTCTAAGTGCCTCTCAGTGTTTTTTCAATACAGTCTTCTGAGAGTTAATGACTTAATTGGAGTTGTAAACATACTACTGGTGTAAAAAAATATCAACTTGATCTGCCTTCACCGATTAATAAGCACTATGCATGTCCTTCACTGAAGTCCTGTTAAAAACAGGCATTGGCAACTCCAATAGCTTTGGATTGTGTATTAGAATGAGGCATTTCCCAGATGCTGCTATTAGATGCCCAGGTACTCGAACCATTTTTCACCTGCTACCATGAACGGCCAATTAATACCACTACTCAGTGCCTAGCAAGTGCCTTTCCCATGCTTACAAATAAGCCCAAACGGTTTGTATTGCCAATGCTTATTTTTGTGCGTCAAATGTGCCTGCAGGCATGCATGCACATAGCATATATTCTTTTCAGTGTCTAAATGAGGACTTAAATGAGAGAAATAAATAAAGAATGCAACATCTTTTCTGGTCTTGTGACTTGGTCAGGCACCATGAAGTGCCACCCATGTCTATGTCTGTTATTAAAGTTTGCCTTCAAGGGAGGACAACTCCCCAGTTCTAGTATATGTCATCATTACAGACTGCACAATCTCATGGCCATTCTCGCCAGTAGCGGTTTAAGCTAATTATGGGTGCATCCCCTTGATTTATGGTTTGCTATGCTTCTAAGATGAGGATATGTTGCTGGGGTCACATGTAATTGTTCTGTTGGCTCTGTTTCATGATCATGCATACAAAATACTGTATGGTAGTGACTTTGTTTGCACATTTGTCGGTAACAGGAACTGGGCAGCTATACTTAGCTCAACCGGAAAACTTGGCCAACCCAGATTTCAACTAAGAGATAATTATATTAGTATTACGGTGACTTGCTTCATTTGGTACCCCTCAGAAGCAACCTTTGATATATCTCCAACCTCGGCATCACCAGCACCCATCACACCTGTGATGTCAAATACATTGGCAGCCTTATCCTTCCATGGGTACATGAAGGGATCAGGAACTGTTACCTCTCCAGTGGCCAGGCATTATATCTTGTGGTCAAACAGGATTTGCAGATCTGTAGCTTCAGATTGTGCCATCTGATCTTGCACTCTGAAGTGGGAAAATGGGAGAACACACTTCCCCCATTCTCATCCAGACCCTGGCCTAGAGGATCACGGCCCAAGCACCCCCCACGAGAGGAGTTTGACCCGCTCACCTCCTTACCAGACAACAAGGTAGCATGTGTTCGTGGCCCACATGCACAAGGAGCATGTCCACTACCATGCCCTGGCCAAGCCGACACCTGCGATATGGACCAGATCGATGACAATGACAGCCACAAGTATCCAAATCGTTAGAGATGCCATGACGACATAGCCAACAGACAAGAAAACACGTGCTACCAAGCACACTGGTCACTCACACACCAACCTGCACGAAGAACATACTCAGTACTATGACGTAGCGGACTGACACACTCATGGACATGCATCATTGTTATTTTTCACATAGGCCTCCTATAGCACCGCAGAAATGCAAGATGCCTGAAGAGCTTGTGTATATGCTTGCAGATGCTTCATGCTACCCTGTCCTCATAGAGACACCTTCATATATATCCACTGATACTTGTGACACTCTGTCGCCCTACGGCACCCATGTGATGGATTATATACCACCTCCCAGAAACTAGGCCCGAGTAGGCCGCAAAGCAAGAGTCCCTCTCGAGACGAAAAGCAATGCGCTGATCATGCAGAACGAGTCCCAGCAAGAGCCCACAGCCAAGGCCACAATGCTGCAACCCACATGCCGAGCTCTCAGTACCAAGGTTACACCTGCCGCCGCCAAGTGCCCCTCTGGGCCGAAAAACAAATCAAATGCTCATAATTCTGCTCCAGCTACGGTCTCTACACACATGACCAAGCCAAACTGACAAGATGCCAAGCTCGCGAGACAGAAAGTCGCTGGGGTCCCACGTCTGGGACGCAGGCTGCAACAACAAAGCGACAAGTTGGACACCTACACCGATGGGAAAGGCGTGATCATCAGCCACCAGCAAAGACCTGTCCATTGTCCATCACTAACACATAGTTGCACAATGTTGCCAACACCAGGTACCTTGCGGGATGGGAACAGCGATGGTCCCAGGCTTGGGGGCTCACGAGGGAACCAATCAGAGTACGAGGGGCTCCTCACTGATGCCATTTCAGTTAGCCAATCACCAAGGGTCCCCGTGTAACCAATTTATTGTAACAAGTGTTAGGAAACAACCCAAGTGTGCCACCTGACCCGTCCTTATCCACTAATATTCCTCCATATGAGCATCTATACTAACCCTACCACTCGGGGAGACAACCCGAAGTGACGATAGGTTTTGTGATGGTTTTTCCCAGGTGACGCAAGTAGCGCGTCATACTACGGTAAAATGGCCTGCGAGCCCCACTAAGAACGAGAACATCTCCCCGGATGCATACGGACGGAGAACAATCCCTGCCGTTACTATAATAAACAGCAGTAATTACTTTGCTCTTGTGTGTGCCTCGTACTCCTTTTGGGACGCGGGAGGAGTTGGGACCTCCCCAGCCCCCGAGGTCCGCGGACGGCTCTGCCGGCCCCCAGGAGATCACCGCGACAACTGCTTGGTTGTTCTGAGGTGGGCGGACATTGCCACCATCTTGTATTAAACCCTATCCCAACGCTGGGAATAGTTAGTGTGGGCAAATCAGAAAGATGGGTCATAAAAAAACAATAATTCCCACCATGCAGTGTTTTTCTGCGCATGTGCCGTATTTCCGCCTGCAGTGGTGTTACTAACGCTTGAGATTATGTGTTTCTGATAAAACGCATGAAGTGGCCTAGATGTATGTACCCTGTGCAGTTTTAACCATTACTGCGTTCATGGCAGTAAAGGTGTAACAATGTTTCCCCGCTCATTGAATGTGGTAATGTTAATTATTACATTGGATAATTCTGGGTGTTTCACCATAAAACTCGTAAAGATGACACACGTGTCTTGACACCTGCACGAAGGCACAAATAACGCCAGGCCATCCTGCTGCACATGGACGTAAAGAAGGACTCAGAGATCATTGGTGAGGGCATCCATTGCGGCCACGGTGCAGGCCGCATCCATGCATACCGACTTGGAAAACGTCACACTGCTCCTTTTATTTGTTATTTCCCGTTATAATCCATGGAATACCAGAAGTGCAACTGGCACACAATGTTTTACTTCTGCCTGGCTGCCACTGTGCGTAATGTTGACTGCTGCCCTGTTGTGGTTGTCTTGAGATAAGTCTCTACTAGGTAAACATGAGTGAAAGGTACATTTGAGAGCTTTTGGCTCTGTGCACTCTCGTCTCGGGAGGATAGCTCAGAAGCAACGTGCTCGCCTTAAAAACAAGGCAACACGGAGCAACACAGCTTCGATCCCTGGGTCCGTGCTTAGAAACCTCTGGGTTTACAAATAACTTATATCATATTTGAACAAATGTGAAATGCATTGAAGTACACTGGCATGCGGACTAATTATCACATTTCAAAGTTCCCTTTTGACAAAGTATATGTTTTGGGAATTTTAAGATTATGTAATTGAAGTGTTGTATAGCACGTACACCACAAATGTAACAATCTCTTGGAATGTTAATGTGTTGCATTTGTTGTAGTGAATGAAGAATAGACCCGTTTTTAATATTTAATGCTGGCCATGTACGTATGATTTTTGAATGCCCTCTAAAAAAGCAGCCTTTTGAATTATTTACAGAAATTCAAATGTTCTAAAATGTTTGCAGTCTCCATAGGCAAGCATTATACAATTCACGGCCAATTGTAGTTGAATCCTAACTCTGTGGGCCTCATTACGACTGAGGTGGAACGAGTTAACGGGTTCTGCTAAAGGAGGCGGACCCGTTAAACCCGTTCCACCTCATTACAAGCTCCCCTCGCGGGACCCGATAACGCCTGGTCAAACCAGGCGTCCTTACCGAGTCCCGCGAGGGGAAGAGGGAGCAAACAACCGGCCGCTCGTAATCGGCCCGTTGTTTGAACCCTCTCCCATTCCCATTGAGCCCTATGGGGGCTCAAATGGGAATGGGAATGGGGAAGGTCCGGGCCCGGGTTCCTGGAGGGAGGAATTACCGGGCCCTCCGAACTCGGAATGGCCCGGTAATTCCCCATTCTGGGAACCCGGACCCGATTTTGGTGGCAGCCATGCCGCCAATAGCGGCATGGCTACTGCCGAAGTCGTAATGAGGCCCTGTGTCTTTTCATTGTGAATCTAGTGCTGCTCACAATGTTTCCCTGCATTTCCTGCAGATTTGTTAGGAGGTAATGTTTGCAGGTTCGGTGCAATAATGTATGATACCTTGGGTAAAGTGACCCTTTGACCTCCCACCCTCTTGCTGACCCTGGGGTTTTCCGTTGAATTCCCCGCCCAAAATATTTATATTAATGTATGGTTTAAAATGGTGTAAAAATTGGGTAAACCACAGTTTACAGTCAGTTTTGTAGTTTAACACATACAACAATTCAATAGTTGCCAGTTCGCTAGCAGTGCACAGGAGCATTTTCCAACACATTTCAATAATACATTTGCCCACAATATATACCAATATTGTACCAGTCTAAAAATAAAATGTTTATGCTGGCTGTTCCCAAATGTGTCCATGCTGGCTGTGTCATTTTATAACAGTATATCCACATAAGAACACACCACGCTCCTGCTTGCTTTGTCCCGTAAAGATACTACAAGAAACCATGGCCATGAGGCTGTGCCAATATCTGCCAGTATCTCCACATAAGAACATGCTGATGTTTGGTGTACCATAATACTAGTAACAATACTATAAGAAAACATCTTCATGCTGGCTGTGCTAATATATGCCAGTAAGAACATACTCCTGTTTGTTTTGTCCGAAATGTGAATGAAATGCTATGACACTGTAAGAAAGCATGTCCATATTGGCTGCAGTAATGTAGACCTATGTTAGAACACTCATGTTGACTTTGGACATGATGCCCCTCAAAGTGATATGCCGCAATAAGAAAATATGTTCATGCTGGCTGCACCAATGTAGCCCCCAGGTAAGAACACACATCATGTTCGCTTTGCCTGCAATACCATTACAGATTCTGAGAGAAAACAAGTCCATGCTCCACTTTAGCCTCCTCCAAACCTACGTAAGCAGACTCATTATATTTGCGTTACCCATAAATCCAGAAAATGCTATGCACACTGAACGAAAACATGTCCATGCTGCCTGAACCAGAGCAGTCCCCGCACCACCATATAAGAATACTCTTCGTGTTGGCTTTGCCCATAATACCAGTTAAGAAAAGATTTGTATTTGTATTTCGTATTTTGTTTATTTATAACGCACAAACCATCAGGCCCGGGGGCATCAGGGCGCAAGATGCCACTAAGACAATTTGCCCATCCTGCTTGTACAATGTAGCCCACCCATTTAAGAATAATGATCACATTGCCTTTGCGCATAATGCCAGTAGAAATGCTGATCCCACTGTAAGAAAACATGACCATGGTGCCCGACCAATGTAACCCATGCACGCCACCTATGTAAGAACACTCATCATGTTGGCTTTGGCCATAATGACACTTAAAAAATGTGTGCTACTGTAAAGATGTCCATTCTGGCTACACCAATGTAGCTCCCCATCTGACCCAACCAATCAGGGGTTCGCTCACCAGCCTCCATGCACACACATTCATACTCATTCAAATGTGCACCCATTCAACATACACCCTTCCATGTAAACTCTGTTAGGTTATGTAATGTTCATATCCTTTTGTACAGTGCCAAATCATCAAAATAGTCGTATCAGGCACCTTGGCTTGTCCGTGAAGGGGCCTACAGCGCCCACACCAGGTGTATCCAGAATTCAGTCTTCTGGAAGAAATGAATTGGTTATAGGTATGATGATCGGATGGTAAAGTCAGATGTAGATGCTAAAATCACTGGAGTGGGGAGATGCAGCGGGTGAAGAATGTTCTGTGATAACATCAATGCTTCTCAGTCCTGTTAGGTAGAGCATGGTTCTGCAAAAGTGGGGGATGGATATGTACTAAAGTGATGTAATAATGGGCTTGTGTTTCCAAGACAGATTTGGAGAATTGCCAATTAGGGCACAGTGTAATGTTGGATGCATGAGGTTCTTGAGCGTGTGCTTGGGCCATACTGGAAGTTTGGTGGCTTATTTGTCCAAGCGTCTCTATACTTTGTACCACACTTCAAATTGCATAATGTTAATTGTGTGGCTGCCAGGCCTGAGCCAAGAGTGGCATAGTCAAGAATAGACTGTGTATAAAGGTGAATGTTGGTGGTAACAGAGGGTAAGGGAAAGGAGTGGTCAAACTGGAAAATGAAAACAGTGACATTAAAAAGGCCAGGCACCTTGATGTCAAAAAGGTTATATTTAATGTTTGGTCCATTTCACATCATGCTAGAATTCATTTTAGTTTGCCGTGAGACAGGATGGTGCTTTACTTGAAAGTAGGCTATCAAGTGTAGTAATACCTAGCATTCTATAGTGAGAAAATATATCATGAGCCCACTATGCAAGATACATTCATTATGCTGAAGGTGGAGGTGGATGTGCGTCCAAACAGAGTAGGTAAGGAGAGAAAGGCCCAATGTCTGTTCTTCTCTATAAAGTGACAGACTGGCACTGTTCTCTCCTTCTATGTTACTATGCTTTGGGCCTCATAACGAGGACGGCAGTAACCTGCCGGTGCCACCGGCGATTTGCTGCTGTCCACTATACAGTGACTCCACCGCCTGATATCCCGCCTGGGATAACAGGCGGCAGATTCAGGAAGTCCCCATTCCAGACAGGACTCCATGGGAATGGGTTCACGGAATCACTTGCACTGATGTTAACGGTGACAGTGGTTCTGTGAAAACTCTGCCGTCCAGGGCCGTTGCACAACAGCCCTGGAAGGCATAGTTGGAGTATGGCAGACCAGAAAGGGTGCCGGTACGGTGCGACTGGCATCCTTATTTCTGGACAACCACACGTAGAATGAGGCCCTTTGACTGTTACCATGAGGATATGATATGCTTTATACAGTTCTTTATGCCACAGTAAGGTCACCTCAAAGGAATGAAGAATGGGGAGGAAAGCTTTCAGGTGACAAGCCAACAAAGATGACAACCTTGTGCCCAAAGATCAGCACAGATCGGCCCCTCCAACCAGTCAGTCAAAATAAAGAGAATGGCCATAAGACAGACATGAATGTGCTCCAAACCGGACTCAGAAGAGAAATGGTGGTCTTTCTGCTTGTAAGACAAGATGGGACACCAGAGTTATACAAAAATACAGATCAGACCTTGTGTACAGGTTACAGCAATAAATGAGTGAGAACAATTATTTACTTCTCTCTCTTAATACAAAATATATGTTCAATGGGCCTCATTACGAGTCCGGCGCCACCAGACTCGTAAAATCTTACCGCCACCTAGCTTCCCGTTGTCACTGGGACATTACAAGTCCTGGCGGACCAGGAAGCTAGGTGCTGGAAAATGTTAGTCCCCATTTACGAGGAGTCGCGTAGGACTCCACGGGAATGGGTTCATGGAAACACTGGCACCGATAATACTGGTGCCGTTGATTCCATGATCAATTTGCCTACAGTGGCTGCTGTGCCCGGCAGGGTCAGACCTGTCGGGTGTATCAGCCCTGGCAGGCAGACTCAGAGTGTGGCGGTCGGGAATCATGGGTGCCGGTAGACTTAGCAGCATCCTTGTTTCCAGACCACCACTGGATCTCCAACCTGACTGACTCCAGGCAGATTGGAGATCAGTCCATTGAAAGAAGGATGGCCAGTCTATGGGCCTCATTATGAGATTTATGGTAATACCGCTCCGGCCTATTGCGAGTCGACAACCCGGTGTCAGTGCCACCGCTGAGACCGTGCACTCCCGTACCGTCATGCGCGCAGGCACGCGGCCCTTCGGGCCGGCAATACCGGGATGGCGCTAACCGGAGGACATCACAAGTCATGTGGACATGCAACTACCGGCATCACAAAGGTGGTAATAAGGGATACCGGGATGGAGGCATTACTGGCATCGCAAATCACCCGTTAACAGCAATGTGCAGTGTTCCCAAATGCCACAGGTGCACACAATCAGCACAAGTGGAAGTAATGGAGTCTGGCCCAGCACAAAAGGAGCACACCCACACACCACACCCCTTTCCACACCAAAATGATCCCACTTACAGTTGCGATATTGGGGCTGGAGGACATGCTTGCATTGCTACACCAGCAACAAAAACAATAGGCACCACAGAGGAGATGCAGGAGGAGAATGAGGGTGAGACAGGCCAGCAAGTCCCACCAGTGCAGCCAGTGGTACGACGCAGGCAGCCTTCAATCCCTTGCATCAGAGCCAGTCCATTCAACCTAACCCCTGAGCAGATCCACATCCTGTACCTCCTGGACCGGGACACCATCACCACCATTGTGGACATGATACACGACGACATTGTCAGCCTGATTGAAATACGCACTGCCATCCCCCCTCTACTGAAGGTAGTGCTTATGCTCCACTTCCTGGCCACAGACACCTACCAGCAGACAGTGGGGCAGATGCATGGCACATCACAACCTTTTTTTTCATGCATGCTGAACCAAGTGCTGGATGTCCTCCTGAAGCACTCAAGCGACTACATAACCCTATCACGGACTGCCCAGAAGATCTTTGACACTAAAGTTGGCTTCCATGCTCTTGCAGGCATGCCAAATTGTATCAGTGCTCTTGACTGCACCCATGTGGAATTGGTGGTCCCGCATGTCATGGAGGTGGTGTACCGCAATTGTAAGCTATACCACTCCATCAATGTGCAGATGGTGTGTGACACCAGCAAGATCATCACACATTGTTGTGCCCGATATTCTGGATCAACTCCACGCTACCATGCTACATGGAGCGACATGCAGGACGACGTGCCTGGCTGCTTGGTAAGTTGCATGACAGGCAAATGGCAGTGTAATGGGGGGAGAGATGCACACACCACCCTGGTGTGATTGGGGTGGTGACTGCACAATGTCATACTGCAAAACACTGTGCCCCAAAGCATCCCAAACTGAACATGACACCCAAACCCCATAGTAATGATGGAAGCTGCAACCAGCCCACATCCCACAACACGTCCACTGCACATCATCAGACCTTACCCTCTGTAACATCCAGCAACATGCTGTGAGTATGCACAATGTAAATGACCGCAGCAAAACACAACATAGGACATGCATCCATGAGTGCGCACAAATCAATCCCACCAAAGGAATACACTGCTTGTCACTGGGCCACCACCACAGTAGCGCTGCATGTCACCATAGGAACAATAAGCGCTGAATGAGAAATCATGATGAGACTTGTGCCAATGCTGCTAGTAAAAAAATCATACTAATCACTACATATCACATTAATGATACCAAACACAGTGGTAGGCATCCACAGTGCATGAACACCAGCAAGGGAGTGGACACACTGCATCATCTGGACGATGCAACCTACACCTGTAGACCATGGGACAGCACACATTGTGGCAAGTTAAAATGTGTGCATACATCCAGGGACATGTGCATGTGAACAACAAATATCTGCAGGCATGTGAGTGATAAGTACAGGTGTCATTTTAGGAATTGACTTACGCATACCTTATTTTGCACCCATGCAGGTGATGGTGGCTATCCCTTGAAGCCATGGCTCCTCACCCCTGTCCAGGACCCGCAGAACTGGCACAAAGAGGACTACAATCGTGCCCATACCCGTACCCGTGTGGTGATCGAGCAGACCTTTGGCCTGTTGAAGGCACGGTTTCGCTGCCTCAGCAGGTCGGGTGTGGCACTTCTGTTCGGGCATGAGAAGGTGGCCAAGATCATCATGGCATGTGCCATGCTGCACAACATGTGCATCCAACGGAACGTGCCTCTGCCCCCTGACATTGAACAGCAACCACCAGGTGAGGATGAAGATGATGAATAAGATGGGGTTGCACATCATCCAGGTCGCGATGCACAGGAGGGACGTGCTGTGCGCCAGTCTGTGATAGGCCAATATTTCTAAGACACATGGATGCAGAGGGTGCCATGAATGTGGGGGTACAGGGACACTATGCACTGTAAACCAATAGAGCACACATACACAATAAGCAATGTCCAGTCATGTGATTATTTGGTACACAACGGGTGTATTAAACAGGAAATAAGAAAAAAGTGCTCTGACCTGCCACCTCACACACACCCCCTCCCCAACCCCATCCCACTCCCTCCACACCTCCCCCACACACCCCCTCCCCCAGAACTACCCCACACACCCCCTGCCCCCTCCCCCTTCACCCACAACTCCCCCACAGACCCCTTCCCCCTACCCCTACAACTCCCCCACACACACACCCTCCCCCCCACCTCCCGCAAACATGGTGTGCAATGGTATGCTACATGAGTCTGCATAAGTCTGCACATGCAGGCTGACCCTGCTACTTCTGCCCTCTGTCGGACTCCGGGGGCGGTATGTCGGGGCACCGCATGGTGGGCACAGACCTGCGCAGGGGGCTCGTCTATGTGGAGCTGGACGATGACCCTGTGGCCGCATGCTCCACTGTCGGGGCAGGACGCTGAGCCTCCAAGGCATCGGCAATCCTGGCAAGGACCTGCCTCACCGCTGACAGCTCCTCACAGATGCGTAAGGTGCTAGCCTCAATTACCCCTTTCATGGCCGCAATGTTCTCTCGGGCCTCCTTCCTCATCAAGTCACCATCTGACATGTATTATTTTACAAGCCTGGTCAGCTCCTGCTGCTACCCCTCCATTTGTGCCATTTTCAACTCCCCGTCCTGGACCCCTGTGGAGGTTGATGGGATGTCTGGCAAGGGGCCCAATTCAGGTGGGTCCTCTGTGGGGCTCCAGGCCTCAGGTTCTGCCTCTCCTCCAGACTGGACATGCGTGGTGCCATTGGGTGTGCTTATCGGAGTGTACTGGGGTGTTTGGCCGGGGGGCTGGGTGTGCCACCAACTTCCATTGAGCGGTTGTCCTCCTCAGGGACACATACTTCGCCTTGGGATTGTTCTTCATTGCCACTTTGGGGCGCTGTGGCAGCTGCCTCCCCTACCAAGCTCTTAGCAGCAGACAGGGTCCCATCTGCCACTGGCTCAACTGCAGTGGATTCCACGGGTGTCGGCACTGTTGGTATAGAGGCTGTCCTTGGACGCCCCTGTGCCTTGCCATCCTGTGTTGCCTTTGCCCTCGGTGGCTGATGTGGCTTGCCTGTGCCCTTGGACGTGGAAGGCCTATTGCTGTCTTCCCTGGCCCTGGCCCTCTTTGACGGAGTCGTGGCCTGTGCAGCAGAGTCCTGTGCATCGCTGTCGGTATCAGAGCCTGTGGGGGACCGAAAGAGGGACGGCATCAGTGATAGTTGTACATGCATCATGCATACAATGGTATTAGTGCATTTGTACAAATTTGATGACTTGCTGTTTTACAGTTGTGGCATACAGGTTGCTTGCTATATGGTGGGGTTAATCAGGCATACGTCTGGTTCACACATGTGTAAGGTGGTGTATGATGTGTGACATGCCTTTGTGTTGTGGACTGTGTGCAGTGTGATACATGCCGTGTCCCTGTTTTTGGGGTGTGTCTGAGGTATGGCATTGGCATGCTGCATGCATGTGAATGTGACGGTGCTGGGGACAGCATCTAGGCAGGGATGAGTCCATGTGTGTGTGATGGCCCATGCATTGGCTCATGTCACAGTCACATTGGTGGCCCATCATCATACTTTGCATTACAGTGGTTTGTTTGGACACTCACCTCCATCTGCCGATGACGGCGCTCCACGTTCCATATCTCCCACTCCCTCTATGGACTCCATTCCAATGGTGCTGGCACAGGTTTCTTCCCATCGGGTGAGTTTAATGGGTGAGTTGGACCCGCCGCCAGTAGCCAGACCCTGGCTCCGATTAGCTGACAAGATATTGCACACATGCAGGCGCAGGTCATCCCAGCATTTTTTTACGTCCTTTACGGTGCAGGGGGTGATGCCAACCGCACTGACCTTCTGGGCCACAAGCTCCCATGCTTCTTTTTTTTCAGCTGTGCAGCTCTCTTGTGGTCTGAAGCAAAGACTGCATCTGCATTCTCTGCCAGTGTGTCGGCCAGCATATTTCCTTTCGCTGGCGGGATGCTCCTTTTATTATGGCCTTTGGCATAGTGCTGGAGGTGTGGGTGCAGATGTCGCTGGTGGTGTGAAGCTCCAGGTCCTGTATCTCGAGGATTGCAATGGATTGTGTTTTTTTAAGATTGCCGCCATGCCATTTCCCATTTCGGCGCGATGATATTACTTCCGGTTCCGGTGTTGCCGGGCCCATTAATGCTGGACCTGTTATTGCTGGACCTGTTATTGCCGGTGCCCGTTATTTAGGGGTGGACGAAGGCGGAGGAGGTGTCAGCGCTTTCCATGATGCAGCAAACAGGGGTTTTGGGGTCATTTACGGCATGCCGGTAGAGACGATACCGGCAAGCCAATACGCGCGTGCACGCATTCTCGTAATCAGCCGCTGTTAGCACCGTCAATGCTACCTGGATGCGGTATTACCTCCAGGCTGGTAAGGTTTGGTTTTTACTGAGATCCAAACTGACTCTCCAGAATCAGAAGCCACATTCTAATGGTAAATTAAACCCAATCAAACCCAAACTGTCCATATAGATCGACCAGGGTAAATCTGGTAACAAGAGGGCAGGCAATTCTGTGTAATGCAAGTTGAGAATAGGAACACAGCTTCTGGTATTTTACTTACACTGTTCCATCCAGTTACATGGGACACCAAGTCAGTTACTTCTTTAAAGCCCAATGTACCTGGCATTGAGAAACATAATGTAATGCTGAATGCTTTTTGGTGCCACTTTAATGTGGAATTGCTGTTGAAAATGTAATTACTATTTAAAATATAATTGCTAGTTTAAGTTGGTCTAGAGTCATCTATGGTGAATTCATAGCTACAGGGGATAAATGTAAGCAGGTCATTGTCTACAGTCAAGTGGCTTACGTCTAGCCTATACATTCACTACCTTACCGCTGTACATGGGAGTCAAGGTGATTGTATATGTACCCTAAAAATGAATAATTCAAGTGACTTTTTCATACTTGTCTTGATGCTGGAGAAAATCAAATGTTTAATAATACGAAGAAGAAGAAGAAGAAGAAGAAGAAGAAGAAGAAGAAGAAGAAGAAGAAGAAGAAGAAGAAGAAGAAGAAGAAGAAGAAGAAGAAGAAGAAGAAGAAGAAGAAGAAGACTTGAACACTCTGGCCTTTTGTCAAAATGCTATCAATGAGGTATTTGGTGTTGTTTAAGATAGATGCAAAACCAACAAACATGTTTAGAAAGTCCAGTATCTTTTAAAATACAATATATGAAGACTGTTTGAATGAATGCGTGTATGGACTGATAATAGTGAAATATATATAGGCAGGTAATTCGTTGTTTTGGCTGATTATTGTTTTTTTGTAGTGTTGCATTGATTTCCATGATGTAAAGCTGGAGACCAACTTTGTTGAAGTTACATTATTCTTCTTTTTAATACATTTAAATTCTGAATTCGGCACTGTCGATACCTTGTTCAGAATGATGGGGTGGGATTGTATAAATGGGTATGTGAGACTGGTGTGCCATGCCTGCGTGAGCCAAATAATTAAATAAATAAAAACACAACATTTTCCTACAAATGGTTTGAGCTTCTGCACTCACTCATTTGGGACAATTTAAGGAAACTATTTACATCCCTGCACTTTAACAATTCACCAGCCGGCACGGTTCTCCTCGGCGTATGACTCGTACACATGGGTCCAGGGAGTACTTCTCTTGCTTGTTGGAATCTTCACTGCATAGTAGCTGGGGCCTTCACTTGGAATTTTGTCACCCGGTAACATGGTTGCTTTGTTGGGTTAAGAGGCTGATGTGGTCCTGAACTCTGATTCCAGGCTCATCACAGTTTCACATGACGTTAAGATCACTAACTCTGGTGCAATCTGGAATGCTGATCTCTTGAATGTATAGCCCCGTATATTGAATTAGCTAATGTGTTGGTGGGTCATCCTGTGGTTTGGGGAATGCTTTCATGGCACACCTGCTATGCAGAATTCTGGTCTCTTTGTTTCTTCTATATCAGACCTTTCCATAACCTTGATGGAGGCATTTCCATGTTTACTTTATCACTTTTGGTGAATGAACACTAAATGAAATTGATTGACAGCAGATGAGTGCAAGGTGGACTGTGTTGAGCCTGGCAGGAGAAAGGGGAAGGATTCATCCCATGGCTAAGATTTAAAGACTGGGAAACCTTTCCAAAACTGAAGAGCGATGGCTGGAAAGTTTTGAATAAATCAAAACTGCTGTCATTTCTCTGGACAACCCTACATAACATCATGTTTAGCCTGACACACCAAAACAGAAGGCAAGAGATCATATGTAATTCAGAACTGCTAGATCGCATCCCTTCGGCAGGAGACCAGAACCAACCCCAGACATGTTAAAGCCTCACTGGGCTTCCTCAGTGTAGTTTAGCTTGGGTCTCTAGTCACAACAGGCATTGGACCGGTGTGTGGGCTTACCTGTTCCACCCAGGATGACATTATAGAAACTGAAGCATGGTGGCTGGAACGATCTTAATGAATCATAACCACTAGCATTAACCTGAGCAAATGGAACACTGAAGAGTGATGGTTGGAAGAATTTTAATTAATCAAAAACCACTGGCAACGTTCTTGGCACCCCATCATGGTGTACATGGAGCATACACTATCTTGGAGACCTCCACCCCGAACCCCCATGGATGTGGGACTGTCTGAGGTGGGCTGGCAAGAACATCATCTTATAGCCTAAGTCGCTCTGCCCTGTTCCAGTATTTGAGTCTGTTTCCTATGTTCTGAGGATAGGGCCATTTTGGGTAGTGGAAAGGGGTAAGGTGTCCCAAAATAAATACCCAGCCTGACAAGATATAAACATTAACTAACCCATCTGGGTTTTAGAGGTTGTCAATCATCGTGATCAGTAGAATAAACTGGTGCACAATCAGCATGCCTCGTCCATGCGGTTTAGTTCTCCTCGACAGCGGTTTCTTTCCCGCTGGAAACGCTGTTGAGGAGAACTAAATTCCACGGACTAGGCATGGTGATTGTGCACCAGTTTATTGATTCTACTAATCACGATGATTGACAACTTCTAAAACCCAGACAAGCTAGTTAATGTTTATATCTTGTCCAGCTGTGAAGAAGGCCATCGGCAGAAACACATGTCACATGCTGGACACACTATATGACTGTTGCATTCTGGACACACTATATAACTATTTTCTTACAAACCAGTGAATAAACCTATACAAGTTAATTGGCGCAAATGCGTGGTGGCATTTTTTTCATACTTTTCAAACAAGAGTATAGTGGGATAATTCTCATGCCTGCACGCGCTGTGACAGACCAAACCAATTAGGCTTTGCAATCTTTACTATTCACTCAGATGGTCTCCTCAACTCCTCTGCCCTCTCCCTTTCCCCCCACAACACACGCTGTTTCTGTGATGCAGTTTGCTTTGAGATGTCAACTATTCGACTACAGCCGAGGCTGCAGAAAGCTTTGTATTGCAAACTCAGTCCCCAGACCCCACCCCATCTCCCAAATTTCACTTGGTGCCCTCGAGCCACCCCCCCACCTCTAGCCTGACAGCATTTGCATGTTTTTAGCCCCTTAAGTGCCGCCAAGGGCGAGGTGTCTCGTCCTTGGGATTGCCTCCCTGTTGGCAAGGACGAGGTATCTAGTCCTTGGCACTTAAGGGGTTAATGAAACAGAAAATGTTAGAAAACATTGAAAGCATTGAATGGCGAAGAACAAAAATCACCAAAAAAGGCCTTGGCAGGGGGGGGGAAAACCCCCTGCAGTTGATAGGTTAACCTTGCAAATAACTTTCTTCCTGTGTTTCATTTTCCCATATCCTCGGTTATAGCCGCGGTTATCTCTCGCATTGACAGAAAAACAAGATTACGGTTGTTTCATTTCTAAAAACACCTAGTTTTTGGTAAATCCCTGGGCTATATCTATATATTTTTGAGAAGGGGCACACCGTTCACCATCAAATATTTAAAAGAACAACTGCAGGGAATAACCCCCAACCATGCATGGATCGCAAGTCAACGCTCCGTGACCAAGTTGTTTCAGACCTGGTCCAAATCCGTCCAGCGGTTTGGCATGTGCACTTTAGGAAAAATGGACCATGTTTGTCTATGGGAAAATGAATGGAAAGTAGGCTGCACTTTTGGAAAACAATAATGTTTTGTTTTCTTAATAACCTTTTTATTTTTTAACAAATCTTTATGGAACTTTCGAGCCCTTAATCACTTTTGAAATGTTCGGTCAAATCTGTTACTCGAATCAAAAGTTATTAATGATAGAATTTTGAGGGGTTCCTATGGGAGTCTGACTCACCTTAACTATAATTTGTGAAATAGTGTTTTTATGTTCGGGTTGGTTCCAGCCCCATAACAGTTGGTGGGCTAAAATTTTGGCCCACGGTCGGCATACCAGTCAGGGGTGTACTGGCGGTAGTGAAATTTGACCAACCCCCCCCATTTGTCCTGCAAAGGGATTTAGTGGGTTCCAGCCCTGTGCTATTAGTGTAGGTGTTTCCGAGAGATTGGCGATTTAGTGATTTTTCCAAAATAGGCAGTTAGGACAGAATATAACATACACAAAGCTATAGCAGACCCCCACGTGCATGTCAGCTACAGACCCGGGCAACACCGGGGGGTATGGCTAGTATATATGTATGTGTGAAAGTATGTTTGAATGTTTGGGGTTGGCTCCAGCTCCATAACAGTTGGTGTGCTGAAATGTTGCCCCAAGGTCAGCCTACCAGTCTGGGATGTACTGGCGATAGCGACATTTGACCAACCCCTCCCATTCGCCCTACACAGGGTGGGGACCGGCCCTGTGCTATCAGTATAGCCGGTCACGGCAGATCACTGATTTTACGATTATTGGCTCCAGCCCCACAACAGTTGGTGGGCTGAAATGTTGGCTCGAGGTCAGAATACCAGTCTCAGTTGTACTGTCGATAGTGAAAACTCACTAACCCCACCCATTCGCCATGCACAGTGCGGGGTCCAGCCCTGTGCTATCAGTATAGACGGTTTCGGGAGATTGCCATTTTTGCAACTTTTCCACTAATAGGCAGTTAGGAAACAAGGTCGACATACAAGTCTGGGGTGTACTGGCGACAGTGAAATTTGACCAACCCCACCAATTTGCCCTTCACCGGGGTGGAGAGGCGTCCAGCCCTGTACGGTAATGTACAGAAATGTTGCCTCTACTACTGTGGCCCCGCAGTCACTGCAACTTTGGGGGTACACAAAATACCAACTCCCATTACTGCTCCAAGCAGAGCAGGGTTTGTGGGGGTTTCCCCACTCTCCTTGGGCACAAAAACAGAGTCAGGGGTTGCGGGGGTGTCCCCCGCTTACCTTTGGAGTAAGCGGGGAACAAGAAAGTTTTTAAAAAAAGAAACACACCCTGCAGCGTCATCTCCGACCCATGTTAGTGGGAAGAACTGACGCTGCAGGGATAGCGCGTTGTAGGCAGCGCACACAGAAGTGTGCCGCCGTTAAGGTAAGTGGGGTAGGGTGGTGGGGGGTCGGGAAAGGGAATGCAGGCTGGGGGACGTGGGCAAAGTGATCTATATGATCACTGCGCTACGCTGTAATTGGCATCGAGACTTTTTGTCGGCGCAGTTACGGCAGCGCAGTGATCACATAGATTACATTGTGCTATCAGTATAGGTGATTTCCAGAGATTGACGATTTCGCGATTTTTCAAAAATGGAAAGTTATGATACAATAAAACATACACAAGGGTATATCAGGTCCCCACGTGCATGTCAGCTACGGATCAGTGCAACGCCATGTGGTACCACTAGTATTATAATTTGTTCTTTTTGAAAGAAAATTGTCCAGCACTGATTTTATTTTTTACTCATTTCATCCTTTGACCACAATGTTATGAAGAAGTCCATGGGACTTTGAAAGCTAATGCATTACACTAACACTGCATGATATTTTAAATGACTGCAATTACAGGTCTGTACACTTTTTGTATGATCTTAAAAGTGGACTTACAGGGCGTCGGACCTTTCTTTGCACATTATGTTAAGGTGTATTCATCTCGGGTCCGGCTGCCTTTGTTTAGTGGTAGGAGACTGAAAAACAGCAGGGCTTAAGCAAGAGAAAATGACTGGAGGGAAAAGGAACCGGTGACTGATCACATTTTAAAACGCACACAAAAAAAGATTAAAAGCATAACCTCGAACTAAGGAAAGATGATACATGAATGGAAAGTGACCTGGTTTGAGGGCGAACAGCTGTCGCCATTGTGCTTCCCACTATGCTTTCTGGAAGGGCAGTGCTTGCGGTGGCGGGCATGTGTAAACCCCGGCCTGCAGCTGGGGTGTGATTGTGCGGTGCTGTCATGTGGTGGGCTGACGATGGGTGAGCAGAGGGTGGCGAGGAGGTGGGGCTGCTGAGAGTGGTGTTGATGTCTTTGTTAGTCTCTGACTACATTTTATTGCCCTGTACAGGTCTAGATGAATGGAAATGGGGACGAGGCCGGGGCGGTTACTGTTGAAGGGTAATAATTGACAACAAGGTGTTAAAGCGAACTTTTCAAGAGGGGAAGTTTGGAGAAAGCCGAAATGCTGTTTAAACGGGTGTTGCAGGTACAGTCGCTGTCATGCACGATTCAGTGTGCTTGTGGGGCGCTGCTTTAGCTGGGATGTTGTAATATACCATGTGAAGGGGAAAGCACCCAAATTCAGGCCCACATCAGCATTCCCAATGAGCTGCCAGTGTCTTTACATCGAACCCCAAGACATATCGGGCCGCTACTTTCCTAGTCAACCATCAGTTCTACTAGTCATCCTACAGTACCAGCACTCACTTGCCGACCCTTTTTAATCTCACAGGGGTTTCAAAGAGTAGGTAATAATTGGTTTATGAAACATTTGTACTGATAACATCTTACGATGCTACCCTTTCCACTCACACAGGAACAACGTGTATTGCCAAACGAATGCTCCAGCCTACCACTCGCATTTGCATCATTAATTCGGCAAAGTCACCTAAAAACAAAACATATAGCTGTCTCTAAAACTCATATGCACAAAAAGGATTACAACAAGAATGAGGAAAACTAACAGGGTAGTCCATGGACTAAATATTGCCATCATGATACCACAAGCTCAAGCACCTCTGCCCTCCTTTACCAATAATATATATATATTTATTTATTTATTTATTTATTTAACGAATCTAGCAATGGCCTTTCCTCTAATTACTTTGCAGTGTTGGACAAGTGCAATCAAAGATAAAACACAGCAATAAATCATTATCAAATACAAAACACTAAGGAGGCAAAAAAGAACAAAAAAGTAATGCCAGAGATCCAAAACTACCGAAAACATTCCGAAAAAAAGTCAAATATTGAATTCCCTCCAACACTAAAATTTAAGTATTTTATATTGTGGCCTTCTGTCAACAACGTTGGCCTAACTTAAGCAAAGCTCTGTTAAAAAAAAGTAGGTGAGGGGTGTGTTATTGGGATAGAAGGAAAGGCAGATGTGAAAGCCTGCACTATTGAAGAGTGCTGTTCGGATGCACCCTGGACCTATGTGCCAGTATGCAATCTTTGTGTTGTGGCACATTGGGGGTGGGGGTTGTGGGTAGGGGACGTTAGTCGTAAGGGCGTCCCCCTGTTTTCATAAGCAAGGGTGAGTGTGGTGGGGTAATGGGTTTGTTTTGAGCAAATATACAACTTAGAACTCTGTTGAGTACACTAGACTTTCTGGGATATCTAATGGGGCATCAGTGAGGTGTAGGTTTGGACGATTTTACTAGTGAGTAGTTAGTGGTGGGGGAGCGAAGTGAGGAGAGGGAATGGTGGTCAGTGCTCTGTTGCTTCCTTGGCTATTTGTGGCAAAGCTCTTTTTTTGTTTGAGAGAATGTGGTCTGGTGCCGTTTCTCGTGTGAGTGGAGATTCACTACCGGTCAGGTATCCAATTATTGGTCGCCTGCAGCAGTTCACGTGACGCGATGAACAGCAATCAAATTAAAGTAGGATATGATTTGTCGATTAGAGAGCCTATTTTTCTCCAGTTATTGATGTGTTGGTTGTAGCTCCTATTCCCCTTAAGGCAGAGGTCTTCAAACGGTGGAGCGTGCCAGGGCAGCACGGCCGCATCCCGGGGCACGGGGGGGGGGGCGCGAGATGGAGGAAATGGGCAGGGGCGGCTAACATGGTCGAACTGGACCATAAAATAGTCTCAGGCACCAGTGAAAAAGTGGCCCGCATTTGCTAATGGATATTCATTCCTTTAGTCACAGACTATTTGAATATTACCCAAGGGGGTGTTTTTTGTTAAAATGTAATCAAATTGTGATATTTAAAGAATATTTATTCAGCAACAATGCTCAAAACTACTAACTGCATAATGAAGTAACTCATCAAACTGGCCCAAATTGGACAAAAAGTGGCTCATTTTGACTGGCCTACACTAGCATTTTGCATTTTTGGTATGGGCATCGCCCTATTGCCCTATAGGCCAGTCCGAGCCTTGCGACTCATCCATAATGGATGAGAGGGCATCCACCCAGTGGCCCCCTCACCCATTATGGCGGAGCCGAGGAGCCAGCCCAGTGAAACACTGAGCACTCCCTCTGCTGCTTTTTCAAGCAGAGGGGGTTCTCCTGGGCTGGCTGGACTGTCAAAGGGAAACACTGTTTCCCTTTGACAGTTCAGTTTCCCAGCCGCACATGCTCACTGAGCCATGCAACGCTGGGGATGTTTTGCTTCGCCAGCCTTGCATAGCTAATTGGAAATGCTGGCTGGGGCAATTCATGTCTGTATATGTGAGGGGAGCTCCAAAGCCTATTCGCAAATATGGACAGAGCAACCTGGAGCGGGGCATTTCAGCACCAACGCGCAGGCCCCTGCAGAAGGTACGTTTATGTTCATTTATTTTTAATTTAAATATGTGTATGGATGCATGTATGCTTGTGTTATGAGTGAGTGTATGGTGATGTGCTCGTATGAATGACAGAGTGATTGCTGTGTGAATGTGTGTTGTGTTTTGGTCCGTTGTGCTGATTTCGGCAAGTGGGAGATTGAGGGGGAAGGAGGGTTGTACAAAAAAGGCATTTTAAAAATTCCTTTTTTACACAATCCCCGTACCCACCTGCCAAAAGCAGCTCTCCTTCTGATGCGCTGTGGAGCCCAGGGGACAGAGATGTCATTTCTTTTACTGGATATCTATCATAGATGTCCAGTCAGAAATACCATGCTTTCTCCTTGGCTCTAAAATGCAACATTTTAACCCATTATTTAAAAGAAATTCACAGGCAGAAAACCCCCCAGCCTTCATAGAAATTTTTTGTATTTCTTTCACTCTCTTTACATGGGGCTATATGCCACTCCATTCTTTCAGTCTTGCACATACACAGTAACTTCTCCAGCCTTGGTAAGTGATGTTTGCAATACTCATATTCCAGATTACTTGGGTCTTATGCTAGTTTCAATTTCCCAGTGTTTCGTACCGGGAATGGTTTTTACAGTCTCTGACCCCACAGCTTCTCGCCTTCACTGGCATCCTCACAGCAGGAACGTTTGCCTCCATGTTCGAGCTAGTCTTGCTTCGACCTGTTCAAGCTGCGTGGAGCTCGGAGAATCGGCTCCATGTTAATTCCTGGGTTTGGCATCTGTTGCTGAGATTTAGTAGTTGCACCACCAGAAAAGACGATTTGCTTTCCATCCGGGCTCCTTTCCTGCTCAGAGCCACCTGCTTCATCAGCATACCCGCTTCATAGCCTCCAGCTTGAGGGCTTCGTTCCCGCTACACTACCACTGACTCTGTGACTGTTCATAACTCTGACCCTCCAGGACGTGTTTTCAGAGGCTCACCTCTGCATGCTGTGGATTCTCCTCCCAGCGTAGGAGTCGTGCACAGCTTCCCCAGTCTGTCTCCATTCACAGTTTGTATTCTGTGCACGTACATCATCACGGTCAGAAAAGGTGTCCCTTCTTCCTTTATGGCAGCTCTCATATAACAGTAAGCATTATCTGAAGCCAATAGGGTAGAAGGATGATTGTTGATACTTAATTCTTGTTCATTTACAGTGGTCCTTGGATAACAGCCATAATTATCTGAAGCCAATAGGTTTGAAGGAGGATTGTTGGCATTTAATTCTTCTTCCTTTATGGTGGCCCTCAGATAACAGTCAACATTACATGAAGTCAATAGGTTGGAAGGAGGATTGCTGGTATTTGCATTTTAAATCTGAGAATACTCTGTTCTATCCAGTCTGAGGTACTCAGACAAGGTAGTACTTTCAAGTTGCCCCTCTTTGGACTGGGGTCCTTGTTCCCTAAAGTAGAGCTACTCCCAGTGAGATGCCACTTGCCCAGACCCCTAAGGAGGATCCTGTGGAGCGGGCTCACCTCCCTAGCATCACAGGCTGTGGCTCCACTCTGGGGAGAAGGGACGAATTATCCAGATTTATCAGAGACCCCTTATCAGGATGTGCAGCAGATTGTTCTCCAATGTAGCATGTTTTGTGATGCAGATTATATGCTGTAAGTGTTGCATAGAAAATGCTGTCTTGCGCTAAAACCTGTAAACTTTTTGAAAATACAAATGAAATCTACAAATGATGCTTGTGTCTAATGAGTCCATTTAATTATTTCAGCCGTGTCTAATGAGTCCATTTAATTATTTCAGCCGACACGTGTTTCGACCTATGGGTCATTCTCAAGGCCACTCTTGAAGTCAAAGCTAAATGCTTGATGATTGGAAAATAAAATGTGTTAAATCACATATATGTCATTACAGTCCCTAGGTCCAAATACCAGGTGAGCTAGAAGAACGGGTAAATTCCTTTGCGTTCGGAAACGTCTCGCGTACAAAAAAAAAGCTGTTTCCGAACGCAAGGGATTTTACCCGCATCCCACAATGCCTTGTCTGTGTATGAGAGGTGACACAGAACAGGTATTTTCACATTGTGTAAACATTGGTTCATTGATATTTCTCCAATTTTGTTAGGTGAAGAGCCATGTCTTCACATGTTTCCTAAATGTCAGGTAGTTCTCTTCCAAGTGGTGATGATTAGATACAGCATTCCAGAGTTTGGTAGCAAGTAGGGAAAATGAGGATCCTGCATGTAATTTTCTGTTGAAGTCAGGAGCTAGGACTAGTGCTGAATTACTGGAGTGTCCTCACTAATCACCTAATCCTTAAAGCCAGCTACACTATACCAGATCCTCACTATGATCCTTTTATCTGTCAGACAGCACATATCCATAGTCCATGATTCCCACACCAGGGCAGCCATAGCAATGTTCTTTTTTGATATTGCCAGATTTCCTATGGTGTGTGGTGGCTTGATTGCACATGTGAAATTCTCACAACTAGCACACACAGAACACCTGTACAGAATCAGACGATAATGGCATTGTATGGATGTACAGATGGCATATGATGCTGTCACAACACCCTAAAAGTTAATGCTAACCTTCTTAGAGTAACATATGACAGCTATATTTACCCGCACTTGCATTGCACAATAATTTGAAGCTGGAAACTATGGCGCTAGATATTTGCTGCAGGCCTGCACGCATAACCTTCCATACACATCCATGTGTACACATGGAATTAGATGTCCCATGATTCACTTCTCATCCAAGGATGACAGTGGATACCCAAAGAGAACACATCTATTCACAGGACAGCAGTGGTGCAACACAGCACATACGCCTACCAGATATCCAATTGAGCATGTATTTGGTATTCTCAAGTCATGCTTCAGGTGCCTGGACCACTTTGGGGGAGTGTTACTTTATGACCCCTGACTATCTGCAACACAGTGGTTGGCTCTGCTTTAGTACTGTGACCACAAATGGAACCCAAAACTGTTTTCCTAAAGCAAACTGATCCAAGAAACTGCTTTGCTTCTCTCAAGTGTGGGGCAAAGGGTTTATTGCAGGGAGAAAATGATACATGGAGACTCTAAAATGTAAGCGAGAAAGGCACCAGAAAATTGCATCACGTTATTCATGACTTCTGCTTCTCACTAGCTACCATGCCAAGGGTGCACTAATGGGGGTACAAGTAGTTACCTGCCCCTCAAAAGACAGCTTCACACAAATGGCATCCAGGTTCACACATACCAGGAACTCACATAAAATGGTCCAATGACTGAGTTTTTAATAACTTGACATTGGGAAACACAAATAGCTTGAGCACAAAAACACTCTCTGCATTCATGGAGAACTGTGCTTGCCACAGTGGAACAATATGATTGACTACGATGCACAAACGGTATTGGTGAAATACGGAGCAGCATTACATTTCAACAGATACTGCTTCATTCCCTACAATTCACAGAACTGCTCACCCTAAATGAGAATGCCCAAATGTATTAGAAATCTAATTCACCAGACAGGGGAACACAGCCTGTGTTATAGAAATACGCTTTAAAGTGAGAAGAGTCAAGTAAATGATCCTTTGATTTTAGAGGATGCTGCAATGTTTTCCAAGAAGCAGCTTTTTGCTGTAAATGGAAGAAATTAACCAAAAACAGATTCTAAAACTTTATACCAGAGAAAAGATACTTAAAGATGTCATTTATGTCCTTTACACTGCTAATTATGGATGTATTCAGAGTTATAAATATGTTATTATGTGGATGAAAAGGTATGGGGGTTTCTATTAGCTTACACTACAAAAGAAGTGAATAGGCCATGCATGCATATAGAAACATGAGGTGCTCCGAGTTGACTTGAGGAAATGATCGATATTTTTCCGATCAAATCACTGACAAACTCTCTTCTTCACTACAGCCCTCTATACAGGTTTGCATGTTGGTGAGGTTAGGACTTCCACAAGATTTGTATTGACCATATGTAACGCATAACATATGTTCGCCTTTAATCATGAAAAACCAATTATACCCCCAGCAGCTGGGCCTTTAAAGGACCATGTATTCTCATACATACAGGCTAAAATACCACAAAAAAACAAATATATATACGGTGTGCTATATCACAATCATCAGGTCTGCTTTCCTAGGGTCGAGCTTCAGTCAATTTTTTCTTGCACTTAAAAGATCACCTTTGACATCAATTAAGGCATACAGCATGACCATCTGGATAGCTTAATGCAATGAGAACAAATGGGTATGTCATAGGGCTAAAATCAATCATTGACTGAGAGGCCTGCTAGCATTGTGAGTTTCATTACCACAGAAAGGAACTAAGGCAGGGACTCCATGCACCACAGAGAGTTGACACTTCCACTTGCATTTAAAAATGATTTTTCTTAAAATAACGCTGAACCATAACAGCTACAACTATGCTGATGAGGGATTTGTGATCAAGATATCATCCACTATTTAATCAATACACATTTGAATTTTCTACATTGAGCAAATTTTAATTAAATGAGTAATATTCATAATTTTATGAATACACATGCCACATATTAATTTCACGTCACTAGACATGCATCTTGACCTGAAGATTATAGAAATCCATATTTTGTTGAGGTGCTATGTTGTGTTTAATTGTAGTCAAAATGTATTAAGAGCAAATAATCTCCCACTTTATTTCTTGATCACGTGCCTATAAATATTAATATAAAACATTAGGTTTAATTTAATCCACACAGGCCAGGTAACACATCTGAGAGAAAAGAACAGCATAAATAGGTAAAATTGCAGATTTTTTAGAAGGTCAGGTAATATCGAGACAACCAGAAAAATTGTATTAGATTGTTCATCCCTGGTAAAACAAAGAGAGGAATATTTGAGCAATTTACATACTCAGGGTCCTTTGGGCAATGTTGCATGAGATGACACCAAATATCATTGAGGTTGGCAGTATGCACATTTTGTTATGAATTTCTAGGAGAATTTAGTTCTGATGGGGTCACGTCTCTAACATGTTTATATTAATATAGCATAATGTCATAATTTATAGCAGATAATGTATGTAAAATGATAAATGCATGGTTGTGGGATTGTAAGAATTTATGATGAAATTATTTTAATTGTAATAGTGATGGTTTATACATTTGCAAAAGGTATTTATTAACCAAATAGCAAGACTACACTAATAAATAATAATATCCAATTGAGATTTGGTGTGTGTATTCATTAGGAGTGTCTGACTATGAGGCAAGCCAATAGAAGAACTTGACCAATCAAAAACTGTGAATTTTTTTTAAATGTATTTATTTATATACATGGAAGAACAATGCTCTTTTGATCGCAAAAGAAGATGCAATAGATAAGATATCAGCTCCAATGGGCAGCAGTGAGTTCTTACAATGGGTTGAGTTAGAGTGGCATTGTGATCAGGTTGTGGGGGTAGTAAATGGACAGTAACAGGTGCAATACATGGGTGAATTACATAGTTTAAGGACAATCAACATTGGACATTTTTAACTGCAGGTAAGTGGTACGGCCAGCTATGTTAGGGATGCAACCATGATGAATGAAGTGTTAGAGTGGCGGTAGAGAAAGTGAGGGACAGAGGCAGGTTAGAGGTGAGGGAAAAATGTTAGCTCGAATGCAGATGTTGGGTAGCTGAAGAGGATAACTCAGAGGCAAGGAGGTAGGCTTTCAATTTGGCCTTGAACAATCCAGTGTGGAATGATTCCCAGATGTCCAGAGGAAGAGAATTCCATGCAAGTGAAGCAAGAAGATAGAAAGAGTGGAAGTGAGAGGAAGCACCAGCAGGGTGATGTGCCACAAGGGTAGTCAAGGAGTTAGAGCATAGATTACGAGAAGCCTTGTAGAGTTAGATAGAGGAGAATAGATGATTGTGACATAAGCATGGGAATATTGGAAATTTTAAAAGAAAGGGGATTTGACTATAAGAAAGAGATGATATATGCTCTCTACAACTATTGTTCTGTTTAAGCCCCAGAAAGCGGGACAGTCTGGGAAGGTGTAACCAAAATACAATGATTGTAGATGGAAATAAACAGCACAATCTCACTGCATTTAAAATCTAGTGAAATGTCATTTCAGTCCACCCCAAAATACATTTCTGAGCTATGTGTGCAGTGATACAGATAACACTTCTGTGCAGGCTTCTACCAGGAAAGAAAGGGTCTGGAAGAAAAGCTTGCCATTGGCCAACATTTCTATTAAATGTACTGTCCACATTTTGTTTTTAGGAGTGGAGAAATTAATCTTACTTTAACAGCAGAAAGGAAGACAGAGATCATGTTAGATTGACAATCTTCTTAATCGCATTAACTTGTACCCAAAGTGTTTTCACAAAAGTAGGTAACATTAAGCTGCGATATGAAGACGTGCGCACTCTGGCCTAAAGAAGATCTGCATGATAATGTGTGTTCTACAAAGGCTATATCTATGTAATAAGGAATGGGAAAGGAGAGCAAGTTTAATTGTGTAATTTTTACTCACATAGGAAAAGATGATAATGTAAATCCCATATTCCCCCCATTCTTGAAAATGCATAGTGGACTCCATTTGTGAGGGGAAAGAGGAGTGGACTTATTTCTATTTAATTGAGACTTAAAACCATTCTCCCAGATTGGGTGGGTGAGCCAAAATTGTGTGCATTCTGAATCTATAACACTGCTTCCCTAAAGCCTAAACCTGCAGAATGTTGATGCAAATCACTATAAGCTTATTGAAAACCACACACATATACTAGAAACCCAGAGCACCATATTTACCTGGAAAATGTGAAATATGCAACAGTTTCCCGATTCCAGTACTGGTTGGTGTTTTTCGGGAAAGCAAAGTTCTTTCAATAATTTGTTATGTAACCTATGTGTCATTTAGAAATATTTAAAAGTCATGAGAGTTTTGATACAGTGACCAACAAGTGGTAGTATTATGATGAGAATGCCCATAGCTATAAAGAAAGAAACAAATCGAGATTTGACTATATAAATGGGTGATTGTGTGTGAGAAATAGCGAGTTGCAGACAATTGGTAATGTGTGACATGTCTTGTACACTGCATATGTGGTGGAGTGGGTGTACTTGCGGACATTGATGTGGATTCTGGTTGTGCCGAGGGGTACATGGTCATTTGAGTGCTGATGTGTGCAATGGCCCTGCTGTGGTGCCCCACTTCCTCCATTTTATACTAAATTATTTCGGTGATATTCAGTAATGACATGGCAGACTGATTGTGTGTATGTGGTCCATGATTTTGCATTCTGTGTGAGGCTGTGGTAGTGGAGGCATGCATGTTTACTATGTGTAAGTATGGCCACATGTGTGTTTCCATGGGTGTCTCAGTCAGGAGACTGTGTGCAAGCCGTGCCTGCTAGTTGTCATCCTTTTATCATGAACACTGTCTTGTGTGTAATCACTGTTCCTATGACGATGCATGAGTGCTCATGTGAAGAAGCTGTTGACCAGCCACTCCCTCACTCTCACTGCTGTCACAATGGCTCACCCGGGTCGATGGCCTGGCCTGAGGTTAGATGCCAGTTCAACATGTACACCTTTGCATTCTGCGATATAATGCAGGATGCAACAGGCAGGTATGATGTTGCACACAACATGTGCCCTGTACAGGAGCACTCCACCCGAGTCGATCTTGGCATCTGAATCGTGACTTCCGGAGGCCTGTGTATCACTCAATGATTTCAATGATGCCCCTGGTGACCCTGTGTGCCATATTGATGCTCTCCTGTTGCATAGTGGTGGCCTGACTGTAGGAAGTCACGAGGTAGGGGTGCAATGGGTAACTGTCATCACCTGAGGGAGGGAGGACTTGAATGGGGTCAGTGTGCATTGTGTGTTCATTCGTGGTTAGTGGTAGATGCGTACTAGTTGTCTTTGTGTGTAGCCTGTGAGGGTGTGCATGCGTTGGGATGGTCATGTGTATGTGCATCCATCTGTGTATGTGAGACTGCGTGTGTGTGGTCGGATGTGGTGGGAGTTTATGTACTTACCTAGCAGCCACAGGTTCCTGTAGTGTCCAGCTCCAAAATGCTTGCACAAGCTGGAGACTGTGGCTGTTGGGGATGGAGCCCAGGAAGTTGGCATACACATCCATGAAGAGGCTACTGCCATTGTATACAAGTTGTGTGTTGATGTAGTGCCAGTGGTGGCAGTTCAAGAACATCTACGCATCGGCTTTACGGGGGTCATAGTGTGACGTGGGTGTAGTCATTGGCACAGATGAACCTGGGGCATAGTTGCACCACATAGATTCTGCATGCCACCTGCCTTTGCTTATCTGGGGTCGAGGGAATGTGTACATGGCATCGGCTGCATTATTCGGTGCATGACACTACCTGGTGCAGGGGGTGTGATTCCTTGGCCTGAGAGATGCCAGAAGTGATGCCATTGGTCCTCTGGAAAGAGCCAGCGGTGAAGAAATGCAGTGTAGCCAGGAGCTTCACATGTGCCACAGAGGCATGTGAACACACAGTGGTAGGTTGCAAATCAGCCTCCAACTCCTGCAACATGTCTGTGATGACATGCAGAGGGAACCAATAGCTTCGATAAACCTCTGTCCTCCATGCTGAAGAGGGGAACCGTGTTGTGGAAGACACGCTCCCTCCTTCTCCTCCTCCTCGGCTGGGGTGAGGGAGCGGCAGTTGCTGCACCTTTGTGTCATTCCTGCAAGTAGGGCCATTTTGCCAGGTCACATTTCCTGTGCTGGATGGCATGAAATGATGTTGTGTGCCTTCATGATGGGATGTGAGGTGTCATGATGTGTGTGCTGGTGTGTATCATTGTATCGGTTGTGCTGTCTGTGAGGTGTGTGATGGTCTACAGCTGTGTGTGGTGTTCAGTTGTGTCTTTTTTGGTGGCAGTGTATGTGTGTTTTTAGTACGGGTGTGTTATTAATTTTTCAGAAGTGTTGTATTTATTCCATGTAGTTTCTATCTTTGCGTTTCTTCTAACAAAGGTCAGTCTGTAAGGTTTTCGATTGATCCTGGTTCACTATTAGGATCTGTGTTGCTACCACTTTCTATGGAGTTTGCATCCGATGAGGAACAGGGCGATTCCGAATGCTGAGTCTTGGATTTTTGAAGATTGGTTGTTTGTGCGTTTCTCGTTTGGTCAAACATTTTTTGAAATGTGTATACTCTTGTTTTTGTAGTCTTGTTCATCCTTTAATAATTTTTTCTGCTTTTTTAACTTGAGTTTAAAGTGAAATGTTGAACAAAATCATCTAGGATTTGATAATTTGTTAAGGTGATTTCAGGTAGATTAAGGCCCTGATTCATGGAATTATTTGTATGTAAAACAGCGATTTGTGTGCTATTCTGCCCGCAAATCCCCATTCGTCATACAGAGATTTGCGGGCAGAATGGCACGCAAATCCCTGTTTTACATGCCAATAATTCCAAGAATCAGGGTATAAGTATTTTGAATTCTTCTATTAGTCTCTTGTGATGTTCTAGTTAGCATTTGTTCCCATTCATTTTCTTCTGTGGTGTATTACGGGATGTGTGGTGGCTTTTGGGGGTCCATTCTCATCTTGGTTGGCTTAGTGATGATTCTGGTAGTTGTGGTTTATTTTATGGATTTGTCTTGGCTGATCTAATTTTATGCATCATATTCCCTTTTTGCATGTTTTATGGCTGTCGTATGTTCCATCCTTGGCGGATGTTCCACAGTAACCTTTGCTCTTTTGATTGACTTCTACCTTCTGTGTTTTTCTCGTAAGTCCTTTTCGTAAAATGGTGTTAGTAACCTCCACAGAGATTATAATTTCTTTTTGTCAGAAGATGGATTTACACCACTTATCTTCTTAGTAAATCAGCCCCACTTGAATGTATTTTAAAGTTATAAGTTATTGATATCTAATATATGTTAATGTATTTATTTATTTGAACATTATTTGAATGATGTATTATTATATGCTATGTAACACACATGCATATGTTTTCTAAGAGTTTGGAAAAATATGATTTTTTTTGTCGGATTTATATTTATTTTAAAAATATATAATTTTATTTTACTTTGGAAATGTGCAAATATTTTATTGCAACACATTAATTATTGTTAAAACAGCAATGGCCCACATTTATAAATAGGCAAGAGAGTGGACTTTTTAAATTTCAAATGTTTATTTCGGTATATAAATATATGCTATATTTTACAAAAAACAGTTCTGCATAAATATTTACTTTTTAAAGGTGTTTCCTAATTTATACTTTTTGAGTTAGCCCTTTTTAAATTTGCTGTGCAGATGCTGCAAATTACTTCAGTTACGTTTCGCACATCATCTAGTTTAGGAATTTTAAGGTAGTCCCAAATCCACGATCTTTAGTTGCCAAATGGAATTGTCCCAGAGGCAGTTATATTTTCTGAAGTGATTTTTTGGTTTTGCTAATAACACCGTTTGAAATGCTTTTAGTACTATCAATACTAGGGACATTTTGTTGTGATGTTTGTTCAATAGTTCTTATTAAAAACAGTGCTAGAACTGGTAATAGACAATGTGGGGTGTATTTCATTTTGAATAGGAGAGGTTTGTACTGTTGAAACACATTCACATTTAGACTGAGTGCTTTTTATTCATTTTAATTTGTTGACTTTATGTGTTTGGCATGATGAATGCAATTGGTTAGATGTGGTACTGATAGCCTCAGTATTAACATTGGGAACACTGAAAGGTATATTTGTATTTTCACTTGTTTCTCTTGAATCTTTTAGAGGACTTGTTGATAGTGAAGGAAAGACTCCACCTGCTGCAATAAACATTGGTGTTTCTGCAAAAATGTTTTCTTGCAGAAATATATATTTGACTACTTCTTCTGGACCATTACCAATAGTTAGTACAGATTTAATGTGCTCGTTGTATTGTGAAGAAATGTGGTTGTTTTTAACTTCCTGTTCACTAGTGATGTGTTTGTTTTTGTGTTGCTTCAGAGGAATGTTTGTGGTCTTTTTCTTTATGTTTGTTGTTCCGCTTTTTTCATGCTTGTGTTTACCAGGTAAAATTAAATAACAAAGGACAATTTTATTTAGTAAATGACCATGTGATTTCTTTTTCATTCGATTTTTACATTTTTATTTTTCAAATAGAATTGTGTTTTTAATTTTTGGGAGAAACCCCAACCTAGTTTTACCTTTGTTATGATTGCACATGTTAAATAACAAAGGGCATTTTTTTTCTAAAGGAGAATAATAAGTTACTTATATTCTATGATTAAATGTGTTGTACTAAAACACAATATGGGGGATTTATACGCCATTCTGCCCGCAAATCCCCATTTGTTAAACAGGGATTTGTGGGCAGAATGGCACACAAATCCCCGTTTTTCGGCGCACAAATTCCATGAATCAGGCCCAATAGTATTTTAAATGTATTAGACAAAAGACAATTTGGTTTACTTTTGTTAACTGTGCAAGTTTTAGTTGGAAATGTTTTTATTTGTTTTACCATAAATTATACTTGCAAGATTTATGAAAATGCTCATGTTCTTTTTTCTTCTCAATATTTGGTTGAATTGTATTTTCATTTTATCTTAATGTTGATGTTTCACATATAAAAAGCAAGACATGATTTTATAATAGCTTAATATGTGTATGTTATTGATAATGTCATAATAGTAACATTAGTACATTTATGTATTAGTATCTCTTAGTGTAGAATATGTAATATGTAAAATGTTAAAATCAATAAGTGCCATGTTCTGAGAATATGTAGGAATTACAATGCTTATTACATTAATTGTATAGTTGTACAAGCTGTACGTTATGTTTTATGTGGGAACATTTTGTTATTTATACGCTGATGATGTTATATGTACTGTTTGACATATGCACGTGTTACAGTTATTACTAGTAATTTTACAGGTTTAGCAAAAGTCCAAAGGAAATTAGACATTATACAAGAGTAACATTATTTATGCACGCTAACGATGTTATGCGTACTGTTCAGCATATACACCTGTTGAAGCTGTAAGGCATATCACATGTATGCAGTGCTACATAGATTATGTGAAGCGTACATAAGTGATGTAAAAGTTATATTATCATGAAAACTGGACACACTTTGAAAAGCTTGCGTGTCTAATAAGGATGCGTTTTAAAGTAACATTATGTACACATGCATACGCTTACGTTTATTAGTTTGAGCGTAACATTTCACACAATGTATATTAAGTTTACTGTGGGTATATTTTGTTATGTGTACGCTGATGATGTTATATGTACTGTTTAACATGCACACGTGTTAAAGCTGTTCCGAGAAATGTTATATGTTTAACAAGAGTCTATAGGAAATTACACATTATACAAGTGTAACATTATTTATGTATGCTGATGATGCTATACGTACTGTTTGGAATATACACCTGTTGAAGCTGTAAAGCATATAACATGTACAAAGTGCTACCAACATTACATTAAGCATAAGTAATTATAAAAGGTATATTATCATGAAAATGGGACACAGTTTGAAAAGCTTAAGTGGTCAATATGGATGCATTTTAAAGTAACATTATACACATGTATACACTTATGATGTGAAGCATATTGAATTTTCAAACAGTAGATTGTGTATTGTTGATTAAATCTTTTCTTTCTGTACGTTTATTATGCTATTCATACTGTTTAGCATACACACTTGAATGTTATAATTGTAAACACTCTTGTTAAATATTATTCATAATTATAAGGACATTTGTTGAATTTTAAAAAGCCCTAATGGGTAACTTTTTTGCATACTTACTGGAGAAGCTATGAAGTGTATGAAGCACATTAAATAAATAGCACACTACTGAATGTACGCAGTACTACATACATTATATTACATCAAGAATACATGAGTAACAATTAAAGGTATATTATAATGAAACTGGGACACACTTTGAAAAGCTGAAGTGCCCAATAAGAATGCTTTTTAAAGTAACATTATGTATACATAAATATGCTCATGATGTGAAGTGTATAATTATTCAAGCTGTACATTATGTATTGTGCTATTTGTACTGTTTACTGTACACACCTGCATGTTATAATTGTAAAGACATGTAATGCTACAGCATACATTCCTATTAGCATTTTATATATAGTGCTATAAATAGTACGATAGGGCCTACATTCATATTTAGTGGTATATAATATTACTAAAATAACTGAATTTAGTGTACACACTTGTTGAAGCTATGCAACATATGAAGCATATGAACTCGTTGAACAAATGAATAGTATGCTACTGTATTTATTGTCATATCGCATTCATAAGAAAGTAACTAAAAGGGCAGGTTTTATTGTTTACAATGTTTACATTTGAAGAATTGTTGCATTCATTGGTAAATGTTGATTTTATAATAATTAATTTACTAACCTGGCTCAGTTGAAGCGTGCAAAGGTGTGGTTGACCTTTTCAAATTTGCTGCAATAGAATTGTAATACATGATTTGTTTTAAAGTATGAAATTCGAAAATTGCAAGTTTAACATTATTTATAAAACTAGTGGTTATATTTATCAAACATTTACATAGGTTATTAAAGTACACTTAAGTTGCATCTACAGTGGCACTGTCTTCAAGTTAAGTGTTTAATATTGTTAATAGGTATGGTTGGAAAAGTTCTGCATTTGGGCGTGGTGTGAAGCACAAATGGCACATACGTTTGTTGTATAAGTTCTGCAGAGTGTTTCGGTATAGCGATTGGTTAGTGTACATTATGCATGCACAGTTGGTCATTATTTGCATGTGTGTTTGTGAATGAAAAAGTTTTTTTTTTTTAGAAAAGAAGTTAATGACACATTTATGGAACATCAGTATGAGAAAAAGTGTTGCATATGCATTATGTGTACTACTTAATATTGTAATGTATATTAAGTTGTGAAAGCTTTGTAAGTAAATTATTTATGCATCTGCAATCCAAGTATCTTTAGCATTAAGAATGCATGGGTATTTGCAGTGTTGCAGCATCACACCAGTCATCTGAGTGTAAGCATAGGTGCAGCGTTTCTACATTATACATGCTCACAATGTTTGTATATGAAATGATGTGTATTGCAAGTTAGGCATGCGTACACGTATGGGTTTTATATGTAATCCAAATTATTGTAGTTCACATTTTGCTTGCTCAACTGTATATTTTGATGCACATATCTTTCATTACGCATGCACTTGTATGTGTATTCCTTTTGTAGTTTAGATTTCAAGCGTGTGGTGACGGAAAGTGCTTTTTTTCTTTAAATGTAGAGAAAAAACATGTTAATCATTGGAGATTCCTGGTGTATTGGCTAGAACATTACTTGAGCCAAGTAATATCTATTTCTCCATTTTGTTACATGAAGTTGGAATGGCTTGGCTAACGCATGGCAAATGGCAACAAATAGTTTTATTTTTTATTGTAACAATTAGTTTATACAAACTTTAATTACAAAAGACAACAGAAAACACAAGCCCAAGACAGAGATTCCTCAAGTCATTTAAGATCAACTCTTGAAGCAACTTCTTAACCACCCCCCAACACTTCTTATATCTGAAGTCATGTCATTATTAACAATAACACAACAACTATTTCCAATAGTTGACAACCTTGTTGTGGTAAAAAAATATATTTTATTGTACTACATGGTGCAGAGAATAATGTGGCTACCAAAGAGGAACTGAAATATGTTTTGAAATTCCAAGTGACTTTAAACTCCCGGCAGGATTATTTCCAGAAACAAAAATACTTTTTTCAAGTTTTGCAGCCCATAAAATTTGGATGCGTGGCACTGCGAATAATCGTAAGATCAATCATGCACACAGAAATGTAAATAGATGTGTATAGAATTTATCTTTGTGTCATACTTTTTATAAAACCTTTCACATGGCTTAAACAGACAGTCACAAAAGACAATTTAAAAAGGAAAAGACTTAATTACATATATTTCATAACCTGACTAAAATAATGTTCTAGTAATACTCATTCGTAGCATTCTTACTTTACTCTTAAAAACCTATGTCCATTTACTAGTTCCAATAAAACCATCAACACACATAGGAAAAGAGAAAGAATTCAAGGGTGAAGAGAAACAAGAATCCGTCAATTAGCGCCTGTTCTGGAATCGGCCTAAAATGATTTGTACATAAACTCACCACACTATTTAAAAAACATTCCTAAAAGGACTGTTCCCAAATGGATAAAGTGCAAGTGCATAGTGCCCCCCAGTTATATAGATCCCCCGAAAATGCAGAAGATCTCTTGCAAGAATTTCACCAATGCTAAAGAAAGGAACAATTGTTTGGTTTCCATTCGTCAAGCCCAAAACTGTTCTCATAATAATGAGTCTTCTGAAGGTATGAAATGTAGGAAAGGTTTTTGCCTTAATTCCTCTACAGCTTCACACTCAATTACCATATGTTTTTGAGTTTCTTGTATATTCTTTTTGCAGAGTCTGTATGTTCTCTCTTAATGTTACAGCTTCTTAAAAGGCCCAATATATTCCAAGGTATTCAGAATGTTGAATCTGAACCATAACAGCCAATACCTATACACAAGACACAGGAACTTTTTCAGATAAGCCATTGGCTGCATCCATATAGGAGGATATTTTCTATATCTGTGTACCTGGACTATTTACACATTATGGCCTCATGTTTAATGACATCACACTGCTCTATCGTTTGTTTGACCTGATTGTAATTTTCAACCAGATTACCAACACCAACATTTACTTCTTTGAGATGGTTTTTGCATGTTGTAAAAAGGACTTGGATCCTCATCTCCCTGTTTTTACTTGCCATCTTCCACAGTTCCCTGCATAGATTCTTGGGTTCAACTGTGGATGAGCATATATTATAGTATAAACGTAGTTCATTCCATATAACAATGGACCTTATTGATCTCAATCAGAATATACATTTTCAGTTCAACATGGTAGGCCAGTTTATTTTTGTACTGGAACATTAAAAGTCACATTGACAGTATTTTTAGGGTGGATGGAGTTCATTTAAGTAATGAGGAGAATAGTTTATTTTTAGGCAATATCATGTTGTTGGTGTGTAGTTTGTACTTTGTTCGTCATTGCGTATACATCATATATAGATAAAACAGAGGGGGGTCTGGGAAACTCTGTTCCAGCACAAACACAGCCCATTGACTTGGATGGCCCCTGGGAGAGTCTCAACCAAGTCTTTAGCTCACTGTTATTTTCAGAGAGAAGAAATGTCCCCCCATATCAGTCTTTGTCCTGCCCTGGGGCAGTCCAGCACCAAAATGCTACGCAATTCTCCTCTGAACAAGAGTACCATAGCAACCCCATACATGTGTTTCAGCCTAGTTGGGCATCATCAGTGAGGTGAAGCTGTGCCTAAGAGCAGTGAGCAAGGGGTCCACGTCTGGATTCCCCTGGTAACTTAGGGTGAGACCCAAAGTTACTTGGTATGCAAAACAGAGGGGGCCTGGGACACTCTCTACCAGCACAAACACAGCCCATTGACTGGTTCTTGGGTGGATGGCCCCTGGGAGAGTCTCAATCAAGTCTTTAGCTCAGTGTTCTTTTCACAGAGAAGACATTTCCCTGCATATCAGTCTTTGTCCTGCCCTAGATATTGTTGCTTGAAGTATATATTTGCTTGTTTTAGTGTATGTTGTAATGTGCACGCACTGGGCTGGGTGTGTATGTTGTGTGTGGTCATAGCTGCTGTGATTATGGGTGGCGTGGTTGCTGTGCATATGGTTGGACTGTATTTTGAACTTAGTTTGTATTGTTTTCGGTGAAGGGTTGATTGCCATTGCACATGCGTCAAATATAGATAAATCTTAATTCATTAATAGCTCAAAATTGTCCTAGTTGCTTTTCACATTTCTTTTTCAGTGCACCAATTCCAGATAAAATCTAGGCACCTGCAAAAAATTGGGAAATTCGAAGTGGCCAATTTTGAGATATTTGACCCGTGGTTTTTTTTTCTATCGCATAACCCCACTTTAAAAGCTGTTCAAAATGCATGTACAGGCGGCTTTCTTGAAATATTTTCTGTTTTTTAATGAAAGTGTTCAAAGGTAATTGAGAAAAGTCCTTTTCTGAAATGCATAGAAACTTATGCAATCCATTTGTGACAGTGGGTCAGGTTCATTATTCCATTATAAGACACTGGGTCTCCCTCCTGGAAGAGAAGGTTGTTCATAATGCTGAATCTAAAACCAGGCATTGTTGGGAAGTGGTACTGGAGGCTGAGAGAAATAGCACTTTGGTTTTTGAGGAGCCGAGCATCAGCAAACTCAGTGTCATCCAGCGATAACAGCAGGCAGGCAGCTAATGATGCACAAGTACAGCTCTGGGGTGACGGAGGGTACGGAGAAGAAGTGTGTCATCAGCAAAAAAAAGATAAGAGAAGTCAAAGGATGAGATGAGATTTCTGATAGAGGAAGCTCATGACGTGAACAATCGAGGACCACAAACAGACCATTGTGGGATCTCTTCCAATAGATGGGTTGGCAGATGAGGTCCATTTGTTCCAGGAGATGAAGCAGTTATCAGCCAGGTAAGTGGACACCAAAGCAACAATGGTGCAAGAGTCTGCTGGACGAAGGGATGGTCTATAGTGGCATGGTTAAGCACTGTCACTGTGGAGTGTCTGCTGTAAAACCTAGAGTGGAGCCCGTTTGAAAGGGTCACTGAGTTAGTTGAACTCAGATAGTCAGTGAGGCAGATAAAGACTACAGGGTTGAGAACGTTGGAATACCGCAGAAGAAGAGGAATGGGCGACTAGTGGGCTGGATTGTTGGGATCAGCAATGGGTTTCTTCAAAATTGTTAAATCAGTGGAAACCTTGAAACAGGACGGGAAGATAACAGAGGAAAGTTATAGGTTGAAGAAAGGTGGGTGCTAGGAGAATGTCAGAGGTGCCAGCTTCTTGGTCGCGTGTAAGAGGAAATGCACAGGAAGTGTTATCAGATGAGAGGATAGGTGCTAGATCATCCAAGGTGGAGGGTGGCAAGTCCAATATTGAGTGATGGGTAGGATGGGGCTCAGGGGTTGAGCCAACCTCAGGATTTTGGGGGGCTGGATGCCATTTTTCAAATCTGGTAGTGAGTGGGGCCTTTAAACCCATTGCACTGTTGACCCCCTCGTCCTCTGAGCCCAGGAGGCTGAATAGGTATTACGCCTTCCTTTGGCCCATCACATGCATCTTTCACCCCAATTCAGAGGCTGTTTAATTTCACAAAGCAATGGTAATCGTTGGAGGTATGAGCCATCTAAAAGCTGAGCCCAGCAGCTAAGCCTAGCAGCTAAGATGTAAAGGGAGGCAAAGAGAGTTGAGTGAATGCCTAATCCAACCCCTTAATTGGCAAAATATAAGAAGGCGAAAAGGGCACAATTCTCCATTAATGAGAAGTAAACCTGGAACAACCTGTAACCCACATTGACAACAGACAAGAGGCTACTTAAGAGAAGTAAGAGTGCAAGAAGGCTGCAATTCTCCATTCTTGAGAAGTCATCTTGGGGAAACCTGTAACCCACATTGCCAGCAGCCAAGAGATTATCCAGAAGGAGCAAGAATGCAAAAAGCTTGCAATTCTCCATTTCTGAGACGTCAACTTGTGGAAACCTACAATCCATGTTGCCACTAAAGAGACCAACTGTAGTGATGGGAGTTTTTCTTCCTTGTAGAAGAGTGAACCAGGAAAGGGACAATTTAAAGTTAGTCCTGGCAGGTGAGTAGACCAGGAAAGAAACAGTTGATTGGAAGAAGTGTGGTTGTGGGAAAAAAAATGTTGTGAAGAAACATTGATCAATATATCATTTTAGCAAACTGTTGCTTCACCAAAAGTAGTAGGTGGGCTATCCTGACAAAAGACATTAATTGGAAGAATCATTGTAATGTGTTAAGAATAATTTTGAAGCCTGGGAAAAACATTGGGTCTCATTACAATTTTGCCGGTCCGGAAACAAGGATGCCGGTAAGCTCACCGGCATCCTTGTTTCTGGACCAGAAAACTATGAGTTTGCCTGCCGGGGCCTTTGCGCCCGACAGGTCTGAACATGCCGGGCACAGCCGCCATGGTAGGCAGACTCTTCACGCTTCCGAGTCCCCACTCCCATAGAGATGGGGGCTAACATTTTCACGGTGCCTGACTTTCCAGGCCGCTAGACTTGTAATCTCCCAGTGCCACCGAAAAGTCTGGCGCAGGTAAAATATTACGAGTGCGGTGGCAACCCACTGGCAGCACTTGCAGAGCTACCGCCAGACTCGTAATGAGGTGAATTGTGTAGAAGAAAACAATTGCCTTGTTATATGAACTAGTGTTTATGGAGGAAACATTTGCATTACCAAGAAGGATATTGCTAAAGAGAACAATTGTTTTGGGGTTTGAATCAGTGCTTGTGGAAAATACATTTCTTACTAAGGTGCAGTGGATGGAAAGACATTTTGTGTTGAACTGAACAGATCTTTGATGAATCAGAACTTGCTCAAGGGTATTCCTAAATTGATCCAGGGGAAGGGAGTTCAACCCTGGTCACAAAGAGTACTTTCTAAAAATGATCAGTTTGAATTTTTATTATGTTTTGTTGAACTGAAGTTAGCCAAATATTCCTTGTACATTTGTGTTGTATGTATTAGTGTGAGGGTCAGAAACTATTGGATACTAGGTGATCTTTCTTTAGTTTAGTTTGCTTGGTAGGACTATTTGTGTTAAGATAGGGAAAGATAGGTGTTTATCTCACCCCTTTTAGAAAATGGCAAACATTAAGAAAACTATACCTTTATGTCTGTCTCTCATTTCTGACCCCTCACAAGACACACAGAGATATTGAAAAAGCAGTACAGGAGGTACTGCACAACCTGCTAGAAAGATGACCACAGAAAAAGAATGATTGACAGAACACATAAAGCAGTGGGTAGTGGACAAAGCCCCCACTCTGCCCTGGCAAGATTTCATTACTACTCTGAGAAATCAGGGTTCTGGACAAAGTGAGGAGGGTTGGTCCTATTGAATATGGGGCCACCAAGATTCCCATTTATCAAGACATCTATGGTTTCATGCTGCCCAGAAGGTGCTTATGGTCACCTCTTACCCGACGGCTGAGAAAAAAAAAGGGGTTAGGTATAGATGGGGATTACCCTTCTCGATCTCCTTCGAACACGAGGGAATGAAATATAATCTTGTAACAGAAGATGCCATTCAAAGAGTCTCAGGGAATCTGAAGGGGCAGGAGGGGCCCCGGCTGCAGCAAGGGGTCTCACATCGGAAAGATCTAGCCAAAGGAGAAAAGAACCTCAACAGAAGGAATGTTCCTGGGTCGCAAAAGTTTAAGAAGATGAACACCCTATCACAGAGGAGAAGATGTGCTGAGAAACAACTCTCAGTTGGGGGATGCTTTGCATGGGGGGTGTGGATTGGTACACTTGCCTGATATGACTGAGGACGCCAGGTGGTGAGAGTCTCAGATGGGTAGACCATTGGATACAGGATTGCATGGAGACCCTATGTACGAGTAAGTAAGCAGGCAGGGAGGGGATTGGGGAAGTATACGAGAAAGGCGGGTTGCTGGGCCCATGTGGGGAATCGGGGGTTGCATTACTGTATAAGGGCACCGTCAGTAGGTTTTATTGGCGTTTCAGGGCAATGGTGCTCTTATAAATCACACTGAGCGAGGGAGAGGAGTGGTACTGGTGGTTCAGCTTGGGAATGAGGAGGTGGTTTATGCCAAGCTGGACGCCTAATGGAGGGTGGGGAAGGGCATAGGGGGTTTATTGTTGATGAAGAGTTTTGAAGGGTTTATTATGTTGTTGGGTTGGTTATGCAGGGGAATGTTTGTCATTTGGTTGTGGAGTAGGAAGGGGGCGCTGGTGTTTCATTTTCCAGGAGGGTCTAGGTGAAATATGGGAGTACGACAGTAAGAGTAAGTATGTTTGACCTTAAGATTGCCCTAACAATGGCTACTGAATGCACAGGCGTTGAATAGCCTGACCAAAAGGTCCATGCCGATCCGGGAGTATCATAGGCTGGGATTAGATGTTCTCTGTCTTAAGGGAACTCACTGGATCAAAGTTGTGGAACCCCTATCAAGGGGGAAGGGCATTGACATGGTGTACTATGCCTCAGGGCTGGGTAAAGGGAAAGCAGAATGGTGGCTGGACAGCGATGTAGATTGGTAGTGGAGAAAGTATTAAGGAACCCAGAGGGGAGTTACTTGTTTCTAAGAGTAAGGTACCAGTAAAACAACAGTATACGGTCCACCACGCTGTGTCTTGGTTGTTACAGTCTTCTTAGCGGTGCTCGCTCTCTGAGCTGCCAGCTAAACTGCCACAGATGAGGCTTCTAAGACCTGCCTGACATCTTTCCTGGCAGGACCATATAACGGTAGAGCTCGAAGGGGCGGGGAATGTGTCTCCTGGTATTTGGCTATTGGTTCTTACAGAGCCAAAAAAGTGTCACCTTAGGATATTGACCTTTTCTTCATCTACCCTTTTCTGCAGGATGCCATAGGGCTATGACACCCTGTGTTGGTCAAAGGGTTATTATGCTAGAGAGTCCTTCAGGCAGCTCAGGTGGCGCTGTACTTGTTACTTTATTAGTTACATCAATTAGGCACATGAGATGACAGGACAAGTGTAGTAGCAGGGAGGAAGCCAGCTGGCCCCCACCACCCAGGCTACATGGTTTCAACTGCCTCATGTGGAACACCCACACAAGACAACATTCCAACTCATCCAACATTCCACACATGACATCAGTCAGTCACTGACACCTTTCAAACTCTGCACACACTCAGGTCCAGTCATAACATACTCAAGTCCAGTCATAACAATTCCTTCCCTTCACAACCAAAACACAGCAAAATAACACACCTCCTCTCCATCAAAAACGAAAGCCTAACCTGCACACCACCAAGAACACATCAACATACCACATACTCTCCAGCTGAACCAACCTCACACCCGGCCAAACGCAGGGAAGAAACTGACCAATAGGGCGTAACTAACCATCCAGTGGCTTATCTGGGCCAACTAAAACAACTTTCTCCAACCACTGCAATGCAAAATACCAAGCACTTTCTATTCATGGCTGCCACCCAAGAACCCTGAGGCTGCCACCCCCAAGCACACACCTACCCACTGAGGGCAACCAAAACAACACCCCATGCCTCCTAAAACAACAGACCACCTCTTACCCCTCGCTGCCACAGAGCGGTCTTAGTGCTGCCACCCCTAAGCGCAACTGCCCAACACGGGCACTGACACACAGGTAAGCCACTCAACACAGGTAAGCCACTCAACTAAGGCGTACCTAACACTCCACCCGAATCCACTACTAAGCATTACTAAGCATGGCCAACACTCTACAAAGAAAATCCCAAGACACCAACAGAACGTATGCACACACAAAGAATGTCTCCAGACACACCAGGCAGAGACAAAGACACTAACCACAACACAGAGTGGCAAAGACCCACCACATCATCACCACCAGTGTGCCCGAGGAACAGCAAAATCTATGCATCCACCTATGAACAGAACCACTTTCCAGACGGCAGAAGGAGACGTTGAGTGCCACAACTCAACACTTGGATGTACACAGAACCAACACCATAAGCATGGAGATACCACATAATGCTGCTGGCCAAAATGATGAAGAAATGTTCTCAAAATATTGTCAAAGACAAACCTCCACTAAATGGCAACTAGGAACCAATCCTACACTACCAACTACTACAGGTTTCGCCCAAATGCTGTGAGCACACTGTGCCACAGAATAACAACACCCAACAGCCTTTTACCCCAGGGCCAGTAAAACTCATGCCTTTCACTATAAGCACTACATTTCCCACCCAGGGCAATTAAGCTATTACGCCTTTGACCAATATAATAACCTATGCCTGTAACCTGCACATCAGGCACAATTTCTATAACAATCAAGCATGACCGCACATTCAGATACAGGTGAAGTCATTAAACTCTCACCATGGAACACTCATCAGTGATGCTACAGTTCTAAAACTCACTAGCATGACTATACCCTTCCAAACTCAGGCGTACGTCATCACTTTCACTGTGGTACACACCTATCAGGCAAGACACAGTGTTCAAAAAGCACACTAACCTCACTGTGCACATACTCACCCAGACGTATGTCATCACACTAACTACAATACACACCATGAGAAAATACACATTATCTCAGCAGGTCTGCCCTGCCAATAGAATGGTGCAGAAATAAAACAAGAACGCATTGAGGGTGCTCTCCTTTAAATATTCTACATTTCCTAAAATCTAGAATATCATACAAGTCCTTGAAATGACCTGCAATCCTCAAACTGGTTATGCTAGTAACATGAGCACCTAACCTATCTAGTACAAGTCATGCAAAACACACGACATTGCAGTGAAGCAAAAGAACTCCTTTCTTGCATGTCCAGTCACAGAGTCTACACTTCTAGAAGTCCATGCTGCAGCATGGGTAAACCAAAGTGCAGTCCTGCCAATCCTGAAGAGCGGTTATACTGTTACTTCAAAATGTTATTCTTGCTAACCAAGCGACTCGCAAGAAATCCTCTAAGGCACACACACGTGTGATACCAAAGCACTCTCCTCCACAGAAGTGCTGCAGCTCACACTACGAACAACCACCAAACAACTGTCACTACAGTTACTTCATACTTCACCCACAGAAGCGGTGCCTGCCAACACACTGCATAATTTCACCAAACTAATGACATTTTCTTTTTTTTTTAAGTGGCAATCATGGATGCAAGCACACGTGAAATGTCATCACAGCACAGCGTCCATAAAACACGTGCTAGGATTTCTTGAACAACGGCAGGCCTGCCTGCCATTAACAACCGAAGCAAATACTGCCGGCAGCTTCACTAGCACACAGGGGAAGCATCAGCCCTGTCCAGGCTGGGTAGTCACTGTGGATGACACCGAACTACTCATTACATTACCATCAGTTACACTTTTCAAGACATTTCCTTCCAGTTGCAGTAATTTGTACCTCACATAATGTCAGGGAAACATCTGCTGCTCTGACGCGCTCCAGCTCTCCTAATCGCAGGTCCGTTGGGTGCAGTATCCCCTTGAAAGAGGTACAGGAAATCTTCTTCCCGGTTCCGAGTTCCACGTAGAAAAACACAAATATCACGTCATCACCACGTATAATGGTGCCTTACTCTAAACACTTGCTGCTTACCATGCGAGTGTTCAGAACGCCATCTCCTTGGACATTCCATCTTATCGCCAACCCCTGCACACCACAGGATGATGTCATCAGAGGCTGTTCTGAGGTGGATGGCAACAGAGCTCCGTTTCATGGAACACCAAAGGGATTTGTAACGCCCGCCCCACTGCAATGAACTTTGATGAGGATGCAGACGACACGGCAGGGACGCCCTCTATCTGCCTCACACACAGCGCCCTCTCACTCTACCTTGCATGCAGCACGAGTATTCCTCAGCAGCCAACTCCTCCTTCTCGGTATGGATACAGCCCAGGGACCCTTTTTGGTAATAGACTGGGGTCTAGGCACAGCACAGCTTCAATAACAAAAGTTCACAGAGAGCGAGGGTCCTTCTTACTACAGGCCAACCTAAATTCAAAAGTGAAATCTCATAGGGGAATTCACAGTGTAGAGGAGGAGCCAAGAACCCCCACCTCAACCGACACGCACCTTTTACCTGTATGCTGGAAACCAGAGTATGTGACATACACAGAATAGTTCAATCGACAAAGAGCAGAGTATGGACTCAGACCAGTACCAGTGAAAGTTCCAGTACCTAAGAGAATCTGGGAGCCAAGGTACCCATTGAGAAAACCATATCTGTATACAAGGAAATATGATGGCCATCTGAATGAAATCCCTGAAGAAGCAGAGCCAGTAAGCGGCAAGGATGAATGGCAATGTCACTAACCATTGCCAGTATATGTTACATGGAGCTGACGATGACGTACATTAAAGAGATGCAGTGACAAGAGAATACAGATATTCTATAAGGCATCAAGAAAGAAATAAGAAGTGACATCTTGGGCTCAAGGTGAAGAAGCTTATGCCACATAAACAGATGAAGATATCAAGTTATTTTACACGTGTACAGATGCAAAAGAAACACAAGCAGCAAAGCAATCGTGAAGCTACCTTTAAGCTTATAGTGAATAGATTGTGGCAAGCTCCAACGTATACATTTATAGAAATAAGAGAACTATGGATGTTTCCACTAAAAAGTATTATAGCAGGTTGGACAGTAGCAAAGAAGGCCTCATTTTAGTGTGTCACAGTTAAAATGCAAGTTGAATTACAAGTGAAATTCAAAAGGCGAGGCTGTACGAGCCAAGAAACCAAGGTCTTATCAAACTGGAGTGAACTGACATTGGCTACAAAGTCGTGTGAAAGAACGAGACTCCTGTTCAGAAGGCACGAACATAACAAGGAAGACGTCAGAGGTTTATTAAAAAATAATAGTAAATGCACAAAAAGGCTCGATTCCATAATTTCTGGTCACATGAAAGCATGAAGTTGGATGAACGAGATGGTCACACCTATGCAAAGAAGAAGGCTGTGCTACTCACTCCCTAATTTTCTCAGAGCTAAGAACACTTTCAAGGACGAGCTTCAAAAGCCTAATTGACAGTAGACCACTGAGGTGATGATAGATTGATATGCTAATTGGTTTGAGGCTAAAGTTAAAACAACCTCGCCAGCACCTGGATAGCCAGCCTGCTGGCTGCTAACGTAGGTGAAAAAGTATTGAAGGAGGATAGGGTGCCAACCAATTGTAGAGGACCTGCATATGTAGGGGTCCTATAGTGTGTAAACCACTGGGACGTTGCATATTTAGTGATGTTCATAGTGGTCATTCTTAGGGGAGGGCTTAGTTTCCCACCTGATGTTAAGTAAGCAATCACATAGTTACACTTTTTAGACTAGTATGGATCATATACTTATATGTTCACTCAGAGCCAATCACTCATGCTTTTTGTAGGTTTTTGTAGTTTGCCACATAGGATGAGAATAGTACACACGTAGGTTAACGTCATTGATGACAAATATTGCTTACAAATGTTCCATTTTTTCTTAAATGCAGTAAGAGGATTAAGCCATTACGTTGATGTTTGTTATGGTCCTTGTTTTATAAAATTGATATTAAAACAGTCTTCCTTTTGTCAACTTCCTGAGTCGGCTCTATTATTGATGTACGCGTAAAGTGTGCATCCCCATCCATCTCCAGGGTAATTGCTATTCATCAAAGGGGCTTGACTATCCAGTTAAACAGTCACTCCTTCCTGAGAGTGGGGAGAGGCGCTACTCTCCTGAAAGTCTGGGGACAATCTTTCACAGCCTTTCTAGCACTGGGTGGTGGGACAACTCACTGGGGGCAGTGGAACCTCTCATTCTTTCTTCCAAAACACAGGCAACTTCTGCGTGCACCCTCCGCAGCACCTTGCTTGTCTTTTCCTTTTCCTTGTCCATCTCTTCAACAGCTTTCTCACCCCCTTCACTTCTAGGACCCGGACCAGGACCAGCTCGTCGTACGTTACGATTGAGAGTCCTTCAGGCAGCACCGGTAAGGCAGAACTTATTACTTTATTGGTTACAACAATTAAGCTCATAAGATGACAGGACAAGTGTAGGAGCAGGGAGGAAGCCCACTGACTCCCAACACCCAGGCTACATAGTTTCAAGTGCCTCAAGTGGAACACTCACACAAGACAACATTCAACTCATCCAACATTACACACATGACATCACTCAAACTCTGCACACACTCAGGTCTAGTCATAACATACTCAAGTTCACTCATAACAGGGGTCTGGTCCTATGCTCTTTCAGGTCCAAACAGGCTCAAGTAGGGAGTCACCCACAGTAGTTGCCCTTTTCTGTCTTTGGCACTTGGCTGCAAACATAGGGAGGCTGACTCACCGCACTCTGGTAGCCAATCAAAATGGTGAAGATGGATTCCTGAAGACACAGGAAGCTTTTGAAGACCCCTTGGTGTTGGGAGGATAGATTCACTATTTTTAACTCTGACTGTGACAGCACATGATGCTGCCTGTGTATGAACGCGTGTCTAAGGGTCAGAAGACCTGGGCTCATCGGAGCTGAAAAGTAGCAAACGTTTTGCACATAACTTCTATTTCAATGTGAGAATTAATGCAAAATACTTATGTGAATGTTGCTGAGTGGCTTATCACTGAGATGATATCTTGATCGGGAATCACTACTCATTGATTGTGGTGGCAATTGTGACTCTGGATGAATCTCCATTTTAAACTTGCGGATTTCCACAGAAGCATGTAGGGTTCTTAAGCTGCCTCACTGGAGAGGTCCAGAACAGGGTTGAGTTAATCGTCATCATTGTTTCTGTACCCTTGATTGGGTCTGGTGGGATAATAAGAACCGGGGGCTTCTACCCAGCAGTGGCCCCTTAACTTGTTAAAGGAGTAACAGTTTTGGGTTATGAAATCTAGATCGTATTTTGACATTGACCATTGTTTCTTTAATACATGTTCCATTCACGAGCACAGGTTTAAATGGCATGCTAATTTTGCCTTGTGCAGGTCAGTTTGGAAGCAGCATTTGGCCTCCAGGGAAGATGTCAGGTGGTCTTGATCTTCTTCTGAAGCTTACTTGTGAATTGTGTAGTTGGATCCTGGTCTCTGTGCCACAGAGGGCAGTGTTGGTGGCCATAACCTGTTTTAACAGGAATGGTTAATCTCACTGTTCTCCCTTCTAAGTGAATGGTGGTCCACATCCAGTCGAGCAATGTAGTGTAATCTGATCATTTCAAAGAAATTGGAATGCTCAAACTGTACAGTTTGTTCTCTTTCATGTGCAATCATCAATTTCTTAAGGCCTCCCATGAATTGTTTTGCATTATTAATTCACCTTGATCCAGCAGGAGATTATTCAATCATGTTGAATTGTCTCAAATTATTTTTGGAATTCACGACTTTGAAAAGTGGTATATTGTGTGCCTTCAATGATTGGAGTGCCTGAGGATCTGACTATTTCCCCCTCGGGATACCTTGTGTAGTCGTTGACTTGTAGAAGAATATATGATCCTCTTGGAGGCGAGGAGAAGTCAGTGCTGGATTTGTCCAAAGGGCTCTGCCCTCTTTCTAGTTTGCACACTGGAGTTGTGAGGGTTGTGAAGCTTGGCACAGTAGGAAGGTATGCACCAACGACTTCATCTCACCTATCAATTCCTGGGACCCACACCTTGTCACAAAGTCGGGCCTTCATCTTCTCAATCGGTGTAGTTGGAGTACTTAAGATTCAATAACATTTTATAGCAGCATATATTATCAAGAGGCGCTTAGACACTACCCTCCACCATTGAAACACACGTAGACACATCTTGGAACCCTGCAGAAGTCTAGGGATAATGCTGGCCAATTATTTAGTGAAAATCGAATATGAGTAATGATTGACATGGTGTGTTCACTTTTCCTACCCTTGATATCAACAATGTGTGTTTTGTAAACAAATCTTCGATACTAGGTGATAATGAAATTATAGATGAACCAGTGTCATTTATGTAACTAGTTTTTGTTGAATTGTGAGTAATTTGTTATAATTTGATTTGTCAATTCATTGTTGACCCGTTTGTGATCTACTGAATTATTATTTTTGTAAATATGTATAAATAAAAGATAATGCTTTAATAAATCAGGATTTTTTTTTATCAAGGTACAAAATGATTTCCATTCAATAAATTAGAGAGTACCAGCAATCATTTCCACAGATGATCTAAATGTTTGAACTGATTTTACCTGGTTCCCCTTTTGTCTATTAGCTTCACCTTGACAATCCCCTGATGTGCTCCAGTGACCAGGAGCACCACCATTTATGTGAGTGCCGCTAGCATCAACATTTGGGTTCTCAAACAGATCCCTGACAAAAAGTGGTACTGCTACTTATGGATAGCTGATATGACTGCAATTTGTCTGGTTAATTCAAGGTTGCAGAGCTGGTTGAAGTTCCAATCGTTCTTCAATTGGCCTTGCTGTAAATGTGCCCTGTCCTCTGGCAGACAGCCATCTTTTGATTTCTTCTATTATCAGTGCACTGGGCAGAGCTCGTTCTGTGACCAAAACCACATGTTCCTGTGTGTGTTCTCCCCTGGCTTCTATTTCCTTAGGTGTGGCAAGCCGTGGATGTCTGTACAAGAAATCGGGAGGGATGTTTTGTTCAGGCCCAGGGCAGTTGATAAGTTCAAAATCATTCCCCTACAATCATGACATCTATTTTGCAATTCCTGCTGCTCCCCGAAAATGAGTGGTTTGCTGTCAGTGACAGGTTGGAGATTGTGACCATGCATACAGAGATGGCAGCAGTGTGTGCCCCCACAGAACTGCAATTGCTTTGTGTGATGTTTCTGTGATCCTTTGTTCTGTTGGCATTAGCACTCTCCCATCATAAACAGCAGTTTAGGTCTTGTTTTTCAGATCGACTGCATGAGCACAGCTCCAAGAACTGAAGGACTGTCATCCACCACAGTCCACGTGTTCCATTCCGGAACCCGCTGTCAGTGCATCTTTAATGGACTGGAAAGATATTTAATGGATGCTATTTCAGTCCCACGTAGAGATGATTTGAGTGGGGTTCCTCAGAGTTTCCGTCAGTGCTGCCAGCTGGGTATGAAGTGGCTTCAGTATCTTACCATACCTTGGATACTTTGTTCTTCAATAACTGTTTGAAGAGTAGGCTTATCTTTGATATCTAACATATTCTTTTGGTCTGCCTTGAACCCTTTCCTTATGAGACAAGCCCAAAATAATGCATCTGCTCTTAAGAAATCCACATGTCTCCAGGTATAGTGTTAGCTTGAAATCTGTCAGGCGCTATAATATTTATTACATTTATTTAATTTGATGTGATTTAGTTTCAAAGAAAACTTTCACAAACAAATAAATACACATAAACACATTCATAAACAACAAACACTAACAATTATATATGAATCCACATCATAAAAATGAACACAATTAGTTTAGACTTTAACAAATTATTCAAACATAGAGCGGGACTAGTCTACTTTTTCATTAAACACAGTACAAATATTTGTCATATAGGAGGTTTTTTTAAAATCTATCAATATTCAGTTTAGTAGCAATATTACTCCAGATTCTGTAAAGTACATTGTGCAGTATAGCTTTATTGGTGCCGAAACAGTATTTCCAAAAATCCTAGTTGTTAATGGCATAACAAACTCATCCAACTCTCTTATGTACAGAGGCTCAACTTTCATACATTGTGTAAGGACGTGTCTTGGCGTCTCTGATTTACTGTTTTTGCATAGACGGCATGCTCTCTGTTCGAGGGACATGCCTAATATTGGGCCAATTATAATTAATACTGGTAGTTGGTTGATCCGGAGTAGTATAATGAACCTATGAACCTTCACAGAAGGACATATTATTAAATATATTTGTGGAGTAAGGAATATGTGCGTGTTCTCAAAGACCTCAGCATATGTTTTTAACTTCCTTAATTCATCGTAATTAGCATTCCAGTCCCATGTTCTCAGCTTAACTTTCCACTTGCGACAAAAAATTGAGAGATCCTGGGACTTGTCAGGTAACCAAGAGAGCATATGTGAAAGGTGTACTCACTACTTTCAATATCAGGCATTTATTTTGGTTTTCTAAGAGTCTTGCAGTAAAGCAATCCTTTCGTTTCTAAGAACTGAGCTTCTAATGACATAAGTTCCAACTCCCGATTTATGGCAGCAATCAGCACAGAAGGTGACAGGGACAGGATCCTCTGCCAAAACATTGCCTTCAAGACTCCCAGCCATTTCAAATCCACACCTGTAAGGACCTACAAGCCATACAGCATGGAAGGACACAAACACTGCCTATATAACCGCCGTATTCCATCCATGCTATAGCCTGGCGTTTCCCTTGAAAATTTGGGGATGAGAGCTGTCAGTAGGTGCGCCTTTTTTCATCTGTAGTTAGCTAGGAGCGTATATCAGCCCCCACCCTCTATTGCCACACCCAAATATTTATAATTGTCTAGGTATTCCAACTCTCTTTCCATAAACCATACAGAAGGGCATTGTACCTGTTTACTGCAAAACTGTATGACCTTTGTCTTAGTTAAATTGACTTCAAGGTCGTTCTGGACAGCATAAAGTTCCAATAGGACAATATTGTCTGCATATAAAAGACTACCACTGTGCACTCGTCCCATTTTTGGTGGGCAATTCAATCTTGCTCTCAATGTGAGGAAAGTCCAATAGGTAAAGGTTGAACAGTAGTGGGGCCAACACGCAACCCTGCTTGACCCCCTTTTTTGTTGTTATGGGTGCTATGAAGGCCCCACTGCTGTCCAACCTCACCATCACACTTGTCTCAATGTGCAACCTCTGCACTAGAAACAACAGATCTCATGGGAAACCCAGCTCAGACAATTTTGTCCATAGTTTTTCCTGGTTCACAATGTCGAATGCAGCACGAAAATCTATAAATGCTGCATACAATACAGGATTACCTCTCATTCTAGCTCTATCTGTGACCTGATCGATCAACATCAGATTGTGTATAGTTGAACTCCCCTCTCCGAAGCCCAATTGAATGTCGTCCAAGATATTTTCTTTTTCCACCCATTCTTGCAGTTAAGGAGTATAGAGACAAACAATTTGCTGGTGACATCTAATATCGACAGTAGGCGATAATTAGCTGGCTCCTGCCAATTTCCTGCTTTATATGTGGGTACCAATAAGGACCTACACCATGTTTGCAGTAACTGTTTTGTTGCATTACCTTATCAATCAATTTATCTTCTGCTACCGCCCATGCTTGCACCTTGAAACACATTGGGCCGCATTACAAGGCTGGCAGCCGCGGAATGAACGGTGCCAGTAAGGGACCGGCACCCTTCAATCCGGGCCGCCACATTACAAGGTCTGCAGTGGGTTCCACTCTGGACGCCTGGCCAGACGTGCAGAGCGGGACCTGCTAGCAGTACAGGATGCTAACAACGGGCCCGTATTTAATGGGCCCGTTGTTAGCATCCTCCCCATTCCCATTGAGCCCTATGGGGGCTCAAATGGGAATGGGGATGTACCGGGTCCAGGTCCTGTGAAAGGGAATTACTGGGCCCTCCAAGGTCGGAATGGCCCGGTAAGTCCCCTTTTGCGTGACCCGGACCCGAGTTTGGGGGTAGCCATGCCACTGAAAACGGTAGGGCTACCTCCAAACTCGTAATGAGGCCCATTGTGTATAGGTGCCTTATAAATACCCAATAAATAACTAAATAAATAGGATCCAATTTAAGAACCCATTCAACAACCCATTTGGCCTTTGTGCCTTGGAGGATTTCAGCCTTTTTATCAGCCTAGAGTAGACAATGTTTCTATGTCGTATTTTAGGTCTAGGTCCCCCACCTTTGTAACAGCAAGATGTTATTTGTCGTTGTCACCCTTAGGAGTCCCGAATAGCCTAGTCACAAACTCCATCCACGCCACTTCTTTGATTAGTTAGTGACCTTCTTGGATTATGCACTATTATATCTGTTCAAATGTTGCCAGATCATTCTGGAATCCCCCTGGCTAGCACCTGAACCATCTTTTGCCATCCTTGATTAATGTTACTTAACTTCCTCCTTGTCACTCAGTTTCTGTAGCGGTTTTTTGTTACTCTTGTATGCACCAACTTCATTCCTGGTTCCAGGGAGCTCTTTGCAGTTAGTCCTAGCTCTCTTCGCGTAGAGCGCTTGGCCTCCCTTACCTCATGGTCGTATCTTTTAATGTCCCCTTTGTCATTGATAACTACATAGTTGCCCTTTTGCAGACCAAATCTATCCGTTAGATGCCTTATCCAACTCTCAATTTCTTCTCCTGTTTTGTACTCTATACCTTTTAGTTCTCTATAGTGCAGCTTAGCGACATGAGTCTTCATGCTACTGATAGTCCTTGCAGTCCACACAATCCTGTTGTTAGCAGCATTTATATTTATGTCACTGATCCTTTCCTGATCTACTCCATTCACAACCATAGCCAAAGTAATCATAAGCATTGCATGGTCACTATAATGAGTTTTAACTGCAGTAATACTCTTGACCAGTACTGCTATTTCTGGGTCTACAAAGACATAGTCAAGAGCCGAACTGCTATTTCCGTTTTCCTATGTGTATTTGCCTGGTACATCCCCGGGCATTCTGCCATTGAGCATCAGCAGTCCCCACTCATTTAACACGGTGACCCAGATGTTGCCCTTAAAATTGGACTTTTTGAACTGCATCACCAGGTTCACACTCATTGAGCCTGTTGCCATTTCCAATGGTCTGTCCAGTGTCCGTTCAAGTCAACTGCTGCAGAAATTAGATCTTTACTGGCGTCAGTAAGCCCTTCGACTAATAGGTCATAAATACACTCAGTGGTAAAGTCAGTCTTGGAACAACACTAGGATTATATGTATTAATTATGATGGTACTTCTGTTCTGACCTCCCACTTTCAGGAGAGTTTTCATTGCTATAAAACATGTTTACATGTGGCAGGCAATTCAACTGCACGAGATGGAATACAGTGATGTACACCTACCAGAAGACCCCCACTAGGCCCCCCTATATCTCCCTTGGATGCACATTTCTCGTAGATTTTATAGCCATTGATACAAAGACTCTTAACAGGCCACGTCTCTTGCAATAGAAATATATTCAAGGCTTTGAGTAGCCCAAATGAGCCATCTCGTGCAAGCCAACAGCTGGATCCTCTGGTGTTCCATATGCGGGTTTGAGTCGATCAGGCTTGCTTTATCGTACCAGAGGCTACCATACTGCCAATCCAAATCCATTTCAATACTTGCTGTATAGCTTCAGGTCTGAGGTTGAGCAGTGGCGTGTTTAATTTAGTTAATTTCTTGCCAACAACAGCCCTTTTCAGATTTGTAGGAGACATGTGTTTTGAGTATCTAATCAAAGTAAAATCCAGGTCATAGCCTAGGATAAGGAGGTTTTGTTAATGTTCTCGTATTGCAGAAACAGTTTCCATTCTATAACAGTGGAGCCTTGATGTAGGTGCATCTTCATCGTCTAACGGGTCAACAAAGTAAAAATCACTGGTGTCATAGTTGCGCAAAGGTGGTATAAACTGCAGCTATTTTAAACTTTTATTTTTGTTGGCAGAGGCAAAAAGCACACACATACATCAGAGCAACCAGTGAGTTCAATACATGGTTAAATGCATACAGTGGTAGGTGAAAAAAACAATAGCACGACAACGGGTGGGGGATAAGGCATTGCGGTGTATCATAACGCGTCAGAACATCAATGAGAGGTCTGGGAGGAGCCATCAATGGAGGAGGTCTCGTCCAGGCTATGCAGGTAACTGTTGAAGGCAGTCCAAATGTTTTTAGGGTGGGAGCGAACTGGGATCATAGTGAGGAACTCTTCCTCACAATTACGAGGCCAGGCGAGTAGGTTTAACCATTTCTGGTATGTGGGGGGAGGAGCTCTTCCAGTTCTGCAGAACGCACTTCTTGGCCACTATGCAGCTCATATTCAGGAATTTGGCCATACTTTTAGCCCTCTCAGCCTGCCATACTCCGAATAAAACTCCAATTGGGTCTGGGTCAACAGTAGTGTCACAGATTTCAGATAGTGTCTCCAGGATCTTGCCCCAGAATTCCGCCAACCTAGGGCATTCCCAGAAAATATGTAAATGATCAGCGCCCTCTGTACCGCAGCAAGGGCAGGGTTGCAGGGTGGTTCGAGCAAACCCGGAGATCCTGTGCGGGGTATAATACAGTCTGTTTAACAATTTGTATTGTTTTATTTGGTAGCAAAAGTTGAGTGAAACTCTGTTCGTGTGTGAGCACATTTTTCCCCATAATTGGTCAGTGAGCTCCAAATCTAGCTCGGTCGCCCAGTCAACCCGGGCCCTGGAGGGTTGGGGCGGGGCACCCATCTGCAGAAGCTTGTACAATGATGAGACCACCCCATGGGTGCCACCCGAGTTAGCAATGTAGGCAATCCCTGTGGAGTCCAGGGGTTCATCAGGGAAACCAGTGCAAGCAGTTCGGAAAGCGGTGCAGAGTCTATAGAATTGCAGCAATTCCAATGCTGAACCTGAATGGCCCAGTCTCCACACCTGTGGGGTTATAAACTGCCCATCTGGGTAGAAGTCCGTTAGAGCGAGGTAGCCCAGGGCCTCCCAGTGTCGCGCCAGGGCTGTGTCATGTGTGGGTTCCAGCCTGGGGAATCTCCAGGCAGGGAGCCACTTGTAGTATGGCTGCTGTTCGGCGCAGGCCTTGAATATTCGGCCCCAAGCATACACTGTGGATCGGACCAGGCCAATGGGCGAGTCTGGTACATACTGTTGGTGTAGTATTAATGACATTACGTTGGTGCCTGCTGCCGCCAGGATTTCCAGCTTGACGTGGGGGCGAGGAGGGGGCCCAGAATACCAGTAAGAAGCGAACTGGGCTTGTGCCGCGAGCCAGTATCGCAGCAGGTCGGGGGCAGTGAACCCCCCTCTATCGTAGGGGAGTGTCATATCAGACCATTTTTTGAGCACAGCGCTAGAATGCCATAAGAACTGGGCGCACACAATTTGTGCAGTCTTGTAAAGTATTTCTTCCCTGGCCAGACGGGCACATTGGTGAATATGTACAACAGTTTGGGGAGCAGTACCATTTAAACAAGCGAGAGTCCCCCGGCAAGGGACAGTAGAAGGGAGCGCAGTTGTAACAGATCTGATTGATTTATTCTCCTGCCATCCTTCTCAGGGAAAATACTTCATAATGTAAATGATTTGAAATCAAGTGGATGCTGCATTTTTATAGTCCGCTCCTCCCATGATATGCAACCAGGTACGTTATAAACTTCTTCTGTTAGAATCTTTTCTAGAGATTGATCACAGTCCTTGGCCTGATCCAGTTGGTCATCTATGTCAACCTCATGTTGGCCATCTGTTACCTGCTGCTTCATGGGATCAATCTTACTGGACTGAGGGCATTGTAAAATCCAACTAGTCAGTGTTCCAGTGTCTTTAAGCAATTGTTGCCTGTAGCATTTTGCCTTCCTTCTCCTTTTCATACTCAGATTTTCTGTAATGTGAGTGTGGGTGGTTATTACAATGTCAGGGTCAGTAGCTCCAAGACTGTCCTCCCCGAGTTGTTTACACACACCAAGTTGCTTTAGCTTGCGACACTGCTTTCAAGTAATTTGAGCTTTAGATATTTCTCTCAGTTGTGTAGTGTTATTAGACTTCGTGAGAGGCCCCTGTATAGCTTCTGGGGCGATCCTGCCCCTTCGAGGCCTCCCTCAATGGCCAGTCTACTTTCTCGACTGCCGGACCCAGCACTTCTAATTTATTGGTATCCACACAGTGTTGCGGGTCCATTTTGTCTTCCATCTTTAGTAAGGCAGAGCGAAGGTCCTGTTGACACTCGGGTATACACCCACACAATTTCAATCACATTTTGGTTGCAAATTGTAAAGTAGAAATCAAATTCTGCATTTCTTCAATGTGCACAAATTCGCCAGAAGAGTGCGATGTGACATCCAACTCTGGGGCAAGATTTGGTGATTTCGATTGCCTTGGGGAGGATGATAGACCAGGCCGGAGGTCAGCTAGTACAATATTACAAGCCTCATTGACCATTACTTGCTGGGGGGTTCCTTTGCTGCTTTTTGGTGTGATTAATATAGTTCAATGAGGGAATTGTTGTTAATAACCAATTAAACCTTTTTATCCTTATCCCCTCCATTCTCCATCTCAATTCCAATGCTATTCGTACCAGACACGTTTTCCCCTGGTTGAAAGCACAATGTAATTTTATCTTTAGTTTTACCACAGCCTGTGGCGTGTGTAATTTCCTCCAGCCTGTTTTCAATCGATACAGAGTCAATTTGGGCTTTTTGTATAAATGTCGTCTTATTCCCTACACTCTTGCCCCCTTTGTTCCTCAAGTTATAATTATCCCCGCTATTTGAGTGCCTGCCTTTCTTTGTGGTTCTGGGCGGCATAGCAGTCGTGAAACTCTCACACTGTATTTCACTGCCCCTCTCGCCAAAGAGGAAAATAACAATATGCCCCCGTGGCTTTTACACTGTCTGCAGACTGGCACCCAATGGGCGGAAGGAGGTGGGAGACAAATAAGAAGAAATAAGGACATGATTACCACAGCTTTGTCTTCATTGCTGGCATGTCCGTTATTGAAAATCTTCTCATTTCTCCCATCCACCCAAGCAATTAAACACTCTGCGCATGCGCTTTGCGCACACAGTCCTGTTATGCGGGCTCCTGCCTTTAAAGTAACAGCAGCGTTAGTTTTGCTGATGCGGAATCAGGAGCCTCTCAAAAATGCTGTCAGCACCTCCAAACAGCACCAAAACACTTTCCGAATGCACTTCTTTGCTTGAAGTAACTGGATGTGCTACTTTCTAATGGGTGACTATGCCAGAAAGTCAATTCATGGCAACCTATAGACCAAGGTGGGTATGTATTTCTGATTGCATCTTGTAGTACTACTACGGTGAAGGACACCTAAAGACTCAGTCATTTGCATCAGTGGGGGCCAATGAGAAAGGTGCAATTTCTTGTGATCCTTTTCAGAGTTTTGGCGTGTGGGAGCCAGCACATAGATCAATTGTAGAGAATACCATGCACCTGTCAGATCTGTCTTGAGTTTTGTTTCTCTCTGGTAACCACACTTTTTGGGAGACACATTTCGACATAAACCTGGCCACTCTGAAACTACAACAGTGGTGATTTAATGGAGTATAAAAGAACATAATGCAGCATATTAACATAACATATGCTACCCTGCCTGGTTGGCTCACCTTCTTGGCCATTACATTTTGGGAAAACCCAGGGTGTCAGACCTGTTGCTTTTCCATTCTGCCAGCTTTCTCAAGATCACCCCTTCCTGTTTCACCTTTGCATTGATGTGAAATGGTACATGGTGATTTATTTATTTATTTATTTGTATTTGTAGGGCGCACAAACAGCCCGCAGACAATCAAGGCACTGAATCAGATCTTAAGGAGGCTTACTTAAGGGTTACAAAGAAGCCACCCTAGAAAGAACTTTTACATTTAGGTGGTTACATGTTACAGTATATTGCAGGTTCTAACATATCAAGCAAAGAGGTTGGCCGATGGCAAAGGTTGGATCGTCTTATCGATGTGAAGTTTATCTAGTTTACTTTCTCTGCATCCGGTAGCCTGGAAACAGACTTGGAATATTCTTCTAGATGATCCTCAAGGGCCACAGAACCTGATGAAGTCCAGCTCTTCCGCTGCTCAGATGGATGTCTTTGCCTTTCCCAGGTATGAACCCTCTCTGGCATGTGGAACATTTACAGGCACACCAGTGTCAATGGCCGACACCCACGCTGTGTCGCTGGGCACTCAACATGTGGTGGTAAGTGGCCCAGTTTTGTTTAGGGCCCTTTCAAGGAACGTCTCTTCTTCACCGGATGATTCAGTCTGGGTTTTGCTTGGTGGTTCTTCAGTACAGCAATGATACAAAAAAAGGGAATGCCTAACAATAAGGGTGAAGGTCAAAGATAGGCAACCATGAATATATGAAACACAGAAAGACCTCTCAATCACCAATATGTGGAAAATAATATATTTAGAAACATTTTGGGCGATACAGTATTTCTCATAGCCAATTACTTGATACAGAACAAATGTATGACAAAAAAAGTTTTTGAAAAAGTGTTATTATTATAACTTACATGAAACAAAAAAGACACCACTGAAAGAGAATATTGTTAAATTACAAAACAACAATTGACAAATATATATTCATTCAATTATACACAGAAAGAAATTCCTTATAATTTATTTTGGGATGAATATGATCACTTAAGAACACTTCATACATTTAGGAGTGGAAATTCAAAACAAATTGCAGTGTTTTGTTCAGTCAGTACAACATCTGACATCAAATGGTTGACATTTTTTTAAAAAACAATCAAAAGCCCAACATGTTTCATTCCTCTAAATTGATGTGGAATTTTCGTTTGGGGCAGTCCAAGTTGAAAGAGGTGATGTTAATACCCAATGTGTTGTGCAATAATCACAAATGCCCCTTGTTAATGTTGGTCTCATGTGACACCCATTTCTATTTGAATATGGGACTGAATTGTGTTCATGTGTTCTATTCAAAGATTCATGTGGGTCTCAATCGTGTTCTAATACTAGATAGTGGATTTTAAAAAGTGCAAACGTATTAGTGGAATAGTCATCTCATTAGTAGGTCAAGGACCTCAATGTGGATTTAGTCAGACCCACCTGTGTTCCTCCATTGGTAACCAACATCCAGGTGGAAAGGGAGGATTGCATTCCCATCGTATGGGGAGAACGACAAACAGGTCTAAATTGTCACTTTAAATTCTACTCCTCGTATTAGAACAAGATTGAGAGGGAGGGGAATCTTTGAGTAGTGCACCTGAACAGGATTCAGTGCAGTATTCAAATATGAACGAGTGTCACATCAGACTTGCATTAAGAAGGGCATGTGTGGCCTATGGGAGATCCTTGCACGACACGTTGAGTATTTACATCCCCTCTTTCAACTTGGACTGCCTCGGATTTAGAGGGTTGAACCCGGTTGGGCTTTTGATTTCTGTATTTCAGTGCGCAGGTAACTCATGCTATCTAGTTTTCCCTTTTGCTCTGCGCACTTTTTGAAAATGGTTTATTTTGTGGCCTTGTTTACATACTTTGACATTTGCAGGACTTTCAGCATGAGAGTGTGGTGGCTTTCTACAAGAGGCGCACATGTCTGTGCCGATGATAATGCGTGTATCTAATCCCATACCTTTGGGTAGACTCTCACCTTTCTAGGATCATGTGAGCTTTTTCACAAAATGTCCGCTTTCAAGATTGTCCCATCACCATCATTGGGCAATGATCGGAAGGGGTCATGCATAATGTACGCCACTCCCAAGGCTGTAAAAGAATACATATTTTCACCACCGGATCAGCCTCACTTGTGGCACAGAACTACTTTTCCAGTCTGCAGAGCCACACTAGCCGCATGGGGCCAATGGGCAAGCCACCCTGCCCCCCCACCCCTACCCCTTATGTCAAAGGGAGGGAATTGCGGTACATTGTGGTGCCATGGGTTTGGCAGTTGGTGGCTGATGCTGCCTCACTCACGCTGGCAGAAGTCGTGCTAGCGTTGTGTGACCAGGCACCCACAGCGATTACAAGACAGGTGGTAGCAAATGTGGGCGGGAGACTTGGCGACACCCTCCTCGACAGCTGTTGTACTTCTGCGTGGAGCTATGTTGGCACTCGTTGCAGTGCATGCACGAGAGAGGGGGTCAGAGGCTGCTGACTCGTCGGGAGTCGCAGAGTGCAGCACGCTTTGCACAGATCCTTCTGGACTGGCATGCACGCCTTATAAACACGCCTCGGGGACAGCAAAACATGTCAACGCAGCGAATACTAACATGCACATTGCTTGAAAGTAGAGAAAGAAGCGAATGTCATACATCGTGCTGTGGGATGATTTCTAGCGATAACACACAATGAACAAATGGATTGGGTCCCCGAGCACAGGTGCCTCAATTGTCTTAAATGCAGTTCACCACGCAACCGTCAATCAACAAAGCTTCCAGCGCATTAGTATCTGCATAAAAGCAGGGGTTGGGCATGGCCATAAATGGGATACATCACAGCTGCACATCTCATTGATTCTAGTATCTCTCGCAAATAACTTCAGGTTTCGCCCCTTGTCAGTTCCTGCGCCTTCTATTTCTTTCAGGCGATATCACATTTAGCCGGTAGGTGGTGCACAAAGCTAATTCACGCGGGTGCAGGTTGCGCAGAGACTGGGCCGCAATACCGAGGTCGTATCCCTGTAGCAGCGCATTCTGTGTGGCAACATATGGCCATCTAATGATGAATAATAACAATAAATGCAATTTGCTCCACCCTAATTTCCTGGAATTCAAATAAGTTGCCATGCAGGAGTAGTTCGCCTCTCTTTGACTGACACAGCAAGACTGTCAAACGCTAGATTGTTTTCAGATTTGAAGACATGTTGACAGCACACTTCCTGCCTTTCACAATTAAGGACATATCTGTTGCTCATTCTGACAGGGCAGTCGCCCGTTCAACTAATGCTTTGTTTCTACACACAATAGTCCATGTTTTTCCAATATTAAGAAAGATGTGACATTCGCGCTGACACACGCGAGTTATATTAATGGACCTTAATAGCAGATTATTCGACCTCTTCGCATACTTAGCTGACGTAAGTATTCAGGGACCGCAAACACCAGACAGTATTTGAATTTTCTTTTCTTTGACACTTCTGATGGGAAGGTGAATGCGTGTCTCCACAATCTTTGAAAGGGCTCTTGAAAATGGAGAAGGCTCGTGTCCGTGAATTTTCTAGAATCCTCTCTTGACCCGGCTCTGCGTGTTTCGGTTCACAGGGCGCGCGCACTCACGCGCGTTCTTTCGGTGTCGCTCCCCGTTGTAATCACGGTGGGAGATTTTGGCATCAGTCCCTTTGGCACCTTGGGACGGGCCTTCATTAATTTAACTCCTGGAGCCCGTCCAAAAGGGCCCAGAAAACCCAACACACGGCTTGCCCTTGTTCTCACGATAAATGACAGCTTTGGTTGCAAAACAACGTCAACAACAACAAGAAGGCAACACAAGAAGCAAAACCCCCACAGTAGCAGCAGCCTGAATGATACTGGAGAAAGTCAGGCAACCATGAGCCTTAGAAGTGGGGGGTGGGGCAGGCAGCGCCCGTGCTTCTTTGAGGCAATGCAAAGGGTTAATCCTCTGATTTTCCCGCCTGCTGCTGCGCAAGGGCTAGCTCGCCTCAGTGGCGAGCACGCGGGTTAGAGTGCAGTGCGGCAGGGGCGGAAGGCCACCGCCCGCCAGCCCCGCAGAATTCTATGCCAGCCCCCAGCCCCTGACAGGCAGTAAGTATCACCGGCAAAGGCACTGCCAGAATTTAATAATTTACACCCTTGATATTGCAGCGAAGGAAGTGACTCAAAGGTAGGTGCCAGTGCTACTTAAAAATTCATTGCATAACAAATCCCATCCCCGTGAAGGCCAGACGAGCGTTTGTGCCAGAGTCGGATAAGAACTCGAGTCCTTGCAGAAAATGGCTCCGTTTTGAAACGCTCGGGGATCCTGTGACAAGTAAGCAGGTGCAGCCCGGAAAAATCCGCCACCGAGCTAAGAAGCCATCAACACGCAGAGTACTCATGGGGGATTGGAAGGCAGGCTGCACCTGTGCACTTGGCACTAAATCCCTGCGCCTCTTCTAAGAAATGATTTTCAATGCAAGTGGAAGTTATTATTCAAATGAGAGCACATTGAGCGTCCAGGATATAGGGCTAGGAAAAATGAATGCGCACCTACCAAAACAAATCTAGGGGATCAGTGCGCAGGCCTCCCAATGGGCAGAGATCAGCAGCCAGCCAGGTGCACAGTGAATGAAACGCCAAGGGAAATGGAGGGAGGGGGGGCTGTTTAATGGATGTTTTAAGAATACCAAGAAAGCATGCGTATGCCAAAATGTCAGCTTTGATAGTACGTAACACTGTCAATGCTTCTACATGAGCGCAATGCTTGCTGGCCTCTGGTGAACTCATCTTGTTAGCTGGACCCGTGCAAGGGTTTATTCCACCTCACGTGAAGTACTCTCCCTTTCAGTGGCTTTAGTTTAGTGTTTGTAGGACCATTCTGGTGCCCGATGGTGACCCTCTGATGGTGGCGCCACAGAAGGTCACCTGGACTTGTCTTGCTTCAGGGAGGAGAGCCATCCCAGACAAGCAGGCAAAAGACCTGGGGCCTAATTCACAGAAGCATTTTATAATGGCGCATCCACATAGGAAGAAGGTCTGTGAATCAGGCTTCTGGTCTCCTGCCTCTCCACCCCATCAAACACAAACCTGTACCTGGTGTCCTGCGTTCCCACCCCCACAACATAAAACCAATACCAGGTGTCTCGTGTATCCCATCGCCGACATCAGGGGATCAATATATTGAAATTCGGTCTCGCCATCTCTTTACAAACTGTCCCTTAATAACACTATAACCACGCTCAGAGGAATCCTCAACTTGTACTCCTTATTCCATCTGTGATACTATTCAGAGTTCCTTGATACCTCTTTAGATGGTTCAAACGAATACCCAGAGGGCCTTTGCACACTGCTTTATTACTGTTTACGGTCTTCCAAGTTTTGATTCCTCTGCGTTCATATTGGCAGAACAGACATTGGGCTTCATTAAGACCCTGGCGGTAGCCGTATCGGTAAATAATCATGAATTTATCGGTGCCCGGGAATGGTCAATTACCGGGGCATTACAGCCATGATGGACCTGGTAATTGCCCATTCCTGGGCGCCGGTAAATATTAGTCCCCATTCGTGAATGGTGCCGGTGACTCCTACATGGTTTGCTCACGGGTGCCGGTCCGCCCGCCAGGTCAGACATGGCAGCCGAAAAGGCACCCGCGAGCAGAACTTGTAGTTTGCCGGTCCGGTAACAACGGTACCGGCAAGCTTGCTGGTTCATTAACAACAATACTTATAATGAGGCCCATGTTCTTGCTATAGAGTGGAAGGTTTAGTACTCACAGACCAGGTAAATCGTCAGTCTGTGTGTGACAGGGTATGATTGACAAATCTGCACAAAGGTTTGCAAAAAGATTATAGACCCAACTCTGAATGTTTGTGCAAAGTATGAATGGATTTTGTCAAGTGTGGACTAAGTTATATCACAATTTTTTGTACCTACATTTTAACACTTTTCATAAAATAAAAAACAGACAGATTTGCAGCAAACTTGTGCGAGGAGCATTGGCAAGGACCCAAAAGCATGGATTCGCAAATGTGCCGGGGTTATTTTTTAGAAAGTGTCATAACTTTGGTGACTGAGGTATAACTTGTGGCCATGGCCACTGGCCAGATTGACCACATCATGGCGAAAGGGACCAGCAATGTGGTTAAAGCGGGCATGGCCACCAGGGCCTGGCTATGTGGCAAAGTTTTTGGAAATTGGGGTAGGTTAGAATAGGAAAATAAAATCTGCTTGCGACAACAGCCCGAAGTGCTGGATGGGACTGCAGAAAACCTGTGGAAGAAGAATCAGTCTGGGCTTGAAAGCAGGCTTTTGTAAATCTGTCCTGTGTATTATTTTTTCCAAAGTGTCAAAATGTTAGTGCAAAAAGTAGTGATATAAGTGGCCCTTAGCAAAGACAAATGTGTAGTCTGATTTGCTTATTGGGGCATGGCCGAAGCCCATGCCCCATGTATTGGGGAAATTGGATATAGGGCACCTGGCAGGACCCTGAAAAACCCAGGCGGGAATTCCTAGATAAACTAAACCAAAATTTCAGGGTAAGAGGTCAAACAATTCCAATCTAGTACTGGAAAAAACAGTTAGTCGTACTGCATTCCATTCTTCACAAAATGTATTTTAATGACATCTGGATAGTATTAGTGGGGATAGAGCACCCAGGAATATTAAGACACAACAATACAAATAAGTGTGATCCAGTGGACAACAACTGGATCTCAATGTAACAACAACAAAGAGGAACTGCTATTTTTGATGCCATTTCAATTATGCAGTCACTAGAATAAACATACACCCACATTAAATGGACATATATACAAAGGACACATGAACAATGCTTCCAATGTGCATTGTTTGAATGGTGATATCGTCGACACAACAGTTTGTCGGCCTAAGGGAGCTGTGCAGTGCAGCTATGTGAGCAGGCCTTCATCAGGACGTGTGATGACCTTACAGGACCACCTTGGAAGCATTGTTCATGTGTCTTTTGTATATATGTCCATTTAATGTGGGTGTATGTTTATTCTAGTGACTGCATAATTGAAATGACTCATCAAAAATAGCAGTTCCTCTTTGTTGTTGTTGCATTGAGATCCAGTTGTTGTCCACTGGATCACACTTATTTGTATTGTTGCGTCCTTAATATTCCTGGGTGCTCTATCCCCACTAATACTGTGAAGAATGGAATGCAGTACGACTGTTTTTTCCAGTACTAGATTGGATTTGTTTGACCTCTCACACTGAAATTTTGGTTTAGTTTATCCATGTATTGGGGAGACTGGCCATGGCAATTTTTGCTCCCTGGGTTGATGTGTTCTTATTTTCCTTGAGCAGAGGGCATAACTCTGCCCCCTGACTCATGTGACATTCGCTCCTAAGTACACTATCCATTAGCAGCATCATTGTTTATTCAGTGTTGTCATTCACCCCAATAAAACATCGTCCCCAGGCCAAGCTCCGCCCCTCTTCCTGACTCTGCTGAGGCATCAAAAGAGTTGACCAAATGTCTTATACATGTATGAGGAGGTGAGCAGTTCTTGATCTTTGAATCTGATGTGAAGGAAGGCTTTGCTGGGCTTAAACACAGGTTTTCGGTGCTCTGATGAACCGAAATTAGTACTTTTAAAATGCATTTTTATTTCCATGACATGATGCCTGCTTCAATGTCTTGTATCCCACAAGATGAATTTTGCTTCCATCTTCATTCTCGCAGCTTATTTTGAAACAGTTTTTCTGTAGCCAACAGTTTCCTCAATGTGTGCCTGTAACGCTCACCTGGTATCCACGGGGACGTCACTCAGCCTGTTCTGACCTCTTACGACCTCAAACCCTTCCCTGGAGTCTACTCGACTGGAGACTGGGCCTGAAACACAGGATTGGTAGAGTTTAACTCCCTATTGTCTCCGTGTGCTTGAACCCCTTCTTCCCCGGGGTCCAACCCTTCCCGTTGATCCACAGCTCACCTTGTTTTCTTGGAAAGTGTGCTCTCTGTCCTGCTTTCAGCGCAGGGGCGCGTTGATTGATGCGGGCTCGTTGCAGCCTAGTTACTTCACTGGCAAGAGTCTGACAGGTAAGTATAATGAGTCTTTTGAACAGTTCTCTAACTTTGTTCCTTTCCTTCCTTAGATGATGGCCGGCGTCCGAGGATGGCGACGTGCTGCTGAGATGAGTAGCGCTGAAGGTGAGTGAGAGCGTGATGCGCAATGCGACCCTTTCGTATTTGTATTGAACTGATTTCTTTTTCTGTGTCTTTTAGGTGCCGCAACGTTTTCAGCGTGGATGCCGGTTATGAAGCAGAAATACGGTGAGTAAGCGCGGTATGCGGCACCTCTAGATGTTTCCACGCTAACCTGGAGTGTATTTTCCCTCTTGCAGATGGATGAGAAGTTCCGGAGACAGAGTTCCCCCACAGCGGCTGGGATTCAGGTAAGCGTTTGAAGCTCGTACAGTCTTTAAAAATAAGCGAAGATTTGCTGAATGCTTACTAATGCCTTTTTTCTGTTCTTTTCCCTTTTCCTCAGGAAGCGGCGTGCCGGGATGGGAATGACACCGCCGAAGATGCCCGCAGAACAGCAGAAGCGATGAATGAGGGGCAGAAGCGCTGCAAGGAAAGGCTGTTCCTAACTGTGTTCTTGTTCTTGCAGGAGCTGAGCGCAGAAGAAAGATGCAGGCCTACTGGAGACCGATCCGAACACGGTGAGTGTCACGCTGCAGGTGCAGAAAACACAAAGCATGTTTCTCAAACTGGGCGTGGCTTAAATAGTCTCTGGGTATCCCAGGTGTCTCTGGGCTGAACCACACCCAAAAGACTAGACTGCACATGCAGTTCTGGGAACCAAAATATGTGGGGGAATCCATCTTGTCCCCATCAATGCACTACAAGTCCAATCCCCAATGTTATCCTATGGGAGTGAGTGAGTCTGGTGCCACAAGCGCCAAGTCTGACTCCAAGTGGGTCTTTGGAGGGATGGAGAGGCCCTTGAGGGCCATGTAGGTGATCGTGGCCTGGCTCCAGCCTGACATCTTGGAGGGCGGGGGACATGAGGGGCAGGGATCATGACAGTGTCTTTGAATTTACTTCTGCTGTGGCGTTTCATCTGTACATGTTCATTTCCTTGCTGCAGAATGCACACATTTCTCCATGTCAGGTCGGTTGTAGCAAAGCTGCATTTTCAGGTATCGGCCCCAGGTAGTTGGAATCAGGCATCAGGCTTTTTTGGCCTAGTCATTCAAATAGAGGCCACAATTAATATTTGTATTTTTCTGTTGACTATATTGGGATATTTGGCAGTTGAAAGTTCAATTCTGGCCTTGTCTTTGCCATTCAACAATACCCATTTGGGCTTCATTTAGCCATAGGCAGTTCATTTGTATCTGGGGATTACAATACCCCACACCATGCCCAGACCTAGATGCCCAGCTATGGACATCATTTGTCCAGGTGCAACCTCATAGCCAAGGTATACCATCATATATCAAGCATAGCTTTGTAACTCTAAGCAGAGCCAATCTACACCTGCTGTATGCTTGGATAGCCTGCCAGACACATCCTTATATGTTCAGGTGCAGTAATCAAATATCAAGTAGCAAGATACTGGCAACAAAGTATTATACAGCCGTCTGTGCTGAGGCGTGACCATCGTATGCCCTATTACATCCACATAGGCGCTGTTATAGTGATCAGATGCCATATACAGGTTCATTTGCTCTGGCACATCCTTTATATGTCAAGGTACAGGCATCACGTCTCGAGGTAATGACATCATTAGTTATGTAGAGCCTCATATGCCAGGATACTGAAATCGTATTTGTTTATGTATGTTTTTTATTCATGCTTTACATGCTCTGTCTGTAATGCCACTTCAGAACATATATGAACACAATAATAGGGTGGATCCTACGAGAGTCGCATGGTCCAAATGTGGACTGTCAATGAGACGTTTGCCTAGGTTATTATCATTAAATATGATGTAAACTAACCGATGGGATGCATAGAGGTAAAGGGCCTGTTGCATCATTAAATATGCAGGTGGATCATCATATCCCCAGGCACAGCCTCACATTTCCAGCTACATCAATCATATGCCCTTCACAGCTCCGTAGTTATGTGCACTGCCACCATTTTCCAGGTGTAGCCGCATATGCTCAGGTAAGACCATCTTATGCCCAGGTGCACTATCATGTGCCTTGTAGCAGAGATTCTCCTATTCCCAGGTACAGCCATCTTATGCAACACACAACTTATGTTCTACTCTAGGTAGACCATGGCATGCGGGTTACAGCCTTACTCAGGCAGGGATAGCAATCCTATGTCAGGTGCCGCATCATATTCTCAGGCATTGACATGAAATGTTGGGTAAAGCCTGAGAGGCCCAAGTATAGCCTTCAAGTGCAAGCTACAGACTGAAATGTGATTGAAAAGGCCTTGCATGGCTGGATACTATACAGGCGCACATAGGTAAGCACCGGCATCATATGTGGCATCATAGGATAGGTGCGGTCGCATGCACACAGAGAAGGATGCAGGGAGAATCAGCTTATGCCTAGGTACAGTGCATGAGAGCAAGATTTATATATATATTTTCATATATCATTTTGTTTATCCGCCAAACAGGCCACCTCTCCCACATATCTCAACTCTAGTTTGGTCCCATTGTCTTTTTATGCGCACAGCTCACAGCCTTTCAAGATGCTGTTCATCATTTCACCTCTAGGTGACTCTTTGCCATTCAACCGGCGCAGAAGCACCTGCGCCTTCATGCACTGTCACAGGCGGCAGAGGCTCAGCGAGGCGGGGAGTGTGGGGAAGCTGTCCCTTCAAACACATAGACATTCTGGCTCCCATCATTCTCTGTGGGGGGAATAGATTTGGGCTGAACACCCACATGGTGTACACTTGATAGAACAGGAATCAAGGTTCGAACCTAGTGTGCGCCTTATAAACTCAGCAAACGCCTCATCACCTGTGTGACTCCTAAATAAACTGGGTCCCATGTTTCGATTGCTTCCCCATTGTCACTTTCTATGCGTTCAGTAAGTAGTACAATTCACGCTTGTGTTATTGATTTCATATGTGTTTTAATTAATCCCCTTATTTTACCTGTTTATAATTTATGTTTTTTATGTATCCCTCATTGTATGCTTACCAAAGCTGAAGTTCCTACCCGTGGCCTGTGAAATGATCCAAACTTCAACACCCATAGGATCTCCCCATTGAATTTACTGTTAAGAGCTGATGGAAGTGGTAGTCCATTACATTTGGTGAGTACAGAGAAAGCAACATTGGGTGGCAAAGGTTTGTGGCAGCTGTGGTTTGTTCCCCTACAGTACATTGGACATACTTGTCACATGCACCAAGGCTGATGGTTGGGGTCGCCATTCTTCCAGCGCCCCAGAACCTTGTCCCTTGCCATGTTATGGTACATCTGATTAAATCCTCTTGCTGCCAACGCAATCAGCACGAGTCTTAGATGTCATTACTTAATTACATAACGGCCGAAGAGGCGCCAAACACTTTTTGTCTGTTGGTACCCTAACCCACCCCAAAGCTCATGCACCCTGCCCTTTAATTCCCTCCCCTCTGACCACTCTTACACCAAAGCAGAGCATCACTCTAGATTTCAATACACCTTCTCTGGCATCGACTTTAGAAACAGCTCTTTAACAGGCCCTTAGTGGGCAGCTGTTGGGCAATGCATTTTTGTGCCCATCGCCATTTCATGATGGCTGCTATTATGTATGTACATATTTATGTTGCTTATTTATCTATGTATTGTCGATTTCTAGGGTGCCTGCTGCAATGCACAGATTGCTTACAAAGTGCCCCAAACTGAGGTGGGCAAACAAAGATAAGGGGAAAGGGAACCAATCAAAAGTCACTCACAGTACTTGGAGCCTTCAGTCAGAAAAACCGTAAAGCAGGGGGCAGAGGAGAAGAGCAAACACAGGCTAAGTGATGGGAAACAGGCAAAGTGTCAAATACGCAAAGTACATAAGCCATGGCCAACAGCAATCAGTCCATCAACATATCAACAGAGGGAGAGTCAAGGAGGAATGCTTTATTCCTGAATGGCAAACCCCATGGTCATCCTTTGGGGCCAGAAGGCGCTTCCCTTTGGTCCATAGGGTAAATACTTACATCGTACGAGCACCTTCACGTTGGTGTCCCATGAAAGTGACTGTTACCATTGTCCCTCCCCTACCCCCAAAGATATTGTGGTTTCCAGAGAAACATAAAAGAAATTAGAGACTGCAGCATTTTGCCGATCATTCAAGGATGATGATGACAACTCTGCTGCTATATCTCGAGTACCGCCATCAGGCATTCAGAGGTTCTTGCTTAGAAAGACTAGATGCCCATTTAACTGGCAGACTTAATACTGCTGCATAGGGCTCTTGAGTCACAGGACCGCAGACTGGTACCTAAAACCATGAAACGAAGTGTAACACGTGTTGTCAATTTTAATATGCTATGGTCACAGTAACTCTTCAGACTACAGTGTGTGCTTCCATCAGGTGCTGAGCTGGCATTTCTGGTTCCTGGTCCTGGGCTTTGCACGTTGAGATTCCCGAGCTGTGAACACAGCATTTCTTCCCTGGTCGTTGGAAACAGTTTACTGTGACAATGCTTCGGGTCTCACGGTTGTCTAAAACTCTACATGGCTACTGCTTTATGACATACCTTCAGGAGAGAACAGCCGACTTAATAACACACTCTTTTTTTGGCCACTTTGCGCGTAGAGTGGAGTGTAGAGTGGTAAACAATGGAATTCTTGAGTTTTTAACAAGGGTTTGCAGACGGTCGCAGGGAAGAGCCGCCTGCGCCATGCCAATTTTAAGTCTGGTTGCTTAATGATCAAAGACAGGAGTACAGTGCTTGATGCATGCATGAGGTGAGAAGGCCACAGTGCAATGACGCTTTCCAGAAGACAGCCACTATCTGCAATTGGTTCTCTGTCATTCCATCGCCAGGTTTTGTTTTGATGATTTTTTGCAGCCGATTTTGTGTCCTAAAAACTCATCAACATTTTGGGTACATTTGGGGGTTCTCCCAATCCCCTTCCCAGTTTTTTACTACCTATTCCTTACACCCTCCTACCCCTTATATCCCATTACCACCCCATATTTTTCGATTAACTCTGTGAAAAAAAACCTTCCGATGAATGAACGTCATACTCTGCATTTACCTCATCTGTTTATTAATATAATGAGACTCATCTTTGCCTCTCAGTTGGAAGACTTTGTGAGGGGGGTACAATAACTGCAAAGGCAATAATCCCTTCAAGCCAAACTTCACCCGTCCCCATCTGCTTACACTTGACTGTGGCATTTATTCCCAACTGTGGCGTGTCAAGAGAGGATCCAATGTTAGAAGTTAGCATACAATGTGTCTGCGACAAGTACAATAGACTGTGGGCTGCTTGAAACCACAGCCAATATTATGCTGTACCCCAGTTACTCGGCCTTCAATATTTACGGGACAAGGAAACAGAAACCTGCCACAAGACACGCATCCTGCCACGGAAACTCGGATTTGGTCAACCACATCTTGCAGAGCCATTACTGACCTCGAAGCAGAGCCACATCTGATGTCAAAGCACCCCCCAAAACAGCCCCCAAAGGCTACATAAACGGTAGGGAAGAAGAGGACACTTTGCATTGAACTTTATCAGCTGCTGTACTCTATCCTTTGCTTCTTTAACTTACCCCACAGTGTTCTGCATTCATTAACAACGTTGCATATGTTCATCTTTATTTGCAGAAGCCCAGCGTTTGGACGTCCTGTGTCTACAGAAGGATGACCTGCACACTCTTGACAGCACCATTCAGTTTGGCATTGCATTTGGTACTTACTTCACTGTTCAGATGCTAAGCTCTCTTGCACCCAGGTTCCCTTAACCATCGTTTCGTTCGTTCTATTGTACCAGCTGCATTCATTCATTCAACCATTCCTTCTATGCCATGCACCTCTAAGAGACCTGCACATCTACACTAAGCCAAGTGCATTACATTCAGCCAATCATTCATTTCAACTATGTAACTCACTGGCCATCATGTCAGGTTTAATCTTTTCACCATTTCCCACTTAACCTTCCGGAGTCGCCCCTCCATAACTTTTCAATCAGTGATTCATCCCTTCCTATGAAGGCATCCATCTTTTCTCACAGAGCCACTTGCCCTTTCTTAGTCAGTTATCCTTTCTCACTTATGCAATCATTTTCCCCAACTCAGCCATTTATCACTTCCCATGCAGCCAGTCTTTTCATCCCACCCTGCCAGGAATCCTATTCCAATTAGCTATCCATCCTTCATAGCATCCCACACAGCTATTCATACTGATGATGTCCTGTCCATATTCGGGCATCTGTAGAACTGGGGCCTTGCACACAGCACCTTCAAGGAACTAAACAGCTGCTTGGCAGGCAGAGGTTTCAGTTCTAGAGATGCCAGACTATGGACAGGAACTCATTAGTTAGACAGACTCCAGTAAATCTGGAATTGGAGCGGTTTTAGTTAATTTAATTTTAGAATGGGGGTATTAGCCCATTGATTACATTAGTAGGCAGCTGGTGACGAGAGTTGAGAGGGGGCCACAGTTGAGAAAAATCCCAAGCTTTGGTGTTTGGACATATCTCTACCAAGGCCCCAAACGAACATATCGCATAAGCCTGCATCTCAACACTCCATAGTAGATATCCTCAGTATATAGTCTTTCCTTTAGGATGTGCCAGAGTGGTGTTCAACCATTTCTGGCTAGGCTGTGTGTGACAGAATGCCATCTGGTGAGGTCCGGATAACCCAAGCTTTTTTCTCTTGATGCAGCTGGAAATACTGGTCAGCACACATACTGGTCAGCAGCCTTTATAAGCTCACTAGGATGTGTGACAGCCTTGTTCACTAGAAGCTGGTGTAACACGACCTCACAATTTCTTAGGACCTGCTCACAAGCAACCAGATTAAACATTTCTTTTTAAAGTGTCACCTCGGTCTTCAGTCACCCATTCACTCAGATACTTCAAGGACAGATGTGTACATTTCTCAAAGGTATATCTGCCCCTTTTCTTGAATTCTCTAAAACTCCTAAATGCTACTCTGAGCTATTTGAGAACTTCCTGAGGATGGCAGGTTTCATTTTGGAAAAAAATGCAGTTCTTTAGGAGCCAACTGAATGATGGCATCAGTTCCTGCTGTCAGTAAATTGATCATTAGGGCTATATCCAAAAATCTCTTTCACCCCCTGAAGCTGGAAGTCTGATTTCCGTGCATCGAACCAGGTGCAAAGCAGGGTTTGGGCTGTTTTTTTGGATTTGCAATCGTTGGGAGACCCACTCCAGGGCCTCTGGGGGCAAGGTGAGTCCTTTCTTTTCTCCTTCCCAGCGAGTAAGGTTTGTAGAGAGTACTTGTAGGGTTCTGTCGCCTTTAATGCCCCAGTTACAGTAGACCTTTTCCAGCCAGAATATCATCCCACACAGGCCCTGGGATGGCTAGGGAGAACAGTTTCCCTCTTCCTTGGAGCCCCCTGCCACACCTCTTTGTAAGAGGACTTTGAAATGGACTGTATCCACAACAGAGTTCCAGCTGAATTTGCTCTGTCTTGAGGTCCAAATATGGATAAAATAAGGGGAGGGCGTCCCCCCTTATACAGGCAATAGGCTACAGCATATTGGTGCAGAGAAAGCCAGTTACCAAGGGTCCAATCCAGTCAGCTTTAACAAGTGTCCTTTGCCTGCTAATGTTTCACCCAGAGTGTCTTGTCTGAAATTCTAGCAGTTTAGGATCCCTAGAAAAAACTAAAATGGTGAGACTCCTCTGCAGTCTGAGCCTCTCTTCCGGGATACTATAACGCCACCCTTTTCCTCAGTCTGCCTATTTCAAAAGGAATCCAATAATCAGCACCCTGGTGTGAGATGGTTATTGCCAGGAAGTGCCTGTTCCCATGCAACCTCCTGGGGAGGGTTCCTGTTCCCTGGAGGAAGGTGTCAATCCTCCTCAGGAGGATCAAAGATTGGCTTCCTGGATTGGACCAGGCATGGTTGTTGTGAGTACACCAAGGCCATATAGGCAACACACATGAGAGGCTGTCATGCATTAGTCACTGCTCACCAAACTAACAATAAATTACACCAAATGCTCGTGGCTGTATAATTGTGTAATACCAGTAGCCACCATGTCATGCCAGATGTGGCTTACATTTAAATATTAATCTTCTGCCACCCAGCTGTCTGGGTTAAACAATTATGATATTTTGAACCAGAGGTGCAGATGGTTAAAAAGCCACCTCTGACTGTTGGAACTTTGCGTTCCAGCATATGTGTCCAGGAATGCACTTGTGACATTACACCCTTCCCTGATGCCACTGTAAGGTAGCTGCTAGGACGTTAGGAGACAGTCCAGCAAGCTTTTTGGCATGGGGCATTATGGAAGTGGGATCTGATTATCGGATCCCTCTTTCAGAAACAGAATTTCCTGCATCATTTTATTGCAAAAATATTTGAAAAAGCTCAGGCTATCCAGCTCTCACACCATTGCATTCTGTCACCCCACCCCACCCATGTAGCCTGCATCTTCTACTCAGCACGGGTGTCCCAATCCCCCTTCTGCAACTGATTGTTTGTCTATATTCTAACACTAGGGCTTCTGTTATTGGCCATTCTAGAGAAAGGCCTACTAGGGATGTTTTTTTTAACTAATAAAGAAGTGTGCCAGAGTCGGCCACTGGCTCCATTGCTGTTTATTATCTTTCTAGCAGATTTTTTGTCAGGCTCACCCCAGTCAGGTTTAATTCCTCCACACCTTAATGGTGCCATGTACCCTTCCCTTTTATTTGTAGACAATGCCATTCTATTGGATTTAACGCCAAAGGGTTTAGCTGATAGTTTGAGCTGTGCAGCTGGCTATTTTGAAGCTAATGGCTTAAAATTGAATTGAAGGAAAACAAAGATAGTGGTTTTCAGTACTAATAAAAGGTAGTAAGTATAATTGGTCAATAAATAATGTCAATATTAACGTGGTCGAAACATATTGCTATTTAGGCATCTTGCTTTCGAGTAAGTGCTCATGGTATGCTCATTTAGAGCTATTAGAAAATCACCCAAGGACAAGCGTGGGTGGCTTAAAAAGATGTTATCATAAATATAGTGGTTTCTGCTTTAATAAATGTATCCAGGTTTTGGAAGCAAAGGTTTTGTCTTCTGTTTTGCATGGTAGCAAAAGTTGGTGCAGTACGAGCTGTATGGCCCTGGATCATGTTTTGCATATCTATTTAACTTTTTCACTGGTCTATAAGTAAGCACTCATTGAAAATGCTGTGTCCTGTGCCTGAAATCACCGTAAGCGGACCTCGCTGCCAGGCCATGCCCACCCGGGGAGCACGGGGATAAAAGCCCACGTTGGAGCCCTCCAGGTGCTTTTCACTGGTCTGCAAGTAAGCGCTCATTGAAAACGCTGTCTCCTCTGCCTGAAATCACCGTAAGCGGACCTCGCTGCCAGGCCCACCCCGGAAGCACGGGGATAAAAGCACACGGCAGAACCCCTGCGGTGTTAAGCCCGCAGTGGAGAAAAGGGCGCAGTGCTGTTAGGCTGTTGGGTGTGTTGTGGTGTGCCTCTTTCTTAAGTGCCTGTTCTTGTGACCATAAATTTGTGAACTGAGAAATGATAACGCAAGAAAATTGGTTCATGAAGTAAGGAAATCAGCCGCTATTCCATCATATAAAGGACTTCCTGGTTGGAGGGAGAGTCGGACTAAGGCCGCTCCTTAAGCTGTCGGGAGATCCCATACCAGGTAGCTATTTGGAACTGCTCTTACGATTTAAACTTAGAAATCAACTATTTTTGTTTTATGACTTTAAAGCTATAAACTAACGGACAAATCTAACTTTGACAGGTGTGTGATCTCTGTAATTGTGACTTTGTTCACTTTTAATTTCTGATATAAATAGACTTTCATTGTTTTAATTTTTGTTTTCTGTGCCCCTCGCTTTTATAGCTTGCTCCTTTTATAGTGATATTGTTAGAAGATTCCCAGACTTAACCTTATCTTATTTGTGGGGCTGCGAAGAGATCTTTCCCCCTTTTACTCTCATTATATGGTGAAATTCTGAATGCTGATTTCTGTAGGTCATGGGTAATTTTTTGCACAACCACTCTTGTACTTTAGTTACTCACCTCGTTGGATAGGTGGGTTACCTTCTTGATTTTAGTTATGGAGTATCCTTTTGGACCCTCTTTCCCTGCAGGCTGCGAGGTGGTTCCTCTCCTCAGGGGTTTTTAAGACTCCCAATTTTACCCTCCCCTATTTTAAGTTGATGGTTAATCCTCCCTTTTCTAGCATCATGGTTCCGAGTCCATGTGCGCACAACCTTAGGTCTAAGAAGGGGAAAAAATGTACACTAACACCTATTTTAAAACTAGAAACCCAGAAGATGGGTAAAGGTAAAAACCCTAAGAACGGAGGGAAGAAAGAAGAAACTTGTAAGATTAAAGGTGTATTAGAGCAACCTAAGATACTTAGTTTTTTAACTATAAAAGAAAAAGTGAATGTTTCTGAAACTGTACAACTCCAACCACCCCCTTCTAATAGTTCGATGATTGACAACAACTCCTTGCTAAAATTAGTTCATAATTTCAGACGTCAATCTATGGGAAAGGGAATAGATTTTGATATTTCTACGGTAGACAAAACTCATATGAATAATGTTATTGGAATTAATCTGTCCGCTACTCCTGACTTGAATAAATTTGCACAAATAGAAGTTGAACCTAATGAGGGCGATGTGTCTTGCGACTCATCTGGTAACTCTTTTGAAAACCCACCAAATAGCGAAAGGAGTGGTGAAAGTGAAAAGTCACTTAAAGTGGGAGATAAATTCAATGCTCTAACTACTATGATGGATGTCCTTCTGACCATTTGCACTAAGTTGCTTAAGGATCAGAGTGACACCAAATCCTTGGTACAACAGACTATTGATAACACCAGATCCCTTGGGATTATGGCAGTGGAATATTGGGGTAAAGAACTGCACAGGGAAAACAAACACCTCAAGGAGGCAAATGATGCTCTAGGAGATCTGAGTTGGTTCTGGACGCAGAAAAAGAAAACGAGAAAGATGATGCTCAGTTAAAATCACATGTTAGTGAGCCACCTATCTCAGGGGGACGTATGGCTGAAGAAATAAACTCAGGTGATAGTGCTGTTGAAATAATGGTATCCCAAGGCTTAAAGAGACGTATTAGACGTAAAAGGAAAAATATGAGACCCACTCGAAATAGGGTGGCAATGACCAAGGTTAAATTCAATAAGGATGTTAAAAAGAATTCCTTGGCACTCACCACCACCGCTCCTTTAGACTCTGAATGTGTAGAAGTGGGCAACCACTATGAAATTATTGAATGTCAGCGGAAGTTGGACGATGGAAAAAAAGTGGTAATATAAAATAAGGGCTTGGATTACTGGTTAAAGGCCAACAAACAATTGTCAGATGAAATAGAACCTGAGGATGTAGCGCCTATGAAAAATAATTTCAAATATGTAACTATCCCCTCTAATAACATTGTTATGTCTTTAACTAAAGAGGAGAGGGAAATGTACACTAATGAGATGGAACGACTGGCTATGCATAACAGTTCTAAAATCAGAATGGCTAATCCTGCTGGAATGAAAAAAGAACCGCAGTTTTCAGTGGGGAAAAGTATTAAGATCATTGAACAATCCACCAGTGACGCAAGTCCTTTTTTAAATAGGGCTTGGATACTGAACAAATTGTCACAGATACAGCAGCTACAAAATATTAATACTGGGGATATTGATTCCATCATTTTGCCAGAAATTGGAAGTTGGGAAAATTGGGTAATTGTTCAATTTAGATCTGCGGTTTTTGTTGACCTCGTACGGGAGTATTCTAAAGGTGTATGGGAAAATAATTATGAAATTGTAATATGCCACTCCCCTATCTATAAAGATTTCAATGATAAAAATAGGGATCTGGGGGTGATTTCTTCAACTAATAATGAATTGGGAAGTAAGGAAATAGAAGTAAGATCCTTGGAGGGTAACTCATCTATTCCATACTGAGATGAGGTATGTAATAATGAATTCATCCTCCTCTCTTGGAATAGTAGGGGTTTTAAGTCCCTACTTCATAAGGATGGCATTCAAATGTTGTTGGAGAGCGATATATTTGCCCTTCAAGAAACTTGCGTTATGGGGGAAATATTATTGGATGGATACAATATATGGACTAAAGTTGCCACTAAAGGGGAAAAGGCCAGACAGTTTTGGAGGCTTATGTATTGGGGTAAAAAATCATTTTTCTTATAGATCATATGAGAGGCATGGGAACTCTCCTTATGTTATGTGTGCAGTTATAGATAGGGGAAGCCTTTTAAAGAAATTCTTTCTCATTAACATCTATTCCCATTCGGGGGCAGGGATAACTTTAGGGAAATTGAGGAGTTTCTTAAATTAACCATCGAAGACTGGATATCGGAATCCCCAGATTCTGAAATTTGCATAGTAGGGGATTTTAATGCCTACTGCGATTTCGCCAAAAGGGAGATAGTTAGGTGCAAAGAACTGAGGGATGAAACGATCTTTACTGTATCTATGGAAATACAGGATCACTGTTTGATTGGGGAGATGGATCCCCAAACCTTACAGGGATTCTGATGGATGAATCTGATGTCTAGTTGGGTGCTTAGTTATTTGGAACCTAACATAGGGTCTGGAATTAGGGAAACCTCGACAAACGGGAAGGTCGGGTATAGGCTAGACTATATGTTTGTGAATAAAAATCTAAGTCACTCTAGTATCTCTTTCGAACATGTAGACACCCCTTTCACTGATCACTCACCACTTAGGGGCAAATTTACTAACGGACCAAAAATACAGAGCTGGGAAGTGGGTAAAGTGATGAATATCCAATTTTCAGCAGGTGGAAACAGGATCACTTGATCTGATAAAAATGTAGCCTCTTTCAATTGTTTGTTTGATCGACCGTCCATTGATGGCCAGGACATTGCCCTTAACGGCTTAAATTCAATCACAAACCTGCTGGGCCTAATACGTAGACCGAATAGTAATATTATTTTGAAAAACACTCATGGAAAAAATCATTCCCAAATATTTGACCAAGTGATTCAGGACAGGAAAAAAGTTATGAAGCGTGATATTTCGGGAACTTAAGAAGTTATGTGGCTTAGATGATGAAGAGAGAAGTAAGAGAACCAGTAATATTAAGACTCATTATAAAAACTGGATAAGGGATTATAAATATAATACCAATAATGCAAATTGGAGGTGCATATATATGCTATGTAAAACCCACGATTCAAAACAAATTTGGTATCTTTATCGCCAATTCCTGATGGATGAAGATAATAGAGAAAATAATGACGTGCGACAGGAGGTTTGGAAGCAGTATATTGCTGATCTCTTCTTCAAGACAAGTCACATCTCTGTTATTCCCTCCTGTAAAAATATGTGTGGTATCTATAAATTCCCCTTTGGTATTCTGGATATCCTTAAAGTTATTTAAAAAATGAAATCATCACGAGCCCCTGGCCTGGATGGGCTGGCCAATATTGTTATAAAACAAAATCCTGAGAAATGGGCTGTGCTCTTCCTACATCTATTTATTGGCATATGGGAAACAGGTAAAATACCAGATAACTGGAGGAAAGCTACAGTTATCCCTATTTTTAAAAAAGGGGACAGAAAACTGCCTGATAACTATAGATTATTAGCAATGGCTGATAGCAGCTGTAAGATTGTTTGTTCCCTGTTAGTAGACAGATTGAATTACTGGATAGAGGAGAAGGGTCTCCTCTGTGCCCAACAAACTGGTTTTAGAAAAGGATTCAGTACCCTGGATAATCTGACCATGTTGAAACATATCATAGCTGGCTCTAAGGATAAGGGTGAAAAATGATATGTGTGCTTCATAGATTACTCGGAACCTTTTGACTGTGTCAATAGGGCCCTGTTGTGGGAAAAACTTAGGGAAAAAAGGTCTGTCCAAAAATTCTTCATTTCTTGGAAGAAATGTATAGGGAGACCACGGTGTTGATCTGTCTGGGTAAAGGGGGGATGTTATCACCCAAGATTAGCACCAATATTGGCCTCAAGTAGGGATGTGTTACATTGCCAATACTGTATAATTTATACGTTTCAGATATGTGGGAGAGTTTTACTGCCTTGAATAATTTTCCTCCCATTGTGGGGGGGAAAAGCAATATGTGGATTTATGTATGCAGACAACACTATCCTTGTGGATAAGACTCCGGTAGGATTGAAAAGAATGTTGAATGACCTGTTCTCTTATTCTGAGGTAAATAATCGTAATATCAATATAAAAAAGACCAAGATTATGGTATTTGGAGCAACTAAAGAAGAGAAGAAAAAATTTACCTCTAGATGGTTCATCAATTCTATTAAATTGGAAGTTGTCGAGGCCTACCCATATCTGGGGATGCCCATTCTGAGCAACCCCTGCATTTATTTTTTCTAAGAGGCGGTAAACCTAAAAATACTAAAGTAATGGAATGTTATACGGAAATACATGGCTAGTAAAGGAGGTCATTCCATCGAAGGCTTTCTTGAGGTATATAAGAGCTGTATCATTCCAAGTATTATGAATGCTCTTGAAACAGTGGAGAGCAAATATCTGAGCAAGCTCTATCAACTTGAAGGGAAGCTCTGGAGACTTGTTCTAGGATTACCTAACACTGTGCCTATACAAGCAATAAGATGTGAATTGGGGCTGATTTCCCTTTTGACCCTGTGGAGAATTGGATGCTGTAAACTCTATTTCAGAATAATATCGGGGGAAGGGGAAGAAGGAAATCTACTTAATCTTATAGAAAAAAAGAAAAGCAAAGGCAGGTTCAAGAACACATATATTGTAAGTTTACAAAATACAGTCCTACCCTTTCTTGAGACTTTAGGCTATAAAGACCCAATGGTGAAAGACAACAGTGTATGTATTTTGATGTCTTAAGGAAAAAGCTTGTATCTGGGATTTGAGTGAAAACCAATTTTACCTTTATACTAAGTCACGATACGCTTCTTACGCTCTACAAGGTCTTAAACCTGCCATCCTAAGAGAATATCTGTTAAAAACTGGTAATAGGGCTTTAAGAAGATTAATTTTGCAATTACGCCTGAACACGCATCCCTGTAATGAAGTAACCGGGGCATGGATAAATACTCCCCGAGCGGAAAGACTGTGCAGGCATTGTAATATAGAGGTAGAGACTGTAAGACATATTCTTACTATGTGTTCTAAGCTAATGAAATGGTATTACAAAGGGTATGTTCACATAGTTGGGGATCTTCTAATGATTGAATCTGACCAATTTGGGTCAGTTATTTATGATGGAGAGATAAAGGTTTTTATTGGGGCAGCTTTTTATATTTGGAAGCGAGCAATCTGTTAATGTACTATTTTAACTGTCCTTTATTATTATTATTTAGATGTTTTTCCCATCTTGATTTCTCTCCCTTTTATGATGTACTCTTAAATTGGAAATAATTGTCTATAATACTACTGTTAATTGGTTTTATGACTGATATGTAATTGTTCTTGCCTTTGAAGCTGGGGTTTTAAATATTGGTGTTCGGGCTGAACTTAGGTTTCTCGAGTATTTTTGGAAACTACACTCGAGCCCTTCGGAGAACCCGAACATCATGAATGTAATGGGAGAGCTAGCAAAAGCTAACACTTATGCTATACACCCATGGTGCAAGAAAAGCTCCCTATTGTGTAGAAAGTGGGGGATAGATTTTGAGGCGTTGAGGGGGGCTTGAAGACTTAACAGCAGTGGAAAATGAGAGCAAGAAAGACACAATTTGGTCTTATTATAAATAGCATGAACAAGTGACGTTCATTGGGACACCTTAGGGTGGCACGTCGCATTCACTATGAGAATGTTTCAGTGAGCACTATTCACTCACTGGTTCATAGATCTATCATGGCTATGGTGAGACTGAACATTTTACAACTAAGGGCCTGGATGTTGTGGCAATTTAATACTAAGCTTTGTACGTGTGGCAGTGGGGCTATAGAGGATTAAACTTATTTTGTATTTATCTGCACAACACTTTTAGATTTGAGATGGCAATGGTTGAGAAGACATTTTATTGGTAAAAATATTAGGTCCATTCTTGATGCAATAAATGGTATTTTGTCTTGTGTTGATGTATGCTTTGTTAATAATTTATGCAAGTACATCCATCGCCGCCTCTTTTAAGCATATGGAAAGAAAATTAATCACATTTTTATTAGTTTCGAACATAACAGTTTGTATTGTATATTTTAACATGATTCTTTTTAAGTATGTATTAATAGTGTATTTTGTATTGTATTTTATTCTGTTTGTAAATAGTGAGAAACCAAAATAAAGAATTTATCTAAAACAAAATCTACTCACTCATCTCCAAGTTTGTTCCACTTGCACCTTGCCGCATCGCCAGCCATTTGTCACCATGACTTCGACCACACTTTCTCATTTGATGTCTGCCATTCCATGCAGTGCCCACCCTGTGGCTACATGAAATAAGAGTCTAGGTGCTCAATTGTCTTTATTATGCGCTTAAACCCATTTCAGCAGAGGATGAGAAAAGTGTTACTGGTATATGCCGGCACTGCCCGAAAGATATGGTCAGCAAATTGTTCAAACGTTTGTTCACTTTTGAGCAGTATTATCAGTGGTGCTACCAAGCGAACATTTATGTATTAAGTAACAAGGCAGTCCCACCTCTTCTTCCGAGGACACCCTCCTCACCTTTGCGCATGCATGGTTTGAGGTTGACCACAGCCAGCTGTGTAACAATAAAAATAAACACATTCATGCAGATGCAAAGGCAGAACCTCTGCCCCGCCCCGTCCCCTCTCCTAAAGCCCCTTGCCCTGGGTCCATGAGACCAGAGCCTGCTCCGCTGGCAGCCATCCACCTCCCCCCTTAAGGCAGCAGTTCTCCACCCCTTGTTCCATTACACTAGAACACTGGCAACCATCTGTTTCCCCTCACTTATCCCCAAATGTACACCCCTTGATACCGAGGTAATTGGCTGGTACACTTCAAGCCGTCAGCCTTCTCCCAATGTGCACTCCCACCCCTACATACCTGGTACCCCCAAAACCAGGGCCTTTTCCACTGGCCTCCATCAACCTCCCTTCCTGTACATCTCCCTCTGCTCCATCCCTTGGTCCGTTAGACCAGTGGTTTGTCCACTGGTAGCCAATAACCTTCACCCTGTGCCAACTCTGGCGGTTCCTTTCCCTTCTCCTCCTTCAGGTCCACTGTTCAGTAGGAAACTCTTGGCTCAACTACTGGACAACACTATCTCACTGTGTTCAATATTCTGAACCCCCCACTGCATACACTATTCCATAATCTGCTGCACTTGTGTTCTTGCTCCCACAATAAAACATTTGGCAAAATGTTTTGGGGTCTGTCTTCCGTAAGATACTTTTTTTAAGTAAAAGAGCATGGTAGCATATATCCCATTATAGTATGCACTTTTTAATTGCATGTATTGGTACTAATGGTATGGGCAAAATCATTCATTTAACAATAGGAATGGGGACGAGAAACATACAGTGGCAAAAGGGAAATGCATAAGTAGTAATATATTAAAAAAGGGTGACAGACATACAGTCCATTCCTATAGTGGTTGTCACACATTGTGCTCATTTACCCTGGGAAGCACCATGGTTTATCAAGGCACAGGTGTCTGGTGTCAGGACGACTCCCATTTTTACTGTAAGAATTAATGAGTGGAAAAAGGCTCCACCCATTCAGGATCTAAAGAAAAAGGTCCAGAAAACCAACAAAATGTGATCAGGGTCTCACTAGGGGAGGAGATGAAGCATACAAATGATACATCTCCCTAACACTCGTCCCCCCAGACTAAGGGACAGGAGGATCTAATCCATTCCTGGATGAATCTTGATCCAGTAGGTCGTACTTTCTGGAGAGACCATCAGCATTCTTATGTTGGCTACCCGGCCTGTGCTCAATAGTGAAATCAAAGCTTTGAAGGCTTATTGACCACCTGAGCAATTTTGGGTTTTCTCCTTTCAGCTGCATCAGCCACCCTAAGGGATGGTGGTCAGTTTGAATCCTGGGAGTAGTTCCATAGTGGTATGGCCTGAACTTCTTCAAGGCCCACACAATAGAAAAATATTAACATTCAATTGTGACCCACCTGGTTTCCTTATCTTTTAGTTTTCGACTAATAAAGCAGATGGGGTGCTCCCTGCCTTTGCTACTAAATTGACTCAGGACTGCTCCTATGCCTGTTTTGGAAGCATCAGTCTGGACTAAGAAGGACAGAGTATAATCTGTATCTCTCAGCACTGGAGCTTTGCACAGGCATCTTTCAGCCCCATAAAGGCCTTTTCACAGTCCTCATTCCGCTTGACCTTTTTAGGGTACTTAGGAGAGGATACAGTATTCAGAGGAGAAGCTATGGTCCCATAGTTCTCAATGAAGTTCATGTAGTAACCAGTAAGTGCTAACAACGCTCTTACTTGAAATTTAGTAGTTGGAGTGACCCAGTCTTGTAAAGCCTGTACTTTGCTGAGTAAGGGCATCATCTCCCCTCCTTCTACCTCATGACCAAGGTAAACCACCTTACACTGACCAACTTGGCACTTACTTGCTTTGATGGTTGGATTGGCCTGTTGAAGTGCCTGCAACACATGTTACAGGTGGATGAAATGTTATTCTGAGGTAGAGCAGAACACTGCAATGTCATCCAAGTATTCCATGCCGAAGTTCTCTAACCCATTCAGAACATGATTAACCATTCTCTGAAATGTAGCAGGTGCATTCTTTAGCCCAAAAGGCATGACCTTAAACTCGTACAGGCCTTCTGGAGTTGGGAATGCTGTTTTATCCTTGGCATGGTCAGTCATGGCAATCTGCCAATAACCACTGCTCAGGTCAACCGTACTGAGGAATTTTCTTGAGCCCAGCTTATCCAACAGTTTATCTGTCCTTAGCAATGGATGGGCATTAGTCTTTGTCACTGAATTCAGGGCCCTATAGTCCACACAGAATCTAAGTTCTTTAGTTCCTGCCTTTGGCACTAACACAACTAGGCTAACATGTGGACTTGTGGAATGTGCAATCATTCCAAGGTCCAACATCTTGTTGACCTCCTCTTTTATGTGGTTTCTCGCATTATCTGAAATCCAGTAGCCGCTGCTTTTAACAGGTACACTATCACTAGTGTCAATGTCATGTTGCCCCAAGTCAGCCTGGTGTAAGTGAGAACAGAGGGGTAAACTGATTTAACAGAGCTTTGCACTCCTCTTGTTTCTGAAGCGTCAGACTAGAAGAGAGTTTAACTCCTTATATAGACCCATCTGAAGGATGTCCCCTGAGAGGATCTGGGAGAGGTTCACTCTACTCTTCATCTTGACCAGAAGCTGAGAGCAAAGCTCACATCCCTGGCCTGGAAACATAAGCCATCAGGTGGTTGGCATGAAAGGCCTTAGGAACCTTTTTGTGGTTACCCAAGTATACCAAATAATTTACCTCTCCAAGTGTGTCTACAACCTTGAAGGGTCCTGTACCATTTGTCCAGTAAGACCCTCTGTCTCATTGGAAATATTATAAGAATGTGTTGTTCTGGAGTAAACTCCACCATGTTAGCCTTCTGGTTGTGCTATTGCTTTACCAGAGCTTGACCAGCTTTCAAGTCCTCAGACGCCTCAATTATCATCTGTGTCATTATCTGTCTGAGGCTTAGCACATAGTCCATTTTCCTTGCTGGCTTGAGGGATGGAGCACTCTCTAGACCCTCATTAATCAGGGCCAAAGGGCCTCTGACAGGATGATCCTAAAGTAACTCAGAGGGGCTGAAGCCCACTCCAGGTTGAGGTACTTCTCTATAGGCAAAGAGAAGGCATGGCTCTTCTAAAGCTCCAATTCATAGTCCTGTTAAACCTCTCTACCAACCCATTTGTCTGGGGTTGGTAGGACATTGAGAATTTATAGGTCACCCCACAGATTTTCAACATGGCCTGCATGTAGTGGGGCATAAAATATGACCCCCTTGTCAGATACAAGCTCCTTAGGAAATCCTACTCTGGTAAAAATAGCAAATAGGGCCTTAGCCACTGCCTGAGCAGTAACCGTTCTCATTGGAATTGCTTCAGGGCACCTAGTGGCATGGTCCACTACAACCAATATAAAATGGTTGCCTCAAGAAATTGGAGGGTTTAGAGGACCAACAATGTCAATCCCCACCCTCTCAAAAGGAACTCCCACAACTGTGTGAGACACTAAAGTTGCCACATTCTTGGCTCCACTTTTACCAGATAACTGGCAAGTGTGGTAACTCCTACAATGTTTCTCAACCTCTGAACCCATCTTGGGCCAGTTGAAATACAATGATATCAAATCGACCAGCCAGGGGGACTTCATGTGCTAATTGTAGGATTGTTTATCTCAATTATTGAGGTACCACCAGTCTCCTGAGGTCCCCTGGAATAGATTCCATAGGCTCACTCCATAGGCCCTCCAAGTAAGGCCTATGCTCCCAAGGTTCCCGCCCTTCACTCAGGGAAGCTGCCTGCTGGTGCAGATCTTTGTAGAGAGGGTTCCTCTCTCTGTCCCCTACTGAAGTCTGTCCTTGAGGGTCCACCTTCTTCTGCAAGCAAATTCTGAAGTTCAGGATGGGCTCTAGGATTCGGATCTTACAGACAGGGTTGAATCTCCTCCACCTCTGACTCATCAGAAGATTGAAGATGGTTCTTTTGGAGATTCTTCTGGCACCAACTCAGCCTCAGTTGGTGGTGGGGTCACAGGTGTAACCTCTTGTTTCTCTTCTACAGGAACTTTCTTCCTTGAGGAGGTTTTGGGTTTGGCACCCTTCTTTCCTTTGGAGACTCTGGGGTTCCTCTCGGTCTCAGTTGAAAGGTCTCTTAAGGTTGCCTCCCTTGCTTTCTTTGTCAGATCCCTTCTCTTCTTAGGAGGAGGCTTTGGGGGGCTGTACACTGCAACCAGGGCCTTCAAGACATTGCCCAAGAGTACACTGCCCGGCACTTCAGTCTGGACACTCAGTGATTTTAACAGTTATGTCATTACATTTAATTATACCTGGCAGATGGGGATGCATTTGGACTGGGCCTCCTGCTAACTTGGCAAGACTTTTAGGAGCCATAGGAACTTCCTCAGGTTGAAAATAACTTTCATCTACCACGGTTATACTGGCCCCAGTGTCTCTAATGGCAGGGGTGTCCTGACATTTAACAAGTACACTATCTTTATAATACTCTTTAGTATTATCAGGAATGGAATTATAGACTTCAATGTTCTGTTGTTCCCACAGTCCCAGAGATATTAAAGAAACTAACTTGCACACCAATGGGTTCTTCAGCTGGAGTGTGAAAGCTAGCACCTGTCAGGGGTATACCCACATCATGTGTGAATGCTAAGCTGACAGAGGGGATCCCTGAAGATGTACCCTTACATCTGGGGTTTCTATTTACAGGGTCACCAGACCCACAAACCATACATTTCCCAAATATCTTCCAGGATGGGGGTTTCTGGTAACCTCCCTCTGGTTTGGGCCCAGACGTTTCACTAGCCCTATAAGTTTGTTAGGGGGAGATGTACCCTTGTTATGTTTGTGGTCCTCTTTTGGTGGGGGATTTTTGGAATTATCCTTCTCAACCTTCTTATGCTTCTTCTCATTATTTCTTTTGAGGAGCCCCAGAATTTCTTTTGAGTAGCCCTGTTAGCCACCCACAAGTCATTGGCTAATGCTAGCCTCTTGGGTTACAGTCCTTAGAGTCAGCAAGGTGTTGTCTCAGCTCTGGGGAACAGGCATCGAAAATATGTTCCATCATGAAGAGACATCTCAAACCATCATAAATGCTCACCTCGTAGCCCTTAATCCACCCATCTACGTTTTTCAGGCTTTCACACACTAAAGTGACCCATAAGTTACCATCTCTATTCTTGTGGCCCCTAAACCTTTTTAGGTATTGGAAGGGGTCTTCCCAAACAGTTTTTATGAACTGGTAATCTTGTCTATCAGCATAATTCAACTCCATCAATGAATCACAGCCATTCTGGGGGAGCCTAGAGATTACCCATGGAACAAACCCACTTTCACATATACCTTGCACTTTACATGTAAACTCAAATGTACCCAATCAATCCAGAATACCAGTTTTAGCATCATACACACTCACCAAATCTTTGGAGAGACAAGGCTTCCTGGAGGTGTCAGGCAGAGAGTACTCTGAAACAGAAGTGGAATCAAGGGACAACTTGTTTGTGTCAAGCTCATGCTGCATCTCTTTTTCCTGGAGTTGCAGTTCCTTCATCATTTCTTTGTCTTTCATTTCAGACTGAATCTCCAGTTTTCTACATTCAAGCTGCATTTTTATTTTTCCTATTTCTAGAACCAGCTCCGTTGACATGTTAGAAATGGGTAGGGGTAAGGTCAGAGGATTGGAAGGTGGATTAACAATTAAATGTTCATCCACATCTTCATCTACCTCACTTTCTGGAAGATGAGGGCTAAGAGTTAAACTTTGACCATCATTATTTTCCAGATCAATTCTGGGAGTAGGGTTTACAGGCCTGCTCACAGTTTAGTAATCCAACACGATGGATTAACTCAGCTTTCTTTCCTTTAGTAGTAAGGCATTTTCCTCTTTACACATTTCTTTCATTCATTTAACAGTAAGATTAATAAGAGCTTCTGCCTTATAGTTTTCCATAGTGGACATCGTTTTGTACTTTACAGCATAGTAATTAGCTTTGAGGATGGATTCTTTGAACACAATACAACCAGGATTCAATGTAATCGAACTGGCATACATCGCACCAGCTGTAACACCAGTGTTAGGTGAGGGTTCCTAAAGTCCACTTGAGGTAAGACTCCATAAAACTATCCCAGTGGTATACAAGTCCCCAACTCTTAGTATCAGTCTGTATTACTCATGGAACCTTGGTAGAGTGGCAGAGCAGCCAGGCTTATCATAAGAGGAAGATGGGAGATGTAGGTAAGAACACTGAAGCCAGTTAGTAAAGCAGATCAAAGAAACACATAAACTAATACATGTATATTAAAATATATATGAATTATATTTACACAAGGAATGCTTCAAAATATTTAGGTAATTAAACCAACACACATAGAAATACTTTTAGATACTTTTCAAAGGCCATTGCTTAACTGGTTATTGCTTGCGGTTACAATTGTTACAGAGTCTGACACTAAGACCGTTCTAGCGTATTATCGGTAATAACGTGCACTCGTACATAGACACAGATATACAGTAATTGTATTTACATAGTAAAACCACATACGATAAAGTCTTTTTGGAAAGAAAATAGTTGCTTAGTCAAACAGTAGCAGAGTTTAAGGTTCTAGAAGCAGTTTTAGTGCAAGTTAACACTTTTTAAGTCTGATTCCTAACTCTATGTAAAAGTCAGTTTGGAGAGGGCTCAAAGTCTCACAAAGCAGCAGAACAGCAAAAGCTCCTGTGTATACTTCCAGTCTCTATGTAAGGATACTAGAAGAAAAAGCACACAAGCTGGCAGCAGCGGTAAGAGTGGACACCCTAGACACCTCTATGTGCATTCGAACACACCGAAGGGGTTTCTTGGATTTAGGTAAGCAATACCATTTCTCCCCACAGTATCTTAGGTCAGAAGAAATGTTTGTGACTGGATTCTCCTCAATATGGCAGCAAAGGATCCGACCTACGGAGTCCTTGCCCTGGTGATGAAAGGCAAGACAATGGACAGGAACTCTGGCACAGATTTCTTCAGCTTCTCTGGTCACCCTGTAGTTTTGGCGCATTTTCTGCAGCACCAACAAAGGACATGATTCACCCAGTCAATCTCGTTCGATTCCTGTAGTGCTGCACTTTGGTGAGGGGACTTGGATGAGCTGGATTGTGTCTCTGGGGGTTCACTGGAGCTCATCAAAAACTTAAACAGATTCAGCTTTGGCAATATTATGCACTATGATTGGGTCGGGCGCCTCCTTGTATTTGCGGTTCACAGCCTTGGAACGCAAATACAAGCACCTTGGGAGATGGCTCAGATTGTAGTTTGTTTCAGAGCTGGTTGGTCCCACCAGCCAAAGGGAAGGGGCCATCTTCTTCGGAGGTCCTCTGTTGCATAGAAAATGGGGTCAGGACAGCAGTGGTCGCTTCACAGTGTTGCAAAGTGTCTGCAGTCGTCTCTGGCCATCTTCTTCGGTTACTTCAAGTTCCAGTGGTGAACTTGCCTTTCACCTAAGGAACCTCACCTTTTATTCAGTTCCAGCACACACTCCTCTGCAATCTCTCTCAGCAGTTTACAGAAAGGGGCGAGTGGCTGTACAATCCAGACAGCCAGACCCCCAGTGGGAGCTAGTTCCATTCAGGCACTCAGGCAGACAAAGAGCAAGGGAGTGAAAAACTCCTCCCCCACTTTCTGCCTGCCCAGACACACTGGAGCCTAGGTGGGGACCCCAAAGTGTTCCTAGCAAAGGAAAAACACATACACAGACCTGCCCCTTCCAGAATGGTAGAAGGACTAACAAAGAACAACCACACTAGAAATGTCAACAACAAAAAAGGAACCCCCAAGTTAGTAATTGGGTGACCCTATTGTGCATAACCGAGACTGTGAATACAGTCTGTGGTGAAAAAGAGCACAGTAGTTGGTAGAACACCTCCACTGGCACCAGCCATAACTAGAAGGGTGTCTATGTGACTAAAAAGTCACACGAGCAGAGAGAAGTGGGAAGCCAAGTATCCCCTTGGCACTCCACATAGGGTGGTGTGTGCCAATCTCTCAGAATATAAAGTTTTAGGACAGATACAAAGTATCCTTAATAAGTGGAAAAAGATTCCTAAATAAAAAGGTCCAGAAGTCCAGCAGAAAGTGCTGGGGGTTCTCACTAGGAGAGGGGATGTAGCATACAGATGATAGATCTCCATAAAAGTGCCTGCCAGAGGTCAGCTAAGGGGGGATAGTAGAGAACTGTTAGTTGAGAGGGATTGGCCCAGCCCGTGGAGTTCAATTCAGCTAAACCCAACGAAAATGTCTATGAAAATTATTTACATAAAGGGGAAGCTCTACGCACAAACCAAGCATTGGCACACCAAGTAAACTAATACCACTGTAATCTTCTAAGCAAGTTGTAAGGAAAGACATTGAAAATGGCAGCTCTGCCTGTTTGTGGAGTGGGCTTTGTTTGGCCCCTGGGTTTCAATTCAGCTAATTATTGTTGTTTTTATTAGTGTTTATAAGCATTTGTAATAAAAAACAGAAAGGACATCGGATGACAAGCAGTCCAGAACCCAATTTGATCAATGGACGGAACACCCCTCCTGGTCAAATTGAAAGATGGAACCACTACCTCCATCTCTCATGTCACCAGTCAAAACCCCTGGCCTAACCAAGCCCAAGGGTAATTGGTGCTCCAATCGAATTGCACTTTGATCGCATGTTGTCTTGTTATGTTCTTCATTCTGGAAGTGAAGAAAAAAAGGGAGTGCAATTTCAATTGTGTCACTGCTTGTGGCAAGGGTAGTAACAAGTGGTGTTGAATGTGAAGGCGCTTCAAACCTGTGAACTCTGATTCCAGGCGGATTACATAAACCTCACCAGCGCGGTTACACAGAAGACCACCCCTGGGCCAACTCTGTCACAAGGGTAACTGCGTCTCCAATACTTCGAAAGGTTTGCCCGCATGTTACCAACAGTATTTATGTTTTTCTTCCATTTGGCGATGAAAAAACAACTATAAAGTCAACAAAACAAAATGAAAACACAAGGTCGATTAAAAAATACATTGAAGGAGGTTGTATTTGAACTCCGCTCTAATGACTTCTCCCCACTCGGAGGCCAGTGTCCTAAGAACTTCACACCCAGCCAGCCAGGAGACTGTCCATGTGTGTTAATACACTCTCATACATCACTTGTGCTTGCCAACCCTGCAGGAAGCTAACACCTCTATGCCAGGGGCGTGCCCTCCCCTCACAGCGACCCGGATCCCAAATTCAAAGGTAAGAATATAAATGAAAACGGGAAGCCCAAACCGTAGTGCGCATTGCACAACTCTCCAGATCATCATTGTTCAGCCAGCCATGCCATTAGAGAAGCCATATGCAAATCAGGATTGGGCCGCCCCAAAAATAGGCAGTTCAGCCCCAAACTACTCTTTCATATTTTTTCTGCTCGAGATCCCAAGCAACCCAATACATGTTTTGGCCTCATTAGGAGGCACGCCATCACGCACTCCTTCAGGGAAGGAGATTAACTGAACCACCAATCGGATGGCTCAATCCGCTGACCCTCCAATGAAAAATGCTGCACATGTCTTGATTCCCATGTCTCCAATGATTGCTGACTCTCTTTACGCTATCAGTCGATAACATGATCTTGAAAGACCCCCTAAACCACCCACGCCCTCGCACCCCCCTTGTGGCCCAATTGTCAACACCCACACGAAGGACTCTGTATTCCCTTTAGGCCCAGTATTTAAAAAAAAAACAACCACACGTTTTCAAGTGTCACTTCACAACGGCAGGAAACAAATCAGAGAATTATACTTGCAGTCAGTGTGTTTGCTGTTGGTTATGCCATAACACAATGATGTTGTAATCGTACACGGTCATGAACTGGCTTTAGGATATGCGCTTAGATTAAAAGCAAAGACGCCGAGCAGAAGGGGAAGTGTGGCAACGGGTCTACAATAAAGCTTGGTCTTTTGAACATGCATTTCATTGGAAGGATTTCTGGCAAGGTCGCTTCTATGGGGGCGGTGGAGGAAGGGTGAAGGCGGCGGGAGTCGAGAGAGAAGGGGCACTGCGTCAGCAGATGCGGCCCTGCACCTGGCGACCCGGCGAGGGCGGAGAAGGACTGGGCCCGTTCACAGGGACAGCTGCAGAAGGCAGAGCGCTGCGTAAGTGGCAGCAGTAGCCGCGACCGCCATGACAGCTCGCCTCGCCGGGGATCAGATTTAATCTAAAATGGAGGCAGAGCTGGGGACAGCAGAGAGGAATGGAGAAGGGGGAAGGGGGCAGAGGGGCGTTAGTGAGAACAGTCAGAACAGAGAAAGGAAAGAAAATACAAGAGAGTGAGAAGGAAATCAAACAAATGAAGGAGAGAGACGGGTTCGCACTGCGACATAAAAGAGGCGGTACCAATAGAAATGTGGGCCAGAATGCCAAACATCAATCCTGCACTTTTCCTAACCGACTGTGTGATTACTACCAAGGGTCGTTTTTGGTAAAAACATGTTGCCAAAAGTGGAAATGGGTGCAATCTTTTTCAGAAACACTGGTTAAAGTCTACCTGCTGCATGGTGTAGTAACTCATCAACATGGCCTACTTTGCCCTAAAACGTGGGCCCATGTTAGCATTGTGTGTCGCTCTTCCGGCGCTGCCCTATTGCCCTAGATCGCATCTGAAGCGAGAAAGAGAGATTTTGAAAAGTGGAAAAGTGCTAGGGTGCTCTAAAGTAGTTCTAGCAGAATGGTTTGTGACAAACATGGGATGTGATTGAGAACATTAAGTGAGAAAAAACAACAGAGAGACATTTCCCCCAAAACAAGCTAGATGCTGTGCTTATGCAATGCCCGAGCAAGGGCAGAGCTGCATATGAGAAGACATAGAGCCAAAGATTCACTCTTTCTAGTTTTCTACGCCCGTACTGATGAATGACAATTACAAACATCTAACAATATAATAAAGGGCCAGATTGTGTCCCTCTCTGTTTGTCCAATGCAGTATCTTCACTTGTTATCACCTCTAGAGGGAGCTGTTGCCATAGGATACATAAAGACAATAGCTTAGCCTGTTCTCACAGCTGGAGGGAGTTGTTGCCTTAGGATATGTAGTGGTCCTACTGTGTCAATGAAAACCTGCATTTTGGCCCGTGTGAACGGGCTCTCACACTAGTTATTTCATATTTCTGCTTATTGTCTCAAAAAATGTTGTCTACATAAGAATTAATTTACAGACGATATTGTTAAGTGATAAGCCCACTAAATGTAATTGGATGAACGGTTCCCCTTTTGGGTCGTTTTACTTCTGGGTGAGAGGTTAGCTACTACTTGCGGGTCAGTGGTGACTTAGCCTTCTGCACTGTGACCAACCCTGTTCAGGCATGTGGCCAGCACCCAGTTGTATGTATGTATGCAGTGCTGGTCATTGGGCCAGCTCTCGGCGGATCCAATATCTGGCACCAGATCTGGAGCTGGATCCCGGGATCCAGCCAGAGTCAGCCGCCCAAGCCAATGAACCGCGCTGGAATACTTAAAAAAAAAAACGCATGTGACAGCAGCATTGCTTTTTACCGCAGCTTTGGCACTGGTGTGTAATGCACAATGCTCACTACATGTACAACTGATTCCTTTCAGTTGTACATGTAGCGAGCATGCGTTACACACCAGTGCCAAAGTATTCCAGCATTGCTGGATGTCCACTACGAGCCCTGCCCCCTATAGACCACGCCCCCTCAGCACCGCCCCCCAAACTCCTCCCCACCGCGGCCCTTGTGCTGTGGGATCCCCCACCACATTTTTTTCCATTTCCACCACTGCATGTATGTATGGGATTTATCAAGGGAAAACTTAGTTGGGAAAGTAATAAAGCGCTGCACATTTTGCACATTTGGGAAGCACCCATAGGGTTACAAGTAAGGGTGCAGGCATGGCAGAGAAGCTGGGATGGATAGGGGGAGCTGGGCAGGGAAGGAGCTCCAGAGAGGGAGAATTAGAGTTGTGTTGAGCAATCAGTATTTGGTGAGATGTTTGAAGAGTAGCTGGCTCAGGTCTTTCCTGAACTGTAGAAAGTAGAGGGGGGTGTTTAATTAATCACTTAATCAGTTGCCTCAGTACTGCTGGCTGATTTGAGGGAATGCCATCATGTTCTAGGCCCTTGTTATGGGCCTGTGTTTTATAAAACGGCTATACTTGCTTATTGTTGCGGAGGCAGGTGATTGGTGTGCTGGGATTGGCCAGTGGTTGCTTTAACACTCACCCCTGGATTGCGCTACCCATTGTGATCTGCCACAAGCGAGTTATAAAAGGGTGTGCAGTCGGTTATTACCCATTTTGATAATCTGTATCTGCCTCTTTCCCAAGGGTGGCATCAAGGGCATCTGGAGGGAACAGTGCTGCCACTTCACTACTAGGGCCCGCTTGAGCACCTCTCAAGTCCTTCACTCAACCACTCGCCATCTAACTACATCTAGCACCATGATTCGTCGGTTTTGGATATTGCCATCACAAAACCCTGCTCTAAAGTTAGCTGTACTCTCCCGAGGCCTACGCTGATGCTTACCAATAACTTTTCACATCTGTGAAACGCGCATCCCTACTTCAACAACCATACCCCCTCCCACTCATCCCAATTGTTTTTCCTCTCTGTTTTCAATCGTTCTGTTGTCTAATTTCTTGTTCCTATTACCTGCTCCCCAAACCTCTCCTTCCTTTCCACAGACTAAGATTTGGTAACACCCTGGCAGGGTCACAGTATGCCACCTTTTGGACGAGGCCTGGCGCTGTAAGGCTACTACAGTGGTAACGGCGGTGACGGGCTCAGTATAAATATTGGATAATGTAACATACCTTCACGTGCGACAAAGCCACCATCTGCACGGATTGTCACTGAAGGTGTGTCAACCCCTTTTTAGGGCTCCCCATTATGTCCTTCCTGAGCTACCAGCATTGTGATCTTCACTTTATTATGTTTTAGTTGTGTAAAGTATTCACGCCACCAAACAGCTTCTTTAGAGATCTTTCCAGATGGATGGAAGAGGAGTGTAGTGACAGGGGTTGGGGGATGATAAAAAGAAAGGATTCAAGAACCAGAAAGCGTAAAGAAAATTAAACGGTGCAGGGGTTCATGTGCAAAGTAACTAAGGAACTGCAATTGGGAAGGTGGACAATATGTAACCCACGCATGGGTTCCAAAACGTGCAATGGAATAGAATGTGCTGGTTCACATGCACACAGTGCAGTGCGTGGCACACTGAAGCCTGCACCCTGCAGTGAGGATCAAGACCACCGATCAGCATGTATATTCATTTTCATTAGTTTGAGTTCTGCCAGTCTGAGATACATCTGTGCTTTCGTTTTTCCAGCAAGACAGATCAAAACAATTCCACAGGGTTCCTATTTCCATAGCAACGTCCAAGGAACAGCAGATAGACTCTGTGTCAGAGCTGGGTGGTGACCCTCTCATAAACGCCTCCAGAAGGTGGCAGAATGCTTAGCTCTCAGTGACAGCATCGGGGAAAGAAAGCAGAAAGACAGGGGAGACTGGCACACTTGGAGCTGAGATAGAGAATGTATCCTAGACGAGATCAGGTAGGAGTGTGCACTAAGAGTCTTTATACGGAGGGTGGGAGGTTCTGTCCCCCACTATAGTATCCCGGAGAGAAGGGCACCCACCATGCTGGACCAGTCCCAAAGCATAGCTGTTTGAGAAAGGAAGGTAGAACACATTCTGATTAAGAGGCTCTGAATCCCTGGACGATTATACACCCTGACCTACATAGAGTGACTATGATGGTAGGAAAAATGTCTGACTAAACGAGGAAAGAAAGTATGTAGAGGTTGAGTCCAACTCATCACTCAGATCCCAACTAGCCGGAAGGAGCGAAGAAAGACGGGCTGGGGAGCGTGGGCCCACATCCATAATGGTAGTGCCTTGTTAGAAAAATGTAAAAGAGGTGAATTTCCACATCAGTGATAAGGATCCCCAACTCCGCTTCCTGGTCCAGTAACAAGGAACCTTGGCATGGAGGTTACTTCTCGTCCACTCTGAGCCCAAAGTGCTCCATGGGCAATATACAGCAATCCCTCTAATACATCCGGGAAGATTGAGGTAATCAGGGGGAAGGAGGAGAGAGTAAAGTCATTTTTAACTCTTGATAGGGCCCCAACAACAAGTACAAAACAGAGGAACCAACATAATAGGATGAGACGTAATGGGCCGCCCTTGATAGCCGGTCGAGAGGGTCAGTGCGGACAGATTGGGGCACAATAAAATGATTTCCGCTGTCCTGGATTCCTGTTTGTTATCTTACTTTCATTGGAACCACAGGGTTTTAAGGGAGTAATGACTACAAGACAACTACCACCTATCCTACAGAGTGAAGGGAATATGAGAAAATATACAGTGCAGAACTAATGATTGCTTAAATTATTATGCATGTTTTCATTTGCATTCACAAGCATGTCATATTGATGCAATTTCACTCCCTCCCCCTCCATTCAATAATATGGACAGTTGAACGAGGAGAAGGATAATTGAATCAGCAGTGTATAATTCTTGGATGCTTAATGTGTTACAACTGTTCAAAACATATGGAATAAACTCTCCATCCACAATGGCTTATCCGTGCGATTTCTGAGTTTTTCTATCTGGCAATAATGTTTCCTGGCCATAATAATAAGATATTTCCTCATAAGGTTTTCCACTTGAAAATATGTGAAATAAATATGAGAGAGCTATGTATGGTTAATATTGAAACTGGTCAAATTACACGACAAGGTGAGAATCAGTGTAGAAAGGAGACAGCAGAAGAAAGACATGAAAACGAGAAAGACATCATCCAAGACGTGACGACATCATGGCCTATCATTATGGAGCATCTGTAAAACTGAATAAGCAACTAGGTATCATCCGCATCCTTTGCAACACGAAGAGAGGAAACCTACCACCATCACAACGCATTGGGACCTCAGAAATACAAAGACTGGGCATTGGAGTACCCTCAGTGGCATAGATGTTCCAAAGTATCATCAGAGAGCTGCTAATGTGAGGGATGACATCTTCATCAAGACCAGCAACGTAAAGCAACACCATGAAAGACTTAGATCTCTGCTACCAATCTTAAAGTTCAGTGTCATCATGATTCTCAGGAAATAAAGTTAATTTATGAAACAATGCCTGTTTTCTTTGGGATGCAGCTTCTCTGAAAGTGGTGTGTCATGAATGTATAAGAAACTAGAATACATGAAGCCTTCCACAGCTCCCCAAAGGGGGCGTCAGAACATCGAAGCTACCTAAGAGTGGTCCATAACTGAATTCCCTATCAAAAGTGGCAACCAATGCAGACCCAATCTGTGCATGGGAGCAAAACACAGCTGAGTAGAGCTGGTCTCCAAGATATCATGAAGCATTCCACACCAACAAAGACCTTCTGTTGAGTAACAAATCCATAGCTCATTGTGATCCTGGCTAAGAACTCTGCCTGTGAAGGAGGCTAGTCCTTGTATCCTCAATGGTAGTACTTACTCATATGAGAACCTGTATCATAATGCAGAGTTTGATTATCGAGAACATTATTTCACAAGGCCATGAATGATGCCAGGAGGCACCAAGGCCAGCACGCATCAAAACATTTGGTTTCCAGGTGCAGATCATACGTTTGAGGAAGAAATTGTGAGGTACCTTCAATTTAATCACCGAAGTGCAGCCAGAAACTGTGCAAGCAACTCAGTGTAGACTGTTACACCAGACATGATGGGGAGAACCTGCAGGTATTTGTCCATGACCACAACCGATTGCCAGAATGTCAAAGTTAACACAAGACAGCTACTGACAAGTCATTCCAACGCTCCAGAAAAAGTTAACCTCACCGATTACTGGAACACATCCTACAAGGTAATGTCCTCAATGTGTCTGCAGTGCTAGCTATTGCAGATTGAGGCAGGGCCAACATGTAGGGGTCGCCAGGGGTTGCACCTGAGGTCTCCCTTGCTACCCCTGTGGTCTTCCTTGCTATAACTAAAAAAAAAAGTATTTTTTCTTTTTCTTTTTTAAATTAAATTGAAGCTCCTGGACTGTGGCCAGCAGCATGTGGTTCTTTGTTTCTGGAGTGGCTGGTTTCTGATAGCTATAGCCATTAAGATAGCTCAGTGGGTTGAGCGCTCACTCCTGCAATGTGTGTGTGATGTGCAGGTTCGACTCCCGGCAAGATCAACTTAGCCTTTCATCCTGCTGAGGTTGATAAATGAGTACCAACACAGGTTGGGTAATATTGTATGTATATTTGTTATATATGAAGCTCTTAAGGGTAAGTGCTATACAATAACACATCATTATCGTTTGGCCTTGGACGTCTGCTTGCATTCACAGTAATTTGGTAATATGGGCATATACGCGCCGATACTAATGGTACATATGGTGATCCATTGTTGGATAAATGTATATCACTTCACAGTGATATCGTAACCATATATTTCATAGTGTACTTAGAAACAATGCTATGTGATGCCACTTCCTGTTTTGTCAAGGGGTGAAAGGTCGTGTTCCATCACTTCCCGTGATGTCACTTTGGGGTGGGGTCAAATGACATCGCTTCCTGTGGTGTCATCAGAGGTCAAGGGTCATGTCATGTAACTTCTACTACCCCTGGCATTTTAGTGAAATGAGTTCCCTGGATTGAGTCTCTGCTAGCTGAAAGAGGACAGGGAAGTGAAGCACTTCATGCAAGCATCATCAAAGGGGCTGAGAATTGTGCAAGTGCAGCACCACAACCAGGAGATGCACATCTTTAGGTTCTTCAGGGAGTAGCAAACATCCTCGATTAGCAGATTATATATTCAGACTGTCCGTGGCCACTAACCTACTAACTCATCCAGCATGATAGGAGCAGCCCACCAATCCGGGCATTGCCATATCAATTTGGTTATCAACTAAAACATGCAGTGCATGGAAGGATGTGACATGAAATGATTAAATTGACCATGCACAGATCAACATGAATACAAGTAGAGGGAGATTAACTTTATTATTTTTACCCCAATCCGACACAATTGTAGCCATTCATCATACATATTTGCGTGCATTGAAATAATTGTGTATTATAAGTGTTTACAACGGGCTGCGGGCCGAATGCATCAACATGTCAACGTGCAATGCTGTGAATGTGAAACAGGGCGAGAGGCAGAAACAGGTAAGTGTGTATGTCATGCATGACTGCAAACATGATATGCTCATTCATTTCTCACCATGAAACCTCATGCCATATTGGGTCCCTCAACAGTGAAGTAGCATGGACAGACACACAGGAGGCCAAGAAAGTGTCACGGAAGGACAGCAACATAGCGTTCAGAGCAGGGTTTTCATGTACGCTGCCTAGGCATCACTTGTAAACCATTACAACTTGGCAACTTGTATACATATGTTAACTTCCCTATTTCTGTGATGTGTCTGTAACAATTCTATGCATTTTCTTGTCTGTCATGTATTTTTAATGTGTAACCCCATACGTAACGCGCCCAGATACCTCAGGGTTAGGTGCGCTATATAAATGAACAAATAAATAAATAATAAATACATTAAATCTGCCAACCTCCACGCCCATAGAATATTTAAGGTTAGCACTGGGCCTTATTTCCCCCATGGACACGCTCGGAAAAGGTGTGGTGCACTTAACTTGAAATCCATTTAAACCTCACATGCAGAGAATTGGAGAACATTATAACTCTAGAAACAGTAACTTCGAAGCACTGAATATAGATCTTTTTAGCCAAATAGATAGTGGGGCACCCAATGATTGCAACGAAAATGATTACCTGGTAAAGAATGTTAAATGTTAAATGTTAAAGGTATTTGTACAGCGCACTGTCACCAACGGACTTGGTCCCAGGCGCTCTGGCGGATCTGTAAACGATAAAGGTGGGATGGGTTAGTAAGGTGAAGAAGGGAGTAGGATAGTAAGAGGAGTGGTGTTCTGTTGGCAGCTTCAACTCAGTATACACTGGGTGCTGAGCTTTGGTGTGGGTATCGGATCAGAGTCAGTCCGCGTGTGCTATTGTTCCGGCTTATGTGTTGTTGCAGTGTTGTGAAGTGCGTGCGGCTTGTTGTGCGAGAGATGGTTGTGTGAGCTTTTGAGTGAGATAAGTATGCAGAGTTTGAGCTTATATTGGTTAGTGGGTTACCTGACCTTTACCATGCCAACATTCACAGTTCCGTCCGAGTGCAGCACCCACTGGCCCCCACACTCCCATCTAGACCTCGGCGCAGGCCAATGTCCAGGACCCCATCCAGGTGTGGTCATGCCAACATTCACACTATTATCTAGATGTGGCGCAGGCTAGTGTTTAGAGACTCGTCCAGGTGTGGGCATGCCAACATTCACAACTCCATCTGAGCGCCACGCAGGCTGGTGTTCACAACTCTAGGTGTGGCACATGTTAGTATGCATGTTTTTCTAGGCGCGGGCATGTTATCCTTCAATCGATCCTATCCAGATGCAACGCGGGCCAGTATCTATCTAGATGCGTCTGCCGGTCTGGATATGTTCGTCCGGTACGTACGAGTGGGAGAGTCACTTGAGGCTTTCGTCTGGGTCTAGGTATGTGGTCAGTCTCTGCAGCCTTCCTTTGTGGCTATTTTCCATGTCGTTTTATGCTCTGTCGAGTGGTTGGTTCTTTGGTTTGAGTGTTTGTCCAATTTGAGAGTGGTCGAGGTTGGAGTTATTTTCGTCATTGTTTTAATATCTGGGCATTCTAGTGCGTCTTTGTTGTAGTTATGCTTTGAAGAGCCATGATTTGAGGAGTTTCCTGAATGCTAGGTGGATTGTTGTATTCCGTATATTCTTAGGTAGGTCATTCCAGGTTTTGGGTGCCTGGTGAGAGAAAGACGATCCTCCGAGTTTTTTTCTGTTGTAGGGTTTTGGTTCCAGGCGTATGTCGGTGCTTGATCTTAGTGTTCTTGTCGGTTGGTGTAGGAGTAGTTTGTCGCTTAGGAATTGTGTGCCTTGTTTGTGTATTGCTCTGTGCGTGATGCACATGGCCTTGAACTTTATTCATTGTTTCAGTGGTAGCCAGTCTAGTATGTTTAGCGCGGGTGTGATGTGTTGTCTTCTGGGTAGCTTGAGGAGGAGTCTGGCTGCTGCATTTTGTATGCCTTGCAGTTTTTTTAGAAGTCGTTCGGGCATGCCCAGGTATAGGCTATTGGCATAGTCTACTCTGGACATGATCAGAGCGATGATGGTAAGTGTTTTGTTGGTGAAGGACAGGAACTGTAGGATCCTTTTTGCTGCTTGCAGGAGGAAGAAACAATTCTTGATTACCGAGTTAACTTGTGGCTCCAGAGTGAGGTTGGTATCCATCAGGACCCCTAGGTTTTTTTACAGTTGATGATAGTTCCGGTGTTGTGCCAAGCTCTCTTGGCAGGGGATGTAGTTGGTGTCTCCTCCCTTTTTTGAAACAATCAATATCTCTGTTTTGCCTGGGTTGATTTTGAGATGGTTGAGGTTCATCCAGTTGCATATGTCACAAAGGCAATTCTCTAGTGTGGTGTTTTCTTCTCGGGTGCCTTGTATGTTGAAGATTATTTGAGTATCGTCGGCGTAGCATGTGAGGTCGTGTTTTTTGATGAGTTTGATTAATAGGTACATGTAGATGTTGAATAGAAGCAGGGAGAAGGATGATCCTTGTGGTACTCCGCACGTGGAGACTCTGGGTTTGGATTTACAAGGTTTCATCCATATTGTTTCTGTTCTGTTTGTTAGGAAGGATTTGATCCATCGTAGGGCAGTGTCTGTTATCCCTAGTCCTTCTAATCTCTTTATGAGGATGGCGTGGTTGACAGTGTCGAAGGCTGCAGACAGATCAAGGAGAATCAGGGCGGTGCTGTTGTCTGAGTCTGCGTTTGTTTTTAGGTCATCCCATATTGAGAGGGGAGCCGATTCTGTTCCTCTCATAGGTCTGAAGCCAACTTGTGCCTGGTCTAGTAGGCAATGCTCTTCTATGAATTCTTGGGTTATTTGGTAGACGTACGTTTCTAGCAGTTTGGCTATGTAGGGTATGTTGGAGATGGGTCTGTAGTTAGATAAGTCCTCTACATTTCCTCTTGTGTCTTTGAGTAGCGGCTTGATGTAAGCCGATTTGAAGGCGTGCTGTACTTTACCTGTTGAGATTGAGAGGGTGAGGAGGTTCCTGTGGTGTTCCATGGGGGTTCCTTGTTTGAGAATTGTTTTGTATATGTCCGGGGGGCAAGGGTCTTCAGGAGAGCCCGATTTGTTGCTTTGGTTTACCAGTTTGACGAAAGCCTCAACTGATATTTCTGGGAAGTTTCGTAGCTTGTTTGCGTGTTCCTCGCCTGTGTCGGTGGGGTTTGAGCTGTGAACGCTTGGTCTGTTTTGTATGGTGTGTTGGATGGAGGTTATTTTGTTTTTGAAGTGGTCTCCGAGGTCCTCGCAAAGTTTTGTCGATGGGATTGGTGTGTTGTTGCAGGCCGGTGGGTTTTTTATTTTGTTTATGATTTTGAATAGTTCTTTTTGAGCATTTGGTGCTCTGAAGATTCGGTTGTCGTAATATTTCCTCTTTGCTTTTTGTATTTCCTTTTTATATGCGCAGATCTGTTGTAGGAATTTCAATTGCGGTGGTGTTGTTGTTCCTCCATTCAGATTCTAGTTTTCGTTTTTTTTCTTTTCATGGCGTTGAGTAGTGGGGTGAACCATTTTGCTGTAGTTTTCTTGCGTGATAGGGTGAAGGGCTTTTCTTTGGCGATGTTGTCAAGGGTTGTTGCGATCCAGGTATGAAGTAGGGCAACTTTTTTGTCTAGGTCTGCTTCTTCCATGGTTGATGCTTCCGGTTTTCTGAGTTCTAGGAGCTCGGTTAGGTTGGAGTTTTGTATGGTTCTCCAATTTCTTTTCATCATGATGGGTTGCTTTTCTTGTTGCTTTTTTGTCGGAGCGGCCGTTTTGATTATGAACGGAATAATGAGGTGGTCGCTCCAAAGTATTTGAATTGGGGGTGCCGTGGTGATGAGATCCTTGTTGGCGAAGATTGCGTCAAGTGTGTGCCCTGCTGAGTGAGTTGCTCCTTTGACTAGTTGTTGTAGGTTCATGGCTTATAGTTGGGCGGTTAAGGATTTTTGTGTGGTTGTGGTTTCTTCGTCGAACCAGATGTTGAAATCTCTGAGGATGATCAGATGATTATACTTCATGCTAGGGTAGTGATTGCTTCCGTGAAAGCGTCTACGAAAGTCGCATCGTAGGTTGGTGGTCTGTATATCAGTATGAATTTCAGGTTGGTTTTGGGTTTTACTGAAAGTCGTAGTGTAAAGGATTCGCATTTATCGATTTTTAGTGGATCTTCCATTTTGATGGCCAGTTGTTCCTTGTGGATGATCGCTAGTCCCCCCCCCTCTTTTAGATTTTCTGTTTGTTTGGATGCATTTGAAGTCTTCAGGCAGGCAGTTGTTGAGGGTGATCTTGTAGTTGTCGTCTAGCCATGTTTCGGTTACAAATAGGATGTATATGCCTCCTTCTGACAGGAGGTCGTATATTTCCCTTGAGTGTTTGGACATTGACCTTGCATTTATTGGATTACAGTGGATTCTCTGGGTGAGATTTTGTTTTGAGGTTATTTGTTGTTCGAGTTTGTAATTGTCTGTTCGTAGAGTTTCCGCATTGATGTCGGTAGGATGAAGAACGGCGACAGCTGCTTCTTCATTGAAGCGGTCTAGTAAGTTGATAACGGGGCTGATTAGTCTTGGTGTTTCTGCTGTGATGCTACTCGGATGAAGATCAGCGGCGGTTTCTTCATTGGGTCCGATTGTTGGGTGGGAGGTGGCTTTGCTGGTTGTTGGTACTTCGCCGTATTGTGCAGGATGTAGTGGAGATCGATGTTGCCCCTCTGTTCTTGTAATGTAAGGGGTGATGGGGTCAGAGCCCTCCCACTCTCTTGTTGAGTGCCCCTGTCTTTTTTCCGCTTGTATCAGGAAATTCTTTGCATGTTTGGAGGTTTCTGTGTTGAGGTGTCAGTGTACCGTGGTTGTTGCGAGGTAAGGTGTGAGGTATAAGGATTTTTCTCTTGTGGGTTTTGTTCCGGTTGTGGCTGTTTTAGGCGTGTTTTCTTCCGATGGGGTTGTTTCTTGTGGGTTCTGTCGGTGTTGTGTGTTCGCGTCTCTTGTTGCACGATCATGTTCTCTTTCTCTGCGTCCTTTTCTGGTACGGGTCATTTTCCAGTCTAGGTGCAGGCGTGGTATGGTAGTTGGTCCTCTATGCTGTGCTGTGCGGTCGCAGTGAGCTCGGTTTTCCTTCTCTGGATACCTTGGGGTGTTCTCTGGCTCAGTGTTATTTTCTTTCGGTGGTTGGGGTATGTTTCCTAAGGGTGCACTGTCGGGGGGGAGGGTTAGGGTGTTAACGGTCTGCTGGTATGGGATTTAGTTGGGTTAGGTAGTGGTGGGTTTCTGGGATTGGTAGAGTACTGAACTAAGCGCGGTTAGATTATTTGAGAGATCTGTGTAGTGGGTGAGAGTCCTATCAGTGCAATCTAAGCAGAAAACAGTGCCGTTCGGGGACAAGGCCCCTGCTAAGTTTGAGAGATCTGCACAGTGGGAGAGACATCCACCAGCGCAATCTAAGCATCACAAAGTGCAGTTTGGAGACGGAGCCCCTGGTGGACTTGAGAGACCCGCACAGTGGGAGAGAGGCCTATCCGTGCAATCTAAACATCCTACACTGCAATTTGGGGTGAGAACCCCTGCTAAATTTGAGAGACCTGTATAGTGGGGGACAGGTCCATCAGTGCAACCTAAACATCATACAATGCAATTAGGAGAAAGAACCCCTGCTAAATTTGAGAAACCTGTATAGTGGGAGAGAGGCCTATCAGTGCAACTTAAACATCATACAATGCAGTTTGAGGACGGAGCCCCTGCTAGATTTGAGAGATCTGTATAGTGGGAGAGAGGCCTATCAGTGCAACCTAGCCATCATATAATGCAATTAGGAGATAGAACCCCTGCTACACCTGAGAGTCCTGTATAGTGGGAGAGAGGCCCATCAGTGCAACCTAAACATCCTACAATGCAGTTTAGGGACGGAGCCCTTGCTAGATTTGAGAGACCTGTATAGTGGGAGAGAGGCCTATCAGTGCAACCTAGACATCATACAATGCAATTGGGAGACAGAACCCCTGCTACACCTGAGAGACCTGTATAGTGGGAGAGAGGCCTATCAGTGCAACCCAAACATCCTACAATACAGTTTGGGGACAGAGCCCCTGCTAGATTTGAGAGACCTGTATAGTGGGGGAAAGGCCTATCAGTGCAACCTAAACATCATACAATGCAATTAGGAGACAGAACCCCTGCTAAATTTTACAGACCTGTATAGTGGGTGAGAGCCCCATCAGTGCAATCTAAACATCACACAGTGCCGTTCGGAGACAAGGCCCCTGCTAAATTTGAGAGATCTGCACAGTGGGAGAGACATCCACCAGCGCAATCTAAACAACACAACACACAGTGCAGTTTGGAGACGGAGCCCCTGGTGAACTTGAGAGACCTGTGCAGTGGGAGAGAGGCCTATCAGTGCAACCTAAACATCATACAATGCAGTTTGGGGACGGAGCCCCTGCTAGATTTGAGAGATCTGTATAGTGGGAGAGAGGCCTATCAGTGCAACCTAGCCATCATATAATGCAATTAGGAGATAGAACCCCTGCTACACCTGAGAGACCTGTATAGTGGGAGAGAGGCCCATCAGTGCAACGTAAACATCATACAATGCAGTTTGGGGATGGAGCCCCTGCTAGATTTGAGAGACCTGTATAGTAGGATAGAGGCCTATCAGTGCAACCTAGACATCATACAATGCAATTGGGAGACAGAACCCCTGCTACACCTGAGAGACCTGTATAGTGGGAGAGAGGCCTATTAGTGCAACCCAAACATCCTACAATACAGTTTGGGGACAGAGCCCCTGCTAGATTTGAGAGACCTGTAGAGTGGGGGACAGGCCTATCAGTGCAACCTAAACATCATACAATGCAATTAGGAGACAGAACCCCTGCTAAATTTTAGAAACCTGTATAGTGGGTGAGAGCCCCATCAGTGCAATCTAAACATCACACAGTGCCGTTCGGAGACAAGGCCCCTGTTAAGTTTGAGAGACCTGCACTGTGGGAGAGACGTCCACCAGCGCAATCTAAACACCACACAGTGCAGTTTGGAGACGGAGCCCCTGGTGAACTTGAGATACCCGCGCAGTGGGAGAGAGGCCTATCAGTGCAACCTAAACATCATACAATGCAGTTTGGGGACGGAGCCCCTGCTAAATTTGAGAGACCTGTATAGTGGGAGAGAGGCCTACCAGTGCAACCTAGACATCATACAATGCAATTAGGAGACAGAACCCCTGCTACACCTGAGAGACCTGTATAGTGGGAGAGAGGCCTATCAGTGCAACCTAAACATCATACAATGCAATTAGTAGACAGAACCCCTGCTACACCTGAGGGACCTGTATAGTGGGAGAGACGTCCACCAGCGCAATCTAAACACCACACAGTGCAGTTTGGAGACGGAGCCCCTGGTGAACTTGAGAGACCCGCGCAGTGGGAGAGGGCCTATCAGTGCAACCTAAACATCATACAATGCAATTAGGAGAGAGAGCCCCTGCTAAATTTGAGAGACCTGTATAGTGGGAGAGAGGCCTATCAGTGCAATCTAAAAATCATACAATGCAGTTTGGGGACGGAGCCCCTGCTAAATTTGAGAGACCTGTATAGTGGGAGAGAGGCCTATCAGTGCAACCTAGACATCATACAATGCAATTAGGAGACATAACCCCTGCTACACCTGAAAGACCTGTATAGTGGGAGAGAGGCCTATCAGTGCAACTTAAACATCATGAAATGCAATCATTTATTTACTTTGGGTTTGGTAAGTGGCTCGGAGTCTGGGGCAGAGTAGTTGCTCTACTCCTGACCCAGGCCACTCCTACCTTACTGGCCCTTGTGGATGATGGTTGACGGCTGGCCTCTGCTTCCCCTGCAGACACCGGCTGACACTTCTTGGATCCGCCTCTGTCGGAGCCACCATTGGCCTTAGGGCCCTTAGCCGCAGGGCTGCACGGGCAGAAGGGCTGCCCTGGGGGGACCAGTGATAAGGCTGGGTGGACCAATGAGAGCTGTGCTGGGTGGGTCGGGAGGCGGGAGACCCTGGGTTGTTCAAAGGCAGTGAGCGCCTGCAGCACGGGTCGCTCGACCCCAAACAGGGAAGCAGTTCTGATTTTTTTGGAAGGTGCCGGGCTAGGGGCCAAGATGGCCTCACCTGCTGCTGGTCTCCGTGCATCTGTGGCTGGGGTGCAGGGGGACTAGTTCCCTTCTGTTGCCAGTCTTTTGAAAAAAATTAGAGCACTGGGACTGGAATGACAACTATCTACACCTGGCTAAATTAATAGGATATAAACATGTTGATAATGTTATCCATAAATATAATTATTTCATCCAGTGCCCCAATTTCACAGTGCGCAGACTCATATTTTTGTTACGCACTAACCAGCTACCACTACATGCAGTCCTAGGTCCACAGCTAAAATGACCTGTAGAGGCGAGGTTCTACCGAATATTCAGGCTGGAGCACAAGATGGAGACTGCTAAACATGTGTATTCAGAGTGTGTGCAATTGGGATCTATTTATATGTGTAATCTGGACAGCTTTGTCTGCAACCTTCTGGACATATTGTCTTAACAGAGAGTCTCCTTTCTTACATGTAACCCTGTATCACATTTGTTTGCACATTAGTGAGCTGCTGAAAGAACGAATGTGTGCATATAAATTTGATGGTGTATTTTAATGTTTTTCACAATCGTTGTGAATTATGGATCTGTTACATTTTATATTAATCATTTATTTGTTATGTCCCGGTTCACTGGTTTAGACATGGGGGAGATCTTTTATACTGGCCATTTTTGATGAAGCAAGAATGACAAGTGTTATTAAATGGTTAGAGTGGGATTTTGGTGCAGCCAGTCTAACCCTTTTTGTTTTTACTTTAAAATGGCATGACATTTCTTGCTAGTCATCTGTGATAAAGCAAGCATGATATGTGTTATTATGTGGCTAAACTGACTGCCATTTAGTTGCAGTCAGTCTAGTCATTTCTTACTGTGGCATGCCATGTTTTAATTGTCATTTATCACAGATTCCTAGTACATGATGCCAGTCCAGCCAAATAATAACATTAATGATGCTTGCTTTAGCACATATCATCTGGCATGGCAAGTTTTATTATGTGGCTAGACTGGTAGTTTGGTGCAGCCAGTCTAACATTTTCTTTGAAATTTCTTACTGGGCATCTATGATTACACAAACATGATAAGTGTTATTACGTGTCAGACATGTTTTGTTATTGTAGTATGGCACAGGAGTATGTTCTTGCATGAGTGTACTAGCATATATTGGCAGAATCATCTTAGACATGTTTTCTTATAGTATCATTACTGGCATTTTGTGCAAAGAAAACGTTAGTAAGTTGTTATATGGGATTATTGGCATATAAAGGTGCATATATAAGTGCAGCCAGCATGAAACTGTTTTGTATACTGGGATATATTGTGGGGAAAGGCATCATGAAAATATGTTGGAAAATGCACCTAATGACTTGCATCTATTGGATTTTCCATGAGATACCCTGCAAAACAGATTGCAAACTGTTAACCTTCCACCACCTTTTTCACAGAAAGTGTGATGTACAAGGCACCATTTGAACCCATTATTCAAAAAAATATTTTCAAGGGAGAACACCCCTGAACTCCCTTGATTGGATTGGGCTCCTTCACTACGCTGGGTCACTCTTGCATGTTTGCGGCAAATATTTACACCCTTCCAATTAGAAAATTCACCAGCTGCCCCACCAATTCCTGCCTCGATACTCAACCTTGCATGTGGTTCACCCCACTTCTCCTGGATGGGGAAATCTGGATTCTTCTTCACCACCATCTGTTTTGTCTATTGGTAGACGTGTGTGTGTGGCAATATTATGCATCATAACACACATATATGGCAATAACGTACTAGCAAGTCACTTGGATATATAGCAGCGCTCCTTCATTTTTGAGTAGGCATCTAAAAGGTGTCTTTAAGATGCCAAATGTTTGTTCAACAAAGGGCCATGGTGCATGGTGTTTGGACTGTTGTGTTATAAAGTTGTTTGTCATGTTGTGTGGTTTGTGGAAATTGTGCCAACATTGAACGTCGAATAGCATACATATTGTGTGACCTGTGTCATGTGCACATACCTTTGTGGTTGATGAGCATGCATTCTAATATTCTCAGTCACATTATGGAAATTCAACACCTTTAAAAAACGATCCAAAGACTTGTACACTGCCAACCTTCGATCACAAACCTAACAAACCACCTTCATACACCTAACATTTCACCCGGATGACTCCAGTGCCTCCTTCATACGGACACCCCCTTTTTCAACACAATAAGCACTAAGACACCCAAAATGCCCTCCTTGCCCCCCTTCCTTCACCTTGGTTAACACTTTCCCCACCACCACTTCTCTCACTCTAGCTCCCTTTTACACAATAGCACTTCCCGGATATGCACTTTCAGACCCATAGCGTTTACTCCTTCAGTAAACACTTACTTACGTTCCAATCCCCGCCCCCTCCCCCCCCCATCATGGGTCCTCTCCCTGCTCACCTACTCTGCCTCCCCAGTCCATCTCTCCTTAGCAGTTCTGGAACGTACTCTCTTTTTCCTTTAAAGTATTTTCTTATAACCATAATTAAACGGCAGTAGTCTTTACATATTTTTACATCCTGGCTGCGACCAGATGACTTTGGCGCTTTGACACAATCATGCAATCTGGTGCCTCTATATAAGACACCAGTATAATAAAACAACCATTCTTATCCAGTCCTGCATTTTCGTTGCATGTTAGTCCTAGAATTAAAATAGGAAAAGCAGTCCCAGAGTGTAAAGAAAAAAAACGGGCATCTCCCGAATGATATGGGACATATTGCCGTGAATCGATTAAGTATGTGATGTAACATGACATGGTATTCCACTTACCAGTTAACCATCCCCCTCCTACCCCACTATGGGCCAGCCTGTAGTGTACACCACAGTGTCATAGGATGACTCAGTCATGGGCACTACCTGGGCAATGTACACCTATACCCAGTACGGAATGTTTTCAATTTGCTATGAATAGACTAATATAATGGTACACATGCCATGTGTCAGCTGCTTGACAGGCAGACATGTGTCCCATCCTGTCTGTTACACCTTTGACTTTAATATGAGAGTCTGTTTTTAGCTGCTGACATTCTGCCTGGGTGTGTAGGTAGTACATGTCCCCCTAACATTTTGGGGAGCACTGATGTAAGGAAATGCAAGGAGCAGGTGTGGCGCTGTGATCTGACACTTTGTTCTAGGCATTTTTGCTGTTAACTGCTAACCACCTGAGGCTAGAAGATGCAATGATAACACTATCTGCGCATATGTAGGCCACCATTAACAATATACCATTCTCCTTTTGAGAATAGACCATTTGCCGGTTCTAGCGAATAAGGGAAGTTGTGGACAATTGTCCTCTGCCGAAAGATATTGCTGATTGTGTAAAAATGTAGCAGTCAGCGAAACAGCAAAACATCTTTTGACCGACTGCCCATCTCTTACAAAAATGTATATATTATTCCAAGATGGCCGTCACTCCGACGATGGAGTGAAACTAGCCCGTCTCTCTTCCTGGCTACCCTGTTTTGATTGGCTACAGAAACCCACTAATATCTGATCGCAAGCCGGCAAGGCATACGCCGACCAAAGAATGAAGGACTACGACCAAAGGACGCTGACCTGTCTTGTGCCTGTCTGAGCCTCCTGCCGCAGTTCACTGTCGATCCGTGAAGGAGCAGGAGCTCCCTGTAATGCTGCAGCAGTACAACCTTTATTGCAACAACCTCATGCTTTGAGGTAAACCCCTGGGGACCGTCCCCACAGTTGTGTACTGTCCTCGCTACAATAATACTGGGCCATGCTATTTTACAGCAGCTCCACCCCGTGACTGTGTGCCGTTGACTCCATCCGCCCGCTGACTTTGCTGGGGCACACGAGCTCCAGCTTCCATTCTGCCCACGAGGTTCCGGCCATTCCAAGATGGCCGTCACTCCGACGATGGAGTGAAACTAGCCCGTCTCGCTTCCTGGCTACACTGTTTCGATTGGCTACAGAAATCCACTAATAGCCAATCACACGCTGGCAAGCCGTACGCTGTCCAACGACCGAAGGACTATGACCAAAGGACACTGGCCTGTCTTGTGCATGTCTGAGCATCCTGCAGCAGTTCATCGTCAATCCGGGAAGGAGCAGGAGCTCCCTGTACTGCCGGAGCAGTACACACTTTATTGCAAGAACCTCATGCTTTGAGGTAAGCCCCTGGTGTCTGTCCCCATTGTTCATTGTTATGTGCTGTCCTCACTACAATTATACCGGGCCATGCTATTTTACAGCGGCTCCACCCCCGTGACCATGTGCCATTGACTCCATCCGCCTGCTGACTTTGCTTAGGCACACAAGCTCCAGCTTCCATTCTGCCCACGAGGCCACGGCCATTCCAAGATGTCCGTCACTCCGACGATGGAGTGAAACTAGCCCGTCTCTCTTCCTGGCGGCTACGCTGTTTCGATTGGCTACAGAAACCCACTAATAGCCAATCACACGCCGGAAAGGCGTAACCTGGCCAATGAGAAAAGGACTATGACCAAAGGACGCTGGCCTGTCTTGTGCCTGTCTGAGCATCCTGCCGCAGTTCACCATCGATCTGTGAAGGAGCAGGAGCTACCTGTACTACTAGAGCAGTACTCCTTTTATTGCTACAACCTCATGCTTTGAGGTAAGGCCCTGGGGACTGTCCCCATTGATGTGTGCCGTCCTTGCTACAATTATACCGGGCTACAGAAATCCACTAATAGCCAATCACACGCTGGCAAGGCGTACGCTGGCCAACGACCGAAGGACTATGACCAAAGGACGCTGGCCTGTCTTGTGCCTGTCCGGTGCCTTACGGTCCTTAGGCCAGACTATCTAGTCCCTGAGTCTCCCTACTGTAAGTACCAACTTCCCACCCACCATCCCTAATTTAGGAACTTTATGCTAAACATTCCAAGGCGTTCACCCTACTCGGCTACGGCCCCTCAAGAGCCCTACGCCACTCTGCTCATCGCACAATCCACCCATGACTCTTAGTCACCGCACCAACCTTGCGCCTTCTGGTCCCACATTAGCGCCTACACGGTTGTAACCCAGTATTGGTGCATCATGTCCCATTAGACCGCTGCGTGCTGTATCGTAGTAAGTAAATGTTAATCTGTAAGGCAGTGTAATAGTGAAACATACCTCTGATCGCATGACGCTGAGACAACTCGTACACGCTTGATTTCATTTGTCTCATGATGTACCCGCATGTACGTTTGTTGTAGCTTTTGCTTTCAGCAGCGGCCTGCATTACCCATATACTAATATTGTCTGTTCAATCCAGTAATCGTCCTTATTATTAACTGCTATGAACCAGCACACCTAGCTACTATCCTATCTGATGGTGTGTATTATCACAGTATTTGCAATATTGTCACTTGTTATCTGAAGGTGTGTACTATTATCAGTACTTGCAGTATTGCTACCTAACTGCTCCTCACTGTAGTTCTTCACTATCTGAGTAGCTTGTTCCCCACCCCCTACAGACCAGTAGAAATCTCCGGCCAACCCTGAACATTACAGAACCTTGCATAACCTAGCCCACTGGTAACCACTGATACTATACAATGGCCACCTTCCACAGAGTCAACTTGGCCATGGCCTCCATCCTTCCACTAGTCCATACCATAGCCCCGACAAACTTCCTCCCACCCTTTCCACCAAGTAACAACCACAACCCTCCAATCACCCCTGCTACCAGGACAACAGCCAATCACCTTCTCAGTCCTATTGAATGGATTAATCGATTTGCAACACCCCCAACCCCTCTTATCCCATGTCCAGTCGACATCAGAAACATAAGACTAGGCTCCCATTTCCACAATCATAAAATCACACTAAGGACATTCCCCCAACATATCAGGCCCACCCACAAAAAGGGCCACGCAACTACCGACGCACCACTATTTATGCCTGAGCTACCTAACTTATTCCCTAGTCTGGCCACCTCTCCTCCCCCTCGATCCCCATGTTAACTACTGCCCCACCTCACCAACCCGACTCGACCTCCCCAAGCTCAGCAAGTCCTCCCACCATCAAAGGAGGTCTCATCAATGCTCGTTCTCTAGTGGCCCATGACCTTAACATTGCCAACCTCATAACAGCCAACCTTTTAGACTTCTTGGCCGTCACTGAAACCTGGCTTCTTCAAGCAGCTGGCCCAGCTATCTCCTTAGCCCTACCAGAGGGATACTCAATTATCAGGGCTGACAGAAATCCAAGCAAAGGAGGTGGAGTGGCTTTTATCACAAGAACCCACCTAGACCTTACAGCCATGCCTCATTCCAACTTCCCATCCGCAGAACTCCTATCCGTCAAACTTGCACTGTCACCCTCCCAAACCATCCTCATTTATTGCCCTCCTGGCACAGTCGTATCCTTCGATGAAGACATCACAAACTTCTTATCAGCCAATACTAAACTCGGTTCCCAAACTATCCTCTTGGGTGACCTTAGTCTCGGACTACAAGACCCCAATGATATCCATGCATCAGCATTGGAAAATACCATCACCCAATTGGGCTTCAAACACAGAATCACCAAACCTACTCATTCCAAAGGCCGAATACTGGACTGGGTGTCTGACCTCAATTGCACTGTCTCGATTCTCCAGAATGAACCAGTGGCCTGGTCGGACCACCACTTCATCTCACTCACCATCCAAGGAACAAACCCCACATGTACCATCATTGCTCCTCCCACATTGTCTAGAAATCTTTGAGGCATCTCAATCGCCAATCTACGACCACTCATCAACAATATTCTGGACCCGACTAAATACAAGAACCTAGACTCTGACAAACTAGTCAAACTTTACAATGACACACTTGAATCATCTCTCAATATTGTTGCTCCGCTTAAATCAAAAAAGGCCAAACCCATCGCCTATCTTAATAAATGGTATACGCTCGAGTTAAAAATCCTAAGAAACACCAAAAGAGCTGCAGAAACTGACTGGCGCAAATCACCCTCCACTCAGAACAAAGCCACTTTCGTCACTGCAGCAGCTTCTTACAAAACCGCCATCCTATCTACCAAAAAAGAAGCTTACAACACCAGAATCCTCAATGCCAAATCTCGCTCCATGGAGCTTTTCAGCACCCTAAGGGAAATAGAATCACCAGCTCCTCCCACTAACGACTGCATTAAGGATGCGGCCTGGTGTTCTAAAATCCAACAAGCTTTAGCAGATAAAATCACTCTTCTACAAAATAAGATTGAATCTAAAAAGAGTAGCCTCCCGAGCTGTCACCAAGCAAAACTGACGCCTGAGACAAAATCCCCCCATTGCCCACCCTTCACGTTCACGCAAGTGTCACCCAAGGAGGTGGAAGACATCCTGAAAACTCTGAAACCATCGCATTGTCAAGATGACATCTGCCCAACTTCAATCATTAAGGATGGTGCTAGAGACCTGGCCCTTTTATCGCCACACTGATAAACTCATCTTTCACGACTAATCAAGTCCCAAACATCCTAAAGGAAGCCTGGGTTATGCGACTTCTCAAAAAACCTAATCTAGATCCAAACATCCCAACCAACTTCAGGCCCATCACTACCGTCCCCTTCCTCGTAAAAATACTGGATAGAGTTGCCTACCGGCAAATCCAAGAGCACCTAGAGAAAAACAACCTATTGGACATCAGACAATCTGGCTTCAGGCCTGGACATGGAACTGAGACAGCCCTCCTAGACCTGAAAATCCAAATGGATGAGGCAAAAGACAAAGGTAACCTAGCTATCCTTCTGCTCCTGGACCTCTTTGCGGCGTTCGACCTAGTCGATCACCATATCTTGACTGAACACCTCACCACAGCATCTGCCTTCTCCACCAATGCATCTAACTGGATTAACTCCTTTCTCACCAACCGCTCCACTAAAGTGTTCTCACCATCAGCCTCTGCAACACCCAGCCCGATACATTGCGGAGTCCCTCAAGGATCCTGCATGTCACCCACGCTCTACAATATATTTACGAAGCTCCTCTTTGACTGCCTTGACAGACTGGGCATCGTCAACACCAACTATGCTGACGACACCCAGGTCCTCATCCCACTCACCGGCATTATGAAGAAGACTCTAAGTTAATCAATGACATTTACCTGCAAATCCAGTCCTGGATGACCTTGAACAGTTTGTGCCTCAACGACGATAAGACCGAGCTCCTAATTGTCGGCACACAGTCACGGCTAAACAAACTAGGACAGAGGTATTCTTCCTTCAACATAGACGGCAATGTGATCAAAGTCACTAAGGAAATAAAAATGTTGGGGGTCTATCTCGACTCCTCACTCACCCTAAAAAAACAAGTTAGCTCGGTGGCAGCCTCCAAAGCCTACACCAACAAACTGATCTACAGTTGTAATGCCTTCCTTTCCACTACTCGCTGCCTAACTTTCGCTAGAGCCTTAGCACTTTCTAAAATTGACTATTTTAATACTATTTTCCTAGGATCCTCTGAACCAAACCGAAATAAGCTAAAGGTCCTCCAAAATAACTCACTAAGAGCAGCCCTAAACCTACCCAAATCCTGCCATACCTCCACTTATAGGCGCAACTGGCTGTCAATTTGCGACAGAATTACCCTCCCTACATTGGCAATAACAAACAAATGTCTATAAAACACAGCCCCCAAATATCTGTCTGACAAATTCAGTAGGCACCACACATCCATCCCACCAAATCTGCCCTTGCCAATTGCATCCCTATACCTAGCTTTAACCTAAAAACAGTGGGAGGAGCCAGCTTCCCTGTCCAATCAGCCAAGCACTGGAACTCCCTACCCCCCTCTTACAGACAAGAAGCCTCCTTCCTGATCTTCAAAGCCAGTATAAAACGTTGGCTGAGCAACAAGCCCACCTAATGAGGCCCTGCCGCAGGATTCTAAGCCACCAATGACCACCATACTTTGTACTCTACTCATGTATGCACTTACCGCCTAACAACTGTTGACATCAGACCTATATGTAACCACTGGTCCGTCACCACTATATGTTTCTCTTGTGGGATATTTGATCCACTCAGATGTGCCTCAGTACATCACTTTACTGCAATGGTGAAAGAAACAGCCCAAAATGACCGCACTGACTCCTGTGCACGCCAAGATCTTTAAAACTGCATTTGTGTCACAACCAGAAAATTGCTGCACACCCTGCCACACACATTTCAGGGGAGTCCTCACTGCAGGAGTATACCAGTGGGTTCTGCGATATTTTACATGGATCAAAGTGAATGAAGCAGCCTCATTGTGCTGAAAAACCCCAAAATGCCTTTTAAATTGACACTTTCCCAACCGTCAAAAGTGCTGCTTGGCGCTTAATCCATTCATTTCTCATAAACCACTGTGATATAAAAGGGCCCTGCAATAACCAGGAGTCTTCATTGTGGCTCAGAGGAACCGGGCCTCATTGAATGACAGCTCCTGGCAAAAGTATCCGTTGAAGGCTAAAACTTTGCAACAAGTATCAAGAATCAGCTGTGCAGACAGAGACTCTAAACAAATGTCTGATACATGTATCCATGCTGCAAAACAATTCTAGCACTCAAGACAAGAACTATAAGCTGCACAAAGTGTATATTTGCTGAGATGAAAACAGAATTTAAAGGAATAGTAAAATGGGCTTGTTCCTGACTGAAGGGGGGAAATCGGCTATTTTAAAAGTACATTGTTGTGTCAAGGCTTAATTACTTAAGAAATGTAAAATGATTTGTAATGGTAAAGACACACTTATAAACTTTTTTAATTCTATATGTTTAAAGTTAAGATTTAAAACTGTAAAAGCTCAAACCCAGTCTGAATGGCAAACTATATTGAAAAGAAAAAAAAACTTGCTCTGTCAGTGCTGACCCTGAGAAAGTATAACACTTCAACTGCTGGAACAGGAAAAGGCTAATTGCTGGCTGGAGGCTTGGAATCCCCAGGACAATGGGGCCTTTCAAGTCACATTAGACATTCGTCTTTGCCCCAGGAATAGACAATAGCAGATAAAGACACTCACCCTTCCAGTGGGAGGGGCAGAAAGCTTCACTCTCAAGGAAGAGGCCCCCCCACCCTGCCTCAAAGGATTTGACACTTGCTTACAGTTGAAAGAAAGGGAAAAAAACTGCTTAAGTAACAATGGACTTCCTTTTGGTTTTAAAATGCCTATTTTGCAACTGAACTTCAAGACATTTAACTTTGCCACAAGAAGGAGGAAAAATGTGAAAAGTGCATAATTCTAAATCTAAATTTATGTTATTCATTTGAAATCTTGGTAGAGCTTCTTACTGCATAAGGACAGTAGTTATAGAGAAGGACTGATTGCGCGAAAAGTATTAATGTTTTAAACACAAGATTGTGCACACACATCCCAGGGGTAATTGCGCATCTATGTAAAATACTGGGAAATGTTAGGCCAAATCTTTCATGGTTAAAATTGCCAAAATGCAGCAGAAAGGCAAAACCAGGTCTCACAGATTTGGGACTTGGATTGAAATATGACCCACGAGATATGTAACATGTGCATCTGATTTTCTTAGAGGTCATAACTGCATGAATATGTATTTGTGGGAAAGTTAAAGTTTGGTCCCAATAGCTATGGGAGGATCCCAGACATTCTAAAGGTCATCTCATAAAACATGTCACCCCTTTCTGTCATCCAATCAGCAAAAAGCAAGGCAGAGATTATGCTTTTGCCCAATCCTAGCAGTAGGGGTGTGGACAGAAGGCTTGCCCCTGCCATATAATTTAGTGATGTCATGTGGCATGATAAATAAGGGAACCTGACAACACACAGGACACTGATTCCTGACTTCGTCCTGATTTCTGTGTGGCGCCCTGTTCCTGAATCCTCCATCCTTCTTCCTGATTCCTGATTTTCCTTACAAAGCTACGGCCTCAGCATTGCTGAACTCCTTTTCAGCTAGGCCTCAAAATTCTGAAACAAATCCCAAAACTCTATTGAAGCATCTTGATCCAGTCTGGCTTGCTACTATGAAATGCTTGCCTGCTGAAACTCGCCATCACACTGATCTCCTGTCTCCAGTAACCAGTACAGTCCAGTGCAGTCTCCAGCCCAGGTGGACCAGTCCAGTGATCAGAACCGCCCAGCTGACCCTATCCCACCAGACGTGCCCTACTGTTCTTGGTTAGACCTGATCCGTGTGATGACCAGAACCCTTGACGGTCCAAAATCCTAAATTAATGTGGACTGTAAGTATTGATAGGAAGCATAGAAAATCATAGCATACCTTCCCTTGTTTTGTTCCATTCCAATCTCCAAACCATCCTATCCTTACCTTAAGAACTTGTAACATTGTCAGAACAATGTTTGAAACCTTGCCTGTGATTCTTTCCACTAGTGCTAAACTAATTTATATAATTTTGCCTTGTGAAATCCCAAACCCTTAAATCCTCTCTCGAGCAATCGGACTGAGTCAGCCAGGGCGGACACAGAGGTGCTGGGGTTGGTAGAGTAGATCAACTCTAGGGCTTACTGTGTTTCAATCTGGAACCTAGCCTGACTGCCCCAGTGTAGAAGAAAACTATCCTGGTAAAAATTGATTTCTGTTTTCTTTTTTGAGCCTTTATTTTCCAAAAATATCTCTCATTTAACATTGCATAACTCACTCAATTTAATAGCTAGAGACTTTATTTTAACTCTGGAGTATACCTAAGATTGGTAGCTACCTCCCAACCTACGTACCGCACTCAGAATCTGTAGATTTCACCTGTTATTTTCAAACTTCCATGAAGATTCAAAGTGTTTAATTTTGCTCAAACTATAGCTCATGATTGTTAGCATCTTGTCAATGTTGCTCCCATAGAAATTTGTATTGATTTAAGGATTTTTACACACATTCATTGTTTTACACAGCCATTTTCGAATGTCATTTTAAAAGTGTAAGATTTCCAACCCGTTTTCCTCTCTTGTTTGGGGAGGGAAAGTTATAATCAAATTCTATTGGCTGTTCTGTATTCCTGATTGCTTGCTGCCTCCTCACATCTGTTAGAATTGCTTATTTTTGGGTTGAGGAATATTGCAAAGGGAAATCCTAACTTAAGTGCTATCTTTCTAAACAAGCCAAAAGTGTTCTATTTCTCTGGTGTTTTCTTTCTTTGTGCTAAAGAGTGAATTTAAGTGGCTTACATACCTTTGTATTTGTTATTGTAAGCACATTGGTGATTGCTGCTCCCTATTACAAAGTATATGTTTAATTTAAATTTTAAATAAATATTACCTTTACCAACCAGCCTGATTCCTGGTCCATTGTGACCTGGGGATATTTTAAGAAGGGGTGTGATATGAGTGGTATATCACTCAGATCAGAATATTGAACCTATAGACATAATAAAATAAGTATTTCATTTGTGCGCTGCATACTAGCCTGAGACCAGGGTGTATCGCCTGATTGAAATACTTAACAGATTTGGGGTCTTGTGCCGTGATTTTGAGTTACCACCCGTGACAGTCTAACACAGCAGGCTAAACTGCAGGGTAGAGGCACATTGCTTGATTGATGTACCGGGCCACACTCTACAAGCACCTCTCAAAATAAATACTCCAAACACCAGGCCGGTCTGTAAAAGTAAAAGTAAATCAACCCCGAAATAATTAATAAAGAAATTGATATTTCCAAAATGACTATTCCAGTAGAAATCAAAATGGCTAGGGAGCACCTCCTGCACAAGCATTTTCAGGGGTGAGTGGTCAGAACAGAATGAACATGTCTGGCTGCAGGAAATCACAGAACAGGTCACTGCCATGGACCTGGATATATGGCAGGACAAGGGCCCATTACACCAAGCTCTTAGTGAATTGTACATGGCCCCAAAAGTTAAAGAGGAGCAGAGTAAAATTGCCAGAATTGAGGCCTACCTTTACCTCCACATAGGAGTGACGCGGGAAAAGCATGCTGAAAACATAGTTCTGGCACATAATCAAGTTGATAGAAACATTTAAGCATGGCCAACTGTTTAAGTGTAGGTTATGTGACTTTCTTTGTGTATCTGGTGTGGTAGTTGGATCGAGTATTTAAGCCTCTTTCTTTGCCCTTTGGTGCAAATTTACCTTTAAGCGTCATGATGCACTGCCGTATTTGTAACGCACATCACGGGCACCATAGCGCTCTGACGTATTGCTGCAACTATCACGTACAACACGTGAATCTGTCAGGATACTTCAATCCACTGCAGTGATGCTGCCGGTGTAGCACACCATCCGTGCCTCCCGCCTCGGACAATTGCTATATTGGAATTGCTGCATTTTGCCACGCACGTACTGGTATCCATGTAAGTCCCCCGTTACCTTGCTTTTGACAGCGGCAGACAGCGGGCATGGGTAATCGTTTGCCTGGCACTTCTAGTTTAGTTTTCAAATGGTTAATTGTGTTGAGATTAGGGTTCAGGTCTGAGTTTACCATATTTTATAATTGAACTAACTCAGCTGGCATTATTTTCGATGCTGCAGTCTGTTTGTGTTAAAATCTTTTATAATGAAGTTGGCCTTTCACTTTGCTTGATTATTTCTACACATCATGGATTTCATGTTTATCAGGCCAGCACATTTGGTACTCATTTGGCATGCCTCTCGCATTTTTTAACATGGATGATAGCCAACTCTGTACTAAATCAGCCAAGAGGACGCCACTCTATAGCATGAGATGTGTGCCCCTGTGGAGTCAAAGCTAGCTCAATAGCAATATCTCTTGCCCACACGAGTTTGGGATGTTTGATTTATGTTGGTTGGGCTTTTTGTCTTACAGAGAGCCAGGTTACTTCATGCTGACAAGCTGTGTTTTGCTGCACTGCTCATTAAGTGGACAGCTTTAGATGCCTACTACTGTAGGGCAAGGTGTAGGTGAGCAATTTTGTATTGCATAACACAGGGCATTTTGGCCCAGAGCAGTTATTTTCAGCCACCTGATGCCTATTTGTTCTCTCCCTTCTTCCCTCATTTATCTGACTCAAGACTTCAGTGGTCCTCCTGGGGACGGACAGCAGCAACTCCATTTTATTTACCTCCTGGCTGCGAATACTCATATATATGAGGTCAGTCTTGCTGCACATTTGTGCACGCCCTTGGTTTATAGTCACCCTCTAATTCATTTTTCAAGTGAAAAACTTTTTCTTTTACATCAAACTTTCTGCATGGCAGTTTCACTCTGGTGTAACCCTTCTATCGCCCTCAGTATGTTTCTTCTGGGCTTCACACCCTTGCTCTGGTCCTTAAACCCTGTCAGTTGGGGCTGTTCTTGATTTCTCCTTGACTCCCCGACTTAATTTTATTATTCTTATTTAAACACATGATCTGAAATATGTTGTTGTTACTGGACAAGTAGCACGTGGTGTAGATACTCTTGTTATTAGAATCAGTTTTGGGGCAGGGCATTGCCGCATATTTATGCAGTCTTGCTCTTGCCTTGCAGTTTTCATGACATCTTTCTCCTGATGAAGACATTGTCCAAAGTACATTCTACGTCAAAACCGGTTGAGCCAACTCTACAGGGATGTGATCTACATAATATTGTCCTTCCTAGATCCACCCTCGCAATAGATTGTTTTTAATTATCTCTGTTGCTGCTTTTTGAAAAACTTAAAATATTAAAATAACCAGATTGGACGTGAGGAAGGTTTGTACATCCCACCTCCTATTGCCAATCAATTTTGTCATATTTTTTAGTAATTGTTGTATGGTTGAATGTCACTGAGTGTTGTGTATGGTCTGAATGCTGCACTATGAATGTTTTTTGTGGTGGACAATTTTTAGCCAGTTTTTATGTATAACCTTGCTGTCCTGTTATGTGATATAATAATGTAGTGTACATTAATATGTCATTAACTGACTCTTTTTGAAATCTTTTGTATCACGTTGAATAAAAGTTTGATACACTATTGTGATCAATATAATTCACTCTCTGGACAATTTCTTCAGATTTGTGATTCATGGTAATACTCTGGTCCAGAGTACAGAGTTTTCCTGCTTCTTTCCGAAATTACAGAATCAAGTGGAAGCACTAGAGAGAATCCAGAATTATCTAGACTCTGCAGAACAAAGGCTACAGAAGAGCCAAGAAGTAGATGCAGAATCTAGACAGTATGTCACAAAATTAAAAGAAGGTCTGGCTCTCCTACAGGAAGAGAATGCAGAGCAAGACACCCAATTACAGGCACTGAAAGAGGAGTGTCAGGAAAGGGTTGACTCTCTGCAACAGAGTCAACAAAAGCTGTCGCAACAATTACATTTTAATAGCGCCTGCGCAGAGCGGGTGGTTACCCTACAAAACCAAATAGAAACCTTGGAAGAGGAAAATAATAAATTAATTATGAGAGACCTACGCTCTCGAACAGAATTTGATGAGGAGCGCAAGAAATCCAGTGCCATCAAAAAACAAAGGGATGACCTGGCTGAGAGGCACCCTAAGTCAGGAGAGGGATGCCTTAGGCCAGGAAGGCAGCCAATTAAGAACCGAGCTAGAGGTAAGAAAGCTGGCCCTCCAGGAGCTCAACTACTAGAGTACACTAGACGGGTGGAGGACGCTCTGGAAGGGAACACCCAGACCAAAGATGGTAAGACTCAGGAGGTGAGTATCCTGCAGCATACATTGGCCCAGTATTCCCAGACCAGGCAGGAAGCGCAGAGAGACAATGAGGCTCTCTGTGACAAGAATGATAGGCTCCACCAACAAGTAGCAATGCAAGAGCAAATCATTGAGACCAGTAAGGCCCTGATAGAGGAACAAAAGGCTCTGATTTTTGCTTATCACCAGGGAATAGAGGCTGAAAGAGAAAAGGTAGAGAGGGATAGAGCCAACCCTGATCCTAACATCAGGGCCTCGGTACTCAGGGACTCAAACCCCTTCAATACCATGAACTCTGCCAGCTCCATGGCTACTGGCCCATATGAACCAGGGGCCATGGGGATGGTAGACTTCAACAGAGGTGGTAAGATGGGACTGACAGATCAGCGCCCCCAGAAATTGATGTTCGAGCGTCCTTGTACAGATCCCCAAAGATTAGGGCTAATATCTCTGACCAGGAAGACTCATATGAGGGGGGAGTCAGGGAACTGGATCCACAAAACTACTGCCTTCCAAAAGATCAGTTGGTGAAATCTGGTGGGGAACTCCAGGAAATAAAGCCCAAAAAGAGTATCCTGAAGACCTCTACCCAGTTAGGGCAGTGGGGGCGGTGGGTACTCTGCCAATCCTGGGAGCAGGGGAGAGTCAGAAGGCCCTTCTGAGCACCACAGGAATAGGGAAACTAGGCCCCCACATTCTGCAAGCCCTTCTCAAGCTCGCAGAATCAGGGAGTGCCTAGAGGATCAAGAAGCCACCTCCAGTAGCAGTGCATCTGACTCTGATGACGAGTGGACTCGGGTGACTAAAACCAAAAAGGCAAACAAAACTAAGAGAGCTGTGCAAAAAGATCCCCTGAAGAAGATCAAGGCCATTAGGAGTGTTATAACTCCCTATCATAAAAATGCAAAGTATTCGATCTGGGAACACCTTGAATTATATGAACAGATGATGGATACTTTTCATCTGAAAGATAGCCAGAATTGCATCCAGTATGTGAAATGGACATTTTCCCATGAATTATCCAGTTTCGTTGCGGTGCTGGAGGATCAGAATCACTTAAGATAGTCCACCTACAGGGAGGCCATCTTAAAACACTTCTCTGCACATAGAAACCCACAAGAGGCCCGCAAGACAGCCTACTATTGACAGGGCAGGGAAGATCAGCCCCCACAGGAATTTGTGCAGGAACTCAAACGTGCCTTTGCGCAGACCACCAGGAGGGTACGCACAGATACTAGGCAAGTCATCAACACCTTTTTCCATGCACTCCCCAAATATATAATGACCCAGCTGGTGAGGGACTTTCACGAGAAGAGATCACTGGACTGGGTCATAGAACAGGCGACCCGTATTTATGAGATACAAAAACCTGTAGATAACAAGAACACAAATAAAAACCCTAAGCCAGCCAAAACCCCTGCTGCTGTGAAAGTGGCGGGGGTGAAGGTTGATCCCATTTTAGATCTGGAGATGGGGGGGGGCCTAAAAATATACCGGTACAAATCCATCCAGCCAAAGAACCAGAAGGCCCTTGGGCCAATCCCAGACAGGCAGTCAGGGAGGAAATCCCACAAATGGGACCCCTAACTCCCCTGATTACAAGGGCAACAAAACCATCCTGAGGTATGTGTGGACTCCACCAGACAAAGGGGGGATCCAACCAGGTAGGTACCACCCCAGGAAACTTCCCTCCTAACTTTCCCCAGGAGGGCAGTAATCCCCCAAATGCCGGGTTGAGTTTCTTTCCCCGGTTTCCTCAAAACCTCAACCTACAGAACAACCCTTCTTTCTTTCCCCATTTTCCTGAGCCCAGGCAGCCCAATCCGTGAGAGGAGAGGCCAAGGGTGGAGGGTTACTCTAATTTTCCAAACCCAGGGTATTATGGGAGAAGGGACAGTTACCCTTCCCATGAGTCACCTAGGATGGACCAGAGACCCCCGTACCAGCCAAAATGGGTGTCGCAACTGGAGCGCCAGGTCCAGAACTTGTCCCAGGATCTGGGTGGCAGGTTAAGGCTCAGCAGAACCCTCAGATGAACATGGCAGCTCAGAACCCCACAAACCAAGGGTCTGGTACTCAGTACAATGACAGGGAGAGAACCTCGACAATTCACCGGTTCCAAAGGAGGAGGCACGGGGGATGGAAGGTGTAAAGCCTTAGAGGAAGCTTCCTTCCCCACTTGTGAAAAGCCCCTGGACACCCAGGAACCGGAACCAAAATCTCCTACCCCCGAAGGTCTGCAACCCAAGGAACAGAGGGCAGGGAGGAGAAATAAAGAATCTAAAAAGGCCCATTTTGTGGAGGAGGTTAGTGTCCTCCAATTTGAAGGAGAGGGGTCCTCAGAGGACTCTGAGAAAATAATCTTCTCCTTCAGGGACGGGGGAACTCTTCCCAAAGAAAAATGGGTCCCGAGAGATCCTAATGAAGACTGGGTGAATGCGGAGACTGAGTTAGAATCGCCCATCTTTGAACCCCAGAATGATAATCCCGAAAACCACCTTGTCCAAACCTATTCTGGTAATAGCCTCCAAAAAGCGGGGGGCAGCCCAGAATCAGAACCAGGGGAGCCCAAAACTTCCCCAATATCCAACTGCCATATTTTTCTTGCAGATCCCCAAGCTACCACACAGAATCATGCCCAAACTACCCTGGTGTTGGAATCAAGAATCAAGAAACTAACCAAGCAACTGGCCCAAAATGCACATTATCTCTGCTCCCTTGAGGAGAAGAAGGGAAGATTTTATGCCCCGGTCCAAATGCAAGGGCAGTGTACAGTGTCGGCACGGGTGGACACTGGATCCCAAGCCACTCTTCTGTCAAAGAGAGCTTTTGATCAGCTGAATTCAGGAAGGGGGGGAGAGATACCAGATCCCTCTCACCCCTCTCCCTGCGAATGAAATTCCCATCGAAGGGACTGCGGATCTGGAAATTAAAATTGGGCGACGCAAGGTGAAACACCCGGTCATAGTTGTGACTCCAGAGGGCACACCCTGTCTACTGGGGAATGACATCCTGCGAAGGTTGTCCCCCCTAATAGACTGTGTGAACAAGGTCCTCTGGACCCAGACTAACCGGCCAATAAAATTAAAACATAGTGTCAACCATGTTAGTTTAAATGGCACAGGATCACAGGATTATTATTATTATTATTATTATTATTATTATTATTATTATTATTATTATTATTATTATTATTATTAAGTTCCATTTTCAAAATAAAGAAATCCCTGATGTGACAGTAATTTCTGTAGGACAACAAACTGGTGATGGGAATTCCTCTCTATTTCTGAAAATCAACCTTCCTTCCAGTTTCAAGTGGCATTCCACACTGGAAGGAAATACTCTGAAATTCTATGCTAATTCACAATCAGAAAATGCCAATTCCATATGATGAGAAACCAGCTCAAAGTTTAGCTGACATTCAGAAAATTAGAGAACAGTTATTTGTCCCGATTCAGTTAAATGAGGGGAAGGAATCTGTTCTTGCGTGTGCGTGAACAACGGTAAGAGCTTCATCAGTGAAGCGACATTCTGAGAACTCCCAAAGATCCAGCCATTCCCACATTAAATGGGAAATGGACCTGGAAACTCCCAATTCTAAACATCTCCTGCGTAGATAAAAATTTCTATAGGCAACAAAAGCATAGTACATAACTGTTGGGTCGTGCGAGATGTCCCTGCTGCCTTCTATTTAGGCAGTGACATTCTCAATCGCTTTGCCATTAATTTGGACCTAATAAACTACAAAGCCTGGTCCCAATTAGGGGGTAATCTCGTGGACTTTGATGATTCAGAAAAAGCATTTTGGTCAGCCCAATTGCTGCCGTATGCAGTTGAAGTTCAAATTGGAGAGAAAGTCACTATCCCAGGACAGACACGACTATTCCCACTCAAATTAAAAATTAAAAGAGGACAGAAACTGCAAAATCCTAACACCTATGTTCACCTCAACGCCCATCTCCAACAGCAAGAGTTGGGGTTAAACCCAACACCATTCGTCAATGTAGAACACAACACCATTCCAATATTGGTGGATAACCGCGACCTTAGGAGTATCACTCTGGGCGCAGGCACCATTATTGGAATGGTGGTTGATGACCAACATTTTTCCATATATTTAGGTAATGAACTGATAGGACCAATCCCCAATTACTGTTTTGACAGTGATAGCAACAATGACATAATACCAGCCAGGATCTTCACCCAGCATGGGGGGAATTTCCAGATGTACTCTTCCTGCCCTTATGGTAAGGAAGAGGTGACCTGTGACTTCAGGAGGGATGAGGTGATCTTCCAGGTCCACAAGGACTGCCTTCCCTGCCTGGAATGCTCTGTCCAGGTCCAACCAGGGACCTCTCCACCCAGCTGGAGGAGGCTGCTGAAATAGCCAAACCAGAAGTCTTTCCAGGCTTCAGGCAAATGGTTGAGGAGAGCATCAACCTAGCTGATGCCTGTGACTCTGGAGCAAAAGCAAAAGTTTAAACAAGTTTTCTTGGATTTTCAAGATCTCTTTGCGGTGGACTTATATGACTATGGTCGCACCAAAATCCATACAACAACAATTCCCACAGACCCTGGCATGACTCCAGTGTTTGTGAAGCAATACCTCTTGCCTCTCGCATCCATGGAGTCCCTCACAGAAATAATCAAAAACCTTGAGTCCCATGGGATAATTTGTCCAGTCCACAGCACCTTAAATAATCCGGTGCTGGGGATTTTAAAACCCAATGGCCAGTGGAGACTCTGTGCTGACTTAAGGGAGCTAAACAAATGGGTCAACATGTCCCGATGGCCTCTCTCCTACATTGAACAGGGGCTGGCGCAGATCCAGGTGTCAAAGGTATACACTGCCATTGACCTGACCAATGGGTACTGGACCATACTTGTCAGTAGGGAGGACCAATACAAGCTGGACTTTACCTTCGGGGGGGCAGCAATACACTTGGACCCAGACTCCCTTCAGATACATCAACTCTGGCAACGAATTTAACATATTGTTACACAAGGCCATGCCCGACTTGGGTGAAAGGGGTATCCTGCCCTATGTCGATGACGTTCTGATCAAAAGCTCAACTGTGGAAGAACACATAGCCGAGATCCGTTATGTTGTGACCCAGTTGAGGGTTGCCGGAGCAAAGCTATCCTTCCAAATCGCGCAGTGATGTAGGACCTGTGTCAATTTCTTGGGGCATGTGATAACTCCTGAGGGTCTCTTTCCCCAGGAAAAGAAAGTGGAAGCACTCCTAAAACTAAAAGACCCCACAACTCTGCATGAGCTAAGGAGCCTCCTTGAACTGATTAATTACAATAGGAAGTTCATTGAGGATTACGCAGAGATCACAAGACCCCTGATCCATCTGTTGAAGGGGGCGTGGTCAAGTGGGAGTGGGGTCCAGAACAAGCTGAGGCAGTAAAGCAAGTCAAAAGAAGCATCTCAAAAGCGCCTTGCCTAGCTTACCCTGTCAAAAACAAGGAATTCTTCTTGGAAGCAGGGTTATCAAATACATGCTTGACCGCAGTATTATACCAAAAGCATGACAAGGTCAATAAAGTCATCTCCTATGCAAGTAAGACTTTATCCTCCGTGGATGAAAAATTCAACGATTGTGAGAAGGCACTCCTGGCAACGGTAGGGGCATTGAAACATTACTGCCCGTTTATCTAGGGGAACACATCATAGTGGAGACTCCCCACCAGCCTCTGCAATATCTCCAAAGTGACAGAATCCGAGCCAGAAATGTGAGTAATTCCAGAATTACTTCCTGGATTCTGTCAATGCAAGGCTTTCCTGTGGAGGTCAGATATGGCCAAAACAAGAAGAGTCCCGTCACACAAGGTCTGGCTGACTTGCATGATTGTGCCAGAGAAAACTGTCTTGAGGATGAAAGTCTTAAAACCCAGGACAACATGGAGGCGTACCTCAATTCCCCGCACAAAGTCTATGAAGAAGAAAAGTGTGAGGGAATGCCCACTGTTTATGTGGATGGGTGCTCCTAACATGTTGACAACAATGGGGAAAAGGGACTGGTGGCTGGTGTAGGGAATGCCTGGGTGAATGATGCCCCGGAACCCTCCGCTGGGTACAAAATCGGTCCCCGTAGTAGTCAGGTGGCATCAAGCTATCCTCACTGCTGTGCAACACCAACTCCACGAACTGGTCATAATCACTGATTTAGATTATGCCCGGAACGGGTTAGTGGAGCACCAGGTTAATTGGAAAACCAGAGGCATGCTATGTGCTAACAACAAGCCACTCAAACATGGCAAGCTAATACAAAATATTGATGATCTGGTCACCTCTAGTGGGATGACCATCTGCTAGAAAAAAATAAAGGGTTATTCCAGAATAGAGGGACTAGACAAAACTGGGAATGACATAGCTGATCAGCTGGCCAAAACCGGAGCCATCCAAAGGGATGAGTCCCTGTTGGAGGAAACCCAGGTCACTGCTATCACTAGGTCCCAGACAAATGCTCACAATGAACTCTCAACTGCCCAGTGGATTAAGGAGACCCCAGATGCTGATTTAGTCACGGCTCAAAAAAGGGATTCAATCATTGGTAAGTTTTATCAGCACATTGAGGACCCTGAGAACTTTCCCCTGATGGATACCAATTGCATTCTGAAAGAGGACCTCAGAGTGTTGATGAAATGTCCAAAAATGTTCTGAATCCAAGACAGTTGGTTGGCGAGGAGAGCCATATCTGGCTCTCACCAGTGGGTGGTCCCTATCTCATTCCGAAGCCTGATGCTCAGTCACGCCGATGATGCAGCCACAGCCAGTCATCGGGGGTTTCATATTACATTAGAAATCTTGTGAGAGGTTGCATACTACCCACACATCAGGCCCGTGATTCGCTCCTCTAGGGGGAACAAGTATATGTTAACTGTAACATGCTTGTTTACTAAGTGGGTGGAATGTCTCCTGGCCCCAAATTGCAAGGCAGAAACAGCAGCTGCCCTGATGATCAATCACATCTTCTCGCGTTTTGGACTACCCCAAAGGATTGAGTCAGACCAGGGTAGTCACTTCACCAGCGAAGTGATGACAAAGATGTGGGAGATACTTGTGGTAAAAAGGAAACTACATATTGCATATCGCCCCTCTAGTGGTTGAGTTGATAGGTACAATAAAACCATTGTGAGCATACTAAAAAAGTTTGTGGCAGACTCTGGGCCAAGTTGGGATATTCGATTACCACTTGTCCTGATGGCCATCAGATCTACCCCTTCTTCTGCAACTAAAATGTCTCAATTTGAGCTGATGACTGGATGAAGGATGGTGCTATCCCAGCATCTGCTCTATAGAACCCAAGAGCAGACACTAATAAATGCCTCCACAACTCATGAGTATGTTGAACATCTGAGAAAACACCTTGAACATGCTTTTGCGTATGCTCAGCATAATCTAGAAAGATCTGCAGACAGCATGAAGACCCACTATGATCTAAGGACAACCAAAAAGGAATACCAAGTAGGAGACAGGGTCTACTTATAAAATGTCCAAAGGAACCAAGCCAAAGAGTGCACATTTTTGCCTAGCTGGCGGGGACCTTTTGAAATTGTGGACAAAATCTCACCAGTCACCTACAGAATCCGCATCCCCAAGGGCGACTTGACAGAAGAAAAATAGTGGGTCCACATCAATCAGCTAAAGGGTTGCACCCCAGGCACACTTTGAGGCAAATATAGGAGTCCATAGAAAACCCAGTTGGGGATACTGAAGCCTAGAAATATTTCAATGTTCATTGAATGCATGTATATCCCACTTCTGAAATCCCGATTGGAGGACAGTAGGGGGAAAATTGTCATAACTGGTTTGTGTTCTATTTTATAGATCTGCATAGATTATACCATAATCAAGGATGACCTGCTCGGGTACCCGGAAGGAGAAATTCAAGGAAATCCGGAGTGTCTCTCCACACCAGAAAGAAAACCAGAGAGAAGGCTGGGGGTATCGTTCCACATCCTAAACAGAGGCATCGAGGAGAGTGTGTCGCATCATTTGCTGATGGGAGAAGGATTTACACCTGACTGAACCTGCTTTTTCACAAAAAGAAAAAAAAATCCCACTTGCCCAACTCCCCCATGACTGAAAGTCAAGACAAAGTTGGGGGGGGGATTCTGTGGGATATTTCGACCCACTCAGATGCGCCTCACTACATCACTTTACTGCAATGGTGAAAGAAACAGCCCAAAATTATCGAGCTGACTCCTGTGCGTGCCAAGATATTTATAACTGCGTTTGTGTCACAACCAGAAAATTGCTGCACACCCTGCCACACACATTTCAGTGGGAGTGAAACAAAGTCCTCACTGCAGGAGTGAAACAAAGTCCTCACTGCAGGAATATGCCAGTGGGCTCCACAACATTTTACATGTATCAAAGTGAATGAAGCAACCTCATTGTGCTGAAAAACGCAAAAATGCCTTTTGAATTGACACTTTCCCAAACTTAAAAAGTGTTGCTTGGCGCTAAATCCATTCATTTCTCATAAACCTATGATCAAAAAGGGCCCTGCAATGCCCAGGATTATTCATTGTGGAGCAGAGGAACCTGGCCTCAGTGAATGACAGCTCCCGGCAACAGTGTCCTTTGAAAAGCAAACCAGGGACTCTGTTTTTCATTTTCCACGGGAAACACAGCTAAAACTTTGCAATAAGTATCAAGAATCAGCTGTGCAGAGAGAGAATCTAAATAAATGTCTGATACATTTATCCATGCTGCAAAACAATTCTAGCATTCAAGACAAGAACTATAAGTTGCACAAAGTGTATATTCACAGAGATGAAAACGGAATTTAAAGGAATAGTAAAATGGGCTTTTTCCTGACTGAAGGGGGAAAATCGCCTATTTTAAAAGTACATTGTTGTGTCATGGCTTAATTACTTAAGAAATGTAAATGCATTTGTAATGGTAAATACACACTTATAAACTGTTTTAATTCTTTATGTTTAAAGTTTAGATTTAAAACTGTAAATCAAAGCTCAACCCAGTCTGAATGGCAAACTATATTTAAAAGAAAAAAAATGTGCTCTGTCGGTGCTGTGAGAAAGGATGACACTTCAACTGCTGGAACAGGAAAAGGCTAATTGCTGGCTGAAGGCAAGGAATCCCCAGGACAATAGGGCCTTTCAAGTCACACTAGACATTAGTCTTTGCCCCAGGCCAAGACGATAGCAGGCTAAGACACTCACCCTTCCAGTGGTAGGGACAGGAAGCTTCACTATCAAGGAAGAGGCCCCCACCCTGCCTCAAAGGATTTGACACTTGCTTACAGTTGAAAGAAAGGGAAAAAACCTGCTTAAGTGACAATGGCCTTCCTTTTGGTTTTAAAATCCCTATTTTGCAACTGAACTTCAAGACATTTAACTTTGCCACAAGAAGGAGGAAAAATGTGAAAAGTGCATAATTCTAAATCTAAAATTATGTTATTCATTTGAAAACTTGGTAGAGCTTCTTACTGTGTAAGGACAGAAGTTATAAAGAAGGACCAATTGCGCGAAAAGTATTAATGTTGCTAACATAACATTGTGTACACATAATCCAGGGGTAATTGCGCATCTATGTACAAAATTGGGAAATGTTAGACCAAATCTTTCATGGTTAAAATTGCCAAAATGCAACAGAAAGGCAAAACCAGGTCTCATAGATTTGGGACTTGGATTGAAATGTGACGAGATATTTAACATATGCATCTGATTTTCTTAGAGGTCATACCTACATAAATATGTATTTGTGGGAAAGTTAGATTTTTATCCCAATAGCTATGGGAGGTTCCCAGACATTGTAAAGATCATCTCATAAAACATAACATCCCTTTCTGTCATCCAATCAACGAAAAGCAAGGCAGAGATTATGCTTTTGCCCAATCCTAGCAGTAGGGGCGTGGACAGTAGGCTTGCCCCTGCCATATAATTTAGTGATGTCATTTGGCATGATAAATAAGGGAACCTGACAACACACAGGACACTGATTCCTGACTTCATCCTGATTTCTACGTGGTGCCCTGTTCCTGAATTCTCCATCCTGATTCCTGATTTATCTTATAAAGCTAAGGCCTCAGAATTGCTGAACTCCTTTTCAGCTAGGCCTCAAAATTCTGAAACAAATCCCAAAAACTCCAGGGAAGCATCTTGAGCCAGTCTGGCTTACTACTATGAAATGCTTGCCTACTGAAACTCACCATCACACTGATCTCCCTTCTCCAGTAACTAGGGCATTCCAGTGCAGTCTCCAGTCCAGGCAGACCAGTCCAGTGATCAGAACTGCCCAGCTGACCCTGTCCTGCCAGATGTGCCCTACTGTCCTTGGCTAGACCTGATCTGTGTGATGACCAGAACCCTTGACGGTCCAAACTCCTAAATTTAAGTGGACTGTAAGTATTAATAGGAAGCATAGAAAATCATAGCATACATTGCCTTGTTTTGTTCAATTCCAATCTCTAAACCATCCTATCCTTACCTTAAGAACTTGTAACATTGTCAAAACCATTATTAAAACCTTGCCTGTGATTCTTTGAGCTAGCCTGTGAGAGCTAATTCAAATCATTTCACCTTGTGAAATCCCAAACCTTTAAATCCTCTCTCGAGTAATCGGACTGAGTCAGCCAGGGCGGACATGGAGGTGCTGGGGTTGGTAGCGCGGATCAACTCTAGGGCTTACTGTGTTTCAATCTGGTAACCTAGCCTGAATGCCCTAGTGTAGAAGAAAACTATCCTGGTAAAAATTGATTTCTGTTTTCTTTTTCGAGCCTTTACATTCCAAAAATGTCTCTCATTTAACATTGCATAACTCACTCAATTTAGTAGCTAGAGACTTTATTTCAACTCTGGAGTGTACCTAAGATCTGTAGCTACCTCCCAACCTACATATCACACCCAGAATCTGTAGATTTCACCTGTTTTTACTTAAAAACCGTTTGGTTAATTTTAGGCGGGAATCCGCACTTCTGCAAAGTTTTACACAGTGATTTTTGTTTTAAATTATTTTCAAACTTCCATGAAGATTCAAAGTGTTTAATTTTGCTTAAACTATAGCTCAAGATTGTTAGCATCTTGTCAATGTTGCTCCCATAGAAATTACTATTGATTTAAAGATTTTTAGACACATTCATTGTTTTACACAGCCATTTTCGAATGCATTTTAAAAGTGTAAGATTTCCAACCCGTTTTCCTCTCTTGTTTGGGGAGGGAAGGTTATATTAAAATTCTTTATTCCTGATTACTTGCTGCCTCCTCACATCTATTAGAATTGCTTATTTTAGGTTTGAGGAATATTGCAAGGGGAAATCCTAACTTAAGTTCTATCTTTCTAAACAAGCCAAACGTGTTCTATTTCTCTGGTGTTTTCCTTCTGTGTGGTAAAGAGTGAATTTAAGTGCCTTACATACCTTTTTATTTGTTATTGTAACCACATGGGTGATTGCTGCTCCCTATTACAAAGTATATGTTTAATTTGAATTTTAAATAAATAAATAAATAAATATTGCCTTTACTAACCAGCCTGATTCCTGGTCCATTGTGACCTGTGGGTATTTTGAGAAGGGGTGTGATATGATTGGTATATCACTCAGGATATTTAATTTATAGACATAATAAAATAAGTATTTCATTTGTGCGCTGCATACTAGGTTGAGACCAGGATGTATCGCCGGATTGAAATACTTAACAATCTGTGCTTTGCTATGTATGTAACTTCAAGCTTTCAAGTGCCCTGTTACCTCAGGGTTTGGTGCACAATATAAATAATAAACAAATACAAATACAAATACTATAGAAAGCATGTACATGACTTTAAATCGGGAGGGGAATCTCTGTTTTGGTTCCCTTGTGTTAACTCCTTAAACATAAAGATACACATAGCAATGTATAACATATGGCTCAAGATTGAGAATACTCTGGGCATAGCTATTTAGGCTAACAAACCTAACAAGAGCATTATTCTGGCCTGATGGAAATAAAGACGCCTGTAACGCTCACCTGATATCCACGGGACATCACTCAGCCGGTCCGGACATTACCGGCCACTTCAAACCCTTCCCTGAACTTTGCTCAACCAAGCACTGGGCCTGAAACACAGGATTACCAGAGGTCAATTCCCTATTGGTCTTGCTTGTCTGGACCCCCTTCTTCTGTGGGTACCAACCTTCCCCCCGGTTCTCGCCTCACCTTGTTTTTTGTTGTGGGAAGCTCTCCGTCCTGCCTTTGGTGCAGGGGTGCATTGGATGATGTGGGCTGGAGGGTGCCTAGTTGCTTCACTGGCATGGGCCTGGCGGACAGGGCTTGCTGCGACTTCAGCCCGGCCGGTAAGTGGAATGAGCCTTATGAAAGTTCTGATGGCTCTAGTCCCTTTAATACTGTGTCTTTCTTTCCTTAGGTGGTGAAGGTCTTGAGGATGGCGACGCGCTGCTGAGGTAAGTAGGAGTGCGGAGCGTGATGCTTATTGGCTTCCTTCGCACTAACCAATGTTCGCCTTTTCCGTGTCCTTTTAGGTGCCGCAGTAACCCAGCATGGAAGCGAGCTGAGGAGATGAGCGGCAGTGAGTAAGCGCGATGTGCGGCGCCTCTTAAATGTTTACATGTTCTGATGTGTCTTTTCCCCTTTTTCAGAACGGCGGGATGCTCCGGAGCAGAAGTTGTCCGATCAACGGGAGTTCAGGTAAGGATCAAACTCTCTTTGCAAATTCGAGAGAGCTAAGTATTGCTGAATGCTTACTAATGCCTTTTCTTCTATTCTTCTTCCCTTTTCGTAGGGCGCAGCGTGCAGAGATGAAGATGACTCTGCTGTAGGAATCCGCAAGACTGGGAAGAGCCGGACAGAAGTTGGATGCTCTTCAAGGTGAGTATTGGTAACGATGTTCTTGTTCTTGCAGGTGCGCTGAAGAAAGAAGTGCGCCTCTTTAGCAGATCCGAGCACGGTGAGTGTCACGCTGCACATGCAGAGAAATGTTTCTCAGGCCGGGCGTGGTTTAAATAGTCTGTAGGTATCCCAGGTATCTCTGGGCTGAGCCACACCCGAAAGACTAGACTGCTCATCCCGTTCAAGGAGCTGAATTACATGGGGGCATCCATTGGCCCAAAATACATTGCAAGTCCAATGCTAAGTGGATCTCAGTACTGTGTGTGAGCCTGGTGCCAAAGGCGCCAAGTCTGAGTCTAAGTAGGTCTCTGGGGAGATGGAGAGGCCCTTAGGGGCCGATTAGGTAATCGTGACCTGGCTCCAGCCTGATATGCCAGGGGGCTGGGGGCAGGAATAGTGACAGCACTCCCCCCAAGGCTGCTCTCAAGGTGGCTCTCCCCTCTGGTCCCGGCTTGTTTGGGTGGTTTTGGTGGAACCTCCTAAGCGGACGAGGTGCGTGGGTATACTCACAGGGTTCCCATGTTCTGTCTTGGGGACCGTACCCTTTCCAGTCCACTAGATAGTATAGTTTGTATATGACATACTTGGAATCCAGGATGTCCTTCACCTCGAATTCTGGCTCTCCTGCGATCTCTATTGGCTTTGGTGCTGGTGTTACGCGGGTCTCAGGTTGAACAGGCTTTAAGAGAGACACATGGAACACAGGATGAATTAGCATCTTAGCTGGTAAGGCTAGTTTGACAGCTGGGCCCAGGTATCTTGGATGGAAGGTTTGGGTCCCTTTAATGGGTACATGCTTGGATGCCAGCCAGACTTTGTCTCCCACTCGGTAGTTAGGGGCATTGATTCAGTGTTGGTCTGCAAATTTCTTCTGACGATCCTTAGCTCGGAGTAGGTGTTTCGCTGCCCTTTTGAAGGTTTGTGAAATGGTTGTGTGCAAAGTTTTAATTGCTGGCATTTCTAAGGTCGTAGGGGTGTCCAACTCGGAAGTGCGTTGGTGTCGACCATATATGGTATAAAAGGGGATTTGCTCAGTACTGGTGTATAAGGAGTTGTTGTAGGCATATTCAGTGATCCATAATAAATCTGACCAGCTCTCCTCAGCTTGATGGAGCATACAGCGTAGACACTGTTCGAGCGTCTGATTCATTCGCTCAGTTTGACCATCCGTTTGCGGATGGTGACTGGTGGATAGTCGGATGTCAATGTGAGCAAAAGAGCAGCACTTCCTCCAGAAATTGGGCGCTAACTGAGTACCACGGTCCGAAACCAGTACCAATGGGAAACCATGGAGCCGTACGATGCATTCCAGAAATACTTTTTCTAGAGTGGAAGCGTTTGGGAGCCCCTTTAGAGGGATGAAGTGTGCCATTTTTGAAAACAGGTCCACGACTACTAGAATGGTGTTAAATCCCTGACTGGATGGTAATAAAGTCGAGGAATAACGTGTGCCAGGGTGTTGGTGGGATATCCAACGGTTGCAAGAGTCCCGCCGGTTTCTGTTTGGATGATTTGTTTTGAGCGCATACTCCACAAGATCGGATAAATTGAACAATGTCTTTGCGCCACGTGGGCCACCAATAATTCCGTTTCACTTTAGCTAAAGTTTTTGCAATCCCCGGGTGGCCTTCGATTAAGGAATCCTGATAGCTAGACATGACTTGTTCTCGTAGTTCCTGATTTGGTAAGAACAAGTGGTTTCTGAAGTAGGGCAACTGGTCCCTTATCGTGTAATGTTCCCCTTGTGTGCACCACTATTGTGATTGCTTAGGACTCATCAAGTTTTGGATTTTTTCGTGCAGGTCTTTCTGAGTGATGGTTGCAGTAATTCCTAGGATTTTGTCACATGGGGTAATAGGTATCCGGTCTGGTGGTTTGCACTCCTGTTCTTTAATACCCATACGGGAAAGGGCATCAGCCTTCCCGTTTTTGGCTCCAGGTTGAAATGTAATCACGTAGTCAAATTCAGCAAAGAATAGGGCCCAACGTAGCTGTCATGAAGATTGCGCTTTAGCAGTTTTTAGATACTGGAGATTTCGGTGATCTGTTATTACAGTGATGGTGTGTCTTGCACCCAGAAGGTAATGGCGCCAGGCCGTAAAGGCTGACTTTATGGGTAGGAGCTCTTTATCTGTGATGGCTTAATTGAGCTCGGGGGGGTGTAAATTTACGTGACCAGAAGGCAACCGGGTGTAATTTACCCGTTTCAGGGTGCTTTTGCGAGAGGGCGGCTCCCATGGCCATGCTTGATGCCTCCGTTTCCACTGCGTATGGAAGGTCTGGGCGAGGAATTGGCGTAGGATTGGGGCTGAAGTGAATCGAGCCTTAAGTTCCTGGAAAGCTCTTTCTGCATCCTCTGTCCATTGAAATTTTGTATTGCTCTTTTTTAGTAACGGTGTGATGGGATGTACTATTTGTGAGAATCCCGGGATGAACCGGCGGTAGAAGTTTGCGAAACCTAACATGCTCTGGACTCCCTTGAACGAGTTTGGTGATGGGCAGTTTAGAATCGCATCTACCTTGTCTACATCCAGAGGGATTCCATTCAGACTGAGAATGGAACCAAGGAACTCCACCTAGGAAACATGGAATGAACACTTTTCAAGCTTGGCATAGAGCTGATCCTGGTGGAGTTTTGCAAGTATGGATCAAACGTGTTTGACCTGGTCTTGTTTTGATGCGGAGTACACTAGGATGTCGTCAATGTATACTGGAGCATAGACATCAATTAATTCCCTTAAAACATTGTTCATGAAATATTGAAACGCAGCTGGCGTGTTGCAAAGGCCAAAGGGCATTACTTGATATTCATACAGGCCATACTTGGTACGAAAGGCAGTTTTCCATTTGTCACCCTTTTTAACTCAGACAAGGTGATATGCTCCTCTTAGATCTAGTTTTGTGTAGATTTGGGCGTCTTTGAGTTGATCAAGCAGTTCAGGAATCAATGGCAGGGGATAACGGTTTTTGACGGTAATCTGGTTCAGTGCGCGATAGTCGTTGCACATTCTTAGGTCTCCTTCCTTCTTCGGTATGAAGAACAGGGGACTGGCTGCCGGGGACTTCGAGGGATGGATAAACCCGTTTGCCAGGTATTAGTCGAGATAGGACTTCAGGTGCTGGTTTTCTGGTTCTGTGAGTGTGTAGATTCGTCCACAAGGGATCGGGGCGCCGGGTATCAGGTCAATCTGGTAATTGTATGGTCTGTGTGGAGGTAGGGTATTAGCTTGTTCCTTCTGAAATACGTCTTGAAAATCCTGGTACTCTCTTGGTAGGGACCCGGCCGCAATTGTTCCCAGCGTAGAGGTTCTGACGATGATTGATTGTTTCTCTTGGTGATAACACGTTTGAGCACAGGTCTCTGAGAAGGCCAACTCCCTTGCTCACCAATCTATTCGAGGATTATGAGCTACCAATCATCAGTTGGAACTCAGGTGCCTTGATGAGGTCGAAAGCGATATATTCTTGATGCCCATCCTGGCACAGAAGGGTTAACGTTGCAGTGTATTGGGATACTGGACCGGAGGCTATTTCTGGGCCATCGACAGTGGTTACAGTGTCTGTCGTTAACTTTGGACATAAAGGAAGTCCCATCTTTGCTGCGAGATCTTGCTCTACGTAATTCCCAACAGCTCCACTGTCTATGTACGCTCTTGCTGCGTGCATCCGCGATGGTTGTTGGTGATTGATCAGGATCACAGGTAGTGGAAAATGGGAGGTCTGTAGTTCACTTTCTTTGCTCGACAAGTGGACCCCTACACTTGCCGGGCTGGGCAGTTTTCTGACTCCTTGGTGGGGACTTCCTTGTCCGTAGCTCCCACTATCCTTCTCGGTGGCTTCACTAGTCACTCCTTGAGAATGTGACCCGATTTTCCACAGTACAAACATAATTGCTGTTGCCTCCTCTTATCTCTTTCCGCCTTAGTCAAGGGGGATCTGACGCCTCCAATCTGCATTGGTTCCCCTGTGCCTTCTGTTGATCGAGAAACATTGTCCCTTGAACGTACATAAATAGGGCGAGAGTCGGGTCTGGTTCGATCTGCTCTTCGGTCTTCCAATCTTTGATCTAGCTGAACCACAAGGTTAATACATTCTGCACAGTCTTGAGGGGGGTCCACTACTTGTACGAGGACATCCTTTAGCTCTCCCCACAGACCTGTATGAAATAACGTGGTTCGCTTCTCTACAGGCCATTCAGCTTCAACCACAAATCTATTGAACGTGGCGATGTATGTCAATAGGTTTTGGTTCCCTTGACGAAGGGATAGAAGTTTGTTGTATAGAGCCTGTCTATGAGTACGACGGGTGAAAAGTTTTTTCATTTCCTGTTGAAAACCCCTGAAATCGTGTAACAGAGGATCGTCTTCAGTCACAAATGGTACTGACCGTCTGCAGCACTTCCGCTCAAATAAGATAGCAGAAATGCGACCCGTGATTGGTCATTTGGAAAGGCCCCGGGCCTGCAAAGGAAGTGCAGATGGCACTGGTTCATAAAAATGGCATATTTCTTAGGATCCCCAGTGAATCGCTCCGGTGACGCCAAGGGAACTGCCCCAGGAAGGGTTATCTGAACAGGGCTGGCTGATGGTACTGGTGTTGTACACACGTTTCCCGGCAATGGTGCATGTCCCGCTTGCGACTGGAGAAGTTGTTGGCTTAGGTCATCAGTTTGTTCTTTAGCAACTATCAGCTCTCTCCTCAAGGTGTTGGTCTCCTGCCGGGCTGCGTGCACTTCGGAGCGTAACTACCTCAACATTTGGGCTAACTGGTCGGTTTCTGACGTTTCCATTCCCGGTCTGGACTTCCGACCACTTCGAACCCTTCCCTGGACTTTGCTCAAACAAGCACTGGGCCTGAAATACAGGATTACCAGAGGTCAATTCCCTATTGATCTTGCTTCTCTGGCCCCCCTTCTTCCGTGGGTCCCGACCTTCCCCACGGTTCTCTCCTCACCTTGTTTTTTTATGTTGGGTGCTCTCCGTCCTGCCTTCGTTGCAGGGGTGCGTTGGGTGATCCGGGCTGGAGGTTGCCTAGTTGCTTCACTGGCACGGGCCCGGTGGACGGGGCTTACTGCCACTTGAGCCCGGCCGGTAAGTGGAATGAGCCTTACGAAAGCTCTGATGGCTCTAGTCCCTTTAATACTGTGTCTTTCTTTCCTTAGGTGGTGAAGGTCTTGAGGATGGTGACACGCTGCTGAGGTAAGTAGGAGTGCGGAGCGTGATGCTTATTGACTTCCTTCGCACTAACCAATGTTCGCCTTTTCCGTGTCCTTTTAGGTGCCGCAGTAACCCAGCATGGAAGCGAGCTGAGGAGATGAGCGGCGGTGAGTAAGCGCGATGTGCTGCACCTCTTAAATGTTTTTGTGCTAACCTGATGTGTCTTTTCCCCTTTTTCAGATCGGTGGATGCTCCGGAGCAGAAGTTGTCCGATCGACGGGAGTTCAGGTATGGATCAAACTCTCTTTGCAAATTCGAGAGAGCTAAGTATTGCTGAATGCTTACTAACATCTTTTCTTCTATTCTTCTCCCCTTTTTTCGTAGGGCGCAGCGTGCCGAGATGAAGATGACTCTGCCGTAGGAATCCACAAGATTGGGAAGAGCCGGACAGAAGTTGGATGCTCTTCAAGCTGAGTATTGGTAACGATGTTCTTGTTCTTGCAGGTGCGCTGGCGCTGAAGAAAGAAGTGGGCCTCTTTAGGAGATCCGAGCACAGTGAGTGTCACGCTGCAGGTGCTGAGAAACGCAAAGCATCTTGTTCAGGCCGGGCGTGGTTTAAATAGTCTGTAGGTATCCCAGGTATCCCTGGGCTGAGCCACACCCGAAAGACTGCTCATCCAGTTCAAGGAACTGAATTACATGAGGGCATCCATTGGCCCAAAAAACATTGCAAGTCCAATGCTAAGTGGATCTCAGGACTGTGTGTGAGCTTGGTGCCAAAGGCGCCAAGTCTGAGTCCAAGTAGGTCTCTGGGGAGATGGAGAGGCCCTTAGGGGCCGACTAGGTTATCGTGACCTGGCTCAAGCCTGATATGCCGGGGATATGCTGAGAGACTGGGGGCAGGAATCGTGACACGCTATTGGACGTCTAGGTTGTTGCTTACTTATGTAGCCTAATTATTTCTATTTGCCCTCTATTGAGATGTTTTTAAGTATCATAATTAGAATTATAATTGTAATTATCACTTCTGTATGTGTCTATGTAAAGCCATTTGAGGAAATTAACTAGTTTTAATTGTCACTTTGCGAAATGTGAAATTAATTTTAGATAATTTTAGATAAGTTACTTATTAATGTAATCATTTTTATCTTTCTTTTTATGTGATAATTAATGTTATGAGTTTTGATAAGTTATTTTTTTATGTGTAAAGTTTATATTTGAACTGTATCACATTAATAAAAATACAAATATACCATGTACTGTCCTGGATTAGCTGTCACTGACATATTAGCTCATGTAGGACTTGTTTGGTGAATGTGTTTTGCTCAAATGGCTCATCGTCATTTTGGTCAAATGAGTTAATTCTGGACCTGAAAACTCTTTCCCTTGTTTCCGTTATACTGTGTCATTCTGCCACTTTGCCTGTTATTGTGACAAATCCAAGGAATTCATCCCTTCGCCTCAATGGTGGAGCCACCCGCTTTGGGTGTGGGGAGGTGAGTCTGCTACGCAATACCCGCTCTAAGGGTCAGCACAAGCGGGATCCACTGGGGTTGAGCCCCCCTTTGGGTACCAGGAATGCCCACGTAAAGATTCCACCCTACCTTCTGTCAATTCAAACTCCCCAATGTTTATTGGTTATATGGGAATTGAATATGATAATCAGATACAGGGCCCCTTTAAAGTGACAGCAGAAGAAACCTGGCTAAAGAAACCCAAATCCCATGCAGGGCTGAGACGTCAAATACCCTACAAGGGGATGAGAGAAGCAACGGCACAAAGAGGGTTCAGCAGGCCATAGCCCACACAGGGATAATGACCTGAGTACCCCAGCCCAGGAGGTGGTCAGAAAAAAGCAAAAATCACAGAATGGCTAAGCGGGCCCAGAGCACACCTGGGCTAAGAAACCAACTACCACAAAAGTGGGTGAAAGAAGGCAGTAATCAAACAGAGCGGAAAAGACTTTGAGCCTACCTGAGGCTAACACTATGACCAACACTGGAGGAACAAGGAGTGAACTTCGTTTTTGTTGTGAATACTGACCTAATCAGGTCAAGAGAACTCATTCAAGGAGAACGGATAAACCAGAGACTGCTCAGACTACCTGTTGAGGCCATTATATGAACCAAAAGAACAGTTGAGACATTTTCTTTTTGGAAGCATTCTACGGAACCTGTGAGAACTCTTTGGTGGGGGTCAGAAAACCAGCCACCACAAAGTGGGAGTAACCTTGTACTATACTAAGCTGGAGCTTGGATTCTGTTTCTTTCTTTCAAGCAATAACCACCCACTGCATGGGATGTACTGGATGGTAATGGCCCGAGCCTGAGTTAATAGACCTGAGAGTAGTGAGGGCCTTTAACGAGGGCCTGGGTCATTCCCCCGAGTACAGCCTGTGGAACTTGTGCTCATTGCTATTAGCATCCCGGGTTTCCAATCCAGAAATCCGGGGTGCTGACAGCAAAGTCATTTTTATGCATTAACGGGACGGCTCGTACCATCCCATTCATTCATACAAGATACTTAACTAAGGTTGCCACTGTGGAGCTGGAAGATGGGGATCCAAGCAGAGCACCTCTTCCATTTCGATGGCAGCCCAGGAGGTGGAACGGAGGTGGGTGAGTCATGCTAAAAGAATAAAGTGAGTGGGTTAGGGGTGTCGGGAGGGGAGGGAAAGGTGATCAAGGGGAGGGTGAAGGGAAGATTTTGGGGCGGGAGATCAGCAGGCTTGGATTGTGAAATTGCAGGCTTGGATCGTGGGATTCAGCCCCGCTATTCGGGCAAAATGATTGATTGGCTCCCCGCCCCAGGTGCTAATCTTTTTTATCATAGATTTGAATGAAGGACAGAGTTTATTTGTTGCACATCCTGACGAACACCCATTTGTTGTTTTCTAGCATAGGGAAACCATCATAGAGTTTGGGAATGTAGGGATTAGGGGAAGTTGTCTTGAATTTCTTCAATAAATCATCTGAACCAAACATTTCCTCTGTCCGTCTCCTTTGTCTAACATACCACAGTTCCTTTACAATGCATCTGTACCACATGACCAACATACAGGATCCTGCCATGTTGCCGCCAAACTGGATCCTGTGACCTGGTTTCCTTTTGTGATTAGTAACATCTTCACCTTGTAACGCCATTGGCACAAGTTGTGCCTTGTGTATTTATTTAACACCACTTTTCGGCTGGCATTAGAATTTTTGTTAATTACGCTATTTAGTACTGCAGCATATGTAGAAACAACATTCCTGTGGCCATGCTAGATTTGGGCCAGATTTTCTGGAATTGCGACCCAGCCAAAAATGGCTCCCCTGATCGCCGATCTTGAAAAATCCAAAAGCCCAGGACCCACATAGAGGGTACACGTGGGTGGACGGCATCCACCCACTTTTTTCAGAGCGCTGACTCCATCCTCATTTGCTGTTTTTAAGTGCACACCTCGGGTATGGACGGACCGACCTGCAGTTTGTAACTTTCAGTCCAAGCAGCACACACTGATTCCTTAAACCTTTGGAGTACATTAAATTGACACCAAAAAACCACACAGGTTAGTTATTTCTAAAAGTTCAGGTGCACCACCATGTGTTGCCCTTATATGCACGTGGGCGAGTGCACTAAATAGAAGAAACAAAACCGATCGTAGCAGATCGTTTTTTTTGTCTCGGATGTATTTCAAAATGAACCTACGCTGCAGAGAGCAGCCTGCCAAAAATTAGAAAACATGCTTAACTGGTTTTTAAATATCTAAGAAATGATTGAACTCTTGCCTGAACATATATGATATACACACATGGCTGATGTCTGGTTTTTGGCCCCTAGGTAACTCGGTATGCCAAGTTTCCAGGCATCTTGCGACTATGCCCATCACTAACTCCATTCAGAACATTGTGAAACCATGGAAAGGGTAAGCCACCCTTCTTTTGCATTTTCCATATTACAGCAGAGAGGCAGTTTATTACAGAGACGCTAACTGAGACATGTATCTCTTTTTCCCGTCCCTCCTGTCATCTTACAGGTGGGCACACTATCAATAACTTCAGACAACGCTGTATTAAAATAAGATAAGGCATGCAGTCTGGTGCCTTTTGATAGCCCTGAAGAAAGTGGTACATTAACATCAATCCCCTGAAACCGGTTGGCTTATAAACAACCTAGTCTAGTGAGATACATGAAATGTCATAGCTGAGGGTTGTGTTCTTTTATCTCTCTCTAAGAAACTGATAGAGAGACATCACGAACAGCACGAACATTAGACAGAGTGACCTAACGATCTGTAGGAATCTCTGGTGTTTAAGTGGGGTCCTTACTCTACTAACTGAAACCAATCACATAAACTGCAAGTAATTCTTACAGCAGTGAGTCCTCTGCAATGGTACACGGATGAAGTATCATCTAACACCAGTTAAGAGGATGACTTTTTTCCATCCTTTTTAGACAACCTTTTTGTAAGTTTGCTTTTTTGTTTTTTTTTCTTTTGTTTTTTAACTGCTTCTGCTAGACGTAGAATCCAAAATAAAATTCAAAACAATTCATTTGAATATCAGATGAGACATACCTACTCCCTTGGTCTATCTAGCATGTGCCTTTTAGCCAAAAACTCATGCTGTTGCAGTGAGAATCCATGACTGTTGATAGGGAGAGTTTTCACTTTCCGGTTGTCCCACCACTCCCCGACGAGGACTGAACAGAACTTTGTTAATAAAGGCACGATTGAAATAAGGGCAACACATGGTGGTGCACCTGAAATTTTAGAAATAACTAATCTGTGTGGTTTTTTGGTGTGATAAGAGACTTGGGTAACCCACAGATGGCATCCCCAAACAGTCCTTTCTGTGTTTTGTAGTACATTAAATTGAGTAATGACAAAAGCTATTATTATACTGCCTAAAGCACACAAAATCCACCATAAAGTGCTGTACAAATGTGGCATTATAAATCATTGATCACATCCAGAAGATAAATAAAAGAAACCAAAGTATCAGAGGTAAGTAGAAGGGGTGCGATCGATTCATTTATCTGCTTCTCAGGATCATGTGATTGCACTGCCCGTTCCCTCTTCATGAGCAGTTTGACGTCAGAATGCCCGTTCCACAGTGGGGTCTTCTGCTAATGTGAGGATGACTGGGTGTTATGTTAAGTTTTGTTTCTGCTTATAACGCACCGTAGCCTGCAGGCATCAGGGGGATGGATCGGCAGCTTAATTATTATTTTATGACCTCTGAATAGGCACTTTTTAATATTTTCTCCAGTTTCTTGGAAGCTCTTCATCTGTGGACACCTTTGACCTGCTGGGCCAGAGGTTTTATCTTTCTGTAAATGGTAACGTTCTCTTTATAAAAACTGCAAAGCCTTGCATGCGGCAACCCTGACATCCAGTGCCTGCTAAATATTGATTTTCGGTTTTCTAATTACTTCATAAGCTTTCAGTCAAGGTGAGATTGCCTTCTCGTGATAAGATGAATACGGAGTGAATGCCTCCCTTTTTAGGTCATATGGATAATCTCTTAACCCAATATTGGCCTCTTTTCCCTTGCAATGTTCCCCACCCAAAAACGAACTCCACTACGTCTGCATGCACAATGGGCACACAGGTGCAGTCACTGATAGTTCCTGCCTGAACCAATACTGTGCTGTGGGAGGTTGAAATCATATGCACATTTGTATTGTCTGCCAATACATTTGATCGCATATGTCATTCTGACTAGATAAGCAAAAAACATCCCACCTTTATTAACCTCAGGGCCCACCAGCGTGCTCCTCACGGCCTAAAAGATAACCTCAGGTTCCCTTTCCCATTTTCAGGTTGCACTGGTCCTGGAGTGAGCCTTACTGTCATCTTCCAAACTATCGAACTCGTTGTCCTCAATCCCCCATCATGTCACTCGTGGTTATTCTCCTACCTAGATTCAGGGGGTGAGAGGCACTGACTCACAGCTAGGCAACAGTTAGTCCTGCGCGTTTCTCTGGCTCACATATTTGTATTAATGGTTGAGCAGTCAAAGTCAAACCTTAGGAGGTTAGTACTGTATTTTAAGATACCGTTTAACTCAATGTAATTAAGCGTTCACGCAATCCGGGCAGGCCGGATCGGGTGGTAACGGCCCAGGGCCCAAGTAATAGTCCTGAGCACAGCAAGGGCTTTACCGATAGACCACGGTGCCATTACCACCTGCTCCGGTGGACCAGATCAGGTGTCAGTGCTATTAGCCCCACAGGTTTTAAATCCGGAAACACAGGGTGCTAAGATCAATGTATTTTGTTTCAATTAACAAATACTTACTTAAGATGGCCACCATGAATCTAGGAGGTGGGACTCCATAGAGAACCCCTCTTCGATTTCCTTGATGCCCCAGGACGCTGGTGCGGGAGCAACAGCAGTTGTGCAGCCACTGCTGAAAAAATCAGGTAAGTGGGAGTTGGAAGGGACCAGTGACCCTAGGGAAAGGGAGGGGAGGATGAGGGAAGATGGCGGGGCAGGGGAAGATGGCAGGGAGGGGAAGCAGCCATCAGGCTGCTTCAAATGCGGGCTTGGTTCGTAGGATTCAGCCCACGATCCGAGCAATCTGATTGGCTGGATCCCCCACCCTGTGTGTTAACATTCAAAATGAGCAGGTCAAAACAAAAATCTTATGAAAATAATAGTTGGTCTTCTGAGAAGGTAAGCAGAATCCTATGCTGGTAACAGGTAAGTAAGCTTTATATAGCATAGTCTTTTCAGTGTTCAAATGTCAGGACCCACCACTTAGGGTTACTAGCAATGCCCAATGTCATGTAGATACACAGCATACCAAATCCATTTGCAAGGTCGCCTTTGGATTCAAATTCGTTCAACCAGGAATCATTTTATTATAGAAATGAAGGGGAGAGATGGACTAGCATCTAATTGGCTGAGCAGGATACAGCACAGATGCTACAGTAACTACCCCTCCCCCACAATATTACGTGTATCCCCAATGATAAAGATAGGGCCCAGTCTAGCAGGTCTGTGATTGTGGTCATCCAACCTTGGTTGGTCCTGACTGCTGTCTCTGAAAACTTTGCAAACTCAAAGGTTAACAGTTGCAGGCTCCATCTCTGCTTGGGCAGCAACAGGTCCGGTAGCAACGAAGAGGTTCTGCAAGCAATCAGGACAATGGAAGTGCCACTTATGAAGGTGCGGGTCTGAAGGTCGGGCACACTGCTAAAGCTAGGGAATGGTGCAGCTATGCTATAAGCAGCAAGATGAAGTCGGGACCCTGCTGTGGCAGTTCAAGTATGATTTTCCAGTGCATTTAGAGTTCTAGGCTTTTTTGTCGACAACAAGCCTTTGGCGCTACCTGTTATTGGTGCTCCAGGTGTTCCCAGCTCCTGTCACCTCTTGTCAAGTCCAGACAGGCATGAGCAGCCAGGCACTGACTGGAAACAGGGCAGGCTTGGGGCACCACCTGTACCCGCCCTGTTATGGGAGGGGTGGACTGAGGCACCAGTTCTCTCTGATCTCTTGAGAAGTGTGGTGTCCCCAAATACTGACACAGCTTTGTCATCAGACAGACATTGATAAGGTGCCGCAGCAGAGTTCCTCGAGGTCTGCATTGGGTTGACATTGTCTTTTCATGCCGGCAGACTCATTCCATGGTTGGACAATATAAAGGTACCGAATCCCAGACTAAATCGGGAAATTGGGAAGCTGAATGCACACTCAGCTACCAATCACAAGGTTTTTTTTGTTGGATTGATTGTTTATTTATATAGCGCCTATACACAATGTGTTTCAAAGCACTTCAAGGAGGGAGGGAACATAGGATAATACAGTTACATTCAGTTTATGTTTTTGAAACAATACAGAATGTGAAAAATAACTATCGTAATAGGCCTGTCAACATTTCTTATAGTGCAAGTGCATAGAACAAGTAAGGCAAGAGGTAATGGAAAAGAAGGAGAATAAAGCAAGCAGTAACATTACTATGTCTGACGACAATTGATGTAGTGCAGGAGGTAAACAAGAGGAGGGGTGGGAGGGGGAGACGGGGGGATATGAGTGGGGAGAGGGAGATGAACAAGGCACGCTACTGAGCAAATTTGTCAGTGACAAATTTAAAAAGCAGGGGTGGGGGAGGGACAAGAACAAGGGGGGAAGAGGGGAGACAGACAAGCTGCTATCAAAAGTCTAGGGAACAGATGATAGGAGTAAGTGCTAAGAGGAACAGATGATAGGAGTAAGTGCTAGGAGGGGAAAGGCTGAGAGGAGGGAGAAATAAGTATGATGGGGAGTAGGGAGATAGTAGAAGAGGAGGGAATTTTGGAGGGGGAAGGGGTAGAAGGAAGGTAAGGTGGGAGGAATGGGGGGTACACAGAGCCAAAAAAGGGGGGAGAAAGGCAGGGTGAGGGCACATAGACACTCAAGGGGGGCATGGGGGCACACAGACACTCACGGGGGGAAAGGGGGCACACAGACACTCACGGGGGGCATGGGGGCACACAGACACTCACGGGGCGGCGATCCGGCGCAAACCGTGGTGGACAGGGGTAGACAGGGGCCTTAGGATGGGGCCTAGGGAGGAGGGCTGGCCAAGCCTGCCGGCCTCCTCATTGGCCATGATGTAAGCAGCCATGGCCAATCCTGGGCCCCATGCATACCAGCCCCAGCACTCCGGTGCCTGAACAAAGGGCACCGCCATCTTGGCATGGCAAAGTCAGCAAGGATAATATGTGCGCACTCGCACAAACAATAATGGAAAACGAAGCGATTTTGGGCTCAGGTACAGCATTTGGACAAAGGAGAATGACGCACATGTCCACAGAAATAAAGTACCTTCCGAAAATCCATTTTGTTCGCACAACGTGCACCACTCACTGTAACCCAGGGGGCAAGCCAGGCAAGAGTGGAAGTGCAATCAGTGCACTAGGAGGCCGTCCGATGCAGGGAGAAGTGGCAGCTGCAGCCGCTCCGGCGGCCGCAGCAGGAGAAGAAGGTGCATCGTTTCAAACTTTGGCCTGTGACCTAATCACTGCAGGTTACAACATTCAACGTTTCTCTAGCTACTTCCTGGTCATTCACTCAAGATGTGGATTATGCTGAGGAATGGGCGTTCAGTAATGATGCTGACCCTTGGGTACTTGGCACACGAATGCATACGGAACGCCATTTCTTGGCAACATCTCTGTCTGAGGTAAGGGATTGCTACTGGTAAAGGGGCCTAACTATATACCACATTTATGATGGGCCAGCGCTAAACATCCTCTCTACATTCAAGATACAGGGTGTGTCCTACAACATACAGGCAGTCCCCGAAGAAGGATCAAAGATCTAAAATGCATTGGACAAATTGTTTCTATTTGTGTGTCTTTTAGCATTGAACTGGATGTATTTTTTATTCTTTGACTCAAATTAAAGTTGTAAGTTTATTTATCAAATTTAATTAGCTTGATTGAACGCTATTTCACTTATGGGGCAGTTTATGCACACTAAAGGGTTACACCCGGAGCCAAGAAGGGTCTTTGTTCTCTATTGTTTACGCTGAGGAATCCCACATATTGGGCAGATATCGACCAGATCAGTCTGGACTAAGCTGCTCCCGCTATTCCGAGGCAGATAAAATGTGCAATCACAGACAAGAGCTATTACAGACCCACCAAAAGCAACGGCCAAGTGGCCTTTGGGAACCATACAATCTATACATATTGGTAGAAGCACCTGGTTGAGGTGGGAAGCAGGGATGGAACCTAGATCTCGCCCTGAGTAGAGGAGGAACAGGTGGCAGAAGGGGGAGGAAATGTTGCCTAAGTAATTTCTAATGCTGTTAATAAGGTGATGTTGCGTAGTATTAGTGCAGTGCATATTGTTAAGAATGGCAATGATTTTGTTGGAAATGAGTACATATTACAGTGCTGGATGGCTGGGCAGTCATAACTCTCACTTGCGGGTTGAACCAGCCTACCCCTTGTTCCGAAAGAAAATGAAAACACACCTCTTCAACTAACCACTGCACTGTTTTTTCTCCATGCTCTTAACCTCTGTATTGTTACTAGCTCGTAAATGTTATAATAACTGATGTAACCTATTTGACTGCAATTGTGAACATCTCCACAACCTCCCCCTTGTAGGTTTTGTCATTTGGGTGCATTGTTACTTGGCAATAAACATAATAAAACATATTGCAAAAAATATCATCACTGACTGACTCACAATAACAAAGTTTACCAGTTTACTTGGCACTGAATTTAAAAATGCCATGCCACAATGAAAACATGTCCAACTGGCTGCACAATGTAGACCAGTCTAGACACGTGATAACATATTACAGTAAAACATACCATGTTACATTAAGACATACTGAGACTGGTTGCACCAAAATGCCAGTCAAAGCAGTAACACTTATCATGGTTATTTATCACAGATGCCCAGAAAAATATTCAATGTCATAGTAAGAAACGGCTAGACTGGCAGCACCCAAATGCCAGTCTAGCCAGGTTATTACACTTAGCGGGACTGCTTTATCAGAGATTCCCAGTTAAGAAAAAGTCAAGCCAAAGTAAGAAATCACTAGACTAGCTGCACTAAAATGCCTGTCTAGCCACTAGTAACACATATCATGCCAGCTTAGCCTGGAAATGGATGGCCATTACAATTTAGCGCACAACCCTACCAAATCAGCCTAGCCAGGCATATTCCTCACACCCCTACTTCTCTCCCCAATGTACTCCTTTGCTCCCATCTGCACTAAATGCACAGACATCTATTTCAGCACAGCAGGACATGAATCTGCACTGCAGAACACCAACAAGCAGTCCACATTGTATCCAAGCCCAATCAGCCTCTCCCACCAATTCTGCTGCACTGCAAACCCACCACCTAATCCATTCTCAGATGGCACACGGCTGCACCCCAGACTTCACACTCTTTCTGTCCAGACAAGCCGAAACACTCTGCCAAGCTTGAATCCAAACCTGAGACATTGCATGTTATGCCTACCACTACCACAGGGATTCCTACTGACTCTTCTTGCCATATGATGTCTATTCCTATACATGGAAGTGCACCCACGATGCATCCTCACCCCATTCCTAGTGCTAACCTTACCCCGGCATCTGTAAACAATAACAAACGCCACAGAGCATGCCCAGCCTCTACCATCGACAGGCCAAACATAACTGGACACACTCTAAGCCTGCACACTTAAGCACCACTTACACCAACACACAACATTGTGCCCTCAGCAACTCCTAATCTGCAGACTATGCATCCCACCAGCCATAACCTTGATACAATTCTAGCCTGGCACACAACAGGAAGCACCTAGCCATCCAACAGCATTACCCGCACCCTTAGGGTCAGGTTCAGAACCTTCACCTCAGAGCTCTTTAGGGGCAGCCAGACTATCAAGACTCTGCTCTCGCACCAGTGCCCCAAAACTAGCCACCCACCAATGAGGAACTACTCCCCCCACACCTATCTGCACAGTCAAGCAGGCCCAGGCCCTGCAGTGTGCACTAATGAATGTTCGCTCCCTTGAAGCACACGCTATTGATGGCCACAGTCCTATACTTGAGCAGCACCTTTGTATATCGCTTACCTGCTCCGGATCATCCTGCTTCTGCTTACCTGCTCCAGATCATCCTACTTCTGCTTACCCGCTCCGGATCATTCAGCTTCAGCTTACCTGGTTCTTACTCCACGCCGCAGCTATCTCCAGTCAAGAGGGGACTTCTACACCGGCACCTGTAAGAACAAAGAAGAACAGTGTGAACATGTGCACTTCAGTAATGCTGCGCATACCCACCAAATCTTCCCGTGATGCTGGAATCCAGATTAGTTGCACAAGCGCACAAACCCCTGTAAGAAAGAGAGACATTATTCATTGCGCTCGCTCCAATAATGCGGACACTTATTTCACTGCACTCTCTTTGTCTATGCAGTGCATACTTACCAAAAGCCTCTGTGCAAACTTCATGGGTATCAGGCAGGTAGTTGGGGCAAGCTGGGTGGAGGCTTGGCAGGCCTGGCATAGGCACACAAAGAACCCAAAACAAATCCCTCCATTCAGTCCTTCCTAGTGTTTGTAGTAACTTCCTGGTTACCACTTCCTGTTGCCAAACAGGAAGTGCATGATAACTCATGAGCTCTCTAGTGTTTGGGTGTGGCTGGCTATATAAGCCACACCCAAGATTCTTCCAGTGCTTCGTGTTGCTTACTGTGAGCTGTATCAGCAACACACTTGCCGTGCTCTGGATCATCCTGTTTCTGCTTACCTGCTCCGGATCATCCTGCTTCTGCTTACCTGCTCTGGATCATCCTGTTTCTGCTTATCTGCTCCAGATCATCCTGCTTCTGCTTACCTGCTCCAGATCATCCTACTTCTGGTTTCCTGCTCCGGATCATTCAGCTTCAGCTTAAGTGGTTCTTACTCCACGCCGCAGCTATCTCCAGTCAAGAGGGGACTTCGACACCGGCACCTGTAAGAACAAAGAAGAACTGTGACAAGCGCACTTCAGTAACGCTGCGCATACTCACAGAATCTTCCCGTGACGCTGGAATCCAGATTAGTTGCACGAGCGCACAAACCCCTGTAAGAAAGAAGAGACATTATTCATTGCGCTCGCTCCAATAATGCATACACTTATTTCACTGCGCTCTCTCTGTCTATGCGGTGCATACTTACCAAAAGCCTCCGTGCAAACTTACCTAACCACCAAGTCTCCAGTAGCACTGAACCCAGACTCGAGGCGCTAATACCACACAATTTCTCCTGCAAGGGAAAGGGAGAGACATTATCAGGCGCGCTTGAATTGAAGGCGCTGCGCAAACCTACCAGCAGCTAGCTTCTACACGCAGCGCTACTCACCCACAAAAATACCGGAAAAAAAAGACAATACAGACAATTTTGAACACAACATTCTCTGCACAACGTTCACTTGTGGGAAGGACTTTCTAGCCAGTGAAGAAACTGGCGCCTTGAACTCTCGGACTCGCTGTGAAGGCATAAAACAGCGTTTGGCATCTGAACTCAGCCTACAGACATTGGCACCAATCACATTAGTGAATCGCGCCCCTGCAAATGCAGGATGGAGTGCACACCCTACTAAAGATCAAGGTAAGCCCATAGGGGGACATCACAGCACACAGTAAAGAGAAGGGAAGGGCCCAGAGGAATCGGGTGAATTCAGGTCTGAGTGTACACCTTGTATTTGACAGGTATTCCTCCGGGTGAAACAGGGGAAGTGAAGACTCAGGGTCAAGGGAGGCTCGTCCATCGCTCCTGCAGAGAGACAGGTGAGTGTGACAGAACCAGAGCCATCCTCAATACCTCTGCTCGAGCAATGGAAACCTCTGAGGTAGACCAGCTTTCCCTATTTTTAGGTGAACAACGGGCTGAGGTGCATGCAGCCCGCTCAGAGACAAATTCCTTAAGGCGCGAACAGGTAGTCAATAGCGACAAAACAGACGATTTGGCAAGACAACTCCTACAGACCCAAGCTGGTCTAGCACCCCTACCAGGTGGAGTTCCACAGGGGCAGCCTACCGTGGCACCTGTAGCCACACCCGTTCAGGTATTGCTTCCAGGCAACATACCTTTAGCACCCCCGGAACGCTTCTCTGGGGATCCCAAGAAATTTGGAGTGTTCATTAATCAATGCCGGCTACATTTCATATGCAAACCAGACACCTTTCTGAACGACCAAGCTAAAGTAGCTTTTGTCCTCTCCTATTTAGGAGGGCATGCGGCGGACTGGTCTGTCCTGTTAGTGCTTAGGGATGACCCTTTACTGAGAAATTACCCAGGTTTTCACTGTGAACTGGAAAAACTATTTGCCATCGGACTCGAGGTCCGGCTCTGGATGATGAGCTACTCTATCTGTGACTGGGTGGTCAGGATCTTATCTCATATGTCGCCACATTCAATCGCTTAATAGCCGAATCAGGTTGGCCAGAGGAGAAATGAATAATGTTATTTTATCCAGTTACGAGAGGAGAATTAAAAGATGTCTTGGCGCAAGTAGTTAATCCTCCCAAAGATGCAGTGAATAGATCGACCTAACTATGCAAATAGATCACCGGTTACAGGATCGCAAGGCCGACCAAACCAGATCAGAGCATAGACCAGTGTATGTCCGACCAAAGGAAGCGTCCCATCAACAGGCCTCAGAAATACACTCAGAGCCCATGCAATTGGGTGTTCTCAGGGGCCACTCACCAAGGCGGAGAGAGAACGGAGGCGTCAGGAAAAACTTTGCTTATATTGCGGCCAATCTGGTCACTTCCTCCAGAACTGCATGATTAAACCCCCACGGAAGACAGTGGGGGTACTAGATAACACAGGGGAAGACACAGGGCAGGTAGCGGAAAACTCCAACGCCCGGCAGATGTAGAGATCGGTCTGTTGAGCCAGGAACAGAGCACTCAGATCTCACATTTCAGTACTCCTGTGGTTTTGGTAGACCCTTCACAGCCCACCCAAATGCATGCCCTCAAGGCTTTCATAGACAGTGGGGCTATTGGGAACTACCTGGACATAAACACTGCAAAGACCTTGGGATTAGCATTCCACCACAAGGACACCGCAGAGAGCGTGACAGCTGTGGATGGCACACAACTCCTTTTGGGACCAGTCACACAGTGTACTTCCACCATCACCTTAATCTGCCAAGATGGCCACAGAGAAGGTATTAGATTCGACCTTATCGCTGCACCCCAATTGCAGCTGATTCTTGGGATACCGTGGCTAGAGACACACAACCCAAAGATAGATTGGCGAGCTCGAACTTTACTCTTTTCCACAGAATGTGCCTCTTGTTACGACATCAAAGGAAGCCAATTGTTATCTTCACAGGAAAAGATAGCAGGTTTAGGCTTGGTGTGCACTTTTCCAGAGGAATACCAAGAGTTCCAGGATGTGTTTGTGAAGGAGCAAGCTAATACACTACCACCACATCGAGTTTATGACTGCTAGATCGACCTGCAACCAGGGGCACAAATACCATGCGGCCACATTTATGCATTAACCGAGGAAGAAAACACTCATCTACGGACCTACTTGGATCAATACCTGGCCAATGGCTTCATTAGACCATTTAAGTCACCAGCCACCTCCCCACTCTTCTTCGTACCGAAGAAAGAGGGGGACTTAATAACGTGTATGATTACCAGGCCCTAAATCAAGTCACCATAAAAAATAAGTACCCGTTACATCTGATACCAGTACTCATAGACCAGGTGAAACAAGCGAAGATTTTCACCAAGCTAGATTTACGCGGCGCATATCACCTGATACGCATGAAGAAAGGGGACGAGTGGAAGACTGCGTTCCGTACCCGCTTTGGCTTGTATGGATACCAGGTCATGCCCTTTGGGCTTTGCAATGCCCCGGCTGCGTTCCAGCATTTTATGAATGATGTGTTAAGGGAACTCCTCGATGTCTGCGCAGTCGTCTACATCGATGACATTCTGATCTACTCCACCACTCCCCAAGAGCACGTAACCCACGTGTGAGCTGTACTCCGCAAACCGCATGAAAACCAACTGTACGCAAAGCTAGAAAAATGCTCCTTCCACGTCACCGAGGTGGAGTTTCTGGGATATGTACTGACACCGTAGGGGATCGAGATGGACAATTGAAAAGTGGAAGCAATCCTCACTTGGTCCTCACCCACGTCTGTAAAGGGAGTAAAGAGTTTCCTAGAGTTTGCAAACATTTATCTACGCTTCATACCAGGATTCTCACAAATTGTACATCCAATAACGTCCTTGCTATGCAAACACTGAAAGTTCGAATGGACACCAGCAGCGGAAGAAGCTTTCTGAGCTCTCAAGGAAAAATTCACCTCAGCCCCAATTCTGCAACACCCACAGCCCGATTTACCGTACATTGTGGAAACGGATGCATCAAGCATTGCCATGGAGGCCGTATTCTCTATACAAAATCCTGAAACCGATGCCTTCACCCCATTGCCTTTTGGTCAAGGAAATTTTCCCAGTGAGAATTAAACTATGCAATTTCTGAGAAAGAACTCCTAGCAATCAAAAGCGCACTGTGTGAATAGCGTCATTAATTACTAGGAGCAAAACACACCATCACAATAATAACAGATCATCGGAACTTGCAATACTTTCGCTCAGCAAAAGCTCAGTCTTCTAGGCAGCTCCGTTGGGCCCTATCCTTAATGGAATATGACTTTGTAATCACCTACCGCCCGGAGTTAAGAACGGGAAAGCGTATGCATTATACCGTATTGGAACAGGAGAGGAAGTCTACAATGCCCCTAACCCGGAGGAGATCATACCCATCCATAAAATTCTCGGCCTCTGCATCGGCCCATCTCCGTTAAATACTCTGCAGGAAACAATAAAAGAAAATATGTCTGAAGAAGACCTACTGGCTTGGGACACGAAGGGAGATCAGTTCACCATTCAAGACAAACTACCATACTACCAAAAACACCTCTACGTTCCAACTAAGGATCTGCAACAAGCAATCATTTCAGACTACCATGACTAGCTGTTAGAAGCCCATCCGGGTATAGCCAAAACCATGAAGAAAGTAAGCAAATCTTATTGGTGGCCAACTTGGCAAGAAGATATTGCCACCTACATAGGCACCTGTGAGGTGTGTGCACAATACAAAACATCCAGGCAGAAACCAGCCGGCCTCCTTCAGCCAATCACCATTCCGCCAGCCCCCTGGCACACAGTATCAATGGACTTGGTCACTGATCTACCTCCTAACTCAGGTTATAATACCATCCTCGTAGTAGTGGACCTCTTCTCAAAAATGGCCCATTTCATAGCTTTAAAAGGTATTCCCTCAGCTCAGACCCTGGCTCAGGTTTTCCTAGACCGAATCGTCAAGTTACATGGATTCCCTACCATAATCGTTTCTGACACAGGCAGCCAATTTGTATCACGTTTTTGGAAAAAATGTTGTGCCCTGGCAAGAGTTGAAGTCCGTCTGTCTTCTAGTCACCACCCTCACACGGATGGCCAAACCGAGCACACGAACCAGACCATGGAACAGTATTTGCGCTGTCTATTACACCAAACATGCCAAAGCTGGACAGAAATTCTATGGATGGCAGAGTATACCTACAACAACTCAACACATTCATCAACCCAAGCAACACCCTTCTTTACTATATATGGTCGAAACCCCAGAACATCGGTCTACGATCCACCAGAAAAGATTGAAATGCCTGCAGTAAAGAATCTACATGCCAGCATCATGAAAGCAGCCAGAGGAGCCATCAGGAACCTACAGCAAGCCAAAGAAACACAGAAAAGAGACGCTGATCGCCATTGACGAAAAGCCCCAGATTATCAAGTGGGAGACTCGGTCTGGCTGCCAACTAGACACATTGCTTTAAAGGGTCCCAAGAAATTTCAGCCTAGATACATCGGCCTGTATACCATAGAAAAAGTAATTAATTCAGCAGCCATGACACTGGCCTTACCTCAACATATGCGTATACATCCCATATTTCACGTGTCACTATTAAAACCAGCACACCCAGGAACCTGAACTTCCACACCTCCCGCACCCATACAAGTGGGTGAAGAAGCACCAGAATATGAAGCAAAGAACATATTAGATTCCAAACAAGTATGAAAGGCCCTGTATTATTTGATTAACTGAAAGGGGTACGGACCCCAGGAAAGATCATGGGAACCCAGAACGCACGTGCATGCCCCCCGATTGAAGCGGCGGAAATTCCATCGGGACCATCCTGAGAAACCAAAGCCCTCATGCACACCATTGGGAGGGGTCTTGAGGGGGAAGACTGTCATGGGTATCAGGCAGGTAGTTGGGGCAGGCCTGGCATAGGCACACAAAGAACCCATAACAAATCCCTCCTTTCATTCCTTCCTAGTGTTTGTAGTAACTTCCTGGTTACCATTTCCTGTTGCCAAACAGGAAGTGCATGATAACTCATTAGCTCTCTAATGTTTGGGTGTGGCTGTCTATATAAGCCACACCCAAGATTCTTCCAGTGCTTCGTGTTGCTTACTTGAGCTGTATCAGCAACACACTTGCCGTGCTCTGGATCATCCTGTTTCTGCTTACCTGCTCCGGATCATCCTGCTTGTGCTTACCTGCTCCGGATCATCCTGTTTCTGCTTACCTGCTCCAGATCATCCTGCTTCTGGTTACCTGCTCCGGATCATCCTGCTTCTTCTTACCTGCTCCGGATCATCCTACTTCTGCTTACCCGCTCCGGATCATTCAGCTTCAGCTTACCCGGTTCTTACTCCACGCCGCAGCTATCTCCAGTCAAGAGGGGACTTCTACACCGGCACCTGTAAGAACAAAGATGAACAGCGTTAACACGCGCACTTCAGTAACATTGCGTATACTCACTGAATCTTCCCCGCGACGCTGGAATTCAGGTTAGTTGCACGAGCGCACAAACCCCTGTAAGAAAGAAGAGACATTATTCATTGCGCTCGCTCCAATAATGCAGACACTTATTTCACTGCGCTCTCTGTCTACGCGGTGCATACTTACCAAAAGCCTCCATGCAAACTTACCTAACCATCAAGTCTCCAGTAGCGCTGAACCCGGACTCGAGGCGCTAATACCACATAATTTCTCCTGCAAGGGAAAGGGAGAGACATTACCAGGCGCGCTCGAATTGAAGGCGCAGCGCAAACCTACCAGCAGCTAGCTTCTGCATGCAGCGATAATCTCCCACAAAAATACCGTCAAACAAAGACAATACGGACAATTTTGGACACTCAACATTCTCCGCGCAACGTTCACTTGTGGGAAAGACTTTCTAGCCAGTGAAGAAACTGGCGCCTTGAACTCTCGGCCTCGCTGTGAAGGCATAAAACAGCGTTTGACATCTGAACTCAGCCTACAGACATTGGCACCAATCACATGAGTGAATCGCGCCCCTTCAATTGCAGGATGGAGTGCACACCCTACTAAAGATCAAGGTAAGCCCATAGGGGGACATAACAGCACACAGTAAAGAGAAGGGAAGGGCCCAGGGGAATTGGGTGAATTCAGGTCTGAGTGTACACCTTGTAATTGCCAGGCATTCCTCCCAGTGAAACAGGGGATGTGAAGACTCAGGGTCAAGGGACGCTCGTCCATCGCTCCTGCAGAGAGACAGGTGAGTGTGTCAGTATGTTAGCCATTACAGAAACATGGTTCCATGATGCCTCTGGCCTACTGCTCACCTTAGCCATCCCTCCTAACTACACCATTTACAGGGCTGACCGACTCAGCGCTTTAGGAGGCAGAGTTGCCCTCATAGCCACATCCTCTCTACATATCAGATCCTCCCCTGTTCCCGCTATTCCAGGATTTGAAATGTTGCTTCTCATGATTTCTACCAACCCGCAAACCAAGTAAATCATACCCCTGATTTACAGGCAACCAAATGGTACCAGCCACTCTGACCTAGATACCCCTCTTTTCATCACTCCATTCATGAAACAAAGGACCAAATTCATCCACTTGGGGGATTTCATTCTCGGATTCAATGATGCATCGGACCCCAAAACTGCAGCGTTAGCATCAGTATTAGCAGACATGAACCTTACAAAATTGATAGAAGCTCCCACCCATTCCAAAGAACGTACCCTGGATTGGATCCTCACGGACAATGCAACTATTGAGATCTCATCCATAATTACATTACAGTGGTCCGACCACTACCACATCCATTTCAATCTCTTCCTCACAGCCCACGCACCTGCGCAGAAGCCAATACAAGTGCACAACACCCGCAACTTGACACAAGAGGCCCTGGAGCCCACACTGCTGGCCTCGCTTAGCGCATGCCCCCAGTCTCCAAAAAGAATCCCTCGGGACCTGGCGAACCACTACCCCACCTGTTTGTTCCACTCGGTGGACTTATATGCCCCACTCAAAACACAAATGCACAAACCACACAACCACAAAAACACTGTGTCCTCAGAGGAACTAGTCTTGCTACGAAGAAAAGAAAGTGCTCTTTAGCACTTATGCAAAAGGCATGCTTCCCCTAATAATAGTTCTGCTCTAGCCACTGCTGCCCTTGCCTACAAGAAATCAGTAGTCATCCTGAAAGCTAACACATACAATACTATAATCTCAAAGGCAGCCTCTAACACCAAATAACTTGTATGCATCCTTAGAGAGCTTGAAATCCCAATCCCCAGCACTACCATCACTCGCTCAGAGAAAGCTTGTTGTAGCACCTTACAAGATGCTCTGTCACACAAAATAGAGGCCCTTCTCACTAAAATTACTACCAAAAAGCTGTCCTGGCAGCCAAAGCCCCCACTATTGAGCTTCCTGTTCAGTCTACTGTAGCTCTCTCATCATCCACCCCCACATTCTCATTTTGCCTAGTCTCACAGGAACATGTCCTAAAAACTATTTTGTTGCTAAAACCCTCTAACTGCAAAGGTGACCCATGTTCTGCCAATATGTAAAGCTCTGCGCTCCCACCCTTGTACCTATCATTATTGACTTCGCTAACTTGCCCTTCATGACGAACACTCCACCCTCCAGTATCAAGCTACATGGATCACACCACTCCTAAAAAAAGAGTTGCTGGATCGTGCCATTCCCACATACTACTGCACCATCACAAATGTCCCATTCCTGCCCAGTATACTTGATCATTTAGTGTGAGGAACCTGAGGGTGTCCTCATTTCTTTCCCATGCACGTCCATCTAATGAGTTTCGCTCTAGTCAGGCAATTGGACTTAATGACCCTCAACTGAGGTCAAATGACAATTCTGATGGATATAAAAATCCTTGCTGCACAGCACAGAACGGAACGGGCTGGAAAGAAGGAAGCTGGAGACACCAAAGCCATGAGCCATGTTGAGCAGGAGAGAAGCTGAGGCCGGCCACGAGATGGTCTTTAAGTCCTGCAACCCTCCTTTCCATGTGCACACAGCAGATGCTGTGATATGCCAGAGGACCCCAACTGCTGGGGGATACAAGGATAGCGAGCAGTGCTCTCTGTGGCTGCCTTGAGGGAAGCGAGGCTCATGAAAGCAGGAGAACCAAACGAGGAGTGAAACAGAAGGGAGCTACCATGTGCAACCAGTGAGTTGAAACAAGGGAAACACTCATAGCAGGGCTCTACGAGAACCTGAAACAAGTACTTTCGAACATCGAACAAACTGAACGTTATTGTAAGCAATTCTGAATGCTGAAACAAGCACTTTCAAATACCAAACAAACTGAAAGATATTATATGCACTTTTGAATGCCGCCCAGAGAAAAAGCAAGTTTTGAGCACTCGTGAGTGGATTGAAAGAGAGGTGGTACATGTGGCAGATACCACAGAATGTATTGTTTGATAACACAGGTAGTAGCAAAGCCAAGAGAATACCAAGAAGGGTATAAGATGAGAAACCAAGTATTGGGCAAAGCTAACAGAGTTCAAGGAACTGCAAGTTAAGAGGAAACCTGTATTGCCAAGAGCCAGAGCAGGTTTGTCCAACCTTTTTGAATGTGGGGCCGAAGCTTTCACTTTTTGTAACCTGGTGGGCCGACGAGCCAAAATTCAACAACCTCATCAAAAGCAGCATCAGATTTGAAAGCAATATTGTGTAACCTTTGACACAATAGCATCAGAGGCAGTGATGCGCCATCTAGCCCTAAAGACAGCTTTTGTTGTCAGTGGCAGTGAGTATCTAAGGGGGCCCCTCCATCATAAATTATCAAAGGTCAGTGGCTTATGATTTCTTTCAGTGTGTGTAGGTGTTCATATTCTCCTGAATCCGTGGGAGTGACCGAGCATAGCGAGGGAGCTATAAGGATTTAGGTAGGGTTTGGGAGGGTCACCCACCCCAAGAATCTTTTTCGAGTATGGGGTTGAAATGGTGCATTTTGCAGCAAAAAAAACACACATAGCCAGCATGAAAGTGTTATATACTGGCATATGTTGTGGGCAAAAGCATAATGAAAATGTGCTGGAAAGTGGTCCTGTTAGTAACTTGCATCTATTGGGTTTTTTCATGTGCAACCATACAAAATGGATTGCAAACTCGTGCTGCACATTCCAGGCAGCTAGACCATTAGCACCTTGTCCTTTTACTTCCAGCACAACCCTATTCCAGACCTATAGGTGTACCTTACATAGTCACATGACCCTGCATCCGTGTATCGCCTCCTTTTAGCACACAGGTTTCCACACTATCAACATGTTGGATAGTATCCTTGCACCACTCTGTTTACATTACAAGCTTAGACCAGAGGGTGTTCAACCTACAGCGCGTTGTGACCATACTAATGGTGAAAGGCGCTATACAAGCGACAAACTACTACTACTTCCTAGCTCAGTAAGGTGCATGGAGTCCAGCTTAGACCATATCACAAACCCCACACTTAACACTTTTGTACATAGTTATATAAAGTACAATTATAGGGCAAGGCACAGCACTTTAAAATCATTTACACATAATCATGCCTAAAATATGCATTCTGTTCTAAGAACTAACCCAGAGAGCATAATATGTAAGCTTAACTTACAATGTAAGCAACACTGAATAAATAGAGTTATAAAAAAGACTAACAATTTTATTAAAATGTCATGGCAGCCGTGACACCTTAATGTTAAAAAGAACGGCATTGCATTGCAAAAAAAATGTCTTACATTTCGCCTGCCATGAAAGAAAGGGAATGCAAGATAGGTGAGAATAATACATTATTCATGTTTGTATTGAAGGAAAGTTACACACTACTACAGGGCAGGACCAAGCAGGACACCTGCTAAAGAACCTTCTGCTGCCAATCACAGCCGTCCTAACCAAATGAAAGTGAGGCATGCCACTGTCCTGCGAGCGTGACTTTGGGCCCTTTGTCTTTATTATTATGGGTAATTACGGTATGCAGAAAGCGAAAGGCATCTCAAAGCCGGCCAAGGGCACATTTCAGCATAGCATGCATATGAAAGCCGGACCCTGGAAGTGTGTCCCTCTGAATGCAGGAACAAGTCTGTCACTACTGTGTGCACCACAGAGAGCAGTAATTAAAGCATAGCGAATGACTTTGACTGAAGGATGTGTGTACGCCAGCATAATAGAAGTTTTTCTTTTCTAGGTAAAGCCATTGAGGAGCGAGCCGCGGGCCACAGAAATGGCTTTGCTGGCTGCATTGCGGCCCATGGGCCGAATGCTGGAAAAGCCTGAGTCAGAGGAATACAGAAAAGGATAACTAAGTGTGAAGTGGGAAAATGGGAAAACACCCTCCCCCCATTCTCATCCAGACCCTGGCCTAGAGGATCACGGCCCAAGCACCCCCTGCGAGAGGAGTTCGACCCATTCACTTCCTGACAAGGTGTCGTGTATCCGCAGCCCACACACACGAGGAGCATGTCCAATACCACGTCCTGGTCAAGCCGATGCCTGGGACATGTACCAGCTTGACTAAACAAAAACCACAAAAGTGTCAACATCGTTAGAGATGCCATGACGACATAGCCAACGGACAAGAACACATGTGCCACCATGCACACTGATCACTCACACACCAACCCACATGAAGAACATACCCAGTGCTATGACGTAGCAGAATGACACATCCACAGACGCCCATCGTTATTATTTTTCACATAGGCCTTCTACAGCACCGCAGGAACGCAAGACGCCTGAAGAGCTTGTGTATACATGCTTGCAGATGCTTTCTCGCTACCTATCCCAATAGAGACCGCAACTTATATATCTACTACTGCTTGTGACACTCTGTCACCTTGTGACTCCATATTATGGATTATACATTGCCACCCAGAACTAGGCCCGAGTAGGCCACAAGCAAGAGTCCCCAGGCAGGAGCCTCTCAGACGAAAATCATCCCAAGATGAAAAGGCAAAGCGCTGACCATGCAGAACGAGTCCCAACGAGAGCTCACAGACAAGGCCGCAATGTTGCAACCCACACGCCGCACTCCTAGCACCAAGGTTACACCTGCCGCCGCCAGGCGCCCCTCAAAGCCGAAATACAAATCAAATGCTCATAATTCTGCTCCAGCTACGGTCTCTCCACATGTGACTAAGCCGACCTGAAATCTGCCAAGCTCATGAGACAGAAAATCGCTGTGGTCCCACGTCTGAGACACAGGTTGCAACAACGAAGCGACCAGTTGGCCATCTACAGCGATGGGAAACACATGATAATCAGCCACAAGCAAGACCTGTCCATTGTCCACCACTAACACATAGTTGCACATTGTTGCCAATACCAGGTACACCGCGAGCTGGGAATGGCGATGGTCCCAGGCGAGGGAACCAATCAGAATACGAGGGGCACCTCATTGACGCCATTTTAGTTAGCCAATCACCTAGTGTCCCCTTGTAACCAATTTGTTGTAGCAATTGTTAGGGACAGCCCAAGTGTACCACCTGACCCGTTCTCATCCACTAATATTCCTTTCTATATGCTCCAATACTAACCCTACCACTCGGGGAGCCAACCCAAAGTGGCGTTAGGTTTTGAGACAATTTTCTCAGGTGACGCGAGTAGCGTGTCATACAACGGTAAAAAGGGCCTGCGAGCCCCACTAACAGAGAGAGCGTCTCCCCGGATGCATATGGGCCGAGAACAATCCCTTCCGTTTCTGTAATAAACAGCAGTAATTACTTTGATCTTGTGCGTGTGTCATACTCCTTTTGGGACGCGGAAGGAGTTGGGGCCTCCCCAGCCTTGGAGGTCCGCGGACGGCTCTGCCGACCCCCGGGGAATCACCCTGACAAGTTGGAGGCACTGCTGAGTTTGAGATCTGTTTAAGGTCTACATAAACCTAAGGGCATCACTACCAGGCCTCTTGCAACGAGGCAACCCAGAAGCACGGCCCCCTCTGTCGTTGCCCCCTTTTGAGGACTACAGGATCATCGCTGAACTGCGAGAAGCCCGGACAGCGCAATCCAGACATTGGACATCGGGAGCCAACTTGAGAAGTATCCCGCCCGTGGTTGGCGAGTGTCCAGATGTGGCCCAGACGAGGGGAGGTGGCGAGCCGCTTTGGAGGGGTGCCCGCAGTCGAGCAGCCCCAGCTCACGAGGACTTGGTGAGTATGGCACACCCAACCAGCAACGTAATGTTGTGTGGGAGGGAGGAGGAATTGTAAAGAGGGAGGCGGGTGGTTGTAGCAGTGTGTAGAAATTAATTTTGACTGTTCTGCGGCGACTAGGTGTGAGGCGTAGTGGGACAGGCACGAGGGCCATCCTCTACAGCGTCAAAAAGTGAATTGGGTGGGGCCTCAGGCACCTACGTGCAATTGTTAGAGGGCGCGGATTGGTTCAGGATCACGGACACCTGTGTAAGAGGGCGGTGTAGTTTTCCTATGAGTTGACGTTATAGATCAATGAGTAGATGAGGATCCCTACAAATTGAGTGTTGAAGCTCGTTAAGTACATGATGTTTTCCCGCAGGAGGTAGCTAGATTGCTCCCGAGTGCAGAAGATAACTGGCTGGTTAAGCTCCTCTGGAGAGGGGGCATATCACACACGAGGTGACACAGCGTGCACAGTTCGGTTATAATAAGTAATTGATTGTTGATTTCTCCAATCCAGATGAAGTGGGAAGGTTGTGGGGTTAACAGGGGATACAAGTGTGGAAAGATAGCGCACATTCATAAAGTTCTAGAAGTTGTAGGTACTTACAGCATTTTGTAGAGGTTGGTGATGTCACTCATAGGGCTTGTATAGGACATCGTGACCATCTCGCATTCATTCGGGGGTGGTCGGGGATAGAGGGTACGAAAGGGTAGGGGAAAAAGGGGAGAGGCAGCCGCGCACGGAGAACGCCGGCTGCGCTTGAACAGGGAGCCGCCCAGAGGCACGCCACGCAACGCACACAGCCACAGGGGGCTTTGTGCGCCACGGCCGAAGGGGGCTGTAGTCGTAACATTGGGAAGAAAGGAATAACAAAACATACTAGTGTAACATTGGAAATTGTTTTCCCTTTCAGCGTACAGTCGAAAGTCCCCAGCTTAGTGGGCAAGGTAAAAGGTTGACGTTGAGAAAAGTAAAAGTGTAACATGGCAACGTATTATGGGTCGGGTGCAGGAGCAGGGTTGGGGCTCAGACCAAGCACTTTACCTACACCACTCCAACACATTTGCGCGACGTTGTCACCACGTAGAGAAAAGATTATAAAATATAGTATTGAATGGACACAAGGAACTGATAACAAGATAAGGGTACCATGGCCGCCCAACGGCAGCTTTGATACCTACATCCAACATCACCTACTGACGTGCCTGCATAACACATATAAGGGGAAACATTTTTCGATATGTGGAAGATGTTTCAGGGAGGAACACCGGGAGCCCCAGGAGTGTACACGTTACAGGAGGTAAAAGAAGAGAAGGTGAAAGGAAGGGGTGGAGGTGTGACATGCAGAAAATCACCCAGCACTGAAGAAAGTGAGGAGGAGGCAGAAGGATCGTTCACGGTAGCAGAGGCAAAGGTTAAAAAGGAAGAGGCAGGGGAAATGCTGATGGCTAAAGTAGTGAAGAAGGAGGAAGGGGGTTGTACCCAATAACAGAACTTAGAGAAGCCGCCCGACAACAACTAACGGCTGCTGAGGGATACTCCAACCCCGCATACAGCCCCCCATCATACGCGCCCCCTGACGGTTGTCAAAAAAGGATGGGGGCGGCAGGTACGGTAGATTCAACCACAGCACCGGCAGGAACGGGGGGAGACAGGAAGGCCCTTGGGAATTTTGCAAACATAGGGCCAGATGAGTGGGTTGCAGCACAGGTGCTTCTGAAGCTCCGGGGAACACTAACAGAGGCAGAGGAGGATGCACTGAGAAAGGTAAATAAGGAAGAGAAGGATAACACACAAACAGGGTGCGAGGTAACTAAAGAAAGAGAAGGGTGACTCTCACAAGAGGAGGAAGAGATATTGGAGGAAAGGTTGGCAGAATTGAGGAACATACGAAGCGCGCTTATTAGGCAGTTCGAGAAGGAAACACGGAAGAGACAGGAGGAAAAGAAGGTAAATAAGGCAGAGCTGTCAAGAATGAAGGAACAGGCGGAAGGAAGGAAGAAGGAAGAACAACGCATAAGAGCAATAGCGGAAATAATTGCACGCACAGAAAATAGGGAGATGAGAAGGGAGGAGGAGAGGGAAGAGAATGATAGGGAAATGGGACTGTGGAAAAAGAAGATTATATCCGAAAGCGCACAGAAGTATGAAGAAGGGAAGGTTATAGAAAGCATACTGAAGAGGGAAGGGGGAATATGGGGAAGAAAGGAGGACGAAGAAAGGATAATAGCAGGAGTGAGTGCAGAGGTATTAGAAGAACTACACAGGAAACGAGAGGAAATAGGTGGCAAAGTAGTGGAGACGAAGGAAGAGGAGAGAGGAGATAGGAGGGTGGAACAGGGAGCAAAAAAGTACACACGCCAGGACAAGGAGGTGGCATCAACATCAACACAGGAGGATGCGGTTAAGGGAGGTGAGTACGCAGACTTGGGCTTCATAGATTTAGGACAGTGACAGTGGGGGGGAAACGCACAGAGTGGGGATTAGCATTTCCTGATGGATTCTGCAGCGACGAAGAAGAAGGTTCGAGCGACAGTGGAAGAAATGGCACCAGGGAGAGTTTAGACAAATTATACATAACGCGCACTAACTGCAAGTCACCGTGGGCATGCGAGAGATGGTGTGGAAAAGGCACAGGAGAAACTAGGGTAAGGGAAGCAACCAGGAAAACACCTTGCCCATTAACACCAACCCCCGTACACACACCATATGTTGGCAGACTTAGGGACCTCCCAGGATGCAGGCAGGAAGAACGAGCCAACACGTCAATGGTAGGACAAGAAGTTAACAAGAGGGGGAGGAAGGATGTAGGAGGGGAGAGAGTTACAAGATATGGAGGAGAATGATAAATATACTAACATAACCACGCGCAGGCTGACACAGGGGGAGGAAAGGGAGTACAATTTAATGCCACTACTAGAGAGGGGGTAGCCAGACCACAATATATCCCCTGGAAACATACCAATAAGGAAAATATAAAGTTCAGACTTCCATCCCTAAGTGGAGGAGCTGGGAAATGGATATATGAGATGGAGAAGCAGACTGCGGGACAAACATTAGCGGTGGGAGATGTGAAGGGGCTCCGAATTTCCATACTGGGGGATGCCGCTGATGACATCTGGAAAAGGGCAGGATTCCCAGGGGTGACAATAAATGACACAGCACATGATGGAGCACCATTCGCCAACTGCAGACATGCACTCTGGCTGGCGTTGAGGGTTCAATTCCCAGACACATCAGACATAGGAGCAATAACCTCACGCAAGATGCGTGAGAATGAATATCCTGTTGAGTACATCCAGGAGATTCAGGAGAAGTGGAGATTGGAAACGCGAGAACCGTGGGACAAAACACTAGCAATTATCTACCACATACTAGTACAAGGGCTCCGGGAGCAGGTACAAAGACAGTTGAAGAAGTTGGTGGGAATGGAAGCAAAAGCATGGCCAGAAATGCAACTGACAATAGTGCACTACTGCAGGATGTGGCAGGAAAAGATGAAACGAAAGGAGGAAGATAGGAAGGCAGAGGAAGCAAAATTAGTTCAAAAGAAGTTATCAAAATATGCAATGGAAGGAGCACTGATAACAGCACCCATAGCCACACAGACTACAGTGACACAAGACACAACACGACAACAGGTATTACCAGTGCAGCAAGCACAGGTAATGACACAACAAATGCCTCCACCCCCACCGTACACAGCACACATGGGAGGGGGTTATATGCAAATGGGAAACAAATACTCAACTAACTACAGAGGGAGGGGAGGACAAATGAGAGGGAGAGGATATGGCCCACCCACGCAACAACAAGGGGTAGGGTTCCGGGGTTACACTCAACAAGGACAACAGGGGTACCAGGACTACATGGGGGGACTCCAATGGCAAGCACGGGAACCACAACATGTTGGATATGTGGGATGGTGGGACATATGTCACGCACATGCAGAATGAGACAGGCACAGACGTCCTGGGGAGAGCAAGAGCAGCAAGGACCTATTGGTGAACAACAAGGCTACACACAACAGCAGGGGACGCAGCAACAATTACCACCACAACAAGCACAGGTATCACAGCCACAATCACAAACGTACACGCAACACCCACAGCAACAACAGGCACCACAAACACACACGCAAACGCAGAAGCAGCCAATTGCAAACTAACAACAGCAGGTCCAACTGTACAACAGCTCACACAAATATAGGGCAATGCAATGACCCCCACAGACACACCTGTAACACAGACACAGCTGGGGAAGGTGACAATATTGGGTCACAACCCTTATACGGGAAGCGGACAGTCACTATACCCACAATAGGACAGCCCACAGATGTCTTTGATGTGTCCCATCCTATCAGTAACACCTAACCCTGCGGAGGCACCACACATACAGGTGACGATTAGTGACAAAATGTTTTCCTTCCTATTTGACACGGGGGCCACTAGGTCATGCATAAGGGAGGGAAAGTTTAAATTGTCAGGTGAAGCCATGAACACTCAAGGATTTTCTGGGGCTCGAGGGTTGGTTCCATTCACTGATAACATCTCCTTATCTATAGGAAATCACAATATGTCTCTCCCATTGCTGTACTCAAGACAGTCACCAGTAAACATACTAGGTAGAGACATAATGAGCAGATTGAATATGACAATCTCCTTTACTGAAAAAGGAATAATATGCTCCACACCGGGCATCAACATGCTCACAGCACGACAAGTACTGCAGGCATATTGCAGCAAAACAGTAGTGAGAGCAGAACCAGTAGATGGAGAACTATTCCAATATGGGACAGACATGGAAATAGCATGGCTACCAGGAATTGAAGGGAAAATTTGGAGGAGGCCAGCAACTTATCTTTTTAGACCCGAGACGCCAGCCAGCGAGAAGGAAGGGATAAGGATATCACTGAGCATTGAGAGCATTGTAGCGACACCATACTACATTGCAGTTCATGCCCAAGACAGGGAAGGGAGAGCATGGAGAGCAGTGATAGCACTCGCAGAGGGCTGCCGACTAACCCAGGTATCTGATGAGGAGCTCTTCTCGGACGATAATGGTGAGGGGGAGATGGTGTTTGAGATGAGCGTCCACATCTGGGTGACAGTGACATACAGAGATGTAGCGCAGAAGGTGGCCCTAGCGCTAGAGGCACCGGCCACTACCGCTGTACCATTTTACGAGGAAAATCTGGCAGCAGTACCCGCATCCCTATGGACCACAAGTCCATATGACGTGGGATGCATCAAAAGCATTGGAGTGGTGAAAATAAAGTTGAAGAAAGGAGCAATACTGCCAAGGGTAAAGCAATACCCACTATCAAAAGAGGCAGAAGAGGGAATATATGAAACAATAACAGCATTGATCAGCAGAGGTATACTAGTACCATCAGAATCTCCATGTAAGACTGCTGTGTACCCAGTGCGCAAGGCTAAGGGAGGGTCTTGGCGTTTCTTCCAGGATTTAAGACCCCATAACCACATTGTAGAAGCAGAGTACCCTATTGTGGCTAATCCAGCCACTATACTGTGTGGAATACCAGCAGAGGCGTCACGATTTACCGTGATTGACCTACAAAATGCATTCTTCTCAATACCTTTACACCCTGACTCACAAGACCTGACAAGTTTTACATACCGTAACATAAAATGGAAACACATCAGGCTGCCCCAAGGGTACTGCGAGTCACCATCCATCTTTAACAGGGTGATACAAATGGACTTGGGTAACATTGAAATTGAAAACCCGGTGCTGCAATATGTAGATGACATCATCATCTGCAGCACCACAGAAGATAAGTGTAGGAGAGACTCCATCAAAATGCTCACAGTGTTAGCAGAACAAGGGTACAAGGTAGACAAGGAAAAACTGCAATACTGCCAAGAACAAGTGCTCTACATAGGCCAGCTCATTTCACAAAATGGAAGGAACATTGCACCACAAAGGGCACACGCCATAACAAACACACCACAGCCACAGACAGTGAGAGAACTGCAGCAGTTCTTGGGCCTATGCAACTACTGCAGGGCCTGGGTTTTTGATTACAGCTCATACATAGGACCACTGCTTGAGGGCCCCAAAGAAGCGCAGAGGGGGAAGAAGAAGTTGAAGTGGACCACAGAAATGACAGAGGCATTCCAAGAATTAAACCATGCCATATCCACAGCACCAGTACTGGCCACTCCAAATTATGATGCACAATTTTTCATCTTTTCACATTGCAGCTCAGCAGTAATGAGGGCGGTGCTGACTCAGAAAACTAGCTTGGGACACAAACCAGTAGAATTCTACAGTGGACACCTAGACCCTGTAATGTTAGGCCACTTCCCGTGCAAACAGAGCTTGGCTGCCACAGCTTTTGCGGTAGAAAAAGCATCTTCAATAACAATGGGCTGCCCAATCACACTGTACGTGGAACATGCGCTTTTTGCAATACTGAATAAACCAAAATCAACCTTGACTACTCAAAGAGCATCAGGGTATGAAGTAATTCTATCCAGGCCAGAGTTAACAATTGTGAGGTGCAGCAACGTGAACCCAGCGAGGTTCATAGTAGAGGTAGTAAAAGATGGCAATTACACCCATGACTGCACACAGGTTATTGATACTTACTCCAGCACAAGAAAGGTTGAGGAAAACACCCTAGAGGGGGGAGAGATAATGTACATTGACGGGTCCTCAACAATTGACCAGAGTAATGGGGTATGCAGAACAGGAGCATCAGTGGTGAAAATGACAGCGGATTGGACATATGTTCCAGTGAATTGCGTTCAGTTACCACAATACTACTCTGCCCACGCAGCAGAATTAGTGGCCCTAATATTGGCATTGAAAGAAAGCAATGACAAAAGACTAACCATATATTCTGATAGTGCATATGGCACATCAACTGTACATTCTGGGTTAATTAAGTGGCGGCGAAGAGGGTTCAGAAGGGCAGACGGCACCCCATTGCAACATGCCCTTCTACTTGCTGAGCTAATTAAAGTAATCGAAGACCCCAAAGAACTAGCCTTGGTAAAGCGTCAGGCCCATACAAATGGGGATGATCCCATTTCCAAAGGTAACGAAGCAGCAGACACGCATGCTAAACATGATGCATATTTCGGTGCGATATGGACACCCCCAGAAAAGGGAAAAGATAAGGGGAGGGCGGGGGCAAGACAGATGTTGATGAAGGATGGGTACACCCATATCACTGAGAATCAAATAATGGAAATACAGGCAGCTGCACCCATGGCAGAGAAGGAGCTATGGGTCAAAAGAAGATCCACAATGTCCCCCACTGACGCATTATGGCGACAGAACAATACAGGGAAAATAGTAATGCCTCTAGCCCTATTGAAAACAGCCCTGGCCCAACTACATTATCCCACACACACAGGAAAAGAGGTGATTGCAGCACGAATAAAAGAGGAGTGGTTCTGTCCCGAGCTAAATTCACATGTTGCAAACTTCAATTGTCTCACTTGTCAACAATTCACGGCTGGCCACACACTGCAAGTGATCAAAGGTATTATACCCCGGCCGGAAGGACCCTTCCTGCACCTCCATATTGACTACGTTGACATGATCAATGTATGTCAAGGATACAGATACATGATTGTGATAGTATGTCCATCCTCAAGGTAGATCGAGGCCGGTCCATGCTCGCATGCGGATGCTTTTAGAGCAGCAAAGTTCCTGGTGAGGGAAGTATTCCCACGGTGGGGGGTGTGCGAAGTGTTGCGGACTAACAATGGCCCGCACTTCGCCAATGAGATGTTCCAACACATCACTACGCTCCTTGGCATCAAGCACAAGTTTGCATGTGGGTACCACCCATGTGAATGCCTCAACGGCCTCCTAAAAGAAGAGATAGCAAAAATACAGCAGTCAACCAAGAAAAGCTGACTTTATTGCCTTCCCTTAGCCCTATTGAGTTAAGAAATAAGCAGGGTCGGATCACCACCTCACACCCCCACGAGGTGGTGACCGGACATCAAATGCACCTCCCACTGACACCACCATCAAGGGCTATAACAGATTGCCACGCATCTCAGACTATCTTTGGTGAAGAAATGTACGAATATGTCTCTTCTTTGGGTACTAGTGCCTCCTTTATCTCTCAACAGATCGAGCCGATGCGGGGCGGGTCGAAGAACACCCAACAAGAAGAAAGAGCAGAAGAAGAGCAGGAACAAGCAACACAGTGGACTGTAAGGGAGGGGGACAGCGTCCTCCTGCGAAACTTCAATCGCCGGTGGAATAGCCCACATTTTACTGGGCCACACCTGGTGGAAAAAACAGCTCCTAGAGCAGTCAAACTCCGAGACAAGAACGTGTGGACGCATTTGCACGATATCAAGCCCTACAAAGATCGGACCCGCCCTTGCAACGACAACCAACGACAATGGCAACACAGCCCCTAACCTCTCCCAACCTCCAAACACCCCCAAGAACTCAAGTGAACAATTACCCATAGCCCACCCCATGGTCACAAGATCGCAGAGTAAGGAAAACATGACCCCAACAAGCCCCGACCAGACAAACCCCACCCTAGCCACTACCTAATTAAAGAACATTGTTAAGATATCTACCATTTTACACCACACTGTGTAGACACATGCATGTTCTCTTCTTTTTTGTCTTGCACATGCAGTTACCATGCCGTACTGTTGACTGTTTATGTTGAAGAATTGAATAGACGTACTAACGCATACGTTTTGCCCAGAGGTAAATGCTGCCCACGGATGACAATACCGCAGAAGCACTTTCACACCAATTTGTATATGCTATAAAAAGACCAAAATATCTAAGGAAAAGAATAATACGTGTGTATTATAACACGTTTATTTTTATAATAGAACATTCATTCCCATATCTCCACGAGCACTTACCGGCCCTGAGAGATAAGAAGCTAAGGAAAGCGCGGGAAGAGCTTTTCGCCTGGGCATTAAATGACTACATGATAGGGAGAGCTTGAATGAACAAAACTAACAAATTAACGCTTACTTTTTAGAAATTTTCAGTCGGGCATCTATATCATCGTAAGCAAAATCTGCAGGACAGCAGCAAAGGTAAGACACAAAATGCTAGTGATGTTACCTATTGTAATAAAAATTATAGGCATGTTATTTATCACTGGACTTCTTGCTGCCACTGTCTGTCAGGCACGCTATGCTTCCTATGTCTTGGCTGCACATTCTACTAAATTGCCACCAACCACGGCTGCAACAGGTACGGTGTCTGGTGGTATAGGTAATACAAGAGTAAGAGGGAAAAGGATTAAACGTAGTACATCAATTGATAGCAACGGGGTAGACACATCTTACAGAGTCTGCACACATCTTAAATAACATGTGGTATCAGCACATGTCCAAAATTGGTATGGGGACAATTAAGGACAACTGCTATGTGTGCTCATTGATCCCATACGCCATGAGCGCATACAGAACATTTGTGGCTACTGAGGTACCCACATCAGTAGAGTGTCTGATATATCTGGCCCTGTTCCAAACAAGAGGATGATTTCAAGGGAGGTTTCCAATGCTGCAGTGGAAGACAAGAGACACATACCCGTATGAAAATAACTTCATTAAAGCACTCCCAATGTACAATAACTCCTGGCAACTAACACAAGGGCTCCAATATGTGACGGATGGACCAGACAAAGGGGAAACAAAAGAAGTAACATTGAATTACCCACCATGTGAATGGCGTGCAAGAGAAGTTCCGGGAGTAATGGGGTGCTGGGAAAGACCGCTGATAGCAATATATGGGAAGGTGTACACAAAAGAAGGATGAACAGACGGGGTTGTGGGAAGCAATATGGTAACATTGACAAAAGCAACTGTGGCCAAAATGGATGAGGAGAACAATAATTGTTACAACGGATGGATAAAGAGTACTGCACTGGTAACATGGCTAGAGAAGGACGGGGATCCAATAACAATACTCCCAATAACTGCACCTACATTATGTTATCAACACGACGGAGACGTTGATGTTGGAAGGAACAGCAACTGCAAAAGAACAGTAATGATAAGTGAGGAGGGTGCCGGTACAGCAGTTATAATGGACCACTATTGGGCATACGGAGGAAAGGCATACCACAGTTTGCCGCCATCTTGGAACGGAATATGCACCATGGTACACATTAACGTACCATCCCTAGTAGTGCCACAGAAACATGTCAACCTGGGGAACTTCCCTAAAATGGACGAAGGGGATAAGAGGAAGAAAAGATCAGTGATGATTGGAGAAGGGCAGGACAAAACCGGCATGGCAACATTGTCGAGAGTAAAAAGACAAGGAGAACCACTGACGAGGAACTACCTGTGGGCAAGATCAGAAACAGCCCTTAGTGACATCCCACCTGAACACAGACTATTAAGCAGAGCGGCAATGTTCTTTTTATCCATAATACATCCAGGAATGCAGATGTATGTGAATTCAGAGTGGCTCCAAATAACCAGATGGGAGCTGATAATGACGATAAATTGCACCGTTAATGGATTCAACGTGATAAAAGAGGAACTGAGGGCAGTACGAATGGTAGCACTCCAGAATAGGTATGTGTTGAATGTCCTAACAACAATGGAAGGAGGAGTTTGTGCAAAAATAGGAAGCTCGTGTTGCACGTTTGTCCCAGCCAACGACGCAGACAATGGCACGCTTTCTGAGGCAGTATCCCAACTTGCCAAGATTCACACAAAAATGTAAGAGGAAGCAAAGGGAGTGAAGAGAGATGGTAGCTGGTTTTCCTACTTATGGTCATGAATGCCATCATGGCTGTCAGTTGGTCTTAAAATAATAGCTGGATGCATAATATTGGGAATGGCCGCCCTGTAAGGACTGAGATTGTGAAAAGCAGGAACGGCACGCACAACTGATGAAATGATGGAAATGATCGGCATGCACGCCCTGATGCCTGCAGAAGATGTCAAGAACATAGATATAAAAATAAAGGAATGTGAGAGGGTGCACAAACAAATATTAGAAGCAGGCTTGCATCCGCCATCAGTGAAGGTGGAGAACCCAAGGAACCCGAAAGAATTATGTTGGAAAATGGGTCTACTGCAAACCCGGCGGTGGGTGTGTATACATGTACTGGTTGTTCGAAGACCATGCGAACCAGTATGGACACCTAGCTGGAATAACAAAGGTGTGGAGAATACGCAGAGAAAAGAGAGCAGATAATATTGTGGTCAACAAGTCGACTAGAGGGGGGACTGAAGTGGGAAAATGGGAAAACACCCTCCCCCCATTCTCATCCAGACCCTGGCCTAGAGGATTACAGCCCAAGCACCCCCCACAAGAGGAGTTCGATCCATTCACTTCCTTACCAGACGACAAGGTGTCATGTATCCACAGCCCACACACGAGGAGCATGTCCAATACCAAGCCGATGCCTGCGACATGGACCAGCTCGACTAAACAACAACCACAAAAGTGTCAACATCGTTAGAGATGCCATGATGACATAGCCAACAGACAGGAACACAAGTGCCACTATGCACACTGATCACTCACACACCAACCCACATGAAGAACATATTCAGTGCTATGACGTAGCGGACTGACACATCCACAGATGCCCATCGTTACTATTTTTCACATAGGCCTTCTACAGCACCGCAGGAATGCAAGACGCCTGAAGAGCTCGTGTATAAATGCTTGCAGATGCTTTCTCGCTACCTATCCCCATAGAGACACCAACATATATATCTACTACTGCTTGTGACACTCTGTCACCTCGTGACTCCATATTATGGATTATAAATCACCAGCCAGATCTAGGCCCGAGTAGGCCGCAAGCAAGAGTCTCCAGGCAGGAGCCTCTCAGACGAAAATCATCCCACGACGAAAAGGCAAAGCGCTGACCACGCAGAACGAGCCCCAACGAGAGCTCACAGCCAAGGCTGCAATGTTGTAACCGACAAGCAGCGCTCCTAGCACCAAGGTTACACCTGCCACCGCCTGGCGCCCCTCAAAGCCGAAATACAAATCAAATGCTCATAATTCTGCTCCAGCTACGGTCTCTCCACATGTGACCAAGCCGACCTGACAAAATGCCAAGCTCATGAGACAGAAAATTGCTGGGGTCCCACGTCTGAGACACAGGTTGCAACAACGAAGTGACAAGTTGGACACCTACAGCGATGGGAAAGACATGATAATCAGCCACAAGCAAGACCTGTCCATTGTCCACCACTAACGCATAGTTGCACATTGTTGCCAGTACCAGGTACATCTCAAGCTGGGAATGGCGATGGTCCCAGGCTTAGGGGCACGAGAGGTAACCAATCAGAATACGAAGGGCACCTCATTGACGCCATTTTAGTTAGTCAATCACCAAGTGTCCCCTTGTAAGCAATTTGTTGTAGCAATTGTTAGGTACAGCCCAAGTGTACCACCTGACCCGTCCTCATCCACTAATATTCCTTTCTATATGCTCCTATACTAACCCTACCCCTCGGGGAGCCAACCCGAAGTGGAGTTAGGTTTTGTGACGATTTTCCCAGGTGACGCGAGTAGCGTGTCATACAACGGTAAAAAGGGCCTGCGTGCCCCTCTAACAGAGAGAGTGCCTCCCCTGATGCATAGGGGCCGAGAACAATCCCTGCCGTTTCTGGAATAAACAGCAGTAATTACTTTGCTTTTGTGCGTGTGTCATACTCCTTTTGGGATGCGGGAGGAGTTGGGGCCTCCCCAGCCCCAGAGGTCCGCGGACGGCTCCGCCGACCCCCGGGAAATCACCCCGACAAGTGCACGGTGGCCAAGCAAGCCACAGAACAGTGTTAGAAGAGTGTGACAATGATGAAAGAAGCAAGCTTCACAGTCAAAGGAAGGCAGTGGCAAATTGTTGATGGAAAGTAGTCACGCCGGGGCATCGGCTGTGTGACCTGTAATGGGTGGATCATGTGGTCCAAGAACTAAGCCTAGACCGAGAGCCCCCCTCTATGGAAAAACCAAGTAAACTATCCATAAAGAAGCTTGTATTTCTCAAAAGCCACTTATGTGATTTTGAAGTTAAGGAACAGAACTATCTATGGATCTAGACAATCTGGCTTGCGGCCCCAACACGGGGCCGATACCGCACTCATTGACCTGAAAGCCCAGATCGATTCGCTAACAGAGATAATGGGCAAGCTGCATTACTCCTTGTCCTATCTGCAGCCTTTGATCTGGTCGATCACTCTGTCCTATGCTCACACCTCTACACTACAGCTCACTTCTCAACGGAGGCCATCACGTGGTTCACATCCTTCCTTAACAGTAGGACCATGAGGGTCTTCTCCCCCATGGCTGCAGCAGACCCCATACCTATCACCTGCGGTGTTCCTCAGGGCTCCCGTGTCTCCCCCACACTATACAACATATTTACCAAGCCCCTTTTCGATGATTTGGATCATCTCGGTATCACCTACACTAATTATGCAGATGATACTCAGATCCTCCTTCCGCTTTCTGGAGATTATGGAAAGGATTTGGCCTTGTTAAAAAGGGTGTACATCATCATCCAGTCATGGATGGCCACTCATGGACTATGCCTGAATGATGATAAAACAGAACCTATCATCCTAGGCACCACACTCAGCATAAAGAAATATGGCCCGGCCTACAATTTCTTCATGATTGACGGAAACAACATCAAAGTTGGACAAGAAGTCAAAACATTGGGATTCTATCTAGACTCCAATTTTTCCTACAAAAGACAATTGAGCTCCCTTGCATCCTCCACGGCCTGTACATGCAAATGAATCCGCACTACTAAACCCTTCCTGTTCGGACTCCAGTTGCCTGACACTCGCTAGAGCTCTTATTCTGTCTCGCCTTGACTACTGCAATGCCCTATACCTGGGATCTACTAAGGCTACCACCAGTAAACTGCAAACCCTTCAGAACAATGCTCTCAGAGCACCTCTGGGCATTTCCAGAAGGGAACACATTACAAATTTTAGCCAACAGACCAACTGGCTATCCACTAAAGATAAAAGTCTATTAAAAAAAGCATCACTCACTCATAAGTCTCTGAACAATGCCGCCCCAACTTACCTGATCAACAGATTCTACCGACAGTCCTCATCAAGACCCACCAGAACCGCATACAAAAACTGTCTATCTGTTCCCCATTACAAGCGGGCCACAATAGGGGGCAACAGCTTCCCAGTAAAAAATGCTCTGTTGTGGAATTCCTTGCCTCCAAACCTTAGAATTGACATGCCCTACCAGAATTTCCGCTCACTGGTAGTCTCATGGTTCAAACTCGAGCCCCACTAAGACTATGACGTGCCCAGTGCCACCCACACATACTGTAACCACGTATGCCTTCCTGCTCACCTGTTTGTGTGTCTTCCTGCTTACCTGTATATAATGACCTGTAGGCCTACTACGGATTTGTATATAACATTGATGTATCTTTCTTGTATTATGTATATTCTTTGTACTGTAACCAAGTTTCGAAAATTCTTGTAAAGGCTGCGCCCTGATACTCACGCGTACGCTCGCGCATTATAAATAATAAAAACAAACAAACAAACAAACCAGTGAAAGGTACTGATGCCAAAAGAGTGTGGAAGAGTCCCAAGGAATTCTGTTGTTTTGAAAAGCTGGAAGATTTTGAACTGTAGGGGGAAGGAAATCCCTTTTGTTATTTTGTTGAAAGCTGGACGATTTGAACTCTTGGGGGAAGGAAACCTCTTTTGTAGATGTGTTCAAAGCTGGAAGATGTGAACTCTTGGGGAAGGGAACCCCTGTGTTTTCTGAACTTCTTCGAACTTGGGGAGAGGGAAACTGATTGCAAGCCAAGAGCTGGAAGAAGCTCCGAACTTTATTCTGAACAATACTAATTTTGAGGCTGTCATACCTACACATTGTATACAGTTATTTGTGAGGGAAAGCATAGGTTTTTGACACAGATATTTGATTTGGACTTTCTGACAGACTATCCTTAATTTACTTTAGGTAGGGAAATCCCATTTTAGCATAGGGTAAGTTAGGCCTTACTCCACACTGCCTTTTAAGTTAATACAATTATTGAGAACCAATCTTGAACCTGTTGTCTGTGTCTACTTCATGCTGCCTTCCCATTAACCTAACCTGAGGTCCAATAATTTCTAGAACAAAATCACCTTCCCGGAAAGAGACAATCTGGCTTCCTCCCAAAACATAGCACGGAAACCCTCTTCTGGATCTAAAAATCCAAATGGATCATATACGTGACTTTGGCAACCTAGGTATCCTCCGCCTATTAGATCTTTCTGCCGCATTTGACTTAATTGATGATGCCACCCTCTGCCAACACCTCAGCCAGTGCTTTCAGTTCTCAGCTGAAGGAACCTCATGGATTAAATCATTCCTCAATGGTCGCACCCCCAGAGTATTCATTGGGGAGGCAGCTGCTGACTCCATCCCAGCCCCCACGCTCCTGCTTGTCACTCACACTATATAATACATACACACAGCCCTTGTTCGACCTCCAGGATTCATGGGGGATCATCTACACAAACTTTGCAGATTATACCCAAATACTTTCCTGAGACACCAAAGCTATCAATATAGTGTACAGCACTATCCTAAATAGGATGGCTACCCGTAACCTATGCATAAACAATGACCAATCTCCCTAATTCCTCTCAGCAAGAAACTACCTCATGCTTGCACAAGCACTCATCATTACAAAACGTGACTACTGTAACATACTCCTGATGGGCACCTTCGCCGCCAAATTAATCAAAGCACCGTACACTGCCCTGGGACTTAAACGTTCTGACCGCATCTTAGCAAACAAATGTGAAGCACATTGGTTACCCATCAAAGCCAGTGTTGACTTTAAATCATTGTCTATTGCCCACTGTGTACCTACAAGGAATCTCCTCTTTACCTTAATGACTGCATTTCATAAAATCGCCCAATATGAACTCTAAGATCGAGTTCCAACATCCTGCTGATTATCCCACACTACAAGAGCAAAAGAGCTGGAGGCGTTAGCTTTTGAGTCATGGCTCCCACAGGAGATTCCATGTAGATACACCAGTGGACGATGGACAATGTTTTAAAGTCAACACAGCCTTTGATGGGTAACCATTGTGCTTCACATCCAACTGCTGAGACGTGGTCAGAATGTTTAAGTCCCAGGGCGATGTAGAGTGCTTTGTTTTGCAGCAATTGTACTTTGTTTAATTAAGCGGCGGAGGTGCCTATCGGGAGAACATTACAGTAGTCAAGTTTTGCAAGGATGTGTGCTCGTGCGAGTGTGAGGCAGATTCTTGGTGAGAGGAATTGACTGCTCTGGGAGATGTTTGTATCAATAGGATTTTATACTTTTGGATATTTTTCTGGATTTGTATGGATTGTAGAGACCTTAAGCCTTCCTACAGGCTCAGGCATTCAGCATCAAGCTCTCGTCTCCCACCTACCAGAGAACTGTAGTGAGTATGAGAGCCAGTTTTACCCATTTTGAATATCACATTCGGAAAGAGGAGAGGTAAGGAATTGAGAGTTGATTTTATGAGGCTGATTAGTGTGAATTGATGAGGTAGTCAATTACTTTTACGGAGATGGTTGACTCATCTTCAGTTGATAAATAGACTAGACAATGATCGCTACATTTTCATGTATAACTTTTTGCATATTGAGTGTGTTATGTTTAGTTACAAGTATAGTGGCAAGGCTTTTTTATTACTTATTTCTCATAATAAAAAGCGTTACACTTTACAGGAGAGTGTGAGAACATTCATTGGGTGCCTATTATTGAGAATGAAGTCCAAAGCATTTGTGCATACCTATTAATTGTGGGACATCTATTTAAAGTACTGTATATTTGTTTCTGTATATGGAGCAGTTTTGATAAGGAAGGAGTTATTAGAAGGTTTGAACAGTAGACCCACACAAATCCAGGCCATTAGTAAATTGGTCCTGTGTGGATGTGTCAGTAGGGCTAACCCACCCAACTGTTGGGGTGGAGGAAAGGCTCTGTGGGGTAGAGGTGATAAGAATCATGTCATTTGGGGACTATGGTGGGACCCTAAACCTAAAACAACAATCGTGCACCCTAATATATTGTCCCAACTTAGTTACTGAAAAGGGGCTAAGGAGGTTGCTACAGGCCTGGCGAAAAAAGAATTTCATTTAAATGTCTTAACAACACACTCTAGTGAAGAGCAGGTAATCTCAATAGCTAGGAGATACTTGAATGGCTAATTCATATGTTGATGTCCTTATCCCTGTAGATTTCCACCAAGCAGTTACCAGATGGTTACATGAAAGAGATATTAGGGATGTTGACACTAATTTCACAGTGGCAGTGGCTGTGCCTGGAGGATTGCCTAGAGCAGGGGTGAACAACTAATTTTGACAGAGGGCTGAAAGTACCTTACATGAGGGCTATAGTGGGCCGAAAAGTAAATGTGGGTGGGGCGGTAGCCGGGGCGTGGCAGGAGGCTTTTTCAACCCCCAACTTATATTAAACACAAAAAAGAATATGTTTTTGAGGGGTATCGATTTTTATTGCATTTCAAACTTACATTTTGTACTACACATTTTCCATTGTTATAATTTATTTCGATTTAGTTATTGTATATCGTCTGTTTAATTAAATTATATATATTTTATTGACCCTTGATTGGACATTCCGTTATTTTGGACTGCTATAGATTGCTGTTTGGGTTGCCCAAGAGGAGATGGCCTTCGTTGAGTCTGGTTTCCTCAAAAAATCAAAGGATGTACATCTCCTAACTGTGCCTGTTTTAGCTTTATTATCGGGTTCACTCTTGGAGTGCAACACTATGCCCCATGTTCCCCACCCCCAACCAAACACTATGCCCGCTGGCCCCCTCACCCCCAACCAGACACTATGCCCCATGGCCCCCTTACCCCCAACCAAACACTATGCCCCATGCCCATGTCTCCCACCCCCAACCAAACACTATGCCCCATGGCTCCCACCCCCAACCAAACACTATGCCCCATGGCCCCCTCACCCCCAACCAAACACTATGCCCCATGCCCATGTCTCCCACCCCCAACCAAACACTATGCCCCATGACCCCCTCACCCCCAACCAAACACTATGCCCCATGTCCCTCACCCCCAACCAAACACTATGCCCCATGGTTCCCAAACCCCCAACCAAACACTATGCCCCATGGCTCCCACCCCCAACCAAACACTATGCCCCATGGCCCCCTCACCCCCAACCAAACACTATGCCCCATGGACCCCTCACCCCCAAACAAACACTATGCCCCATGGCCCCCTCATCCCCAACCAAACACTATGCCCCATTGCTCCCACACCCCCAACCAAACACTATGCCCCATCGTTCCCACCCCCAACCAAACACTATGCCCCATGGCCCACTCACCCCCAACCAAACACTATGCCCCATGGCCCCCTCACCCCCAACCAAACACTATGCCCCATGGTCCCCTCACCCCCAACCAAACACTATGCCCCATGTCCCTCACCCCAAGCAAACTCTATGCCCCATGCCTATGTCCCCCACCCCCAACCAAACACTATGCCCCATGGCTCCCACCCCCAACCAAACACTATGCCCCATGGCTCCCTCACCCCCAACCAGACACTATGCCCCATGGCCCCCTCACCCCCAACCAAACACTATGCCCCAAGGCCCCCTCACCCCCAACCAAACACTATGCCCCAAGGCCCCCTCACCCCCAACCAAACACTATGCCCCATGCCCATGTATCCCACCCCCAACCAGACACTATGCCCCATGGCCCCCTCACCCCCAACGAAACACTATGCCCCATGTCCCTCACCCCCAACCAAACACTATGCCCCATGGCTCCCACCCCCAACCAAACACTATGCCCCATGGCCCCCTCACCCCCAACCAAACACTATGCCCCATGGCCCCCTCACCCCCAACCAAACACTGTGCGCCATGGACCCCTCACCCCCAACCAAACACTATGCCCCATGGTTCCCACACCCCCAACCAAACACTATGCCCCTAATGGAGGTCGGCCGATGCTGCTTGTGGGCCGCCCTCCATTAGGAAAGTGTTTGTGCCTCGCGGGCAGGACAAAACAGCATGGCGGGCCGCAACTGGCCCGCGGGCCATATGTTGTACACACATGGCCTAGAAAGACCCTTTTTACATATTTAGTACAGCTGGCATCAAGCATGGGGTATGTTCGACACCCTATACATTAGGAGGGTCCTAGATCAAATCCAGTAAGTACCTTATGGGTATCCTGAGTTAACTTTGTAGGAGGTAGACAACCAGAACATAGACCACATCCTTAGACACCACCCGGATAGGGAGACAAATTACCCCTATATCAGAGAACACTATGACATTCTGGGGAGACACTTTGACACTGTTCGTGCTCAGGCTATAGAGTTCAGAGTTCTGGGGGCTGCATCAGCAGCACCTAAACTTGCATTAGCAGGAGAGGAAGGAACGCTTACATTCCAGATGCTCAAATTCTTGTTGGGCAACTCCCACACAAAGAGGAAATCCCTAAATGGTATTCCACTAAATTGAGCCAGCAGGCTTTAGCAATCATAATGTCAGCAGGTTGTAATCCACCTATAGAACACTGTGGCAGCTGGGTTTCAGTTGGCTATACCTTCATCTAATAGGGACTCCTTCAATTACAGCATTAACCTCCATTCTGGGAGAAATATTGAGCTCACTGGAGCAGAAGCAGCCATGAGGGTAGGACTGGCAATGGCTGGTGGAAATTATTCCATGATAGAGGGAGTAATCATGCCACTAATAAAAGGAGAATCAATGAGACTAGAAGGCTTCAGGTGCCTTGCCATGTTGCCAGGTGAACAAGAAAAGAAACTCCAATTTGGGCAGATTGTGACAGCTACCTATAGGGCCCTAGGCAAAGATCAACTGGGTAGACGCACCGGGGAGGGAACGAAGAAGGAATTAAGTGAGAGTATGCACACTAAAAGGGCACAACCTACTTGCACTACTGGTGCCAGGCAGAAACACCTTATCAGCTAGAGGTAGGAAGGGAAGGTCACTTGCTCCCAGCCTGCCACACATGGGAGAGGACGAGAGTGAGACCTTTCATAGCAGAGCAGTATCTGTATATGATATGATAGGTAATTTAACGCACTTAATACCCAAAGGTTTCTGAGTGCAGATCTGGGGATCGAACCCGTGTTGCTCTCTGTCGTCTTGCTTCGAAGGTGAGCATGTTGCCCCTGAGCTATCCTCCCTGTAAAGAGGGATGCTAACGGCCCCAGGTAGGAAGCTGGATGGGTAGAAGATCCTATAAGGCAGACGTGGTGTGAGATGTACCTACCATCTCAGGGATAGGGCACAGCTAAGGCAACCACAAAGATACAGAGATGAAGATTATCCTTCTTCTCATCAAAGTGTAAGGAACTCATGGTGGCAATAGTAAAGACAGACACGAGTGATCACAGTTCAAGGTTGTTTATTAAAACACCTAATCTAAACCTAACTCTAAGATGGGAGCATGCCACAAACATCAAATAATAATAGGGCAGTCCTAATGGCATCTTGTCAAAAATAAAAGGGCCTATACTAAGAAATAGCTATTGCCAATCCTTACGCTAAATACAAATAAAGAGTGTAGGATGAGGTTCACAAGAAACAAGTGTTGACAAAAAATAAGTCAGCATGCAGTAGTTGGGGTCGCCCTTCCCCACGTTTTCACCATGGAACAAGGCAGGACTCCGAAGCACACGCTCAAGCTTTCCCAGCATGAGCAAATAGTTCTGCTCTCAGCTATCAGAGCCTTCGGTGGTTAAGTCTCTTTTCTACAAAAATTCTCTTGCCTCCGAGGAACTGATGTATTAAAAAAAAAAGTTCCTTCATGCTGGTACGTTGGGTGATGCCTTCTCACATTTGGATCCTCCTCTTCCGGGCTCAGACCCTTCTCGAATATTAGCTTCCCTCCATTCGGATTCTCTATGGCTTTCAACTCAATCTCATTTGTGACATTCATGACTCTTAATGTCTTTTTAAACAGTTCACTGTGGAATTCCCTCTGCCGGGTTCACTTTTGTCGAACACACTATTCATTGGGACTTTTGGCTTCACCCCCTCTCTATCAACATCCCTCCACCGGGTTTAGTCTTGCCCACTTTGTCAATCACGCAGTTTCTTGAACAGTTCTTACAATGCAGGATTCACTTCCCTTAGCTTCAAAATCATCTGTCGGTCAAAGACTTTTGACTGTACAGAGGATTTTACTAGACCCCTATATGACCACTTTGACCCCATTCACCCTTTCCCAAGGCTTTCTGGTAACGGTAGTTTCAACAATAGGGTAGTATCCTGACTCCTCTGTAGCTGTTTCTCCCCTTTTGTATCAACAGTTCTTTGCACTTTCTTCAATTAGCCGCTTGGTACTTGTGTTCAACACAGTGTGTTTTCTTATTGACTCTCCCCTCAAATCACCGGCCGTGATGAATGGCTTAGCAATTCTCCTCTCTGGAGTCAAGGCCGGTGCCACGGTGGCAAGCGTCTCTCCCCGGCTTGGTTTTCAGCTGAGGAGGGCCCTGAGTACCATTGGCATCTGCTGCAACACACACTGGCTATTGTTCGCAGTCTTACGATTCCTTCTGTGGAGGTTTCACAGGCTTGGCTCAGAAAGGGCAAGGTTGCTTCTCTCCTTGTCAAACTTCAGATTCGTGCCATCTTTCCCCTCCTTTTGAACAGCTGTGCTGAGTTAGCTCTCGTCATGCGGTCTGCCTTGCTCGTATTGTGCTCTCGTGCTCCACCTTTTATCCCTGTGGGGAAGGGAAAGGGCCATCAGGTGTGTGTGATTCTGGTAGTGGTTCTGGTAAATTGCCTGAATTTGCCTGACCCTTGTGGTGGGACATGTCAGGTAAATGGCTTTGGTGTTTGTCCATCATCTTTCATGATGTGTGAAAGTATTTGTGTCAGAAAAGGGGGGGTAAAGTGTCTGAGTATCCTACAGGGTAAGAGGGGGAAAAAGTGTTATAAGAAGGGGAATACTGTGTCTCACCCATCAGCGTCCCACTTCCACTCACTGAGGACCCCCCATCCAGGTGATCCTCCCTCAATGGTCCATAAATAAATTAATAAATTAAGCAAAACACATCTCAGTCCTAATCAGAAAAATATTGGAAATAATACTGTGAAACAGAACTGTTTCAATGAGATAAGAAGAAATATGAAAATCATAGAGTGGGAAATAAATGAAATTGGAGGCTTTCACTTTGGGAAAAAGGGAAAGCCCACCCATATCTCAAAGATAAGGAAGAGAGCACTAGAAAGAGATACATTTGGGAGAACAAACCTGAGAAACCAGGGAGCCCAAACCCATATAAAACTTCATGATGGGAATGGGGGAATTGTAATTGGAACTTGAACTACTATACAAGAGAGGTGAAGAGTGCAAAAGAGATTCAGGAACCCTACAATAAGTTAAATAAAATGTGCATACACTTAAACTGTGAAGGATGAATAAGGACCAGGGAAGTAACAGGCCCTTTAAAAAACTGAAAATCTTGATACAGTGTATGACAAGAGACTTTTTGAATGTGGCCTACTAAAAAGAGTAAGAGGAGTGAGAAGAAACTTGTAACAAAACACAAACACCAGGTGAAGGGAGCCATTCTCCTGACCTTAGTTACTTTTAATAGTGGTACGGTCAGATAGCTTTGTTTTTGGTCATTCATCTTGGCTGATGAGTACCTCACCTAGAAGGATAGGAAGGGAACACCACATAGTTATATGGAGAGATGGGCCTTATTCTAAATAAACTTCAAAGTAAAAAGATGCCATTAACACATCCATACCCTTCTTCTGATCCTCCTCCATACAAAGACACAAGACTTTGTTGGATATGGGTAATGGATTATTTGCACCAGCTTTGGATCCAGAGAGCGACAAATTCACATCTATAACATTCAGAGGGAAACAAATTTGTTTCACAAGCCGGTCCAGGGATTTCTTCAAGCAGAATACAATTCTTTTTAAAATGCATTCAGAATGTCTGGACATATGTAGAGGACATATACTGTACAGGTGATCATTTGAATGAACACGTAGATAATATGGATTTGGTCATAAGGACACTGACAGCTAAAGGCTACATTTTCAATTTTAAGAAACCTAAGATAGCCCATAGAGAAATCATATTTCTGGGGGTTTTCATTTATGATGAGGGAGGGGGACTTGCACCTCAATTCCTGGAGAAATGTTCACACCTGCAGCCCCCATGCACACTTGAACAGTTAAAGGCCTTCCTTCGTCTTTTGAATTTTGGAGTAGATATTTGCTTCAGTGGAAAGGATTGTGGCTGCAGTTCAAATAATAGTGCAGAAGGAATGCACACTAGGGGCAAACAAAATTATACTCATTAACACATCGTCGATGCAGCTAGAAGTAGCTGCACAGTCTTGTATCTTAAATGCAAATACACTCAAGGTGGGTCCAACGGGCATCCATCCAAGCAGCACCAGATGTAAAAAATCATTATAAACCAGAACTACAACAGATGTAGGAACTGGAATGGTCTTTACAACCAGAAGCAGATGCAGCAACACCAGACATCCCACTTGGGATGTTTGCAAATGTGACATACTGTGATGGTAGTGCTGTTCCAGCAGCTGTAACATGCTCTGAATATTCTGCTGTCTGTGCTGCTGTGAAAAGTTGTTTCAACCGGAGGATACATTTTAAGGTGATACATCAGCTCAAGTTGGTGAGTTACATGGCTTCCTCCTTGCACTGCGAGAATGTGGCCCACATTAATTGTGTTTGATTCATACTATGTAGAAAGAGGTTACAATTGTGACCTACAGTAAACTCATTCAGAGAATCCAAAGTCAAACAAATATTGTCAAAGCAACCTTGACAAGAAGTATTGGACAATAAAGAGGTTTGATCTCTCTTTTGGGTTATGCATACAAAAGCACACAGAAAATCTGTTTGCAGTGCGGGCAATGCACTTGCTGACCTGTCTGCTAGACAGTGTACTATAAAAGTGGTGGCAGCATTGACACGCTCTGCTACTATATTGATGAGCACATAAAAGCATGATTGGATGTAAAAAGTGCTAACCACAAGGTTTCCCCACTACTTATACCTACACTATCAAAGACAAAACAGTTATGGTCACTATCCCTAGGTCAAAGAGGGGCCCTGTTGGCATGGTACTACCAAATAAGCAGGATATATTGAAACCAATTACTGCAGCACATTTAAGTGTATCCACAACCCACTTTGGGGTGTTGGATACTACACAGCTCTTGCAAGACAGATATTGGTGGCCTGGGCTTAGTAAAGAAGTACGGCAGTACATAGCAAATTGTCCCAAATGTTTTCACATAACTGTGGACAATTCCCAAAAACCACAAGAGAGCCCACTAACAAGGGTGACAGTGCCATATGAATGCATGTATATGGTTCACATAGGTCCTCTGACACCAGTTAACAAGTGCACACATTTGTTAGTCGTGGTGGACTCATGCACCAGATTTACCTAGTTAATTCTGCAGAAGAAAGCTCATTGTAAAGAGATAATAAATGGATTGCTGTCCACCACAACGAGTGCAGACGCCATTTTTTGCATTCTCTCCTAGAGGCCTAAGGCTGTATTTATTGGCCAAGGAGACCCGAATCATGCAAGTCTTCCCATGCTCACTGCAGACATGGTTCCCAGAGTCCAGTACCCATAACAGGACTCCAAGCACAGCGTCCCCGCTGCACCACTGCAGACGACTACCTATACGGACAGCACCACTACCAATGATCATCCTGATGAAGGCCACCACCACCACGGGCCCTTACCCAGCCCTGTTTGGCCGAAACACCTCTGTGTCGATGTTTTGTGGCACAACCTTTGTATATGTGTGTTGATGGATAGTGTTGTGTACCCTATTTTGTTGAATACCCCCGGACCTATTACAGTCCTGGGTCACACGATGCACAAGTTCTATGTCACTACCTACCTGTATTGTATACTTGTGTACCACTGTGGAAATTGTCTCTCGATAATTGAAGAGGACTATACTCACCTGTATATCCCTTAAGAAAAAACATCTGTCCATACTTTCGTGCTTATCGAAAGTCCTGTAAATGTTTAGTTCGATTTATCTGTGCAAAATCGTTTTGAAGGCAAAATAAAATAGCTTCAAAACAAGACAGCTGTCTACGGATCTCCCATCCTGATTTCTCGCATTTTACATACAGGTACCCTCCTGGGCATATCAGGACTCCGCCAGGTGCCCTTTATTGAATCTTAAGGTACTGAGAAGGCAGCTTATTTTATGGGGCTGTTTATTGGAAATTGATGAAGTAGCCAATTACGTTTAAGGAGTTGAGATGGTTGACTCAACTTCAGTAGACTTATAGGCTAGTCAATGATAGCTGTATTTTCATTTATAACCTTTTGCATATTGAGTGTGTATGGTTAGTTACAATAACAGCGGAAATGCTTTTTAATATCTTATTTCTCATAATAAAAAGAATTACACTTTACAGGACAGTGTGAGAGAATGTATTTTGTGTTCATTATTGAGAATCAGGTCAGAAGCATTTGTGCTTGCTTATGTATTAAATGTGGGACATCTATTTAAATTACTGTTTATTGTTTTACTGTATATGGCACATTTTTTGATAAAGAAGGGGTTAGTAGAAGCTTTTGACATTAGTAAATCAGTCCTGCACAGATGAGTGAGGGTGGCTAGTCCACAGCAGGGGTTTGTTGCCTACTCTCTCTTTCGATGCATAGTGGCAGATATATGCTTTTCTCTACCTCTATTCCTAGCACATCTCCTACTGCAGGGGTCTAGCACACTCCCCGTGGAGTGGAGGAACGGCTCTGTGAGGTAGGGGTAATAAGAATCATGTCAAAGGATCCTCTATAATCCAGTGGTTGTTTAGCATATACATGTGCCCACTCATGGATTTAACAAATATACTAATTCCTTTCCAAGTATTTGCTGACAAGTACCACTACTGTTTGAGAGCAATGACATTCTCAATAGTTGACTGACTGCAATTCAAAAGTGAATGACCATCAATGACCTCTGCTTCAAAACATGAAAAAAAATAATTCTGCTCATGGGCTATAGCCCCAGGACAGAAATTCCCTTCAAATGGTTGGACCATGTAGGGCCTGCACCAAACCAGCAAAAGTCGTAGGATCCTTTTTTGTCAACACCCTTTCTTTTAAACCCCAAATGAAGACCCTTACCAAGAATGCACTCTACCAGCTACAAACAATGAAGAACATCCTGCTCTTAATAACAACCAACCATAACATTGAACAAATCCTATCACTCAACCACGTAAACTAGACTACTGCAATGCCATCAATGGAGGCCTCCCTAAATCATTCATCAATCAGCTGCAGTTGGTACAGAATTGGGTGGCCAGGCTCGTCTTCGGTTCACAAACATATATACTATGCCCCAAAAACTCTGAATTGACTGGCAGTAGAGAAATATATCAAGTTAATAAACCCTAGGCATGACCTAAACATTGTTCTGGAAAAGGGCCTCTGTTTGTCTCACATAGGATATCACACTGACCTACAAGAGCATAGGATCAGTTTCCGCCCTGAAAATTGATTCCGTCCCTTTGATGAAATCTAGCTCTGCTAACAGATCCCACCTTCCTAGCATAAAGCCATACCCTATGAAACAAATGCACAACAGACTAAAGCAAGAAAGAAGCTCCATAAGATTCAAAACAACCTTAAACGAAAGTTGATACCAGAGCCCTAGGTTTTTAGAACCACCTTGATGCACACTTTATACTCTCACTTATGGCGCTTCCTGACAACCCAGATATCTACCATTGGCACCTTTATGGCATAGGTGTTCTATTGTCAATCCCTCCCTATGTGGCCCCTACTGTACAAAGATCAATGTTATGTGTTTACCTTAATTGAACCATCTATTGGCTTTGTTTCTAAATAAGCACTCTGAAGGGACTTACAGTGCATGTGACGCTCATACAAATCACAATAAATAAACAATGAAATAAATAATGAAAAAGACATGCACTAGCCACACTCATCCACAATGACAATGCTTAACTGTCTAAAGCTTCAGGACCTCTCTCTCTCTCTCTCACACACACAGACACAAAATGCAAACAGCATAATAGAACCTTCTGAAAAATATGATTTTTGCATTGAATATTTCAGACCCGCGTCAGAAGGCTACAGCTCGACCTCTTAGAATAGCTAAGTGTATCTTCCGATGTTTGCAACAGTGCATTTAGTTGTGACTGCAGAATTTTCAGTAGAATACTCTGAGTTCCAGTGGCCCACTCCCTTTATTCTGACACAAAAGGTCAAATCCTTCCTGTATGAGGAAACCATCACAGATCCACATTTTATTATTTGCTACATTATAAATTATTCACCCCACAATATATTCCTAGGCAGAGGGGGAAGCAGTCGGTTGAGGATTTGGGGAACATTCTCTGAAAATATTTAAGAAACGATCTGGAAACTGTATATTATCATTTTCTATATATGACTGTATTACTCAGAAATATTAATATGGGGAATCTCACAATTTGAAAAAATATGAAGCCTATAATTGGGCACGTAATGGAACTATTGAAATATTTTGAAACAGCTACATATATTGCTCTGTCTCTTCCCATCTCTCTCCCTCTCTCCCATCCCCTCTCTCTATACTACCTCTGTCTCACGTTCTCTCTCTCTCCTTCCTCTCTCCTTCCTCTCTCTCTGTCCTTTGTTTCTCTCTCTCTCCCACTGTCTTTTTCTCTCTCTCGCTCTCTGATCTGTGTCTCTTTCCTTCTTCCATCCCTCTCCAAACACACCCTTTGCTATTGTTCAATGCTTTAGCAAGACATGATATGCTCATATATGTGAATGAGGTGAAACCGGCATTATGGAGAGGGACAGAGGACTGCAATTGTCCCTAGGCTGGACATATATTGTGTGGCACAGAGAAGGGACCAACTTGACCCCGCCTCCAGACCATCCTATTATTATGATGAATTTAGACAATGCTTCAATAATGGTTCACTTGCTTGAAATAGTTCAAAGAAAACTGTTAGAAACAGCTTTTTAAGTTCAATTTACAAATGTTGTCAAGGTTTTGAATGTTGCGTTTTTTCTTATTTTATAAATTGCAGAACGCAAAGTTCCCATTCAAGGTTTATTACCTGGACAATAATTCCTAGGAAGGGAGAAGGGGTAATTTTTGTGTTAATGTCCAGGTTTCTAAGGGTAGCCGAATTATAGGTGCTTAGATATATGTTCTCGGTATAAGAGGGAGGTGGTTCCAGAGTATTAAAGGGAGTGTGGACCTGTTTAAGGTGCTGGTGGCGGGTAGATTTTCCAGATGAGAAGGTCAGGTTCCTGGTTGGGGTGTATTGATTGATTTTAAATGAGAGAAAGGGAGGTCCTTTTTGTTGCAGGCAAAGTGATACATAGGAATTTAAAGTCAAGCCAAGGGAAGATAGAGCTGGGGTGATGTGGCCATCCAATTAAAGATCATAGATGGAGAGGAAGCATTCCATGCAATTTGAAGTCTGTGAAGAAGATAAGAGGAAAGGCCAATATATGTGCTGTTTCCACAATCCAACCTGCAGGATATTAGTGTGTTAATCACTGTGACTTTGAGGGGGAACATTATTTAAGGAGAGAAACCTTTGAGCATGTGGAGGTGAAAGAAGCAGCTACTGATGGCTGTGTTTATTTGGGATGGTAGTGAGATTTCGGCATCTAGATGAAATCCACAGTCTTGGTTGGAGCATAGAAGAGGGCTGGAGATAAGGCCAAGGAGGGGGAAGACGGGGAGCTAGATGGAAGAAAGCCAGAAGAGGGGGTGCAGGAAATGTATAAGGACCTTGGGTATGTTGCAGTTGAGGTTTAGCCAGTCATTGTGATTCCTGCGATGTATGACAGTTATGGAATCCTCCACTGAAATTAATCACATGATTTGCTGCTCTGCACCCAACACTATATTTGTTCTCATCTCACAGTCCATTTCCTACTCAGGTGCCCTCATAAAAGTACGTAATTCATGGACATGTGAAAAGAAATAAAATAGGAACTTTCAAAACAAAAAACAAAAAAAATAAAAGTAGAAAATAGGGCTTCTTTTAAAACTATGTATTCCTATATGTGGCATGAACATATTTTCAATGCATTCCGCCAGTCCCACTCAGGGCCGGTGTGATGAATTGCCATTGGGTAGAAAGTCCTAGTTTATTTTGATTTTTATTGAATAATAAATTGGTGCAGGTAATTACATCTCTGGGAGGGAAATCTGTTGATCAGATTCCCCTTTTATTAGCTCCATGCCAAAGGCAATGTTTGTACTTATGCCCTGATGTATCAGTGTCCTGATTTGCAGCACCTGTTCTACCAGTGGCACAGAGCAGGTTCAGAGGTCACATGTGCCCTTTTAACAGCTGCAGTGACAGCCAAGTCTCTGCCGCACAGGGGCTGCATTGAACATATTCACCCCTGTCCCAAAATCTGCATAACTCTTGGGATCCTGCCCAGGTGTCACGGTAAACTGTAGATATAAACCATACCTGAGTTAGGGTATGGTGGCACACATGTATCATAGTTATAACTGCCACATTAAATTGATATCACACATGTCTCAGCCCTGTGGGCCCAGTTCTGCTGTGGCGGGGGTATGTGTATTAATTCCGGCAGATCTATAGCCTTGAGGGATTACCTCTCTTTGTTCCTTTGTAAGGGCAGGTAATGCCCTTTCCTCAGAGACAACCACTCCACAGGAAGCTGGCCTGGGTACAGGAATAAAAGGGAACACCTATTCACCAAGGGCTAGGCCTCACACCAGGGTGTTGCATATCTAAAGGCCTTTGATTCTATTGAGAAGGGAAGGGAACCGTGCAGTTTTGGGAGGGTTTTTGCATCTTGATTCTCTCTGCCTGTCTTTCTCATTCCTGTCCCCTACACTTCCTGTAGCAGACATTTTGGGAGGCATGTCATAAGGGCAAAGTCCACTCATTTGAAAAGCAGGTGTTGGACTCCTTAAAGCAGGCTTGATTTAGTCCAGTCACCTGTGGACCTTTGCCTTTAAAAGAGGGGGTCTCACACCTTTTCTTTGAATCACCTTGGAATCATCCTTTGGAATCCAAACATGAAAGAAGATTATGTTGGGTCCTGCTGGGAAAGCAGTCCTTTCCAGAGTCCTCCAGTTGTGAGGTGAAGGCATGTGTTCCAAAGCAGAGGTGAGCTTTGACCCCTAACCATCCCAAGGGACCATTAGGGGTTAACCTGCTGCTGATTCAAGACCTTCCTCTCTGCCAGCCACACTGGTACCCTAGACTTCACTGTGTGGAAGGATTCCTGCAGTTGTGGGCCAGCCATGTTTGTGATCACAAGAAAATTACTTATCTTGTCCCTGAGCCCTTGGATTGGGACTCACAGCACCGTGAGAGCTAAGGCAGCCAGGGTCCTAATGTTTTTGCTATTGAACTGTTTGGGGCTGTGTTTCAAAAACTGTTCAACACATTTGAACCACCAGGATCCTCCGTTGCTGCCTTGTGCACTCTCCTGATTTTAGCACATCGCCAGGAAGTCTGGTTTGGCACTGCTGGACCACCAAGAAATTGTAACGCTCACCTGATTCCTGCAGAGGCGCCGGTCTTGACTGGGTGAATGCCGTATCTTCAAAGGTGATGTGTAACACACGGTTGGCTCTTTGGGCTGGACCTCTGTGCACTGTATGTCTGACTCGAAGAGTAAGATGTCTGCAGATAGAAAATATGGGATTAATGAACTGGGGTTATTGGGTGCCTCTCTCCTCTTCCCTTTCTCTTCTCCTGTAGAACCCCAAAGGTTAACACCCTCACCTTAGGTAAGTGAACGTCGAGCTCTCCATCTGCCTCGGGGCAGGGTGCCGTAACCAGTTTCTTCACTGGATAAGGGTGCAGGCCTCTTGACCTCAGGACTGCTGTCCGTCGTTAACTGCACGAACGGTAAGTTCTGGGCACTTCAAATGTCTTAAAAGTCTTTTGTAATGATATCTCTTGTTGAGCAGGGTTCCGGCGATGGCAGATGGCGGGCTGATGAGAGTTGAGGATCGAACCCGCGTGAGGAATAGAAGCACATGGAAGCACGTAAGTAAGCGCTTGTAGCCTGCTTCACGATGCGCACTAACTGTCCCTTTTATCTTGCAGGTACAAGTTCGGAGCTTTAGAGAAGCTGAAGGGTGCTGGAATACCCACTGGATTCGGCGTGGGAAGGAGTAATGGCACGTGAGTAATAAAGTTGCCCAATGTCTTTAAACGCACCTTCTTTTGTCTTTCAGATGCGGGATGCAGCGCCGAAGGCCTCCGGAGCGTGCGAAGAGCTGGTAAGCTTTTGTCTTTCAGATGCCGGAATGCAGTGCGAAGACCTCCGGAGCATGCGAAGAGTAGGTAAGCCTTTGTCTTTCAGATGCCGGAATGCAGCGCGAGGCGTTGGTGACAGCCGATGGACCAGGTAAGAGATGCGCTGCCACTGAAGACCGTAGTGCTAACCTGTTCTTTCTTTGTCTTTACAGGTGCTGCTGAAGACTGGATTCCAGGATGGTAAGCCTTTGTTCCCTTAGGCCCAGGATCAGAAGACACGATGAGCGTTCTGCTGCAGAGAATGCAGAATAACGCAAAGCAAGATTCATCCATCGGGTGTGGTTTAAATAGCCTCCTGTAGTGCTTTGGTGTCTCCTTCCACAGCCACGCCTAGGTAAGAAAAGAGTTCCTGCTTTCCAGAAGAGTTCCAGTGTTCTGAACCTAGGGAGTGGCTCCTGCCCCACCCAACAGGAAAAGTAGTCCCAAACAGAAGAGGATCAGGGGTTCAACTGGCAGGTAAGTAAGCAGCATGGTCTGCTGCAGGTAAGTCCACCCAAGCATTATGAGCCCGGCGCTTCCAGCGCTGGGACTGGGCATCTTTATGAGCTTGGTGCCACTGGCGCCAGGACAGGGTCCAAAAGGTCCCAATTGGGACTGGCTGGCACTCGGAACCGGGGTTATGGGTCTGCTTCCAAGGGAGTCGGGCAAGTCCTGATCTTTTGGAAGCAGAGATCATGACAGCACCCCCCCTCAAGGCCCCCTCCCAAACCGGGCTTCTCCGGGGGTTTTGGCTTGTTAGGAAATGTTCGATGAAATCTTTTGATTAGACGAGGCGCGTGGACATATTCTGCAGGTTCCCAGGATCTTTCTTGGGGACCGTAGCCTTTCTAGTCAATCAGGTAAAATAGTTTAGATTTGGAGATCTTGGAATCCAGGATGCTTTTAACTTCAAACTCGAGTTCTCCATCAACTAGAATAGGTTTTGGAGATGTAGTTAGTCGGGTTTGAGGTTGCACGGGTTTCAATAGAGAGACGTGGAAGACCGGATATATCTTCATGTGAGGGGGCAAGTCCAACTTGACCGCTACTGGATTTACTATGGTAGTGATGGAATAGGGACCAAGGTATCTTGGGTTGAATGTGCGTGGTCCTTTTAGAGGTAGATATTTGGTGGATAACCAGACTTGATCTCCTACTTGATATTGGGGGGCTTCCTTCCGATGTTGGTCTGCTCCTTTCTTGTATTGTTCTTTAGCCCTTTGAAGGTGAGAAACGGCTTCCTTAAAGGCTTGGGTGATTGTAGAATGCAGGTGGTCTACTGCTGGTGTTCCAAGATCTTGGAGTGGATCCAACTCCGAGGTTTGAGGGTGACTACCGTATAAAAGAAAAAACGGGGTCTTCCCAGTTCCCGAGTGGACAGAGTTATTGTAGGCATATTCGGCTATCCAAAGGATATCTTTCCAAGTTTTTTCAGTTTGTTGTAGCATGCAGCGCAAATACTGTTCCAGAGTTTGATTGGTCCTCTCGGTTTGTCCGTCGGTTTGAGGGTGGTGGCTGGTCAAAAGTCTCACATCAATTTGAGCCGACCGACAGCAACTTCGCCAAAAATGAGAAATAAATTGACTACCTCGATCCGAAATTAGAACTGAAGGAAAACCGTGCAGTCGGACGATGTTTTCGAGAAATTCTCGGGCCAGAGTTGCTGCTGCTGGTAAGCCTTTGAGTGGAATGAAATGCGCCATCTTGGAGAATAGGTCCACGATTACTAGGATCGTATTGTATCCGGAGCATGGGGGTAGATCGGTGATGAAGTCCATAGAAAGCGTATGCCAAGGGCGAGGCGGGATGTCAATAGGGCGTAAGAGGCCGGCTGGTTTTTCCTTTTGACTCTTGTTTTGGGCGCATACTCCACAGGACATTATAAAGTCTCTGATATCTTTTTTCCAAGACGGCCACCAGAAGTAGCGCTTGATCTTTTCCGAGGTCTTGGCCATACCGGGATATCCTTCCATTAAAGAATCGTGATAACAAGAGATTACCTTTTTCGGTAAATCTGTGCTGGGCAGGTATAACCGTTCTTGGAAATATAATAGGTTGTCCTTCACCGTAAAGTCCTTTCCCTGCAGATGCCAATTCTGTATGTCTGCTGGAGTTACCAGTAGCCTGGCTTTATCCTTAACTTCCTCTATGGATTGTGTGGCGATTACACCTAGAATTCTTTGTTCGGGAATGATAGGTACAGGTTTAGGATTGATCAAATGTTCTTCCACTCCCATCCGAGAAAGGGCATCAGCTTTACCGTTTTTTGTACCAGGTCGATAGGTAATTATGAAGTCAAACTCGGCAAAGAATAGTGCCCAACGGAGTTGCCTAGAGGATTGAGCTTTTGCGGTTTTCAAATATTGCAGGTTTCGGTGATCTGTAATCACAGTAACGGTGTGTCGGGCCCCCAGAAGATAATGCCGCCAAGCCTTAAAGGCGGACTTGATAGCTAGAAGTTCCTTATCAGTAATATTGTAATTGATTTCAGGAGGCGAGAATTTGCGGGACCAAAATGCCACGGGATGCAACTGATTGGTTACTGGGTCCTTTTGTGATAGAACTGCCCCCATGGCAAGGCTCGAAGCATCAGTTTCAACGATGTAGGGGAGTTCTGGGCGAGGATGTTTTAAGATCGGTGCAGAGATAAATCTAGTCTTCAAATTCTGGAAATCTTGTTCCGCCTCGGTAGACCATTGAAAACGTTTGTTTTTCTTTAACAAGGCGGTGATGGGCTGGACTATTCGAGAGAATTCGGGGATAAACCTGCGGTAAAAGTTAGCGAAGCCTAACATGCTTTGAACACCTTTTACGGAGGATGGCGATGGCCATTTGAGAATTGCATCGACCTTCTTTGAATCCATACGCACTCCGCTAGGTGATAATATGAATCCCAAGAATTCAACTTCAGTCACGTTGAAAACACATTTTTCCAACTTAGCGAAAAGTTTGTGTTGACGCAATCTCTCGAGGACCATTTTCACGTGTTTCCGATGTTCAGTTTCCGATGAAGAATAAATGAGGATGTCGTCAATGTAAACAACAACACACACATCTATGAGCTCTCTGAGGACATCGTTCATAAAATATTGAAAGGCGGCCGGGGCATTGCAAAGTCCGAAGGGCATGACCTGATATTCAAATAGCCCATAGTTGGTGCGGAAGGCCGTCTTCCATTCATCGCCCTCTTTTACTCGTACCAAGTGGTAGGCTCCTCTAAGATCCAGCTTTGTATATATGCATGCTTTTCTGACTTGGTCCAGGAGTTCAGGGATCAAAGGTAACGGATATCTATTCTTAACGGTGATCTGGTTCAGGGCGCGATAATCTATACAAGTTCTAAGGTCCCCTTCTTTTTTTGGAACGAAGAACAAAGCTGAGGAAGCAGGGGACTTGGAAGGACGAATAAACCCATTCGCTAGGTATTGATCCAGGTATTGTCGGAGGTGAAGATTCTCAGGCTCGGTGAGGGCATAAATTCTACTACAAGGAGGAGTAGATCCAGGTATCAGGTATATCTGGCAGTCATAAGACCTATGAGGAGGTAGAGAGTTAGCCTGATCCTTCCGGAAAACATCTTGGAATTCTAGGTATTCAGGAGGTAACTGAGGAGCCTCCGAGGAAATTGCTGCCAGTGCAACACCAGGTCGAGGGTGACAAGTAGAGACACATTCTGGAAACTGAACCGTTCTTGCTCGCCAATCGATCTGAGGATTGTGCTTTTCTAACCAAGGAATTCCTAGAATAATCTGGAACTGAGGGGCCTTGATCACATCGAACACGATCTTCTCATGGTGTCCATCTTGATTTACTAGCGTCACTTCTTGGGTAGTATGCGTTACTGGTCCGGAGGCTATCTCCGTACCATCCACCGTAGTAATGAGGTCCTTTACAGCCCTTGGACAAAGAGTCAGATTCATCCTCAAAACAATTTCATGATCCACATAATTGCCGATGGCACCGCTGTCGACGTAAGCTTCAATCGCATGTAATCGATCCGGATGTTCAGGGCTAATGAGGACCATAGGTATCACGAAATGCGAGGTCACGGAACTGGTTTTAACGCTCGGCAAGAGGACCTCTATTCTTGTCGGGCGAGGTCGTTTCCCTGCTCAGAGTTTGTGACCCTGGTAACTGCAGCTCCTACTGCCTTCTTGGCTGGTTTCACCGGACAGTCTCGAAGAAAGTGCCCCGAGTTTCCGCAATAGAGGCATAATTGCAGCTGTTTTCTCCTTTCCCGCTCCTTTTGTGTTAGTGGTCCTTTCAGGCCCCCTATTTGCATGGGTTCCCCGGAGTCTACTCCTTTGGTAGGAGTTGGTGGTTTGGAAAATACTCGAGCATCAAACTTGGAACGATCGGCCTTCCTGTTCTGCAGTCTGTGGTCAATTTGAACGACTAAGTCAATATAGTCCGAACAGTCTTGGGAGGGATTCACTACTTGGGCTAACACATCTTTGAGCTCTCCACGTAGACCTCTATAAAACAGCGTAATCCTTTTGTCCTCAGGCCATCGAGTTTCCACTATCAGTCTGTTGAAAGACGCAATATAAGCCAAAAGGTCTTGATTACCCTGTCGCAATGAAAGGAGCTCATTGTCCAAGGCCTGCCCCTGTGAATGTCTTGCAAACAGTTTTTCCATACTGAGCTGAAAAGCTTGAAAATCATGGAGAACCGGATCATCTTGATTAACTAGAGGGATCGACCAGTCTGCCGCATTGCCACTAAGGTACGAAAGCACGAAAGCTACCTTAGCTTGATCAGTTGGAAAGGCTGCTGGCCGGCATAAGAAGTGCAACCGGCACTGATTAATAAATACTGCAATCCTCTTTGGGTCACCAGAAAATCGTTCGGGCGGAGCCAGAGGTACATTCCCAGGTACGTTGATCTGCACTGGGTTCGTAGAGGATGTTGAAGGAAGATTTGCCCCTGATGCGGGTAACGGAGTTTGTCCGGCTTGTGACTGTAGCAATTGTCTAGCGAGATTGTCTGTTCGCTCCTTGGAAATAATCAGTTCCCTTCTTAGAGCATTCGTTTCCTGACGGGCTGCATGCACTTCTGCTCTTAGTTCCCCAAGTAACTGGGCTAGCTGGTCGGTATCCGAGGTTTCCATAGCGCCTGGGTGGGAGTTTTGCGATAGGCTTTGCGTTCTGTAACGCTCACCTGATTCCCGCAGAGGCGCCGGTCTTGACTGGGTGAATGCCGTATCTTCAAAGGTGATGTGTAACACACGGTTGGCTCTTTGGGCTGGACCTCTGTGCACTGTATGTCTGACTCGAAGAGTAAGATGTCTGCAGATAGAAAATATGGGATTAATGAACTGGGGTTATTGGGTGCCTCTATCCTCTTCCCTTTCTCTTCTCCTGTAGAACCCCAAAGGTTAACACCCTCACCTTAGGTAAGTGAACGCCGAGCTCTCCATCTGCCTCGGGGCAGGGTGCCGTAACCAGTTTCTTCACTGGATAAGGGTGCAGGCCTCTTGGCCTCAGAGGACTGCTGTCCGTCGTTAACTGCACGAACGGTAAGTTCTGGGCACTTCAAATGTCTTAAAAGTCTTTTGTAATGATATCTCTTGTTTTGCAGGGTTCCGGCGATGGCAGATGGCGGGCTGATGAGAGTTGAGGATCGAACCCGCGTGAGGAATAGAAGCACCTGGAAGCACGTAAGTAAGCGCTTGTAGCCTGCTTCACGATGCGCACTAACTGTCCCTTTTATCTTGCAGGTACAAGTTCGGAGCTTTAGAGAAGCTGAAGGGTGCTGGAATACCCACTGGATTCGGCGTGGGAAGGAGTAATGGCACGTGAGTAACAAAGTTGCCCAATGTCTTTAAACGCACCTTCTTTTGTCTTTCAGATGCGGGATGCAGCGCCGAAGGCCTCCGGAGCGTGCGAAGAGCTGGTAAGCTTTTGTCTTTCAGATGCCGGAATGCAGTGCGAAGACCTCCGGAGCATGCGAAGAGTAGGTAAGCCTTTGTCTTTCAGATGCCGGAATGCAGCGCGAGGCGTTGGTGACAGCCGATGGACCAGGTAAGAGATGCGCCGCCACTGAAGACCGTAGTGCTAACCTGTTCTTTCTTTGTCTTTACAGGTGCTGCTGAAGACTGGATTCCAGGATGGTAAGCCTTTGTTCCCTTAGGCCCAGGATCAGAAGACACGATGAGCGTTCTGCTGCAGAGAATGCAGAATAACGCAAAGCAAGATTCATCCATCGGGTGTGGTTTAAATAGCCTCCTGTAGTGCTTTGGTGTCTCCTTCCACAGCCACGCCTAGGTAAGAAAAGAGTTCCTGCTTTCCAGAAGAGTTCCAGTGTTCTGAACCTAGGGAGTGGCTCCTGCCCCACCCAACAGGAAAAGTAGTCCCAAACAGAAGAGGATCAGGGGTTCAACTGGCAGGTAAGTAAGCAGCATGGTCTGCTGCAGGTAAGTCCACCCAAGCCTTATGAGCCCGGCGCTTCCAGCGCTGGGACTGGGCATCTTTATGAGCCTGGTGCCACTGGCGCCAGGACAGGGTCCAAAAGGTCCCAATTGGGACTGGCTGGCACTCGGAACCGGGGTTATGGGTCTGCTTCCAAGGGAGTCGGGCAAGTCCTGATCTTTTGGAAGCAGAGATCATGACAGAAATGCACACAGGTAGTATTGACTGCTAACTGCCCCCCTGGTCCATCTTTGGACCTGAGAGACTGTCTAGGTCATTTTAATCCCTTTTGCAACCTCAAGAAATATCCTTTTTGAACATTGTGGTCTTTTAATTGCCTTTTCCCCCGCCTCATTACCCAGAGTGATGCATCTTTTCTATCTTTGCATATTCTGTGTTCTTTCAACAGGGGTGAATGTGTACTGCATTTTCTAGTTAGTAATTATTAGACATGGTGTGTTTTATTAAAGTATATACTTTTATAGAACCTTGATTGGCCATTCCTTTATTCCAGACTGCTATATTTCACTGTTTGGGTTGCTACTGAACCACATTCACGTCCCTCTTCAGAGTACACCCTTCCCCGTAGTCTGCAGAGTCTCTTGAAGTGACCAGACCATTGACCAGTGACCAGTGGCTCTTCCATTTTCTATGCTGGAGGCGGACCTATCTACCTTAAAAACTCAGACTCGCCGCTGAGCGGCCGCGGAGTCTGCACTGTCTCTTGGAGTGACCAGACCAGTGACCAATGACCATTGGCTCTTCCATTTTCTTTTCTGGAGGCAGACCTATCTACCTTAAAAACTCAGACTCACGGCGGAGCGGCCGCGGAGTCTGCAGAGTCTCTGAGAGTGACCAGACCAGTGACCAGTGGCTCTTCCATTTTCTTTGCTGGAGGCGGACCTATATACCTTAAAAACTCAGAATCTCCACGGAGCGGCCGCAGAGTCTGCCGACTCTCTTTGAGTCTGCCGACTCTCTTTGAGTCTGTGGAGCTGAGGAGCCATAGGGCCGGAAAATAACTTAGACTCGAATCGAGGTACCTCAAGTCGGTGCAGAGGCAAACCTCTTAACAGCCCTCACCCTCCCACCTAAAGCTGCGTAAAGGGGCCGCCTGCTCAGAGGTTGAAAGCCCTTCCTCTGCTCGACAAGAGAGCTACAAACAACAAGTGAGTATTATTTCTACCCTCACTCTGACTCCCATTGCCCCCATTGCTCTGCCCGGCATACATTCTTATGAACATGAAAATGAGCTCAAATCACAATATTCACATGCTCATCCGTGAAAAAACAGACACTGAATCATCTGATAAACATGATATACATGACTCTTTTCTGGCTGCCTTGACACCAAATATAAATACAAGTGATTGCCGCACCATGAACCATAACGAAGAAGAAACTACCACAGAGATTTTGGAAAGAAAAAGACTCACTACCCACAAGAGTGGGCTGGGAGCGGTGTCTCGCTGTACCGCGGTGGTGCCTGGCACTTTAGACGCTGCGGAATCTGAAGTTGGCACCCGCCGGTCTTGCCTCACGCTTGTGGCCCCTCTGGCCCCCGTGGCAACCTGGCCCCCTCAGCTGTTGTGGGGGGGCGTCGGGAGTGCAGTGGCCGCTGTGGGGAGGGCTCTGCAGGTCTGTTCTTCATGGGCTGTTTCCTCCGCGGGCGTGGGGGCGGAGCTGGGAGGGGAAGGATCAGCAGTGAAAGCTGACAAGCTAAAAGCTGACACAGGCAAGACGCGCGGACAGCTAAGTGCTGCCCTTGAGCAGAAAACCTGCCTCAACACGGCGGAACTGAGTGAGATGTTCACGGAAGAACCTCGCTCAGCCCTGACGCAGCATTCGGAATATTGCCAGAAACTGAATTTAATACCCCCCCTCTTTTGACCTCAATCCAACATGGTGACCACTTGGAAAGGAGAAAATTCATGGAAATTATAAACAAACTCCTACTGGACTTGACAAACATAAACTTAGCTAGAAACAAAGAGAAAAATCAAACACACTCTCAGTGTGACAAAAATGATGTGAGTGAATGCGCAAACATCTGCACGGACAAGGGGGAGTCCAACGAAACTCACTTAAATTTACAAATAAATGACAAAACCAAATGGCAAAGTGTGAGCGAAGATGAAGCTAATGATACCAAATGGCTAAGCGGAGCTCTGAAGCGTAGAAGAATAATGGACAGTGAGTCACCCAAGATGCATTATTCACAAAAAAGGCTGAGGCAGACTCAAACTCATAAAGACTTGATTCAAAAGTCTCTTGTCCTGGATTTAAAAAGGAACAGTACAGAAATAGCGGAAGATGGCAAAAACACTTTGATGGATATTCGTGACGCCACTAATGTAATATCTGAGGCCTCTTCAGATGACACCAGTACAGAATCCTCAATGATGGACTGGGAGTACCACAAGATCAGAAGAATTCATCACAAATTCAATCATAGAATCTACACCACAAAAAGAGAATACTGCCCAAGTGGAAGTCATGATAACAAAATACATCCAAGAACTACAACCTGCTCTGTTATCATCGACGTCGATGACCATTTCTCCATTCTTGAACATGTACAAGCACCTAAATGATACAATAAAGGATCAAACCACACTGATTGCCTTGATGAATTCCAAGCTCATCAATATGGAATGCGAAAACACATGCGCCAAACAACGCACCCAAGAACTTAATAACAAAATTGATGGCTTATTTGCTGCATTGACGGCACAAAAATGTAACAACAGTGATGACAAAAGACTGCTGGCGGAAGTCGCAAAAGAAGCGTTCGCCTTGTTGAGATATGAAAGAAACAACAAACTTGGCAAGCTCCAGCAAACTGAAGCTCGTACAAGTAGCGACATGAACACTTACATAGCAACTAAATTGACAAAGCCAACCAACAAAGAAACCAACGCAGACACGACTCATGTAGCCGTTGAGAGCAAAAATCAACTGAATTGAAAATGATGGTCATTGATCTTACGACAGAATAATCTTCACCATCTTGACTGAGGAACACAAGACAGCCCCATACGACTCCTCCTCAATCAATGCAACGTCCACTCACCCACAACTGTCAATTCCCATGCTGGAACCCAGTATCACCCTTTTCTTTAAGGACATGCTTGCAATATCCAATCGAGCAGAAAACGGAGCCAACACTGATGCTCAAATGCCATCGACATCCACAAAGGACAAATCTCAAACAGAAGATGAGATTTCACCCAAAACAGTTCCGCCAATCTCAACGAAGGAATCGCCTGAACAGATTCTGTTTGATATCTTCAATAACAACAAACAACCAGTGACAAAGCCCCCTAAGACACTCCAATTTAAAAAGACAAAAAAACAAATTATGAAGACTTGTCACACTACCAATAGTTCAAGAAAATTCCTGCGCAATATCAAAACAGTAAGCTTCACAGTAAATCAATGTCAATGAAAAAACTACGGGAAAAGAAAAAACAATACACATTGGAGTAAAACAAAACACAAAACAAGTTGAAAGTTGTAAAGTGCCTGCCCATACCATGGAAACTTCACCAGACCTATTAGATTTATCTACATACGAAGATGAGTTTGAAACTGAACAACCGGACTTGGCTGACCCTATACCGACAAATGACACTCTGACTCAAGAGAAACAGATTTCCATGAGCCCCCGGGAATATAACGATAAAAAGGAGGAAATAGTATGTGTTTTTATGCTCCCAATGAGAACATCACAAACTGACAAGGACAAGCAACACAGCCCAGTGTTCAGAACAATGGACGAGAAATGGAAGCAATTGGCCACCAAACAATCGAGTAACATCGAATCACCTGAGGCCCGGAATGGAATTACAAGTTCAAAATCGAAAGAGATAACTTCTACTGATGCTAAAACCAGAACACATGCTCTGGCCAGTAAAATTTCAGCAAACCTTGTTGACAAAGGGCCCGCGTGGCTCCTTCCCAGACAAAGAACGCAATCCGATAATGCAAATAAAAAAATAAGTAGATACAACGCTCAAACGAAAAACAGGAAGAGGAAAGAAATCCCCATTATAAATATTGCCTTGTTCTAGAGCGTACCTTTTCAGGAAAAAATGGTTTGAGTTTGAACCGCGCCAACATTTTGCAACTCTTTCATTATGTCCCATCATTAAGAACCATCGAATCAAGAGACAGAAAATGCGTGGAATTCTTCAAAGAACCTGAAGTTGATAAAGTGAAGTTACATCTTGATTCTAGAATCATCTGTGACATCCTCTTAGATGCAACTGCAGTGCTCCTCTCATTTGGCTTTGACATTTTCGAAGCCAACAAGGTTATCAACCGGGACAAAAACGGAGATTACAAAAAAAATGTGGATGCTTCCGATCAAAAAACAGAAAAGTGGATCGTAAATAAAGACACTTACAACAAAGAGTCGAACATTGCAATCATAAGTACATCCAACAAAACAACACCAAGCTTAATTGAGCTTAATGAAATCTTTCGAGATCAATCATCAAGAGACCAAATTCAAATTACATTCTCATGTAAAAAATGCAAATAAGAGCAATGACAACAAATCTAGTTCAGTAGCTCATGCCACTGACAAAGACATGAAGAAATGCAATTGGATTCCCGCTGTCCTGACAAAACAGATAAAAAGTTAACGCCAGGCCACATCGCCCATTCATACGATCAACTGTAGATCTTGAAACACCCAAGGATATAAACACCTATTACAACATGATTGGCAGAAAGGATTACACATAATATGTCTCCAAGAAACATGGTTAACAGAATCTCCCATCTCAGATGCATATGACATCTCTTTCAACCCTGCGATGAAAAAAGTGAAAGGGAGACTGATGGCTGGGTTGCTGACACTAGTCAGGAAGAGTCTGGGATACAAGATATTGGAAACCAGAAACGTAAACCCTCATACACAACTGACTTGTTTAATAAAACAGGACAAACAAAAAGTGAAAATAGAATCAATCTATTTTATCAACATCTACTGACAAGACAAAGCAATGAAACCAACATGCTTTATCGATGTGATAACTCAATTACTTGATGAAAATGAAATCAACGAACAAACAAACTCAATTACTTGATGAAAATGAAATCAACGAACAAACCGATTCGGCAAACATTGTATTGTGTGGTGATCTGAACATTGCTTGCATAGAGAAAAATACATGTGATCACAAGAGAAATCTAACCACAGCTAATCAATGGTGCACAGAGATGGAGGCATGCAAGATGCACATGCTAAACGGCAATACGCCTGGAGACATACCAGCTAAAATGACTTGGCAAAGAGACAGACAAGAATCCATCCTGGATTACCTTTTCGTCTCTGAGAATCTGCACTGGCCGCCAAGAAGTCCCACTACCAGCTGCATCTCCTCAAAGGGACTCTTCCCTTTCTCACTTTCCCCCAGAAGCTCACTGTCCCCAGAGCCCTCGTTCTCTCTAAGCTGGACTACTGCAACAGCCACTTTCTCAATCTGCCTTCGTCTACTCTCCGCCCTCTGCAACTAATCCAGAACAGGACTGCAAGACTTATCCTTAGCCTCAAGCCAAGGGACCGTATCTCTCCAGCCATGAAATCTCTCCACTGGCTCCCATTGGCAGCAAGGATCAAGTTCAAGACCCTTGCATTGTCCACAAGGCATTCTGGGTCTGGGATCCGCATTACATCCAACACTCTCTTCCAAAATACCTTCCTTCTCGAGCCCTAAGGGTTAGATGCTTCTCCAGGCAGAGAGTGGGAGGTAGATCTCTCTCCTCTATAGGTGCTTCCAACTGGATTGCCGCCCTACCCCTCCCAAACGTGAGCCGGACCTTCTGAAGTTCTGGAAGCAGCTCAAAGCGTTCTTCTCCTCTGCTTTCTCTCTCTCCCTCCCCTGCTGACCTACCTGACCTACCTGTCTGCTGTACCAACTGGTTGCTTGGCTACCCTCAGTCTCACTGAGTCCAGGCTCTTTCTTGATCAGTCACCCTTGCACTGTCTCTGGGCCTACCATGCAGTTAGGGGCTGTAACTGTAACCCTACAGTCCCTTGTTCTCCTTGCACTACCGAGAGCCGAGCTGCCCTGGCTGCACTTACTCAGAGCATTGCTGCCCCGTTTTCCCCTCCCCTTTGCACTTCCCCCCTCCCTTTCCCCTTGCACTTCTCATTCTCGCACTTGCACGATCTGAATGACACAAGGCCTAGTAAGATCATTTGTCTTGTCCTCCCTCTGTTTTCCTTCCCTTGTCTTGTCACGCCTAAAAACACTCGGGTACAGGCGTGTTATATATGACTTATCATATCATATAATTTTATTACACATGCCCAGAAAAATATACAATGCAGCGGTAAGAAATGGCTAAACTGGCAGAACCCAAATGCCAGTCTAGCCAGGTAATTACACTTAGCAGGACTGCTTTATCAGAAATGCCCAGTTAAAAAAAGTCATACCAAACTGAGGAATGACTAGACTGGCTGCACCAAAATGCCTCTCTAGCCACTAATATCACATATCATGCCTGCTTAGCATGGCCATGGACGACCATTATGATTTATTGCACAATCCCGCCCCCCACACATTCCCTCCCCCTCCCATCACCTACCCAACCTCCAAAATCAGCTCATTGGCCCAGAATTACCCCCACGTCCCTCTTCCTTGTCCCAGGGCTTACGTATGAGGCTCCTTGTCTCATAGATAAGTACTGGGATGAGGAAGAGTGGGATTAGGAGCAATGAAGATTACAGGTAGATAAGTCAGGCATTACCCTCATGTACCTCTACCTCATCCCAGTACGTGTGTATGCGTTATAGTGCCTCATACACAAGTACTACCTCATACACAAGTACTGGGATGAGGAAGAATAGGGCTAGGAGTAATGAAGATTACCAATGAGTAAACAAGGCATTAAACACTTGTAGTGGTGCAACACCATTGAGCTGACTGGGCTTCATCACTCCCCACCCTGAAATTGTGGGCTATGCTTACTTGACCTGGCTGACCTACAGAGCAGTTGCCGACAGAAAAGGACACAGATATTAAACGGCACCTGGGTTTCACTGTTAATAAGGGCCCGGCCCAGCAATTACTAATGTACAGCATTTCACTGTTAGTACCTGCATTCCAATGCCACATTTTTTAGGCAATTGAAATTGTGATGGGGTTTAGTACTTGCATGCCATGGGAGTGATTGGAAGGGTTGAGAGGGAACAGGAGACCAGTCATTCTCACAGCCGTCCATAAGTGGGTGCTTTCAGACTTAAAGGATAGAGTTAACTGCTTGTAACATTGAAGATGCACTGGAATAGTCTCGTTAAAATGTGTAAAGAAGTTTGATGCCCCCACATAAATAAGTTTGCGCCTCTCCCATCACACGTGAAGTTAGCACCTCTACCAACATTTGAATGGATAGCCCCCTGAAATGTAGTGCCCCTGAACACAAGCCCACACACCATTCACCATATATATACACACACACACTCAGCCATCCATACATTTAAGTGTGTACTCTTTCACCATTCTGGCACACCCAGGCAGCCACCTATACATTTAAGTGGGCACCCTTTCACAATACAGGGACACCCAGGCATCCACCCGTACATTTAAGTGTGCATCCTTTCATCAAACAGGCACACACACCCAGGCACTCACTCATACATTTAAGTGTGCACCCTTTCACCATACAGGCACACCCAGGCAGCCACCCATACATTTAAGTGTGCATCCTTTCACCTTAGACGCACACCCAGCCACCCATACATTTGTGTGCACCCTTTCACCATACACTCACACAGGCAGCCACCTATACATTTAAGTGTGCACCCTTTCACCATACAGGCACACCCAGGTAGCCACCCAGGCAGCCACCCATACATTTAAGTGTGCATCTTTCACCGTACACGCACACATGCTTACCCAGCCACCCATAAATTTGTGTACACTCTTTCACCATACACTCACATACGCACACGTCATGGGGCTGAGGGGAGCCATAATACTTCAAAAATAAATTGTTTCTTTTTGAAGTCACTCTGACTTCATAAAGAAATTATTTCTGTTAAGGACCGAACCATAACGGAAATCATTTCTTTATGAAGGCAGAGTGACTTCACAAATAAACTATTTATTTTTGAAGTCATTGGGCTCCCCCCAACCAATGACAAGGAGGCCTCCAGCCTAGGGTCTTCATGTCATGGGGTGGGGGTAGCCCCCGGACTTCAAAAAGAAAGTTTCTTTTTGTATTCATTCTGCCTTCACAAAGAAATTATTTCTGGTACATAAATAAGTTCTTTATAAATGCAGAGTGAATTCAAAAAGAAATATTTAAAAAAAAATGAAAACACATTTGTTTTCAATTTATTTTTACTTGAAGCGGGGCCCCCCCTACCAGGACATGTGGTTTTAGGGCCCCCCGCACAGGCAGGGGCTGCGGGGCCCCTGTTATACCAGTGCATCCAGAGCTTAAATTAGGAGGATACTGCGTCAAAACATCACTCACTGAAATGCAGCATTAAGGCCATGCAAATGCCATAATGTTTTTGTGCATTTGAAAGCACAGCTCTTTGGCAATTGTGAATGGTAGCCCATCTCCCTAAATTAGCATTGCCAGAAAAGTGATGTTCTCTCACCTTTCAGGGTGAGAGAGCATCACTGATTGCATACATGGTATTCTGACGAACCACCTGACACGGAGGTGTGCAAATCACATAATTGAGCTTCCCAGAGATCAGAGCAGGCACGGTGAGGTGACTCGCGCACTCAATGTTGGTTCTGCTGCAGTCCTCCCACTATACATGAATCTCTGGTGAACTGAATGGCTGGTAGGACTATACATCTTCCTGTCAAATCAAGTGATACAGGACTGAAGCAGAACCAATGCAACAATAATGCAATTTTAGGTAATAGCCTTATGGACGGTTAATAGATGAACTTGAGGGGGCGCCATTTTGTCCCTAAAATCACCAAATCTGCCTCATTGTTAGGGCATCTTATGGTCATGTAGTGTGTGCTTAATCGCTTTAAAGGGCTCAAATGAAAATGAGTAAGTCAGGGTGAGTTTACATTATTTGCATAGTCACACACTTTGGGTAAACAGTGAAGAAGGGGTGTTAACCCACTCTGCAATTTAATCAGTTCATCACACACCTCACAAGCTTTACTTGGTGCAAATATTTACGTTTTGGATTTCAAGGCCTACTGCAATGCGGTCTAATTGAGTTCACTTGCAAAATACACGAATTGCAGCAACCTGACACCATGTAACTCCTTCTAGAAACATGTTATGGTAAAAGAATATCACTGTAGCTCTATTTTTCACACCCTAAAGGAAAACTATAAGACCCAGAATGCAAAATAATTCAAGCCTGAAACATATATTTTTATTTTTATTTATTTTTGATTAGACATTTGGTTTCCTTCAAACCTTTTATTGCATCAGAGTCCATCCTAGAGGGACTTATTTTATGGTCCGTGTTTCTCTGTTCTTTAAAAAAAGGAATAAAAGCCTAATTTTCTACCATCGTTCGTCCAAGCTTTATACCATGTCTCTCTCGGCTGGGTTTCCGGCCTCATCACGAAAGACCTCTATCAGAAACTTCACAAGTGCAAATATCGCCGGGAAATGATCCCCGCGCTGGAGAAGACGCCAAAATCCTGGGCCTTAGCATAGGGGTTTAGATGTGGACCAACCCAAAATGGTAGCAAACCATATCTCGTTAGTCACTCACAGAGGCAAGCCATGGGCTTTGTGTGATGCCCATGGCTCACATTGTGCCCTTGGCTCACATAGTGGTAGTTTGGTTGACCTCAAGCCTTGCAGAAGATGTCAGTATGTGGCAATCAGCTCATAGCAATTCAGTAACATTTTAGTATCAGTGTACTAAATAACCTGTGGTTCAGGCAAAGGCATTTTGTAAATGACTAATGCATAAAGCAGCCACTGCAAAACCAGGCACACATTAAAGTAAATCAACCGAACCTAAAATGTATGAATACACTACTCCAAAGGAATAACGTTGTAAAGTGCCTGTAAGGATTTCAGCAGAGAAACCTTATGGGTCAAAGACACTGATTGTATATTTTTGCAGAAGTTGGCAATTAGGTCTATTGGTGACTGCTTTTGTTCGTATTTGAATGTTTGAGCACACTAAATTGCTTTCTGGCTTCTTTCTAAGAGGCATTGCGTTATTGCACTTGAGCATCAGCATGCAGATTGGTATATGATCACAAAGCAACCACTCTGTATACGTAGCGGGAAGGAGGATGGACGTGGCTGATCACTATTAAGTCCAGGCAAACACCAATTAGTCACAAGAAATGCTATGCACAGTAACAGAGCAACGATGTGTGTGACCTAGCATAGGATTCAGAGACCTGCACAAAAATAATGCTTGTGGATTCACAACTTGGGATGATGCAGGCCTCTCCCTCCAGTGCCACTGACTCATAACAGAAGTAGGAGGCAGGATTCTAATCCAAGGCAAATGAACATTCACTTTGTCCCAGGTGAAGCATCCTCTGTGGTACAGAACAAAGAGCTGTGAAACAGCCTCAAAGGTTCAAAATGTGCTCCTAGGTTACTCAGTGTGATCGGTCTTGAGTAAAACAGTCTGGTCTGGGATTTTCGTCCCTCATATTGTTAGAGTCTATATGTAAAGAAGAGAAATACTCCAGGTGTCTATAAGAAGCAGACAGCTAACCTACATTTTCGAGGTAGACAAGAGCCCTGAAATGTGTACAAGCTTCAGACAACATAAACAAAAGAATCATAGAATTTCTGCCTCAGTCATACTATGGCAGAAACAGAGGTGGGTATAGAGCCAGAATAGCCAAAATATGGTGAATTGTTCTGACAACCTCAAACTGATCCAAGTCCATCAACGGCCCTCCCCGGACAGAAGTGGTTTCCAAGAGATTTAAGTAGTCCTTTCCTCACCAGACTAAACATTAAAGCTAAGGGTGGGAAGGAAGCTTGTTTGAATGACCTTGTAATTTTTGAAGATTGTGTTGGTAATGGTACCTGGTTGAGTTAACTATGGGGCTCTGGTAAATCCAATAATATTTCATTATATTCTTCTAGGACAAAGCATGGGGAGAGGTGAGAAAGGAGCTACAGTAAATTGTCGCCTTAAACCTCCTGGTGAAAACAAAGACTTCTGTTTTAGTTGGCAACTCCCCCCACCCCCCCTCATCCATTGCCGGATTGATAATCTAATTGCACTTGCCTGAGGCCTACTTGCAAATAGTAAGCTTGTACATAATCAATGGACAGATCAATCAGTACACCAGTCATAGTGGATCATGCACAACAGGGCATAACTAGCGAATAAGAAGCTCTGCCGAGTGGGCAGATGTGCCATGACCTTGGACTGAGGAATGATATCTATGGCTATAAAGACAATTTGTTATAGCAATGTATGTGTGTCTTTTTCTCCCAATATTTGAGCAACTGTCTTATATGCAAGGACATGTGGAAGAGGTCAAAGAGTGCTGATGGAAGAGGAATCAGCCAAACAAACAAGTCGGCTTTGGATGTACCTGCCGAGGGCCTTGGGCATACTGGAACCCTGATTTGGAAGAGGACTTCAATTTTTGGCCAATGCAGTAAGGCTTCAGAGATATGCTCAAACCTTTTGAGCCCATTAATTGTTCTTACTGCAGCTTTGCTATACACTTCTTTGTTGCACCCATATAGATAGTTGCACAATATTGGATTCTGAATAGGACTCCTGCTAGAACCAGAGTCATTTGATGGTTTAGGTCTAGGAAATAGCTACAACTATTTATGTTGTACCGATGAAAGAGGGCACTCTTTATTACAGAATCCACATGGGCGCACAAGACAATTGACTGCCCATCAGCACTCCAAAATGTCTGACTAGCTTAGCTGGAACAGGAGGGGTCCCTAAGCTATAGGGACACATACATGGCAGGAGATTCTCCCTCTGACCACCAAAGGATGGATTCTGTGACCCAGAAGGAAAAATGCATATCATCCTGTCGAAAAATAAGCTGAACTCTATCAACATTTTATCGCATTGTGTATCATGACACTTACGGCCAGAGTCAGGAAAAACCCATCCACTTCCAGTCACCCACTTCTTCCCCCCATGTCAAACTCTTCATGGACCTAACTGAGTCCACATGACGTTTGTGATGTGGCCGCAACTGCCTTTTTATTCCCAACTCCCCTTTCATTGCTTTTATTATTTTCAAATCTGTCAACTGAACCAGATCATTCTCCGCCAGGTGTGTAAGCATCATGTCAGAACACTTCCCTCAAAGTTTGAAAAGTATGGGCAACAACTGTCCCGATCTCGTTTCTCCCAATTCCTACTCGAAACAGTTCTACTTGGATGCAAGAATGCCCCAGTTTTCTCCCGTTAGTCAGCTTGGTTTCCTGAACATTTCATAACGGAGTTACTGCAAACCCACACCTCCTTCTTTTGACCCAAGTCTAAATCAAACAAGACAACATTAACTCCCACTTTTACCATTACCTTTACTCCAAATGTCCCACCTACCTGCTATACCTAGCTGGCCTTCGCCTTGCAAATGCTTTCACCTCCTCGCCAGTAATGGCCGACTTGCTGCTGCCCCTATCCAAAATGAGCATCTGAGAGATACCTCTCCATTGCTGCCATACATTTTCTCAACACTGCTAACACGCGCCTCCAATTCACAGCTGACCTATTCCCATGCAGAAAACACCAGCCTGTACCTCTGTGTAGCCTTTAGTCCCAGAGATTCCGCAATGCCTTTGCTCTTTCTGATCTATAACACACTCCTTCGCTGCGCCATTCCATATCCTCGACACCCAGGGCAGGCAAGTCCGTGGTCCACACCATCATGAAACCCTAAAAGAACTGAAGACCACATCTGTGAACTTGGCCTACAATCAACGGTACTCGCAGCTGGATTAACACACTACTGTAGCCTGTTCATAGAATATCACCGCTGATGTAGGGCAGCGGGGGTCCTTCTGTGCCCCCCTCTGCCTGGCTCACCCATCTTTCATCCTTTCCCCTACTCACTCACTGATGGTTCATAGCCCCAAAACTATTTTTGTAGACCGTCTCACCATTCAGTTTCGTCGCTGTTGTCACCGGAGGCAGGCCCCTTTCAATCAGTGACATAATATATTTGACAACGTGTTCTCTTCTTATTTCCCACACTTCCTGGCCCTATTCCACTCTAGCCCGCACCGCACTTCAATGGAATTCTGCCCAGGACAATCTGTATGAAATCAGTGTAAATTTCACCAGCAAGCTGTCTTCCCCCTGCCCCCGGGCCATCACCTTCACATTCCTAATACCGACATCGCCTCTGGAACAGGAGTCAGCCACCAATATGCTGCTGGAGCCAGCCCACAGAATCCCAAAATCAATGAACAAGAAAGCACTCAATGCAGTTCTCAACTCCTGGAATATGCTCGCTCTGAACACAATATTCCTCTTTGGACACTTCCAAAATCATCCTCCATAACAAGATCAACAAACACCTGCTTTACTGGATTGTCTGTTTATGATAGCCACAACCCTCTTGTTGTCCAACACAAATGTCACTCTCCTGTCCCTCTATTCCATGCCCCACAACTAAAAGGCCACCATTACCATAGAATCCTCAAAATGTAATGCTTTGCTTCAATGCTCACCATTCAACAGGCCATCCTTTGGCTCTCCACTTCCCATCTCAATAAACACCCAGTCACGTGGACCCTGCTGCATCTGAAACTTTCAACTGTGCTGGGTCTGCTCAGAGCAAAATTGATACTTTCTTGCATCCGCTCAAGAATTCCCTTGACACTTCCAGTAGTCCCTAATCCTTGCAGTCGCCCTAATTCTATGGTGTGATTTGTTGCCCCCAGTCATTATCAGCATTAATTGCCTACAGAAAGCTTTTTCGAGCACCATCATCTTGCATGCAAAATTGAAGTGCCCTTACAACTGTTGAACTTTTCGCGAGTCTGGCTCACTGCAGAGGAATGTCAATACAATCACACGGCCCTTTGTCTTCTGAAGTACCACCTGGATGGCCGGGCACCTTGCCAAATCCTGAAATACCACTAGCTGGCAAGCTTATTTGCCTTGTTCTTCATATGTACACACCATGAAAAAAACAGCTAAATAGTGCAGTATTTGGGCCAACTTTGCCGGTATCATAAATGTCATTCCCAAAACATGCCAAACCATTCAAACTCTGTTGGAAAGCCCATGGCAAATGCCTTATCAACATAAAATGGCCCTCCAAATTGTATCCCCAGCAACGTTATATCATTGGGCCCTCAATGCCAGTAGCCTGACGGCATCTTTCACACTTCTGCATTTTCTCACTAAGTGTATCACCTCATCAACACTTGAATAAGACACTGCACGCTCCTTCTGATCTTTTCCCTCAATGATGGACACACCCTCTCACCATCATAAATGATGGATCAAGCAGAGTTTCAATTTTTCTTTCTTGGACACAATCCCAATACCCAATGAAGATAGTACCAGTTCCGATAGCATGATCATAGAAAATGGTCCTGCCATCCTCTCCTCTGCCACCTCTTTTTCCAACATTTTATGCAGTAAGCCACTGTGCTCCCTTAATGATTTATAAGTTCTCTGCCGATGTAACTTTTGATGGCCCTCTGAACGGAATGTGAAACCCGTCCCTGAATCCATCCCCAAGAATCTTGACTGCTTCCCTATCCCAGTAAAGGCCCATCCATGTCTGTAATGTCTCCCCCTTAACGAGCATACAATCATTTTCCCAGCATCCCATGTTACATTTGCCGAGATTGAGAACCGGTGTGAACAGAAAAAAAAATAGTAACTACTCAAAAACTATGATACATTGAGATGTGGTAATCAGTGTGGTTGCTAGTTATGGGAAGATGAGTATTTCAAGTTAATTCTGGCATTTTCTTTAGGATTTCTAAATTGATTACAATTGTGTAGGGGTCGTATTAAGGTGATTTGACGTTTTGCATTTGTGTATTGAGATCGAGAACTATTTTTTTAAACTTTGTTTTGTGAATAAAAAGTGTGCCACTGAGAGGCATTCATGGTGCATGGTGCAGCCGTGGTTAAATTGTGTGCCAATTCGATTAGTTGAGGTATTCACCTGATGTGAAGGAATGCTTCTCGATTCAGTGTTCTCTTCACAGCAGTTTTCAAAGTCGGGATTTTTACAGAAGTTGTAAACATTGATTTTAGTTTTGTTTGGCTTTTGATTTGTTTGGGGGGAGGATGTGAGGGGTATAACAGAGGTCAATTAGTGTTATCAATTTTGGGAAGGAGGCTGTGGGCATGGATATAAATCTGGACTATTTCACATGATTTCTCCAGTCGTCAGACGTACCTTACGAAGAGAATGCAATGTGAAAAAAATGTGCTTTTCTATCCAGTGTTCTCTACAGAGTCGTGATTAGTAAAGAAGTTTGAAAAGCTGCTTTTAGGATTGTTTAATATTTCATTTGTTTAAAGGGTGGATGTGAGGGGTATAAAAGAGGTAGAGTAGTGTTGTCAGTTTGGGGAAAGAGGCAGTGGGCCGAGGGATACATTTGCACTGTTTTACATGATTTCTTAATTCGTAAAACGTGGCTGATGAAAAGTATACAATGTAAAAAAGGTGAAGTTTATTTTCTAAAAGTAAAAGATGTGTTAGTATTGGTTCGAGAAGTTTGATTCTCAATTCAGATCTGTATATTGGGAGTTGATGGTGTGGATATAAATTTGTTATGTTTACATTTTTATTTTATTGGGTATATCTGCATTGTTATTCAATGTACTGGACCTCGTCTCAATATCATCTGAAGAATTCGTAATATTATGACTTCTCAATTCACAATGTTTCTTCATAACCTTCCTTTTTTGTTAATTCCCAATCTCAATAGCCAAAGACATAGATTTTGCTCTTGAATCTAGATCTCATGTCAGCATGTCCCTCTTCCTCGTCCCAGTACCTTGGTAGTTCTCGATCTGAGTATTAAGTTTGAAGGAGTTCTGTGTTTATAAAGTAAGAGGTATATTTGTGTAACAACTCAATCTTTCTTGTGAAAGTCCTCCTCTAATCACGTCTTGCTATTCCTCATCACTGTCCCCAACTACCGCATCTCACTCTTCCTTGATACAGTACCTAACTACCGCATCTCACTCTTCCTTGATACAGTACCTAACTACCGCATCGCACTCTTCCTTGTTACAGTACCTAACTACCGCATCTCACTCTTCCTTGATGCAGTACCTAACTACCCACCTCACTCTTCTTTGTGACAGTACTATAAATGTGCAGGTGCAATGCTTTAAACCTAGGACAAAATATAGGCTTCATGAATATTATTGAATACTATTGAAACAAATAGGTCGACCATTTATTGAATTTACTTCTGCCATGTATTGAATTGGGTATAGTTTCTACAGCACTCTAGAGAGTCTCTAAGACTGCCAAGTATGCAGCAGGGTGAGTTGGTAGCCCATAATATAAAGTCATTGTCCCAAGGGTTAGACCTCTGTTGTATTTTCCCATAGAAACCTTACCCTGAGAGAAGAATGTTCCAAGAACTAACGGTTTGTTACTTTGGCATAGGCAGACGAGCATGCGATAGTTACAAGGATGGGAGCTTGGTTGGAGTTTGCATTTAAAAATACTGTTCCTGTGATATGGCGAAGTATACAGGTAGGTTGCCAAGAAATGTACATTTCCTAGTATGTAGAACATGTACATTCATATTGCATTGTGTCTGTCACCATGTAACTTTCACTGATAGACCACATTTTCATGCACTCTTACCCTGACTTTTAAATGTACATTGACTCCAAGAACCTCATCCGAATGAAGTACCAATTCTGCACTAGATTTTTGTACATCATCTAATCCGAATATAAATGTGCTGTGTAATACCCACAATGCACAATGCAGAGTTTTGTATAATAGACACGCTGACTATTACCAACATGCTAATGGTCACATGAGAGAGTGCTTTCGGGGTGCTTGGCAAAACCCTGGCATTGATGCATGGATCAAATAGTCCATCCCACAAACACGTATGCAGCAGTGCATCCATCTAGGATAATCATTGCCATAGTAAATTAACACAAGACCCCCCTACGTAACTCCCACCCCAGGGATAGAAATCTGAGTTTATGTCTTACACATTAAAAAAACGTTCACGTTTGTGCTAGGTAACCAATGTCTCATCCCAGTTTCGCCTTATTGATGTGTATTTATTTAGACATATATTTTGCAGATACTGGCTTGTCATGCAACAATAAAATGTCTACAAATGAGGTGCTATCAAGAGGTGCTGTGTTCAAAAACTACTGATTACCCTTTATTCCCACCGCTGCAAAGCCTTAGGTCAAAATAAAAACATGATAATGCTTTATGCATTCTCCAAACAGTATGTCTGGTGTTGCACATGTATTTATATGGAATTTCACAGTTTAGAGTAGCACAGTGTAAGCATTCACAAGTTCTTCGTGCTGTGCCATCTGTGTGCATGTGCTTCATAAAGTCCAATATGTTTCTTCCCACGCTTTGTTGCTGTGAATTCATAAGGGGATTCATTTGACAAGTGTTCGTAGGCAGTTGCAGATGTATCACTCCTAGCAACTTATTTTATGTGATCATACTTCTATCTGCTCTTGGGAATTGGGGAATGCATATGTTCTCCCACACCCAATTTAGGATGAATATATGTATCTTCACATGCGCACACACACACCCACGTAGATATATATATCCCGCACTATAGTTAAGGTGCATGTTGAGTACCATAGGACATCCCAAAAATGATTTGCTAATAACTTTTGACTCATACGATAGTTTTAACTGACATTTTGCAGACAAGGTTGTATGCAGAAACCGCCCCCACACAGATCGCCCGCACCCCACCTCCATCCCCGCCATATCCCAGACTGGACATTTTGGGAAGGATCTGTTAAAAAATGTAAAAGTTATTAAGATAACAAAAAAAACACTTTCGGCCTAGTCCCCATTCATTTTCCCACGGACAAAAAAAGAACAATTTTTACCGAACTGCACAGTGAAAACAACTGGACTGAATTAGACCACATAGAAAACAACTGGGGCACAAAGCGTAGAGTTACTGGGAGGGGGAGCGGCGGGGGGGGTTGGGTTTATTGCATCCGGTATTTGTTTAAATATTTGATGGAGAAGGGTTTGCCCCCTTCTCCAAAAATTTTAGAGATATCTCGCATGGTGCTTTGCAACACAGAGGCTTTTCAGAAATAAAAAAGCAGACATCTTTTTTTTAATGCAACAATTATTATCAAATAGTCAGGGTAATATACGAGGTTATCCGAAAATGAGGAGTTGACAAAGGCCATTTGGAGGAGGATAAAGGATGAAATGGCATCATGCTAAAGGTTAGGAGGGGTAAAGAGGACACCATGGGAATTTGGGGGGAATGGGGGCCGCCTTCAGAGCTTGAATGTTTTTGCATATCTGAGGTTATTTTGTTCATATTCAAGGTATTTTTGAAAGTGTGTCACATGTAAAAGAACCGCAAATAGTTTCAAAATATTCTGGGTTATTTGGAGTTCATTTCTGAAATAACCATGGTTATGGGAACCATGTTGTAAAAAAGAGAGAATTCAAAAAATTAGATTAAAACAAAAAAAGTGGCATTTTACAGTGAGTTGTGGGGTAACCTAGTGAGCCAAAAGACATGCACAGAGGCCGTGGCCAAAGGCTGTAGCCACCTAGTAGGTCCAAAAGAAACATATTGGGGGAGCATGTACAGTAGACACGGCCGAAGGCCAAGGCTAGTGGCTCGGTATTGTTTCAAAATATACAGTGTGCATGGTCGAAGGCCATGCTCACTGGCTCAGGCCAAAAGCCCTGGCTAGTGGGCCTGAAAGACATGCATAGTGGCCACGACCTAAAGCCGTGGCACCTAGTGGGTCCAAAATAAACATATTGAGTGAACATGTACAGAGGCCATGACCAAAGGCCATGGCAAGTGGCCCGGTAGTGTTTTAAAATATACAGTGGGTACGGCCGAGGGATGTGCTCTCTGGTCAGAGCCATGCCCCTGGCTCCACCAAGCCTCCCACAATAGCCACTAGACCTAACCTGCAGGCTGGTTAAGCTCCCACTATATCATAATGGGATTGTGAGCCACTGTCCACAGCTTGTGGCCATGGTCCATGGCCACAAGCCCCGGGCATAGGCTTCAGAGGGTTCCATGTGTTAATATCCCCGCAAAAATATTGCAATACAAAAATATCACCATATTTTTGCAGCAATATTGACCCATGGACCCTGCGGGGGACACCCCCGCAACCCCTGCCCTATTTGTAAATGTGCGGGGGACACCCCTGCTCACACAAATGACCACCCCCAAAAATATTGCCTATGGCGAGACAAACAACCATATGTATGGCGATATTTGTGGTGAGGATAATATGTAGGGATACCCTTCAGAGATGTTGGTAGCCACATATAGCAACCCACAGTAGAGATTGGGACTATCTACAATAGACCATGGCAGACAGCAGGCGTTCTATTGCAACCACTTATCAGATCGGGGTATGGTCTGGCTCTCCAGCAAGGACCTGCCAGTCTGGAATTTATCTGTCAAATTGGCTCCCCAATTCCTGGGACCCTTTCGTATTGTGGCTCGAATCTCACCCGTGGCTTTCCAAGTGTCCTTACCTGCTGCGTGGCATGTGCACCCTGTGTTCCATGTATTTCTGTTAACACTGTACCTGATGGACACCTATTGGTGCTCTCCTTCGTGCCCACCCCCTCTGGATGTCAGCGGCTTACCAGAATACGAGGCACAGGAGATATGTGATTTGTTGTGGACGTCTGTATTGCCTGATTGACTGGCAAGGCTATGCTGCATGTGCCTGCTCCTGGGAGCCTGTTCGGCTGTCCATGCTCCTTGTTTGGTCTGGCAATGTCACCTACTTTGCCTTGGAAGCCTAGTGCCCCGGGGGCATGGTGTCAGTCCCCGACCCTGTCACCACTGTGGCCCGCTGCATCCTACCTGGAGGCTATACCATCATTGAAGCTCTGGCATGTGGGGATCGGCAGGCAGCATGGGCAGACTGGCAGCAGGGGGCAGTGTGCCAAAGGCAAGCTGTTTGCCAGAGCATCCACAATGGGTGCCACCATGTTTCCTGTTTGTGCGCATGCGCTGAACCCCGCTTGGGTTCCCGTACACAGTTGCGCTTACACAGCATTCCCCATTGCCATGGGGATGGCTCCCGTTGTGATTAATGCAATCTGGGAGCAGCAGGCTATTTAAAGGCTGCTTAAACACCACAAGGACCCGTCTCAATATGCTCTGTGTGGCTGTGCGTTTTCACCTAGCCTTGTGCTCTTCTTTGGAGTTACCTTGCTTCTTGTGTCTTGCCCTGGTCAGCCCTGCCTTCTCTTCTTCCTTATTTCTGTACCAGCCCTTCCTTCCTCAGTTATTTCCTTCTGCTTGCTGGCAGTTCTGCCGCTGCTTGCCTTGCCATCTGCTGGTTCGCTTCTCCTGCCTCCCCCTTCCTTTTCCTGCCTACCTAGAGATCGTTATGATCTTCAAGAATCGGTGTGCATTGGTTCCACTGTAAACTTGATCACACAGCCAGCGCTTGCGCTGTCTGTACGTCACGTTAAACTGGAAAAGCTTTACCGTGGTGTGAAGAGCTGGCCTCCAGGTCCTCCCCCTGTCAGTTTCTGTGGGCGAAGGGCACAGGGGTGGGTCCCTGCATCATACTAGCAGCTTAACGCGGTCTGGATCACTGTGGAAGTGTGGAAAGCAAAGCAGCAAGATAACAAAGTCAGCAGCAACGAGACGAGGTACTTGACACCTCAACTGGCTTAAAGCAACAACAGAGCTACGGATGACCAGTCCATTAACATTTCACTATAATGTCTGAATGGGCAAAGGCGGAATGCATGCCACCTACATAACAGACAAAGTGTGCACGCATTGCAGCATCCTCACTGGCCGTTTCTCCTATCAAATCATGTGGTCTTGGCATGCAGGGCACAAAGTATCCATTGCTGTTAAGGGACACAACTGGTGCTATGCGTTCAGCTTCCCTAATAGTTACATAAACCTCATCCCAAAACGGGCCCCGAAATCTGGTACTGCTTTGTCCCTACCCTCTGCTGCTGGGTGCAAAGTGTGTGTTCTGACTAGGTGTCTGCCTCCTGTGTCCTGCACCCCCACCTCGGTGTTCAGAGAAAATGTTGTACACATCACAGCACAAATGCTGCCTTTCATTACCTACCTGGTTTCACTGCTGCTGACACCTTGGATCAAGGCTGGATAGAGTCACAATACCTGCCCTGAATCATCTCACAGTCAATGCACTTATAGCTGCTTACAGAGGGATGGCAGCGGCAGCAGGCAGCACACAAATTGCTCTTGGGGGGCTGCCCCAGTACACCTCTATACGAGGTTGATCTTCCTTGTCAATTGAACAGATGCACTACAAAAGCATGAATGGGTAAGAGCAATCCTTCATTCTAGTTCTCCAACAATCACCTCTGCACTAGTTGTACCTGCACAATCCATTTGAATTTGAATATATCACTGCTGTACATTCTATGCAACCCAACCAGCCTGCAGTCTTGAGAGCAGGTTGAAACTGCACTGGGGCTGGGCATCATATAACAACAGATACTGATGTAGTTAGGTACTTTGAGCGTAAGTCTCAAAGTAATTAGGCTGTGGCTAGTTGCTCGGGAACATGCATTGAAGAGGAAAGGGAATAAGAAGGTCAGATTCTAGTGGGTCTGCACCTAAGACATCAGAGTCAGCCACACAATCATATTGGCTTGAAGGAGTATCATATGGTCAGAGGGGGGTGTCTCCACCACCCTATGTGAGCAGACTAAGGACATTGCCAGGTAGACGGTGATGCAGGAATATTACCCCTGCGGTAGACAGAAAAATGATGAGAGAGGAAAAGGAATGTCATGTGTCACAGTTCCCTTTACTAGAAAAAGGAGGAACGAGACCACAATATATACCCTGGCCTCACATGGACAGACAGAACCTGAAAAATAAGCTCCCAATGTTGACATTGGGAGCCGGAAAATGGATAGAAAAAATGACAGGAGGGAACACGTTAGCTATTGGGCATATTAAGAGTCTTTTAATCGCCATAATTGGTGATATAACCGATGATGTATGGGCACGAGCAGGTTACCCTGGAGTGACAACAGTTAATAACGCGCATGACGGAGCGCCGTTTAACAATTGTAGAATCACGGTATGGAAAGCGCTTCGAGTGCTATACCCGGACACTTCTGATATGGCAGCTTTAATGACATGCAATATGAAGGAGTCAGATGATCCTTTGCTTCACATTCAGAATTTCCAAGACGCCTGTGTGCTGGAAACTCATGAATCTTGGGGGAAATCTATACCCGTGTTTTACCATATATCATGCCAAGGGCTGCCAGAACAGGTACAGAAGCAGCTCAAAAAATTGGTAGGGACTGAGGCTAAGCCATGGCCTGAAATACAGTTGATCATTGTGCACTATTGCATGCTGCTGCAGGAGAAAAATTGCAAAAAGGATGCTGCACGAAAAGGTGAAGAGGCTAAATTGGTACAGAAGAAAAGATCAAAGTATGCTATTGAGGGGCAATGATAATTAATACAGATGGATCAAACATGCAGCAGGCCAATAGCCAAAGACAGTTTGATCAAAGCAATAATAGGCTTTAACCAAGGGGAAGAAGCCTTCGGGGAAGAGGATGGCAGAATAATAAGGGAGGGTTTCAGAACAATCAAGGAGGTTTTTAAAATATGCAAAACAGAAACCAGCGTATGCAAAATGGGCAAATAATCAGACCACCGCCAACATGTTGGACGTGTGGAATGACAGGGCATCTAGCACGCACATGCAGAAGTCAAGGCATGGTGCAAAACGACCAACTCACAAGAGGAGGGATGGTGAATCCATCTGCGTTCTCACAGCAGGGTGGAAATGGAGTTGCGCAGAATCACACAGTGCAGCAGCTAGTGCCTGGAGTACAGCAGAGTTTGCAACCCCAGAATGTGACACTTTTCCACAGGGACAGTCTCAACAGTCACCAATGCAACTGTCAAACAACAGGTACAGGACAGATACTGAATTCAGGAATGAGAAATGCCACAAGTGACGGGGGAAATCCGTTCACTCAGAATGGGACAAGAATATATATAGACTAGGACAGCTCACTGGGAGACCTGATGTGTTCTATCCTATCAGTGACACCAAACCCTCATGAGGAAGCAAGGGTAGATGTCTGTATAAGGGATAAAGAATATTCTTTCTTAGTTGACACAGGTGCGAAACGCTCGTGTATAAGTGAAGGCAAGTTTTCTTGTCCGGCGATGCTATAAATACTCAGGGCTTCACAGGAGCAACAAGGTGTGTTCCTTGTACAAAAGAACTTCCAGTCTCCATAGGAGAATGTGAGATGAATGTGCCACTGCTATATTCAAGGCAATCCCCAGTGAATATATTGGGACGAGACCTAATGACAAAGTTAAACATGACAATCTCATTCACGGACAAGGGCATAGTATGTTCAACTCCAGGAATGCATTATTCGAACATGTGCGAAAAGATTAGAACATATGCAGGCCAAATGGCTATGAGAGCTATTGCATTGAAACCAGAGATATTCGCTTATGGAGTGTGCATATTAATGTCATGGCTACCAGGCCTTGCAGACAAAACTATGTGAACCCCAGATTGTTTTTTATTCAGACCAAGAATACCTATGCATGATGAAAAGGGACAAGTGTTTCCCTTGACAATACAAGCAACCATAGTGCGAAGAGAAATGGCTCTGCTTGACGCTTGTGATGATGAAGGTAGACAATGGTGTGCAGTAATCGCCATTGGGAAAGGGTACAGATTGACTGACGTCACTGATGACGATCTGTTTGAAGAACAACCAAGTGAAGATGAGAAGACAGTTGAGGTTAATTTCATCTATTTGGTGAAAATGATCCAAAGAGAAGTGCCTCAGGGAATGATGCTGGCACCAAAACGTCCTGAATACAATGTGGACGACATGGCAAAGGTGCCTGTCTCAGTATGGACTACAGGCCCCTATGACGTAGGTTTACTGAAAGGAGTCGGAGAAGTGAACATTAAATTGAAACCAGGAGCAATTTTACCAAAAGCACGACAGTATCCCATGTCTAGGGAAGCAGATGAAGGGATTTTTAAGACAATTTCTGCCATGATGGAGCAGGGCATCTTAGTGACATCAGAGTCATCATGCAATACTTTGATTTATCCAGTGAAAAAAGGGAAAGGGGTTTTGGTGTTTAATCCAAGATTTACGACCATTAAACCAGATAGTCGAGGCCGAGTTCCCTCTAGTCCCTAACCCGTCCATGATCATATGCCATTACTGAGACCTGGCTATACCCAGCAGCAGGTCCCATGCTTATGCTGGCGGTCCCAGACAATTACTCTATCTTGAGACAGACCGCCCTAACTCCAGAGGAGGAGGTGTCGCCATCATTCACAAATGTAGTCTTAATATGAGACTAGCATCACCTACAGAAGTCACATCATGCGAAACACTCTCAGTTAAAGTCCCACTTACCAACACCCAAACTCTCAACATCCACTTGATCTACCGCCCGCCAGGCCCCATTGGCACCTTTGATGAAGATATTAACACTATCCTCTCCAGTAACCTTACTAGTTCTACCCAGGATCTCACCCTGGGCGACTTTAATATGGGTTACAATGATCCTGAAGACCATTCCGCCAGCACTATAGTCAACACACTCGCTGAACTAGGCTTCACACAAAGAAGTATGTCACACACACACTCCAAAGGCAGAACACTCGATTGGGGGGCTGACTACAACTGTCTAGCGAATATTACTAATACCTCAGCACTAGCCTGGACCGACCACCACCTGGTCTCGTTCATGCTTCCGACTGACAGACCTCCACCCATTATCAGGGCCCCGCATACCCTCAGAAGAAATAAGAAGAATATGACAACTGAAAGACTCATCCCGCACCTACTCCCTACACTCAACACACTCCCAGACAACCTGGACCCAGAGACCGTGGTTGAAGAATATAATAAGATCATGGCCACCTCACTGGACCAAATTGCCCCCCTCAAACTGAGACCAAGCAAACCAAATACGCACCTAAACAAATGGTACACACCATTCCTTAAAAGTTTAAGACAGCAAAAAAGGAACTGCGAGGCCACTTGGAAAAAATCCCCCTCAGCCACAAATAAACTTAAACTCTCCAAACTAACTACACTTTTTAAAAATGAAATCTATCTGGCTAAACAAACTTCCTACGATTCTCGCATATCCCAGGCTAAATCAAACATGAAGGAACTATTCGCCATCCTTAAAGAAGTAGAAACCCCCATAACACCTCCTGACACCTGCTCCAAAGACAAAAACTGGTGCTCAGAAATCCAAAACGCCCTAGCAAATAAAATGGCGACCCTTCAAAGTAAAATCACCCATAAAAAAGCATCCCTCGATGACACTCTCCCCTCAAAAACACTAGATAAGCCTATGCCTAAAGATCTCACTCGCTTCAACTTCTCTAAAGTTACGATTCTTGAAGTAGAAAAAATTATCTTATCTCTGAAACCCTCCAACTGTCAGGGAGACCTGTGCCCGGCACAGCTTATCAAGGATGCTGCCTGTGACCTCTCCCCCTTCATCACAAAACTAATTAATGCCTCCTTCACCACTGGTTCTATACCCACTAATCTGAAACAATCCTGGGTACTTCCACTACTAAAAAATCCCACACTCGACCCAGCCGCGCCCACAAATTACAGACCTATAACGACCGTCCCCTTTCTACTAAAAATCCTGGACAAGGTTGCCTATGTACAAATTCAGAAGTACCTAGAAGAACACCATCTACTAGGTTCCAGACAATCAGGGTTCCGCCCTTAACACGAGACTGAAACTGCTCTCATAGACTTGAAAGCTCAGATCGATACACTTAGAGACAACGGCCAAGTTGCCCTACTCCTCCTCCTCGAGCTGTCTGCAGCTTTTAACCTGGTCGGTCACTCTGTCCTCTGCACACATCAGCTCATTTCTCCACTGAGGCCATCACCTGGATTACCTCTTTTTTCAACGGTAGACCCATGAGGGTCTTCTCACCAACTGCGCTGGCAGACCCTATACCAATCACATGTGGCATCCCACAGGGTTCCTGTGTCTCTCCCACATTGTACAACATATTTACCAAGCCCCTTTTCGATGATTTGGATCATCTCGGTATCACCTACACTAACTATGCAGATGATACCCAGATCCTTCTTCCGCTTTCTGGTGATTATGGAAAGGATTTGGCCTTGCTAAACAGGGTGCACATCATCATCCAGGCATGGATGGCCACACATGGACTATGCCTGAATGATGATAAAACGGAACTCATCATCCTAGGCACCACGGCCAGTTTAAAGAAACTTGGCCCTGCCTACAACTCCTTCATGATCAATGGTAACAATATCAGGGTTGGACAAGCGGTCAAAACTTTGGGTTTTTACTTGGATTCTAATTTCTCCTTCAGAAGACAGGTGAGCTCCCTGGCATCCTCCACGGCCTATACGTGCAAATTAATCCGCACAGCTAAACCATTTCTGTCCGACATTAGTTGCCTTACCCTCGTTAGAGCCCTTATACTGTCCCGCCTGGACTATTGTAACGCCCTCTACCTAGGATCCTCCAAGGCTACCACCAGCAAACTACAAACCCTTCAGAACAATGCTCTCAGAGTGGCTTTGGGCATTTCCAGAAGAGATCATATCTCTGGATTTAACCTACAGAATTACTGGCTCTCCATCAACAACAAAATTCTCTTAAAAACTGCATCGCTCACACACAAATCCCTCAATAACGCTGCCCCTACCTACCTGATCAATAGATTCCATAGACAGTCCTCCCTGAGACCCACCAGAACTGCTTACAAAGACTGTCTCTCTGTTCCCAACTTTGAAAGCGCCACCATAGGTGGCAACAGCTTCCCAGTGAAAGCAGCCAAACTGTGGAATTCCCTACCGCCTAATCTCAGAGTGGACTTGCCCTACCAGAACTTCCGATCTGGTTGTCTCATGGCTGAAAACGTAGGACGCCAAAGACACTGCCTCCACTGCCAGGCCCATTTTCATGCTACCCGCACACAATGTAACCACGTGTGCCCACTTGTTTATATGTATATAATATAGATACGCCAAAGAAACTACCTCCACTGCCAGGCCAATTTTCATGCTACCCGCACACAATGTAACCACGTGTGCCCACTTGTTTATATGTATATAATATCTCTGTACTTCACTGTTTAAATGTATATAATATTGGTGTACCCTATTGTCACTCTGTACACTCTATGACCTGTAACCAAGCTTCGCAAATTCTTGTAAAGGTTGCACCCTGATACCCCTGGGTATGCTCGCGCATTATAAATAATAAAACAAACAAACAAACATGTAATATACCCGTTGAAGCAAGGTATTTCACAGTGATTATTATTTATGCTCACGTCTAGTGACTGCAGATGCTCCTAGCAGCCTATTTAATTTACTCGAGACTCTCTGACTCTGGTATTTCCTGCATACCTATCTTAAGACTAAGATCGCCGTATTACATTATCTGCGTGATGTTTTCTTGAGGCCCGTACCCGCTCCGGCGGCTTGTCTACAGCACATACGTTCACTATCTGTGTTCTCAATGCCATTTTCATGTACTCTTGCCTCGCGGACCGACTTGTTGGTATCAATGTTACGTTTCATTTAATTTGCCGGCATCTGTGGCACATGTACATTAACTCACTATATTGCCTTGCTCCCTAGCTGTTCAAGATTAGCTCTTTCCATTGTCCACAGTTATTATCTCCAGCCGTTCTTGCTTTTCATAGCCTGCTTGAATATCTGCCCATTTGATTTCACACTTGCTGTTCTTTGAACAACACTATTCACTGCTATCTTATTCGCTATTTCTGTGATGCTCGCTAATCACACTCTTTTCTCACTAGCTCTGTGCTTTGCACTTTGCCAATATCATCAGCTTCCTGCTGCAACGATTACATTACTTACCTTTGTCGGTGTATAACCTATGCTATTACCCGTTTATCTTGGCTTGTACTAGCTACTTGACTGTTCCAACTTCTTGTACTGTTACATTGCCCTTTCTGTTAAAATGGATTGGACCCTTGACTTCTCTTTCCTCCCTCCCTCTATCGCAGCCAGATTAATCTCGCAGCCCACCTATTGGTCCACATCACACACCATAACTCAGCTCCTGCTCTCATTTTTTGGTCTTGATCTGGACACCTTACACCACGTGCATACCACACACCACTTGCTCTCAGCACTATCGTCCACGCCCACTAGCTACCCATACGCCATACGTGTATTACCTAGAGACCATTGACAATATGATAGTAGCAAATCCCTATCTGAAAGCACCAGCCCTCTGGCATCAACACTTTGCATCTAAACCCACGCCTGACCAACCCTGCACAACTTACCAAAGCAACTTGAGACTTGGCTCAAGACTCTGCCATGTAACTTTCCATCAGTCCCCTCTTATGAGCAGCAAAATCCCCTTACCCTATCACCCCCTGCCATCCACGTCAGAAATCAGAGACTAGGCACTAGATTCCGCCTGATTACCCCAAGTGAATTCCCTCTTACCAACAGCCTACTGTATACACACCAGGCTACTCTCCCAACTGCCACCAACCAAATTTTACATACATACATAAGTCAACCTTGTGCCACTCACGCCAGAAACCAGAGATTAGCATCTAGACTCCACCATGTGACCTACCGACAACAACTTTATTCCAACATCAATTCATCAGCGCCTAAGAACAACCCCTCACCTTCGCTTAATTCAGCTACTGTGCCGGCGACTGTCTTAAATCCCCTAGCCCACTTGACTACCAGTCTTACCAACGCCAATGACATTAAGTTCAAAGGCGCGCTCATCAATGCTCGTTCACTCCCTGCCCATGCCCTTGATATCGCGGACTTCATCACAGCAGAAAACTTAGACTTCCTTCAAATTTTCTGTAATTCCTTGCTATTACAGAAACCTGGCTGCATGTGGCAGCCGGCCCCTCCTTGTCCTTGGCAATCTGTAAGGGGTAATTAATTCTCTGTACCTTTTGGTACTTCCTGTTTTTCCCTATTACTGGGTCCCTTTTGAGAATTTCTCCCCCGTCAACAAAAAACTTGGGACTGTGCCTTTTTCGTTTGACTATTTATGTGGACAGCCCTTGGCTGGTAGGCTACATTCGATAGACCGGTGTGCCTGTGGTATTCCCTGGCAAGGAACACTTTCTAACATTTTGCTTTGATTAAGATGGATAATGTCAACATCTTAACCTTCTCTGATGAGTATTATCAGAGATTGATGAATTTACCTTCGATAGTAGCTATGGATCAAACCAATGGTCCACCAGTTGCTAATAGCAACGATCTAGACGTATTGCTTCAAAAGAAGAAAAAGTTGATCCGCACTGAGTCCCATGGTCAGATGATGCTTGCCTATCTTAAGGCAGGTTTATACACAAATAGTGAGCACACTTTTATAGCATGAGTCCTCTTTTTTCTGGGGTCTGTTGGATGAGGACCAAATGTACAGCGGAACACAAGAAGGATTTCCAACAAACTACCATTACATATCCTCACCAGGGGTTAACATAACTAGCTCTCACAACAAATCCATGTAATCACAAACCATCAATCTTTTAACAAATATAAAGAGATGGAAGGCTCAATTTTAGCAAAAATAATTCATCAATTTATTATGTTTTCTAATAAAACAGACCATTGGGTCACATTTGTACAATTCATTATACATACATAAAAAACACAAGAAACAAAACACAGATATAAAAACCTAATCTACAATTTAAATCTTGTGATGTGTTCACCTAATATTTGGTCGTCAGACAATAGTGGTGTTAGTAGCACAGTGGGTGACTTTACAATAGCCTAAATTTATATTGCTACAGCGTCCCCACTCCTTTTGTGTCGACGTGCACAAATACGTTTCCAGCCTTGATATTTTCACACCGACTTCTCCTAAGGTTTTTGTCAATTAGTCGTGTATGTAAGGCTTTCCTCAGGACACAATATTAACAGGTACAGCTTGTTACACAGTCAAGTATACAATGTCTCGAGATATCTAAAAAAAGAAGAAAACAACACAATAAATTACTAAACGAGCCTAATATTATTCTTCACATGTATTTATAGCAGAGAACCTATGTTTCACCCTCTCCATCTACTTTGGTGGGTACGTTTGTATTTCAGAGACACATGCACAGGTACATATCGTGGCATTGGCAACTTAGTATGTGCCAGCCCTACAATTTGGCTTGTCATATCACAGTATCTTTTTTTTTGGCACATATTATTCGGCCTAACGTTTCTTAATATAAATAGTGAAGAAAACGTTTCTTATTGTCAAATGGCACCATTCTATAGTTGTGCCATTCGGAGACTATCAAACGGAGATCTTACAGACTAGTGGTGTTGATTCCACATAGATAACTTAATTTGATCCTAAATGTATACTAGGTACTAGTCAGAGCATCACGTACCGGCAAACAGTCAGGAAAAACAAGACCTCTATGTTGTTGTGGCCTTCATATTTTGGATGGACACTTATTCCCACTTCACACAGTGACGTTACAACTCAATCCTGTCTGAATGACAGAAACGAGAAACACAGACCAATCAATGACGGTGTGTTTGTTCTGACACAAGAATGGATGTAATACTATTAATGTCGCTAAAATTTAGGTGTGATTACAAACGCTAGAGACAGGGGACGTACCAGCAAGAAATCACTGTGCCGGGCTTTGTGATACCACAAAGATGTTTTTCATCCACATGCAGAAAGACAGACGTTTGTCACTGCTTAGCTTCGCACGTTTACTACAAAGGAAAAAGATCACACGTGCACGAGTGCGGTTACTCCACCGAGTCTATTTGTGCATCAAAGGCTTGTTTTGTATTTTGGCTAGTATAAAGATTACCTTATAGTCATAGATGACTCGTGTCAACTGGCCTTGGCGATTACCGCCAGCGACTGGAGCAAAACAAGTTATTTCCTCTGACGTCATCGCGGTATTAACGTCTCACAACAAGTCACATGACCTGCACCGCGGAAGGGCAGCTAGACATATCTGTATGTTGGACGGACATATTTGAAAGGGCAGTGTATGCTGCAATATGGCTAAGTGGCATAATCTACGCATTGAGAAAAAACTGTTTATTACAAAAATGGTCTCGGTATGTGTGCGCGCACTCGGAAGATCAACTAAATTATTTTTGCAAAAATAATCCCCATTCAATATACAAATTTAGACCATGTTTAACCGAGTCCAAATTATATATCCATTTTTGTTCTAATTTACGTAGTTTCCTGTCACGATCACCTCCCCGTGGGTGATAATCCATTATTTGCAACACGCACCAGAATATATCATTATGTGTGTGTTTCATCATTTTGTAATGTTCCACCAGTGGTTTATCCGCCGTGTTGTTTTTAATACACCCACGGTGTTCCCCAATTCTTGTGCGCACCGGACGTTTGGTCTTACCGATGTATATGAGGCCACATGGGCATATAATGCAATATACCACCCATTTGGTGGCACAGTTGCTAAAGAAATCCAATTTCCAGTTTCTGCTTTTCAGAGCTATGGTTTTAGTGTTCTTTGTAAATTGACACATATTACATTTCCCACATTTGAAATGTCCTATTACGGGGGGTAGTTGCCACAGTGTGGATTGGGCGTTTGGACTGGATTTCGGCACTGGATAGGTGTGGACCAGTTTATCTCTGATGTTGGTGAGGCGTTTAAATGCAAAACGGGGAGGTGGAATATTAAAATCCTCTGTGTTGATCATTTTCCAATTAGCTAAGACGGTTTTCCTTAAATCATTGCTAATTGGTGTAAAAGAAGACACACAGGTGATTTTGTCTAAGTTAGTCGTGGTGTGTTTCGATAGGCAATCTGTCCTTGTTATATTGGCAGCCTTTTTATAGGCCCTTCTAATGATGTGGGACGGATATCCTCTTTCTTTCAAGTTCCTTTTTAGGACCTGGCTATGATTTTTGAAATCATTTTTCTCAGAGCAATTACGTCTGATCCGGAGAAACTGGCCGAATGGTAAGTTTTCTCTTAATGCTTGTGGATGGTAGCTGTTGAATTCTAGTAGGGTATTTTTTTGAGTAGGTTTTTTATATAAGCTTGTACCAACCTTATTATCTGCCATTCTCTGGATGGACAGATCCAGAAAAGGGATTACATTTTCATTCGACTCACACGTGAATTGTATAGACGCCTCTCTGGTATTCAGCCAACTTGTGAACACTACTAGTTCTTCTTGGGTACCTTGCCAAATCATAAAGATATCGTCTATGTAGCGGTACCATGCCTTTATCTTGTCGTGGTGTGGATTGGCCGTCACATAAATATGAGTGGTTTCGAAATTGTCCATGTACAGATTAGCCAGATCAGGGGCAAAAGTTGCTCCCATACTCGTACCATGGAGTTGTTGGTAAAAAACTCCCTTGCATATGAAAAAATTCCTGGTAAGTGCCAGATGGATGCACTCGGCCAGGAAAGCTGAAGGTGGACATTTGTCCACACGCGTTTCTAGTATGTTGTTCATAACCTCCACACATTTAATCTGGGGTATATTAGTGTAAAGGGACGTCACGTCCAATGTGACCAACAAATCATGTGTTTCTATTTTCAAATTGTCTAGGATTTTTATCATTGACGTGGAGTCTTGGACAAAAGATTTCATTTTATTGACAAAGGGTCTAAGGAATACATCAACATAGACCGACAGAGGTTCCAACAATGAACAAATGGCCGAAACAATCGGACGCCCCGGAGGGGAAGTAAGGTTTTTATGCACTTTTGGTAGGCAATAGAATGCTGGTATCACTGATTGTTTGTTTACGAGGAACATCTTTTCATCGTCATTTATCCAACCTTGTAGATGAGCATGTGTCATCAGGCTCGTTATCTCCTCCAGGATAGTGGGGGTTGGATCATTTGATAGTTTTTTATAGACCAATGTGTCACCAAGTTGTCTGTCCACCTCTAAATTGTATAGGATACTGTCCCACAGGACAATACCCCCTCCTTTGTCGGCAGGCTTAATGACAAATGCAGGGTTATTTTCAAGACTTTTTAGGGCGGCCCGTTCTGCTTTTGATAAATTGTCTTTAAAATGATTTTTTTGCTCGCACAGACGTTTTGTTTCTCGGAGGATTTTATTTTCGAAAGCCAAAATTTCTGGTGATACCATAGATGCTAGTGGTATAAAGGTGGAGGGTGGCTTTTTGCCAGAGTGGTTATCATCTGTATCATTTTTGGGTGCTTTATCATGGAAGAAGTATTTGAGCCTGATGATACGGAAAAAATTTCTCATTTCGATTTCGGTCTGGAAGGCATTAGCCTTGCAGACCGGAACGAAAGATAAACCCCTACTCAAAACCGAAAGTTCTGCCGATGTTAGAACATGTGTGCTCAAGTTGAAAATTGGGTTCACCAAGTTGGCGGTGGCATCCACTGTCGAGTTCGCATTGGGTGTGGGTTCCACGGTCGGTTTCTTCCGCGGTTCCCTCGTTGTTGAAAAAATTGATTATGTGGGCCACTATGTGGTGTCAGTGCTCCACTTGTATTTTGGCCACTCTGAGACGAGTCAGAGTCACTACTGTTGGACGAGTTTGAAAAGGTTACCAATTTCTTGTTTCGTTGGAATCTATTTTGGCCTTTTTGGTTGGTTTGACTATTTCTATATTGCAGGAAAAAACCGGGAACTAAGTATATAAATTGGTAACCTTTTCAAACTCGTCCAACAGTAGTGACTCTGACTCGTCTCAGAGTGGCCAAAATACAAGTGGAGCACTGACACCACATAGTGGCCCACATAATCAATTTTTTCAACAACGAGGGAACCGCGGAAGAAACCGACCGTGGAACCCACACCCAATGCGAACTCGACAGTGGATGCCACCGCCAACTTGGTGAACCCAATTTTCAACTTGAGCACACATGTTCTAACATCGGCAGAACTTTCGGTTTTGAGTAGGGGTTTATCTTTCGTTCCGGTCTGCAAGGCTAATGCCTTCCAGACCGAAATCGAAATGAGAAATTTTTTCCGTATCATCAGGCTCAAATACTTCTTCCATGATAAAGCACCCAAAAATGATACAGATGATAACCACTCTGGCAAAAAGCCACCCTCCACCTTTATACCACTAGCATCTATGGTATCACCAGAAATTTTGGCTTTCGAAAATAAAATCCTCCGAGAAACAAAACGTCTGTGCGAGCAAAAAAATCATTTTAAAGACAATTTATCAAAAGCAGAACGGGCCGCCCTAAAAAGTCTTGAAAATAACCCTGCATTTGTCATTAAGCCTGCCGACAAAGGAGGGGTATTGTCCTGTGGGACAGTATCCTATACAATTTAGAGGTGGACAGACAACTTGGTGACACATTGGTCTATAAAAAACTATCAAATGATCCAACCCCCACTATCCTGGAGGAGATAACGAGCCTGATGACACATGCTCATCTACAAGGTTGGATAAATGACGATGAAAAGATGTTCCTCGTAAACAAACAATCAGTGATACCAGCATTCTATTGCCTACCAAAAGTGCATAAAAACCTTACTTCCCCTCCGGGGCGTCCGATTGTTTCGGCCATTTGTTCATTGTTGGAACCTCTGTCGGTCTATGTTGATGTATTCCTTAGACCCTTTGTCAATAAAATGAAATCTTTTGTCCAAGACTCCACGTCAATGATAAAAATCCTAGACAATTTGAAAATAGAAACACATGATTTGTTGGTCACATTGGACGTGACGTCCCTTTACACTAATATACCCCAGATTAAATGTGTGGAGGTTATGAACAACATACTAGAAACGCGTGTGGACAAATGTCCACCTTCAGCTTTCCTGGCCGAGTGCATCCATCTGGCACTTACCAGGAATTTTTTCATATGCAAGGGAGTTTTTTACCAACAACTCCATGGTACGAGTATGGGAGCAACTTTTGCCCCTGATCTGGCTAATCTGTACATGGACAATTTCGAAACCACTCATATTTATGTGACGGCCAATCCACACCACGACAAGATAAAGGCATGGTACCGCTACATAGACGATATCTTTATGATTTGGCAAGGTACCCAAGAAGAACTAGTAGTGTTCACAAGTTGGCTGAATACCAGAGAGGCGTCTATACAATTCACGTGTGAGTCGAATGAAAATGTAATCCCTTTTCTGGATCTGTCCATCCAGAGAATGGCAGATAATAAGGTTGGTACAAGCTTATATAAAAAACCTACTCAAAAAAATACCCTACTAGAATTCAACAGCTACCATCCACAAGCATTAAGAGAAAACTTACCATTCGGCCAGTTTCTCCGGATCAGACGTAATTGCTCTGAGAAAAATGATTTCAAAAATCATAGCCAGGTCCTAAAAAGGAACTTGAAAGAAAGAGGATATCCGTCCCACATCATTAGAAGGGCCTATAAAAAGGCTGCCAATATAACAAGGACAGATTGCCTATCGAAACACACCACGACTAACTTAGACAAAATCACCTGTGTGTCTTCTTTTACACCAATTAGCAATGATTTAAGGAAAACCGTCTTAGCTAATTGGAAAATGATCAACACAGAGGATTTTAATATTCCACCTCCCCGTTTTGCATTTAAACGCCTCACCAACATCAGAGATAAACTGGTCCACACCTATCCAGTGCCGAAATCCAGTCCAAACGCCCAATCCACACTGTGGCAACTACCCCCCGTAATAGGACATTTCAAATGTGGGAAATGTAATATGTGTCAATTTACAAAGAACACTAAAACCATAGCTCTGAAAAGCAGAAACTGGAAATTGGATTTCTTTAGCAACTGTGCCACCAAATGGGTGGTATATTGCATTATATGCCCATGTGGCCTCATATACATCGGTAAGACCAAACGTCCGGTGCGCACAAGAATTGGGGAACACCGTGGGTGTATTAAAAACAACACGGCGGATAAACCACTGGTGGAACATTACAAAATGATGAAACACACACATAATGATATATTCTGGTGCGTGTTGCAAATAATGGATTATCACCCACGGGGAGGTGATCGTGACAGGAAACTACGTAAATTAGAACAAAAATGGATATATAATTTGGACTCGGTTAAACATGGTCTAAATTTGTATATTGAATGGGGATTATTTTTGCAAAAATAATTTAGTTGATCTTCCGAGTGCGCGCACACATACCGAGACCATTTTTGTAATAAACAGTTTTTTCTCAATGCGTAGATTATGCCACTTAGCCATATTGCAGCATACACTGCCCTTTCAAATATGTCCGTCCAACATACAGATATGTCTAGCTGCCCTTCCGCGGTGCAGGTCATGTGACTTGTTGTGAGACGTTAATACCGCGATGACGTCAGAGGAAATAACTTGTTTTGCTCCAGTCGCTGGCGGTAATCGCCAAGGCCAGTTGACACGAGTCATCTATGACTATAAGGTAATCTTTATACTAGCCAAAATACAAAACAAGCCTTTGATGCACAAATAGACTCGGTGGAGTAACCGCACTCGTGCACGTGTGATCTTTTTCCTTTGTAGTAAACGTGCGAAGCTAAGCAGTGACAAACGTCTGTCTTTCTGCATGTGGATGAAAAACATCTTTGTGGTATCACAAAGCCCGGCACAGTGATTTCTTGCTGGTACGTCCCCTGTCTCTAGCGTTTGTAATCACACCTAAATTTTAGCGACATTAATAGTATTACATCCATTCTTGTGTCAGAACAAACACACCGTCATTGATTGGTCTGTGTTTCTCGTTTCTGTCATTCAGACAGGATTGAGTTGTAACGTCACTGTGTGAAGTGGGAATAAGTGTCCATCCAAAATATGAAGGCCACAACAACATAGAGGTCTTGTTTTTCCTGACTGTTTGCCGGTACGTGATGCTCTGACTAGTACCTAGTATACATTTAGGATCAAATTAAGTTATCTATGTGGAATCAACACCACTAGTCTGTAAGATCTCCGTTTGATAGTCTCCGAATGGCACAACTATAGAATGGTGCCATTTGACAATAAGAAACGTTTTCTTCACTATTTATATTAAGAAACGTTAGGCCGAATAATATGTGCCAAAAAAAAGATACTGTGATATGACAAGCCAAATTGTAGGGCTGGCACATACTAAGTTGCCAATGCCACGATATGTACCTGTGCATGTGTCTCTGAAATACAAACGTACCCACCAAAGTAGATGGAGAGGGTGAAACATAGGTTCTCTGCTATAAATACATGTGAAGAATAATATTAGGCTCGTTTAGTAATTTATTGTGTTGTTTTCTTCTTTTTTTAGATATCTCGAGACATTGTATACTTGACTGTGTAACAAGCTGTACCTGTTAATATTGTGTCCTGAGGAAAGCCTTACATACACGACTAATTGACAAAAACCTTAGGAGAAGTCGGTGTGAAAATATCAAGGCTGGAAACGTATTTGTGCACGTCGACACAAAAGGAGTGGGGACGCTGTAGCAATATAAATTTAGGCTATTGTAAAGTCACCCACTGTGCTACTAACACCACTATTGTCTGACGACCAAATATTAGGTGAACACATCACAAGATTTAAATTGTAGATTAGGTTTTTATATCTGTGTTTTGTTTCTTGTGTTTTTTATGTATGTATAATGAATTGTACAAATGTGACCCAATGGTCTGTTTTATTAGAAAACATAATAAATTGATGAATTATTTTTGCTAAAATTGAGCCTTCCATCTCTTTATATTTGTTAAAAGATTGATGGTTTGTGATTACATGGATTTGTTGTGAGAGCTAGTTATGTTAACCCCTGGTGAGGATATGTAATGGTAGTTTGTTGGAAATCCTTCTTGTGTTCCGCTATCTTAAGGCAGGTATCATCCCTGAGGGCCTGCAGGTCAAAAATGTACCTAGAGTTTTCATTGACAACCCTAAATTTAAGGGACAATTTAGTGCAGTAGGAAACAAATGCTCGAGAGATTATTTAATCTTAATCATAGACACCTCAGTAGAAGAGGCCACTAAACAAAAGTTGGAAATTGAAGTCCTAGAAAACAAGATAAAAGGAGACAATTTAATCAAGGACATTAAAGAAAAATTGACCAAAATGGAGGAGGAAATTGTGAAATTTAAAAAATTCACCCTAGACAAAAAAATTTGGAAGTACAAAAAAGATATTGAAAACTATAAAGAAAATGTAACTTATCCTTATCTTGTTGAAACTTTTTACTCAGATCAAAACAAACTATCGCAGAGCAGGAACAAAAATACAGGCCGCCAGAGAAATAAGTTCGTAAGTTTTTCTAACACATCTAACACCACGACCAGTAGTGATTCTGACAATGCTTCCGCCTCCAATGAACCTAACCCTAATAATCAACAACCTTTTTTTCGGGGACGAGGTCAGAAATCACGCCATTGGCAACAGGGGCCGCCCCGCATGCAAACACGCAACTGGAGGGGCCCCCCACAGAATTGGTGATTCCGATCTTTAATCTCTCTACACACCATTTGACTAACCTAGAAACACAAGTTTTGAAAAATGGCCTCAGCTTTGTTCCTACCACCAAAGCTAAAGACTTTGATACACAGATGGAGTTACACAAATTTTTCCGCCTTATCCGTCTTAAATATTTTTTTAAAGACGGTTCTACCTCCACAAAAGAACCGAGCACGACCGGTTTAAAAACACCTTCAAATTTTACTCCCTCGAACTTGATGGTGAGTCCGGCCATTTTGGCTTTTGAAAATAAGGTCTTGGAAAAAACCAAACTTTTGCTCAGAAACAACAACCACCATAAAGATAATTTAACCAGGGCAGAAAGAACGGCCCTCAATAATCTTCAAAAAAATAAAGCTTTTTTGATTAAACCAGCTGATAAGGGCGGAGGTATTGTTTTGTGGGATACTACACTATATAAAACAGAAGCCGCTAATCAGTTAGAAAATCCCATGTTCTATCGAAAACTGACTCATGATCCAACTGAAGCCATTCGAGGAGATATTAAAAGCTTGATGGACCATGCTCTACTCCAGGAGTGGATCGATCAAGATGAATACCAATTCCTAATAAAAAAATCACCCACCATCCCAGCCTTTTACCTACTTCCAAAGGTACATAAGGACTCCATTAATCCTCCTGGCAGACCCATTGTTTCAGCTATTAACTCGATTTTGGAACCTCTGTCCATGTATGCAGACTGGTTCCTCCGGCCTTTTGTGAGATCCATGAAATCTTTTGTCAAGGACACAACTAGCATGATCAATTTGATTGACTCTATACATGTAGAAACTACGGACATTTTGGTAACTCTAGATGTCACCTCCCTCTATACTAGTATCCCTCAGGGAGAATGCCTAACTATTATGGAACTATATCTGAATAAGCGGACTGAAAACCTTAGGAAAGTACCTACCTCATTTATCCTGGAATGTATTAAAATCGCCCTGACAGAAAATTTCTTTCTGTATGATGGCACATTCTATAAACAAATACACGGCACAAGTATGGGGGCCACTTTTGCCCCTGACCTTGCTAATCTCTTTATGGATTATTTTGAATCAACTTCCATCTTTGACGAACATAATCCTTTTAAGAGCAACATCACCAAGTGGTTGCGCTACATCGATGATGTTTTCCTTATCTGGAAAGGCGACATAACCTCGTTAGAATCCTTTTTAGTGTGGTTAAACAATCATCACCAGCATATCATTTTTACTATGACGTATGACTTACATTCCATACCTTTTTTGGATCTCTCCATCTACAAAACAGAGCCTGATTTATTAAAAACTAAGCTCTTTCGAAAACCAACTGATAAGAATACCTTATTAAGATTCAACAGTTTCCACCCTTTAAGTCTACGAGAAAATTTACCGGTCGGACAGTTTCTGAGACTAAGACGAAACTGTTCTGAACTATGTGATTTTTCCCAAGAGGGTAAGGATCTGAAACAACGTCTCATCACTCGAGGCTACCCGAAGAAATGTATTAACCGTGCCTATAAGAGAGCTAAACACGCTAATAGACATAGTTGCCTACACCCAGAACCTAAAAGTTCGGAAGAAAGAATCACATGTGTGAGCACGTTTAGCCCTATTAGTAATGCCTTACGTAGAACTATTAAAAAACAATGGCATATATTAACCACCGATGACTTCCACCCAACACAACCGAGATTTGCGTTTAAACGACAGAAGAACCTTAGAGATATGTTGGTTCACACATATCCTACACCATCCAGTCCCCTATCACAACAAACTCTCTGGAATCTCCCTCCAGTTTTGGGCCATTATAAATGCGGCCATTGTTCGGTCTGCTCTCTTACCACCAACTGTAAAACCTTGATGCTGAATGGGAAGGTTTGGAATCTAAAATCTTTCTCGAATTGTGGCTCAGATTGGGTGATCTATGGCATTAAGTGTCCCTGTAATTTACTCTATATTGGAAAAACCAGTAGAGTCATAAGACAAAGAATTTGCGAACATAGATCGTGCTTAAAAAACAAAACCGACAAAAAACCATTGGTGGCGCATTATATATCAGCGAAACACAGTTTCACTGAATTACAGTGGTTTGTCATTCAGAAGATACCGGCTCCACCTAGAGGTGGCAACCGTGAACTAACATTAACAACAGCAGAAAAAAGATTGATTTATAATCTGAATACGGTAAATCAAGGATTAAATGTTGCTGTAGAGTGGAATAGTTTGATCAACTAACATCCCCCACCCTGATACTATCCAGGGTCACATAATTTTGGTGTCCCTTGATAATTTCCGTTTACATATGTTACATGGTTACACCCCCTGATCATATGACGCGGTTTTCCAGACACGATTAGATCGTCTTATACGTATTATGATATGTAGTTCCACAACCCACATACGGTAAATTAGGGTCCAAGTTTTACGAATGAATTATAACAGCCAGACCAATTAAATATCGAGTCTTTCGAATGTACCCAGGGCTACAAGACTCCTGTTTTTTGTATAAACGAACATAGCTGTTTGACAAATCTCTGTAAACACATGTCACATGACGTACACGTTCGGTCACATGACATGGTGTTCCGTACGCGATTGGCCCGTCATATACGTACATCCACGTATTTAATCCGTGTTCCAGCCAGCTTGTTTGTAAAGCCTGTGAACGAAGAAACCTTTACGAGCGGCCGCACATGAATACGATGCAATCATTGGTAAGCTCTAGCGTGCGTGACTCTTTCCCGACGATCGCATTTTCGAATTTCGGCTTATATATACGTTCTCTTTGCATTTTCAGCTTTGCATCTTGGAAACATATTATTTGGGTTACTGAGACACGTTTACATGAGTATCCTGTGTGTGAATAGCCGTGCCACCACGGCGTCCCCTTAATAACCGTTTCTGCGGGGATTCCAACGAAGAGAAGGTACATCCATGCCTTGTTGCTTTGTATTAATTAACCATTACAATGTCGGGCAATAATCGCCTTTCTTATGTATCACTATTTTTAGAACGATACACAGTTTACGGTCTAAATATTCTCTATAGCGCAGAAGCCAGAGCTGTAGGAAGAGTTCTTTTTCCTGACATTAAAAGAAAAATGTTGTGTCAAATATGATAATTATTGATTAATAACTAATATACACCTTACCTATATGAAATCATTGATGTAGATACGATGTTTATTAGATTATAGGACTAGGTGAGCCTTGACAGTGAAGCCAGGGTATTACCCACATTGACGTGGACTAAATATAAACATTCATACACATCACGGATGAATGTGCATCATCGATCGAATTACACTCTCTTCAGAGTCAAAAAGTAAGAAATTTTGATATTGTGTCACATTTGCTATGTAGGATTTCGTAAATGTGTGTCTGTTCCCTGTCCCCTGTGTACGTGGTGATATGGCCGGTAGACCATCAAGTAACGTTGTCATAATTAAGGTAACACAACAAAAGGAGCCCAAGAAATGTGGGTAGGACTAAGAGGTCAAATATGATATATGTTTTATATAAAATTCACTTATGTATTGTTATGGAATGTCTCTCCTTTAGAAAAGAATTGTAAAATAACTATGTAATGTACATATGGTTATGTGTGAAGTAATGTCATTCCCCTGTTTCGAATTTGTAGATCAATGATGTCCCATCCACATCACATAAAAGACCAAGTGTGAAGAAATCATATGTCCTGAAGATGGCCACAATATCTATCTCGAAATAGACATTTGAGGAAATGTCTGATTTTTGTATGGGCCGAAACATGTCGACAATTTATACCTCAGCTAATGTCTAAATGAGTGACAATATAGCTTATGAATTCTTTCTAAGAATAGGGTCATTGGTTGACACATTCATATATGTATTAATGTATTTTATGTCTTTTTTTAGCCTTTGGTATCTTTTGATACATTGATGTAGGAATCGATTCTGTCTTTTTTATATTTATATTAATAAAAGTATTTGCTAACATTTCCCTGTGGCGAATGTTTTTCTCCATCTAGTCCCCATGCTCCACTGACAGTGATGTTTGTATGTCTGGTGTAAATATATGTGACTATAGTATCCTGATTTCTGTCAACTCTGGAGCTAGAATAGTAAGGGGTAATTAATTCTCTGTACCTTTTGGTACTTCCTGTTTTTCCCTATTACTGGGTCCCTTTTGAGAATTTCTCCCCCGTCAACAAAAAACTTGGGACTGTGCCTTTTTCGTTTGACTATTTATGTGGACAGCCCTTGGCTGGTAGGCTACATTCGATAGACCGGTGTGCCTGTGGTATTCCCTGGCAAGGAACACTTTCTAACATTTTGCTTTGATTAAGATGGATAATGTCAACATCTTAACCTTCTCTGATGAGTATTATCAGAGATTGATGAATTTACCTTCGATAGTAGCTATGGATCAAACCAATGGTCCACCAGTTGCTAATAGCAACGATCTAGACGTATTGCTTCAAAAGAAGAAAAAGTTGATCCACACTGAGTCCCATGGTCAGATGATGCTTGCCTATCTTAAGGCAGGTATCATCCCTGAGGGCCTGCAGGTCAAAAATGTACCTACAGTTTTCATTGACAACCCTAAATTTAAGGGACAATTTAGTGCAGTAGGAAACAAATGCTCGAGAGATTATTTAATCTTAATCATAGACACCTCAGTAGAAGAGGCCACTAAACAAAAGTTGGAAATTGAAGTCCTAGAAAACAAGATAAAAGGAGACAATTTAATCAAGGACATTAAAGAAAAATTGACCAAAATGGAGGAGGAAATTGTGAAATTTAAAAAATTCACCCTAGACAAAGAAATTTGGAAGTACAAAAAAGATATTGAAAACTATAAAGAAAATGTAACTTATCCTTATCTTGTTGAAACTTTTTACTCAGATCAAAACAAACTATCGCAGAGCAGGAACAAAAATACAGGCCGCCAGAGAAATAAGTTCGTAACTTTTTCTAACACATCTAACACCACGACCAGTAGTGATTCTGACAATGCTTCCGCCTCCAATGAACCTAACCCTAATAATCAACAACCTTTTTTTCGGGGACGAGGTCAGAAATCACGCCATTGGCAACAGGGGCCGCCCCGCATGCAAACACGCAACTGGAGGGGCCCCCCACAGAATTGGTGATTCCGATCTTTAATCTCTCTGCACACCATTTGACTAACCTAGAAACACAAGTTTTGAAAAATGGCCTCAGCTTTGTTCCTACCACCAAAGCTAAAGACTTTGATACACAGATGGAGTTACACAAATTTTTCCGCCTTATCCGTCTTAAATATTTTTTTAAAGACGGTTCTACCTCCACAAAAGAACCGAGCACGACCGGTTTAAAAACACCTTCAAATTTTACTCCCTCGAACTTGATGGTGAGTCCGGCCATTTTGGCTTTTGAAAATAAGGTCTTGGAAAAAACCAAACTTTTGCTCAGAAACAACAACCACCATAAAGATAATTTAACCAGGGCAGAAAGAACGGCCCTCAATAATCTTCAAAAAAATAAAGCTTTTTTGATTAAACCAGCTGATAAGGGCGGAGGTATTGTTTTGTGGGATACTACACTATATAAAACAGAAGCCGCTAATCAGTTAGAAAATCCCATGTTCTATCGAAAACTGACTCATGATCCAACTGAAGCCATTCGAGGAGATATTAAAAGCTTGATGGACCATGCTCTACTCCAGGAGTGGATCGATCAAGATGAATACCAATTCCTAATAAAAAAATCACCCACCATCCCAGCCTTTTACCTACTTCCAAAGGTACATAAGGACTCCATTAATCCTCCTGGCAGACCCATTGTTTCAGCTATTAACTCGATTTTGGAACCTCTGTCCATGTATGCAGACTGGTTCCTCCGGCCTTTTGTGAGATCCATGAAATCTTTTGTCAAGGACACAACTAGCATGATCAATTTGATTGACTCTATACATGTAGAAACTACGGACATTTTGGTAACTCTAGATGTCACCTCCCTCTATACTAGTATCCCTCAGGGAGAATGCCTAACTATTATGGAACTATATCTGAATAAGCGGACTGAAAACCTTAGGAAAGTACCTACCTCATTTATCCTGGAATGTATTAAAATCGCCCTGACAGAAAATTTCTTTCTGTATGATGGCACATTCTATAAACAAATACACGGCACAAGTATGGGGGCCACTTTTGTCCCTGACCTTGCTAATCTCTTTATGGATTATTTTGAATCAACTTCCATCTTTGACGAACATAATCCTTTTAAGAGCAACATCACCAAGTGGTTGCGCTACATCGATGATGTTTTCCTTATCTGGAAAGGCGACATAACCTCGTTAGAATCCTTTTTAGTGTGGTTAAACAATCATCACCAGCATATCATTTTTACTATGACGTATGACTTACATTCCATACCTTTTTTGGATCTCTCCATCTACAAAACAGAGCCTGATTTATTAAAAACTAAGCTCTTTCGAAAACCAACTGATAAGAATACCTTATTAAGATTCAACAGTTTCCACCCTTTAAGTCTACGAGAAAATTTACCGGTCGGACAGTTTCTGAGACTAAGACGAAACTGTTCTGAACTATGTGATTTTGCCCAAGAGGGTAAGGATCTGAAACAACGTCTCATCACTCGAGGCTACCCGAAGAAATGTATTAACCGTGCCTATAAGAGAGCTAAACACGCTAATAGACATAGTTGCCTACACCCAGAACCTAAAAGTTCGGAAGAAAGAATCACATGTGTGAGCACGTTTAGCCCTATTAGTAATGCCTTACGTAGAACTATTAAAAAACAATGGCATATATTAACCACCGATGACTTCCACCCAACACAACCGAGATTTGCGTTTAAACGACAGAAGAACCTTAGAGATATGTTGGTTCACACATATCCTACACCATCCAGTCCCCTATCACAACAAACTCTCTGGAATCTCCCTCCAGTTTTGGGCCATTATAAATGCGGCCATTGTTCGGTCTGCTCTCTTACCACCAACTGTAAAACCTTGATGCTGAATGGGAAGGTTTGGAATCTAAAATCTTTCTCGAATTGTGGCTCAGATTGGGTGATCTATGGCATTAAGTGTCCCTGTAATTTACTCTATATTGGAAAAACCAGTAGAGTCATAAGACAAAGAATTTGCGAACATAGATCGTGCTTAAAAAACAAAACCGACAAAAAACCATTGGTGGCGCATTATATATCAGCGAAACACAGTTACACTGAATTACAGTGGTTTGTCATTCAGAAGATACCGGCTCCACCTAGAGGTGGCAACCGTGAACTAACATTAACAACAGCAGAACAAAGATTGATTTATAATCTGAATACGGTAAATCAAGGATTAAATGTTGCTGTAGAGTGGAATAGTTTGATCAACTAACATCCCCCACCCTGATACTATCCAGGGTCACATAATTTTGGTGTCCCTTGATAATTTCCGTTTACATATGTTACATGGTTACACCCCCTGATCATATGACGCGGTTTTCCAGACACGATTAGATCGTCTTATACGTATTATGATATGTAGTTCCACAACCCACATACGGTAAATTAGGGTCCAAGTTTTACGAATGAATTATAACAGCCAGACCAATTAAATATTGAGTCTTTCGAATGTACCCAGGGCTACAAGACTCCTGTTTTTTGTATAAACGAACATAGCTGTTTGACAAATCTCTGTAAACACATGTCACATGACGTACACGTTCGGTCACATGACATGGTGTTCCGTACGCGATTGGCCCGTCATATACGTACATCCACGTATTTAATCCGTGTTCCAGCCAGCTTGTTTGTAAAGCCTGTGAACGAAGAAACCTTTACGAGCGGCCGCACATGAATACGATGCAATCATTGGTAAGCTCTAGCGTGCGTGACTCTTTCCCGACGATCGCATTTTCGAATTTCGGCTTATATATACGTTCTCTTTGCATTTTCAGCTTTGCATCTTGGAAACATATTATTTGGGTTACTGAGACACGTTTACATGAGTATCCTGTGTGTGAATAGCCGTGCCACCACGGCGTCCCCTTAATAACCGTTTCTGCGGGGATTCCAACGAAGAGAAGGTACATCCATGCCTTGTTGCTTTGTATTAATTAACCATTACAATGTCGGGCAATAATCGCCTTTCTTATGTATCACTATTTTTAGAACGATACACAGTTTACGGTCTAAATATTCTCTATAGCGCAGAAGCCAGAGCTGTAGGAAGAGTTCTTTTTCCTGACATTAAAAGAAAAATGTTGTGTCAAATATGATAATTATTGATTAATAACTAATATACACCTTACCTATATGAAATCATTGATGTAGATACGATGTTTATTACATTATAGGACTAGGTGAGCCTTGACAGTGAAGCCAGGGTATTACCCACATTGACGTGGACTAAATATAAACATTCATACACATCACGGATGAATGTGCATCATCGATCGAATTACACTCTCTTCAGAGTCAAAAAGTAAGAAATTTTGATATTGTGTCACATTTGCTATGTAGGATTTCGTAAATGTGTGTCTGTTCCCTGTCCCCTGTGTACGTGATGATATGGCCGGTAGACCATCAAGTAACGTTGTCATAATTAAGGTAACACAACAAAAGGAGCCCAAGAAATGTGGGTAGGACTAAGAGGTCAAATATGATATATGTTTTATATAAAATTCACTTATGTATTGTTATGGAATGTCTCTCCTTTAGAAAAGAATTGTAAAATAACTATGTAATGTACATATGGTTATGTGTGAAGTAATGTCATTCCCCTGTTTCGAATTTGTAGATCAATGATGTCCCATCCACATCACATAAAAGACCAAGTGTGAAGAAATCATATGTCCTGAAGATGGCCACAATATCTATCTCGAAATAGACATTTGAGGAAATGTCTGATTTTTGTATGGGCCGAAACATGTCGACAATTTATACCTCAGCTAATGTCTAAATGAGTGACAATATAGCTTATGAATTCTTTCTAAGAATAGGGTCATTGGTTGACACATTCATATATGTATTAATGTATTTTATGTCTTTTTTTAGCCTTTGGTATCTTTTGATACATTGATGTAGGAATCGATTCTGTCTTTTTTATATTTATATTAATAAAAGTATTTGCTAACATTTCCCTGTGGCGAATGTTTTTCTCCATCTAGTCCCCCATGCTCCACTGACAGTGATGTTTGTATGTCTGGTGTAAATATATGTGACTATAGTATCCTGATTTCTGTCAACTCTGGAGCTAGAATAGTAAGGGGTAATTAATTCTCTGTACCTTTTGGTACTTCCTGTTTTTCCCTTGGCAATCCCTGACAACTACTCTATCATCAGATGCTATAGGGATACTTATCAAACAAAGGGTGGAGGCTTAGCCCTCATCTTCAAGAGCTCACTTGAATTCAGAGCCACTCCCAACCTCCAGATCCCATCTGCGGAACTACTGTCCATTAAACTGCCTATCTCCCCTAACCAAACAGCTACAGTGCACCTTATCTACAGGCCCCAAGGCCACATTTCCATGTTCATCGAGGACATATCATCCATCTTCGCCACCAACACCAAGCCTAACTCGCAAATCCTCTTACTCAGCAACTTCAATCTAGGGTATCAAGATGCAAACGACACTAACGTCACTGACCTGGCAAGCACACTAACAGACTTCGGTCTTACCCAGCACATCAAAGAGCCTGCTCATAATAAAGGTTGTACCCTTGAATGGGTTGCAGACTTGAACTGCACTCTCAACCTGATCTCAGTTACCCCTTGCTTCTGGTCTGATCATCACAAAATAATCTTCTCTATTAACTCCAACCCACAAACATCCAAACCCAACCTCGCCCCATACATCCATACCCGTAATAAGAAGGACATCACGACGGAGAAACTTCTCCCTCTGATTCTCCCTCTGCTGAATATTGCTACAACCACCTGTTCTGACCCCACAGTTTTAGTGGATACTTACAATCATACTATGCTAAAAGCCCTTGATGCCATTGCACCCCTAAAACTGCGCAGACAAAAACCTCGGCACCACCTCAACTTATGGTTTACTCCACTCCTCAGAGATCCACGCAAAAATAAAACAAAGTCTGGGGCACATTGGAAAAGAACACCAATACTAATTAACAAAATCAACCTAACCAATGCCTCCTCTAATTATAAAGAAACCTTACTTGCAGCCAAACAAGACTCTATAATAAAGCATCCTGCAAGCACACTCTAATACAAAAAAACTCTTTAAGATCGTTAAGGAATTAAAGCCTCCTTTAGCCCCCCCGATACTTGCACCCCTGGCACTGCTTGGTGTACCGCAAAACAAAAAACGTGTATCGCTACACGAAAGCCACCTATGCACTCCTAAGGGATCTGAGTCCTAAATCTGTAAATTGCCCAGGTTCAGAGATCCAGATAATCGGTAGAACCCTGGAACCTAACATTTTTGGGTTTTTTTGTGGTTTTTTTGTAGATTTCTTTTCAAAAGATAGAAAAAAGAAGAAATAAAAAGAGAAGTCTGTTACTGTCCTCCAAAGGAGGCAAGTGCTTAATTATCTATGCAACATCAAGCATTATAATTATGTACTTTAAAAAAAAAAATTGCCAAGTATAACAAGAATGAGTTTCAAAAAACAAGAATCAGTTTTAAAAAAACAACCTGTTTCAGTTTCAAAAAAACAGCCTGTTTCAATTAAATACAATGTTTTTAATTCAAATTAAAAGGTATTTGTCTTTAAACAATCATCACCTAATTCACATATTATAACAAATATTGAAAAAAAAAATTTGTGTAAAAAGAGGACCGCCTTCACTTGGCGTAAACATCAACATAAATAGCTCAAATACAATAATCCTGTCAACCAAGGTATATTGCAAACACAACTGCAAAGGTTCTCTTGACTAATGTTCACAATTTCCACATTTAGTCATGTGAGAAAAAAAGAGATCTTGGGTTAAATATCAATTGTCCCAAATAGCACCAATTGTTCAGTGTTCTGCCAACGCATTTTGGACTATACAAGAATCCATCTTCAGGGCTAGGATTGCTAATGATTCCAATTATTAGGTGTATCCACACCGTAGGTTCCTATGCGGAAATGTGAGATAAGGGTTGCTATTATTACCATATTTGGATCAAACAATGTCCTACCAAAAGATACGTAATTATCACAAACCTCTTTATTCCACTGATGGGATTTATCACTCTGACTTGACCACACTCGTGTGTAGAAATATACTGGGGCTCGGTCGTACTTGTATGTAGGACTACACTGGAGTGTAGTATGTACACATCTCAGATGAATAGACTTCAATAGCTCTAGGATATAAGAAAAGCAATTCTTAAGTAGTCTAAAATTCGAAAATTCAAAGAACTCTGGTGTGTGATTCAACACCAGGTAAAGCTACACCATTGTGAGCATGCATATCACTGCTATTTACAACGTGTCACCAATGTGCCTAAAAATGTGTAAAACCCCACCCAAAAGTAGAGGGCTGGTCTCCATAGATATAAATCCAACTCATATTGACATATTTTCAAAAAACAAACGCTTCATCAACACCAATGTGTCTATGACGTTGACTAGGTAGCGTACTTAATAGAATAGTGAAAAAACCTGTGTGTCTTTACAAGAAGGTGGAAGGTGAATAGAAAATAAAACCCATAACATTCACGAGGGTGTTTGAACACAAATTAATTCCCCTGAGAGAGCGCCCTTCATGTAAACCAATAATTATAATGGGCTCTGAGCGCCCCGGTAGTGTGCAGTTCTCAAATCACTTTCTCTTACCTCTACAGGAAAAGCATTGCACTTTCACCCGGGTGTTGTTATTGTGTTCGTATCAGTTCAGCGCATGCGTAGATGAATCGCATGGCGCCATTTTTGAGTGGGATCAATGCGTCTCGACGCATGCGTGTGTGAGATACACTGTGCCATTTTGGGGTGGGATAAACATCTAGCGTCCTCCGTATCTGCCGCTCACTGCTTGGAAATCCCTTACGAGATCCAACAGAAATTAAGGCAAGATATGGAGCGTATGAAGTAAGTAGCCCTATACAGAACCGTATTGTTCTAGCCCTTACCACTCACCTATATTGAGTATATATTATCTCATGCTATCTTCGTAGTCTGCTTGTGTCCCCGTATTACCAAATGAGGGGTCTGGGGTCTGCATGAGAGAATGGTCTGTTCACATGATGTAAAACAACATTTTGAACTGAAGCCTCATTATGTACAACATATACAATGGAACCTCACAATCTTACAATCTTGGAGACTGTTCACATTTCAGATGTAAATTTTGTGCTGATAATTCGAGTTTGCTCATTCTCTTAGTGTGCGTAAGCCACTCACATGTCAAATTACCATCTTTAGTAAGGGTGCCTGCTCATGATACCACCGTTCGGGAAGGTGGGGAGGATGCAGACCAAGTCTGCTCGGGTCCCCGTGTTCCTAACCACGGGGTCTACATGAAGCAGAGCATACTCATGTCATGTATACACGGTAATCCGTTAGTTCCATATCTAGATCATCATTACATAGACCCGAATTGCAAGTTGATCCACAGTCTCTCAGGACTATTTACACCTTAGAACAGAACTGGCAGTAAAAGTCTGCTCACACTCTTAATTATACATGTATAACTGCCGTCATTGGGATTGAGATTCACCAGACTACCAATCAACATTCACAATCTGTACCTCTCTTACCCTAATGGGGCAGAGTCGTGACCCATGACCCACACCAGTGTCGATAAACCTTTAAACATAACACATCAAATCAAAGTCATCGTTCATGCCTCTAGGGCTGAGGCAATTAAGTAGATCAATCCATACAATTTCTCTTTGTTGTAGTTTTCTCACTATATCACCCGCCTCTAGGGCTCAGTTTCACTTGCTCAAGCATTACGCATTTAAGTTGCACTACAGAATGTCTGGCTTCTGAAAAATGCATTGCTACAGGTGAATTTTGACTCTTCATGCGGATGTTAGATTTGTGTTCCGCCAAGCGTGTTTTTGCTTTCCTAGTGGTCATACCCACATAGAAAAGGCCACATGGACATTTTAGACCATAGATCACATTTGTCGCGTCACACATACAGGAGTGCTTTAAAGAGATAGGTTTCCTTGTATATAGATGTCTAATTCTGTTACCTTTTATTATGTTGCTGCAATGCTGACGATTCAAACTGCTTGGTGTACCAACATCCAAAAGGCACTTTTATATAAAATCTCTATGCTTCAAACCAAAATTAATGTTCACTGAAGCAACCTCTTAGACTCAACACTTAAGTCCCTTTCATATAACCTCCCCACTCCTAAACACACCTTCAAACCATTCAGCTTTGCACCACTCTCTATTTGGGAAGTTGAAAATATTATCAAGAAGCTCAAACCAGCAAACTGCCAAGGAGATTCATGCTCTGCTCCTATCATCAAGTAGGTTGCCCATGATCTTGTGCCCTTTATCACCACCTTCATAAATGCCTCTTTTAAATCTGGTATTGTCCCGGACAACCTCAAGGATGCCTGGGTCATCCCATTAATCAAAAAGCCCGCGCTTGACCCGAGTAACCCATCCAATTACAGGCCTATTACTACAGTGTCATACTTACGAAAAATTCTAGTTCGCGCTGCCTACCTACAGATTCAAGGCTACCTCGAAACAAATAAACTATTGGGTTTCCGGCAATCTGGTTTCCGCCCCAGACATGGGACGGAAACTGCCCTGATAGACTTAAAAACACAAATCAAGGATCTAAAAGAGAAGGGCAAGTTGGCACTCCTACTTCTACTTGATCTTTCAGCAGCTTTTGATTTGGTCGATCATCAAATTCTCTGTCAACACTTTAAAATAGCTGCTCATTTCTCAGAAGATGCCACATCCTAGATCAGTTCCTTCCTGGCTAACAGAACCATGAGAGTTATCTCACCTTCTGCCTCTGCTGATCCAGCACCTGTGCCATGTGGTGTCCCACAAGGATCTTGTGTCTCTCCCACACTGTACAATGTGTTTACAAAGCCGTTCTTTTACATACTTGACTACCTGGGTGTCTCTTACACAAACTATGCTGATGATACCCAGATACTCATCCCTATCCCAGGCGACCAGGTAATCGACTCTAAAGCACTCAATGAAGTCTACTCAGTCATCCAGGCTTGGATGGCACATCATGGGCTCCACCATAATGATGAAAAAACAGAGTTACTTGTCCTCGGCTCTCACCTCAAACTCTCTAAACGAGACCCTGCTTATAAATCATTTACTATCGATGGGAACATCATCAAAGTGTCTAACAACACAAAAACATTAGGTATTTACCTTGATTCGACACTATCTCTCACCAGACAAATAAATGCCACTTTATCTGCCTCAGCTTATACCTGCAAACTTATCACCACTTGCACACCTTTCCTGACATCTGATAACTGCATTATCCTTGCTAGTACCCTCATCATGGCAAAAATTGATTACTGTAATGCCCTCTATTTAGGGACTAGCCAAAGAAACATTGATAAGTTGCAAGTTACTCAGAACAATGCCATGAGGGCTGCCCTTAACCTCCCAAGAAGATCACACATCTCTGTTACAAGACACAATTTACATTGGCTCCCCGTCACTCACCGAATATCGCTCAAAACCCTTGCTCTAACATACAAGGCCCAGATCAATCTGGCACCTGCATACCTTGCCAATTGCTTCACGCGGCACACGGCCAACAGACCCCTAAGGTCAGCCCATGTCCACACTTTGATTGTACCCAGCTACAAGCTTCAGGCAGCCGGGGGTTCAAGTTTCCCAGTCCTTGCAGCCAAACTCTGGGACACTATACCTACTACACTCAGAGCTGAACCGTCCGTTAATTCCTTTAAGAACAAAGCCAAACTTTGGCTTTATGAGCTCGACACGTCTACCTCATCCACCTAACTTCCTTCGGCCTATGATAACTGTGTTAATACCCAGTTCCAGCCTCCTTCTGCACCTGTAACGTCTATATATTCTTTGTACCATATATGCTTTGTAGCTTGCCCTTCTTACTACTAGAAATGTTCTACAGTAACTGCTGTAACAATGTACTTGTTTGCCTCACATGCTGTCTTATTGTATCTTCAATGTTAAGATTTGTATCTCCCAATGGGAATTTTATCTCACTGTATGTAACCATTACCTTATCAGAATACGCGCCCAAATGCCCCTGGGCAAGGTGCGCAATACAAATGAATAAATACAAATAAATAAATACAAATTGACTTGAAAAATGCATTTTTCTCAATCCCATTGCACAAAGACTTGCAAGATCTGACATTGTTTACGTTCAGACAAGTTTCTCTGAAAAGCACAAGGCTGCCCCAAAGGTACTGTGAGCCTCCTTCTATTTTCAACAGAGCCCTGCAGATGGACTTAAGCAATATTGCATTAGAGAGTGTTTTCTTACAATACGTGGATGACATTCTGATTTGTAGCACGACAGAGGAAAAGTGCCGACATGATTCAATTCAGCTATTAAATATACTGGCTGAGAAAGGATATAAAGTTGATAAGGAGAAATTACAATATTGTCAACAAGAAGTGCTGTATATAGGCCAGCTAATCTTACATGAGGGGAAAAAGGTTACCCCTGAAAGAGCTGAAGCCATTTCAAAGACAGCCAAACCACACACGATAAAACAAATGTAGAGTTTTCTCGGATTATGCAACTTTGTCAGAGCCTGGGTCGTTTATTACAGTTAGTATACCAGACCCTTGTTACAAGCCTTGAAGAAAGCACAGACAATGAAAGAAAAAATTGTATGGACCGAAACCATGGAAGAAGGGTTTGTTGAACTAAAAAAGGCCATTTGAACGGCACCAGTTTTAGGGATTCCCAACTATGCAGAGGAATTCTACCTGATTTCACACACGAATGGCAGTGTTATGACAGCAGTTCTCACGCAGAGAACCACGTTGGGGTACAAGCCCCTTGCATACTACATTGGGAATTTGGACCCAGTGATGAGAGGTCACTTCCTGTGCGAACAATGTTTAGCTGCCGCAGTGTTCGCCATAGAGGAGGCTACAACCATTGTGATGGGATGCCCAATGATGTTATTCTTCGAGCACGCATTATTTGCCATTTTAGAGAAACCAAAAGGCACATTGACAACTCAGAGAGCTCTGCTTATGAAGTGATCATATCAAATCCAATGATTAAAATAGTTTGATGCAAAATAGTGAACCCAGCTATGTTTATAGCAGAGCCAGTCACTGAAGGAGAGCCAATACATGATTGCGCGAACTATGAAGAATTCTATGAGGAGATTCCCAGAGTGAAAGAAAATGCATTGGCAGGAGGAGAAATCGTCTTTGTTGATGGTTCTTCGAGGATCGATCAAAATGATGGACAAAGATATACAGGGGCCGCTGTGATGAAGCACATGGCAAATGGGGAATTTCGAGTACTCATTAGTGCACGATTACCCTCATATTATTCAGCACAAGCTGCAGAATTATTGGCGTTGATACTCGCACTAGAGAGTCATGCAGATCAGGAAGTGACAGTGTAAAGTGACTCCGCCTATGTGACGTCAACAGTGCATGCAGGTCTAGCATGCTGGAAAAGGATGGGCTACCTCCGAGTGGACGGCACGCCAGTGCAGCACACAGCCTTATTGGACAGGTTCATTAAGGCATTACAGCTCTCTGTGGGCATAGCGATCGTGAAATGCGCCGCCCACACGAAAGGGACAGATTTTATCTCACATGGAAATCGAGCAGCAGACACTGAAGCCAAGCGTGTGGTGACCAAAGACAAAATAATTATGAGTGTGGAAATAACTGATGTGCATGGGAGAATGACTGTTGCACGAAGCGAGTCTGAAGGCTATAGCAATTTGGCAAAGACTCAGTTAGTGGAGCTCCAGGGGGAGGCACCACAGGAAGAGAAGAACCTATGGAAGCGACAAGGGCATTCTTTAAACTCCTCTGAGAGTTTGTGGCGACAAGACAGCACTGGTAAACCGGTGATGTCTATAGCCTTATTAAAGATAGCACTGGAACAGTTACACTATCCAGCGCACATGACAAACGAGAATCTGGAAGCAACGATTGCTGAAGACTGGTTCATACCGAACTTGGCAGAACATGTTGCATTTTTTATTGTGAACTGTATAATTTGTCAGCAGTTCACGGCTGGGCAAACACTACATGTAATTAGAGGAGTTATCCCAAGGCCTAATGGGCCTTTTCAGCACTTGCATATCGACTATGTCGATATGATTCAAGTATGTAACGGGTACAGGTATCTAACTGTTGTGGTGTGTCCATTCTTTAGATGGATAGAAGCAGGTCCATGTACACACCCAGACTCTACCTGTGCGGCCAAGTTCTTGGTAAGGGAGGTGTTTCCAAGATGGGGAGTGTGTGAAGTCATGAGATCAGACAATGGTCCTCATTTTGTTAATGCAGTATTTGAACAGATTAGCTTGTTACTTGGTATAAAGCACAAGTTTTCTTCAGCGTATCATCCTCAAGGGAACGGGATATGCAAGAAGCTCAATGGCTTGTTAAAGGAAAGGATAGCTAAGTTGAAGCTTACTCTGAAGAAGGGATGGCTACACTGTTTTCCACTGGCACTGTATGCACTCAGAAACCAGCCTGGTTCTGACCATCTTCTCACGCCGCACGAAATCGTGACAGGCAGAAGGATGTGCACGCCATGGACACCTCAAAATAGAGCTAGATGTGATGCCCAGCCAACAGGAGAAGTGTTAGGATTGGAAATGCAAAACTACTTGAATTGCATGACCTCTTATCTTACTGTCATTTCAGGACAGTAAGATGACAAGAAGGGTGCAGGGCAGCACAGAACACAGAAGGAGATACTACAACAGACCCAGTTCCGAAATTACACGTTCCCCCCATATTCCCTTGGGACACAGTCCTGGTGAGAAACCACACAAGGAAAAAGTGGGACGAGCCGAGGTTCAACGGTCCCTTTAGAGTGGAGGACGTTACACCCTCTGCAGTCAAACTACAGGGAAGAAGAGCTTGGATCTTTTTGGGCGACATCAAGCCATACATCGGAGAAGGCCCTCTGCCCGCACCCCACCGCGTAGCGACTACAGACAATGGGGAAGAACCACAGCACGTGCAGACGAGATCCATGACGAGGAAGAAGGACGCATGACCAGCAAAGCAGAGACAAGGAACATTTTGTGCAAGTTTTGGCTCAGTTTTGGACACTTCCTTTGAGCAAAATAAGAAGGAAAAAGAAAAAAGGGGGACATAAAAACACGGACACTCTGTACATCCTAGTTGCAGGGCAAAGAAGAAGAATTGCACGTCTAAGCCACAAAAATAGGCATACTGAAGCCTTGAAAAGAAAGGATATGCCAGATTTTGATCGAGGATACGTAAATTGGAAGAGAATACAGTATCCTCACTTTTCAATACAGAAGCCTTATTTGGATTTACTCATGGTGTCACACAAAAGTGACAACACCAAAGATATTCTGATCTATTTCGAGTTAGTGTTGAGGTCATACCCGTCGTTGGTGGGAAGAATCACAAGCATAACAGAGTTTCTTCAAGATCCTGAAAACAAAAAGACAATAAGGAGGCTGCTCACAGTGATTGCAGAGCAGTTTATTTTGCTTCCAGAATAGAGCGAGGACGAGACAAATGTCCCTGTCACGAGAAGATAGCAGACTAGCTAGTAACATTTTCTTTCACTTAATTGAAGACTTTCCAGAACATGTGGGGAGACATGCCAGTGTTGATGTCCTCACTTTCATTTGAGAGCCAGCGAACTCCATACAGATGAGTATGCTCCCGCATGGTATAATAATTCAGGTCGAACTTTATAATCATCAGCAGAATCACTGGAGAAGATTGTAAAACTTTCCTTTGAGGGACAGATCGTGAAGGTGTTGCCAAAGATTTTGCGTTTGTTTATGCTGACAAAAAGGAACAACATGTCATCTCGAGCGAAACAGATGAGAGACATTGACTGGGAACTGGTTTATTTTGAACACTCAAATTAAAGACTTGCTGAACTTATCGCCTCAGTTAGAACCATTTTTCACAGAAAAAGAACTGTTTCCAGAGACAAGAGACAACCTAGTACTCGGAAAAAAAGGATAATCAGTTCAGCATTTGTGACCTGCGAACAGAGGCAGCAGAATCAAGTGGCCATATTTAGCATGTATTAAAAGTCAGTTTTTGCCTCCTTAGATGATTGAAATGGGAAACCGGAGCAGTAACGTTGTCCTCCGTCGTGAGGACAGACATTTGTGTTGGCGCAAGGAACAAATGATGTAAACTTACTTATTCATGTATTATTTACATGTGCATAGTATTTATTATCATATTACTGTCATTGACGATTAGAACTGCATTTTTCATTGGCGCACAAAGCGTTCAGTTTCCCTTGCACCCACCTAATGATATACGCATGTAACCTACAAAGGTACCTAGACCTTACATAGTCATTCCAGTTCCTAGAAAGAATGGCAGAGTGACTGAACTTGAGATGGATGTGATAAATAATGAGACACGCACAAAACTTGGGGTAACAAATGAATTGCAACACTGGAGACAGGGTCGACAAAGTAAACCCGACAAGGGGTTGAGGGAAGGTACACATACACAAATAATGACTACATATACATCTGGTCTAGTGTCAATAAGCTCAGAATCACATTCCAGAGAATGGGGGAAGCTTGAACAAACAACGATGAGAAGTTCCACACCAAGAGAAATTGAGAGGCAGATGTAGAAAGCTGAACTTTTAAAGAGACAAAAGGCTTTAGAGAATAAGCAAATAGAAACAACACTGACAAGCACGCCTGATCCAGTGAAGAAAGGGTCAAGCGTAAGCCCTGCAATACAATCAAGTGCTGGGATAATGGCAGAATCAATATGGACGTTTATAAACAGAGCCAGAAAGAACCAGAGGGATAAAGAAAGACTTACTGAACCTTCTCCTACTCAAATGGTATAGATGAAAATGCCTGGATCAATGATGAAGATACCTGAGAATCTTCCAGCAAGAAGAAGCTATACAGATGTGTTTATGGATCTAGTTATAGCAAACTACAGGAAAACCCTAAGAATTAGAAGGAGCACACAAGAAGACAATAACGAATTGAACGATTACTTGAACAGCAGAGCACACTTGGGAAACAACATATGGTACCAACACTTGAAGGAAGTTGGAAGACAAACTTCTGAGGAGGAATGCTTTGATGTGCACTCCTACCTTACAGCATGGGGAAGTCAAAAATCTTCATAGCTGTTGAAGTAGATGTGCAGACGGCACACTGTCTGTTACATATAGCAATGTGCAAGACCAGAGGTCAGTTCATGGGAAGTGATGCTTCACTCAAATGGGCAACTGAAGAGACTGATCCAGATGAAGATGATTATGTACAAGACATAAAGACAAGAAACAATGGCAAAACAAAGAACATTGTGATAAGATATGAAAAACCTGGAGTTAAAGGAGCAGAAATCAGAAAATAAACAAACAAAAAACTGAACGTCCATGGGAAATCTCCAGAAGACGCGCAAAGATGGAAGAACAGAGGTCAAATGCTAATCTGGGGAACAGTGCTTTCACCAGACAGGTGGGAGAATGGAGCAGTGATCTGCAGAGCATGGATGATCATTGGACACTATAAGGAAACCATCAAAAATGCACATATGGTTTGCAAACCATTATGGCCGAGACTGGCAAGGCTGCTAACATAGGTCGAAGACAGAGGAGGACCCCTACAGATAGTGCCATTGTAGAATTCCAAACTGTGCTTTAGAAACAATGGTACAAGAAAAATGGGAGAAAATCAGAACTGTGGACACATCTTTGATGCCACAGGAATGGTACATGGTACTGCAGTGATCATGGATCATTATTGTGCATGTGGATCCAAAGCATATATTAGGTTGCCGAAGAATTGGGGACGTATATGCAAATTGGTGAATGTCCATGTTCCAGCATTGGTGATTCCAAAAGGTGACCTGAATATTGACAGTTTCCCGAAAGCAAATGTTCACACGAGGAAGAAGAGATCTGTGGAACTGATGAGCAGAATGAAGAGAGAGAATTACTTCTCTGCCAAATCAGAAGAAGTCTTTCATGCATTCCCATATGAACACAGGCTGTTCAGCTTGACCTCATCAGTGTTCACGACAATCTTGATGCCAAGAGTTCAGATTGGAGCAAATACTAAATGGTTGCAGATAACCAGATGGGAGTTACTGCAGACCATCAACACAACCATAAAAGTATTCAATGAAATCAAGGAAGAGTTAAGAGAGATTCGACTAATGACTCTCCAGAACAGATATGTCCTAGACATGATCACAGCTATGGATGGAGGTGTTTGTGCAAATATCAGAGAATCATGTTGCACATTTATACCATCTCACGATGACGAAAATGGTACCTTAACAGAAGCCATAGGTATGCTGACAAAACTACAGAATCAGATGATTGATGAAGCTGACAAAGTTTATGATTACATCTGGTTTGGATCACTCTTTTCATGGGTTCCACAATGGATGGCAGACACATTCAAGATCCTAGGAGCCCTGTTGGTGATGATATTGCATGGATTCTGTGTTATCAAGATAATAATCTCTCAACAAAAAATTCTTTAACCATAAAGACGCAGATACCAGGCTATTCACACCAACAAATGGAGCCTTGCCATACCCATACTCCTTAACTTTTTCAGACCAAGAAGCAGACTCAAGGCCACACTACAAAGCAGTAATTGACACACGACCACTGAGGTGATGGATGATTGTAAAATAATTGGAGGGATGCTGGGGTGCAGACTTACTCTCTGCACCTGGCTAATTATTTTGCATGCTGCTAAGCGCATGTGGAAAAGTTTGAGTGGGCTCGATGCCAACCCAATCACAGTGGACCATGTAATCTAGGGTCCTATAGAGAGTAGAGCCAATGGGATGTCTTACTTTTAGTGACATTTACAGTGGCCAGTTTGAAGGAAGGGCTTAGTTGCCCCACCTGACGTTGATTATCCAATCCCCTCTCCCCGTTACCATATACAGATGACTCCAAGACTATGGTGGACTGCCCCTCTGTACTTTCTCCTCTTTGATTTCATCCTGGAGTGTTCTTCTACATAGTCCTTTTTCTTGTCTTCTTAGAGTGTTTTTTTTTACTTTGTTTGCATTTTTTTTCATGATGTGTTCTGAGGTGTTCTGCTCTAAGCCTTATGGTATTTCTCAGGATTAAATCCACAAAGTGTCTTTCATCTTTGATATTTTAGGCTTTTCTTTTTCACTCTCTTCTGAAATTGATTTGTTACCATTCTATATCTGCATTTGGACCACTAATGCAGCTTTAGCTGAGAAAGGTAACTTCGCGCTCTCTCTGCATCAGCATTTTATAATCTAAAGATTCTTCGTTGATATAGAATCCTAGAACTATGGTCTTCCTGAGGTCATCTCCTGTATTGTTGGATGCCATTTTCCTTTGTTCCGTATGCAACTCCTATGCTCTATGATGTTGTTTCCTGCGTTTTATATGGTTTTGCCAATATGGGTCCCCTATCCAGGGTCTCCAAACAGTATGTTACCCGTTCTGTATTCAGTGGTGAAAGCAGATTGTTTCCATTCTCATTTTAGGCATATGTGTCTCTGCATGTGATCAGACAGGCCCCAACTGTTCAGAGGCCCGGAAATTGTTGAAAGCCCTCTCTATTTTCTAGATTGCTATTTTTTTCAGGGGCTTACTTCCTTTAATGTATTGCCACTGAGTCTCAGAGCTCTGAGATAAAAATGACCAGTCCCTGCATTTGCTGTGCGGGTGGTGATCCTGTGGGGAGGGGGCACCCGACAACTCCATAATGGATGATTGTCTTTCAGTTATCACTTGGAGTTTGCTTGTCACCAGTAGCCTTTAATAGTCTTCCTATGTTTATGCCCATGTAAAGGGGCTGAAAGAGTACTTCCAGAATTCCTAGTGCTTCTGCATAATCAGTTTTATTCTTTATGGCGTAGTGATGTGTATATTGATGAAGAACAGTCTTTTTGATATTGTGGTCTTTTAGAAGTTCCGGCTAATGTACTGACCCCTGTCCCAACACTTCACACCAAAAAGGTCTACATTTCTACCTTTGAATGTGTCAAGCTGATCCCATTTCTTGAAGTCTTCACCCCTTCACTATGACAAGAAAACCTCCAGGCTCAGGAAAGGGTGTTAGTTTCCAAAGACAGGAGGTCATTATATTTTTGCCGTTATCCGGCTGCTAATTCCGGCAGGATAACGGCAAACTGACCTACTGTTTCTCGTGCCTGATATCCTGGTATTCCCGGGATATCCCAGGTGGCGAAAAATTGCGGTAAATCTCCATTCCATGTAGTCCGGCTTTGCCAGTATTACCGCCACCGATATTACTGGCTGTATTTCCGGCTGTTTTTTGCCAGTGTTGTCCTCCACCGGTACTTTTGCAGTGTGGTAAAAGTGGTGGTAACAGAATTATCAACACTTTTACCATTACTTTTCCTGCACCGCAAAAGTTATAATGACCCCCCAGAATCAGGCATGTTGCTCAACAGCCCAGCGGGAAAACACCAGGACCTCATTGAGGAATTCCACAGTGCCTTCAATGAAATTAGCTGCACAAAACTATCAATGGCAAGCTCCATATTGACAAAACAATCCAAACGAGAGTTTTGAGGTACCAGTGAGTACTATTCCACCCACAGGCCAAAGTCGAGGAAGAACTAAAGAACAAATAGTGTTAGGAAAGGCCTGCATAATAAGCCAAAGTACAAGGCCGCATTCCATGGGCTCCACCCATCATGTTCATGGAGAAGGCAAAACAACCAGGACAGGTATGAATCTGCATCAACATGTGCCAAACCAACCAGGCAATTTTTAGAAAAACACCAATTACGGCCACAGTTGATGCCCAGTCACAGATGTCATGGGTACCACTGCCTTCTTGAAACTGTACCTTTAGGCAGGCTGAGCATGAAATACTGGGTATGGGCAACAACTTTTGGAGACTCATCCCAAAACTGGTGATGCTAACAGATCTTGAATGAGACCTGTCAGGGGTGGCCTGTGAACTAAAAGAAGCCCTGGAAATAATTACTGGGGAGCAAAAGAGGCCCTGGAAATGAAGTTCAAAGTGGCCCCATATGATACATTTTCAGCAAGCCCCATGCTTTTCCTATGAGAACATTTGGAAATACCACACAAAAGAGACCCAGGGCGCAGAGGCCCACTGGGAAATCTCCAGCGTTCTCTATAGGCCAGTTGCATCGGGTAAGCAGCAAGACGCCTTTCAAAGAAAAAGGATGTCTTTTTGTCTGACACCCAATGTCATACTTCTATATGAAGACGGGTACAGAAATGATTGTTTATGTCAGCACTTGTGGCTTTGCAGTTGTTGTTATGGAGACAGACCAATGCTGAACAAGTCACACCATTATATAAGACAGCAGAACATTCACCTACCCATAGCAAACCACTCCCAGCTTGAGAGGAAAGCCATATCCCTAATATGGGATTGATTACTTCCTCTTGTAGATGTACAGACAGATATGGTATTTCCCCTTTTGTTATGGCTTGACAGGCAAATAACCATGGTCTACAGGGTTGCCCAGAGCAATGCCAGAGGTTAAGATTAATTCTAAACCTTCCAGCCATAACCCCTTTTGTTTTGCTATAGTCAGCCCGAGTGGGACTGGTATGCCCAGACGTGGGTCCCATTTCTGCTGAGCCTAGAGACCCAAACTACTCCTCACTGATGAAGGCCCAACGAGGCTGAAACATATTTGGTGATGCTTGTGGTCTTGTGGAGAAGGGATGTGACCTAGCAGTTCGGGGTGGACTGCCCCTTTTGCGGTGGGACCAAGCCTGATTTGCAGGTGGTCTTTACCCTTTTGCAATGGCTTGGGAAGGCAAATAACCATGGTCTGGAGTGTTGCCCAGAGCAATGTCAGAGGTTAAGATTAATTTGAAACCTTTCAGCCATCACCTCCTTTGTTCCGCTGTAGAGAATCAAAGCCATTATAGATCATTAGTCCTCATTTTCCTTGCTACTGCTCTCTGGCCGCCAGTCAAGATTGAGAACTTTGAACTGAATACTGTCCGGGTGCTGATAACCCAGCAGATCACTTGCCTAGGCACCTGAGGCTGCCCACTACACAGCAATTACATGCAGTAGGAGACAATAAAACACACGTATGCATGGTGATTGAAATAGTGAGCGACGGCAAAATCTGAAAAAACTGACGATGATCAATGTATTTACTGTGTCTTGTTTACCCTCCAGAGAGACCAATAGAAGATGTTGCTCAGTTGGTAATAACAACGGATGCCGAATGTTAATGTGGCACCCGCTACAACTGCCACCGTTCCTTTAGAAGTACGACAGTGTGAAGACGGCATTCTGGTCAGCGGCTTGCAAATTGCCATTCCCACATCACTCGCTGAAAAGGCCATAATACTAGCTCATGAGGGATGTCAGGGAATAATGAAGGCCAACACTTGCCTCCTGAGAATGTATATGATTCCGTAGAGCTGATCAGCTAATGCAGGAAATCAGAGGCACGTGCTTTTAATGTAAGACCACAGGCACAGCTGACCATCCACCATCCAGTCACACTCAGGAAAGAGGACCAATGACATAGGAAGGTTCTATGTGTTAATATCCCCGCAGAAATATCGCCATACAAAAGTATCACCATATTTTTGTGGCAATATTAAGCCATGGAACCTGCGGGGGACACCCCTGCAACCCCTATAATTATTTTAACGGAGCGCGGGACACACCTGCATCCCCCGGTCCCAATAACCCCATAAATTATCCCCACTAATAATATCACCTATGGCCTTACCCCAAGACCATATATATGGCGATATTATTGGTGGGATAATATTACCTGATACCCATAGGAAAGGATCAGCACATATGTGTGTTCCCTATCAGTATAAGCACAGATGATACTACAGATGATACTAGTAGTATATGGCTATTCCAGCTACCCAGGTATAGCAGCAGCAGAATCCGCCAAGGCAGCGGACAGGATTTCAAATCCAGGCAAAATACTGCAGATCCATGGCACAGGCAAAATAATAAAGACAAAAAATGGTCTTCCATGTCAAGCCTACGATTTCTGGCCTACTTGCTTTGCCACATTCTGGCTACAAGCTAACAGAGATACAGAGAGGTGTGTGAGGGCCCAGAACAAAGTCATCCATGTAGACGTGAAAATCGTTAAGAGTTCACAGCAGAGTTATGCAGCCTTCTGAAAAATGAATGAATGTCTCACGTTCCTCCATTGGGTGCTTCCTAGCTACCTGCCTCATTGGTTGGCCTCCTGCCTTGACTAAAACATCACATATCCCCTGGAGCCCTGAAGAACCCACTGACATGGTAACGGAGGAAAGATAAAGGAGAAATAACAGATGTATGAGCACCCGAAGGCATGACAAGGAGTTGAGCATACGGGCAGGAGGATGAGTATACGAAACATGCTCCTAAGGAAAAACCAGCTCTGTTTTTAAAATGACCTCACTGATAGTCCCCGACACCAAGGGAGGAATGGCACCAGCAGAGAGCCCTCAACTTTACTATGAATGCATCACTCTTTAGGAAACTGTCTGGGCACCTGGGAATAGAAGGGACAGCTCTGTGGACACACTCCGCAACTTCCAGTAATGACGATCTCATCGATGCACATCGAGCTGACAACTCGGAAGACGAAGCCCAGGTCATATCCACCAAATCCATTTTCTGAGAGCCACCATGCAGCCTGGCACCTGAGTCAACCACGCTGGGAAAAACTGGGGATCATTGCAAAATCACATTGTCCATACTTCGAGGTTCAAGAACCACAACCTAAATTGCAGAGCAAAAGACCCTGATGGTCGTGTGACGGATGTAGACTGGTGTGGGTTTTATTATCCATGAGTCCACAATGAGGAGGCTGTTATGTGGAAAGACGCACGCCCCTGTACCGCGCCATCACCTGTTGTGACATGACACCCCTTACACACACAGCATGCACCACTCACAGGATGTGAAGGGATGGCATCATGGCCTGACAATAAAGGCCCCACTCAAAAGGGAATCTGCGGTGCGAGTTAGACAGAGATTGCTGCTCCTCCGTAGTTGTCCCGCGCATTCATTATACTTGGAGTGCCACCTGTGCATAAAGAGCACTTTCTAATTATTAATTCTTTATTTGTTTAGCTTCCTAGGAAACTTTACAAAATATTCATAAAACATAACAAATTACATCAAATTTTCAAACTCCAACTATAAACATCTAATATCACCGAATCCAAATCGAATCCTATCAGTTTATACAATCAATCCGAATTATACCAAATTCATTATAATTCTACAGAGTGTGCAAATATTCAACAGAATAATTTCTTCCTTAATTCCTTCGTGGCCACTGTATTCAATATACCTATGATTCTATCCTCGCAATACTTAAAAACAGTATACATTTCCTAAAAAGTATAAAAACATAATGTCTATCAATATTTAAAAATTAAAAAATCTACGTGCTTCAGATAAAGAGCACTGTGTGAATCTGGTACACAACAGGAGTGACAGAGTAGTTAGTACGAAGTTAGATCAGGTACAAGGATTGGTGGAGAATAGCTCCATCCTAGCTCGGTGATGGAGAAGTAGGATCTGCAGTAGAGACAGTCTTCCCAGTCAAACCATTCCTTTGAAGAAGATCTGACAGCAGCAGTGTGGCTGCAGCTACCAGTACACCCTTCACATTTAGCTAAGGCTGACTGGTGCTCACCTACGCTGAGGGGAGCGAGGAAGCTGACAACTTTGACTGGACCTTACCATGGATGATAAGGAATCAATAGCCGTTCAGCGGAACACCATATTATTTAGGTCCCTTGCTCAACCACATAGGCTGTTGCCATGCACAAAATAAATGGCAAGCAATCACGACAGGTTAGTACATGCCTAATCCACCTACCACAGAAATGAATACAAGAGAATGTTAGTGAAGTGCATAACATATGATAGTCTGTGTAACTCCTTAGTGTGTTCTTCAGTAGGAAGAACCCAGCATGCACAGATGTTGGCTCATACACAGGGAGCAATAACTATGATTATGCATAATGATGGAGGCCAAATATTTATGAATACACATCCACCGCTGTAATCTGTCATTATCTGTGACCTTGTGATTTGAAGGAAGGTGAACATTAGGTTTGTGCTTTCGTTGCAATTGGGTGCCTCTGCTAATAATTTAATGCAACGAATCCCAAATATCCCTGCTTTACTTCTGTGTTTCTTTATCTCCACTGTTTTCTTGTTTAAAGTCAGTGCTTGTGTTCTGTCAAGTAGTGTAATGATTGTTATCACTCCTAAAGGTGCGATTTTATTGCTGTCTTTTTTTCAGAGCTTGAAGTGGATTTGGGCCTTTGAGCCTGTGCTCGACACAAGGCAGACAAAACTTCTTGGCTTTGCCAATGCATGTTTAAAAATGTAAGCTCAAGTTTGACACGAGCACAGGCAAAACGGAATAGACAACGTCATCCCCAACTGTGCGGCTCTTGCCTTAGCCTCCTTTCACTGCATTATTCTTACAAATGTTTGTGGTTTACCTCAGCATTCTCACGCCCAAACTTGAATAAAAATAAAGAAATGAACGTCACGGGAAGTAATAAAAATAAGACAAGAGGCAGCCTATGGGGACTGCGTCGAAGCTCTTAGTCTGTTACATGTACAAGTCTTATGTCTCTGTTAATTGCCACCATTTTGCTTTCAACTGGAATGCATTGGTCTAGGACTCTTTTGTTTTCTTACTGTCTTATGACCTCTCTTTGTTTCACTTTCGTTTCCTTCAGCTGCATATGTATTGAATCTACACTCTCTCTATCCACCACAACATTCCCATGGAAATGTCAACTTCCTTCCTTATTTTCACAGCGTTTCTTCCGACAACTTGTTTTCAAGACAATAGTCCTTCGCCCATCTACCCGCCCTTTCTGTTTTTTCCCCAGAATGACTCTAGAATTGATTCTTGTATAGTACAACCATAGCAAGTCTTTCCACCCTCGAAGGAAAGTACAGAGCAGAAAGCATGGGTAGGTACAAAGTGGATGAGGAAGGTCGATTTGTTTAACGTACTTTTTGCGATAATGGTCTATTTACAGCAGATCAACTTTATTTGTGGATTTGTCCTGGTAAGACAAAACACTTCTCACAACGCAGTGCCCCTAGTGGCAAGCAGGAGAAAGGTTATGAAGGACAAAGAATTATGTTATTTTATTATACTGCGCACTGTCACCACCTGCGTGGTCCCTGGGTGCTCTGGCAGATCTGTAAGGTAAAAGGGTAATGGGGGTGTAAGTTAGTAGGACTGAGCGGGCGAAAGAGCAAGGGAGCTGTGATGTGCTGTTGGCAGCTTCAGTTTGGTTTACACCGTTCACTGAGCGTTGGTGTTGCTTTTGAGTTGGTAGCCGTGCCGTTGTGCGAGGCTATGTGTGGTTTGTTTCGGTGTGGTGTGGTGAAGTGCGTGCGGTTGTTGAGCTTTAGAGATGTGGTTGTGTTTAGTTCAGAGCTTGAGAGGTGTATGCAGAAGGGTGAGTTTTTTAGTAGGCTTTGTTAGTGGCGGTACCCTATCCTACCCCTACTGTTTTGATTGACTGATGCCCGTGTCCATTCCCCTGTCGTATATTCTGGTGTGTTACACTTACCACTCCTATGTTGTGTGCATCTAAGCGGGTCCTCAAAGGGCTATTCAGTGGTGGTACCTTTCCAATACCAGTGTTTAGACCAAGTTCTGCCCATATCCCTTCCCTCTTAGCTCACCCTGGTGCGCAGCAGCCACAACACTACGGGTTCATCCAGGGGTGTGTGTGTGTGTGTGCTCCCTGTGCCTCGCTGTCCATCAATTCCGAGATCAGGATGCCTCTCTCTCCCTATGTATTCCTCTAAGGCTCTCTGTCAGTGGTCCATTTAGGTTGGAGCCATTCTCCTCGCCTGTTTCCCGTTTGACCCTCTGTAGGGAAGGGTACAGCTAAGTCTCCCTTCCATTTGGACGGCTCTCTTCTACTCTGCACCCCGCTCTGGCCTGTCTTACTCCTCAGTCCTTCTTATGGGACGAGCAGCTAAACTTGGAGCTCAACAGCAAATGCAGTGACGACCTGATCTGAGAGACAGCAGGGAATGACAACACGCCTAAAACTGAGGTGCCTCAATATATGGTGAAATGCCCTAATCCTAATAGGGACTCAACAGTGAACACAGTGACCCCAGATTTGAGATACAGTAATGAGTGCTACAGCGTCCAAAGAGTGTTAGTAGCTCCCTTCATGGGAGATGGTGAGGGCAATTTTATTTATTTATTTATTTACATTTGTAAAGTGCCCAAAAGCAGCCCGGGGCATCGTGGCGCTGGTACAAATACTATGAACATACTATGAACATACTGAAGGTTTGTAGTTACAGTGAACCTGTTCACAGTGGAAAAAACATTTTATAATCGGAGAAATGGGTGCGAGGTAGGAGGGACAAGTGGGTGGATAAAATGGATAGGGTGAGGGGAAGGTGTGTCAGAGTCAGAGGAGGAAGGGAGTGGGAGAGCACATTAGTTGAAAAACAGTGTTTTTAGAGTTTTCCTGAGCAACGTGTGTGAAGTCTCGGCCCTGAGGCCGTTCGGGAGAGCGTTCCATTTTTTGGGAGCCAGGTGGAGGAAGCTAGCGCCTCCTGCCTTGTCCCTTTTTATTTTAGGGATGCACAGTTGGTGTGGCTGACTCCCAATCACATCCTGTAATGGATTTGTTCAGGAGTTGGTAGGTTAGAAGCATATTGATAACATGGGATTATTCTGTGTTAGATGTGTACATCAAAGAACAAGGAGGAAATACAAGATTTCTTTAGGTCTTGCCTTAAAAAAAATAGCACTTTCTGTGGACTCACATCCACTTCAGTGCAGAGGGATTAGAGTTGCTATGGATGTGGTTCCCGATTTCTGTTCAAGTCTCAAACAGTGACTCCAGCCCATCAACAGCATAAATACTCTTCCATCAGCAGTGTTCAGTTATTTTTTCTTAAACAGTGTATTTCATTAACTATCCTTTTGCTTAAACCTGGATACAATAGATAAATAATCATTCATGCTCCAAGAACTAAACACAAACCCTATTTTGGAATCCGAAATTGACCAGGGCAATATAGTCATACATTAATGGAATGACTTCATAAATCCTCTTTTGCCTCAAACTAATCGAGTTTCTTGTTCATACATTTTTACCCTGTCTTCTTTATCGTAGTATTCAACCTCAGGAGTATAGCAATATGGGGTGGCTCGGGTGCAGAATTGGATGATAGTTTACTTTAGAAGCAGAGGAGATTAATCACCAAAGATAGTGCATGAAGCCAGTTTAGCTAATGTCTTTAATTCCATGCTTGAGGACATGTCTCCCTTGCGGTCATACCATCAGGTGCTGCAATACTCTTATTCCCATTGCAAACACAGGGACATTCTTCTTAAGCTATCCAGTCAATCAACTTGAGCAGGGCACAGAATGAGGCTTCTTGGAATGACAGTCCTTCATCTCTGTCCTTGCCATTATCTTTGAAGACATTGTTAGCAAAGTCCTATTGTTCGCTGTCACCCAGCTATGTACCATTTTAGCAACCACCATCAGATTCAGTAGAGGCGGAGCAATCTATAGGTCCTCTCTTCTTTCTGCTTTGTGGGTGCTTTATGTTCTCTTTTGGTACATGTCTCACCTGGAGCTGGATGCCAGTCTTCTCCAGGCACCATCTGTCCTGCAATCAGCAGATCTAAGCCCGTCCCCCCTTGGGATTTGACATATTGGATTAAACATCTTCATAATGGATATTTGGTGGCTATCCATTGTAAGGGGAAGTCTCTATATCAGCTTGTAGGCGTTTGGGCAAAATCACTGCTAGTACTACTCCGAGGCAGCTGGCTACAGAATGAACTCGAATCTGGGTTTGGAATCCCTGCTGCAGTGCACTTCCGGGGATAATAGGAACCAAAGTGGTGGTTTCAGGTCCCTTCCTCATGGTGCAGCTTGGTGGATTTGCCATTGTCATCTCTCTTTCTCTGACCTGCAGTCCCCTCACAAGGCCTGTGGGCATCGATGACCACCACCGGCATCACTGTGAGATTCCGACCAGTCAGAGCTGTCAGGCTGGATCAGGATCTTGAGGCAGTAATGCTCCACCTCTGGCAACTAAATTCAGTGGCATAAAGGAAAGGCTGCCCTAGGGTACATCAATAACCATTGTCCCGGGCTGTGCAGGGATACAAAAAGCCACCCATTACCGTCTGCTTTTGGAGGATTCTTATTGAAATATATCTTATCAATTCAATTGAAGCATTGAAAATTAGCAACAGTATGGGATTTTAAATGTTTGTTCCTGGCTGCTCGGAAAGTGGGATCTTCCAAGCTTGACACTCCCTTTTTGGAACCTGATCATACCATTAATAAGAACAGAGAATGCGGGCAGCGGGGTGTTCTGATAACCATCATGCCTGTCTTGAACACACCTTCAGTAGCTTAGTGCATCACAGTTGAGCATTAACTTCCTTTCCGCCGTTTACTGGTGCACATTGGATACTTATAGCACCGAGACTGGTCTCTACTTGAGTGTACACCTCCCCCTCTTTCCTCTGGTGTTACCAGGCAGACCATGGCCGGGGGCACCCAGCATACTCATCTTCAGGGACAGTCCTGGGCTGGCTCACAGGGCCATGGGCTAGTCCGAGGGCTACTAGGGTCACCCGGCGCCCCCACACACAGTTCCAGTTGCAGGGACCATCTCATCCCTGGCCCCCCGGCGCACGGGATGATTTAAGACCACACAGGAGCCAAGGATCAGTATAGAGAAGTTTACATCAAGTTGTGGATGTCCAGGCAGCCTTGGGCAGACTGCGTGCCAAGTAAGGGCACTTAGCATGTCGTTAAATAATAAATTCCACTTTATAGACTGTGAATATATATTTCTAAGACTCTTTTTATGCACCTATTAGGTAGAGCTGGGTTTTGAATAGTAGAATGTTTCAGCATGGTGTGCTTAACCCTTTTTTTTCTTTACAAAATACAAACCTGTGTGTGTACTGGAGACTAACTATACATAACTATTACATCATCTGATCACGAAGGAGACCACTTGCCTGCCTATTCGTGGGTCACTGGGCACTTGTGTTTCTTTCCATAGAGGAGGGATGCTTCCCTGGGTTACGTCTTTCCCTCACTGACATTCCCTTTTCCCAGCACAGCAGACCCAGGGAATGCAGGGACACTAGAGACAGTTAAAGGGCAGGCCAAGGAGCATAAAATATTGGTATAAGACACGTAGGTCAGGAGCTTTAATTGCCCACCTACACCTGTCTTCCGCCAAGTATGCTAGATACCATCCCTCGGCTACATTATAATTGTACAGAAGTGACCGTTTTGTACGGAAATGTTCAAATGCAAGCATTACACTTTGTTCAATGTACTCTTTTTGTAACTAAGGCCTCTTCATTCTGTGAATTCTATCCATGTTACCCCAGTACTCTTGACATGTGTATCTGTCCCACCGCCAATCAATCTCTCCATCCCTCTTCCAGCAACATTTCTTGTCAAGGTTTCCACCACTGCCGCTTCATCCATACTGCATACCACCAGTCTCATATTCCTGTGAATAAGCAGTGCCAGGCCTTTAATGCTAGATACACATTTTAAGGGACACTCATTGTGACATAAACAACACCGCATGAAATGCCCCTCTTAACATCCTTGCCATATCTCCCCATGAAGGTGAGCTCATCTATCTCTGCCACCCCAGCTGGTACCATGGATCTGGGGCATTCTGCTCACATTTTATTTCTGGCCTCCTTGTTTAGGTGGCCCTCAATCTCTTCCTCAGGTAGTCTGTTATTTTATTTAGTAGTTCCCATTCCGAGAACCTGGGGTGTATTAACAAGTCTGGATCAAACTCTTCCCCCGGTCCCGCCTCATCTGTTGGTCTTTTTCTCTTACTTCTGGCATTTTTAGCACTGCCAGACAATGATTCATCTGCCTCGCGTGAGCTTCTCTCAGATGATTCGTCACTGCTCTGCCAGATCTCCTCTGCCAGATCTCCTCTGCAGATTCATCCCAAGTTCTGTCTCCATATTTGCCCCAAGACGACCTCGCCCTTCTCTTGTCACTGTGCTTCTTGTGTGGCGTACCCGGGGAGGTATGGCTCTGTGTGCCCTGATGGTTTTCTTTCTTCCCCCTTTCTCTCTGGACACCTCTCTCATTCTCAGCTCCTGCATGCCCTGAGAGGAGGCTAAGAGTTTGTCCATAATGCCATACCTTTGTTATATGGGCCCAGAGCTGCACCCAGTGTATTTTGAACCATGTGACTCATTCTGCCCCCACTAGTGTGTGGCCCCTCTGTGTCTTCACTGGAGATATTATCTCTCCTGCTCATGTTGGCTTCCGCTTTACTGAATCACTTAGTGATTACATGGCCACGGTAGTGGCCATGTAGTTATGGTAAAGTTGCTGTTTCTATAGGAAGAGCACTTTTTGGGCGGCTTATAACTTTGCTTTCCCTGGATGGATCCTCACCACACTTTGCAAAAAAAGTATTTGGGTCACTCTGAATTTATTTGCACAGTTTGGTGAGGATTCGTCCAGGGGGGGCAAAGTTATAGGGGGGGTCCCAAAACTTTTTTTTTCCCATAGACTGAATGGGAAAACATTTTTTCTCGCATCTACAGCCCAAACCGCTGGACGGATTTTCACCAAATTTGGACCAGGAGCAGCGGCTTGGTCCCGAAAGCGTGAAAATCCGTCCAGTAGTTTTTTTTAAAAATGACCAAAAAGTAGGTAAAAAAAAATGTGTGATATCGGTGTTCGGTCCGCGGACACACTTCCCTGTTCGCTCCGCGGACAGTGTCCTGATTGGCCAATCGACTTGTGTGATGTTCGCGGACATGCAACGTGTTCGCTGATTGGACGGCGTGGAGCGTGAAGCACGTCAGATTTTCGGTAGCGCCCGCCATCTTGGATTCGCCAGCCACCGCGGACAGCGCGGTGAAACTTTGTTCAAAATTTGTATTTAGTAGAGTGTGTTGGTGTGTAGGAGTGTTTGGGGAGGGTGGGAGTGTATGAGATAGGATGAAAGTCTGTTTTTTATGTGTTAGATGTACTTTTTGTGTTCGATTTGTCTGCGGGCATCATGGGTGTTCTGAAATGTTCTAAATAAACTGAATGGGGGGTGTTCTGAGGACTCAATATGTGTCCATTTTGTTCGCAAGCAAACTGAAACTGTTCTAAGAACACTCGCAGTGTCCTGAAATGTTCGCAAATAAACAAAATGGGGGTGTCCTGAGGACGCTGTCCATATTGTTCGTTGTCAAGTTGAATATGTTCTAAGAACACTCGCGGTGTCCTGAAATGTTCGCAAATACACAAAATGGGGGTGTTCTGAAGACGTTGTCGAACACTTGCTGTGTCCTGAAATGTTCGCAAATATGAATTAGGGTTGTGGCTGACAAGTTGAATGTGTTCTAAGAACACTCGCGGTGTCCTGAAATGTTCGCAAATAAACAAAATGGGGGTGTCCTGAGGACACTGTCCGTATTGTTCTCTGTCAAGTTGAATGTGTTCTAAGAACACTCGCGGTGTCCTGAAATGTTCACAAATAAACAAGATGGTGGTGTTCTGAAGACGCTTCTAAGAACACTCGCGGTGTCCGGGGAATGTTCGTAGGGGGTGTCCTGAGGACGCTGTCCGTATTGTTCTCTGTCAAGTTGAATGTGTTCTAAGAACACTCGCGGTGTCCTGAAATGTTCGCAAATAAACAAAATGGGGGTGTTCTGAAGACGTTTCTAAGAACACTCGTGGTGTCCTGGAATGTTCGTAGGGGGTGTCCTGAAGGCGTAGTCCGTATTGGTCGCTGGCAAGTTGAATGTGTTCTAAGAACACTCGCAGTGTCCTGAAATGTTCGCAAATAAACAAAATGGGGGTGTCCTGAGGACGCTGTCCGTATTGTTCTCTGTCAAGTTGAATGTGTTCTAAGAACTCTTGCGTTGTTCTGAAATGTTCGTAGGGGGTGTCCTGAAGATGCTGTTCGTATTCTTCTCTGTCAAATTGAATGTGTTCTTAGAACACTCATGGTGTCCTGAAATGTTCGCAAATAAACAAAATGGGGGTGTTCTGAAGACGTTTCTGAGAACACTCGTGGTGTCCTGGAATGTTCGTAGGGGGTGTCCTGAAGGCGTAGTCCGTATTGTTCGCTGGCAAGTTGAATGTGTTCTAAGAACACTCGCAGTGTCCTGAAATGTTTGCAAATAAACAAAATGGGGGTGTCCTGAGGACACTGTCCGTATTGTTCGTTGTCAAGTTGAAAGTGTTCTAAGAACACTCGCGGTGTCCTGAAATGTTCGCAAATAAACAAGATGGTGGTGTTCTGAAGACGCTTCTAAGAACACTTGCGGTGCCCGGGGAATGTTCGTAGGGGGTGTCCTGAGGACGCTGTCCGTATTGTTCTCTGTCAAGTTCAATGTGTTCTAAGAACACTCGCGAAGTCCTGAAATGTTTGCAAATAAACAAAATGGGGGTGTTCTGAAGACGTTTCTAAGAACACTCGCGGTGTCCTGGAATGTTCGTAGGGGGTGTCCTGAAGGCGTAGTCCGTATTGTTCGCTGGCAAGTTGAATGTGTTCTAAGAACACTCGCAGTGTCCTGAAATGTTCGAAAATAAATAAAATGGGGGTGTCCTGAGGACACTGTCCGTATTGTTCGTTGTCAAGTTGAAAGTGTTCTAAGAACACTTGCGGTGTCCTGGAATGTTCGTAGGGGGTGTCCTGAAGGCGTAGTCTGTATTGTTCGCTGGCAAGTTGAATGCGTTCTAAGAACACTCGCAGTGTCCTGAAATGTTCGAAAATAAATAAAATGGGGGTGTCCTGAGGACACTGTCCGTATTGTTCGTTGTCAAGTTGAAAGTGTTCTAAGAACACTCGCGGTGTCCTGGAATGTTCGTAGGGGGTGTCCTGAAGGCGTAGTCCGTATTGTTCGTTGTCAAGTTGAAAGTGTTCTAAGAACTATCGCGTTGTTCTGAAATGTTCGTAGGGGGTGTCCTGAAAACGCTGTCCGTATTGTTCGCTGGCAAGTTGAAAGTGTTCTAAGAACACTCATAATGTCCGCGGACATTAAAAGTTTCCATAGACCATAGTTGAAATGTTTGACTCTATGGATGTGATATGCTGCGGTGGTTGTTGCCAGGGCATAGAGTCTAGGGTGCATGGCCGTGCACCCAAGACTCTATGCCCTGGCAACAACCACCGCAGCATATCACATTCATATTTGCTTATAACTTTAGGTGAAAAACAAATGTATAAGGAACAAAGGTATTAGATACTATGGATGTGATATGCTGCTATGGTTCTCATTATTGTATACTTACTGTTTGGTCTAGTAACCGGAGTACATGTATTTCTTGTTAATTTCTGTGATAAAAGAAAATAGCATGTTAGTATTAGTATTTTGTAATGACTTATTACATTGTATAATCAATATACTTTTTTTTTTTGGACCCTCATATTTAGTAGATTACAAATCAGAGTACTGTGCAATTTGCTCAGTTTCTGTATTTGTTGCTAAAATCATTGGGTCTGTGGGAAAAAAAAAATGTATGTTGGATTAAAAAAAAAACTTTTTCTGTTATGCTACAGTTTATTTGTTTGTTTGTTTTCAGTGTTCACTTGTTGTTTCTGGCTAATGCTTTATACTTTGGCTTGTTGTATTTTTTTGGAGCAGTAACATATTATTTATTTGTTTTGATATTATAAAATTTTGGAGCAGTTAGATACCAATTGGCGTATTCTAACTGTCTATTTTTTTATATATTTTAGTGGTATTGATTTATCTATTTGGATATTGTTAAATTTTGGGACAGTTAGATACCAATTGGCGTATTCTAACTGTGTATTTTTTGGTCTAATTTAGTGGTATTCATTTATCTGATTAGTTGTTGTAGAATCTTTGAGCAGTTAGATAGCTTTTGGAGTATTCTAACAGTTTATATTTTTTTAACACAAGTTTACTTAGGGTTTAAATACAGTTTAGTTATCAAATTTTGGTTTTAAGAACATCAAATAAGCGTTTGTAAGATTTCCTGGTAATCTCTGCTTTAGAGTAATGGTACTATCATTACATTCAAACCATCCACATTTCTTTTTTATATATGCAGTGTAGTGCCCTGAATTACAAAAAAAGGTAGCAGGCGCCCCTCTCTCGAAAGAACAAGGCATGATAACCTGTTCAGTGGTTATTAACCACATTGAGAGTTCGCAGCCATTGCTTTTTGCTCACTGTACCTTCACAGATGGGAAATATCCATTTGCATATCAGTCTTTGTCCCGCCCACAAGGGCAGTCCAGCACCGAAATGCTATGGCAATTCCTCTCTGAACAAGAGTACCATCAGCAACCCCATACACGTGTTTCAGCCTTGTTGGGCATCATCAGTGAGGTGAAGCTAAGCCTCTCTAAGCACAGTGAGCAGGGAGTCCACGTCTGGTTGCCCCCAGGTAACCTAGGGTGACCAACCCCAAGTTCCTTTCAAAAATACAAAAAAAGGTAGCAGGCGCCCCTCTCTCGAAAGAACAAGGCATGATAACCTGTTCAGTGGTTATTAACCACATTGAGAGTTCGCAGCCATTGCTTTTTGCTCACTGTACCTTCACAGATGGGAAATATCCATTTGCATATCAGTCTTTGTCCCGCCCACAAGGGCAGTCCAGCACCGAAATGCTATGGCAATTCCTCTCTGAACAAGAGTACCATCAGCAACCCCATACACGTGTTTCAGCCTTGTTGGGCATCATCAGTGAGGTGAAGCTAAGCCTCTCTAAGCACAGTGAGCAGGGAGTCCACGTCTGGTTGCCCCCAGGTAACCTAGGGTGACCAACCCCAAGTTCCTTTCAAAAATACAAAAAAAGGTAGCAGGCGCCCCTCTCTCGAAAGAACAAGGCATGATAACCTGTTCAGTGGTTATTAACCACATTGAGAGTTCGCAGCCATTGCTTTTTGCTCACTGTACCTTCACAGATGGGAAATATCCATTTGCATATCAGTCTTTGTCCCGCCCACAAGGGCAGTCCAGCACCGAAATGCTATGGCAATTCCTCTCTGAACAAGAGTACCATCAGCAACCCCATACACGTGTTTCAGCCTTGTTGGGCATCATCAGTGAGGTGAAGCTAAGCCTCTCTAAGCACAGTGAGCAGGGAGTCCACGTCTGGTTGCCCCCAGGTAACCTAGGGTGACCAACCCCAAGTTCCTTTCAAAAATACAAAAAAAGGTAGCAGGCGCCCCTCTCTCGAAAGAACAAGGCATGATAACCTGTTCAGTGGTTATTAACCACATTGAGAGTTCGCAGCCATTGCTTTTTGCTCACTGTACCTTCACAGATGGGAAATATCCATTTGCATATCAGTCTTTGTCCCGCCCACAAGGGCAGTCCAGCACCGAAATGCTATGGCAATTCCTCTCTGAACAAGAGTACCATCAGCAACCCCATACACGTGTTTCAGCCTTGTTGGGCATCATCAGTGAGGTGAAGCTAAGCCTCTCTAAGCACAGTGAGCAGGGAGTCCACGTCTGGTTGCCCCCAGGTAACCTAGGGTGACCAACCCCAAGTTCCTTTCAAAAATACAAAAAAAGGTAGCAGGCGCCCCTCTCTCGAAAGAACAAGGCATGATAACCTGTTCAGTGGTTATTAACCACATTGAGAGTTCGCAGCCATTGCTTTTTGCTCACTGTACCTTCACAGATGGGAAATATCCATTTGCATATCAGTCTTTGTCCCGCCCACAAGGGCAGTCCAGCACCGAAATGCTATGGCAATTCCTCTCTGAACAAGAGTACCATCAGCAACCCCATACACGTGTTTCAGCCTTGTTGGGCATCATCAGTGAGGTGAAGCTAAGCCTCTCTAAGCACAGTGAGCAGGGAGTCCACGTCTGGTTGCCCCCAGGTAACCTAGGGTGACCAACCCCAAGTTCCTTTCAAAAATACAAAAAAAGGTAGCAGGCGCCCCTCTCTCGAAAGAACAAGGCATGATAACCTGTTCAGTGGTTATTAACCACATTGAGAGTTCGCAGCCATTGCTTTTTGCTCACTGTACCTTCACAGATGGGAAATATCCATTTGCATATCAGTCTTTGTCCCGCCCACAAGGGCAGTCCAGCACCGAAATGCTATGGCAATTCCTCTCTGAACAAGAGTACCATCAGCAACCCCATACACGTGTTTCAGCCTTGTTGGGCATCATCAGTGAGGTGAAGCTAAGCCTCTCTAAGCACAGTGAGCAGGGAGTCCACGTCTGGTTGCCCCCAGGTAACCTAGGGTGACCAACCCCAAGTTCCTTTCAAAAATACAAAAAAAGGTAGCAGGCGCCCCTCTCTCGAAAGAACAAGGCATGATAACCTGTTCAGTGGTTATTAACCACATTGAGAGTTCGCAGCCATTGCTTTTTGCTCACTGTACCTTCACAGATGGGAAATATCCATTTGCATATCAGTCTTTGTCCCGCCCACAAGGGCAGTCCAGCACCGAAATGCTATGGCAATTCCTCTCTGAACAAGAGTACCATCAGCAACCCCATACACGTGTTTCAGCCTTGTTGGGCATCATCAGTGAGGTGAAGCTAAGCCTCTCTAAGCACAGTGAGCAGGGAGTCCACGTCTGGTTGCCCCCAGGTAACCTAGGGTGACCAACCCCAAGTTCCTTTCAAAAATACAAAAAAAGGTAGCAGGCGCCCCTCTCTCGAAAGAACAAGGCATGATAACCTGTTCAGTGGTTATTAACCACATTGAGAGTTCGCAGCCATTGCTTTTTGCTCACTGTACCTTCACAGATGGGAAATATCCATTTGCATATCAGTCTTTGTCCCGCCCACAAGGGCAGTCCAGCACCGAAATGCTATGGCAATTCCTCTCTGAACAAGAGTACCATCAGCAACCCCATACACGTGTTTCAGCCTTGTTGGGCATCATCAGTGAGGTGAAGCTAAGCCTCTCTAAGCACAGTGAGCAGGGAGTCCACGTCTGGTTGCCCCCAGGTAACCTAGGGTGACCAACCCCAAGTTCCTTTCAAAAATACAAAAAAAGGTAGCAGGCGCCCCTCTCTCGAAAGAACAAGGCATGATAACCTGTTCAGTGGTTATTAACCACATTGAGAGTTCGCAGCCATTGCTTTTTGCTCACTGTACCTTCACAGATGGGAAATATCCATTTGCATATCAGTCTTTGTCCCGCCCACAAGGGCAGTCCAGCACCGAAATGCTATGGCAATTCCTCTCTGAACAAGAGTACCATCAGCAACCCCATACACGTGTTTCAGCCTTGTTGGGCATCATCAGTGAGGTGAAGCTAAGCCTCTCTAAGCACAGTGAGCAGGGAGTCCACGTCTGGTTGCCCCCAGGTAACCTAGGGTGACCAACCCCAAGTTCCTTTCAAAAATACAAAAAAAGGTAGCAGGCGCCCCTCTCTCGAAAGAACAAGGCATGATAACCTGTTCAGTGGTTATTAACCACATTGAGAGTTCGCAGCCATTGCTTTTTGCTCACTGTACCTTCACAGATGGGAAATATCCATCAGCTTCACCTCACTGATGATCCCCAACAAGGGTGAAACACGTGTATGGGGTTGCTGGTGGTACTCTCGTTCAGATTGGAGTTGCCATTGTATTTCGGTGCTGGACTGCCCCTGGGCAGGACAAAGACTGATATGCAAATGGATATTTCCCATCTGTGAAAGGCACAGTGAGTAAAAGCAGTGGCTGCGAACTCTCAAGTGGTTAATAACCACTGAACAGGTTATCATGTCTGTTCTTGCGAGAGAGGGGCGCCCGCTACCTTTGTTAAACTATTTTTAAGGAACCTGGGACTGGTAACCCTAGGTCTCCTGGGGGCAACCAGACGTGGTCTCCCTCTCACTGTGCTTAGAGAGGCATCAGCTTCACCTCACTGATGATCCCCAACAAGGGTGAAACACGTGTATGGGGTTGCTGGTGGTACTCTCGTTCAGATTGGAGTTGCCATTGTATTTCGGTGCTGGACTGCCCCTGGGCAGGACAAAGACTGATATGCAAATGGATATTTCCCATCTGTGAAAGGCACAGTGAGTAAAAGCAGTGGCTGCGAACTCTCAAGTGGTTAATAACCACTGAACAGGTTATCATGTCTGTTCTTGCGAGAGAGGGGCGCCCGCTACCTTTGTTAAACTATTTTTAAGGAACCTGGGACTGGTAACCCTAGGTCTCCTGGGGGCAACCAGACGTGGTCTCCCTCTCACTGTGCTTAGAGAGGCATCAGCTTCACCTCACTGATGATCCCCAACAAGGGTGAAACACGTGTATGGGGTTGCTGGTGGTACTCTCGTTCAGATTGGAGTTGCCATTGTATTTCGGTGCTGGACTGCCCCTGGGCAGGACAAAGACTGATATGCAAATGGATATTTCCCATCTGTGAAAGGCACAGTGAGTAAAAGCAGTGGCTGCGAACTCTCAAGTGGTTAATAACCACTGAACAGGTTATCATGTCTGTTCTTGCGAGAGAGGGGCGCCCGCTACCTTTGTTAAACTATTTTTAAGGAACCTGGGACTGGTAACCCTAGGTCTCCTGGGGGCAACCAGACGTGGTCTCCCTCTCACTGTGCTTAGAGAGGCATCAGCTTCACCTCACTGATGATCCCCAACAAGGGTGAAACACGTGTATGGGGTTGCTGGTGGTACTCTCGTTCAGATTGGAGTTGCCATTGTATTTCGGTGCTGGACTGCCCCTGGGCAGGACAAAGACTGATATGCAAATGGATATTTCCCATCTGTGAAAGGCACAGTGAGTAAAAGCAGTGGCTGCGAACTCTCAAGTGGTTAATAACCACTGAACAGGTTATCATGTCTGTTCTTGCGAGAGAGGGGCGCCCGCTACCTTTGTTAAACTATTTTTAAGGAACCTGGGACTGGTAACCCTAGGTCTCCTGGGGGCAACCAGACGTGGTCTCCCTCTCACTGTGCTTAGAGAGGCATCAGCTTCACCTCACTGATGATCCCCAACAAGGGTGAAACACGTGTATGGGGTTGCTGGTGGTACTCTCGTTCAGATTGGAGTTGCCATTGTATTTCGGTGCTGGACTGCCCCTGGGCAGGACAAAGACTGATATGCAAATGGATATTTCCCATCTGTGAAAGGCACAGTGAGTAAAAGCAGTGGCTGCGAACTCTCAAGTGGTTAATAACCACTGAACAGGTTATCATGTCTGTTCTTGCGAGAGAGGGGCGCCCGCTACCTTTGTTAAACTATTTTTAAGGAACCTGGGACTGGTAACCCTAGGTCTCCTGGGGGCAACCAGACGTGGTCTCCCTCTCACTGTGCTTAGAGAGGCATCAGCTTCACCTCACTGATGATCCCCAACAAGGGTGAAACACGTGTATGGGGTTGCTGGTGGTACTCTCGTTCAGATTGGAGTTGCCATTGTATTTCGGTGCTGGACTGCCCCTGGGCAGGACAAAGACTGATATGCAAATGGATATTTCCCATCTGTGAAAGGCACAGTGAGTAAAAGCAGTGGCTGCGAACTCTCAAGTGGTTAATAACCACTGAACAGGTTATCATGTCTGTTCTTGCGAGAGAGGGGCGCCCGCTACCTTTGTTAAACTATTTTTAAGGAACCTGGGACTGGTAACCCTAGGTCTCCTGGGGGCAACCAGACGTGGTCTCCCTCTCACTGTGCTTAGAGAGGCATCAGCTTCACCTCACTGATGATCCCCAACAAGGGTGAAACACGTGTATGGGGTTGCTGGTGGTACTCTCGTTCAGATTGGAGTTGCCATTGTATTTCGGTGCTGGACTGCCCCTGGGCAGGACAAAGACTGATATGCAAATGGATATTTCCCATCTGTGAAAGGCACAGTGAGTAAAAGCAGTGGCTGCGAACTCTCAAGTGGTTAATAACCACTGAACAGGTTATCATGTCTGTTCTTGCGAGAGAGGGGCGCCCGCTACCTTTGTTAAACTATTTTTAAGGAACCTGGGACTGGTAACCCTAGGTCTCCTGGGGGCAACCAGACGTGGTCTCCCTCTCACTGTGCTTAGAGAGGCATCAGCTTCACCTCACTGATGATCCCCAACAAGGGTGAAACACGTGTATGGGGTTGCTGGTGGTACTCTCGTTCAGATTGGAGTTGCCATTGTATTTCGGTGCTGGACTGCCCCTGGGCAGGACAAAGACTGATATGCAAATGGATATTTCCCATCTGTGAAAGGCACAGTGAGTAAAAGCAGTGGCTGCGAACTCTCAAGTGGTTAATAACCACTGAACAGGTTATCATGTCTGTTCTTGCGAGAGAGGGGCGCCCGCTACCTTTGTTAAACTATTTTTAAGGAACCTGGGACTGGTAACCCTAGGTCTCCTGGGGGCAACCAGACGTGGTCTCCCTCTCACTGTGCTTAGAGAGGCATCAGCTTCACCTCACTGATGATCCCCAACAAGGGTGAAACACGTGTATGGGGTTGCTGGTGGTACTCTCGTTCAGATTGGAGTTGCCATTGTATTTCGGTGCTGGACTGCCCCTGGGCAGGACAAAGACTGATATGCAAATGGATATTTCCCATCTGTGAAAGGCACAGTGAGTAAAAGCAGTGGCTGCGAACTCTCAAGTGGTTAATAACCACTGAACAGGTTATCATGTCTGTTCTTGCGAGAGAGGGGCGCCCGCTACCTTTGTTAAACTATTTTTAAGGAACCTGGGACTGGTAACCCTAGGTCTCCTGGGGGCAACCAGACGTGGTCTCCCTCTCACTGTGCTTAGAGAGGCATCAGCTTCACCTCACTGATGATCCCCAACAAGGGTGAAACACGTGTATGGGGTTGCTGGTGGTACTCTCGTTCAGATTGGAGTTGCCATTGTATTTCGGTGCTGGACTGCCCCTGGGCAGGACAAAGACTGATATGCAAATGGATATTTCCCATCTGTGAAAGGCACAGTGAGTAAAAGCAGTGGCTGCGAACTCTCAAGTGGTTAATAACCACTGAACAGGTTATCATGTCTGTTCTTGCGAGAGAGGGGCGCCCGCTACCTTTGTTAAACTATTTTTAAGGAACCTGGGACTGGTAACCCTAGGTCTCCTGGGGGCAACCAGACGTGGTCTCCCTCTCACTGTGCTTAGAGAGGCATCAGCTTCACCTCACTGATGATCCCCAACAAGGGTGAAACACGTGTATGGGGTTGCTGGTGGTACTCTCGTTCAGATTGGAGTTGCCATTGTATTTCGGTGCTGGACTGCCCCTGGGCAGGACAAAGACTGATATGCAAATGGATATTTCCCATCTGTGAAAGGCACAGTGAGTAAAAGCAGTGGCTGCGAACTCTCAAGTGGTTAATAACCACTGAACAGGTTATCATGTCTGTTCTTGCGAGAGAGGGGCGCCCGCTACCTTTGTTAAACTATTTTTAAGGAACCTGGGACTGGTAACCCTAGGTCTCCTGGGGGCAACCAGACGTGGTCTCCCTCTCACTGTGCTTAGAGAGGCATCAGCTTCACCTCACTGATGATCCCCAACAAGGGTGAAACACGTGTATGGGGTTGCTGGTGGTACTCTCGTTCAGATTGGAGTTGCCATTGTATTTCGGTGCTGGACTGCCCCTGGGCAGGACAAAGACTGATATGCAAATGGATATTTCCCATCTGTGAAAGGCACAGTGAGTAAAAGCAGTGGCTGCGAACTCTCAAGTGGTTAATAACCACTGAACAGGTTATCATGTCTGTTCTTGCGAGAGAGGGGCGCCCGCTACCTTTGTTAAACTATTTTTAAGGAACCTGGGACTGGTAACCCTAGGTCTCCTGGGGGCAACCAGACGTGGTCTCCCTCTCACTGTGCTTAGAGAGGCATCAGCTTCACCTCACTGATGATCCCCAACAAGGGTGAAACACGTGTATGGGGTTGCTGGTGGTACTCTCGTTCAGATTGGAGTTGCCATTGTATTTCGGTGCTGGACTGCCCCTGGGCAGGACAAAGACTGATATGCAAATGGATATTTCCCATCTGTGAAAGGCACAGTGAGTAAAAGCAGTGGCTGCGAACTCTCAAGTGGTTAATAACCACTGAACAGGTTATCATGTCTGTTCTTGCGAGAGAGGGGCGCCCGCTACCTTTGTTAAACTATTTTTAAGGAACCTGGGACTGGTAACCCTAGGTCTCCTGGGGGCAACCAGACGTGGTCTCCCTCTCACTGTGCTTAGAGAGGCATCAGCTTCACCTCACTGATGATCCCCAACAAGGGTGAAACACGTGTATGGGGTTGCTGGTGGTACTCTCGTTCAGATTGGAGTTGCCATTGTATTTCGGTGCTGGACTGCCCCTGGGCAGGACAAAGACTGATATGCAAATGGATATTTCCCATCTGTGAAAGGCACAGTGAGTAAAAGCAGTGGCTGCGAACTCTCAAGTGGTTAATAACCACTGAACAGGTTATCATGTCTGTTCTTGCGAGAGAGGGGCGCCCGCTACCTTTGTTAAACTATTTTTAAGGAACCTGGGACTGGTAACCCTAGGTCTCCTGGGGGCAACCAGACGTGGTCTCCCTCTCACTGTGCTTAGAGAGGCATCAGCTTCACCTCACTGATGATCCCCAACAAGGGTGAAACACGTGTATGGGGTTGCTGGTGGTACTCTCGTTCAGATTGGAGTTGCCATTGTATTTCGGTGCTGGACTGCCCCTGGGCAGGACAAAGACTGATATGCAAATGGATATTTCCCATCTGTGAAAGGCACAGTGAGTAAAAGCAGTGGCTGCGAACTCTCAAGTGGTTAATAACCACTGAACAGGTTATCATGTCTGTTCTTGCGAGAGAGGGGCGCCCGCTACCTTTGTTAAACTATTTTTAAGGAACCTGGGACTGGTAACCCTAGGTCTCCTGGGGGAAACCAGACGTGGTCTCCCTCTCACTGTGCTTAGAGAGGCATCAGCTTCACCTCACTGATGATCCCCAACAAGGGTGAAACACGTGTATGGGGTTGCTGGTGGTACTCTCGTTCAGATTGGAGTTGCCATTGTATTTCGGTGCTGGACTGCCCCTGGGCAGGACAAAGACTGATATGCAAATGGATATTTCCCATCTGTGAAAGGCACAGTGAGTAAAAGCAGTGGCTGCGAACTCTCAAGTGGTTAATAACCACTGAACAGGTTATCATGTCTGTTCTTGCGAGAGAGGGGCGCCCGCTACCTTTGTTAAACTAGTGCCCTGAATTGGTTGTGGCTCCTGCGTGGTAGATTATACCTATTGTTGTGAAGGTTTTCTTACCAAGTGATATTTGACCATGTGTGAATCCAGTCAGCTTGCAGTTGTTTTTGGTACCATCTGCATTGTAACGTAGAAGCATTAGTGTTATGTATTCACTATGTGTTTGTAATACTAACGTGGAGCGATTATCTGAATTGCAGGTAGAGCATAATCTACCATGGTTTGCATTTTGTACAAGTCGCTGAAATGGAATGGATTCACAATTTGGTATTGATATATATATGAAGCGTTCATTGGGTATTTCTTCTTGTGTCACATTGTTGCAGAGAGTGCATGTATGTTTCCACATGTATGAAATCTGAAAGATTTCATTTATAGGTATGTTTTTGTTTTCCAGTACTTGTAGTAAGTACATTAGAAATTCTTGTGGATCTTCCTGTGAGTTTATAGTGAATTTCACCATTCCAGCACATTAGTCCAATTGTTGTCTTATTCCATAAACACTATACGTGTTGTCAGGATTGTTTGCTGCATTTCTGTGAAGTACTAACATTTGCAAACACAATGGGTCTGTACTGTGTAAGTAAATGTTGTCAACAATTGGTGGTAATTGAAATAGAATATTCATTGCTACATTTGCGTAGCAACTTACACCAACTATATTTGAGAATTTAAATGGTTCAGGTAGTTCTGTATCTAACTGCTTTTTTTGGAGTTTGTCTTCCTTCTTTAAAGAAGTACCTGGTTTACTTTCCCTAATTGATTCTTTTTTGCTTGTGGTACTTGATGAAGTATTAGTTTCTTTTCCTCTCTTTGGAGGATTTGCAGTGACATCCTGTTGCATTTCTGTTTGATTTATTTTTCTTTTATAACGTTTTACTTTTTGTGGAACAGAATATGTGTTTAGGTGCGGGGTGTATAGTGAGCGAAGTCTATTGTATTCTAAAATGCAAGGAATAGCAGCGTTTACTTTACTTGCATCAAAGTTGATTAGAAATAGACCGTCAAGTGTACGTAAGCGTGATAGTGCTACATAGCTCATGTCCTCTTTAAAGATTGTGTTACCAATATCTATCATTGCTTTGTCTAGGGTAAGACCCTGTGATTTATGAATCGTGACTGCGTATGCAAGAGTTAGAGAAAATTGTTCTCTGCGTACATACATATCTTTGAAGAGAAGGAATCTAGCTGTTGAGCGTCCTATCCTTTTTACTTCTGAAAGTTTGTCAAAGAGTATATTGACAAACTGAATTTTGTTGTCTCGTGGGTATGTTTGAAAGCCAACAACTGTACCCAGTGCTCCATTAACTAGTCCTTGGTCCACGTCAAGGTTACGTTTAAGCATGACTCTGCAATTTAAGGATAATTTTAATATCTTTTCTAAGCCTGCTGTGTTTGAGATTGATTTTTCTAAACTATTTAGTCTTGTTGTGGCGTGGTCACACATGGGTAGTGTCATACCATGTACATCTAGTTTGTCTGTGGCGCTAATTTCCATGATTGGTTGCATTTCTTTACTTAGCATGATTTCATTGAATTTGAAACAGCTTGCAAGAGTTGGCATTAAGGCCATACAATTGACATTTTTGTGGGCTAATTGTTCCATAACATCTGTAGCACATGCATTATCGCCATAAAGTGCATTAATGTGCCGGGTTTTCAATATTGCTTCTGCTTCTTTAGAAAGTATACCAACTCTGATACTTTTTAAAATGTTGGCATAAGTGAGATCTGCAGATTGCCGCATGTTTTCTGTTAATTCCCTGTATTGGAAATGTTGCCAAAGGTTGACATGTCCAATGCTGCCAACAATTTTACGGCAGAGTTTGTGTCCTAATGTTTTAAAAATAGGCTCACCTTTTACCGGTGTTAATTGAAGCAGATCTCCAAAAACAATAATGTGTTTTCCTGCAAAGAGCTCTTCATAGTCTGTTTTGAGTACTTCTTGTAATCTGAGGTGAATCAAAGCTAACATCAGGTTGGAGACCATGCTCACTTCATCTATTAGTAGCATTTTCATTTGTTTCAATACTCTGCGTAATTCCATTGCAGCTTCTGCAGAAAGTTTGTAATAGTGTAATTTGTTCTGGTGTTCTACTGGTAATAGTAGTAATCGGTGTAATGTAACACCACCTATGTTGTAGGCAGCTAAACCTGTGGGGGCAGTGACAACAGCTGACAGTTTGTTGTTTGTCAATCGTTGAAGGAACTTACTAATGATTTTGAATAGGAATGTTTTGCCAGAACCAGCTTCACCACTGACGTACAGTAGTATAGGTTTATAATTATGGCAGGAACATTCTTTATTTTCATGTTTAACACCATGTGCAATTTGTTTTGTTACTTCTTGGAAAATGCTACTTTGCTCATTGTTTAGTTTTGATTGTAGTATAGTTAAGTCTTCCTTATCTTCATACTGACACATGGTGTTTTCTACTTCTATCATAGCTAATTCTGCCTCATTTATTATTAGTGGTTCTCCCAGTGGTTCTTTGCTTCCTGTTACAGAAGGTTGACTACTGTCAGGAGTGTCCTTATCTAGTTGGGCTTGGAGTTCTTCTTCGTGTTGCTGTTCATTGTGCAACATTGTTTTGTACTGTGTAAAGTTTACATCAGTTATAGTGCTTTCATTTGCTTTGAAAGCATCCTCATATGAGTCATAGTTATCTAGTAATTGTTCTTCTTTTCTCCATGGTTTGAAGAGTTGTAGCAGGCACATGTAATATACTTCTTTATGTTGATAGCCTTTAATGACAATTTGATATTATTAATTAAATTTGGTTTAGTGAGTTTAACTAAGCTGCCTTCACAGTTTGTCACTCTATATTTACCTTTTTTTCATCAGGTTTCATATTATTTTTGTATGTGTCGTTTTGAGCTATGTGGTATAGACACATGTTTTCCAAATTATTACTTCTGTTTGGGTAATATGTGTCCAATAAATTGTTTTTTAAAATGTCTTGGCTGTTGGGATCATGTGTGGCTATTGTTTCTATATATTCATATGATTTTAGAACTCTTTTTCTAGATTTAGCTGGACCAAGACTTAGCCATACTATATTTTCAGATTTACCATACAATGCAGTACCAGTTAAACAATCAGCTGCTTCATATGATCCACATTCTCTATGGGTGAGCATTTTTATGCCCAAGCTGTATAATTTCTGAGATACTGTTTTATCTGATGACAGGTCATTCCAGAGGTCTTGGAGCTCTGTCTTTTCTGCTTTAGTTAAGTATGCTGTGACATATCGTGCAACTGCAGTAGAATTGTCTGCAATGTACTGCACATCTATGTTTGCATTTCATAAGTGGGCAATGATTGCATTATAATCATTGATATATTTTTCTTCTTCTTTTCTTTTTATTTAATATGTATTTTTAGGTGACTTACCTTTAACACTATGTCTAACTGAAGACATGAGGTTGTTCACTTGACCTGTATTTGTAACTGGTCTAGGGAAACCAAATTGGCATTTGGTGTAGTATTTCCCTTTGTTTTTGTATTTGCGACGACAATATTTTCCACATTTGTGTCTTTGAAATTGTAAAATTTGTGCATGAAGATCACTATTTGTGGCTTCTGATGGAATTTCACAAGTGATATATTTTTCAATAAACTGTAAAACAGTGGCATCACTGTCTTGACCAAATTTAGGAGCATCTTTAATCCATAAAAGCATGTGGATATGTGGTGCTCCTCTGGCTTGGTATTCTTTTCTCCAAAAGAAGTGTTGCAATCCTCCAAGGGGAGGAACAGTTTTATTACAAATAAAATGTAGCATAGCAATGAAGCGATGGTGAAAATATCTTGAAACATTAACAGGATCCAAAGAACAAAGTTCTCCAGGTGTTAGTATATCTATGTTTGTTTTGTTTTGATTTGATATGCGTAGGAAATCATGTAAATCTTCCCATGCATATTCTGCACAACTTAATGTAACAAACCAAGTGGGTGGGTCAAGGTTTCTAATCATACAACGTACATCTCCATGACGTCGAAACCAGTACTCTTTAGTACCACGCATATTTGCTAATAGATTTGTAATATTTGATTGTAAAACCTCATCCTTTTGTTGCACTTTTTCTAATAATTGTGTAGCTGTCATATTTTGAAAGTGTGATCCTGATTTTAATATGTGTGCAACTCCGTAACATAAAGTTGCTAGTTCACTTTCAAAGAGTAGGTGGAATATGTATTCCACATTTTGTCTAAATCTGGGATCTTCAGAATACATCCGTAATGAGCGGTATTCTGAAGCTGATATTTGAATAGGTCTATCATCATACCTTCCTCCTTTGCCAGTAGGAAAGAGTAGAGGAAAAGCACGTGCTTCTATACTTTTTTCCCATATGCTGATTGGCGATCCTTTTGTTTGACGCATTTGGTAAGTTTCCAGTACATCTTCTACGGTGTCATTACAGTGCAAAGGATGAATTGTATAATGGTCTAAAGTATTTGATATTGTAGCAGGATCTAGTAGCTCAAATTGACCAGCTTCTTGTGTTTCTTGAATTATTTCAGTTGTATCTTTCAAGTTTTCTTCAATATTAATTTCTTTGTAATATTCATTATTCTCTTTAAGATATTGGAAGGCTTGTCTAACTTTATATAAATCTACCAGCTGTTGCCATATTTTTTTGTCTTTTGTAGGTACTCCATTTACTAAGATAATTAAAGATTGCTGCATTGGACGTTGCACTCCTAGAGTATGCACATTTTCTTTTAGATCTAATGGTAAATAAACTACTTTTCCACGAATGCCTTTTACCAATTCAGAGTGAGGTAATTTTGCTGTTTTTGGTTGAAGGCGTATTATTGCTTGAAATGGGTGTACTGTTTGAATTATGATGCTCTCATATAAATTAAGTTGTTGTAGGGGTTTTGGTACTGGGTATAATTCCAAATTATTTGTGATAGCACGTGAAGGAGTTTGGTTGTTGTCAAGTTTTGTAATGCAGTAACTGCAAAGTATTAAGGGCTCAGTTATTTCGTATTTGTTTTTTGCTACAAGGTAGAGAGCTAATTCAAACCATTTAGAATCTTCATTGTCTTCTATTTTGTATGATAGGTCTACAGTTTTTGTGTTACTTTTATAAAAAGTTCTACGGCAACATACACATACATGGTTTGGTACTTCAGCTGATGTACTTTTAAATTTTAGTATTGCTTTTTTGTATGTGTTTAGCAAAAGGTTGCCATGTGTAGAATTGTTGCTTAATTGGTTTAAAGCTATTTCATTCTGTAAATGGCTTTCACTTTCAAAATATTTTTTCTGGATATAGTGAATTTCTTCAAGTAGGTCTTTTGCTGTACCATGTAGAAGGATGTTATTTAACTTTGCTAGTGCTAAAGCAGGACTTTTAGCATAGTACAGTTTATAGACTAGATTTCTTATAGTTGAATGATGTGTTGATATCCTTTCGATATCATGGAAAGTGGTTTTACAAGTAGGTCCTGTAATGCAGGCCAATGAATGTCCTTGTAGTCCTGTGTGCTTGCGCACTGGACAGGTATCCATATTTTGCAGTAATTTAATTTTGATTTTGTCTTTGCTTTTTACATATTTATTGAGGAATTGGCGTAAAGATTTGAAACATTGTTTGGGAATGTTACACATTGACGTGCATGGCCATTTGTACACTAGACGTTCTGATTCAGTTGAATGGAGGGGCAATTCTAAGTTTTCAGGGCATTTTTTTGTAAGGAGTACTTCTTGTTCCATTATGGTATTATTCACTTTTTCATAACCTCGACCACTGCTATGTATGGCAATTATATTTGTTTGCTTTTGTTTGTACGCTTCTTCATTAAAATATGGTTCTGTGCTCGTAGTGTGATTCCATTCACCTCCGCAGATACTTAAGAAGTTCTTTCTGTTGACATTTCGTTTATTGAGAAGTCTTTTTTGTAATTTAGTTATTAGTTTTGTTAGTGGTTTCATTGTGTTTAACAGTAAAATAAATAACTTTCTTTTGAGAAGAATTGCACTGTCCATCAACGCTTCTAAGATTAATTTCCTACGATAGGTTTTAAGCATTGAACCTGATTTCTCTCCTGTTTTTATAAGATTTTGAAGGACTTTGTGACGGTACATTTTGGCTAAAATACTTTTCTTGGTATGCTTACTTTGCACTATATTAACATTTGAAGAAGTAGTTTTATCTGTAGTGATAGCTGATTTTCTGTAAATTGTTTTTTGGTTTGTTTTACATTTTGATAGAGGAGGCAAAGTTTTTGTACTTGAAACTTCTTGTGTTTCACTAAATGACTGTATTAGCTGTTTTGTTTCAAATTTTGTTACAAATTCTGCTAGAGATGGATGCTTATGTTGGACACTTTTATTTTCATTTGCTCTACTTTTGCGTTGCTTTCTACGGACTTGACTTTTGGTAGGCATTCTTTAGGGTCTGTTGAAAAAAATAAAGAAGATATGCGTTGGGGTGTTCTGGAATGCATGTGTGCTGTGTGCATGAGTGTTTGAGTAAGATGATAAAGATGTATGTAATGGTGTGTGATTGTGGATTGGGAACTACAACTAGTAGGGATAGGTATTCTTGAATTTATGTGTTACTAAACTGGGGTTCAGATGACAAAAAAAAGTAAGCTAGTGGTGTGGAAAAGTACAAATAGTAAATCTAATGTATACAATTAAAACAGTTGTTTGTTCTATAATATGAAAATTGTAGTGGTTCAGTTGGGTAATTTGTGTGTCCAAAAATAGGAATTTGTGGGCCATTCTGGCTGTAAATCGCTGTTTGAGACATGGAGATTGTTGGACAAAATGGTACACAATCTCTATTTTTAGGCACAGAAATGGCTTGTATTAACGTTATAGTATGTTTGATTAATAATACAAATATTATGGTGATATTCTACTTACTTTTTTTCTTAAATTAACAGGTAACCTCTTAGTTCTTCTTTGTTCTTCGAATTCGGCTGCTTCTTTTCAGGAGACTGGTCTTCACTGCAATTGTAAAAGCTTCAAATTAGTAACTTTGTTTGTATATAGCACTGTTTTTAATTTAGATATTGATTTTTTTAATTGAAATCCTCAGTGCCTTCTTTAAAATCATTAAACAAATTTATTTACATAAGATACATTTCATCAGTTCAGTACATATGATATGTTCTTAATGAACAAATTGTATTGAATGACTAACTGTAGCAAAAAAAAATATCTTTACTATGTCTTGTGAAATTTATAATATACCAGTGAATACCACTATTTCTGTAAGTAAGCTGTTCTAGGTAATAGCGCCTCAATGTCATGTCTAAATTAAAGTAATTAAGTAAATAAATAAATAAAAACAAAAAAATATGAAATTGTATAAGTATTTTTTTAAAGATTTAAACATAGATTGTGCTTGCATGCAATTTTGTTTGAATATATGTAGTCTATATATTTCATTTAAAAAATGTTAGTTTAACATGTTTTGAGTGTGTGTGTATAAAGAAAGTAAATAGTATAAAGGTTTATAAGTGATAGTTGATTTTAGGAAATTGAAAAAAATACAGTAAATTCATTTTACAGATTACACAAGCTAAAAGTCTGTTTGAAAATGTGTTCATCTACTGTACAGAAAATATGCATACCTGAAGTTTGTGTTCATGCATATGGATATGCATGGAGCTGCAAGTAGAAATCCTGGAGACTTGTACAGTATTTCTGGTAGATGGTGCTTGCCAATGATATGACACTTGTACTCAGAGAGATTCACAGTACATTTGCAGTGCTTATCTATGATGATGCAGTTAGATGTAGAGGTCTTGAATGTGATTGGTGTGCATGGTCATGTGATTTCTTAGCTACATCCAATGAGGGAATGGCAGAGAGAGTGAAGTGGAAATAGTAGAAGGGCTGTTCATGTTACGATATGTCCGTGGACATGGCGGTAGTTCGCGGACATCGGGAGTTACATCCGGGAATTTTTGGGTTCAGAAGTCATGCAAATGAGAATAAGCACTGAAAGGGATTGGTCAGGAAAGTTTAGTGGGTGTGCTGTGCCAGGAGAGAGTTTCTCAGATACTCTTTTTGCTGAGAGAACAAAAGATAGCTATGGCTGTGTGTTTCAGAAAACAGATTGTTTGGATTTTGGGAGATTCGTGGATACATTGGTTGAAGGTGCATGCAGAAAGCTGTGGAGTAGCTGTAGATCTTGGATTCCCACATGTGGAAGTACACAGGCATGGAGTACGTGGAATGAAGTGGTTGTCTTGCTACCTCTCTGTGCTACTTTGGAGACAGAGCAACATCCAGACATAATTGTAATTCATTGTGAAGGGAACAGTTTAGGACATGTGACTGGATTTTATTTGCAATTTGCTATGAAAGAAGGACTTGGGAAAGTTATGGACATGTTTCCTAATTCTCAAGTGATATTTTCACGGATTGAGCAGAGACAAATGTGGCTTCGTTCTTCTTCATTTGGTCCACAAATGGAAAAAGCAAGGCGCAATGTTAATAAGGCTGTTTGTGCCTTTCCAAGAGATTTTGGCATGTCCTCTTTTCACAATGAAGCAGGTGCAGCACCAGGTGGCAGTTCAGCAGCCAGGGATGCCATCAAAGATGCGATGGAAATCTGCAGTTGGCAGCAAAATTCGCTGTGCTCTGTAGAAAAGCCAGAAACACAATAGGAATGAGCTATAGGGCGTGGTCTTTTATAGGGGTGCTTGTGCGTGGTCCGCGGACATGCGCGCTGTCCACAGACAGATCGAACACAAAATAAAGTTTGAAAAGTTTCAAAAGGTATGTAGAAACTCAGGATTACGATGTGGGACTTGTGCCATGGTGAGAGTTTATTGAAAAATATTATGGATTAATTGAAAATGTACTTTTAATTTGTTCGGGGACCCGAACAGTGTCCGCATTCAGAACATGCAATCAGCGTGGGCGCGGTCATATGATCCGTTCGCGAACAAGTCCGCGAAGGAAGCGCATGTCCGCAGGACACCAAATGCACGGAGATTGGCTAGCGCATGCGCGTTGATGTTCTACGGACACTGTTCGGGTCCTGAACTAATTAAAATTGCGTCACACGTGAAACGAACATTTCAGGACACTGCGTGTGTTCTTAGAACAGTTTAAATTTGCTAGCGAACAGTAAGGACAGATATAGTGTTCTTCAGGACACGTTCAATTTCGTTTATATACGAACATTTCAGGACACCAATTGTGTTCTTAGAACATTTTCAACTTGCTAGCGAACAGTACGGACAGGTATAGTGTTCTTTAAGACACCTCCATTTTCGTTTAATTACGAACATTTCAGGACACCGCGTGTGTTCTTAGAATAGTTTCATCTTGCTAGCGAACAGTACGAACAGGTATAGTGTTCTTCAGGACACCTCCATTTTCGTTTATTTACAAACATTTCAGAACACCTGCACTGTCCGCGGACACCTACATTGTTTTAAAAATAAAAAAACGAAACTATTTACAACACAATATAAAAATTAACTTTATTTAACATATATTAATAATTTATGACAGAGAAGGTGAGGCAGAAACAGAAACAAAAACAGGAGAATTAGGGGTTTCATCATGATTGTTATTAGGTGAAGAAGGGATGGAAGTCTCATCAAAACGTTTTGGGTTATGGAGAGGGTTTGGGGATAATTGACTGGGATATGGTGCGGAGGGACAAGTACATGTGGGGCAATGGTACAAGGTTTTTGGTTTAAAATGATCTTCCACAAACGTTTTCAAATTATTAAAATTAGTCAACAATAAATCCATTTCTTCTTCTATACTGTGAAAAGTGTTATCCATAACAGGTTTTTCTGAAGTATTTTCTATTTTGGTATGCTCTGTACAAAAATATATATATATATATGTTAAATGTATACAAAATAATAATAATTAAATGGTTTATATTATAAAGTGTTTACCATTAGTTTCACTATCTTGTGACATTTCTTCATGTGGGAAATGTTCCTCTAGCCATTCCAGAGTACTGGACATTTCTGTGAGAGAAAAAAAAAAAGATAATATATTTTTTTATCTAATACAGAAAGTTTATAAATATATGAATAAAATTAAGTACACTTACTATTTCAGGTAAAATATGTCCTATGTACTCAGTGGGTCTGCTCTTGTTCTCAGTTCTGTCGTGTTTGTGAGGAAATTATGTTGGAAGCCAATTTATTTTCTTGTGGTATATTCCATTTTAGAACATAGTGCATTTAAATGAATGGTTAGTGTGTTGTATATATGGGTTACATTTCTTATGTATTAGTACATATAATGTGTTTTTGTGCTTTTTTTGAATTTGTTAAATGTTCCTATGTTATGATATAACAATCAAACATACCCCCCCAGAGTTTTTAGGTAGTGGTACTGTTCTTCGAAGAGGTCCGCGAACATCAAATGAGTTCGCGGACATCAAGTACAGTAGAAGAGATTCAGTCAGTTCCATATGATATGTATATAAAGTGAAAGTCATTATTGTTAAGTTGCACTACTAAAAACCTATGAAATTCAATGGAAAAACTTTGTTAAAGGGACATTATGGTTAAGTTGTGCTACTAAAAACCTATGAAATTCAGTGAAAAAACTTTGTCAAAGGGACGTTATGGTTCCAAGCAAAACCGAAAAACCCTTGAAATTCGCCAGTTATGGTAAGCTAAGCAACCATAACTCGCGCCACCACCGTGCACTGATAAGACTAACACCCAGGACATCAAAGATGACATCACAAATGTCATTGATGACATCACTGATGACATCACATGTCTGGCTCACTCTTTTTTCTTTTGCTGACATATCTAGGCTACATGGTTTTCTTCAGTAACAGTCAGAAACTAAAAATGTTATTTTATTTGTAGACGTATCCTTCAAGTAGGTTCTTACAGTAATTCCCTTAGAGTCCAGTCACATCATATTAAACATATACATACGGGAAGACACAAGCTTGAAAGACAGCAATCCTTTTTGTGCATAAAGATAATCAATAGACTTATGAGCACTTTCTGATAGTTCTGTTTTTTTTTTTATGGCTGTATGTTCCCTGTATATGGTCATATTTGAATACATTGTACTCACACTACTTTCCTTAGGGTCCAATCACATCAAGTGATACATATACCTAGGGTAAATAGCAGCTTTGAAACAGAGCAATCATTTATCTGCATGAAAATAATCAGTTAAATTATGAATTGTTTCTGCTACTACTTGTGCTTTTTTGCTAACTTCACTTTCCCTGTATATACCCATATTGGTATGTGTTCGTGTGTCTTTGTGTTTTGTCTATAGTAATGCAATTATGTAATACATGTGTTTTATTAGCTACTTATTACATATTTCACAGTACACAAAAATCTATTAAGAAAACAATTATCATTTCATTATTCAACATATTAACATTACGAATATTATACCTTCATCTTGTACGCTGCACACAATGTTATGTTTCTGTATGAGTAGCTTAGTATACTAGATAGAACCCCATAATAGAATGCTATTTATAACAATGCATCGTTCAATGCACTAATTAGGGTATGATATTTATCGCAATGATCCTTGACACTTGTTTCGCAACATTATAATAAGAATCCCTTGTACACATATTTCATGAAAAGTACATACACATGTGGTGTCATCAGTGATGTCATCAATGACATTTGTGATGTCATCTTTGATGTCCTGGGTGTTAGTCTTAGCAGTGCACGGTGGTGGCGTGAGTTATGGTTGCTTAGCTTACCATAACTGGCGAATTTCAAGGGTTTTCCGGTTTTACTTGGAACCATAACGTCCCTTTGACAAAGTTTTTTCAATGAATTTCATAGGTTTTTAGTAGCGCAACTTAACCATAACGTCCCTTTAACAAAGTTTTTTCACTGAATATATATATATATATATATATATATATATATATATATATATATATATATATATATATATATCAGTTCACCTGGGTTCACAAGACTTTACTTCACAGCTAAGGTGGCCTATGCCGCCATCTAAGCAGTGTTCATTCTAAGCATCCAGTTTGTTTTCCAGAATGCACAGCTTCTCTGATAACAACGAATGGCACACAGTTCCTGCCCATATTTTAGTGGTATATTTTGCTTGCTGGATCCGATCCATGGCATTTAGCCTCACAGTCATTTACTTTATAGTAGCTAGCGACTCGGATTCCTCCGAGAGCCTTCAATCTGAAGGTGCCCAAGCTCCTTTTTGGATTCCACAGTGCATTATTGGAAATGATCTTGCTCTATCCTTCATGGTTCAGACACTCTTCAAGTTTTGTGTGATCAAAGGTAATATTCCAGATTTATTTCAGACCCGCCCAGGTGTCATTGCGAAGGAGAGATCCTCCAAGATAGCCGGATCTTCACTGTTCCCTGACTTTACATGAGTGTATGCACTGCCACCTATGTACCTAAGTGAGCACACAAGCGTACTCACAAATATCTCGGAGATATGTGATTCAATTGATTTGCATGCCCATTTGTCTATTGCTGGTCCAACCCACTTTACACAGCCATAAGGTTACACTGTTGTCATGGTGCACCCTCTCTCAGATCAGCAGGTGCCGATGGGCACTTGTTTTAGCATGCTATTCTCAGTCTCCAGAGACTGCTACTCAATCCCACAGATTGTGTCATTGCGGTGCGGCTGTTTTCCGAAAAGCCTTTTTCCTGCTCCTTCCTCCTTCCAATGCGTCTACCTTTTCTAGTTAATGATGGGCGCCTGTTCCCACGTTCATGCTTCCATTTTCAAGGAACGTGGATCGTTTTTTCTGCATGTTTTTATGGATCAATGTCGGATCCTCAGGACCAGCTCTTCCAGACACGTCCTATTCCATGGCTAGTTAGCCACGCCCCCCCAATCCCACAGATTGCTGACTTTGACTGTTTGCGATGATCTTCAGTAGTCTTCATGCATGTGCAAGGAGTTCATACGTCCAGGAGATTGTATCTAACCAATCTAGTCAAGATTAGTCTCGCCCTGTTATGTACCCTCAGTACAATAGGAGTAATGAAAGAGCCCTGGCTGCAGGCACCTTTGGATCCCCGAGAGAAAAAGGGAGAGAGAGATAGCGCTATCCACTTCTTATAGCCAGCAATGTTCAGGTATCCTCATCTGCGCCCTGTATCCTTCTGGGGTCCCTCTGGGGTCCTTCAGTAGGCATTCACTCTTTTGAGTGTCCCTCTCTGCCTATTCAATTGTAGGGTGCTCTTCCCTTGAGTGACTATGCCCCATCTACACAATGGGTACTAGGTTCCTAGAAATCAATCTTCACCCACAAATAAGAATGGATAAAATACTTTTGAGAGATTTGCGGAATTTGTAAATTACAATGGAAAAGTAACAAGATCACTTTGAGTAATGAGGAATGTGTGTTCTGAGATGGTGACCCCTCACTCCCAGTTCCTAAATGAGGCTTAAAAACATGTTTGCACTCAGCGTGTCTGCTCTTCTCTGATTTTCACAATGCATCATTCAATACGCCATTATGTTTCTCAAGATTTTTGGCCGCACACCACTATATCCTCTTGGAATGCAACTGTTTCCCAGAGGACTTCAAAGAAATTATACATAATATGTTCATGCACTGAAAAACCTCTTGCTGAGTTGAATAGACTTAGAACAATGAAAATGGTATTTGGTGTGACAAGGCCGAATGACTGATTTCTTTTCACTTAAAACAACTTGGTAATGGGCACTGGCCGGATCTAGTGTGGAAAAGGGAGAGGCCTTGACCAAAGAGGACATCATCTCATGCTGATTTGGTGAAAGAGGACAGCTGCTGGGATGCTATCATTTAGGAGTGGCTGGTTCACACGTGGTACACAGCGCCTAATTCACACAAGCGTTTTATAATGGCGCAATCCCATTAAAAAAGATCTGTGAATCAAGCCCACAGTGTTGTGTTGTAGAATGCTTTAATAAACACAAATAAAGACTTTAGGGTCTCATTACAAGTATGGCAGTGCGGGTAAAAAGAAAACTGGAATTACACCACTTTTCCTGCACCACCATACTATGACTATGGCCCTCGAGTGGAGGATTTACCTCTAGCAGAGAGCTAGAGGTAAATCCTCCCACTTTGTGCCAAAAATCAGCAAAATCAGCGGAATTCCTGCAGCAGTAATTCCGCCAGCGATAATCCCACCAAAAATTGCCCATCTAGTCTAATGGACTCTCAAAAAATGGGTTTTAACTCCACCACCACAACTTGTAATCCTGCTGTAATTATACCAGACCAAGTGGTGGTAATGTTAATTTTGTTGGGCGGTATTCTGCCAGATTCACTGCTGGAATATGGCCCAACTCATAATGAGGACCTTTGCATTTTTAACCTGTTCCTGCCAATTCTGCCTGTTATGGCTGGTGGGGAGGAGCAGAATGCAATTTTCCCGTATTACTGCAATTGTTGAGGGAACACAGCATGCAAATGCCCTTAGTATATAATGATGATGGTTGAGCCAGCCTCTGAACCTGCATGCATTTGCAGGATACCAGTGGCCATGCTGTGCTCTGGGACCATGTTAGGCCTTATTTATTTATTTATTTTAATTATTCTCAGGTGCCAACCACAATAGACGGATTTCCCAGCAGGAAAGTGTGTGGGGTGGAGGTGTGGCTGGTATTAGGATAGCAATGAAAATAATGACATTTGATTTTTTTTTTCTCTCTATCAAGCAGGCATTGTGCAGAGCACTTAGAAAACACAGATTCAATCCCACACATGCAGTGATAATCGGGTACGCAAGGGAGCGGTTTAAGAGGAGAATATTCTCCAAATAGGCTGCCCGTGCATGCAGAGATGTGCGGCTGTTCACAGTGGATTTACATTGGGGACGGGAATTGAGCTCCTGGTCTCTATTCCACACCGCGATTTTAGCAGTAAAAATGAGGACATCTACTCAGGTGACCAGACTAGCTATCTCTCTCTATTATCCAATATCTCACTCATTATTCCAAATTTAAGGAGCCTGCCTCCCTTCCTTTTTTTGTGTCTTTTAGGTATTGTCTCCATCTTTAACATAATGTTTCAGTATCTCAACAGGGCACACACACAACTCCTCTCTGAATGCATGCATATCCTTTTCCTTAATTTCTTCCACACTTAACACACTCACGTGCAGGTCCCGTTCCACCAGATGTGGATGTAAGAACGTTTCCAAATGCCTTCCGGACAGCCAGCCAATAAAAGCAATTCCATGTTTCGCCACATATGATCTTAGCATGGTACAAAAACCATGGTAATCCATCTCCACCTTCATGAATCCATCTAGCTATATAACACCTTATGATTGATATTAGGATGGTGCGAGCTGCATGGATGTCCAATATCTGGTGGGCATCTCCCTTGATATCATACTGACTATGGAACCTGCGATGATCACAATTTTAACCATTAGAGTTTTGCGGTGCTCTGAAAAAGTGAAGATAATGGGATTACTGCCACGGTAACTTCACTGCCAGAGTTTCAAAAGAAAACTCAGTAAAAACCTCCTGGTTTTTTGTGGCGGAAATGTCTTCCACACCAAACAATTACTTCATATGATAATTACCACATGTGTTCAAATGCAATTCCCACTGTGTCCAATGGGACTCCAGAATGGGGAAAGACTGAATAGACCTCATAACTCTAAAACAGAGATGCCCTTCCTGTTAATGCATGCTCATTACAAATACTGTTATCACACGCGGAAACAGTCTTTCAGTTTGGTAGTATTTCCAAAGGAAATAACCCCAAACCCTGAAGGAAGCCCTTATCCCCTTGCTTTGAATTTCAGGGATATAAATGCAAAAAATACAACAAATTGGAAAATCCAATACCACATTTCATTTACATGCTATCAGCAACCTTTAAAAAGCACTTGCACTGAGAGCATGCCGTGTGTAGATCACCATATCCATTCTGGCTAACATTGAATCGATATGCCCGAGGTGGCTGGCCCACCCTGTAGGTGATGGCCCGGCTGCCCAAGTTAAGGGCTTGCGCGCCGCAAGGGTCCCTTAATGAGGGTGGCGGCCCGTTACTTTCAGGGTGGGCCAGCCATAGAGGGGCATTTCGCCATTAGCACTCATGTCAATCCCTACATGGGTGCTAATACTTTTTTTTGGGATGGGTGGGTTCAGGGCTTTAAGTGGGGTAAGAAATCGAGGGGGGGCCCTCATTTGGGGGCGTGGCTTGTGGGAGGGGCGTGGCCTTAAAAGTACGCAAATTCTAGGGTATACACACAAATATATATAAATTTTATATATTTGTGTGCGTACCTTACTATGGTGTGTGTACTGTGCAAGCCATCTTTTCTAAACATGGAAATATGTAACATATTGTATATGTAACATATTTCTATGTTTAGAAAAGATCTTTTCTAAACATGGAAATATGTAACATATTGTATATGTAACATATTTCTATGTTTAGAAAAGATGGCTTGCACAGTACACACACCATAGTAAGGTACGCACACAAATATATAACATTTATATATATTTGTGTGCATACCCTACGGTTTGCCTAGTTTTCAGGCCATCTTTCTTAAACATTTCGGGTTTATAAAAGATGGCTTTGAAAGTACACAATTCAAGCCGTCTTTTATAAAGCTTTGACTACGGACAAAATTGTCCGTCGGCAAAGCTTTATAAAAGATGGCTTGAAATGTGTACTTTCAAAGCCATCTTTTATAAACCTCGAAATAGGTCGAGGAATCCCCAGGTTCGCCGAGGGTTAAAGACACCTCGGCGACCTGGGGAAACAAAGGGACAGTAACTGCCTCTGGTGACCTCTCGCGCGAGGGGTCACCAGAGGCAGTTACTATGACTGACAGAAGTGGCAGCCAGTCACAGCGTCGCTGTGGTTGGCTGCCACTTTTGTCAGATCGCCTGACTTCATGGCAGGCGCATGCATCTCCCGTCGCGGCTGTGGCCGCGACGGGATAATGCAACCTGCCAATTTTGCGGGCGGTGGGACAGCAGGCTCGGACTGGCGGCCTCGGCCCATCGGCCACTGGCCGATACGAACTGAGGACCTGGGCTGGTTTTTTGGGCCCTGGGCCGGTTTTTTGTTTATAATTTAATTACCAAGCTGGCCCGTTTTTTATTTTTATTTTTTATTAATGTAATTATTATTGACTAGAGCAAGCTCAGAGGAGGGCCCCGGGCCCTGGGCCTCTCCTTGCTGCAGTGCTGCAGCAAGTTCCGAGTCCAGTCGCCTCGCCGCTGGCTCTGCCTCGCCTCGCAGCTGTCAGAGGAAGCACCATGGTGCACTGTCTCTGGGGGCAGGCGCGCGGGGCAGGGCTGTCAGTCATGCTGTGCCTGTACAACCCTGCCGCTGCATAATTATCAATCAAAGCAAGGTAACAATCGTTACCTTGCTTTGATAAATCATTTGCATGCATGCATGTGTATTAATGCATCTGCATTCATGCATTATGTGCATGCATGACAGAGAGGCTCAGACTAGAGCTAAGCCCCCCCTCTCAGCTCAGGCCAAGCCGCCGTGACGGCCATGCAGCCAGCCCCTACAGTGTGCTGAGTGCTCGCAGCTCGCCTCGGGGCCCGGGCCGCCCCCGGCTCGCTGTTCATTTTTTACATTAGCAATCAGAGCCTCTGAAGTGCTAATGTAAAGAATTAACACCTTCTGCAGGCTGGTGGTTGCCTCCTGACAGGGCTGGGCCGGGGGGGCTGGGCCTGGGCCCCGGGGCACAGCACACAGTCTGGCCTCCCGGCACCTTATCAAAACACGTTGCTTTCAACTTTGCAATTGCAGGAAGTAGCAACAACAACGAATGTGTTGCCCTCCTTTTGCAAAGTTGAAAGCAACTTGGGGGGCTGGGGCCGCCGCCGGGCCCTGGGAATGAGGATGCAGCTCAGGCTGGGCGCAGACTCCGCGTCGCCGCAATTGATTACCACACGTGACGTGACTCTCTTTGAGAGAGAGGATATAGTTGGGCCTCCTCCAAACCCTGGGCATGATGATTTTGCTTGTGGCCACAGTGACACTGGCGGCAGCAGGCAGGCAGCAGCAGCCACCCAGCCCAGTCACAGACTCACGGACTGAGAACACCACAGCAGCAGCAGGCAGCAGCAGACCTGTCCTGAGAGCTGACCCAGGCAGCCAGGCTCAGAGTCAGCGCGCCGTGCCTGGCCTGAAGACAGTGTCTGGACACAAGTCACAACGAGGCCGACGTCGATGAGACGACTCGACTGGAGCGAGTGGAGGAGACCGAAGTTCTGGACACACACACTGGACCTGAGAGGTAAGACATGCCGTGCCCCAGATGCCAGCAGCCAGCCACAAATGTCTCTACTACATTTGTTTAACCTGTGTTACTCGTTTCGTTTCCCTAAGCCACAAGCTCACTGTGTTTTCTGAGTTCACACACAGAATTCCCTGTGATGCAGACACATGTCATCACCCTACTACATTGTGGTCTGCATGGAGAGATAGATAACACATGTTTTAGCACATGATTTTGAACGTGATACGAGACGATAATATAATGAAAAAATATATTATGTATGTTCTTCCAGCCGTATTATAGCCTGAACACAACGATAAACAGCACTGCAGCTTGAAGCAGTGGCTCCTCCTGTCACTGGTACTGCCTGTCACTGTCAGGCTGCGTGACGGGTGACGGTCGGACCGCCCAGCCGCGGGCAGCCCGCGACCAGTGCTTTGCCACTCGCACTCGAAGTGAGTCAGAGAGTGAATGCCTGCTGTTCAAAATATATATCTCTCAGGGAGCCCAAGCCCAGGAGTGCACAGGCTGCTCATGACAAAGTAAAGCTATGCAAGAGAAGAGAGAGCAGGGTCCCACCAGGGCTGACTTGTGGTATTTTATTTGCACAATTGCACTTCAAAACCTATCATTGGCGGATGGTATCGGCCTAGCAGGGTGAGACGCACCTGTTATCAGGGCAACAAAGTGTAGTACTTAATGGGGAACCAATTTCGTCTTTTTTGTGCATTTGTACAGCCTCAGCTGGGCATAATCAAAGCAATCTGCTAACGCACGAACATGCATTAATCTTGGCCGTCCGTCTCCTCTTCAGAAAGAAGCAACTATAGTCATTTCATGATGATTATCATTTTAAAGGTGCCTGCTAAGGGGTAAATGGTCGAAATGCACCCGATTCGGGCATCATTCTCGGCAGAATAAACTGTGATTTAGCGTGCCCTGATTTTCGTGTGCTGCAGTGTTTACCGATTGCTATAACGCATGTGTGGCTTGTGCTTACTCGCATAAATCAGTTATTTCTAATTGCCTGGCTTTAGAAATGCATCATATTTAGCAGGTGTAATCAGCAATTTGAGAATTGAAGTACTGTGAATTGCAGTTAATGTACCCATTTGTCCTTGATTTTATAACTACTAGATGTTGCCAGCAATGGTATGCTCAGTAGTATGCAGGAGTTTACAATATATAACGGGTGATAATCGGTAGCAGATAGATCACCCTTTGGATCAGAGCGTTTGGAATTGGGCACCAGGTTTGGCAAATGGGATCATTTGCATTCAGTTACCATTTGTGCCAAGGAATGTTATGTTACTTGCCCATGTTTACTTATCGGCCAGGATGCAGCCATGCTTTCTTCCTCCCCTACCAATGCCAGCAGCAGCGCGCAATCCATGCAGGGGTGCCGGTGGTCTTTTCCTCCCTTACTTCCAGCTCCGCTGTCTGCTGACAGAGAGAGCCTCACAGTGATTTGGTATTTGCAACAGTCGCCCCACCTTTCTCCTTTGCATGACCAGAGGCAGAGCGAGCAGGTGAGAGAACTGGCTAGCCTAAGGCCTGCAACAGATACAGTGAACCCACCACAGTCGCCCCGCCCTCAGGCCTACTGTCTGTCAGGATGCTGCTGCCACCTGCCATACATTGTGCCTTCCTGTGTTGCAATTATGCAGACCCACCTGAAATAAAGCTAACCAACCAAAGCCAGGCAGATGGACCGAGGGACCGTGGAGGCGGTAATCGAACACACACGTCCCTACTTACTTTCCCCTGCTTCACCAAGCAAACCAGCCGCACTGCCATAGGAGGTCAGGTGGGATTGGGGAGGGTGGGACTGGCTAGGCAAATGAACAACAAGGCTCCTTGCTTCACTGATGTGGGTTCTTCCCAGAATTGGGTCCCGCAAGGGAGAGAGGTACCATGGTCAAAGTCTGTGTGCTTCACTCTCCCCCAAACCTGCTGGGCCTCAAGACCCAAACTACACCTCCCTGACAATTCCGAAGGAGCCTGAAACTTGTCTGGGCTTGTTTGTGGCCTTGTGGCCTTGTGCAGATGAGACATAACTAAGCAGTTTAGGCTGGGCTGTCCCTATTGGATAGGACCATGCCTGAATTGCATTTGGTCTTTCCCCTTTTGAAATAACATGGAAGGCTGAAAAAAGGTTGTCTGGAGGATTGCCCAAAGCATTGCCAGTGGATACGATTCATGCAAAATGGTTCAGCCATCATTGTCACCTTTTTGTTTTGCTACATACATTTCCCCCACTAACTTCCTGGAATTATAACATAGTTCACCTAAGAGAAACATTCAAGGATGAATCCGTATTGCAAAACAAGAACTCTTTTCTACTATCATATCTTAAATACATTTTTCAAACGTGGCTTGTCAGGCACATTTTGAGTGAGGATGGGCATCATCAAGAGTAGAACATTCTAGGCATTCACTGCCCATATTGCGTCATCGACTGGTGAACGCCATCATCCATTGCTGTCTTCCTCATTCGCTGCCCACTGCCTAACTCACAGTGCTAAGCCTGCTGCAGTCTCTGCTCTCGCTGCAGCATTCACTGCTGAGCATAGCCCATTTACTGGCAGCCTCCCCCATCCAGTACCCAAATCACCTTTTCACTACCAAGTCGGCCACGTTCACTGCTCAGCCTGCCCTATTCACATGCGGCCAAATTTGCACCAGACCTGCAGATGCTAATTTACTATAGACGATGTGGTTGCTTAGTGGGTTGTGCGCTCGCTGCTGTGATGTGTGTGTGATCTGCAGGTTGCAGGTTTGAATTCCAGCAAGGCCCTCTCAGCCTTTCATCCTTCTGAGGGCGATAAATGAGTACCAACACAGGTTGGGTGATATTGTATGCATATTTGTTCTATAAAAAAAGAGCTTAAGCGTAAGTGCTATACAATAACATATTATCATTTGGCCTTGGACATCTGCTTGCATTCACAGTAATTTGACAATATGGATCTATACACACAGATATTAATGATACATATGGTGATCCATTCTTGTATGAAATGTATATCACATTAGTGAAATCATAACCATATTTTTCGTAGTGTACTTAGGAACAATGCTATTTGATGCCACTTCCTGTTTTGTCAAGGGGGGAAAGGTTGTGTTCATGCCACTCCTGCGCCTCGGAGCTGTGGACCCTGTCACGGAACTGTATGCAACGTTATGTTATTTTATGAGTTGTGTTGTAATGTAACAGACACATGAACCCTCCATAAGTAACATTTTCTGTAAAGTCGTGAATTGACGCGATTCACGGTCAGATGATGGTTTGAGGGCCACTTTTTTTAAAGCGCGGGGTGGGCCACTTTTTTGAAGCGAGGGGTGGGCCACTTTTTGAGGTGAGGGGTGAGCCACTTTTTTTTGGGTGTCCGGGCCTATTTCTTGTCCCAGTCCGACCCTGTGGGACAGCCCCACTTTTTGGAGACTGCCGGGGCCCGGCCCCGGCAGGCCCCTGCCCACTTTAAGCACTGGGTGGGTTTACACAAAAGAAAGAAAACGTACCTTTCGCTCGCGGCCCGACGCCGCACTGTGCTGTCAGGCAGGAAGTCCGTTTTCAATGTTGATGACAGAGGTGTCTTTTTTTCGTAAAAAAAACACCATTAGCAGCCGACTAGAGATATATACAGGTGCTAAGGGGAGGAGGGAACGAGAAAGAGCGGGGAAAAGAAGCACCCGACACCAATCAAAATGCTCGGAACGCGGGCTGTCATTAGTGAATACAGCCCCCGTTCCGAGCATTCTCATTGGTGGAAGGCACCTCACAGGGTGCTAATGAACCATAATGTTTCATCATCGCCCCAGTCGGCAGGCCCATACCCACAGAGCAACTTTCCAATGCAGTCCCCCAATGACCCATCAAACTATAGAATAGCATCAGGAATCACGCATAGGCATTTTGCATCACAGTGCAGTAGTAGGCAAACTCCGTGTGATAAGCAATGGCCAGGCCACTTTAGTGAGGGCCCTTTAAGTGGCATGAAGTGTAGTGTACACCCTTTGCATGTCTGTGGAAACAGACATGCATTTCACTGTATTGTGCAAGGGTGCTTTGACACTCGCTGAAGGTGCAACAAGAAGGAAGAGAAAGACGAGAAAGTTTGGACAGGATCCGGCACCATACTCGTTTCCACAAGCACTGCAATTGGCAACTTCAACTGCAATCACCATCCCCATGCCCATGGACACCAGTTCTGCCGTCTGCATTGCAGCCTCGCTCCATTCCAACTTTAGAGGATAACTTTAGAGGATAACTAACTAACACTGCACTTGCTGTGCTGCTACTGCACCTCACCCGCCTGTGACTGTTCCTATGACATCTTTCAGCAGATGCAGTGAGAGGAAACACCTCTGGTGTAAATCGCAGGCCCCGGCACTTGGGGAGTGGTCTATGCAGAGGCACTATCTGCCACCCCTTTGCCAAGCAATGGCACAGACAAAAGGTGAGAACCAGACTGGCATACCAGAGGATTCAGGTGGGTATGACCAGGGTCAAGGGAATGGGGGTGGGGGGTGGAGGGATAGTGAGAAAATTGATGAGGCATATGCAAGGTTCACTTTGAATCCAGGCCATGGAATAAAGGCAACAAGTCCACAAGGTCCTTTCGAGGGTGCAGATGCAAGCCCTGACTCGTGCGGGGAGGCAATGGACATATTTTGCTAGCTCCATGGATAAGGTGGCAGAGGCTGTGGCACTGATAGGTGATCAGGAACAAAGCACAAGGAGGACTGAATGTACCCTAGTATAGAGCCAGCCTGGGTACGAAAGCTGCTAAAGGAAGTAGTGTCTCTGCATGCATTACCTGCATACTGGAGAGGCACGCACCTAGCTCTAGACAGATAGCACTGGATTTGTGCAGGAAGCCTAGCGCTCCCTCCATCACCAGGTGGCCTTCCTCCCCACTGACCCATCAGTGATGCTTAGTCCAAGTAGAAGCGGTCCTCTTGCTCATGTGAATCCTGGTTTGCATGCTCAAAACCAGGGTATTGGCTTCGAACTTGTTTATCATACCCAGAGACCTTCTTCTCTTAAATTATTTCCCATGTATTGTATGTCTTCTGCCAAGTGTGCCTCTTCCTTGGGGTGCAAGGCACACACTGCTCAATTCTCAGAGCTGTGCTCATTCTGGATTGCAAACTGAGGATTTTCTCCCTTCTGAACGTTGATCTTGCACCTTCTTGTCATAGCCATGATATGATATGGCATTTATAACGCGCCTATACACAAGTGTTTCAAGGCGCGACGAGGAAAGGAAGGGGGAACAGTGGAAGACAGACAGCGATATTACTAGGCCCAGTGTCATTCAGATCGCACAAGTGCATTAGAAGGGGGAAAGGGAAAATTGCGAGGGGAGAGGGGAAGTGCAGTACATGGGATTGTAGAATAATAAGATAGTAACGGCCAGAAGGTGCCAAGTGCAAGGTGAGTGCAGATAAAGTGCTGGTAGGGGGACTGTAGGGCTACAGAAACAGTCCCCGGGTGCAAGGGTTTCCAGGGAGGCAGTGCAGGTGTGCAACTGGCAGGGCCTGGGCCCAAGATCAGAAGGGTGGCCAGGTAACCAGTGCAGTATCAGCCAGGAATTCAGCAGGGGAGAGGGGGAGAGAAAGCAGAAACAAAGAGGAAGGTTTTGAGGGGCTTCCGGAACCGCAGATGGTCCTCCTCGAGTTTAAGGGAGGCAGGAAGCCTGTTCCAGAGGGATGCCGCTGCCGATGACATATATCTACCGCCAGCTCGTTGCTTGGAGAAGCGACTGACCCTGAGGGAGTTGGAGGCGTATGAGCGAAGAGCTTGAGAAGGAAGATATTTAGGAAGACAGAGTTGAAGATATTGCGGCCCCAGGCCCCATAAGGCCTTGCGGACAATGCAGAGGGTTTTGAACTTAATCCTCGCAGCCACTGGGAGCCAGTGCAGAGATTTCAGTCCTAGAGAGATACGATCCCTGGGGTTGAGGCCAAGGACAAGTCTCACAGTCCTGTTTTGGATAAGTTGCAGAGGGCGGAGAGTAGAGGCAGGCAGTTTTAGATAGAGGCTGTTACAGTAGTCCAGCCTAGAGAGAACCAGGGCTCTGGAGACAGTGAGCTTCTGGGGGAAGGAGAGGAAAGGAAGAATACCTCTGAGGAGGTGCCGCTGGTAGTGTGACTTCTTAGACACGTCAGAGATGTGAGGAGAGAAGGAGAGTGTGGAGTCGAAGATGACCCTGAGGTTTTTAGCCCTGCAGGTGGGAGCAGGAAGAGGGCCAAGAGAAACCGGCATGAGAACAGCAGGGAAGGAGGGAGTGGGTGTGCCGATGAGTAGAATCTCAGTCTTACTGGCATTAAGGCAGAGGTCATTGGCCGCACACCACTCCGGGATAGCAGAAAGATATTCAGAGATGAGAGAGGGAGAGGAGGAGGCCGAGGGTAGCTTGAAAATTAGCTGGGTATCATCCACATAGCACTGAAAATTGGGGCAGAGAGCGGCGATGCGGTGGGCCAGGAGTGCCAGGTATTGGTTGAACAGCCAGGGAGAGAGGTTAGATCCCTGGGGGACACCACAGGTAGAGAAAAAGATCTCGGAGAGGAAGGACCCAAGTTGGACCTGGGAGGGTCGGTCGGAGAGGAAAGGAGTGAGCCATGCCAGAGCCTGACCAGTGATACCCAGGTTATCATGTAGACGGTTGAGCGTGATGGCATGGTTGACAGTGTCAAAGGCAGAAGAGAGATCAAGCAGGATGAGGACGTAGGGGGTGTTAGAGTCAAGGTTAGAGAGCAGGTCTTCACGGATGTTCAGGAGAGCAGTTTCCATGCTTCTGGCAGCTCTGAAGCCAGACTGATGATCAGATTCAATGTGGAGATTAAGCTGGGAGATGGCTAGTTTCTCCAGGAGGTTGCCCAGAAAAGGAGTGATGGAGATTGGGCGATAGTTAGCCGGGGAGGAGGGGTCGGCAGAGGGTTTCTTAAGCAGGGGGTGCACAAGGGAGTGCTTCAGGGGGGAAGGGAAGACTCCAGTGGTGAAGGAGTGATTGCAGAAATCAATGAGGGCAGGGGCCAGGGAGTCGATGTGGTCCTTGATAGTTTTGGAGGAACAGGGGAGAACCTGTTTTGACGAGACTTTCATAGATCGGACTTGTCTAGAAACCTTGTCTGCGGAGAACAGGGGAAAGCCAGAGAAGGAGGGAGGAGGGGTGGCTGCAGGAAGGCCAGAGGAAGAGCAGGGGGTGGGGGGAGGGAGAGGATAGGAGGAGAGAGAGGACAGGATGTCCTGAGTTTAAGAGATGAAGTGAGAAGCCAGTGCCGTGCAGAGGGCCTGGGAGGGGACAGGAGAGGGAGAGACTGCAGCAGGATTGGCCAGTTCCTTGCAGATTTTAAAGAGTTCAGCTGAGTTGTTAGATGCCACAGCGACGCGGGCTTGGATGTGAGCCATATCTGGCCATCTAGCACTTGCTCCTAATGAATTGTTTTCAAATGACACGTGCACGCCAATACCTACAATCCATCTTCCTATTCATTATTAGTTTGATACTCACCCTAGTACCTTGAATATAAAAGGCATTATCCATGTTAGGATGAGTCTATTCTGCAAATCTCCCTCTCAACTGTTCCACTGCTGTCTTCCTGTAGAGGTATCGACATACCCTTTTCAGGCATCCTCCCAACTCAGACGATGGTAAATGATCCCGATAAGCCCAAACTGTTGATGAGTAATGGAAACTAACACCCTGGCGAGTCGAAAGCCCAGGTCACCAATTCCGTTGTGGTGTATGGAGTGACTTTCTTGCTTTAAGAAAAGCAAATAAAAGACCGATTTAGAAACACTACTCAGAGACCGTTCCGCAATGTCTTTCTAAATCAACTGTCAGCCCCTGCAACACACACAAACGCACGCAGGGGCTGACACGCACGGCCAGCCGGAAGAGGGGAGATGCGGGTGTCTGAGGTAAGTGTTTGGTAAATCTTTTTGTGAGTGTTCTGTGTGTGTGTGTGTGTGTGTGTGTGACTGTGTGTGTGAGTAGTGTTTGGGATATGGAGCGTGTAAATGGAAGTGTGTTAGTGTGTGTCTGCCTGTTAGTGTGTCTGTGATGGGGGTGGGATGGGAGAAAGGCTTTTTCAGGGAAGCAGGGTGGAGAGGGAGGAAGGGGGGGCTTGGTGGGTGAAACCCCTCAATTTACCCAAAAACTCAAACTCAGTGCGGGGGCAGGTAGGGTATCGGATTCGTGGGGGGGTTGGGATGGGGCTCTGGTTTTGAGCATGGGAGCTGTGAGTGGAGTAGAATGTGATATTTCAGCTTTTTAAAGACCACACAAAATCGGCCAAAATAAATCTGTCTATTTTTTGTTTGGTCTTCGAAATGAGGAATTATCATATAGAACCCATTGTGGTGGTGTTCACCGGTGTGCTTACAGGGCTCCCAACGGAGGCAGGCAGTGGCAAATCCTCTTGCATGTTTTTCTGTCACTATGGGCCTCATTACACGGATGGCGTGGAACCATGGCGCTATTAGCGCCATGGTTCATGCCGGTAAAATACTGGCACTGCCTTGGTGGAAAGGGGAATTACCGCCCTATTCCAAGGTTGGCGGGGCAGTAATTCCCCCTTCCACCATTGCCCTTCCCCATTCCCATTTTTGCCCCATAGGGCATAATGGGAATGGGGAAGGCGCTAATTACGGTACCGCAAATTGCGGTACCGTAATTAGCTCCCTGGGTCCCTTTGCGGGTTGGTTTTTAACGCCTGCAAAAAGCAGGCGTTAAATTCCCCAACCCGCAAAGGCACCTCGTAGTAAGGCGGTAAGGATTTACCGGTACCGGTAAAATACCGGTACCGGTAAACCCTTACCGCCATCCGTGTAATGAGGCCCTATATCATGAAAGTTAGCAGTTGCATATAGATCTTGTTTAATTTTGGAAACAAAGCAATATTCACGTACCCCCCATCAATGCATTTTGCTAATATTCTTTTGTACGTAAACTGCACAAATCAGCCACTCCTCCAGATAGTCCTACTTATATCTTGCATCATATGAGTTCCTCTTCCACACCCCCTATATTCTTTGAGAATACGTTTAGATATTATTTTTCTCAAGTACACAGAGACTTATTAATAGACAATACTTGTTCTAGACCGTTAGGATTTGATTTGATATTGAGACTTGCTTGGTCTTACCAACCAAACAGATTTACTACTCATGGGATATACATACGCCTTAAGCATGTGTGAACTCAATTAAGGATTGTTTATATCCTTCCATCACAATTTTAGATTCTCCACTCCCCACCGTCCCCCGGTCCACACCCCTGGGCTTTTTCATGGTGGGTTTCTTTTTCTGTCTATTTCACATAGATCTTTCGAAGATCTCTGGTTATTAGAGTGAATGGCGATCCTGTTACTGCTATTGATTCCACTACCATCCCATTGATTTGAAGGATGCACTTAGGGGAACTTGCCTCTTCTCCTCAACATTTGTTCCATGCCTGACTCATTACTGTTGCCTTGGATGCATTTTATTCTGCTTGCTATTCAGCACACCGTGGTAAGGTGTAATTCCACTGAACAATTTCTACACTTTTATCCTATTACTGGATACCACTTTGTGTTGGAAAAAATGTGCCATCTTTGCCTTTCTCCTGCTACTCCATGCCCAGGCTGCAGATGGCACGGTAGTTGGCCTTGATGTCACAAAGCCTCCTTGCCCATGCCTCATTCCTCTCAGATCTACCTTGTGCTCGGTCAATTGGCACGCTCTCTTGCTGGAAGGGCAACTCAATTCTTTGAGCGTCACCCACATGTTGGCCTCTCTCTTTGGGAGGGTTCCATGCACACACACATTCCTAATGCAGTCCTCAAGTCATCAAGCTGGTCATTACACCATGAGCAACTTCCAAATTTAGAAGCAAACCATGTCTATATCTCTATTCTACTTTAAAGGTTCTGAAGGCACATGGGCCGATTGACCCCTGAGATTCCACTCATTAATAATCCCAATACAGTGCAACACACTCACCAACAGTGTTCTTCCATGAATGACATGAGCAGCAAACTTAACTATGGTTTGAATTTTCATTTTCTACTGTGGATTAGCTCTACAAGCATGTCCTTTTGCCCCTTTCTAGTGACCACAACACTTTTAGCTGTCACTGTGGGGGATGGGGTGTGGTGGCAGGGTTTTCCTTTCGATTCTCGCCCGACTCTTCACCAATTGTAGTATGCACTAGCCAATTTCAGGTTCACAAGTACATTTCAATCGATAAACAGCCCTGCAAATGTCCCTCCTGCTTAGGAATCTTATTGTTAGGCTTCTCTCTAGCCTACAACCAACAGTTCATTTTTATGATGTGGGTTTAAAAACAAACCTGACACTATTTTTTAATACAAAAACAAAAATAATGCATTAAGTAACAATGTATCAAAAAAACCTAGTAAACACAATATCATTAACTATAAAAGAGAATAATTTCATTAAATGTGCAAATCCAGCAATTAAAATATTTAATTGATGTGTTCATCTCAAATGTGTAACGTTTAAAAGGTTTTCCTTTAATTTGTTCGTTAATTAGGGCAATCGATAATAAGGTGCTTTAGTGTTTCAAGAACCTCAGCATTCATACACAAATAGCAAATCTGTATGCTCCTTGGGATGTTTGTTCAAGCACCAGGAACTGAGTATGTAGGCAATGCATTGTGTCCTGTACTTAGGGAGATAGTCCTCCATTTCACACATGGGAACGTGGAGGTACTCATTAACTGTGTTGTAGGTTTTCCTCTTCGGATCTATATGGTGAAACAGGGCAAACGTATTCATGGCATCTCTGATTGTACAGCAGACATGATCCCATAATGCCCTTTTAATTACCATTGAAGTTAAGAGCACAGTTGTTTTGGTCAGAATCAATATACATAGAAACTGCTCACCATTCTTTACCCAGGTATTTAATTCAGCAGAAATGTATCCAGCAGCAAGGGCTTTCAAGTCCTCAAGAAGCTAACTATCAGGTGGATCAATAGTTTTCTTATATAATGACAATAATGTCCATGTTGTCAGTTCAGGCACAGATACAAATCTTAGTACAGAAATGGGAACGCAATTAGGCAGGGTTACAACTTTCCTCCACATTTACCCTGCCAACCTTAACCACATTGTTCTTCAAAAATCTGTAAAACCTCTGTTCCATAAACTGTACCTGGAATTGCTTTAGTTTTATAATAGGTAAGTTACAGGTAGCAGGGGATAGCATCCATAATCACAAATTAGTTGTGTTCCTACCACGTAGCAAACAGCGTATCTATATTGTAGTCTAGTGAGATTTAGGCCAATTTGGGGCTTTTTGTAAAACACAAATCCAAGTTACGTAAATTGATCCACCACCTCCATTTGTTCACATTTCAAATGCTAAGTTCATACCCTCTTTTCCTGACATTAGGAAATATCATCACCTTCGATTTTTGCAACGTATTCTAGATCATTGTCTGCTTTATACTTTGTGAATGTGCCAAGGCTACGTTTAAGGCCAATCAGTGTTTGTTCAAGAATGGCCAAATCGTCAGAATAAGCCAGGCAATGCAACTACATCTAGCCCAACCGTGGTAGGAAGGTATTAATCTTACAGAGAAGGCGTCTCAAGTCCGACATGTATAAATTGAAGGGGGCTGGTGCCAGGATGCAGCCCTGGCACAGCCCTTAAATGTATTAACCGCATTGACCATTGCCCCAACCCATCCAAACTTACTCTAATGCAGGTGAATTAAGGGTCCTAGCAAGGTGTCAGGAAGACCCCAATCAGACAACTTTCTCCAAGGGTTGTCATGGTTGACTATCTCAAATGCTGACAAAAGATCAATACATACTGCATATACAAACTTTTTTGTTGCCACCTTTTCTTTTGGATCAAAGATAAGAGAAAGCCATTTAACTGAGTTTACACACCTCTTTGATCTCCAGATTGATATGTAGGTCTACATTTTCCTGAGCCCAATTATCTACCGTTCTTAGAAGTGTAAAGGAAAATATCTTGCTTCCAACATCAAGTAATGCTATTGGGACGATAGTTGTCAGCATACTGCCATCTCCCTTCTTAGATATTGAGAGCAAACGCAATGTTTTCCACGCTGTAGGTACTTTGCCGACAACCTGAATATCTTTAAAGATCATATACAAAATGGCAGCCCAGAGTTGGGGATGACCATTCATAATATAATTTGAAAGACCGTCTGGTCCCGCTGTACATGACAGTTTGGCTCTTTTTGTATGATTCAGAATATCATCATTGTCAAAATCAAACATTCACCTCTCAGACTGGAATCTATGCAGTCAATCAAATTAGTACCTGTAAGTGCATACAGTTGCTGGAAATATGTTAGCCACCATATCTCTCAGATGGGATATACTTGGGTATTAGCCTTGAACCCCAAATCAGAATTAATTAAGTTCAATTAACATTGGTCCTGTTTATTGCTGACAACACGAAGCCATAATTCAGTATCTTTTGGCCATGCTTGATGTTTAAAGCTCCTTAGTCAGTTCCTGTACTCTGTTTAAGCAATAAATCAGGCTATTGTGATTTAACAAGTGCACGTAAATTCAGTTGAAAAATGTGTTTTTTTCCTGAAATAAATGATTATAGCTGTGCTTTCTTGGAGCTGAATTTACAGAGCCACTTCCTTTCATATGCTGTGCCAAAATATGCACGAAATTAAGGAAGAAATTCAAGAATGATGAGACAGAGAAGAGGTTCTTTTTATCCTTTTCACTTAATGAGCAATACAAGGTCCATAATCTCAAATTAAATGTCATGGTCATATTGTATGTCCATGTTATTCGGTTGCCAGTTTTGTCAGTAATGAGGCAGGACATTTGGGCCCCACAGAATTGGTCAAACTTTTAAGAATACTTAAAGGCATGGTCTAGTAAACATTTTTATTGTCCCTTCGGGTGGGCCATGTTTTTTTAAGCCTAAGTGGCTCGATTTTAGAAAGCGTTCCTATGGACCTTACCCGAGTTTTCGTCCATTAAACGCACGCGAAAACAGGCACCAGGGAGCCGCCATTTTGTGATAATCCTATCACTTGCCGCATCGCCCTGGCTGACCTGCTTTTGCGGCACTAAATCAATTCCCCCGCCCCTGAGCCTGACATTATCAAAACATTCATATTCCCTGCCTCTCTCCGTGACGCTACTGTGCTGCGTAGGCAAACGCGCCCAGTCGTCTTCTACGCGACTTCACACAGAAGCCGGAAACCAACACAGACCATCTCACAACACAGCGCGCCACAATTCGGAATATGAAACTGTACTTTAAAACCAAACAGCAACACGGTACATTTGGTAAAGTACATTTATTTGGCATTAAATGTTTAGAGAATATTCAGCAATTGCCATATGAACTCCGAAAGCCATTTATTTTCTTTTATCTGTATCCGCAATGGTACACAGGGTGTTGCTTTTCGTTAAAAGAAGCACTTTGGAAGCACGGTGAACCGCAAGGCTGTTCCATCAACTAGGCACTAGCCCATCGTAAAGGTTGATATGTTGCTTCTAGCCACTAGTACAGCGTAAGGGCATGTGGGCCCTTGGCGATCGTCCCATAAAATTGTCAGTGTGCTCCAGTTGTTCACACGAAGCTGCAGGTGTCTCACGAAGAAACCGTCTGCTGGTGCCTCAAACCGATGGCAGTAGCAGAAGGGGAGCAAATACCTGTTATGAAAACAAAAAAATTATAATTAGTTTCGCCAGCCGATCTTCATTGATATTACTCATTTTATTTATTACAGGTGATCAGAAACTATTTGGTTGCAAGGATAGTTCAATGGAGTATGCTCGGCTCTAAAATCAATGCGAAAAGTAACGAAATAAATTGAGGCCAACACACAATGATAAACGACAGTTAGTCTACATGTGTGAGGAATGATATGATATATGATATGGCATTTGTAACGCGCCTATACTCGAGTGTTTCAAGGCGTGACGAGGCAGGTGGGGAACAAGGGCAGACAGACAACGATCCTACTAGGCCAGGTGTCTTTCTGATCGCGCATGGGGAAGGGGGTAAAAGTGCTGTACATAGTTAGTCGAATACAAGATAAATAATAGGGCCAGCTGGTGGCAAGTGCAAGGTAAATGCCGGGAGAAGGGGCTGAAGGATACAGAGACAGTCCCGTAGTGCAGCTAGGCAGTGCAGGGAAAAGTGGCTGGGCCAAGGACCGAGATCGGTTAGACCAGTGGACCTGCATACCCATGTGCCCACAACGAACACGTTTTCCTTGCTTTTCCTAGCTCTTCATTCATTCATTTATTCATGCATCCATTCATTAAATCTTCATTCCGGTATAAAAGCGTGTAAAGATTTACTCACATTATATTTGAAATTTCCATTGTGTCTCTTCGTAATGCAGTCTGTAAAACGGACCGTGCTCTTGACAACGATTTTTCGTATACTGAACTAAAATGAAACTCGGTCTAGTTTCTGAATTTTCTGCCTTATCGTCTCTTACGTTATTGCGCACCCCCTTCAAATGTAGTTCTTTCGGCATGGTCCCTGTCTCAAGGTCAAAAAACAATAGACCCTTATACTTCCAGTGCGACTTGTGGGCCTCTTCTGGGCGCGAGCTGAAAATCAAAGCCGCTATCCTTCGCATTCTTTATTTGCAACATCACATAGTAAAGGCATCTGTGAGAACTTGAAGTTTAGAATCCCTCTATGTAGTGCGCCTCAATGTGCAAATGCGAACTGGCTTCTCTCCCAAATGCCACGGCCCGCTTGACGCGTTCTAAGGCCCCCAATTTTGTCCCCATTGTCTGCGAGCTTTGCAGCCCAAATGGAGACGTTTAATTTTTGGCGGAAGGTCAGGGAAAGTATAAAGTACCACAGGAGTAGAGTTAAAAGTGAGATTTATTGTTTGTTTGTTTGTTTTATTATTTGCAATACGCAAGCCTCCCCTCCATTAACAGTGCGCAACAGTGCGCAGCATTTACATTTACATGAGATGAGACATGAGAAAAATATATACATACACATATATGAGGTGAATAGAGAGAATTCAAAGATGACACCCAGCTTGTTCGCCACCCATGATGGTGAAGGTAGGGGTTAGGGTTACAGGTACACTGTACAATAACATTTATTTACAAAAAGACAATCGTATTGCAATTATTTAAACCGGGATTTGTACTTCACAACCAGCTGTGCTTCGGGTGGGCATGGCACAGTTCCAATGTTCGGTGGCAATGGATCACTGCTCTGCACAGAAACGTCCAAAATTCCATATCTGTGCTTCTCTAACACAGCAACAATAAGGCCTTTCACAAAGTCGAACTGCATTTCATCATAGACTGGTTTGATCACCCATTGCTTACTTCGTTTTGAAAACACCTTAGTGTAGCGAGGCATCCTTACTTTACCCCAAGTCCTAGATTGTTCACGTCCGACATTGCTGTTATGGGCCAAGACCGCTAGTAGAGTGCGATGTTTCATGCCCCGAAAGCTAAAATACAAGTGCTTTGGCCTGTATTTTGGGCACATATTGTGGAACACCTCCAAATCTCCTGTGTGACAGAATTCTGTCAGTCCTTTCAAATCTCTTGATAGAGTTTTGTCGAAAACAATCTTCTCAATGGCTTTGTGTGTCGGTGAAGATGGAATCAACCACTTCTTCTTCCGTGCCTCCTCTGGGGACAAAGGGCCATGTTCACATTGGTGGAAATGTTGATTTTCTGTCCAGCGGTGAACGTTGGTACAGTGGTGCATCAGTGACCGCCATTTTTCAAGTGGTATTTCCACTGACCCTTCATAAGTTTTTGAGCTCCACCAAAGATGGTTGGTGATAGAATGGGACCACTGCAAAATACTTTCAAAACCTTTTTTTTTCCTGCTGCCGAGATTTTCTTACTGATTGATTTAGCAAGATGCCATACGTCAAATTGATGATTAATATGTGGGAACTGCTCTCTCATTGTCTTGGCAATTGAAACGTGTCTGTCTGTGGCTATGAGGTCTATGTGCATTCCCCTTGATTGTAGATATTCCACTGATTTTATAAATCCTAGTTTCTCCATGGCCACTGACGATGTACATTGTGTTACCTGCACGACCACCGAACTCACAATTTTCTTACTATCCATGTCCTGAAAGTGGTAGGTGCAGTACTTGGCAGAAAATCCAGGGCTGTCGCACTGTCCATCGCCGGCTAGCCTGAATCGTTTGCCTTCGAATGTACTTGCTAGAGACAATTATTCAATTTTCCAAGCATCACTAATGGCCGGAAACAGATAATCTCGTTGGTATATGTAGTACAGCGATTTAGAAATGAAATGGAGTGCCACAAACTGAAAGAAAGCCTCTAACTTTCTAAAACTGGAGCCACTAAAAAGTGATGCAGCTGCACACAGTAGATTGCCTGCTGGCATTTTCCCCAGCATCGTTTGTGCAGACCATGAGAACCTATGATTTAATCAACAGGCGGCATTTAATTTGACGTTACTGCCTTTCATTTGACGAGTCACATTAATCAATGGCTTCCCACATACTTTCCCTCTAACGGAATGCACACATTTCAGCATACTTATAATTTTCATCAAACAACTGTCAAATACAATGTATTTGCTCTCTTTCATTAGACTGTCATCCTGCGTCAACGTTGTTTCGGCCTGTGACGTTGTGGAGATTTCAACACATTGGAAAGTAATATCGCTGATATCAAGTTCTGATGCGTCTATGGATGCTGCGGCTGGTTCATTCTCTGTCATTTCGACATCTATTACTTCAACATTGATGGGAGAACACAACAATGTCGACAGGTTTTTGGGTGGCAAATTTTTGGCGGGTGTAGATTGCGTGAATTGATCTGCAACTACTTCAGAGCTGTCTTCAATACATTCAATAACATCTTCTTGTGGTGGTGCAGTCACACTGTAGCAATGGTCCAATGCAACTTTGCTGTATTCTCCAAACACAGTTAATTCATGTTCTGGCCATTGGACATGAGCATCTCGAGCCTGAACACGCCTCGCCTCAATTAATAGTTCCTCCATAGTGTACATGGACTGGCAAGCAACATCTCTCATTCGCTTCACTGTCTGTGTATGTATAGTTCTGACACCCACGGGTAACTGGAGGAGAGATTGGAAAAGGGATGTTCAGTTTAAACACAAGATAAAGTGTAGTCCAATTGACTGGAAAAAAACATAAAATAGTCCCCAGCACAAACATTTTTTTAAACTTATGAACTGTTTGTAACTAACCTTTTTTTGTTTTTATTTCTTTGCAACTTTTTTGACTCGACCTTCAACATCTGCACGCTGTAGCTCCAATTTGTTTCCGCATGTCCTCCCTTCCTCTTGCGCTGCAACGACTATATTTTCTGTATCCGCATAGACAGCACGGAATGAGGCTCCATCGTCTCCCTGAAACATAGTACTTTCATTACTATGTATCAAAATATTATTATCATAAAACACACGTGAGGACGAACACACAGGTACATCTCAATAGCCAAACACGATTTAAACATTGTGTGCAACAATCAAACGACAAGTATTCGACCAGTGATGATCTATTTTGATGGAGCTGTTAGTATCCATACCTCTGGCTCAGCATGGACTGCCATGAATGGTTGTATTGGAGAGGAGGCATCAGCATCTCCCTGAAACACAGTACTTGCATTAGTATGGTTTTCAATATTGGAAACATAACACACACTTGGGGTCGACGGCACAGGTACATATAAAGAGATAACCACAAATGATGCATTGTCTAAAACAATCAAGGAAAATATATGTATGCAGATTTCATCGACTTATTTCTCCGATTCCTTTACATCTGCATCATCAAAATGGGATTTGTGATTGTAGTGGAAGCTCCGTCGTCTCCCTGAAACACAGTACTTGCATTAGTATGGTTTTCAATATTGGAAACATAACACACACTTGGGGTCGAACGCACAGGTACATATAAATAGATAACCACAAATGATGCATTGTCTAAAAGAATCAAGGAAAATCTAAATATGATCACATTTCATCGACTTATTTCTCTGATTTATTTACATCTGCATCATCTAAATTGGATGTTGTGATTGTAGTGGAAGCTTCGTCGTCTCCCTGAAACACAGCACTTGCGTTAATAGGGAAGAAAGTATAGCAAATGGAATCACGTTATATGATCACGCATGGTGGAGTTGTCAGTATCCATACCTCGTGCTGCTGAAGAATATCTATGGATGTTGCAAATGTAGTGCGCACTTCCGAAAGCTGTTGCGCAGATTCGTATACGCATGGTCCCGCTTCCACTTCCCCTGGAATTACTTGAATGTCAGGCTCCTCATCAAGTGCAGGGGTTGACGCTCCATCAACTGCCTGAAACATAGTACTTGCATTAGTGAGGATTACAATAGTGAAAACATAACACACACCTAGGGTCGACAGCACAGGTACATATCAACGGCTAACCACGAATGAAACATTGTGTAGAACAATCAAACGACAAGAATTCCAGCTCTGATGATGACGCTCGATGGAGCTGTCAGTATCCATACCTCCTGCTGGTGAAGAACATCTAGAAATGTTGAAGATGTGGCGGACGCTTCAGCATTTCCCTGAAAGACATTACTTGCATTAGTATGGATAACACTAATTAGAACTGAAAACAAACACCAGTGGACGATAACTAAGGTGTATATCAATTGGAAAGCACTAACCAAACATTTGGTAAAATAATTACACGATAGAATAAAACTATTACTTGACATGCATAAAACAAGTCTGTAGCGGATTAGCCTAGTGAGATTACCTGATACGCGCTAGAAGTGGTTGATAACTGCGACCACGTCAAGGATGTAGAATGTTCTTGCTTCAGATTCAAGGGATAGTCAAGAAGTTGTAAAGGTAAATTAATGATTGATAATGAAATGCCAATATTAAAAATAGCCATGTAAGGCGACAGAATACTTGAAAAATGCTCAATACAGCACAGTTCCCTGTTCCCATATGTATACATTGCGTTTGTGGGTTATGAAATCGAAAAAGAATATATTGATAAATGTCATTATTCAAAAAACTATACACTCATATCAATATCGAAATTATTACAAGGGATAGAACACCTACAATATCAATTAATCCATTCGGCTACCTACACACTACCGCAAGGCCTAAAGCTAAATCCGGACACTTGACTCACCGGTGACGGAATGTCGACGAATAGAGTGGGAATAGCGTTTTCGAGCAATTTCCGTGTCGTTCGCCGTTTATTCTTCTTTGTTACCCAAGATGTTGTGTACATGTCCAAGGAAAAGTGCCGGCTGCAGATGCGGTATCGATCACCCCTCTTGTCCTGTAAGACTTGTTGGACTCTACTTTCCAGCTCATCCAGTGGATATCCGCAATGTCTGACCCATTCTCTTATTCGATCAACAGTTTTCGGGAATACATGCATTGTAGTGCCTTCAGATTTCGCATGGGTCTTCGAAGGGCAACCGCTAATCGAACAGGCAGGCATTGTTGATAAATCTGAAAAGTAAATATCGACATTATTATACAATCTTCAAGAATAAAGATTTGATACAAAAGTAAATGAATCATACAATGATCAATGCAAGGTTTGTTTTGGTCGCAGGAACTATACCAGTTCATTATGTGCGGCTTAGTATTTGCATAAATTGCAGAAATGTAGAAATGATGTGACTAAAATCTGAACATGTGACTCGTCCCTTGGATGTTCTGTCTTGCACGAGAAGGAAACATGCTTACATTATAGACTGGACCCCCGAAGGATGCAATTCGATGACAATAGACAAAGATGAAAATAAATAGATCTATTGATAGCATAGCAATGAAACTCAAGTCAATAGCAATGAGACCAATGAACGTAGCACTATTGTGTACTCTACTCGCAAATAGATAGAAATTTAAAAATCTGCGAAATATGACTAGGATACATGGCCTTACCTTGACCAACAAACAGTTGGATTCAGCAAGCAGAGCAGTATGTTGCAGGAGAATAGGTGGGTGGCCACAGGTAGCACACTGATGGGTATGCTCTAAGCGGTCACAGAAGTTCACGGATAGCACGACGACGAGCAGATTAGCGTAGATCTCAGTGGTTGCCAGGTAGCACGTTCAGGAGTTGACTTGCAAAGTACAAAGATGTTCTCATGAGACAAATTGTTTATAAAGTATTAGAAACAGGGGAGTGTTTGTGAATGAATGACGTATGTATGTCGTGGTTTTAGGGGGGCGGCCTGCTTGAAGGGGAGGCCTGGCTGGAGACACGGGGTCTGAGGAGGCCATGTGAGCGATGGCCCCTGGGCGTGGGATACCTTTTGAAGTGTACATGCTGTTTGGCACCTTGGCCATTAGCGCCCGTGACAGCCCCCCATGCCAGCGCTCATCCCCGGGTGCGAACCGCCTTTGATAGAGGGGGTAGGGTGGATGGGCCTGGGGCGTGCAGATAAGGCCCAGGAAGACTGCTGAATGGAGACACACTTATGTGGATTGCAGGGGGGCGGCCTGCTTCAAGGGGAGGCCTGGCTGGAGACACAGGGTCTGAGGAGGCCATGTGAGCAATGGCCCCTTGGCATGGGATACCTTTTGAAGTGCACATGCAGTTTGGCACATTGGCCTTTCGCGCCCCTGACAGCCCCCCATGCCAGCGCTCATCCACTGGCGCGAACCGCCTTTGATAATATATCGTTGCTTATCAATAACAAATGCCACATACCAGAGATTCTTGTGAACACAGACCCACACTTCAACCGGTGTATTATAGTGGTCAAGACCCTAAGGCCTGTATAATCCAATGGTAATTGTTAGTATAGATATATGTGTGACTTTTATAGAGACATAACCTACTGAAAGACTTTGAACAAGTGTTATTTAGTGCATGCATTATCGAGAATATGTTATGTTAGCTTAGATAGATAGTGACCACCCTGCTTCACAGTGACCAGACCGTCACCCATTCGGAGCACAGATGTCTGACGTCCATCCTTGAATGGAGACACACTTGATTCATTTAAAAAATTGAAACAACCGTTGTTAAAATATATGTGGTGTTTTATTTTGTATCTTATTTTCATGACACAAAAATACAAAACTTTAAAGATTATACAGGTCAGGTTGCAGCACAGCGAGAGAAAATCCCCTGTACTGACTGCTGTCACCCGGGAACGTTTCTCTAATGGCACGAACGGCACAGACGGGTATCACTCTTCGAACGCGGTGTCCAAGCCTCCCGTGGAGCCACCATGTAAAGGAACGATAGGCCACCAGCCTGTACCACCTGTGAAAAGGAATGAAACAAACTGTTTTTAAATGACCAAGATAAGATTAATAAACGTTTGTTGTCAATGACAATTCTTGTAACTAATGGCATTCTGCACGGACAAATGCTATCTAGACAATGCACACTATTGAACGACTTACATGCGTTACAATGATATGTAGATGTAATTTTGGATAAAGTAGAAGAACATGAAATAGGAGTGGCATGACAAGCAGAGTATACTTACTCGTTACTCGGATTACGAGGGCGAACATTTGCATGAAATTCGTGCATAAGCACCATCATTATTCTCAACACGGCCCGTATGAGGCAGGCTGCCCTGAAGTCTGGCAGCTCGGTGATGCATTGCGGTCGTGGCTCGCCTTCCGAAATGTAGGCCAGGCATCCCGAGTTTTCTCTGCAGCAGCAGTTCTCCTCCTCGGTTGGCATTAGCTCGCACCGATTGCATGTGCACCAGGTGGAGACGCCGTCCATGCGACTAGGCCCAGGCTCTTCATCTGTTGATTCGTCCTGCCAAATGCCGTCCGAATTCCCATTGTTTTCGCGTGCTTCCCTTTCCAGTATTTCCTCCTCGGTATACTCGGGCTCGAACATGTAGGGCATTATTGTAGCCATTGTGTGGTAAACAAACTAAAATAATTTACCGAGTTGGTATAGATGTTCACACGGGCTACAAGCGGCGAAGGTAGCTGACCAGAGCACAGAAACGAGTCACAAAATGCTCTAAGTAACACAGAGAGAGGAATGGAATCGAAAATCTGCTGCTGTGTGTTGTGAAACGGTCTGTTTATACTTATTGAGGAAAGAGGCGTCCTGCCATTTCCATGGCGACACGTCATTAGCTGAAGCGCAGCGAATGTTGACACAAGACGTGCTTTGGTGTTGGGAAATGGGCGGTACGAGTCTGCTGATGATAGGCTCAGGGGCGGGGGAATTGATTTAGTGCCGCAGAAGCAGGTCAGCCAGGGCGATGCGGCAAGTGATAGGATTATCACAAAATGGCGGCTCCCTGGTGCCTGTTTTCGCGTGCGTTTAATGGACGAAAACTCAGGTAAGGTCCATAGGAAAGTTTTCTAAAATCGAGCCACTTAGGCTTAAAAAAACATGGCCGACCCGTAGGGACAATAAAAATGTTTACTAGACCATGCCTTTAATAAAGGTGAATGATCACTAGAATCTGTCGCTAAAACCTTGAAATTAGTACATACATCCTAAATCAATTTAGAGGCAAAGATATAACCAATTATGGAAGTAAGTTCACTTCTTTGCCAAGTGGGACATATCAAATAGTACCCCCGTCCCCCCCACCCATTTGCCTATTCGAGCAGTAGCGCTTCCATTAATCCATGGTTGCTCCAAATGTACCTGTTATCACTATCAGAGTGCTCAGCATCATTTGCCGTGCCATATATTTCCAGTACTCACAGTGTAAATCTCCAGCTATTATTATATGCTCAGAAGTACCATTTACAAACCAGGTAGACAAATGTCGGTCAAACAATCTAGAAGTAAGTAAATTACCTCCCAGTTCCTTTAGATAATTCAAGTAACTTCTAGAAGGCCAGGATGTGTCACTTCCATTCCCTACGCAGCACCGTTATTAATTCTAGTGGCTGTCAAGAGTCCGCCATCCGGATGCCCACATATACCCTTTTGAGCATGTTGAAAAAAAAAACAGAATAACCGTCCATGTATAGTGACTCTGTCAGCCAAACATCTTGCAGATTATGTATATGTTAATCCCTTAAATATATGGACCCCACATTTAATATTTGATCTGAATGGGTTAAAACCACAAGTGTTCCACAATAGTATTTTTACTTAAATCGTACAGAGATTGTATTCTGACACAGGGACAGTGGCAGCCATGGCCCGTCAACCTCTTTTTCTTGTTAAGTATGCACGTTAATGTCAAATTGAACTGATCTTTTTGGACATCCCTCCTTCCCATAGCAGATGTTTACACCTAGACGAGGTTTCAAATCCTTCCTACCTATCTCAATAGATTGAGCCTCATGCGGTGGCAGAATGTCCCACGTATTAGCTCTCCCGGACAATGTCTCACCCAGCATGGTACAAAACACACATTTTGGGCCTAGCATATCTGATCAGCCCTCGCAACCCAACGTCACAGATCAACAACCTGTACTTTAACATATTTAGTAATCAGCTGCTGATAGCTTGCTTCATTATATGCTCTCCACGCGGCTAAAGCCTGTCATAGCCACATTACAAAAGGGTAGAAACCCAAGGCCCACATGCTGTTTTTGTAGCTACACGCCCACATTACAAAAGGGTAGAAACCCAAGGCCCACGTGCTGTTTTTGTAGCTACACGCCCACATTACAAAAGGGTATAAATCCAAGGCCCACATGCTGCTTTTGTAGCTACACGTTGCTAAAAAACGTTATGCAAAATGTCAGTAATGCCCACTAGATTTTGGGCCAATTATGTATTAAATTATTGATTCGACTAGATAAACGGATGCTCATAAACAAATCCTCAGAGGTGGCCTTAGCAACTCTCTGAGACTTTCGTATTCTCTCCAAATCTCAGCTGTTATTTGTAACTAGATACAAAATTACCAGCCATCCTTGTTCAGTGTGCGTGTCGTTATTATTATTGTTCTCTCGCCAAAAGATTTCTTACATTGTCAGATGGTGCAGTGACACTCCAGGATGTCACACCTTCTGTTACCGGATGGATGGTCGTCTCTGCCCGCTGTCGTAGGTCTCACGAAGAAACCGTCTGCTGGTGCCTCAAACCGATGGCAGTAGCAGAAGGGGAGCAAATACCTGTTATGAAAACAAAAAAATTATAATTAGTTTCGCCAGCCGATCTTCATTGATATTACTCATTTTATTTATTACAGCCGATCAGAAACTATTTGGTTGCAAGGATAGTTCAATGGAGTATGCTCGGCTCTAAAATCAATGCGAAAAGTAACGAAATAAATTGAGGCCAACACACAATGATAAACGACAGTTAGTCTACATGTGTGAGGAATGATATGATATATGATATGGCATTTGTAACGCGCCTATACTCGAGTGTTTCAAGGCGTGACGAGGCAGGTGGGGAACAAGGGCAGACAGACAACGATCCTACTAGGCCAGGTGTCTTTCTGATCGCGCATGGGGAAGGGGGTAAAAGTGCTGTACATAGTTAGTCGAATACAAGATAAATAATAGGGCCAGCTGGTGGCAAGTGCAAGGTAAATGCCGGGAGAAGGGGCTGAAGGATACAGAGACAGTCCCGTAGTGCAGCTAGGCAGTGCAGGGAAAAGTGGCTGGGCCAAGGACCGAGATCGGTTAGACCAGTGGACCTGCATACCCATGTGCCCACTACGAACACGTTTTCCTTGCTTTTCCTAGCTCTTCATTCATTCATTTATTCATGCATCCATTCATTAAATCTTCATTCCGGTATAAAAGCGTGTAAAGATTTACTCACATTATATTTGAAATTTCCATTGTGTCTCTTCGTAATGCAGTCTGTAAAACGGACCGTGCTCTTGACAACGATTTTTCGTATACTGAACTAAAATGAAACTCGGTCTAGTTTCTGAATTTTCTGCCTTATCGTCTCTTACGTTATTGCGCACCCCCTTCAAATGTAGTTCTTTCGGCATGGTCCCTGTCTCAAGGTCAAAAAACAATAGACCCTTATACTTCCAGTGCGACTTGTGGGCCTCTTCTGGGCGCGAGCTGAAAATCAAAGCCGCTATCCTTCGCATTCTTTATTTGCAACATCACATAGTAAAGGCATCTGTGAGAACTTGAAGTTTAGAATCCCTCTATGTAGTGCGCCTCAATGTGCAAATGCGAACTGGCTTCTCTCCCAAATGCCACGGCCCGCTTGGCGCGTTCTAAGGCCCCCAATTTTGGCCCCATTGTCTGCAAGCTTTGCAGCCCAAATGGAGACGTTTAATTTTTGGCGGAAGGTCAGGGAAAGTATAAAGTACCACAGGAGTTGAGTTAAAAGTGAGATTTATTGTTTGTTTGTTTGTTTTATTATTTGCAATACGCAAGCCTCCCCTCCATTAACAGTGCGCAACAGTGCGCAGCATTTACATTTACATGAGATGAGACATGAGAAAAATATATACATACACATATATGAGGTGAATAGAGAGAATTCAAAGATGACACCCAGCTTGTTCGCCACCCATGATGGTGAAGGTAGGGGTTAGGGTTACAGGTACACTGTACAATAACATTTATTTACAAAAAGACAATCGTATTGCAATTATTTAAACCGGGATTTGTACTTCACAACCAGCTGTGCTTCGGGTGGGCATGGCACAGTTCCAATGTTCGGTGGCAATGGATCACTGCTCTGCACAGAAACGTCCAAAATTCCATATCTGTGCTTCTCTAACACAGCAACAATAAGGCCTTTCACAAAGTCGAACTGCATTTCATCATAGACTGGTTTGATCACCCATTGCTTACTTCGTTTTGAAAACACCTTAGTGTAGCGAGGCATCCTTACTTTACCCCAAGTCCTAGATTGTTCACGTCCGACATTGCTGTTATGGGCCAAGACCGCTAGTAGAGTGCGATGTTTCATGCCCCGAAAGCTAAAATACAAGTGCTTTGGCCTGTATTTTGGGCACATATTGTGGAACACCTCCAAATCTCCTGTGTGACAGAATTCTGTCAGTCCTTTCAAATCTCTTGATAGAGTTTTGTCGAAAACAATCTTCTCAATGGCTTTGTGTGTCGGTGAAGATGGAATCAACCACTTCTTCTTCCGTGCCTCCTCTGGGGACAAAGGGCCATGTTCACATTGGTGGAAATGTTGATTTTCTGTCCAGCGGTGAACGTTGGTACAGTGGTGCATCAGTGACCGCCATTTTTCAAGTGGTATTTCCACTGACCCTTCATAAGTTTTTGAGCTCCACCAAAGATGGTTGGTGATAGAATGGGACCACTGCAAAATACTTTCAAAACCTTTTTTTTTTCCTGCTGCCGAGATTTTCTTACTGATTGATTTAGCAAGATGCCATACGTCAAATTGATGATTAATATGTGGGAACTGCTCTCTCATTGTCTTGGCAATTGAAACGTGTCTGTCTGTGGCTATGAGGTCGATGTGCATTCCCCTTGATTGTAGATATTCCACTGATTTTATAAATCCTAGTTTCTCCATGGCCACTGACGATGTACATTGTGTTACCTGCACGACCACCGAACTCACAATTTTCTTACTATCCATGTCCTGAAAGTGGTAGGTGCAGTACTTGGCAGAAAATCCAGGGCTGTCGCACTTTCCATCGCCGGCTAGCCTGAATCGTTTGCCTTCGAATGTACTTGCTAGAGACAATTATTCAATTTTCCAAGCATCACTAATGGCCGGAAACAGATAATCTCGTTGGTATATGTAGTACAGCGATTTAGAAATGAAATGGAGTGCCACAAACTGAAAGAAAGCCTCTAACTTTCTAAAACTGGAGCCACTAAAAAGTGATGCAGCTGCACACAGTAGATTGCCTGCTGGCATTTTCCCCAGCATCGTTTGTGCAGACCATGAGAACCTATGATTTAATCAACAGGCGGCATTTAATTTGACGTTACTGCCTTTCATTTGACGAGTCACATTAATCAATGGCTTCCCACATACTTTCCCTCTAACGGAATGCACACATTTCAGCATACTTATAATTTTCATCAAACAACTGTCAAATACAATGTATTTGCTCTCTTTCATTAGACTGTCATCCTGCGTCAACATTGTTTCGGCCTGTGACGTTGTGGAGATTTCAACACATTGGAAAGTAATATCGCTGATATCAAGTTCTGATGCGTCTATGGATGCTGCGGCTGGTTCATTCTCTGTCATTTTGACATCTATTACTTCAACATTGATGGGAGAACACAACAATGTCGACAGGTTTTTGGGTGGCAAATTTTTGGCGGGTGTAGATTGCGTGAATTGATCTGCAACTACTTCAGAGCTGTCTTCAATACATTCAATAACATCTTCTTGTGGTGGTGCGGTCACACTGTAGCAATGGTCCAATGCAACTTTGCTGTATTCTCCAAACACAGTTAATTCATGTTCTGGCCATTGGACATGAGCATCTCGAGCCTGAACACGCCTCGCCTCAATTAATAGTTCCTCCATAGTGTACATGGTCTGGCAAGCAACATCTCTCATTCGCTTCACTGTCTGTGTATGTATAGTTCTGACACCCACAGGTAACTGGAGGAGAGATTGGAAAAGGGATGTTCAGTTTAAACACAAGATAAAATGTAGTCCAATTGACTGGAAAAAAACATAAAATAGTCCCCAGCACAAACATTTTTTTAAACTTATGAACTGTTTGTAACTAACCTTTTTTTGTTTTTTTTTCTTTGCAACTTTTTTGACTCGACCTTCAACATCTGCACGCTGTAGCTCCAATTTGTTTCCGCATGTCCTCCCTTCCTCTTGCGCTGCAACGACTATATTTTCTGTATCCGCATAGACAGCACGGAATGAGGCTCCATCATCTCCCTGAAACATAGTACTTTCATTACTATGTATCAAAATATTATTCGCATAAAACACACGTGAGGACGAACACACAGGTACATCTCAATAGCCAAACACGATTTAAACATTGTGTGCAACAATCAAACGACAAGTATTCGACCAGTGATGATCTATTTTGATGGAGCTGTTAGTATCCATACCTCTGGCTCAGCATGGACTGCCATGAATGGTTGTATTGGAGAGGAGGCATCAGCATCTCCCTGAAACACAGTACTTGCATTAGTATGGTTTTCAATATTGGAAACATAACACACACTTGGGGTCGACGGCACAGGTACATATAAAGAGATAACCACAAATGATGCATTGTCTAAAACAATCAAGGAAAATATATGTATGCAGATTTCATCGACTTATTTCTCCGATTCCTTTACATCTGCATCATCAAAATGGGATGTTGTGATTGTAGTGGAAGCTCCGTCGTCTCCCTGAAACACAGTACTTGCATTAGTATGGTTTTCAATATTGGAAACATAACACACACTTGGGGTCGAACGCACAGGTACATATAAATAGATAACCACAAATGATGCATTGTCTAAAAGAATCAAGGAAAATCTAAATATGATCACATTTCATCGACTTATTTCTCTGATTTATTTACATCTGCATCATCTAAATTGGATGTTGTGATTGTAGTGGAAGCTTCGTCGTCTCCCTGAAACACAGCACTTGCGTTAATAGGGAAGAAAGTATAGCAAATGGAATCACGTTATATGATCACGCATGGTGGAGTTGTCAGTATCCATACCTCGTGCTGCTGAAGAATATCTATGGATGTTGCAAATGTAGTGCGCACTTCCGAAAGCTGTTGCGCAGATTCGTATACGCATGGTCCCGCTTCCACTTCCCCTGGAATTACTTGAATGTCAGGCTCCTCATCAAGTGCAGGGGTTGACGCTCCATCAACTGCCTGAAACATAGTACTTGCATTAGTGAGGATTACAATAGTGAAAACATAACACACACCTAGGGTCGACAGCACAGGTACATATCAACGGCTAACCACAAATGAAACATTGTGTAGAACAATCAAACGACAAGAATTCCAGCTCTGATGATGACGCTCGATGGAGCTGTCAGTATCCATACCTCCTGCTGGTGAAGAACATCTAGAAATGTTGAAGATGTGGCGGACGCTTCAGCATTTCCCTGAAAGACATTACTTGCATTAGTATGGATAACACTAATTAGAACTGAAAACAAACACCAGTGGACGATAACTAAGGTGTATATCAATTGGAAAGCACTAACCAAACATTTGGTAAAATAATTACACGATAGAATAAAACTATTACTTGACATGCATAAAACAAGTCTGTAGCGGATTAGCCTAGTGAGATTACCTGATACGCGCTAGAAGTGGTTGATAACTGCGACCACGTCAAGGATGTAGAATGTTCTTGCTTCAGATTCAAGGGATAGTCAAGAAGTTGTAAAGGTAAATTAATGATTGATAATGAAATGCCAATATTAAAAATAGCCATGTAAGGCGACAGAATACTTGAAAAATGCTCAATACAGCACAGTTCCCTGTTCCCATATATATACATTGCGTTTGTGGGTTATGAAATCGAAAAAGACTATATTGATAAATGTCATTATTCAAAAAACTATACACTCATATCAATATCGAAATTATTACAAGGGATAGAACACCTACAATATCAATTAATCCATTCGGCTACCTACACACTACCGCAAGGCCTAAAGCTAAATCCGGACACTTGACTCACCGGTGACGGAATGTGGACGAATAGAGTGGGAATAGCGTTTTCGAGCAATTTCCGTGTCGTTCGCCGTTTATTCTTCTTTGTTACCCAAGATGTTGTGTACATGTCCAAGGAAAAGTGACGGCTGCAGATGCGGTATCGATCACCCCTCTTGTCCTGTAAGACTTGTTGGACTCTACTTTCCAGCTCATCCAGTGGATATCCGCAATGTCTGACCCATTCTCTTATTCGATCAACAGTTTTCGGGAATACATGCATTGTAGTGCCTTCAGATTTCGCATGGGTCTTCGAAGGGCAACCGCTAATCGAACAGGCAGGCATTGTTGATAAATCTGAAAAGTAAATATCGACATTATTATACAATCTTCAAGAATAAAGATTTGATACAAAAGTAAATGAATCATACAATGATCAAAGCAAGGTTTGTTTTGGTCGCAGGAACTATACCAGTTCATTATGTGCGGCTTAGTATTTGCATAAGTTGCAGAAATGTAGAAATGATGTGACTAAAATCTGAACATGTGACTCGTCCCTTGGATGTTCTGTCTTGCACGAGAAGGAAACATGCTTACATTATAGACTGGACCCCCGAAGGATGCAATTCGATGACAATAGACAAAGATGAAAATAAATAGATCTATTGATAGCATAGCAATGAAACTCAAGTCAATAGCAATGAGACCAATGAACATAGCACTATTGTGTACTCTACTCGCAAATAGATAGAAATTTAAAAATCTGCGAAATATGACTAGGATACATGGCCTTACCTTGACCAACAAACAGTTGGATTCAGCAAGCAGAGCAGTATGTTGCAGGAGAATAGGTGGGTGGCCACAGGTAGCACACTGATGGGTATGCTCTAAGCGGTCACAGAAGTTCACGGATAGCACGACGACGAGCAGATTAGCGTAGATCTCAGTGGTTGCCAGGTAGCACGTTCAGGAGTTGACTTGCAAAGTACAAAGATGTTCTCATGAGACAAATTGTTTATAAAGTATTAGAAACAGGGGAGTGTTTGTGAATGAATGACGTATATATGTCGTGGTTTTAGGGGGGCGGCCTGCTTGAAGGGGAGGCCTGGCTGGAGACACGGGGTCTGAGGAGGCCATGTGAGCGATGGCCCCTGGGCGTGGGATACCTTTTGAAGTGTACATGCTGTTTGGCACCTTGGCCATTTGCGCCCGTGACAGCCCCCCATGCCAGCGCTCACCCCCGGGTGCGAACCGCCTTTGATAGAGGGGGTAGGGTGGATGGGCCTGGGGCGTGCAGATAAGGCCCAGGAAGACTGCTGAATGGAGACACACTTATGTGGATTGCAGGGGGGCGGCCTGCTTCAAGGGGAGGCCTGGCTGGAGACACAGGGTCTGAGGAGGCCATGTGAGCAATGGCTCCTTGGCATGGGATACCTTTTGAAGTGCACATGCAGTTTGGCACCTTGGCCTTTCGCGCCCCTGACAGCCCCCCATGCCAGCGCTCATCCACTGGCGCGAACCGCCTTTGATAATATATCGTTGCTTATCAATAACAAATGCCACATACCAGAGATTCTTGTGAACACAGACCCACACTTCAACCGGTGTATTATAGTGGTCAAGACCCTAAGGCCTGTATAATCCAATGGTAATTGTTAGTATAGATATATGTGTGACTTTTATAGAGACATAACCTACTGAAAGACTTTGAACAAGTGTTATTTAGTGCATGCATTATCGAGAATATGTTATGTTAGCTTAGATAGATAGTGCCCGCCCTGCTTCACAGTGACCAGACCTTCACCCATTCGGAGCACAGATGTCTGACGTCCATCCTTGAATGGAGACACACTTGATTCATTTAAAAAATTGAAACAACCGTTGTTAAAATATATGTGGTATTTTATTTTGTATCTTATTTTCATGACACAAAAATACAAAACTTTAAAGATTATACAGGTCAGGTTGCAGCACAGCGAGAGAAAATCCCCTGTACTGACTGCTGTCACCCGGGAACGTTTCTCTAATGGCACGAACGGCACAGACGGGTATCACTCTTCGAACGCGGTGTCCAAGCCTCCCGTGGTGCTCATAACAAATGATGCTCATAAACAAATCCTCAGAGGTGGCCTTAGCAACTCTCTGAGACTTTCGTATTCTCTCCAAATCTCAGCTGTTATTTGTAACTAGATACAAAATTACCAGCCATCCTTGTTCAGTGTGCGTGTCGTTATTATTATTGTTCTCTCGCCAAAAGATTTCTTACATTGTCAGATGGTGCAGTGACACTCCAGAACGTCACACCTTCTGTTACCGGATGGATGGTCGTCTCTGCCCGCTGTCGTAGGTCACAAGGTTCCCCTAGCACTACTTCACTACGCCACCATGTAAAGGAACGATAGGCCACCAGCCTGTACCACCTGTGAAAAGGAATGAAACAAACTGTTTTTAAATGACCAAGATAAGTTTAATAAACGTTTGTTGTCAATGACAATTCTTGTAACTAATGGCATTCTGCACGGACAAATGCTATCTAGACAATGCACACTATTGAACGACTTACATGCGTTACAATGATATGTAGATGTAATTTTGGATAAAGTAGAAGAACATGAAATAGGAGTGGCATGACAAGCAGAGTATACTTACTCGTTACTCGGATTACGAGGGCGAACATTTGCATGAAGTTCGTGCATAAGCACCATCATTATTCTCAACACGGCCCGTGTGAGGCAGGCTGCCCTGAAGTCTGGCAGCTCGGTGATGCATTGCGGTCGTGGCTCGCCTTCCGAAATGTAGGCCAGGCATCCCGAGTTTTCTCTGCAGCAGCAGTTCTCCTCCTCGGTTGGCATTAGCTCGCACCGATTGCATGTGCACCAGGTGGAGACGCCGTCCATGCGACTAGGCCCAGGCTCTTCATCTGTTGATTCGTCCTGCCAAATGCCGTCCGAATTCCCATTGTTTTCGCGTGCTTCCCTTTCCAGTATTTCCTCCTCGGTATACTCGGGCTCGAACATGTAGGGCATTATTGTAGCCATTGTGTGGTAAACAAACTAAAATAATTTACCGAGTTGGTATAGATGTTCACACGGGCTACAAGCGGCGAAGGTAGCTGACCAGAGCACAGAAACGAGTCACAAAATGCTCTAAGTAACACAGAGAGAGGAATGGAATCGAAAATCTGCTGCTGTGTGTTGTGAAACGGTCTGTTTATACTTATTGAGGAAAGAGGCGTCCTGCCATTTCCATGGCGACACGTCATTAGCTGAAGCGCAGCGAATGTTGACACAAGACGTGCTTTGGTGTTGGGAAATGGGCGGTACGAGTCTGCTGATGATAGGCTCAGGGGCGGGGGAATTGATTTAGTGCCGCAGAAGCAGGTCAGCCAGGGCGATGCGGCAAGTGATAGGATTATCACAAAATGGCGGCTCCCTGGTGCCTGTTTTCGCGTGCGTTTAATGGACGAAAACTCAGGTAAGGTCCATAGGAAAGTTTTCTAAAATCGAGCCACTTAGGCTTAAAAAAACATGGCCGACCCGTAGGGACAATAAAAATGTTTACTAGACCATGCCTTTAATAAAGGTGAATGATCACTAGAATCTGTCGCTAAAACCTTGAAATTAGTACATACATCCTAAATCAATTTAGAGGCAAAGATATAACCAATTATGGAAGTAAGTTCACTTCTTTGCCAAGTGGGACATATCAAATAGTACCCCCGTCCCCCCCACCCATTTGCCTATTCGAGCAGTAGCGCTTCCATTAATCCATGGTTGCTCCAAATGTACCTGTTATCACTATCAGAGTGCTCAGCATCATTTGCCGTGCCATATATTTCCAGTACTCACAGTGTAAATCTCCAGCTATTATTGTATGCTCAGAAGTACCATTTACAAACCAGGTAGACAAATGTCGGTCAAACAATCTAGAAGTAAGTAAATTACCTCCCAGTTCCTTTAGATAATTCAAGTAACTTCTAGAAGGCCAGGATGTGTCACTTCCATTCCCTACGCAGCACCGTTATCAATTCTAGTGGCTGTCAAGAGTCCGCCATCCGGATGCCCACATATGCCCTTTTGAGCATGTTGAAAAAAAAAACAGAATAACCGTCCATGTATAGTGACTCTGTCAGCCAAACATCTTGCAGATTATGTATATGTTAATCCCTTAAATATATGGACCCCACATTTAATATTTGATCTGAATGGGTTAAAACCACAAGTGTTCCACAATAGTATTTTTACTTAAATCGTACAGAGATTGTATTCTGACACAGGGACAGTGGCAGCCATGGCCCGTCAACCTCTTTTTCTTGTTACGTATGCACGTTAATGTCAAATTGAACTGATCTTTTGGACATCCCTCCTTCCCATAGCAGATGTTTACACCTAGACGAGGTTTCAAATCCTTCCTACCTATCTCAATAGATTGAGCCTCATGCGGTGGCAGAATGTCCCACGTATTAGCTCTCCCGGACAATGTCTCACCCAGCATGGTACAAAACACACATTTTGGGCCTAGCATATCTGATCAGCCCTCGCAAACCCAACGTCACAGATCAACAACCTGTACTTTAACATATTTAGTAATCAGCTGCTGATAGCTTGCTTCATTATATGCTCTCCACGCGGCTAAAGCCTGTCATAGCCACATTACAAAAGGGTAGAAACCCAAGGCCCACATGCTGTTTTTGTAGCTACACGCCCACATTACAAAAGGGTAGAAACCCAAGGCCCACGTGCTGTTTTTGTAGCTACACGCCCACATTACAAAAGGGTAGAAACCCAAGGCCCACATGCTGCTTTTGTAGCTACACGTTGCTAAAAAACGTTATGCAAAATGTCAGTAATGCCCACTAGATTTTGGGCCAATTATGTATTAAATTATTGATTCGACTAGATAAACGGATGCTCATAAACAAATCCTCAGAGGTGGCCTTAGCAACTCTCTGAGACTTTCGTATTCTCTCCAAATCTCAGCTGTTATTTGTAACTAGATACAAAATTACCAGCCATCCTTGTTCAGTGTGCGTGTCGTTATTATTATTGTTCTCTCGCCAAAAGATTTCTTACATTGTCAGATGGTGCAGTGACACTCCAGAACGTCACACCTTCTGTTACCGGATGGATGGTCGTCTCTGCCCGCTGTCGTAGGTCACAAGGTTCCCCTAGCACTACTTCTTCGCTAATAAAGGTAAGAGCTTGTAATGTAAGCCAGCAAGCCTATTATGAAATTGCCATTTCTCTATGGTCCCTGCAGCAGTGCTGATGAAATCGTGCTGACTGGTACCTCTTTTCGTTTTATGAAATATTCCACACTTTTGTTTTTAATACAAGCGGGAAAGCGGGAAAGAGCTTAACTGCTGCAGTGACTTCCTCATTTTGGTAAACTACCTAAAATCTATAGTGCACAAGTGTTTCAATGCATTTCCGAATGCAGCCATTTAAACCTAAGTTATCATAGCATTCTAATGCCCTTTCAAATCGTGGTCTTCACACAGACCTCGATTTTCTTTCTTCATTTCCTAATGCTCCTATTTCAGACTGCGTGTACCAATTCAAACGGCATCTACTTAATACATAGGTTAGAATAGGTTTATAGTGACTATATCGAATGTCATTTTTTTCGAATGCCATTTTCTCGAATATCAATTTTGACGAAAAAAAAAATCCGAATTTTCTATTTTATGTTCCCCCCTAAACCCCTGTTTTTTTAAACACCTTTTTTACTTACGAAACCCAAAAAAATATAAAACAAAAAAGAATACATTTAAAAAAAATTTTTTAGACAAAATGTTTTCGAGATCATTACATTTTGAAAAAATGCATTCGAAAATATGACTGGATACCGTTAAAATACTGTATAATAAAAACCTCTTTGCCATTGTAGCTCAATAGATGTGCAGGCCATCGCACAGGTCCATGCTTTTAGTTAGCCAGTTGCAGATGCACACAAGCACGCTCTAAGACAAAGAAAATAAATCCATAAAATATATATAAAATATTTTCGCCTCTCTCCCTACTTTTATTTGTCAATAACTGAAGCCCATTTCTCACATATTTCTGTTCCTTTTTCACGCAAGGGCCATTATTCGAACACAACTGGTAAAGTGGCCGTGCCTTCAGACGTGTTGGTTCTGCTAGTCTTTTATCATTTTCAAAGTGCCACCACGCAGTGCCTCTATGTACAAGTGCCTCTGTTCTATTTTTCTTCACTATAAACTCTTGCTATGCTCTGTCTCCCTTATGTGTCCCCAGTCCGTGTGTTTCATGCTCTTACTGCACTATTGGGGAACCAACCCCAACAGATGGTTTGCTCGTAAACTCGTTTAGGCTCTTTACAAGTTTGCATGTCTGGAAATAAGGTGCCATTAATAATGTATACTGGCACTTTTCCGGACCGGCAAACTACAAGTCTGCCGGTGGGGTCTCTGCTCTACCGGCACGCCTGACCTACCGGCAGATCAGACCCCTTCTGGCAGATAAATGTCTGTGTCACTTGTTCCCAGGTGTACGCACTTGAGGTCAAGTGCTTGACTTTACCTGACCTGATTAACGGGACAGGTCCAGTACAATGTATGAGAGTTAGTCTTGTTACTCTCAGTCACCCTCTTCCTTGGCCAATGTTTGTTTAAAAGGGGGGTTGGGGGTGAAGTTGGGAGCTTGGAGTATCCCAAAGAATGGGATTGGGTAGATGAACAAAAAAGGTGGGAATACTGCGTCTCAACATCGGCTGCTCTACCCCCACTCCTTGAAGACCCCTCACGCAGGTGATCCTCCCACACTGGACCAACCAAAGCAACTAGATCCAAAAGCGATGGATGTGTCCTGGCACCTGGATGAAAAGTCCCTGAGGACTAGCGGGTGACACACCCTTTGGTTTCTCACTCCCTGTTTAGGATACCTCAGTAAAGGCTATCCCCACAAGCTGATGAAGTCATCTTTCGGATCAGCAATAACATTTTCTAGTAGGTTCTTGCTTTAAGGGAGACCAGACCAAGGTCATATCTTATTGCTGCCACTGGAAAGCCCTTCAGCACCATCAATATTCTTTTCAAAATGTGTGCCTACAAAATAGGTAATTGGTCCAATCTAGACAAAGGATAGGTTTCAATTCCATACAGCAACTTGGGAATAATTTTGGCCTCACTAAACCTGTTCACTGGTTTTAACTAAAACCTTCCAAATTTTGTAGCCATCATTTTAAGTTGCGCACCCAATTTAGAGGTACACTCGTTAAACCAGGCGCAAATATTATCCACAGAGGGTCTCGCGTTCATAAAAAAATCCGAGTAAATCAGTGAATCGACACTGAATATGCCATTGAAATGTACACTTCCTCCTACAGTTTGTATATTGTATTTTTTTGGACTTTGCAGGATTGACATTCAGCGCATGGTCTTTCGTATACAATACAAATCTATTAATTAATCGTTGTAGCACAATTCTAGTAGCATCAAAACAGAAGTCATCTGCATAAGCAAGCCATTGATAACACAAATTCTGCAATTTATGGGAAATAAATGATGCTGGAAGCAAAGCGTGCTCAATGTCAGTGAGGTATAGATTGAAAAGACAGGGAGCAAGAACGCATCCCGGTCTTGCCCCCCGGGCAGTAGGTGTTCTTCATGATAAATCAGCCAGGTTATTTAGTCTGACTTGAATATCAGTTCTTGAATATAAGCCAACAATTAACTTGAGCAAACCTGGTGCGATGCCCCATGCTTGTAATTTCTTCCATAAAAGCCCCCAATCCAGGGTGCCAAAAGCCACTGTCAAATCAAGATAGGCGCCCTATATTGCTTCATATTTCTGACCCCAGGCTAATTGCTGAACACGATTTATTGCAAGCCCATTGACTGATGTCCCCATCTGACGTCCAACGCCTGTTTGTCATTTTCATATTCTTCCTGTCTCTGCAACCCAGGCCTCAAGATGACGTAGAACAATCGCTCAAACACCTTACTATCCGGGTTGAGTAGTGCTATGGGGCGATAACTAGAGGGACTAGCTCTGTCCCCTCTTTTAAAAATGGGGACTATATATGCCCTAGACCATGAGGGAGGAAAGAGGTCAGTAGCAAGTATATTAGCAAAGAGAATAGATAGTGCCATAACCCAAGCTCTCCTATTTGATTTAAATACATGTTTGGCTAATCCATTTGGACACAGGGCATGAGAAGAACTAATGGAGTTTAACATGTCAAAAACCACCTCTTCCCCAAAATATATTTGAGTGTTAAAAGACATTTCCTCGGGCCCCCCCAGATGAGTCAGGCCTTTCTGCAAAGACCTGGCCAAAATATGCCACCAAATCTGCCTCTGAAACTACATTGATTAGAGCAAGAGGCTTAGGTGATTCAATGTTATTTATAATTTGCCAGAAAACTTTGGAGTTCTTACCTTTTATGCACATTAACATCACTTCCCCATCCAACTGAAGTCTATTTGCTTTCAATTGTCTTACCCAATTTCTGTAAGCTTGCCCAATTGTTCTTATTCGCTCCCTTATGTCATTAGTCACGGGGTACCCAGACCTTTTCAATTGTAAAATCTGTTGCCGCTGTTGGGACACACTCCCAGGTATCGCAGAGCGATGCTCGAGGTCTGCGGACTTGGAGAGGCCAACTCCCTCCCCAGTATACACAGAGCATTCAGTCAACGGCAAGTTCAAACTGCGGTTTATTACACATAAAAACCAACAGGGATCGCTACAAGAACTCAGAAAAAATCTAGCATGTCACATAGAAAATTGCACACAAAACAGTTTTGTCCTAAAAACACGTCACTGCTCCGTCATCACTTGGGCCTTTCACCAAAAACCTATCGCTGTGTGGAATTGGCGTCGAGAGCATAATAACCTATATGGTCACATATACATGTCATGCTACTGGCTCTTACATGTCAGGTGGCTGCCCTGTCCCTTCCCCAATATATAACTTACTACATTGTTGCAGAGTAGTGGGCCTACCATTGGTTTTAGCCCGTTGCTACCCACCCCTAGAGTGCTAAAACTGTAATTGGCTAGAGCTGATGCCCCGAGGCCTGGGATCCAAAACGGTTCTCAGCTCACTGTGCACCACCTTCGCCTATGAGACCATGTCCCGCTCATTGCAACACTGGTTGCACACTAGTTGCAGTCTGCGTCTGGCCGCCTGAGATCGCCTCCCGTTTCTCGCCACTGATCACTGTCCATTGTCTGCTTCAGCTGCATCACATGTCTAGGGACCACGAAATTGAGCTCTGCAGCTCTGAATTATGAGGATTTATTCTGTTTCTCTGCAGCTGGTCCCTTTGTCGTCTTGGGATTGGAATGTCTTCATATCTCTTGTCCTTGGCTGTGAGCCTCGTCTCACGTGTCTTGCTCCCTGTGCAACCTGAAACAGCCCTGCTCATCTCTTTTTCAGTGATTTGATGCCTGCTGTAATTTTCCTACACCTTATAATGTGTTTTTTACATTGTCCATATATTACATTCCCTATAGGTTAGCTATACGTGGTTTGATCAGTTTCCATATATACTCCAGTATGTCCATGCGATTATTGGTTTTAAGCATCAGCAAGCTCGCTCAGGATCTCTTGTGCCTTGCGGTTTCTGCGTTACTGCATTTTATTATTATTATTATTATTATTATTATAGGTTATTTATAAGATGCTTTATACCCAGAGTTTTCTAAGCGTGGACCCGGGGATCGAACCTGGCTTGCTCTGCATTGCCTTGCTTCCAAGGACAGCGCGTTGCCCCTGAGCTATTTTCCCGAGCCATTTGCCTAATGACAAAATCAGACCACCCAGTTTATGGCGATTTTGCGATTTGCAAAAAACCCACAAAATTTGCTTTTTCCCCGCTATGGCCGCTATAAATCATTAAATGAGCGCAAAAAAGACACATTAGCTTAATGTATCTTTTTCACGCTCATTTAATGATTTATAGCATCCACAGAGGGCTTGCCAATTGCAGCAGCTCGAAGGTTAACACCTCCCCTGGCTCGCTTCATGAAAGACTTTCATGGAGAAATATAGAATTGGTCCTGTAAACCCCTCTCTCCTGGGGTAATAGGACGAGCGAAAAGAAAATAAACCGAGGGGCTTCAGTTCAAAGGTGTGAACCAGGGTTGACACCTTGGAATTTAAGCCCCTCTGTTTATTTGCTTTTCACATGTCTGCTGGAAGCAGTGGCGCAGCACCATTTTCATGGAGTTGATCGGGCTCTAGCCCTCTCCCCCCTCGACACCCCAAAATGTTAGACTGTGGTGACTCAGCCTGGCTTTCCAACAGAGCGTGACCAGACAGAACGGGACACAAATGACAATGGCCTTGCAATTAATTACCATAGCAGCAGCTGGCAATTCCTATACACAGTTATGTTAAAATCAAGTCAATACTGTTGGATTTGCGAATGCTTGTTTTTAGCAGGACTTCAGTGAAGGACACTCATAGAAACTATCTTGGGGAAGGAACCCACGTTTTGTGTTTGGCAGAGGTACTGGACCTCATTGAGTGGAACATAGTTATGCTAGGGAGGGTCTGCACTGTCACCAAGCTTGCCGATACCAAGCTTCAGCAACGGCAGTCTCCCATATTCTCTTCACATGGCAGCAAGCTCCTGTAAAGTGCATTGCTGCCACAGCTGCGCTGTGACCCTCACCAGTAATGTGGCCTGTCCACCGCACTACATGACTTTAAGGACTTAAGGTGCCAGGAAACCTGGCAGGATTCCTGGCAAGAGCACTTACTGGATCCCTTGAGCTTAAGAAGCATCTTGAGGTACCCCTTCCCCCAATACCACAGTGTTGCTGTGGAGAATTAAGGCTTTGGGAGCAACTCACAGAAGACTAGTAGCGATGGACCGACTGTGGGAGCCCCTCAGAGTGTTATGCGCTTTCGAGAGTGCTTCCAGAGGAGCAGGCAGTGAATCTGGCAGAAAGCTGGAATAGGAAATGGGCAGAGGGTGATTTCAGACGCAGGTGACCCACAGTGGAGACTAAGAGCTAAATGAATTACATAAATGCCCTGATATATGCAATAATGAATGGTGGCGAGGGAAGTGCCTTCAGCCTTAGAGGCAAGCCAGATGGCCTGCAGAGGATGCTCCTATAATTCGCTGAACGGAGGATTCTCATGGCTCATTTGGATGGGAGACTGAGTCTTTTTGAGATTATCATATCTACATTGTCATCTTTAATTAAGATACACCTTCCAATTACTTTTTAAGGGGTCCCACCACCCCCATGCCATCTTTGGATTTTCTCTTTCTCCACCGCACTCACCCACTATCTGTACCTAACGCTTCGCTCCCCATTCTTTTAAAATTATCGATTTTGGTGCTGATATGCCAATTTAGGCTGTCAATTCTCTGTTTTTGTATAAAAAAGATGTTAAATGATGTATTTTTCAACGATAAAAAATGAAGCAGAAAATGCAGTTGTGTGCCACAATTTATTCTTTTTTGTGCCGCAAAATTTTCCATTTCATGTCGCAATATCCTGGAGGGTCTGAATAATAAAAGCAATGACAGTATGTGTATGTATCTGTCCTCTAACTATAGAACTGTACGCTCATGTTCTTCATGTATTCAAGTGTGTGTTTGTGCCTCGCAGTGTGGACCGCACATGTGCTTCATGTCTAACACTGCTGTGTCATGGTGTCTCTAATGACATCAGCAACATGGCTTCTTGGTGCTTAGTCCAGGCTGTCCATGTAGGTGTCTCTGACCATGGCTTGCTGCTCTTCACTCATGCATGGATAGATTTGTAACGCACCTGTTCTGTTGGGCTGGCTGAGAGGATACCTCTCAGTGTATGTATCGATCATTGGTGCATTTGGGATTTATACGAAATAGAATGGGTGGTTGCAATGTTTTCTGGCCTTCTGCATGGTCATGAATTTGGTGGGAAGGGGGTTGGCCCCAGAATCCCGACTTCCTCTTCACTGCATTTCCCTCATATGTTGGCCCACTTCTTTATTATACTTGTGGGCATGATTCACCCTTGATTTCTCCTTGCTACCCTTACTAAAAACTCCATCGCATTGTGGCAGCCTCCTATAAAGTTTCCAAAGTCTGAGCGTCTGACAGTTTTAAATCTCCAAGACTGATCTGTCAATTAAAGGTATGCATCTAATATATAATTCACTTTTGTGATTTTTGTGGGATTCCGATACACTCGATTGCATGCACTATTAGTCGCAAGATTCAAGGAACATTTCAATTTTTCAGAGTTCACTCTAGGGGCCTTTTTATTATTTAATAAGATGTCAAATCCTACCTCTCTCATGGTGTGGTCACTGTAGGGTGCGGAATTAACTTCAGACTTTGAGCAAAAGGCGCCCAGCCCGTCATTGACTAATACATAGTCCAAAGTGGATCTCATAAGCCTGTTTGTCCAGTTTGGGGTGGCCGATGCGTCCTGACAAAAAGCCTCATTCAGTGACCATAAACCAAGATCTCCCAAGGACGAAGCCCACCTTCTTCCATTTCCCCTTTTATTATTACTTCAAGCCCCCTTTGTCACACTCTCTTTCCAGGTTTCTGTATTTATGCAGTCAGAATCCAAATCGCCAACCAACATAATATGTCTACCTGGGTCACCAACATACCATTCCAATCAACTATCAACTAAACCTCCCATCCCTTCATGACAATAAACATTAAGCAATAGTACTTCATGTGCTTTACTGAGGCCTAATAGAACGTGCGTGGCCAGCACCCCCCTGCTTATAAGAGATGTTGACTTATTCAGTCATGCTTTGCCGCTCCTTAAGTCGTACATTGAAAACACAAATGTGCGAAAAGCAAAGGACGCCGGAAGGCAGATTGCGACTGAAGACTGTAACCCCTGCTAAGAGTAATTTGCCCGACACTCCCAGTATCAGTCTAAATGTGTGTAAGTTCAGTCAGGAAAATTCCAACAAATACAATAGATGCAGCCAGCCACCTTCATGAAAGCAGTTTTGACAGGAGGGTCAGTCACTCACCATTTCCTAATGACTCCCTCCTCCCCTCCTGCCAAACTGCACAACTGCGTCCACACACAACGCAAACTGCTTGTTTATGTACAGTGAACAATGTATGTATCCACTTTGATATTAAAGTTAGCCAGGAGCACTGCCAAAAGAACACCAAAGGGCAGCTAGAATAGCATTGCTTGTTGCTTACAAAGTAAGTACAATGTCTTACCGCATCAAGCTTTCCGCAACAGAATGGAGGAGGAGGTGGCGTATAAGCAGGGCAAGCCGTGGCGCTGCAAGACAGCAGGTCCCAAAAAGCAAACTGCAGCAGACCACAAGATCCCCGGTGAACCCCTGCCAGACTCCGCCAAACACTTCGCACCACTCTGCTATGCTCGCCACTGCCGGCCGAATGATCAGAGGAAAGAATCTCTGTGCACTCACAAGCATAACTGCCGTGTCAAACTGTGCCTCGCAGAATAGGGATCAGTAGTAGAAATCAGAGGCTGCTTCCGATACAATCCAGCCACAAAAACAAGGTTCTGGTAACAATGTAACCAGCAACTTTTCCGGACTGGAAAAATGGCAAACTACAAGTCTGCCAGTAAGGGCAGGGAACTACCGGCAGGCCTGACCTGCCGGTAGTTCAAGACCCTACCAGCAGAATTTTCACTGATGCACCGGCACTGATACTTATTTCAGCACACAACTAGATCCTGTAGCTTCTCGTTTCCCACGATGTCTCAGGACTGTTGCTGCAGAAGCACTCTTGCTTCCAAGACAGACAACATTGCACTGGCACATCAGAACAATGTAGCTGTGCCTCATCCTGTCTTGTCTCTTCTCAGAGGTATGGCACAACACCTTTCTGCTCCATGTCTCACAAGAAATTAGAAAATATTACTCTCTGCTACTAACATCCCGCTGGTTCAGTGTGCTTCCCTTAATCCTGCCTTAGTGCAGTAGATCTTGTCTCCCCCCCATGACAGGATCTCAGGGATGTCCGTATAATTAATTCTGACCTGGTGCTTTTCATTGACAGTTCTTGCTTGAGGAAACCTATTGGTGTTCTGGAGGCAGGTTTTGCAGTCTGCACCTCCTTTGAAGTGTGAGAGGCCTACCAGCTCCCATCTGTTTTTTCTGCCTAGGTTGCTGAGCTCATAGCTCTCACTTGTGCCCTCACACTTGCCACACAACGCTAAACCATATCTGTACAGGTTCCAGTGCACGTTTGAAATCTCACATGATTATGGCTCCCTCTAGAAGCAAAGGGGTTACCTTACTGTCCAGGGTACCCAAATTCCTACTTGATTGATAAATTCAGCATATGCTGACTGCTATCTTACTGCCTTCTGCTCTCGCTATTGTTAAATGCAAAGCTCATACTCTTTTTGCTGACGATATCACTCAAGGTAATGGACCTGCTGCTTGTCATGCAAAACAAGTGACTTTTTATGACCTTCCGGCTCCAGAATATGTGCCACTCTTTCTCCTCGCTCTGGAGGACCTTCTAGTGTCCCTTTCCATCCAGGCAGAACTCCAAAATGAGGCCTCTCAGGCAGAGGAATAGAGCTGGGAAAATAAAGGTTGTGCTTTGTGCTCAGACTGCTTATGGCGTGATGAATTGGTGGCCCAATGTCTTTCCTTCCCTATGTGGCTAGTGTTCCACACTCAATGTCGCACTCAAGAGAAGGTAAAATGACTGCGAACATTCATACATTCTGGTATACTTATAAATTTCCCAGTGTTGCTCAAAATACTGTAACTCTGATAGGGGAACTCATTTTACAGGTCAAAATGTTCGAAATATATGCAATGCACTGGGTATTTTACTGAACTTTCATTGTGCTTACCATCCTCAGTCATCAAGCTCTGTAGAACGCAGAAGCAGGGATATTGATAAAAGACTCTCTAAAGCTTGTCATGAAACTGTCCTGATGCCCTTTCCTTCATTCTCAAGGACATAAGCAACACTGTGAATAGAACACATGACCACACAAAATACCTATGGGTAGACCATGAGGATGCCGTCTACCCCTCCAACTTCATCTTGTAATTTCTTACTGCAAAAGACTAATGAACATTGTCAGTTCTCATTTTCAGCAAATCAAGGAAGCCCTCCCGCAGCCCCTGGATGTGCCATGCCACAATCTCCTGCCTCGTGACTGGGTTGCAATCACAGTCCACCAGAGGAAAGCAACCCTAGATCGTCGCTGGAAGGAGTCCTTCCAGGTTCTTCCGACTACTTACAGAGCAGTTTATTGCAAAGGCTACGATTCCTGGGTCCACGTGTCACACTGCATCTGCAGTCGAGCAGCACCACCCCTTGACCCTACAGTCGTAACTTTGTCCCCACATCCACATGCATCCAGGACACAAATTCCCCTCTTTAGCCACTGCCTGCTCTTATAGATGGTGATTCTCTGCTGCACCCAACTGGCGATACCAATTACCGAGTTCTACTAATGCCTCACCCTCCTTGAACAGGGTGACACAAGGCACTTCGCATTGCTGTTCATCTTGCAGCCACATAAAACCGAAAACCTGGAGGTTAGGTGCATAAAGTCCATTTTTTGCCAAGAGGGAATTAATGGCCTGTTATGAGGTCCCAGCACCTCAACATTGTCAACTCTTCATGCTAATTCCAGTGATGGCAGATGTTGCACAGAACTGTGTGTCTTCTCAATGTTGCAGTTGTCCCAGTTGGTGCATCTGGCTACTCTTGGCATCTGACATCCTTCACATAGCTGACTCATGTGTTTTGCACATTTGTATAGTTACATGCCATATTTCTTGTAGGCACTGTTGGCGTCTTCAACCCTACCTTCACTATTACCATTTCCATCATCACGAGTCTGTAATGCCGGTTTCATTAGGCTGAAGCCCTTGAGGAAAATTCTCCCATTCTTGACATTTCAATGTCACCCCTCAGTAGTTACTGCTTCTATTATGGGCTCTATGGATTATTGCAACGGCATCTACCTTGGCATCCCTGATTTCATATTCCAGAGGCTGCAGAATTTACAAAACCCTGCCACATGTTTACCCCTGAATGCTCCCAGGCTTTTTCATTCAACGATGCTGCCAACTGAGCGTCATTGGCTTCCGGTTAGAAGCTGCATCAGGTTTAAGGTTCTGTGTATTGCACAACAAGCTATCCACTCTGTTGGCTCTGTATTTCTTCGAGCAAACCTTATTTGCTGAGTCCCCTCGCAACGTCTGCGATCAGCCTCACAAAATGTACTGGTAGTCCGCTGCTTTCGCAAATCACGGTCCGGAGGGCGTTCCTTCTCTGTACTCACTCCAGTATTGTGGAATTCTCTCCCTCAACACTTGTGAGGGATCTCTAGTCATCTGCTCTTCCGAAAAACTCTTCAAACCTTCCTGTTCAAAGGTATGATATTATACTGCTTGACCAGTGTGCTGTCAGCACCCAGATGCCTCTGGGACTTGGTTTGTGCTTAAAAAATACAGATATATACATACATACATACAAGGGCATGCGCTACTCGTCTCCTGACAAGCTGAATACTATAAAGGTTTTCAGTATACGTACGCCCATGGTAACCTCCCATGCAATGGAACCAAGCCACACAAATTGATTTATCCCAACTGAGGATACTGTCCCAACTGGTGTGTCAGTGTTCTTTTCATTTTGAGTTTCACAAACCTTTTCGCAGCCTGTGCAGTTGCATATATGTACCATGTCTGGGCTGCCATCCTGATTGTCACCATCGCTGCTGTTTTTCACCTCATCTCCTGATCTGGGGTAGAATTGCTGTAAGCTCACCCTGAAGGTCGGTGACTTTTGGCGATTATCGGTAGAAACCTGTTTTCGCAGACTGGACATTTTACTTGCAAACGACCTGTCATCATATTTCTCATCCGGCTCATTATGTTGTATTTTACTGCATTTTCCTTTGAACTTGCAGATTATTCACCTATGATTGGCAAATCCGCCTCACACCGAACTAACCCCTCCCTGTATATGTCATGGCAATATGCTGCTCTTTCTAAATGTTTCCGACTGTTCCTCTTTGGGTTCATGGGGTATTCCTCTGACTCCTATATCATTTGATTGGGGTGAAGTCTGTGAGTTTCTTTTTGGACATAACCAACCCCAACGTTTTTGATCATGCCCCAGCCACACTTCCACCATAAGAAAGCACATTGTTACTCCCAGCAATCCTACCTTCAATCCTCTCAGAATAACCCTATCTTACACTCCTCGCGGGGGGCCTTATTGCATTCATCTGGAATAGTACCATGCTGATGGGGTTCACTCCAGAGGACTATCCCTCCATTCCAAACATAAGAATGACAATCACACGTTACAATGCCACTGTTGGGGAAACGGGCTATTACACACCTGCAAGGCACTTATTTATTCTGTGGTCTTTGCCTACCACTGGCTTCCCAAAGGATGGCACAGGGCCTGCACGGTAGGCTTTCTCAAGCCTGCCCTCAGACATGCCATGAACTTTCCCAGCAACACCTATCCACTGCCTAGGCCGAAGCGCTCTGCCACATGGGATTTCTTTGCTGGGGGCTGCAGGAATACTTAATCCTTGGGCTGGCACCGCTTTGAACAGATATGGCCTTCACTCACTATCACTTCTTCCCGAGAAGGTTGCAAAGACACAGCACTGGCTCTCTCTGCATTAAAAGCAGAGGTAATAGCCCTCAGAAATATGGCCTACAGAATAGCATTGGACTCAAATTAATCTTAGCTTCCAATCATCGGCCAAGAATGTTGCTGGCTGGCTGGCTCATGGTCCTTATTTTCCTGGATTCTCCTTGCTTGCTGCACTGCTGTGCACACCAAACTACAGGGTTGCCTGCAGCATATCAAAAGCATATGGTACTAAGTGTAATTAAGGAACATGAGGATATAGAACACGCAGTACAAGGTCAGATTTTTGATCTCCTGCCTATTGAGGTTGGGGGGAGACCGTCACTTGAGTCCCATTCCTGACAACCCGTATATATTCATGCTTTCGTTTTCTGCTCTCTCTGTCCTGCTGCACCGCATGGACTCGGCTGTTTGTATTCGGGGGTGGTGATATATCATACTCTTTTGTGTTTATGGTTATGTGACTGGGACAAGTTAGTACGCTCGGTGTCTTGAGTTCATGGTCTTTACACTGACCAGGGTGTGATCAGACTGGGGGTTGTGGTCTAGAAAATCAGTGGCCTATGTAGGACAGTTCACCAATGTTGAACCATTCCTTGAAATATCCTTGATCGAACAGGGTTCATATATTTAGAAAAGTGCAAAAATTGAAATATGATCCGCTTGTTCTGGTAATGATTTCTTATGCAAAAAGAAGAGTATTGTTCCATCCGTAACTGCAGTGGTTAGATCTTCCTAATTTCAGCCCTTTTTTTCCCTGTGCCCTTTTTCTTTAGGTACTTGATTGCTGCAGTATTGGAAGTCACTGCCACACTTTCATAGGACCATTAGGACTTTTTGTCCAGGCATGTATTCGCAAAGTTCTTAAGAATTTACACGAACTCCGGTTATTTGCAGTTATCAAGTTTTTCAAATGTGTCGATGTTTTTTGATTTTGGTGCATAGCTTTATCCAGTTTTTTGGCAAGCAGAATTAAAGAACTAGGGCCCACTGTAGAGTCCAATGAGATGGGCAGTATTGGCTCATTGTTATAGGTAAAGGTGTGCGGAATGAGCAGGCCTATGCCAGCTAGTGAAAAATAATATGCTGCACTAAGGGTTTTGTTGGAAAGGTAGCAGAGGAAATCTGCAGCATCTTCCAAAGAGGAAGGATGGGTATCTTCACCAGATAACCTAATAGTTCAAAGGACACGTTGAAATCCTGGATGGCATCTATTCGCATATATTCGCAGAAAAGGCTGAATTTAGCTTAATATCCAATATATATGACTTTATACACAATTGAAAATGTATGTATTCTTTTTTTATGTGTGCCTTTTTTCCCACACTTGCGCAGGTGCCTGTGTTTGCTTGTTCTTTGGGCTTTGTCATGGCTAGTACAATTTAAGAGACATTTTACAATAAAGACATCATAAATGTTTGCTGTTAGGACTCTATGGGAGTGGGGACTCAGAAGCGCTGGTGCCGGTGCTTCCGTAAAGGGTCTGCCTACCGTGGCCGCTGCACCCGGCAGGGTCAGACCTGTCGGGCGCAGCGGCCATGGCAGGCAGACATGTAGTTTGCCGGTCTGGAAACAAGGGTGCCAGTTAGCTTACCAGCACCCTTGTTTCCGGACTGGCAAACTTATAATGAGGCCCTATGTCTTACTGGTTTTAGATACTGTTAGATATCTGGAATATATAAGTTTAAAATGAAAATAGATGTGATGAAGAATTGTGTGAATTGTTTCGTTTTAAAAAAAATTGTTAGAGCGATAAATGTAATACATTTGTTATTGTAATATTATGAATTTTTATAATATTGAAAAGTTGTATATCAACCATAACAATAAATAAAAAAATAAAAATACACATACCTGATATTATGAATGGGGGCATCAACTTTCCCTCTCCTTTCACACGAAAGATGCTTGACAAAGAACACGGCAGAAATATTTTTTAGACAATTCTCCCACGACGACCACGAAGAAGTTCACATCTCCTAGAGAGCATAAGGCTTTTTGGAACTTTCCAGACCACCTAACTACATGGATTGAGAAATGCCTCATTTTATCTTCCTCTCAGTGACCAACAAGCATGCAGGTAAAACCTTGAGCGCCACGGGAAGTGGTAGGACCTCCTGCCTAATTTTGGCCACAAACCTTATGTAGCTTGTTGCGTTTGGAAGGTGAAAATAACCTTGGTTAGTACTGGTCTCTGCGTCCTTTCACTTAATTATAACTTGTTTATATAGCGCTTTTATCCAAAACACTTTACATAGCACATATTTACATACATTATCATTACCCAATTGAAATTGGTATTCACTTTATCAACCTCGGAAGGATGAAAAGCTGAGTTGACCTTGCCAGGTGTTGAACCTGCGACTGGCAGGTCACAGCAATGCGCACTTAACCCACTGAGATATCTTACCAGCATGATCTTAATTACACATAATCTTCTTCTTCTTCTTCTAAATTACCGAATGCGTGGGCGGACCCACGCAGGCGCTTCCCCATCCAATAGGATGATGTGCACCAACCCACCAATCAACACATAGCCCACATAAACTCACAACTCCTGCCACCGCCCCGTCTGTCTCACAAAATCCAACAACACACTGCTCCTCCTCCTGCCTCTCACCCCGTCACCTCCCAGCAAAGCCTTCCCACTCATCTCAGCCACACCCAGCGCAGACAACCGAACCCTCATCAATTCTCTCACCACAACATGTCTCTCACACCTAAGCAAAAAATGTCCCACAGTCTCAGGCACTCCACACACTGCACAGTCCCTCGACTCACGCTTCCCCACTCGATGCAGACAGTCATTCAGCCCCACATTCCCTATCCTCAACCGATTCAGCATCACCTCCTCCCCCCTCCTCCATTCCAGACTTCCCGCGTCCACCTTCACCGACACTTTCCCACGGACACCAAACATCCACCTGCCCTTCACCCCACTCACCCACCTCTCCTGCCACTCATCCATGACCCGTCTCACCACCACAGCCTTCACCTCATCCACACTCAAAGGCAACCTCACATCAACCGTTCCCCTCCTCATACCTTCACCCGCCGCCAGATCCACCAACTCATTACATAATCTTGATTGGTGTAGCCGGGGTGCTCTGGGTGGGGCCAGTGCTGGCCATAAAAATTCAATAATTCACACCGTGGTTCAAAGCAGTTGTACTGCAATCTGGAGCTATGTAAAACCAACAAATCAATTCCGCAGCATCCACATGAACACCATATGTTATAGAAAAAAGTGCATTGAATCTGTTTTCCAAACAAACAAAATACGGCCCGCAAACCACTGATAGGGAATTACAAACGGTTTCCATTTTTGCAAAATTGAAACGGTCTCATTCACAATAGAAATCTTCTCCTGGGAGCAGGGAACACCGAGGCAGCTTCCTTTGTTTTATATTATACATAGGTGAAGTGGTTGAAGTGTACCAAAAGTAGTAGTGGAAGTATGTCCTCTACTGGCCTGACCCCCCGCTCCCCACAAACACGACGCCCCCTCCCACTCACAATGCCTACCCCCAAACACATGCTCCTGCTGTTTAAGGGAACGTTTGGTGCAGGGCGCTCAAAGTGCAAGATTCAACTTCCTCCTCCTACACGTTTGTTTTAAAATGAATCCATTCCGGAACAGTTTCTTTTTAAAATTAAAGTAATTTAAAAAAATAGAGGAGCAGTGCTCCCGCCCACTGCGACCACTGCATAGGTGTCTTTATATAAACATGTTCCTCATCATGAGCACTGCCTGGCGGCGGCGGCGGCGGTCGATTTGGTCATCCCTTCAACTAAATATTTTTCAGTGAATTTAAAATGCTTTCATAACAGAAGGTTAACCATGATTTGATTCAACAAAGCTTTTTTCGTGAATTTTTGTGTTTTAATGATGTATTCCATCACTTTCTGTCCATGGCAGGAGCCACTGTGTCCCATATGTGGGCATTGGGCTTAGGCCAAGCGTCGTGATCACCCCTGCACTGCTCGCTGGGCCTGGCCACGTGCCATTCCTTATGGTCTTTAGGGCATGCCGAGGGCACAGTGGTACTAACCGCCAACTTCTCATCCAAATGTAATGTCAATCCACCCAGCTTTTTTGTGTGCTCTCTTTTACAGCCTTTTAATGCATATTGATTGACTGATAGTTTATTTGTATAGCGCCTATACACAATGTGTTTCAAAGCGCTTCAAGGCAAGGGAGGTAGCAAGGGAAAATACAATGGCATTCTTACAAAGCCTTGAGACATTAAGAATGTGAAATTACTATCGTACTAGGCCTGGCGACTTTTCAGATAGTGCGAGAGCTATGACAAAGATAGGCAAGGGGAGTGGGGGGGTTAGGAGATCAGCCAGACAAGAAACTATCGTACTAGGTCTGACAACATTTCTGGTAGAGCCAGAGAATTGACAAGAGGTGCAGGGGGGGGGGGGAGAGGAACAAAACAAGTGACTATCTTACTAGGCATAATGACATTTCAGGTAGTGCTGAAGGGGGAGAGGGGAGTAACAAACCAGGAGGGAGGGGGAGGAAAACAAACAGCTACTATCGTACTAGGTCAGATGACATTTCGAATAGAGTAAGAGCTATGACAAAGATAAGGAAGGCAGGGGGGGTGGGGTAGAAGTTGACAGACAAGCAACTATATACTAGGCCTGACAGCATTCCTGGTAGAGCTGGAGAATTGACAAGAGGTGCGGGCGGGATGAAGAGGGAGGAGGAGAGGAACAAAACAAGTGACTACCGTACTAGGCCTGAACGACAGTAGTGATGGAGGGGGAGGAACAAACAAGAGGGAGAGGGAGGAAAACAAAAAAGCTACTTTCGTATTAGGTCTGATGACATTTCGGATAGAGTAAGTGCAAAGAATATAGTAAGGGGTAGGGGGAAGGGGAGAGGGAAAAAAGATAGGGAGAGGAAGAGAAGACTGAGAAATGGTGAGTGTGGTGAAAGAGAAGAAGAGGTAAGCAGGAGGGGCAAGGGCAGGCACACAGGCAGGCAAACAGACATCACAAGCATAAAGCAGTAGGGGTAACCAGAGGTGGGGGGCCTGCACAAATGGCACAAGTTTGCATAAAACACAGCCAGATTTGAAACTAAGCTAGATGCAAAAAACACAGCCAGATTTAAATAGCAACCAGATCAGAAGCTAGCAGTGGCTGCAAAAAACGCAGTGCAATCAGAAGTGCAAACATGGGAGACAAGCAGAGAAGGAAACTGAGAGCCAAAAGAGGGTAGAAACGTGTCCAGCGGATGGAATTAACCAATAGTTACGGAGGTGTGTTATTGAAGTCCATATTTCATAGTAAAGTGAGATAGCAGCATCATGGAAGTTCAAGTGCAGGGGTGACAAGAAAATACCTCATGTAGCATTCTGGTATCGGACAGGGAGCAGACAGGGCCAAGAAAGTGGGCCTTTGAATCAGGAGGCCGGCTAAAGCCTGCCGGTCCCCGATAGTCCACTAAAGCATGCCAAGTGCCCAATCCTTGTACAGAGAGGTCAGTAAACACACACATAAGCAGCCTTAGATGATCAGAAAAGGAGGTGGCCATCTTGGAAAATGCAGCGAGGTGACAACAAAGGCACAGAAGATGGAAAAGAGCCCAACAAGCAAGGAATGGTCACAGGAAACGAGGCGGGGAAAGCCCAGATTTTTACCTATTTTCTGAAAAATAATGTAATTTCTTTTTTCAATTTCGTTTGTCTTCATTTTTCCCCATAAACGATGTTGAGCTATTTTCAAAGGGTCAGGCAGACTCATACCTGTGTGCAGAGTGATCCAGGCAGTTGAATTAGCAGGAAGCGCATTGCGTGCCTGTAATAGCTGGTAGATGGAGAGGACACACACCAAATGCTCCGGAGAGGAGCCAGCAGTCGAGCAAAGAGGAAATGTGGGCCAGGAAAGTGGGCGTTTGAATCAGGGGGCCGGCTAAATCCTGTTGAATTTGTTGAAATGCTGGAACCTGAACATGATCATGGTTTGACATCCGTTTCTATAATGTTCCTTGAAGAATGCATCAGTTAGCCTGTAATTGGCGGGTTGCAATACTGCGTCATTCAAAGCCTGACACTGAAGGAGACAATTACTTCACCAACTGTCATTGTTTCTGTCACACAGCCCTAAATGACCCTGCCTGCTGCTTGCTGCATATCTGAGCATCTTTTCATTCCTTTCATTTTGCTTCATGGCACTAATATTGCCTTCCCTCATCCTGCCTCACCCTTCTAGCTGCCAGCCCTTTTGCTGCTTCACGCTGCTGTTCAGCCACTTGTCGCAAATTTACTGCCCTTTATTCCTGAGCTCTTCTCCCTTCTGCTGGCTTACCTAAATATTATTAATAACATTCCAAAAGACAACAAACCACAGCTCAAAAATTCAAATGAAGCTATTCTTGCTCCTCTTACATCTCCCTCAGCTTCCAGCTGACACGATGATTCAGATAGCAAAGAAAGTCATCTTTTATTATGAGAAATGAACAATGAGCAAATCAATACGTAATTAAGCCTACATTCTCTACTTCCGTTACTTGATCTTTTTTTCATATGCTTTTGGAAAAAGTTGGAAATCAATCGTAGCTTCTCCATAAAAGTAATTGAAATAATTCAGATACGTATTGTGTACTTTCTCATCAAGGGAGACCCCTTTTAAGTCTGCAGTAGCGTGATCTTAACATACAAAAGTACAATTATCAGTAAATTAATGTAAGCATGTTATGCATCACCAATACAGACAGATTCCGTGTGGCCGGTGCAAAAGATTCATAGGTTTGTACCTGGCATAATGAAAGGATGCTTTCTTTCTTTTTAATTAATGCACATACCGTGTGTTACAGTGAATTGAATTTTGAAATAGGTTTCTCGGAATACTAGGTCGAATTAAGGTAATTCCAAAAGAACTAGCATCCTCATATACGCATTGACCATAATAGGGAGCGGTTGGACTCGCCCAGATGCCTGCGGGTTCACGGCGCGGTAGAAATAAATAAATAAATAATAATGAACAACGTTCCCTCGTAGAACTGATCAGGTTACACTGTATTTGACAACGTAATGATTCAGTCAGGCGACGACGGCCATTCTTAATTAACATTTCAATGTATATGTAGAAAACCAAATATAAAGAATACACAGCCGCATTAATGATCCACTAATATACAATCACTGTATAATTTAATCAACAGCTCATATTATTTGTATTTTTTCTCGGAAGAACATACAGAACAAAAACTAAAGTAACCCACTTACCTCAGACCCATCATCAAATGAGAGCTTTTTTTCTCAATGTGTTTCCATTCGTGCAACAAGGATACAGCAGCTTAATTCAACTCTCTGTTTACTGACCTCTCTGTACCCTGAGGGAACCCTCAACGTTTCTCTGATTCACGAGATACCAATAAACAAACGTTCGTTGTCACTGAATCGAATGCAATGATGGGAATGATCTGCACAAGGCTATGAATGAATCGATTTTGCACATTACTAAATATGTTTTGTTAAATAAACAAGCAGAGTAGTATAGTCATGATACATTGCGACCTATCAGTTTACATGAGAAAGATTAACTTATTTGTGTGCTTCTTCTCCATGTTTCTCCCACCCCGGCCCCTTCTTTCAATTTTTTACACACACTTACAATATGTTATTCTATGTAAATCAAGATATTGTAAATTAATCTTGAATTTGGCCTAACGGACTCTATGGCAATGGGACTTACATTTTACAGGCGCCTGACTTCCCGGGCCGCCGGATTTGTAATCTTCGAGTGGCAGGATTTGTAATCTTCGAGTGGCACTGGGAAGTCAGGTACTGATAAAATATCACGAGTCCGGCGGCAACCCACGGGAAGCACCAGCAGGGTTACCACCAGACTTGTAATGGTGCCCAAAGTCCCTGCTAAAAATGAACTCCCAATCTTTAGCTTCTGAAGTATCTCTAAAATAATTAAAATGCTGATTTCTCAATTCGTTCAATTCTATACATTATGTAATTAAATGTCCCAGGGTCTCAGTTTCTTCACCAGAGAAACGACATATTTTGGCAGGCTCCCCCAGCTTCAATCTTAAGGCCATGACTTCACGGGTGGTCGAGAGATTGAAACGCAATCTCAAAAACCCTTCACGTATTATTGTGCACGGGAATCGGCACAGGTACTTTGGCAAGCAGTTAAACGCTCTCAATTCGAATTCATTGTTTTAAAAAATCGTACATCTATGACACTCAACAATCAGAAGGCACCAGTCAAATTTCCCTAACCTCTTGTATGCGTTGTCAACAGCTTGGTTTCCACACTAGTACCTCTAGATTTGCTTGACTTAAGTATGATCGATTTAATATCCTCACAATCGAAAATCATATCCCATTGCTCACTCACAGGGATTTTCCAAGTCTGCACCTGCCCCCCACCCCCATCCCTTTGGAGAATAGTGTTTCCATTATCCTGTAAGGCTAACTGATGGGGGCATAGATTACCATTTAGGAGAGCCCATATACCTGCACTGGTTTTGGAGAGAGTACACTCAACATTGATTTCGCATACCTTTGCATCATAATGTACTTGTGACTTTTCATCAAATTTGTTAACTTTTGCTTTAAATGTTTAATTTCAGTCAATTCCCTCCCTTCGAGACTGCGCAACATTTTGAATTGCTCCCCTAGTCACCTTTTTTTAGCTTGAACTTTGGGGTCAAAGAGATGCCTATGTTGCCACACCGGGCGACACGTAAGAGGGTCTTTTATCACAAACTGGTTTAGGATGGTGGGCTAATCATGTGTCTGTTGGTCGTTCTCTATTAGCATGGTGTCAAGAGTATCAAGAGTAGAACTAGACCACATAAAATGTGTCCTTCCCATGTCCACAAATAGATTTCCTCTACATTCATCTTTTACCAGAAGAGGCGTCAGAAAGGCCCAGCTTGTAGTAACCAAGTGATGGTCGCTTTTTTCTGCGCAAGCACCACTAGGTCCTCCATCTACCAGTATAGCTCCTGGGAGACGAACACATAGTCCAGTGTGGACGAAAAAGGCCCCCCAGACCAGGTCACACACCGTGGAATGTCTCCCGGGAGCCTACCATTAATCATTAAAATGCCCCTGATCTTCATTAACTCCAACCACACCTAAACATGATATAATCAGGTCACTCATGATAATTGCACCTGATATTTGTGAGTCCAGCGCACAAACATCGTGCAGGGCTGTTACACTTGTTATAAAAGTTTCTGTGGTTATCGCTCATGGGATCTAATACAAATTCAGAAATCCCGCTGCATCGCCTTCCTTTACCCTCCCGGCAGACCACGATAATTTAGTCAATTGAACAAACATATTTGGGGATATTGATCTTTTGATATTGATATTTTATTTCTATTGCGCTCATACAAAAGTGTTTCAGAGCGCGAGAAATGACTAGGGGATCAGGAATAGACCCACACTGTTCCTACAGGCTGCGATAAGGCCTGCGGTTGGTCTGCCAGCTCTTCCCCTAATGGCATCAACCTGTACAAGATAGGAACAGAGAGAAGCCATGTTTCTTGCAATCAGAAGACATCCAAAAGGCCTAGAGCGCTGTCCAGCTCTTGGAAGAGATAACAAACCCCTCTAGTGTACCAACTTCCCATATGGATCTTCATAGGCCTTCCTCCCCGCTGAAGTAATGGAGTGGAGCAGAGTAGTGCGGCTTGACAATCTTCCCTTGCAGAGATGCTTCTCGGTTAGAGATGCTGTGAGTACGCCTTGAGTTGCTTTCCTCTAGTGGGGCTCGCTTCGAAGTCTGAACGCTGCGAGAGCTCTGGACGGCTAGAACTCACGGCCTCCTGCGAAAAGATTCCGAATTGACCGGTGAACATCCAGCCTGCTCGAGTGAAGATCCCTCTGGGATCGGTTGCTTGATGAGGGTGCCGCCCCAGAGCATTGTTCTCACCTGGTTTAGGTGTGAACACAGGGGCGAGCTGGCTGCTTGAGCCACGTGAGTGGTGGTTGGGTACTTTTGAGTTGTGAACATAGTGCTCCCCAATTGGGGTAGCTGGCACTCAGCTTGGACCTTGCTGCTAAATGCTGCTTTGTTATCTAATCCGGCAGCAGCTCCGTTTATGGTAGACAGTGTTGGTGTGTGGCACATCCAGTACCAAGCCCCCACTTTGGCCAGATCAATGCATGTGTGCAAGTGCTTGGAAGTGAGAATACAGGGGATGTGCTTGGAAGAGTTTCATGGTTTTACACAGGGGTCAAGTCCTAAAAGTTAAAGTGGGGGGGACTCAACAAACGCAATCGCATGTGACGTTGCCAGAAATTAGCATATCAAGGTGAAATATGCACATTTCATTAAATTGGCTTTGTATAATCACCCAAATTGCATAGGACGAATGGCATTTGCCTTTCATAAAATCAACACACAAACAAAAGCAAGAGAGGATAATTTCTTGTAATAGTGTTTTTGAAAACGTTAAAATGTGTGCATGTTTTAAACTCCAAGAACCAATACAAATGTTTTCCCTGGGACTTGCAGTAATGAAATGGGACATTTCATCTCTAGTTGTTTTCTATTTTTATTTCTATTTTTCGTCATTTTATATAGTGGAGTGGTGAAAAGTTCGGCCTGCAAACTTGACAACTGCGGTTTGATCCCCGAAGTTAGCTGAGTCCACCCTCTGAATAAAGTGGGTGGACTCCGTGCCCCGCGTGTACCCTCGACTTGAGCCCTGGTTTTACAGCTTTGTAGTAAAGTAAGCAAAGCTAGGCACTGACACATTTTGACAGCTAATTAACACTTCTGGACAAGGCTACCGACCCGTTGGCTTGGACGTAAGCTCGTTGAACTGTAAGCAGCTTATATTGAATGGTGCCTGCTATGACCCGCTGACCTATCTCAGGTAATCTAAGTCAATAATCTTTGCGTAGAGGACAGGATGTCCTATGCTTACACCTTGAAAAGTGTAATGCCGGTTAAAAGTGTGAGGCCATAGGCTGTGTTGGGCATTTCAAACAAATCTTCTAAGCCCCCTCCTAAAGCAAATAAGACAAGAGCCTCACTAAAGTCGTCTGACCAGCTCCAGAAAATGCCTGCCGTGTCAAACCTGAAGGACATTCGTCACTATTTACGTGAAAAAACCGTGGTGCAACACGACTTGGAGGCAGAAACGTTACAGCTAACCCATTTCATTGAACATTTGTCCTCATCTCCACTGTGCTCGGTGGCCCGTTTGATATCATTTGATGATGTCTCGGACTCGGATACTACTTTAGGAGAGTTGAAAAAAGCGGGCGCTTCTGTAAACCCTGGTGATAAAGATCTCCCTCAAACCCTGCAGGGGCCTTCTCGGTTTTAAATGAGCACGACCAAGGTGGTAGTCATCAGCATTTACAGACAGAAGCCTGGAAAGTCATGGCACAGGTTTACCCTGTCAGCGATTCTGTCCCCTCTCCTTTGAAACAAGTAATACCGCACTCAGGGTGGAGCTTGCTTCTAGTTGTGTGGAGGGCACCTGGGAGGGGGACACGTCTTAGACGTTTATACCTGAATTGGCGATACTAAACACCGTGGAAGCTGAACACCTGATTCACACTCTAGGAAATAATGTGGTCTACTTTGCATTGCCATGTCTGGATCGCCTTAGTCTGCATTCCTTGGGCCCGGGCATTATTCTCATCATTAAGTGAATCACTTTGCATGCGCCCCAACTGGACAGATTTTATTGTCGTTGTAACTATTTCACCCTGGTTGACGTCAATGGAAAAGATGGCGCATTGCCCCTCATATTTATTTCACCAAGATTTATTAACAACAAAAAGGCCTTGCAGATGAGTAATGACGTATCTTAAAATGATTCTTCTCCCTGACCAACGCCATGGTTGTATCTTGCTCCCCTCCTATTCTGTACCCTCTCTTCCTCTGTTTTCTCTGAGCAGTTCTTTGCTGATACAGGTAAAGTTTTCTGCTAACCCTGTGTTAACCCCAATCTCCGAGGGAACAACTGCCCCAATGCTATTCATCACTGTATGGCAATGAATTGTTTTATGAAGAACGCTGCTTTAAAGGGCAATGTCTACTGACAATTTACAATGGCCCATAAACATTCCCTCCTCACACCACCCTCCATTTTCTGTCAGCCAGCAACCTTGAGGTCCACTTTCGCAGTCACTGGTAGCTTTCTATCTTTAATTGCCACATTTGCCCCTACACCTGTTCACCCTCTTCCAGATCCTTCCCTGCTACGCATTCCATTTAGCAAACACTGTGATGAAGAGCTTAACCCCTCCCCAACCCCCCCAGGAAACGTAAGCCTGCAGGAAGGGTTAGAGGGGCATTAGGAGTGGGATGCACCTGGACCTCTGATTCACGAAATTGCATATAAACCCAACGCCATGCATTCTAGACATTATTTGGCATAAAAAAGGATTAGTGGGACATGTGGTGCTAAACCCGGTTTATGAAAACAGCAGCATAACACGTGAGGCTGTACCCTAGATAAAATGACTATGCCAGGTATATAAGGCATTAACTAGCATTACATTGCATTACTGGGGTATTTGAGGCTGCTCTTGGCATATGATGGCATCATGTGGACACGTGACATTTATTTATTTATTTATTTATTTATTTATTTATTACATTTGTATAGCGCACAGCAGCCCTTAGGCATTGAGGCACTGTTACTTGAGGGGAGCTTAGTTACAGGAAGAGGGCACATGGGGAGAAGCAGTTGTACATTGAGCAAAAAGAGCAAGTATAAATTAGGATACATATAATATACATATGAACATAGGTGAATAACATCTATGTGGGATCACATTTATGTGGTGAACAGGTAGATTATGGCTGTAGTTAGTGGCATGTTTCAGGTGAAGAGTGCTGTTTTCATGGCTTCGCAAAATGTCACGAGGGAGGCCTCGCCGCGTATAGAGGGAGGTAGGGCATTCCAATGTGATGGTGCTAGGTAGAGGAAGCTGGAGCCGCCTGCTCTAATTCTTCTTACCATCTGCACACAGAGCATGTAGGCGTAGGGTGTCCTAATTGGCCTTGTGGAGGAACAGGGGTGAATCCTTTGTGAGAGGTATTCGGGTGCATGGTACTTTACATATGGTGACAATAGCAGGCATTTGAGACATTAACTGGTATAATACGGCATCACCGGGACATTAAATGCTGCACATATGATAAGATGGCAGCACCTGGACAAGTGAGGCTGCAACATGCATAGGGTGGCTATTCAGATATATGACATTAACTGTCATAAACAGGATTATTGGAACTCTGAGGCTGACCAGCACTTGACTATGGGAGGCGGTGCTCAACATATTATAACCAAGCCACGCATTTGAAGTATTGTTATCTGATGGCATTCCTGGACATTTCTGCTGCAGTTGACATATGAGGACTCATGTACTGCCATAACATGGCAAAATATTGGAGCATTTGGAATTCACTTAGCATATGATATCAGCAGCTGGAATGTCAGGCTGTCCCTCGTATATGACAATTACAATTGGGAATTAGGGCATTGATATGATGTGAATACCAGAGCATTTGGAAGTGCCCTTGACATATGACAGCAGTAGCTGGGAATATGAGGCTTTACCTTACGTATAATGAATGACTCGACCGGTTACATGTCTTTCCATTGAATCTTTTCCATCAAAGATAAGGACCATCACATTTTTTCCAAAGAAAAAATGTGCCTCGAATTTTTTATTTTATTTTTGGGGGCCCCCTAACCCCTTGTTTTTAACCCTTAAAAACACACCCCAAACAAAATGAACCCTTTACCCCACAAAAATATGCAAAAATATGCATTTGATGCATGGAATTTTTTTTCGATGGCAAGTCTGCATTCCAACTCGACCTAGCATGTGGGCTATAAAATGGCCACGATAGATGTAAAAGTGGCTTCTGACTGTTTTTGCAATTGTTTGTTATTTTATGAATTGTGTCTCTTCCAATGAAGTCATCAGGGTCAGAAATCAAGAGACACAACTTCCTGTGATGTTGTCAGGCCAAAGGTCATGTAGTTTCTCTACCTATGATATCATCGGGTATGTGATTTCACTTCGGCTCCCATTGATTAACAAATCAATGTCACTGCTCCCTTTGGATCAGAAACAACGATCTCCCTCCACCCTTAAAAACGACTACATAACTCGTCACACTGAGTGTTCCTTGGACTGCTGGTGTGCTGTGTTTTGTCCTATTCAGCCTTCTTCCTTTTCTTACCACTCCACTATTATAATGTATGTTGTCAACGTCTCCTAACTGCTTATGTACGACTATTGTGCTGTATATGCAGTCCATGATTTCAGGTCAAAAAATGCTTGCTAACTAAATAAGTGTCAATAAGTGTTGACGAAAGGCAACGTTCCTTCTTTTGAAATATAACAAATCCTGGGTGATTGTTTTTTTAAACATTTAAGCCCGGAGAATGCATGATGGACGGAATTAAGGAATACTCACATAGAACATTCTTCTTGGCCAGTTGCTTTGGAAGGGATGCAGGTGGCCATCAGTGGTGGAATGAACACAGAGAACAGATTGGATTTGAGACCTTGCCTGAATCAGGGATCGCCTGGTTCCTTTTGAAGATCAAGATCCGGACACGTTACATGCTAACTAAAGCAGTGACTACTGAGTGAGACACAAGTATCTCCACAAAGTCTTTGGCATTGGGCATTCCTTTTGGGAGATGTTGGTTTGCTCTGCTGTCTTTTAAGATGAAATACAGTAATTCCTTTTCTGCAAATAACCGAGCGAGGGTCATCTTCCTGGGATGCATAGAGACGTTGTCTGCATATTGACTTCCCAATTCCATTGCACGTTTTCTTCTTGACTCCAATAGGTTTTACAAAACTTTTTACTCTGCATTTGTTAATGCTTAGTCTGGAAATCTTCCTAAATTATACCAGAAGAGGAGTAATGAGGAGTTGTCCTGGCTGATTCCAAATATTTCTAAAATGTATCTCTTCTCAAAATGCCAGCTTTATTCCCTGTAACTGGATTCTAGTACAGCCAGAGACGTCTTTATGGGAGGGCAAAGGTGGCACGTGCCCCGGGCCCCCACCATGAAGGGGGCCCCAAGAAGGAGCCTTATTTATTTTTTTTTAAGTCAGTTCCCCAAGTCAACAAAATTAAGCATTACACATCACTATGGTGTGCTGCTATGGCTAAACCTACTTTCTGTCTGTTGCTGAAAAGCACATTTTGTTCTGATCCTTTCTTCCTGTAATGCTATGTCCACTGTGGTATACACAATTTGCGTGGCACAGCACCTGTAGCATTCTCACCTTTCTGTGGGGATTAAATTGATCATGTGCAATAGCCAAAGTTGAAATACATATTGATAAATGTGAGTGCCCCGATGGTTCAGAGGATAGCTCAGTGTGTTAAGCACTCATTGCAGAGATCTGCGTTCATATGCAAGATTACAATACCAAATTCCAGCAAGGCCGACTCAGTGTTTCGAATGTATGAAGTTGTTAAGCCTGCATGTATATGTACTTTGTTATATAGCACTCCAGGTGTTATCATCACCAATGTACCTGTACTAGATAGCAGTTGCTATATAACCTAACATAGTGTCAGTATGGTGAAGGTCTAGAAATTGGTTTGTTTAGATGAAGAGTTGTAAAACCTGGGTAGGCACCTCCATTGATGACAATAAAGTGTTGGCGGTGTTTATGTATCCAAATTCCAGACTGTGAAACCAAAGTACTCATGCTTGGATCCTGGATTTACCAGCAGACAATACAGTGATCCTGGACAAATGTTATATCACTGACAGTACTGTACTGCCTTCTCTGAAAAGGTTTGGTTCTCACATAATGGTGGCATTGTTTGGCCAATTACCTGATCTTTCCTATCATGTAGTCCATTTGAGTGGAAGGAGTTCTAGACAGAAGAGAGCAGACCAGATATTGCAGGATTCTTACAAGCATATTTTAAGGTCTGCTTATGTGACAACAAAACGGTTTGCTTTTTTGTACAATTCAAAGGTTTGTCTGCCCGTTTTTAAATACCATTGCACACGCCTGCTTTTGGGGTGTTTTTAAAGCTTTACAATACAAAAGAGAAACCTATCTGAAATCTTTTAAGATCTCATCCATTAGTATGCTGGTATTTGTATACTCTCCTTGATGATGGAGACAATGAAGCTAGAATCATTCCCATTTTGCATAATATGTTTCTATAACGTTTTGTTTTGTAAATTGTTTATATTGGGTTATGCGATTTTCATATTTTCAAAGTCAGTTCTGTAAAATGGGTTTATTTTAGTTTAAGGTAAAAACTAGAAAATAAATTGGGAAAGAGCAGAAATTGCAGAGTATGTAAGAATCCCAGCTTCACCTCTTAATGAATGTGTGATCCTGGGTATCTCATTTAATCTTGTATTTCCTCACCTGTCAAAATTGCAAGTCCCTAAATCTTTCAAAATTGTCAGCCCTTTAGAGTGATTTCGTTCTCAGAGTATGATCTTTAAAAAAGACTCACCCATGGTTTCACTGGCTATATATGGAGTTGCTTTCTCTATAATGATAGTGCGCATTGATATATTACACACCACAGCCACCTGTTTATTTGCTCTTGAATGGCAACACTGCTTGAAAACCATGTCCCACTTCTAATTTCAGTCTGTCTGGATAGAGACACCTTCCTGGTATCTTCAAATCGTCATCCACTCTCTTTGCTATGGTATGTGTAGTTTTATCCTTGCTTCCCTTGGTCTTCTGTATCCATGCTTGAGCACTTTTGCTGTCTCCGAGGCAGCTAATCTGAGTCATTTGACTCTTCTGGATTATGAGTACTTTTGTCATAAAATCTGTGTCCTGCAGTTATACTATGTCCAGTATACCTTCCATGTGGCTGCTATTGATGAAATGTTTGCTGTACCTATGCTTGAACGCAAGTACCCTCGTTGTAGACTGCTAATGTTGCCCTTGACGTGCTACTTTTGTATCACTCTGATTACAACAAGAATGAAGAGGGTAAGGCATCTGAATGGGAGTTTACCATGCTTATTTTCATCTCTGTGATGCAGCATATCAAGCTATGGGTTGTTATCGTGATACGGGGTGCGGCGCACTAGATATTCTATATCCATGAATTCCTTTGGTCTGTTGGAGGGGGGCCCCAGAGGTGTCCGTGCCCCAGGCCTCCAAAGTTCTTAAGATGGCCCTGAGTACAGCCCACGAAAACATTTCAATCACCTTTTCTAACATATGGAGCTGTGCTCTGGAAGTTTTGAATAATGGGGTTTAAAATTCACATTTATTTGTGTTGGTATCATATATTAATTCCAGTTCAGATAAAGCATCCTAACGTTTTTAAAATGTACATGGGTGTTTGTAATGGTATAAATTGTACATTTTCTATACTTTGCCCTTATGCCAATCCAGGTACCAGGTAAAATGCGTCTAAGCCTGCTGATGACAGCTTGAATGTGTGTTTCTTTAATCTCAGACGAGCTGTTGTTTGTTTTGTACAGCACCTTTGGAAATTATTACAAATGTTATTTTGTTAGTTTAAAAGTGACTTTCCACATGCGCCTTCACTGGAAAGTCTGTAAACTAGAAAATATACTTGTTTGTATGTCCTGCCTATCTTGGAATGAGTAGAAAACTAAACCCTCAGGTTTTCTCTTAATGTACTGTGCCTTCGCAACCCCAATTTTACTATCATGTCCAGATGGCATGTCATCAACCTTGTCAGCTGCTTCAAAAGTCCTTAAACTTCAATTTTGGCTGGCAGCCATACAAGGAGGGTGGGGGTCACCAAGGTAATGCTGGTTTATGGTATGTCACGGTTTAATTACATGGCACACTCCAGTCAGGGACTCCTTCCCCGACAACAAATGTGGCATACAATAAAGCGCTTTTAATTTTAAAGCACAGGTTTTATTATTTGAGTAGGCCTCCAACCCATCTCGCACTCAACCTCCACAAACACCCCATGTCACAATGGACCAGGAATCAGGCTAGTGTGTAGCAATAAGATGTTTATTAATGTGATATTTACTGGAAAAGGAAAATCAAACAATTTTGCAGCCACTACTGTTGTGGTACACAATTGCACTAACCTCTACAAAACAATTCAGTGAAAATATATAGTTACAATTCTCACAATCTTTAATGGCAACACAGAAAAAGAGCAATTTTTAGAAAGAGATAACCCCAATGGTCTAGCACTCCTCCCTGCAACACTCACCCCCAAAGATTAGCCAACTTGATTCCTTTGAATGGAAGGCAGTGGCAAGGAGCAGGGATAGAGAGAGAAAATCGGATTTTGAGTAAAGCCCACCACCCTAAGATAGGAGGCCTGCTAAGAAAGTGAAAACCCGTTTTTGGAGCAAAACGGCAGAATCAGATTTTGATAATTACTCACACGGCTATTCACAACTACCATGGGACAGAATAAAAGGAAATTCATGTTGCTACACTTGAGGAGATAGGGAAGCTCAGACACTACTAACCAGCACACCAGAGAAACGTGGAAATAATGTAGGAAAAGTGATTTTGGGGAGAAAGCAAATGCAAAAGGAAAAATACAAATGGCAAATGGAAATTCATTTTACACTGGATTTACAATGACAGGCAGCTCAGGGAAGGGGTATAGCTCAGAATAGGAAAATCGATTTTCATTGACAAGGACAGAGACACATGACAGCTAGGCTTGTAGGCAAAATGGATTGCTCTGAATGGGACTACATTTTGGGGTTTTCAATGGGACGGATGCAAATAGGAATTTGTGGGGTAGGGCACACAAAACACGGGCAAATTCGGTTTTCAGTTACAAGGAGACTAATGCTTTTGAGGTAATACTTCAATGACTATAATTATTAAAGAAAGACACTAGAGACAAGAGGGTTAATTCCAAATTTTAACCAACTTGTAGTGTGAATTTCAATGGGGGAATTCATTGTTTTACTTAAGCATATGCTAAGGATTTACACAGACACTGAGAGGTTTACCAATGGAAATATGCTAACGTACACAGACTAAATACAGATTCTTCTATGGGAAGGTGACTGAATTACACTAGCAATGTAAGGTTTTCAATTGGGTTTTCAATGGGTTGCCAATTGGGTTTCAATGAGGTTTTCTATGGATTTTCAATGGGTGCAATGCTACAAAAAGGAAGAGCTTATGCAATTTAGGGCTGGGGTTATTTGCTACTTACAAAGGAAGCCTTTGTTTGGGATTCTGGAAAGTCAACTGGATCTCAGAGCCCTCTGGACAGCTGGGCAAGGGGTCTGGTCACTGCACTCTCCTTGGTATGGTTCAGCCGCCTCCTCTCCGCCCTCCTTCTCCTGTCTCCCCGGATTCTTGTGTCCCCTGACTTAGTACAGTCCCCCTTATATAGCCCAAATGACATCATTCACTTTACAATCTATGGCGAGTACTCTATAATTACCCCTACCCCCAAGATTGGACAGCTTATCATTCCTCTCTCTTCCCCCTGGCATGATTGGTTCAAGGGAAGAGGGCACCATCTGCCTATTGACATTTTACTACCCTTCTTTGTTCTCTTGGCCACCTTTTGACAAAAACACAGTTATGTCTCATAACTCCATATTTCTACTAGCTCCTGACATATGCATTAGATATGCGATTTGAGGGGGTCATAGGGAATTAGGTAAGCCAATCACCAACTCTGTACGAGGTAGCATGACCCTTTAGCACATTTTTGCTGTTTTCATAAAATGTATAATAGTTACGACTTTGCAAATGATCACGCATATTTCCTAATTTCACCTTCCATCTTTCCATCAAATCTCATGCTTCTCACATCTTCTGAGAAGCCAGAAACTATTCTTAACTGGCCATTTCAGACCCCAAAGTCCTAGGAAAATGCACTATAGCTCTTACAAACCACCTGGAAATTACATAAAAACATAGCATAAAATGAAATTATTTCTCATTCTAATTGTAACAAAAATGCCTAAAAATGGACTCAGTCCTTTAATGTCAATTTGGAGGATCTGTCCCACTCTGTGGGAGGGGCGCTTTATCCCCCACAGCTGGTGACCAGAGATTTTGATTTCCCTCTTTGAAGTTGTCAGTTTGTCCTTGGTAGTGGGTGCAGGAGGAACTCACACCTCCCAGTTAAGTTTTTAGCCACACGGGCTTTGTTTGAAATCCCTGAGCCCTGCCTTCCAGTCTGGTACAGCAGGGAATCATAATGCCCTCAGTACATCACCTGCCCTTGTAGGCTGATTCACTAGTAGCTGCGACTTTCAGTGAAGAGCGGGGCTTTCAATTATGGCGTTTCCTGCCTGATCCCAAAAAACATTTTTTTCCAGTATTGTGAGCCTCTTCCAAGGTGATTGAAGTCTTGTGGGTGGGAACATTATGTACATTGCTTTAGTCAACCCCCTCCTCACAGCATTTTTCACTGACATTTCTGTGCGAGCAAAGCTATCATTTCACGGTGGCTTTTTAAAGTAATTTCTTTACTTTTTTTACACATGTGTACACTGAAGTTTGAACTCCTATCTTGTATCTCACTGGATTCTTTGATTTGTCCTTTTTGAGTGATTTGGCATTTGCTGTTGGTCCATTCACAATGAAAGGTAGGCCCCCTTCCAAGGGGTTCTTTGATTTGACAGGGAATAAAAGAAAAAGCCAAGCCGTTTTTCATTTGCAAGGTTTTAAAGGGCAGATATTCAAGTGAAATGAAAAGCAAAAGCCTTGTCTGGTTGTAGGATTGCAATTCATGCCCCTCGTGTGAATGAAAAGTACAATAAGGCCGTTTTTGATGCAGTGCATGACTTCATGTCATTCAAGTCGAACAAAAGCAATGCAGGCTGTTTTTGGATTGCATGGTTCCACTGCTTGCCACTCATGTGACAGGGAAAGCAAAGCACAGCCGTTTTTGGTACATAGTTTCAATGCGGTTTTTCAGGTGGAGGGGATTTCTGGTTAGGGCCTTAAATGCAGCCCCCATGTATCGCCTGATCCAGCTCACTCAGAGGCCATTGCTTAACAGTACCCCTCCCCCAAATGATTCCACAGGTGAGGGTGGATTTGGTTTCTTGGGATACACCACAAAAAACAATATTGAGGGACTATAAGTGAGTGCTTTCTCTTCTAAATTTAAAAAAGACGGCTGCAAAGTGATTGCAATCCACTACAAAGTCCTGTCTGCAGAATAGGACTCTGCAAGGCAGAGCTGACATCTGTAGGAGTGGGCCTTTTGATCACTGGAACCAAAAGCAGGCCCACCCTCATGTACGCACACTTTGTCCGTAAAGCAAGTTTATTGTACAAATGGCCGGGAGGGGTTAGATGACATCAAAGAGTCAAACTAACCTGTCTTCCTGAACCACACAAAGAACACGCATTTTATACAATTTGCAACAGTTAAAACACTCCCAAAGGTTTTGTAACAGAGTCAACGCCCTACACATGATTGGTTAAACCTATACAATGTAACCATATTCCCTTCAGTGCCCACACTTCTAATTGGATACATTAATCTAAGCACATCCTCTTTTACTTATAAATGCAGTAATAACTGGTCTATAATGTGATTACTTAGAAGCTGGAAGTAATACCCAGCTTTTCACCATATGTCTCCCTCCATGGGATGGAGGTGCCGCCTGGTCCGCCACCACCTACCGCTGATGGGGGTAGCCCATCTTTTGAAAAAATATATAGGTCCTGAAGAAGATGACCCCAATCATAAAGTAATCAAATCCTGTCGACCACCAGTTCATGAGTTCTCTCATGAACATGACGATGTTCACTCAATAGAGATCGAACACACTAGATCAATCACTAATCCTAGATAGGCAGCATGGCCCTAGTTTCTTCCCTAAATTGAGGGGTATGTGTTTTAATATATTCCAGAACAAGGTCTGATGTGTGATAGGCCACTACCCAGCTGGTGATTAAAACTACATAGAAATTCCAGGTAGCAGGAACCTTTCGTGACATACATCAGAGATAAGATTTAAGTTTCACTGTCTCCATTCACACTTGATTCTGGTCTTTTTATTGTATTTAAGTGACATATGAGTGTATGTATTTCTAGATGATGGAGAGCCTTCTCACTATCCCTATTAGATACGCGGCACACCACCAGCCTCCTTGGGAGAGCTTTGCCCGACAGGGTCAGGGTGTTCTTTTGATTAGGGACAGTCTGCATGTGTTTTGTGTATTTGACAAGAGCAATTTTTGCTTTAACACTTTTTCTCCAAAACCCGTTTAGCTGTGCTATAAGATTGTGTTCTTAACGGTAGGAAGGCAATAATTAATGCAGCTTTTTAGCCTAACCCTAGGTTGTTTTGTATCAGCAGTTTTGACATTTATCTTGCTGTACACATGCAATTCAAAAAATGGTTCAACTAAAACATAAACAGCACTAAAAATAATGCATATCTCATTACCATCAGCTACCCTGGATTCATGCTAAAATTACCATATTATGTCAAGAGCGCTGTCACCCCAGCCACCAGTATGGCACGCACAATTCAAACTTCTCTTTACCTGTGGGACCCTTATCAACTATTCCAACACATCAGAGAAGATTGTGTCGACATGAGAGACAAGTATGCAATATATTTGTTCACATTTTTGAGGGAATTGCATGGTTGGTCTTGGTTTCATCAGCACTACATTTATGGATGTTGGGACAGAATTCCATTTTGGGGTATCATTGTCCCATTTTATTGGACCCCTAAATGTTGACCTTTTTCCTGATAACTGAATTGGCTTTTGGACTTTAATTTTGTGGCCAGAGAAACTTCTACTGAATCCCCCTGACAATGCCACCCTTTTGATGTGCTGTCCATATGGCTCCTATGACAGGGCTCCTTTATAAGCACCGATTTTGATCCATGTGTATTCTATTAGTCTACATTTGTGTTGTAGGGTTACCTGAATGTAGCTGTAACTTAGTTTTGGCTTTACTAGGGATGCAGCCAGTTTTACCACATTAGTAGTTCAATGTACTAGTATGGTAGCCTTTGGGGTAATTATGCATATTTTTAAGCCCTGCTCATAGCCATTTTGTTTTGGGCCATCTCTCTGTCTGTGGGGACCATCCAGCAGTCCTACAATGGCGGCCATGTAACATGGGCTCGATCTGAGCACAGCCCTGCACTCACTAGAGTGGTTTGAACTGGACTCGCCTGGATTTCTGTCCCAGATTTGCTCAATGCACATCCCTTGTGGGTGGACCAGAGTGGTTCATGTTTTTTGGGGCATTTTGATTGGTCACCCACCAAAACCTTTATATGTCTGCCTGGTGCATGATTGGAGGGATGGAATAGGTTAGCCCATGAGTGAATGTGCATATACAGAGGAGACTGTGCCTATTCTTCTGAATCTTACCTGAATTGCTGCAAGATTGCCACAATTATGGGCTACCGGTTTACCAGTGCCAGATTTGGCTGTAATGGTTGCACCATTGTTCATTCATTTTTGCCCCAGTTTCTTATTTTGGCTGCTGGAGGTTCTTCTTGGGCTACTCCTCTTCTCCCTCATGGTCCTCCTTGATGGATGGACTGGCTGTCCCATGCTGGGAGTATTTCAGGATCACTGCAGTGTTGGCGCCTCATGAAATCCTTGTGGAGCAAGCGTCTCAAAGTAGGGAGCTTCCGTAGGCCAGTTCCATTTAAAGGTGGTGGGTCACCCCCATTTTACTGCAGTTCTCTTTCGGTTCATCCCATCTGGATCATCTCCATCTGTTCCACTCGTGGTAGGTCAGTTCTCTGCTGGCTGGCTGGCTGCACCATACTGCCTCTTGAACTGCCTGGATTGCCTTGGTCAGGATCCTACGCCATCCTGATGTCTTCTACATCACTGTTTTGACCTCTGGCTGGTGGGTCATCATAGTGGCTACACCAATTGTTATATTTTCATCTGTCTCGGGAATTGCTGAGCCTATGCAATGAGACCCAATGTGATAATCAGTAAAAATGGGAAAAGGTACAGCCTCAAGACAGAGAGCACCTTTACATATACAGAGATTGAGTAAATAGATTTGAAAACAAGGCCCAGGTGTCAGGGGCCTGAGTGCTGGATCCTATCTCTATCCCAGTAAAAGGAGCCCCACACTTATCAGGTCCTGGGGTCCTGAAATATTCTTCAGAATCCTCTTTTGGGATCCGCTGGTCCTGGAGTAGTTTGGTGTTGCAGGCTCCCTCTACCATGGTTTGCCATCGACTTGCTTTGGACCGATTTATGCTCTGCCTTCCTTCTCTGGCCAGTTAGGTCTCAAACTGGTTCTTTCCAAGGTGAGTCTCCATGGGCATCCTCTGGGGTTGATTGCTACTTTGTCTACGCCTGTAAGGGAGAACAATTACCCACCTGGCTTTAACCCATAACCGCAGCTAGCCTATGGTCATTGTCCCATTTATCCCCATGGAAAGCATTGTACAAGTTGTTGAAATGCATAGAAAAATTAGACACTGTGTTAGTCCAATTTTAATATCGCACAGAATGCAGGTTTCAATGCCTTTTATTGGATTCATTGAAAGCAAACAAGGAAACAAAACATTTGCTTTCGATGTCCCATAGGCTTCTTCGACAGATGTTGCAGAGTAAGAAAGACACAGTACAGATCATTCTCAAAAAGGAGGATAAAGAAGGAATATTTAAATCTTTATTTGCTGAAAGAACAGCCAATGGAATGTGGGTCTGGAATTACTGTCTTATCTAAAAGACCATAAAAACTGTGAGAGAAGGGAACACATAACACTGACATATTGAGTCAAGCTACTTACAGAGCCTACTTTCACTGCAGGAAGAGGGCCTTAGAGGTGTGTCTGTGTTGCACTAGTTTTACCCTTCCCGAGTCAGAAAAGCAGGGGCTAATAAATAAATATTGGGTAGCAATTGGGATTTGATGTGCTCACTGTTCTGAGGATCAAATGTCCACCATACTCGGGTTCGCTATCATTAAAATCAACATAGATTTTACATATCAGTGACATGCAGTCAGTGCCAAATCAAGATAGCATTGAATATTGCAGCTCACGACCCTGTCATCTGATGGCCGGTGTGTTGTGGAATAATGTGATGTTGCAAACAGCGATATTGAGGGAGACTCCAGAAAAACCTCCATAGAAGACTTGCACATTTAACTTACTTGTAACCTCATTTCTATGCAATCAAATTGGGAACCAAAGGTCAAAGCAGCATGGCTCTAAAGGACTTGGAAAAGGTTTACTATGCTCTGCTTTGAACCAGTGGCATTGTGGGACTTGGAAAAGGTTTACTATGCTGTGCTTTGAACCAACCAGTGGCATTGTGGGACAGAGATGTCTGCTTAGTTAGGGAGAGTGAATTTCTTGATGCGTGAGCGTGTTTCTGGAGATCTGTATCTACTGTCAGCAGTGGGTGGAAGAGTTCAGCAGATTATGACTGGAAATTCAAGCTCAATTCTCCTAAGAAGACTTTGCAAATAATCTGCACCTTCTGTCTAAAATAACAACAATATCCCTGCCATAATGCACCCCCCTGATATTATGCAAGACCTGGAACGAGTATTTGTAATTTTCATGACTGCATATCACACAGTGCACTGTACTGCATACCATGGGTTCATTACAAGTTGGGCAGTATTCCGGCAGTAAATCTGCCGGCATACTGCCCAACTGAATGATAGCTAACAGCACTTGGTCTGGCCGAATTACCGCTGAATTCTAAGTGGCGTTGGAAGAGTTCATCCCCATTGAGAGTCCGTTGGACTCTATGGGGCATTTGTGTTGGAATTACCACTGGGTAATTTACTGCTGCAGTAATTCCACCGATTTTGCCGATTTTCAGTGGGAAGTGGGTGGATTTACCCCCACTCCACGGCCATACTCGTAGGATGGCAGTGCAGGATAAGTGGCAGTAATTCCGTTACTGGCAATATTTTCACACACTGCCATACTCGTAATGAGCCAACATCTCTCAAGCTACTCCCTAGTGATGCTCCACTTCCCAAGGTTGAAGCAATACCCAATGAAATCATTAGGTCCAGATGGAAATAACTCCACAGTAGCTCTCAACTCGCTGAGGGCTTGCTCGTCCAGAACGGATGGCTTGCAACATGGTGAGTTCAGCCCTCTTTTCCAGCAATTCACTGTGGACTTTTATTCATGACTAAAACAACTCACCAATTTGGTGTGTTTTATTATTTTTTGTGAAACTGCTTGGGGAAGTGTGCTCTTCGGGAGCATGGGTTTGTTGTCATCTGTCTTCTAAAATGGTTTTAAATCTACTTTTTTATTCACAAGGCGGTGTCGGGGGGGAAATTCTGCCGGGGTCGGCCGGGCCGTCCGCAGACCTCCGGGCAGGGAGGCCCCAACTCCTCCCGTATATCCCAGATGAGATAGAGTATGAGACACACGCAAGAAGCAAGGTGACTCTGCTGTTTATTAGACAAAAACGGCAGGGATGGGTCAAGGAGCGTACGCGTCCGTCCTGACACACACACAATCGTAGGGCTCGCAGCCCTTTTTACCTTAGTATGACGCGCTACTTGCGTCACCTTGGAAAGTTAGCAAAAAACCTATCGCCACTCTTAATTGGTTGCTCGAGTGGTAGGGTTAGTATAGCACACGTATAGAGAACAATATTAGTGGACAAGGGTTAGTCAGGTGATATATCTGGGTTGTCCCTACAATTAGATACATGAGAATTGTTACATGAAGACCCCTGATGATTGGTTAATGTTAATGGCGTCAGTGATAGGAGCCCCATGTTCTGATTGGTGCGCCCGCGAGCTTCCCAGCCTGGGACCATCGCTGTTCCCAGCTCTCGGTGTACCTGTCATTTGCAACAATGTTTCACTATGGGTACGTGCAGACAATGTGAAGACTTATTCATAGCTGGAAGACCGACTACTCCCACTGTCGCAGATGTCCATTGAGCCTTTTAATTGTATCTGCCTATCTCTTGTAACGAGGGATCCAGACGCCTTCTTCCTCCTGGGCTTGGCATCCTGTCAGGTTCGGCTTGGTCACGTGAGGTGGGACCGTGTTTGAGGCAGAATTCTGCACAATTAATATTGTTTTTCCACTGTGTGCCTGGTTTAATTTGCAGGTGTGACTTTAACGTTGGTGTGCGGCGTGCGAGGTTGCAACATCGTGCCCTTGATGGTTTGCTCTCGGAATGTGTGTTTGCAACATTGCGACCTTGGCTGTTTGCTTCGCCGGGCTCATTCTGCAGGATCAGCAACCTGACTCTTGTTCTTTTAACGTCCATGGAAGCTCTTGCTTGCGGCCTACTTAGGCCTGGTGTATAAGTGGAACCGTTTGGTGCACAGGCGCTTTAGGTTACAGTACCATATTGTCTTATGACCAGTATCGTGTCTTCATTGTATTTCTCATTGTGGCACCTGGTTTTAGGAGAAGCGTAAGCAAGCTCTTTTAGATGAGTTCATGATGCGTCTTGCGTTTCTGCATTTTAAAAGCCTATGTGGAAAATAATAAAGATGCACGTCCGTGAGTATTTCTGTCGCCTACGTCATAGCACTGGGTATATTCTTCGTGTGGATTGGTGCGGGAGTGTCCAGTGTGTATATTTGTACAGGTGTGCTGACCGTTGGCCAGGTCGTCATGGCATCTCTAACGACGTGTAGGTTTTAGTCTAGTTGATCCGTGCCGCAGGTGTCGGCATGGCCAGTGCGGGCTGCTGGGCAGGCAGATGGACACATCCGTATGTTCCTGTACCAGGGTATTTGGTCGTCTGGTAGATGGGCAAACTCTTCTCGTGGCGGGTGTCTGGGTCGTGACCCTTTAGGCCAAGCGCGAGAGGTGAAGGACGGGAGTCTGGTCTTCCATTCTCCCACTTCAGTCCCCCCTCTGGTCGACTTGTCGACCACAAACATATACTTTTCATTATCTCCTCTTACTCTGCATATCTTAGTTATTCCTCCTAAATGTCCATAGTGGTTCACATGATCTTCAAATGACCAATACATATATTCACAGGTTCCTCCAGGAGTACAGTATACCCATTTCCCTATGTAGCTCCTGGGGTTTCTTGGGTTCTCGATCTTCACCGATGGTGGGTCCAGATGGTTGGTGATGATCTGGTTGCGCAACTTCTCTCTCTCTTGTATTATTATGCCTGTGTGTTGGCCGTCATCTGCTGGCATCAAGGGGTGCATACCGACCATTTCAAGCAACTCGTCAGTGGTGCGTGCCTTCCGGGCCTTCCAAAATCTTATTATGATCAGTGTAGCTCCAGCCAAAATAGTGCAACCAACTATAATTTTCAGTCCATCTGACAGCCAAGATGGCATCCATGACCATAATAGTGAAAACCAGCTCTCATCCTTGTTTACACCGTTACTTTCATCCATCATTTTGGAGTGCATCTGGGCCAATTGTGAAACTGCTTCTGTCAGTGTACCATTGTCAGCATTGTTGGCAGGAATGAACGTGCAGCATGATTGTCCTATCTTTGCGCAAACTCCTCCTTCCATGGCTGTGAGGAGGTCCAATACATATCTGTTCTGGAGTGCTACCATCCTTATAGCTCGCAGCTCTTCTTTTATTGCGTTAAATCCATTTACTGTAGAATTGATGGTCATCATTAGTTCCCATCTAGTTATCTGGAGCCATTTTGCGTTTGCGTAGGCCTGCAGTCCCGGATGGATTATTGAGGAGAAGAACATTGCTGCTCTGCTAAATAGTCTGTGTTCTGGCGGGATTGAAGTGAGTGCCGTTTCCGACCTTCCCCACAGGTAATTTCCTGTCAGAGGTTCTCCTTGTCTTTTCCTTTTGTTTAGGACTGTATCATTGCTGTTGGTCCTGTTCCCTTGCTCCTCCTGAGGTGGTGCAGATCTCTTCCTTCTTTTGTCCCCTTCATCCATTTTGGGAAAGTTCGCCACATTCACATGCTTCTGGGGTACCACTAGTGATGTTACATTGACGTGCACCATTGTGCACACACCATTCCACAGGGGAGGCAGTGTATGGTATGCCTTTTCTCCACAGGCCCAATAATGGTCCATTATTACTGCTGTTCCTGCTCCCCCCTCAGGTAACTCCATCACGTTTGCACAGTTGGTGTTATATCCTACGTCCACCTCTCCTTTATGTTGGTAGCATACCTTAGGCAAAGTCAGCGGCAGTATTGTTATTGGGTCTTCATCCGTCTCCACCCACGTGAGCATGGGTACGTACTTGATCCACGTCGTCCAACATCTGTGGTTGTGTGCCTCGATAGTTGAGATAGTTTCTTTTGTTACCATGTTGCTGCCAATCACTCCTATCTCCCAATTGTTGTCCAGGTACACCTTCCCTGTTATCGTCACCAGTGGCCTCTCCCAACATCCTGGTTTACCAGGAACTTCAGTGGCGTACCAATCACATGGTAGATACTGCAGTGTTACTTTCTTTGTTTCCCCTTTTGCAGGACCACTTGTTATGTATTTGAATGCTTCAGCATGTAGACTGCTCTTGTGGTAACTCAAATAAGTCTTGAGGAAGTTGTTTTCATATGGGTATGAGTCTCGTGTTTTCCACACCATATGCACCACTGTCCCTTGGAATCTTCCCTTCGTTTGGAACAGTGCCGAGTATATTATGCATCGTGCTGTCTTTTCATCTATTTCTGTGGCAACAAATGTTCGAGAAGCGCTCATGGCGTATGGTATTAATGAGCAAACGTAGCAGCTGTCCTCTGTTGTCTGCTTACCAATTCGGGTCATGTGTTGGTACCATATGTTGTTTGAGACGTGTGCTGAATCTTGTATATAATTATCAATACCTTTATTATCTGAGTATGTGCTGCGTTTAACTCTATTTTGCTTGTGTGCAATTTTACTAGTATCACCTGACGTAACACCTGTTGCAGCTGGGGATGGGGGTGTATTAGGTTTGGGTGCAGCAATAAGATGAATAGCATAGCTGTACTGCCATACAGAGGCAGCCAAGAACCCGGTGATCATCAAAATCCCTATTAGTTTTATTACATATGCTAATTTCACCTGCATTTTGCTCTTACCTTGCTGCAGTCCTGGCAGCGTATTCTTGCGACGTTAAAGTTGCCCGCCTGAAAATTCTCAAAATGCTGGTTATTAAATGTTAGTTGTTGTTTTTTCTTTAAGCTCTCCCTATCAAATAGTCATTCAGTGCCCAGGCGAAGAGCTGGTCCCACGCTACTCTAAGCGATCTATCTCTTAGGACAGGCTAGTATGGGTGGAGGTGGGGCATTGAATATTCTATGACCAAAAGGAATGCTGTGTAGTAGACTCGTACCCTTCTCCTTTTCAGGTACGTTGGCCTTTTTATTTCATATACAAATTAGTGTGACAATTCTTCCGGGTAGTTATCGTCTGGGGGTACCATCTACTCCTGGGCAGTGAATTTGTTAGTTATCTATTTTCTTAGCAATACAATAATACGCAGTTCCTGCATGTGCGAGAGAAGAGAAAAGAGAGCATTCACGTGTTTACATGTGTACGTGTGCAAGGCAATGTCCTTCAGTTCGGTTATTACTGTATTGGGGTAGGGGTCAATGGGCAGGGGGTTTGGGCTCAGCTGGCGGAAGTATTTTTACTCTTTGACCGTGTGACCATAGGGTGGGCAGTATGGGGATCACCCCTTTCTTCTTCAGTTATTGTCTCCGGGGAATCTGGGGAGTGACAGGGTATGGGAACAATTGGGTCGTTGGCTGTGGTAGAACTCTCTTCCTCCGTTGGTGATGTTGTTGCTGTTCTCCCAATGGACCTGTCGGTGGCGCTGGGGCGGGTCTGCAGTTTGTAGATCTTTACATCGTGTAGGTGGTTCCAGGCACGCTTGTCCTGTAGCTTTACTGCTCTTATTGATACTTCCTCTACCAGATGGGGGCCAGTAAATCGCGGACTATTCCATTTCCTGTTGAAATTGCGAAGTAGCACATGGTCACCTTTAGCAATTTCACACAGTTTTTCCTTTTCCAATTCTTTATCCGCGTCTTCTTGTTGATTGCTGTTAGACCCGCCCCGTGTGTGCTCGAGCTGTTGAGACACAAACACTACACTAGTAATCAAAGAAGACACATATTGGTACATTTCATCACCAAGAACACTCGCTGTGCTTTCGTGGTCGGTAAATGCTCTTGATGTTGGCGTTAGGGGAAGGCGCATTTGACGTCCGGTAACCACCTCGTGTGGGGTGAGGTGGTGGTCGGACCCTGGTCTATTCCTTAGCTCAAATAGGGCTAATGGAAGGCAATATAACCAACTTTTCTTTGTTGTTTGCTGTATCTTTGCAATTGCCTCCTTTAATAGGCCATTCAGGCGTTCACATACACCGTTGGCCTGTGGGTGATATGCACATGCAAATGTATGCTTTATGTTCAGCAAGGATGTGCTATGCTGGAACATTTCGTTTGCGAAATGTGGGCCATTGTCTGACCTTAACACCTCGCACACTCCCCACCTGGGGAAGACCTCCCTCACTAGGAATTTAGCTGCTCTAAATGCATCTGGGTGTGAACAGGGCCCTGCTTCAATCCACCTAGAGAATGGGCATACTACTACAATCATATACCTATTACCTTGACATATGTTGATCATATCAACATAGTCAATATGGAGATGCCGAAAAGGTCCCTCTGGCCGGGGTATAGTACCTCTTATTACTTTTAGGGTATGGCCGGCAGTAAACTGTTGGCATGTGAGACAATTGCTGATAAAATTTGACACATGAGAATTTAACTCGGGGCAGAACCAATCTTCTCTAATTCGTGCTGCAATTACTTCCTTGCCTGTGTGGGCTGGATGATGTAGTTGGCTCAGGGCGGTGTTCAAAAGTGCCAATGGTATTACAACCTTTCCAGTGCCATCCTGGCGCCATAGTGCGTCGGTTGGTGACATTGTGCATCCTCTTTTTACCCATATTTCTTTTTCGGCCATTGGTGCAGCCGCTTGTAGCTCCATAATCTGCGTGGCTGGGAGATGGGTGTACCCTTCTCTTATCAACATCTCCTTAGCCACTCCCCTCCCTCTCCCTCTCTGTGACTCTGGGGGGTTCCATATCTCACCAAAGTATGCAGCATACTTCGCATGTGCGTCTGCTGCTGCATTCCCCTTTGAGACGTGGTCTTCACCATTGGTGTGTGCGGTGCATTTTACTAGGGCTAATTCTTGGGGGTCATTTATTACTTCAATTAGTTCAGCCAATAAGAGGGCATGTTGCACTGGAGTGCCATCAGCTCTCCTAAACCCTCTTCTTCTCCATTTCGACAGCCCTGAGTGGACAGTGGATGTAACATATGCACTGTCGGAGTATATGGTTACTCGTTTGTCAAAGCTTTCCTTCAACGCCAAGATCAGTGCAACCAATTCCGCTGCTTGAGCGGAGTAATGCTGTGGTAATTGTACACATTTCATTGCCACACACACCGGTACCTCCATCATTTTTACCACTGCTGCCCCAGTTCTCCTTATCCCATCCCTTTGATCGATAGTTGATGACCCATCAATAAACAAGAGCTCACCTCCCTCTAGTGCGTTTTCTTCAACCTTTCTAGTACATGAGTACATTTCAGTTATTTGCGTACAGTCATGGGCATAATCTCCCTCCTCAATTGCTTCTGCTAGGAATCTTGCAGGGTTAACCGTGCTACATCTAACAATTGATAGTTCAGCTCTAGATAGAATGATCTCATAACCTGATGCCCTCTGCGTGGTTAGGGTGGACTTAGGTTTATTCAATATTGCAAATAGTGCATGTTCCACAAACAGTGTAGTTGGGCACCCCATGGTGATTGCTGATGCTTTTTCCACTGCAAAAGCAGCTGCAGCGAGACCTTGTTCGCAAGGGAAGTGACCTAACATCACAGGATCTAAGTGATCGCTGTAAAATGCTACTGGTTTGTAGCCCATGCTTGTTTTTTGAGCCAACACTGCTTTCATTACTGCTGAGTCGCAATGTGAAAATATAAAAAATTGTCGCTCATAGTCTGGGGATGCCAGTACTGGAGCAGTTGATATTGCATCTTTCAATTCATCAAAAGCCTCTTTCATTTCCATCGTCCACCCCAGCTTTTTCTCCCCTTTATTAGCTTCCCTTAAAGCCTCAAGCAGGGGTCCTATGTACGAGCTGTAATCAAATACCCATGCTCTACAGTAGTTGCACAGCCCCAGGAATTGCTGCAGTTCCCTCACAGTTTGTGGTATTGGAATGCTTGAAATGGCCTGCGCTCTTTGTGGTGCAATCTTTCTTCCATGTTGGGATATAAGTTGACCAATGTAAAGTACCTGTTCTTGACAGTACTGTATCTTTTCCATGTCTACCTTGTAACCTTTTTCAGCCAATATTGTCAACATCTTTAAGGAGTCCTCTCTGCATTTACTTTCGTTTGTACTGCAAATTATTATGTCATCCACATACTGCAACACTGTGCTTTCCACTTCAATGTTACCCAAATCCATCTGTATTACTCTATTGAAAATTGAGGGTGATTCGCAATACCCTTGTGGCAATCTGGTATGCTTCCACTTTGTGTTTCGGTAAGTGAAGCTCGTCAGATCTTGTGAGTCTGGGTGCAATGGTATTGAGAAAAAAGCATTTTTAAGGTTGATCACTGTAAATCGTGATGCTTCTGCTGGAATGCCACACAATATTGTGGCCGGGTTTGCTGCTACGGGATATTCTGCTTCTACTATGTTGTTCAAGGGCCTGAGATCCTGTATGAAGCGCCAAGACCCCCCTTTAGCCTTGCGCACTGGGTACACAGCCGTGTTGCATGGTGATTCTGAGGGGACCAATATACCATTGTTTATAAGGGCCGTTATGGTTTCATATATGCCCTCATCTGCCTCTTTTGACAGTGGGTACTGTTTCACTCTGGGGAGTATTGCACCTTTTTTCAATTTTATCCGTACTCCCCCTATGCTTTTTATGCACCCCACGTCATAAGGGCTAGTAGTCCACAATGATTTGGGTACCTTTGACATATCCTCCTTAAAGAAGGGGACTGGGGTGCATGCGGGTGCCTCAAGTGCCATTGCAATTTTCTGTGCTACTTATTTGTAAGCCACTCTTAGCCATATTTCTACACTCATCATGAACACCATTTCACCTTCCTCCTTTTCTTCTGAGAACAGCTCCTCATCTGACACCTGGGTTAGCCTACATCCTTCTGCTAGTGCTATCACTGCCCTCCATGCTCTTCCTTCTTTGTCTTGGGCATGCACAGCAATGTAATCAGCTGTTGCAATAATGCTCTCAATGTCCATTAGAACCACCTTTCCTTCTGGTTCATTAACAGGTGTTTCTGGTCTGAACAGATAGGCTGCTGGCCTCCTCCATATTTTCCCTTCTATCCCTGGCATCCATGCAAATGCCATATCTGTTCCATACTGGAATAGTTCGCCATCTACTGGCTCCGCCCTAATCGCTGTCCGTCCGCAGTATGCTTGCATAATCTGTCGTGCTGTGAGCATGTTAATCACTGGAGTAGAGCAAATTATGCCGTCCTCTGTAAAGGAGATCGTCATATTCAACCTGTTCATTATGTCTCTCCCCAGTATATTTACTGGTGAGGCACTATAATATAAAAGTGGAACTGACAGATCATAATCTCCAATAGATAAGGGAATGTTATCAGTAAAGGGAACCAACCCTCTAGCCCCAGAGAATCCTTGGGTGTTCATGGCTTCGCCTGACATCTTAAATTTACCTTCCCTTATGCAAGACCGGGTCGCCCCGGTGTCAACAAGGAATGATAATTTTTTGTCACCTATCGTTACCTCTATGCGTGGCTCCTCCGCACTATTAGGTGTTACTGACAGGATGGGACACACCAAGGCCGTCTGTGGGCTGTCCTATTGAGGGTACAATGATTGGCCGCTACCTGTGTAAGGGTTGTGCCCCAAGACCGTCACCCTACCCAGTTGAGTTTGTTGTGCTTGGGGTTGTTGTGTCATCGCTACCTGTTGTTGTGGCAGTGAATACGTCTGTGGCTGTTGTTGTGTTATTTGTTGTTGTTGTTCATTTCCCTGTTGCAACGTCTGTTGTTGCTGTAGGCCCTGCTGTTCTTGTGAGGGCCTTGGTTGTCCCTGTTCACTCCATGATGGTGTTCCTGGTCTAACTCTACACGCGCGTGACATGTGTCCTAATAGTCCACAACTCCAACACACCAGTGGTTCCCTACTCTGCCATGGAAAACTCCCTGTGTTGTCCTGGTATACTGGTTGCCCTGTGGGGTAGGAATTTCTAAGTCCTCCCACCTGTTGTTGGGTGTTATATCCGTATCCTCTCCCTCTCATAAATCCTCCTCTCCCCCTGTTATAATTATAATACCCAGCTCCTTGCATTGGGTATCCTCCTCCCATGTTGGTTGTGTATGGTTGCAGTGGCGGCACCTGTTGTGTTACAGTCTGTGAAGGTGGTATTTGGGCGGAATCTTGTGCAGCCACTACTTGTGTGGGGCTTTGGGCCATTGTTGTGGGCGTAGTTATTAGTGCCCCTTCCATTGTGTATTTAGTAAGTTTTTTCTGTACTAGTTTAGCCTCTTCCGTTTTCCTGTCCTCTTCCTTTTGTTTCATTTTTCCTTGCCATGTCCTGCAGTGATGCACTATAGTCAGTTGTATTTCTGGCCATGGTTTTGCTTCCATTCCCACTACTTTCTTTAGTTGTTTCTGAACTCCTTCTGGGAGCCCTTGTACTAGTATATGAAGGAATATTGCTGGTGTTTTATCCCATTGCTCTCTAGTTTCCATGCGCCACTTCTCTTGGATCTCCTGGATATAATCAACAGGATCTTCATTCTCACGCATCCTACGGGAGGTGATTGCTCCTATGTCTGATGTGTCTGGGTACTGTACCCTCAGTGCCTGCCATAGTGCATGTCTGCAGTTTGCGAATGGTGCCCCATCATGCGATGTGTTTGTTATTGTTACCCCATGGAATCCCGCTCTCTTCCAAATGTCATCCGCTCTATCCCCTAATATTGATATTAAAAGGCCCTTTACATCTCCTACTGCCAGTTTCTGTCCTGCGGTGTGTTTTTCCATTTCATATATCCACTTGCCCACACCTCCACTTAATGATGGGAGCCTGCATTTTATATTTTCTTTATCTGTATGCTTCCAAGGGACATATTGTGGTCTAACCCCTCCTCTCTCCAAAAGTGGCATTAAGTTGTGTCTCCTTTCACCCTTTATGTTCCATAATATCGAGTCCTCACACCCTTCCTCCTCTTCCCTTTCTTCTACATCTTCAATTTCATCCTTATTACCCCTGCTCGTAACTCTTTCTTCTCCATCTTTTCCCCTTCTTCCATCATTTCCTGTATTTAATGTGGGCATGTGTATTCGTCTGTCCTGCCTGCGACTAGGGAGGTCTCTAAGCCGACATGCATAGGGTGTCAGTTCGTCTGTGAAGGGCGCGAGTTTTATTTTGCGTAATGAGCGTGAGGTGGTTGAGCATGTAGGGTGCGATGGGGGAGGGCGTGATGGGGATGGGGATGGTGTGGCCTCATGTGTCTGCCTTTCCGCTAGTCCTTGCTCTCCCTCCTCACTTCTCTCCAGCTCATCCTTTCTCCTACTGATCCATGGTGAGTCTATGTTGGTTCGGGTGAGGTATAGTTTATCTAAGCTTTCCCTTTCACTTTTTCTTCCTTCCCTCTCCACTCCTTCTTCTTCCTCACTACAAAAGTCAGTCATAAACGGCACCCCCCACTCGGTCTTTTTCCCTTTTATTGTTACTGTTTGTAAGTCTATTAGGTCCAGTTCTCCTTTTTCTCCTTTACCAACTGCTCCCCCTTGTGCTGATGTTGTCGCTACTTCTGTGTTTCTATATACATCCCCCCATCTTTCACTCTCCCTACTCCTATCTTCTCTTTCTCCTTCATTTCTCTCCTCCATCTCCCTACTATTTTCCTCCCTTTTCCTTTTTAATTCCTCCATCACTTCACTGCTCATCTGTTCCAATATTCTTTCATCCTCTTTCTTCCTTTCCCATTTCACCCTTTCTCTTTCTACTATAACCTCTATTACCCTCCCTTCTTCATATTTCTTAGTTGTTTCTGATAGTAACCTCCTCTTCCACATTGCCATTTCTTTTTCTTTTTCTTCTTCTTCCCTTTTCTTCTCTCTCAGCACTACTCTTGATACCCTTTCTGCTGCTGCTTTTACCCTTTCAGCTTCTCTCCTTTGCTCCTCATTCCGTTCCCTTATTTTTTCCAATTCGTTCTTACCTTCTTTCCTTTTCCTCGCTCTCTCTCTCCTCCCTCTCGAGCTCTTTGATCAATTCATTCTGCTCATCCCTTAGCTTTGCTAGTCGTTCCTCCAAAATCTCTTACTTTTGTCGTAATAGCTCTTCCCCCCTCATTTCACTCTCCCTGGCATTATCCTCGTCTGTTTTCTTTACTACCTCCTTCTCTTCTCCAGTTAATGAACCTCGTAATTTTAATAATATCTGTGCAGCTACCCACTCATCCTTTCCTATTTCCAAAGTCTGCTCTTCTCCAGTCCTCCCCTCCCCCGCTGGCATCTTCCTATGAGCCACATATGGTGGAGGGCTGTATGCCGGGTTCGAGTAACCCTCAGCCGCCCTTAACTGTCCTCTTTCTATTTCTCCTAATTCTCTTAAAGGGTACAACCCCCCTCCCTCTGTTTTCACTCCCCTTGCTATGGGTATCTCGTTGCTCGGTTCCTTTTTTATGTCATCTGATTTATTATTCTTTTCTCCTCCCTCTCCTCCGTTCCCCGTGTTCCTTGTGCTTTCACTCCCCTTTTTCCCATCCTCTCCTTCCTCCTTAATCTCTTTTTCTTCTGGTGTTTCCCCCATAGTGAACATTCCGTTTGGTCCTGGTCGGGACCCTTGGAACATCCTCCATAAGTTAAACACCTCCACATGGTTTGCCAACTTCTTCCCCTTGTATGTATTGTGCAGATGGTTTAGCAGTGAATGTTGGGCATATGGATCGAAGCTGCCATTAGGCGGCCACGGTGTTAGCATTTTGTTATCCGTCCCCTGGGTCCATTCTATGCTGTACTTAATCAGTTTCTCCCTATGGGGTGGCAGTGTTGTGCATATGTGTTGTAGTGGGGTAGTGAGGGTGTTCCCCCACCCTCCCGATCCTGTCCCGTATGACATAGTAGCGCTCCACTTGTTACCCTTCCCCTATCTGGTAGCAGTTTACCTCACTGGCAGTTTACAATATACAACCTTATATCGTTTACCTGGCCCCGTAAGTCTGGGGACTTACGATAGTCCGCTAAGGAAAATTATAAAAAATAGGGTATTTTACATTTGTATATTTTCTTCAGTCTTCCTTTCTTTATACAACACCTTTACGGCCCCCTGCGGCCGAGGCGCACGTATCCCCCTGCGGCTGCGTACCCCTTATGACGCTCTTATACAGTCGTCCTATTTTCACGTGCTCCTCCCCCTTCTACACTTGCCGTGGCCGGTGTTCTCCGTGCGCAGCCACACCCCCCTTTCTCCTTTCCCCGATCAACTCATTTACCGTTTATTTCCGTTTCCACTCCCTTACCATATTTCCCTTCCCCACCACTCTCAAAACGAAGATGCCTTGTGCTCGCGATATCCTATGAAAGCCCTACTGGTGACGTCACCGATCTCTTCGAGCTACTGGTAAGTTCTTCATATATTCTTTAAGTTCAAAATACACTTGCAATCTACCCCCGTTAACCCTACAGCTGTCTTCCTGTCACTCCTGGAACAAGGTAATCAAATCAATAATATAATCGGACTGCGCACACTGCGTCGCCTCGCGTGTGATACGCCCCTCAACAGGAGGGCTTAACCAGCCAATTATCTTCCGTATTGGGCAACTAACTAGCTACCGCCTACAGGGAAACGTCATCTACCTATCGAGTTTCTTGCTCGAACAATAGGGATCCTCATCTACTCATTGATCAATAAATGCCAAATCGTAGGAAACCACACACACCCACCCTTACACGTAATCGCGACCTAGGCCAATCAGTGTCTACGAGCGGCCGCACGTGATGTTTTCGTGCTCCGCCCCCCTCTCTCTCGTGACGTAGCCGACTGCTCTCGCACTCGTTCCACTACCATTCATTCCATTGCCAACACTAGATTGTCAAACCTTCGCCGCGCACCTGTGCAACACCTCCCTCCTCCCTTATTTAATTCCTCCCCCCTCCCTCACAATTTCGCATTGCTTTTTGTGCGTGTCATGCTCACCAAGTTCTCTTGATGCGGGGCCGCTCGACTGCGTGCACCCCTCCAAACGGCTCGTCACCTCCCCTCGTCTGGACCACGTCTGGACACTCGCCAACCGCGGGCGGGATACTTCTCAACCGGCTCCCGAGGGCCAATATCCGGATTGCGCTGTCCGGTCTTCTCGCAGCTCCGCGATGATCCTGTAGTCCTCAGAAGGGGGCAACGGCAGAGGGGGCCGCGCCGCCGGGCCTCCTCGCAACAGGAGTGCCTGGAAAAAGTAAAAATAAAAAGGCGGATCTTAAACAGATCTCAGCAGTGCCTCCAACTTGTCGGGGGGGAAATTCTGCCGGGGTCGGCTGGGCCGTCCGCAGACCTCCGGGCAGGGAGGCCCCAACTCCTCCCGTATATCCCAGATGAGATAGAGTATGAGACACACGCAAGAAGCAAGGTGACTCTGCTGTTTATTAGACAAAAACGGCAGGGATGGGTCAAGGAGCGTACGCGTCCGTCCTGACACACACACAATCGTAGGGCTCGCAGGCCCTTTTTACCTTAGTATGACGCGCTACTTGCGTCACCTTGGAAAGTTAGCAAAAAACCTATCGCCACTCTTAATTGGTTGCTCGAGTGGTAGGGTTAGTATAGCACACGTATAGAGAACAATATTAGTGGACAAGGGTTAGTCAGGTGATATATCTGGGTTGTCCCTACAATTAGATACATGAGAATTGTTACATGAAGACCCCTGATGATTGGTTAATGTTAATGGCGTCAGTGATAGGAGCCCCATGTTCTGATTGGTGCGCCCGCGAGCTTCCCAGCCTGGGACCATCGCTGTTCCCAGCTCTCGGTGTACCTGTCATTTGCAACAATGTTTCACTATGGGTACGTGCAGACAATGTGAGGACTTATTCATAGCTGGAAGACCGACTACTCCCACTGTCGCAGATGTCCATTGAGCCTTTTAATTGTATCTGCCTATGTCTTGTAACGAGGGATCCAGACGCCTTCTTCCTCCTGGGCTTGGCATCCTGTCAGGTTCGGCTTGGTCACGTGAGGTGGGACCGTGTTTGAGGCAGAATTCTGCACAATTAATATTGTTTTTCCACTGTGTGCCTGGTTTAATTTGCAGGTGTGACTTTAACGTTGGTGTGCGGCGTGCGAGGTTGCAACATCGTGCCCTTGATGGTTTGCTCTCGGAATGTGGGTTTGCAACATTGCGACCTTGGCTGTTTGCTTCGCCGGGCTCATTCTGCAGGATCAGCAACCTGACTCTTGTTCTTTTAACGTCCATGGAAGCTCTTGCTTGCGGCCTACTTAGGCCTGGTGTATAAGAGGAACCGTTTGGTGCACAGGCGCTTTAGGTTACAGTACCATATTGTCTTATGACCAGTATCGTGCCTTCATTGTATTTCTCATTGTGGCACCTGGTTTTAGGAGAAGCGTAAGCAAGCTCTTTTAGATGAGTTCATGATGCGTCTTGCGTTTCTGCATTTTAAAAGCCTATGTGGAAAATAATAAAGATGCACGTCCCTGAGTATGTCTGTCGCCTACGTCATAGCACTGGGTATATTCTTCGTGTGGATTGGTGCGGGAGTGTCCAGTGTGTATATTTGTACAGGTGTGCTGACCGTTGGCTAGGTCGTCATGGCATCTCTAACGACGTGTAGGTTTTAGTCTAGTTGATCCGTGCCGCAGGTGTCGGCATGGCCAGTGCGGGCTGCTGGGCAGGCAGATGGACACATCCGTATGTTCCTGTACCAGGGTATTTGGTCGTCTGGTAGATGGGCAAACTCTTCTCGTGGCGGGTGTCTGGGTCGTGACCCTTTAGGCCAAGCGCGAGAGGTGAAGGACGGGAGCCTGGTCTTCCATTCTCCCACTTCAGCGGGAAACCATGTTTTCAATTCTCAAGACTGGGGGATAATGTTTTCATCACCAGGCAATCATTCCCCCACCAATTGCAGTAAACTAGTTGCTATTTTGGCTGCCCAGAAATCTTACACTTCAATTGTTCTGTTTCTTTGTGATATGCGGCTGATTATTCCTTGAATCCTTGAATTATAATAAAAGCAAAACTACACATACCAGAACGCAATTGGGAAACCAGGAAGGGATGAACTATTCACACCTGCCAGGAAATGTGGTAGGGATTTCAATAATAGCTGTTATTGTTTACCAAGTCAGTGGGACTCTTTGTGATCAGTAGCAAAGCGACAGGTACAAATGAACAAAAGAACTATTGAGGTGCCCCATGCCACACGTGGGTATCTGATCAATTCCTGATGTGGCATATCAAATCTGGGATTGTTAACCACCCTGTGTTAACAAATAAAAAAGAAATTCTGTTGAAAAAACGCCTGTAATGTCCAATTTGCCCATGTTGACGAAATTGTCAAAGCCAGTGCATTCTGACTAACCGTTAGCATTGCAATAGAAAAGACTGTGCTTGATGTAGACGACATCCAAACTAGATGTAAAGGAATTTGGGTGTTGGCAGCAAAGGTGTAAAAATACAAACTTATGAAGACCTTTAGCCACCAAATAGTAAAGGTGACATTGCAGAAACCCAAAGGTGTGACAGAATGCCATCTACTGAGGGTTAAAAAGCCCAAGCTTTCTTTAAATTTGTATTCACATAAATGATATTGGCAATTGTGTTTCTGAAGGAAAGGTCTGCCAATTAGGTCCCCCTTTCACAAATGCCCCAGGCCAAAATTATAATGCACATATGTGCCTTGTGCATTCGCTGTAACCAGTCTCCTGACTCCCAGCGCAGATGGCCCAGCATAGGCCAAAAGAATTAAGGGTGGTTGGGGGGAGGTTCCCGCTCGAGAATTAAAAAAAAGATATTTGTGCTGAAATAATGCATTTTGCAGTACCATTTTTGAGAAAAAGTTTATAAAACGTCATGCAATTTACAAATATTTCTCTTTGGGAAACATGACAAATATCCAGGAGGATTCCAAGATGGCCACCTCTGAGTGAGGGTGTCTCCTGAGCTCTGACAGGCCAATCCAAAGCAAGCCACTGGGCCAGCAGAATAAAAAGATTAATAAGCTGTTTTGAACACCCGAGACGGAGTGCAGGGTGAAATAGTTGTGGAGGCCCACGGTTCGATTACAGGGAATCATGCAGCTGGAAGAGGAATAATGACGAACGTTTGATGGGGTGTGGTTCGAGCAGTAATGGCTCCAACTGCAAAACAGTCATAAAGTGAGTCCCCACGGATAAGACCGGCCCCTCAGCAATGACGAGCATATACATTGGAGCAGTAGGGGCTGCAAAAGAGGATGCGTCCTGGTGCCCTTGAAGAAACTTGGAAGGGGACAGAAGGCGCAAGGAAGGCACCTGGTCAGTGGTGCTACATCTGTATAACCGCGTCTGAGAGTGGACAGAGGCTTACTAGTAGCTCACCAGAATGCTACATGTAAAACAAGCTGGCCTCATACGATTTGCAGCCACATAATATCCTGGCAGGAGTGAGTGGGAGTGCTGTGCACAGGATCTCAATACGCAGCGTTCCCCGTGGCTGGAAGGGACTTGACATTGCCAACAACAAGTACAGGTGGGCACTTTAATCACGAAAAGAGAGTCACCTGTCCACATTGGCAGATTCCATAAAAGGGTAGTACGTGGGTAAAAGTAAGGAGCAGTTTCAGGGGTCTAAGCCTTTAACTGACAAGATAGTCACACGCAAAGCGCAGATGATGAAAAGGTCAATTCCCGTTTGGACCAGGAGGATCCAGGGCCCAAACCCCTGCTCAAACAGCAGGTAAGCATGCACTAGCTTGTGTTTACTCCCTCTGTCCCCACAGGCCATCCCCACCCCTCAGTTCCCCCTGTGATATTCCCTTGTGCCCCCCCTTCTCGCACACAGTTGTTGCCTGTTTTGCTTGATTCTTCTACCCTGCTCCCCCTCGCCCCGCTCCAGCCTACTTCTGCAGGAGTCTGTCCTGATACATTCTGGTTTCAGCATCTCCATCTTGTGGCCAATGCTGGATTTGTCTTTTATGGATTTCATTGATTCACGGTGTGTCACCCTTTCTCATAGTGGCCCTTTTCGCTCTCCCCTCTTGCTTCTCCACTCTTTTTGACTGCTTACTCTCTGTTCTCTCCTCCTCTCCCTTTCTCCCTTTTCCTTTCAATTCCCCTCCTCCCCTTACTTCTTTCTATGCACTTACTCTCTCAGAATTATCCCTGGACCTAGTATGATAGCAACCTCGTATGTCATCTCTCCCCTCCCCTTATTTGTCCCCTCCCCCAGCACTATCTGAAATGTCGTCAGGCCTAGTATGATAGTCGCTTGTTTTGTTCCTCCCCTCCCTTTCTGCACCCCTCTCCCTCACCTTTTGTTTTCTCCGGCTCTACCAGAAATGTCGTCAGGACTAGTACGGTAGTCGCCTGTCTGTTTCCATTTCCTTCCCACTCTCCCCCTCCCTTCCTTTTCTATGTCTTAGCTCTTGCACTATCTGAAATGTCGTCAGGCCGAGTACGATAGTTCATTTCACTTCCTTACTGTTCATGGCCTGTAAGAATGTCATTGCATTTTCCCTTGTTCCTTATTCCCTTCTTTGCCTTGAAGCGCTTTGAAACACATTGTGTATAGGCACTATATAAATAAACTATCATATCATATCATAGGTCGGGGTGCACCTTTTGGAGCCGGATTGTGACATTATTCTGATCAATATAATTTGTAAATGAATATTGGCATGGAAGGTGCCTGGAAGACTGGTGTGCTAACAAATTAAACAGGCTTGAATTAACATCTCCATTTGACTAATCACCATTTAGGAAACTCAGCCTGGAGATACAACAGCAGAAAGAAGAAGACACCAATTAGCAAGAGATAGGTGTGGCGGCTCAAATTCTTATTGTTACAGGGGTATCGGTCTATTGGACTATTTAATACATCAGAGATCATTTTAGGATTGGTGTATTCCCCAACCAAAGAACTGTCTGCACTCCCAGATGCAAAGGGCTAAAGGGAAAATGCCTTCCTCGAAATCTAAGATGCCCATCACAACTCAAGAGTGTCAGCTGGAACGGTGTTTGAGGTCCCGCACAGGAGATACCTCCCTAGTGGAGGAACGAATATGACAGACAGCAGGTGAAAAGGATCCCGAGCAGATAAAAATGGCCTCAAGCATTGTTTAAGAGGAATAGAAGAGAGGATGGTGAATACTCTTAAAACTCAGGTAGACAAAATGAAGGAAGACATACAGGGCTCATTGTCGGAAGTGAAGAAAGGCATCACTGAAATTGGTGCCAGGGTGGATATAATCGAACTAGGCTTGACAGAAGTGGGTCAAAACAGCGAGCTTCTAGATCAACTGGCACAAGCAACCCACAATCTTGAAATACAGATGGAAGAGTTTGAAAATCGGTCCCGGAGGTCAAATATATAGGTGAAGGGCCTAACAGAGGACATAAAGGACATGGATCTGAGAACTACGATTCAGCAATGCTTTGGGAATCTACTCACGGAGATGGCACCTGAGTAGGTAGGGATTGATAGGGTACATATAGGTCCAGGTACAAGACCAAGAGATGTGCTGGTGGCCCGGTCCTCATATACATTGAAAAAAGAGGTTCTTAGAACAGCAAGATCGCAATCGAATCTAACCATCAATGCGGCCCAGATATATCTCTTTCAAGACATGGCAATGTCAACTTTCCACAAACAGAGGGCCATGAGTCTGGTGACTAGAGAACTAATGGCTAAACATATCCAGTACAAATTGACCTTTCCAATCGGCCTGCTGTTCACTTGGGAAGGCAAACAACATAGAGTTTCGTCCTGTGAGGATGGATTGTCCATCATGAATATACAGGAGGGCAGGCGACCTAGTGGACAGATGCAAGACTCCACAGCGCAAGACTTGACCGGTAGTTTGGAAAAGAGGTGGATACATCAGTGGATAGTGAGGTTAGTGAGATGTCATTTTTCTTTAGTGGCAGGAGATGGGTATACCATTTATTTGCATAATGTAAAGGTAATGAATTCCCTGGTGAAACGTAAAAAAGGTGAGGTGCAAATTAGATGGCTCTAAGTGGACATTATAATGCTGCAGGAGACCCACATAAAAAAGTGGATAGGTCTATACTTCCCTTTCAACAATATACGTAAGTGTACCAAGCTAGATTTGTGGTGGGGAAAATAGTGCTTAACGGTGATTTTGACATGGCTTGGAACCTAAATTTTGATAGGAGCACGAGCAACAAACATAGTGTGCGTACCCCCTCGAAGGCCCGAAGGAAAAATTTGCTTATTTATCCCATGCAGATGTTTGCCAATCAAAGAAGGGAAATGAGAGTGCCTATACTTGCTTCTCCCACATATATCAATCATTCTCTAGAATAGATTATGTGTGGATAGCGACATCCCTGCTGGGGGAAGTGGATAAGGTGGATTTAGGGGTAATATCGAGTTCAGATCATGCCCCAATTATCATTGAATTGAAAGGAATGAGACAACACAAACAGTTATGGGTATGGACATGCCGCTGGGAAATACTATTCGATTCAGTCTCAAAAGCATTGTTAGGTAATAACTTAGATGAATATTTTTTGCATAATGAAAGCGAGGGAATGACAGCAGAAGGGATCTGCGAAGCATTCAAAGTGACCATCAGATGGGAAATTATAGTGCTCCAAGCGCAAAAAAAGGAAAGTGAGGGTGGCATTGGAAAAGGAACTAGAGACCCAATTGAAGGAGGCTCAATGAGAATTGGCAGAGGGAAAGGTTAAAGAGGTGTCTAGGAAAATTGAAAAGATTAAAAACACAGCTGGAATTGCTGCTCAAGCAACATGTGTAGAGGGCCCTGCTGTATATTAGACAGCAATATTACATATGTGCTAATAAGGCAGATAGGTTGTTAGCCAGACAGATTACATTGGCCTCAGCCAAACACGTAATTAAGGGTATCAAACGAGCAGATGGAAAGTTAGTGTTGGATTCAGAATCTATACTGCATGCGTTTAAAGAATTTTATGGGGTTCTATTTAGATTTGATGAACCGGACACGAGGGCAGTGGACCATTATTTCAATGGCCCCTTATTGCAAAAAATAACGGAACAGGAAAGGGATTGACTCGAGGAAGACATTACGGTGGAGGAAGTTGAGGCCACAATAAAAAGATCACCCACAAATAAAGCTCCGGCCCAGATGGATATACAGCAAGTTTTTACCAGAACCTTTGCAAACAGTTGAGTCCTAAACTTGCGCGTCTTTATAATTCTGTCGGGAGGAACGGGCAGTTGACCCCCATTATGGCTGAGGTGGAAGTGGTTGTATTTGTGAAACCAAACATAGACCCAACTGCGTGTGGGTCATATCCGTCCATTGCCCTTTTAAATCTAGATGCAAAGATCTACACAGGCATTTAGGCAGCCAGGGTCACCCCTATTCTTGCTGACATAATGGCTACGGATCAATCTGGCTTTAGTCAAGGAAGACAAACAGGGGATAACACCAGGAAATTGGCACACTTAGTAGAGAAAACGAACATCTAACAGACCCCTGCGCTATTGATATCGCTCAACGCGGAAAAAGCTTTTGACAGGGTTGAGTGGTGGTTCCTATTTAGTGCTTTGGAACATATGGGTTTTGGCTCCGGTTTTATCCGAATGAGACAAGGCAATTATTTGAATTCCTCGATTCAGATATCTATCGATTCCCACTTATCAGCACACATCAAAATTACAAGAAGGATGCAGCAGTGATCTCTGATATCCCCACTTTTATATGCCATATATTTAGAACCCCTATTAGCAACTATTAGACACGATCAAAAGATAAGGGGCATATGGTTTGGGGCAGAAGAATATAAAATAACGGCATATGCCGACAACATGATGATGTCCCTGACCGATCCAGAGATATCTATTCCGGCCTTGAGGGAGGAACTAGCCAAGATGGACACAATAGCTGGGCTGAGAATAAATATGTCAAATCAGAAACAATGGGGATAGGGCTGATGGAAGCCCATAGGCAGGATCTGGTGCATTTCACCTTTTAGGTGGGCGGGGGACTCAATAGGTTATTTGGGGGTATGGATCACCAATTCTATAACAACGTTGTATGCAGCAAATTATCCATTATTAATAAGTAGAATAAAAGTAGATTTTGATAAATGGACCCCTTTGCTCATCTCGTGATTGGGAAGGATAGCTACAATAAAGATGGTTACGCTAGCCAGACTTATTAATTCCAGGTGCTCCTGGTACGGCTACCACGATCATTTGTTAATTCTGTCAATAGGTTAATAATATGTAGCCCTGGAAACAATGATGGCATCCAAACAGAAGGGAGAATTGGGACTCCCTAATATTTAAAAATATTATGAAGATGCACAACTGCGGGTGATAAGGGAATGGTTGCCGGGAGAAATTACAAAATCTTTGGTAAAAATGGATAGGGTGGTAGCAGGGATTCCGTTGGAGGGATTGTTGTGGCTGACAAATAGGATAGACCCTGAAGTGCTACTGAGAGCAGTGTGTTATCGGCAACATGTGAAGTATGGGATCGGTTATTGAGTCAAGGGCATCTTTCTGCGCGCCCGTCCCTGTTTACCCCGCTATTTAACAATCCCCAGTTTTCCCCAGGGATGGTACAGGGTTCATTTAAGAAATGGAAAGAAAATAAATGCAGCCAAGTAGGCAATATGATAATAAAAGGGGAAGTAACATCTTTTGAAGATTGTAAACAGTGTACAGGGTTGAGGGAAAAGTACAGAATGGAATATTACCAGTAACACCATTAGTTGAAGCAGCCCGATCTTAAAGAAGCCTTTCAGAGGGTCTTAACGTCCTTCAAACTTCATATCACCACCCATAAAGGAGATAAATAACTGGTGTCTAAACTGTACTCTGTTTTAGTCGATTTGCAGCCGGCAATTAAGTGGCCTTATATTCTGAGATGGGAATAAACGCTCGGGAGGAGGTTCCCGAATCGCTTTTGGGGAATCTATGAGTTAATATACCAAAGTTGACGAGGTCTATCCAGTTAAGGGACGCTTGGTATAGAATAATGGTACAATGGCACTACACTCCTTAAAGGCTACATAATATGTTTCCGAATACAGCACAAGAATGCTGGAGAGGATGTACGGGGTGGGGGATTAAAGGCACATTTGGTGGGACTACTCCGAGCAGAAGGTATTTTGGAATGAAATAGTAAACCAGGTACAGTTGATGCTGCCGGGCTCTATAAGGTCTGCTCCAAGGAAATGGATGTGTGGCATGTTTGATCCAGAAAAACAGTACCCTTTGAAAACGCAATGTAAAGCATTTATGGTATTTGTAATAGCAGTTTGGCTAGTAATAGCAAAAAAGTGGAAGCAGAAATCACCAGCTGTGATTATAGAATGGCTGCATAACGTGTGGGGAATTTTGGCGATGGAGTGGTTTGCATATAGATTGCAGGGGGGGCAATAATTTTAGAACGGATTGGGGGCTGATAATTGAATACTTGAGAGGCGATTTTATGATACAATGGTGCCCTCAAAACTTGAAAATACTGGACATGCTGTAGAGGATGGGACGTTTTCAGTCATTTGGACATGATCACATTAAGGAAGCATGATGTACCAGCAAGTCATGGGGAGCAGAAGGGGGGTTATTGTTCTTTTGTATGTTTTATCACTGGTTTGATATGAAACTTGCAAATGCCAATAAAAAAAGAAAAACAAAAGAATATCCAGGAAATATCATGATTCATGGGCAGTCGTGCCTGGTAATTATTTTGAGTGAAGGGCTTTACATATTTCTTCAAATAAGCACGAGCAACTGAACATAGCTAGGGAGGCCAAAATAATTAAAGATGGTTCGGGAGGATTCCCTCCTTGACATTTCTTTTAAAAGTATGCTAAAATTAAGCATTTTGCAGCACCATCTTTGGGAAAACAAGGATGAAAAGACAATATTTTAAACTGTTTTCTCTAGGGAAAATTGAAAATCATCCAGTAAATGTCCTGATTCATGGCAGTGATGCCTGCTGAGCATTCTGAGTGGTGCTTAAACTAGTGTGAGCAACCAAGCGTAGCAAGGATGCCTAGAAAAATTAAACAGGCTCAGGATGCATTTTGCATCACAACAATTGAAAGTAATAAGATAAAAAACCATACAATTTATATTGGGTTCTCTAGTGTTGGGAGGCAGATGGTTACATCATCAATATCAACTGCCTCTCCCCCACCCAATACCATATAGGTGAGAAACATTACTCACTAGGGCAACCGTACCACACACATACCAGTGTAAAGACTGAGGGGCGATTATCTGTACTCCTACCCTCTATATAGCAGAGTAGAAGTGCAGAGCACCCCGGCCTAGATTCTCTAAGCGGTAGTAATAGATGAGCAATCAAGGCTTAGCTCTCAGGAGGTGATGCAGGCTTGTTCTTAAGTACAGTGTAGTCCCCAAGCCCCCACAAAGGAATGTCCACACACTATGTTAGTGATAACACAGTTCTTTAAATAAATAAGGTTCAAGTTATATACACACACAATAACACACTTTGTGCTCAGGCAATATAATATAATGATAAATATGTACAATATCTATGTGGTACCAGTTACATCTCGATCTCATTAAAATGCACAAACTACTGACAGTCTCAATGGCATACAAATCAAATAATAAATTGAATGAACAATAGACATAAGAGGCAAGGCAAGTTGGGTTAAACAACTGCCAGAGTACTGGGTCCCTACCCCTAGACACAGTTCTGTGTGAGGATCCCGCCACCTGGGCAACCTATAAATAAAGTGTATCAACAAGCCCAGCCAATATATTGTTTAATATAGTCTTGGTTCCTTCTAAAAAGGTTCTACTAACCTTATGTACATCGTTCGACGCCACGCCACGCATCGTCGAGATTCCTTGAAGAAAAGGTGAACAATGTCGGTTCTTGAGGTGCTCGTTGACAATTGATCGTGGACATCCTGTGAAGATGAGGTGTGCAGTGCTCCTCGATGATGAGAGTTTGTTGCCACAAAGAGTACTGAATGAAGAACGTAGGCCCAGGAAGGGCTTCGCGTCATCGGCATTTGACATCAGCAATTGGGACTCGACCACAGCTGCCTTTCGGATCTTTGTCTGCATCTTTGTGGACTTCGGGTGGCGGGAAACCCACCGGCGGATTCTCCTCGGTTCATCTGCGACCTGAACTTTCCCCGGCGGGACAGAGCGGTCGACGGTGATGAGCAAGGGAGTCCTTGATTTCAAAGCGTCTTAGGCAATGGAGCATTGCGCCTCCGGTCGCCGAGGTTACAGCGGTCCTCCGAACCTCGCTCGACAGTGATGGTTCTCAATGGTCTCGACGTCCTGGCGCTTCACTTCAGATTCCTCGACGGTCCCCGTCTCAGGTCGGCAGCCTTTCCAGGACGGACTTCCAATGAGCCTTGGTGAAGGTTAGCTGGTGCACGATGTTCCCTCTTAGCTCGGGTCAAGGTCTCCTAGCCAGGTCCTCTCTTGGATCAGGCCTTGAACACATGACAGCTTTCAGATTGTGTCAAAGGAAAGCAGCAGCAATTCTTCTTCTTCCAGCTCGGCTTCGAGGTTAAGCATCAAGTTTCGACTTCAGCTTCTGAACAATTCCAGCAAGTGAGAGGTTCCCCAGATATACTGTTCTGTCTCTCATTCACACGGCTGACCAAGGCTCTCAACAGGCAGGCAGCCAATCAGGCTCACAGTGCATTCAGGCCATTCTTCTCCATCCAGACACTCACAACAAGGAATGTGGATTGGGACAAGCACCCAGCCATTCAGCACTCCACACTACATTCATACCAGTTTTGGGCAGGGCTGTCTCAGTCATTGTGTCACACACCAGAAACCAGACATCCATAACATGAAATGTATGTTGGTCACACACTCCATTCACCCAGGTCCCACCCCAAGGGTGTACCCACAACATACAGTCACTGGGAAGGCTCCAGCCAGTCTGGCCTGGACTTCCCCACCATATCATATATGGAACTTCCACCCAACAGCCAGTCAGGGGAAGGGACAGAGTCAGGGCTTTGGGAAAACAAGGTAACAGGTAATGGAAAGCAAGTAGCCTCAGGGTCCATCTTGTCTCCTATCAGGAATCAACTGATTCCAATGTCAGGGCCTGGTTATCCCAAAACGGAGGATACTCAGAGCACCTGTCAAATTCAGCATGGATTTGCAACCTACCCATTCCCTGCACTGTGGGCCACGCACAGGTGCCCAAAAAATACACTAGGGGTACAGGGTTGCACTCCCACCCATGGGTGCCATAAGGGTATCCCAAGGGTCTGTTCACCACAACCAAAAAGAGGAAGAGCTGCACTGCCAGGAATCCCACATCGACTCCTGTGCAGAAAATAACACAGAAAACACATGATAAAAGGAGTACAGGACAAGGACATGGAGGCCGTCTCCCTCCAATGCATTTCCAGCATCACACCTAGGCAGGTACAACAGGAGATGGACATGATCTAAGTCAAAGATGGCAAGAATAAAAAAACCGACAATGAAACAATACATGTGCATGCATTAGACACAACGCAAATGTGCACTCAACAAGAAGAATGCGCACACTGGGCAATATGTGCATTTATGCATGGAGAATATTAACATTGCATCCAGAAGACATGAAGGATACTAACATAAGCAATGAATGAGCTGAACGCAACATGAACAATATGTGAAAATAGCTCACTAACATAGTGAATGGGCAGCCATCTTTTCCTAAATTGAAGCCGCAACACGCTTCTAAGTAAATGAAAGGCCTCAAGTCTTGATGCAAGATAAAAATGCTGAAATAACAAAATATAGATAGGTGCAAAGCCCAGGAAGTAGCTAATAACCCAAGCCAAGATTATTATGAAAAAGAGAGGATAGGAACGTTGCAGTGGACGAAAGCGTATATTCTTAGATCAATCAAGAGTGCAACTAGCCTTTGTAAGCCAGGTGCAGGACAACTAGAAGCTAAAAGGCTCCATGATGAATAACAGAAGAGTGTCCCCAGTGGAAAATGATCCATAACATTCACATTAATATAAACTAAAATCCCAATAAAGGCAGGCTGAAATAATTCCAAATGTGGTCTCATCACACATGACCCATAATTGAAGAACAATGTCTATTCATTAGTAACAAAGACAGACTATAGAGGTGGTCTTGTGAGTAGCCATCAGATTGTTGTTGCAGAATCAAAAGTTTAACCCCTGTGGAATGTATATATAGTCAATCCCCTTAACCAATCCTTGTAACCTGTAGGTTTTGGTAGATAAGATTACTGTATGATGTTAGTTATGACAAATAGTGAGTATAAAAACTGTTGATTTTGATAAGCACGCTGAGAGCGATGACATTTCTTGCTTGTTTGCTGTTCCTGCTTTATTTGGATGTTAATAAAGCTGGGTTTTGCCTCGTATTTTGTATATTTCCGTTATTGAGTTTTGTTTGATCTGGCTCCAGAAACTCTGTGTATTGTTGGTACTTTCCAGGCTACCTTAACACTAGGGTAACACATGAAAAAATACAGTGAATGCCATGTCACCAACAGTACACTACAAAGGAGTAATGTATACTATTTTCATGCAGCTGCAGCCAGAATATATCTATGCCAGTACTGGTCAGTGTTAATTGCATGCATGATGCTGCTGCCGCAACCTATCACTGCTGTATAAATAGGTTGCGGCACCAGCTTTATGCATGTTAAATTGACCATTAACTTTAAATCACAAACATGAAACTGCTGTTACAACTTATCGATGCCAGAAACGGTCACTGTAAATCACATGCATGACGATTCTGACGCAACCTATGTATGCCAGCAGTCTTTGGAGGGATCTATACTATCCTGGGCTGTGGCCACCGCTCTTTGTTTCTGAAGTGGCTGTCTTTCTTGTTCAGGCCTCTGAAAAGGACAGGGGGTTCCACAAGTGTAACACTTTGAACAGTGACCCTAAATAAGAAAGAATAGGATTAACAAAGGAGTGAGCTGAGTGTCCCTGTGTTTGGCATTGCTGGTGTAACAGGACACTCTTGCCGTGCTGTGGATTTCTTCACTGTTCATTTTGGAGGCGTGACCTACTGAGGAAAACACTCAAAATAGCTCAAACTCACGGAGCGAGCAGTGTGAGCTGAGTGTTCCTGTGTTTGGCATTGCTGGCGTAACAGGACACTCTTGCCGTTCTGTGGATTTCTTCACTGTTCATTTTGGAGGTGTGACCTACTGAGGAAAACACTCAAAATAGCTCAAACTCACGGAGCGAGCAGTGTGAGCTGAGTGTTCCTGTGTTTGGCATTGCTGGCGTAACAGGACACTCTTGCCGTTCTGTGGATTTCTTCACTGTTCATTTTGGAGGTGTGACCTACTGAGGAAAACACTCAAAATAGCTCAAACTCACGAGCGAGCTGAGTGAGCTGAGTGTTCCTGTGTTCATGTGGCGTTTGATGGTTGAGGAGTCCTAGCCCCCGCCACCTGAGCCACATGAGCCTCTGCGGTCACAGTGTTAACCCTTAACAACTAAATGGAAGTAAATCAGTGGACTTGCATTAACCCTCAACAACTAAATGGAAGTAAATCAGTGGACTTGCATCACGACCGCATAACGACTACCGCCGCGGTCAATAGTCTGTAAGGACTTGCAGCTACCACTAACTTTTCCACTTTCTTCTTGTTTTTGTCTTTGCCGCCGACTCTGCTGCCACATTGCGTTCTAACACAGATATTGTTACAGCAGCATTGAGAAGTCTTGCAGGAATTTCTGACCTCTGAGGAACCTTTGAAGGGGTATCCAGGGAACAGGAGGGAGGGTAAAACAGCTAAACAACTAAAACTAAAGCAGCAAACCTCTCCTCTGTATTTTGCCCTCTGGCTTTTGCACCCTCCCTTTTTTTTGTCTCCTGTTTATGCTGCGTCTGGCTCCCAAACTTACCTGGCATTCTGGTGGGGGTGACTGCGCGCTAATCCATGCCTTTGAACCCTGTGCATCGGAATTTTAGGGTGTGATCAAGCAAAGTCTGAGGTCCTTCTGTATGGGGCAAAGGGGACTGGAAAAAAATAATAAAAGGACGGGACTTTGGTCTTTGGGCAAATGATCGCATGGAGAGAGACGCAAGACCTGAGTCCGTGGAAAATCCAGATATGCCTGAGCTGGTAGAAAATCGAAACTGGAGCTGTGAAGGGTTGTACCCTAAAGAGTGCTTGGGTGAGCCAGCTGAGCCCCAGAATTTACCAAAGATTGAATCAAATAATGTCTTAAACTGCCCTATTGAAATTAGAGCCCAAATAGGTGCTCAGACAAACTGTGCAGACAATACACCACAGCCCCATTGCCTCAATTTAACCTGTGCCAGATATTAATACTAATGTGAGCTCACCGATTAAAATACAAAAAAAACGTAATTTCATTGGGGGGCTTTGTTTCCAACACTTTCCCCGTCCTTGGTCAAAATGAGGATAGTATTGCAGTCTTGGGCTGGGGTTCCCCTTCTGACGAATTGTGCCTTTCCTTCTCTGAGTCCCCCTCTAAGGACATATATAAATTTGGGAAAAGAAACTCCCGCTTGAGTTTGCCTATGAAATGTCAGAAAGGGAAGGCTAAAATTGCTTAAATCTGGATACTTAAATTTACAGAATACGGGCTGTACAGAAGTGAATCTAACAGAGGTGAACATAGACTCTGAAATAAAGCTAAACAGGTAGAGATATTTAACTTATTACAAGTATATCTACCAACAATGTTTAATGACAATGGTCTACAATGAATTTTTAAATTTGTTTTGTGTCTTCTGTATTGTTACCTCTTTGAATTCTACTGTGGATCACATATACTCCAGTATGTGCAATTTTCTTTACGAATTTCACTATATGGTGAATAATTGGGAATGGAATGTAATGATGGAATTGTCACTGATTTATCAATAGTAGTGTTAATAGCCCTGATGATGGACGGAGGTCCGAAATGCATTGGCAGAAATTTTATAACACTGACTGGTCAGGAATAAACAAGAATACTGGATAAAACTATATAAAGAACTGTGGATTTATGATTCATAACACAATCATTTAAAAGAGGAACTAATTAGTCCCAAAATAGATTGGAACCCAGTAATGGAATAGAGAGTGAGCTCATCCAGGGATGGAAGAAGTCCATCCCTTCTTTGTGGATATTGCTATAACCTGGTGCCGAGGCTAAAGGGTGAGCTCCCATAAATAATTGCAGAATGAAAAGTGAAATTGCCAAATTATCTTGAAATAACGCGGTGCCCAAACTACCTCCTAATTCTAAAATTGCTTGGAAACCATCTACCTTTACTACTGATATGCTGCTATCAAAACAGAGTTTTTTTTCACTCCCATAAATCGGATAAAGAAGCTAGTGGAGCTAAGGAGGGGGCACAGACCAAAAATGGCTCCTTCAATTTAGCTCAAACACCCCTGGCAAAACCAAACAATATATTAATAAAGGATAAATCATTGCAAATGGGGGAGAAGATTAGAGGGGTGACTACAGGCAATAGGGGAAAAGAGTCCACAATCAGACCGCTTCCTACCTGGTCTCTGAAAAACCTGTCTTTCAACACCATTGCGACACAGAACTCTTTTGAGCCCTGTAAGAGGATTCAATTCAGCACTACAGCCAAGTCAACGCCTAGTCTAGAATACTGAATGAAAACCCTTATTGATATATCTTTATGTCCAGTTCATGCGTTCTGGATGACTACCCCTATATAACACCCCTCTCTCAGAATCCCCCTGACCCCACTGAGCCAAGAAGTAGTTCTGTTTTGCAAATTAAAAGGTTTATTTGAGAAGTAAAGCAATATATATCTATCACACTTTATAATAAATTAATAATTGAATATCACACTTAATCTGATATGATAAAGATTAACAACGGAGAATCTGGCACTAGCACACTTCTTGATAATCACTAAGGAGTTGACATGAAATGGATAAGATAGCAACAATACTTTTATGGTTTCTTTATAATCAATGATGAGTGGTTATAGGATGGATAAGATAGCAACAATACTTTTATGGTTTCAAATGGATGCAATGTGGAATGAAAATGCAATACAGAAAATAACTTGATAGGATTTCAGCAAAAGACAATGTAATCACTTTCTTGGACAGTTCACCCCCCCCTTTTATGCAATGCAAGGAAATGGAGGGAAGCACACAGTTCTCAGAAATGCAATCAAATGTGATTCAGTTCACCCCAGCAACTTAGACTACAGAAGTTGAAAACACAGGCCCAAATGCTTTTAAATGTGCTGGAAATGAAGAAAAAATATGCTAAAATGCTTTTAATTCCCTCTAGAGGTTCAGGGTGAGTGGTATCTAGTTAATATTAGCTCAGGCTCACTCTAGCAGTGATGCAGGGATAGTTTTTATGAGGCAAACGATTTTTTTCAGAGGAAAGCAAAAGCAGCTATCTTTTTGCAAGTGGAGAAATTTGCAAATCGCGGTAAAATTCGCGAATGCGTCTGGTGCTATTACAGAGGAACTACAAGGGCTAGCAATATCGTTTTGGGGTCCTAGGAAAGCCTAGGATCTCAGCTTCCAGATGAAAGTTACTGCAAGTCTCTAGCACAAACGGTCACGGAGATATGAGCGATTAAATAAAGGTCGTTTTTCAGATTTGAAATTTTAAAGTTCAAAAAGACAAGTGCAGCTTGCAACTAGAAAATGACAGGTGACAGCTTTGCAAATGACAGGTGACAGTTAGGAGACAGTTCTACTTAGATTAAACTAGATTGAATTATATTATTTTAACTAGGAGATTGGTTCTGCACAGTTTTCTAGGTACTCACACTATATTCTTGAGTGAAATGGGCCTCGCCATGGATCTGGTCAGGTTTTAGACGGGACTCTGGTCTCTGCACTTCACAGTGATCTGGGTCTGCTCTCTCTCTGGATTCTGAAGATTGAGGGATTTAAAGTCTGGATCTTTCTGCACAGCTTTCTCTGGAGATTGATGGAGGTAAAGTATGGATTTTCCCGGCAGAGCTTCCAGCTGCAAATGGATTTGAAAAGTCCCTATCTGTCCTGTCTCTCTGCTTTTATGTGTTTTTAAAATGGGTGTGTGTGAGCAGCATCACTAGCCAGCCCCTCTCCACTTATCATTGGCCAAGCTTTCATTTCTCCCCTGATTGGGGGAGCTAAGTTGTGTCAGAGTGATGTCATTTTACAGCCTGCAGAAAGTCCACTCCTCCTGTCAACTGGCACACAAATCTAGATTTGAACCAAATACATATTTCATAACTACACAGTGGTTTGAAATTACATGCACCCATCACATATCACAGGAGGTATACCCTGTTCAAACTCTGCTCTTCCTGGGAGCTTGCATTCAGAAATGGCAATATTTTGCACTTTTTAACTGATTTTGCAATTCCGGACATTACCCCAAATTTACACACATGTGCGCAAGGAGTATGGAGTGTCAGATTTTTCACATGCACACATTTTGAGTAATATCCTCTTTTCCGCTAAAACCCCCCTGAACATACCACCGGTTCTAAAAACCTCTTAAAATGTGGGCAGAAAAATCACAAGAATTATGGTGTCATTTAAATAATTTTCACAAGTCCGCTCTATGAGTTATTCGTCTTTTTCTAAAACCATATTCTGGCTATAGAGGTGTGTCTTTTCATGTCACATGGTACAGAAACCAGTCTTTCCAGTTTCTGCCAAGCCAGCTTGCTCTCACAGGCAGTGCCCCTCCCCTGTGCTTTCAGGAGAAATCTCCATTTACGACTCCCGCCATAAAACATTTGCCTGAGTCAAGACAGGGCTTTGTTCAATTTCCTGCAGAGCCCAGGTAATTCAATCAGGGAAGGGTCATATCCCTTTTGGTGTGAGCAGCAAAAGGCAGATAGGCCTGGGAACACAGCTGTGACTCAAGTTTCACTCCTGATGGGGGTAGTTGCCAGGCAAATTGGAATCTCTTTAAGCCAGTTTTTAGCTACATGTCATTTCTGTTCCCCAGTTTCTGCATTCAAATAAAACTAAACATTTTCACATATGCAGCTAGAAGGCTGATTCTAAGTTTAAAACTATGACATTTAAACAATTGCAACCTATGTGACACTCAAAAGTAGGTCACTCATTTCTCTTAAACATTGAGATTTTTAATGTCTTTCAGTACAAATTTACTTAAACTGCTGAAATCCACAGCTCAGCCAGTCTTGTTATAAACCTTCAAGTCACTTCAGAATATGACTTTAGATTGTATCCACCTATCAGTAAGTCTTTCTTTGGCCTGTTTTGGGTTCATTTATTCAGTTTTGCAAAAAGTAAAATCTGGTGTTGTTTTAAAACGCCGGCTTTTGGATAGTGATGAGTACTGGTACTGCACCCCTTTTAGGGATTTAAGAAAATGAATTCCCAACAGTTATGGGTTTGCTTTTGGCAATCAGCATTGCCACTCCCAATGGTTTCAGACTACTGTGTGGGTAGTCCAATGGTGGTTTTAGGCAGTTTCCTTCTGTGCCCATAACATCGGCAAAAATGAGTGGCAGCCTATTCTTCATGCATTTCCCTGTGCATTTTCTGGGAAGCTCTGGCCATCATGATGTTTTCATGTCAGTACTGCACAGTTTTGAGGTAGGGCTCGGATGCATGGGTAAATACATCCCACAAGCCCCCCTTCTTGCGGTGGCCATCTGATCCTTCACTGGTGGGACCCGCAAGATCTGGGATGTTTCCTCATCTTCTTCCAATAGATGGCACAGTTCAGCATCTTTTCCTCCATCCGGTGGATCGATCGGTTCTCCTCGCCGGTCCATTGCGTCTCTGCTCCCGGTCTCCGGATCGTCCTCCTTGGCCCGTCTCCAGGTTTTCTTTCTCCTAGGACGACAAAGGAAGAGCGGCAATACCTATCCATAGACATTTTTCCCCCACCATTGCTATAGTGGGGCAGCATATGCATTTCATCATAACGAAACATTACATTCTTATTTTGAAAAAAAAACAGTATAACTAAGAGACAGTTTCATGCAAATCACAATATTTTAGAGACTAGATGTGGTATGTTTTATGATTGGAACTGAATTAGTCTGAGACAGTACCCGCTAGGATTCCAGAGGATTCCTCCAGTTGTTGCAGAGTGTGCCTGGGATGGCAACATTTCAACTGGTTTATGTGAACCCACTTGTCTTCCCCCTCTGCCAAAGGACCTTTGGGGATGTGGATTTTGTAGGCCACAGGGGAGATCTTGTCGATGATCTCAAAGGGTCCCTTCCATGTAGGCAAAAATGTGCGCTGCGTGGCCTGGTTCCTTTGGAAGTTGTATAGATAGACCCGGTCCCCCACCTGATATTCCTTCCTGGAAGTCTTCAGGTCATAGTGGGTCTTCATGCTATCAGATGATCTTTCTAGATTCCGCTGAGCATAAGCAAAAGCATGTTGAAGGTGTTTCCTTAAATTCTCCACATACTCATGAGTGGTGGAGGCATTTATCAGTGCCTGCTCTTGGGTCCTGTAGAGCAAATGCTGAGGAAGCACCATCTTGCGCCCAGTCATCAACTCAAATGGCGACATTTTGGTTGCAGATGAAGGGGTAGATCTGATGGCCATTAGGACCAGAGGTAATCGGATGTCCCAACTTGGCCCAGAATCTGCCACAAACTTCTTTAATATGCTCACAATGGTTCGGTTATATCTCTCTACTGCCCCAGAAGAAGCTGGTCTATAAGCAATATGCAGCTTTCTCTTGACCCCCAGTATCTCCCACATCTTTGTCATTACTTCACTGGTGAAGTGGCTACCCCTGTCTGACTCAATCCTTTGAGGTAGACCGAAACGGGAAAAGATGTGGTTAATCATCAGGGCAGCTGCGGTTTCTGCCTTGCAATTTGGGGCTGGGAGACATTCCACCCACTTGGTAAACAAGCATGTCACAGTCAACATGTACTTATTCCCCCTAGCAGAGCGAATCACAGGGCCTACAAAGTCGATTTGTAAATCTGACCATGGCAGTGTCATCCCCCTCTTTTGGAGAGGCGCACGGTGCGTGAGGGATGATGGCTGAAATTGTGCACACACAAGACACCCCTTCAAGTATTGGTCGAGGTCCTGCCCCATGTGTGGCCAGTATGCAACCTCTCTTAAGATTTCCAATGTTGTGTGAAACCCCCTATGACCGGCGGTGGCCGCATCATGGGCGTGACTTAACATCAGGCTTCGGAATGAGGTAGGAACCACCCACTGATCGTGGCCAGCTTTGGATTTCCTTACCAGCAAACCGTCTTGGATTCGGAACATTTTTGGACATTTCATCAACACTCTTAGGTCCTCTTTCCCAATGTAATCGGTATCCGTCAGGGGAAAGTTCTCAGGGTCCTCAAGGTGCTGGTAAAATTTACCAATAATTGGATCCCCCTTCTGAGCGGTAATCAAATCAGCATCAGGGGTCTCCTTACTCCATTGTGCAATTGAAAGGTCATTGTGAGCATTTGTCTGGGACCTAGTGATAGCAGTGACCTGGATTTCCCCCAACAGGGACTCAATCTCAATTAGATCCCCTTGGATGGCCCCGGTTTTGGCCAGCTGATCAGCTAAGTCGTTTCCAGTTTTGTCTGGTCCCTCTACTTTGGAATGACCCTTGATCTTTTTCCAATAGATGGTCATCTCATTCGAGGTGACCAGATCATCAATGTTTTGGATCAACTTCCCATGTTTCAAGGGTTTGTTGTTAGCACATAACATGCCTCTGGTTTTCCAATTAACCAGGTGCTCCACAAACCCGTTCCGTACATAATCCGAATCTGTGATTATGACCAGTTCGTGGAGTTGATGCTGGACAGCAGTGAGGATGGCCTGATGCACAGCCATCAATTCTGCCACCTGACTACTTCGGGGACCAATTTTGTATCCAGCGGAGGGTTCTGGGGACTCATTCACCCATGCATTCCCTACGCCAGCCACCAGTTCTTTCTCCCCGTTGTTGTCAACATGGTAAGAGCATCCATCCACATAGACAGTGGGCATTCCCTCACACTTGTCTTCTTCAAAGACTTTGTGTGGGGAATTAAGGTATGCCTCCATGTTGTCCTTGATTTTTAGACTTTCGTCCTCGAGACAGTTTTCTCTGGCACAATCATGCAAGTCAGCCAGACCTTGCGCGAGGGGACTCTTCTTGTTTTGGCCATATCTGACCTCCACAGGAAAACCTTGCATTGACAGAATCCAGGAAGTAATTCGGGAATTACTCACATTTCCGGCCCGGATTCTGTCACTTTGGAGATATTGCAGAGGCTGGTGTGGAGTCTCCACTATGATGTGTTCCCCCTGGATAAACGGGCGGTAATTCTTCAATGCCCACACCGTTGCCAGGAGTGCCTTCTCACAATCGTTGAATTTTTCCTCCACAGAGGATAAAGTTTTGCTCACATAGGAGATTACTTTATTGACCTTGTCATGCTTTTGGTATAATACTGCCGTCAAGCACGTATTAGAGAACCCCGTCTCCAGGAAGAACTCCTTGTTTCTGACAGGGTAAGCTAGGCAAGGCGCTTGTGAGAGGCTTCTTTTGAGTTGTCTTACTGCCTCGGATTGTTCTGGACCCCATTCCCACTTGACCCACCCCCCTTCAGGAGATGAATCAGGGGTCTGGTGATCTCTGCGTAGCCCTCAATGAACTTTCTGCTGTAATTAGTCAGTCCAAGGAGGCTCCTTAGTTCCCGCAGAGTTGTGGGGTCTTTCAGTTTCTGAAGTGCTTCCACTTTCTTTTCCTGGGGACAGAGACCCTGAGGAGTAATCTCATGCCCCAAGAAATTAACACGGGTTCTACACCACTGTGATTTCTGAAAGGAAAGTTTTGCTCCGGCGGCCCTCAACTGCGTCAGAACATAACGGATATCCGCTATGTGTTCCTCCACAGATGAACTTTTGATGAGGACATCATCTACATAAGCCAGGTTACCCCTCGCACCCAGGTCGGGCATGGCCTTATGTAGGAAAATGTTGAATTCATTGCCGGAGTTAAGGTATCCGAAGGGAGTCCGGGTCCATGTGTACTGCTGGCCCCCAAAGGTAAAAGCCAGCTTGTATTGGTCCTCCCTACTGACAGGCACAGTCCAGTATCCATTGGTCAGGTCTATTGCAGTGAATACCTGTGACCCCTGGATCTGGGCCAGCCCTTGGTCAATGTAGGGCAGAGGCCATCGGGAAGTATGGACCCGTTTGTTGAGCTCCCTAAGGTCAGCACAGAGTCTCCACTGGCCGTTCGGCTTCAATATTCCCAGCACCGGGTTATTGAAGGTGCTGTGGACTGGACGGATTATTCCCCTGGACTCAAGGTTCTTAATTATTTCAGTAAGGGACTCCATTGATGCGAGAGGCAAACAATATTGCTTCACAAACACTGGAGTCATGCCAGGGTCCGTGGGGATTGTTGTTGTGTGGATGTCAGTGCGACCACAGTCATATGAGTCTACCGCAAAGAGATCTTGGAAATCCAAGAAAACTTGTTTCAACTTTTGCTTTTGTTCCAGAGTCACACAGGCGTCAGCTAGGTTGACTCTCTCTTCCACCATCTGCCTGAAGCCTGTAAAGACTTCTGGTTTGGCTATCTCCGCGGCCTCCTCCAGCTGGGTGGAGAAGTCCCTGGTCAGAGTGCTGATTTGGACCGGAGGCTTCAGGTGGGAAAGGCAGCCCTCATGGACCTGGAAAATCACCTCATCCCTCCTGAAGTCACAAGTCACATCTTCCTTACCATAGGGGCAGGAAGTGTACACCAGGAAGTTCCCCCCATGCCGGGTAAAAATCCTGTCTGGTGTTGTATTGTCATCACTGTCACTGTCAAAGCAGTCCTTGGGGATTGGCCCTAGCAGTTCATTTCCAAGATCAATGGAGAAATGTCGGTCATCAACCGCCATTCCAATAATGGTGCCTGCGGCTAGAGTAATACTCTTTAAGTCGCTGTTATCCACCTCTATTGGAATGGTGTCATGTTCTATGTTGACTAATGGTGTTGGGTTTACCCCCAACCCTTGCTGTTGGAGAGAAGCATTTAGATGTATGTAAGCATCAGGGTTTTGCAAATATTGTCCTCTTTTAACTTTCACTTCCAGGGAGAATTGTCGGGTCCTTTCTGGGATGGTGACTTCCTCTTTAATCTGAATTTCAACTGCATAAGGTAGCAATTGAGCTGACCTAAATGCTTTTTCTGGATCATCAAAGCCCATGGGATTATCCGCTAATCGGGACCAAGCTTTGAAGTTTATTAGGTCCAAACTAATGGCAAAGCGATTGAGAATGTCACTGCCTAAGTAAAAGGCGGCAGGGACGTCTCGCACGACCCAACAATTGTGGACTATGCTCTTGTTGCCAATGGAGATTTTGAGCATACACCTGCTTGGCAGGAGATGTTTGGAATTGGGTGCTTCCAGGTCCATTTCCCATTTATCTATCAGTTTGAAGGTGGGAATGGCTGGATCTTTTGGGAGTTGGCGGAACATGGCTTCGCTGATGAAGCTCTTACCATTGTTCACGCACACTCGAGCGAGAACAGAGTCCTTCCCGTCATTTAATTGGACAGGGATGAACAACTGCTCTCCAATTTGCTGAATATCAGCCAGGCTCTGAGCTGATTTCACATCTTTCTGGACTATAGGAGTGGGAGTTTCTGATTGTGGATTAGTATAGAATCTCAGAGTGTTTCCTTCCAGCGTGGAGTACCACTTTAGACTGGAAGGAAGGTTGATTTTCAGAAATAGAGAGGACCCCCCATCACCAGTCTGTTGTCCTACTGCTATTACTGTCACGTCTGGAATCTGGTTGTTCTGGAAGTGAAATTCTATTTGGTCAGATTTTTGTTCAACCATGTGGCAGGTGCCGTTTAAACTAACATGGTTGACACTCTGTTTTAATTTTATTGGTCGGCTAGTCTGGGTCCAGAGGACCTTGTTTACACAATCTATTAGGGGTGACAACCTTCTCAGGAGGTCATTCCCCAGTAAACAAGGGGTGCCCTCTGGAGTCACAACTATGACTGGGTGTTTCAACTTGTGTCGCCCAATTTTAATGTCCAAGTCTGCCGTCCCCTCAACGGGAATTTCCTTCCCGTCGAAGTTCTGGAGTTGTCCAGGAAGAGAGGTGAGAGGAATACGATAATTCTCTCCCCTTCCTGCATTCAGTTCGTCAAAGGCCCTTCTGGACAGAAGGGTAGCTTGAGATCCAGTGTCCACCAGTGCCAAAATTGTACCCTGCCCCTGTACTTGTACTGGTGCATAATATCTTCCCTCCTTCTCCTCAAGGGGGCACAGATAATGTACATTTTTGGACAACTGGTGGGCTAATTTTCTGGTTTTGGACATCGCTAGCGAAGAGATTTGGGCAGAATTCTGTGGAGAGCCTTGGGAATCTGAAAGAAAAATTTGGCAACTGAAGATCAGAGCCATTGTGGGTTCCCCTGGCTCCGGTTCTGGGCCGCCCCCCCCCCTTTTTGGAGGCAGTCACCAGGATGGGTTTGAACCAGGGGATTTTCTTGCGGTTGGTTCTGGGATGAGATGGTGGGCGGCGGTAGCTCAGTCTCCACATCTCCCCAGTCTGGATTTGCATCCCTAGGGACCCATTTTTCTTTGGGAGGAGTTCCCCCCTCTCTGAAGGAGAAGATCCTTTTCCCAGGATCCTCTGAGGATCCCTCTCCCTCAAATTGGAAGACCTGTACCTCCTCCTCAAACTGAGTCTGTTTGGGTCTTTTGTTTCTCCTACCCCCCCTCTGCTCCTTAGGAGGCAGACTTTCAGGGGCAAGAGATTTTGTTTCCGGTTCCTGGGTTTCCAGGGGCTGTTTACAAGTGAGGAAGGAAGCTTCCTCCAAGGCTTTACACCCCCCTTCCCTTTGTGCCTCCTCCCTGGGAACCGGTGAGTTATCGGGGTGCTGCCCCCGTCATTGTTCTGGGGCACCAGGTCCAGAGTTGGGTGCGTTCTGCGCCGGCATGCCGATCTGAGGGTTCTGCTGAGCCCTCATTATGTGACCCAGATCCCGCGCCATGTTTTGAACCTGGCGCTCTAACTGGGAAACCCGCTCAGGCTGATACGGGGCCCTGTTTTCTCCCCTGGGCTGATCCCGGGAAGGGTAGCTGTCCCTCCTCTGGTAATACCCCGGGTTGGGAAGATTTGGGTACCCCTCCACCCTTGGCCTCCCCTCTCCCGGATTAGGTTGTCTGGGCTCAGGGAATTGGGGAAAGAAGGGTGGAGGATTTTGGGGTTGGAAGTTGGGTGGATACCTGGGGAAAAAGTTCTGCCCAGGATTTGGAGAATTTCTGCCCTCCTGTGGGAAGTTGGGAGGGAAGTTCCCTGGGTTAGGTGCTTGGCTGGATCCCCCCCCTTGGGCTGGAGGAGTCCACACATAACCCAGGATGGGTCTGTTTCCCTTGTAACGGGGGCTTACATAATCAGGAGAGCGAGGGACCCCATTTGTGGGGCTGCCTCCCTGGCCCCCTGTCTGTGACTGGCCCGAGGACCTTCTGGGCCTAGCATTATTAGGTGCAGGTAGGTTTTTAGGCCCCCCCATCTCCAACTCTAAAACGGGGGTGACCTTTACCTCTGCCACCTTGGCAGCAGCAGGGGTGCTGTTGGCTTTGGGGTTTTTCTGAGCATTATTTTTGCTATCTACCGGTTTCTGCACCTCATAGATCCGGGTAGCCTGTTCAAGGACCCAGTCTAAAGATCTTTTCTCGTGAAAATCCCTCACGAGCTGGGTCATTATGTATTTGGGCAAGGCATGAAAAAATGTATTTATGAATTCTCTACTGTCTGTGCGCACCCTTCTGGTGGTCTGGGCAAAAGCACGTTTCAGTTCTTGCACAAATTCTTGTGGGGCCTGATCCTCCCCACATTGCAAATTGTAGGCTGCCTTGCGAGCCTCTTGAGGATTTCTATGAATGGAAAAATGTTTCAAGATGGCCGCCTTATAGGTGGACCATCTTAAATGATTTTGGTCCTCCAGCCCCGCAAAGAAACTGGAGTATTCCGGGGAGAAGGTCCACTTTACATATTGAATACAGCTTTGGCTGTCCTTCAAATGGAAAGTCTCCATCATTTGCTCAAACAACTCTAAGTGCTCCCAAACAGAATACTTAGCGTTCTTATGGTAAGGCGTGATGACGCTCCTGATCGCCTTAATCTGCTTTAAGGGGTCCTTAAGCAAGGCCCTTTTTGCCTTATTGGCCTTTTTGGTTCGGGTAACCCTTGTCTATTCCTCCTCTGACTCAGAGGCACTGCTCCCAGAGGTTCCTGTCTGCTATTCCAGGTTTTCCCGGATTCTGCGAGCCTGGGAATGGCTGGCCGAATGTGGGGACCTGGTCTCCTGTGTCCTGCGCAGTTCAGAGGAGTCTTCAGATTCCTCCTTGCTGCCAGGATTTGATGGGTACCCCCCCACTGACCTAACTGGGCAGAGGTTTTCAGGATGCCCTTAAGGGGCCTACTCTCCTGGGGTTCCCCATTGAACTGTACTGTACTTGGGTGCCCATACCCGGATGCCCACCCCTCCATTCCTGAGTGGTACTGGCCTATGAGCCCCATACTTTTAGCTGGATAGTAATCTGCCATCCCTGTGGCCCTGTGCTCATGTGCGCCAGGGGACATGGGGGTGGTAGAGTCCAGGGACTGGGAGAGATGAAGGCCCCTGGTGTTAGGGCTCCTGAGGTTATGGTCAGGAGTCTCTCTTTCCCAGCGGACCTCATCTCTATCCGCCCCTGCTCCCTGTTGCAATGCAAGAGCCTGCATTTGTGCTTTCAGTTCCTCAGTCAAGGCCTTACTAGACTCTATCAGTCTCTCCTGCATCGCTACCTGTTGTTGGAGCCTATCATTGTGTTGACAGAGGGCCTCATTTTCCCTCTGTGCTTCCTGGTTGGTCCTGGAGAACTGGGCCAGTCTTTGCTGTAGGAGGTTTACCTCCTGAGTCCCATCCCTACCGGCCTGCTCCTTTCTTGCCAGAGCATCTTCCACCCTTCTGGTGTGCTCTACCAAGTTCTGGTTTTCTTTTTGGAGGTCACCCAGCCCCTGGAGGGCCAGGTGATTTTCTTCAATTTCCTTTTTTAAGTGGCAGACTTCCTGGCCTAAAGTGTCTCTTTCCTGACTGAGAGCCTGCATCTGTGCTGCCAGGTCGTCCCTCTGCCTTTGAAGGGCACCAGCTTTCCGGCGCTCTTCATCAAACTCTGCCTGGGTATCCAGGTCTTTCAGAATCAGCTTGTTGCTCTCTGCCTTCACTCTATCTAGATGACTTTGCAGGGTGGCTACCTGCTCCGTGCATGCCCTGTTAAAGTCTAATTGTTGCTCCAGCTTCTTCTGGCTCTGCAGTAAGAAGTCCAAACTGTCTTGGTGCTCCTTTTGCAGGGCCAGAAATCTAGTATCCTGGTCAGCCTTTTCCTGTTGCAGGATGTCCATATCCTTCTTTATTTTAATGATGTGCTGTCTACTCTCATTTTCTGACTCCTGGCTCCTCTGCAGCCTCTGCTCAGAAGAGTCCAGATCAGATTGGGCCTTCTGTAATGCCAGCAGGTGCCTACTCGCCAAATCTTGGCCTTCAGTACATTTGTCCTGCATGGCTCCCATATGTAAATATAAATATGCCGCTACCCTGGCAATCTTGTTGTGCTCATCCTTGGCCTTAGGAGCCATATATAGTTCACTCAAGGCCACATGTAATGGACCCTGATCTCTCCATAAGTCTGACACTGTTTCAGTGGCCTGTCGCGTGATGGCCTGCAACCAGGCCTCCTGGCCCTGCTCAGCCCATTCACCTCTCACAAATAGTTTATGTAAGAAGTGCTCTCTGGCTATTTTCATGTCTACTAAGGTCGTCATTCTAGAGATTGGTCTCTGTCCTGACTTACAGAAGTTTGTATTTTATTTTTGCAAAACAGACCTTTTTCTTAGAGCGTTCCTTTGAGAAGTGCTTTACAGCGTAACACAGCGTGTGCTCCGACCGGATATGTGTATCTGGTCAGCTGGCACGCTGTATTAATCTGCACAAGTGATAGATCTAATCCAAACGTCCGGCACGAGCCCCCAATTTGTAAGAGGATTCAATTCAGCACTACAGCCAAGTCAACGCCTAGTCTAGAATACTGAATGAAAACCCTTATTGATATATCTTTATGTCCAGTTCATGCGTTCTGGATGACTACCCCTATATAACACCCCTCTCTCAGAATCCCCCTGACCCCACTGAGCCAAGAAGTAGTTCTGTTTTGCAAATTAAAAGGTTTATTTGAGAAGTAAAGCAATATATATCTATCACACTATTGAATATCACACTTAATCTGATATGATAAAGATTAACAACGGAGAATCTGGCACTAGCACACTTCTTGATAATCACTAAGGAGTTGACATGAAATGGATAAGATAGCAACAATACTTTTATGGTTTCTTTATAATCAATGATGAGTGGTTATAGGATGGATAAGATAGCAACAATACTTTTATGGTTTCAAATGGATGCAATGTGGAATGAAAATGCAATACAGAAAATAACTTGATAGGATTTCAGCAAAAGACAATGTAATCACTTTCTTGGACAGTTCACCCCCCCCTTTTATGCAATGCAAGGAAATGGAGGGAAGCACACAGTTCTCAGAAATGCAATCAAATGTGATTCAGTTCACCCCAGCAACATAGACTACAGAAGTTGAAAACACAGGCCCAAATGCTTTTAAATGTGCTGGAAATGAAGAAAAAATATGCTAAAATGCTTTTAATTCCCTCTAGAGGTTCAGGGTGAGTGGTATCTAGTTAATATTAGCTCAGGCTCACTCTAGCAGTGATGCAGGGATAGTTTTTATGAGGCAAACGATTTTTTTCAGAGGAAAGCAAAAGCAGCTATCTTTTTGCAAGTGGAGAAATTTGCAAATCGCGGTAAAATTCGCGAATGCGTCTGGTGCGATTACAGAGGAACTACAAGGGCTAGCAATATCGTTTTGGGGTCCTAGGAAAGCCTAGGATCTCAGCTTCCAGATGAAAGTTACTGCAAGTCTCTAGCACAAACGGTCACGAAGATATGAGCGATTAAATAAAGGTCGTTTTTCAGATTTGAAATTTTAAAGTTCAAAAAGACAAGTGCAGCTTGCAACTAGAAAATGACAGGTGACAGCTTTGCAAATGACAGGTGACAGTTAGGAGACAGTTCTACTTAGATTAAACTAGATTGAATTATATTATTTTAACTAGGAGATTGGTTCTGCACAGTTTTCTAGGTACTCACACTATATTCTTGAGTGAAATGGGCCTCGCCATGGATCTGGTCAGGTTTTAGACGGGACTCTGGTCTCTGCACTTCACAGTGATCTGGGTCTGCTCTCTCTCTGGATTCTGAAGATTGAGGGATTTAAAGTCTGGATCTTTCTGCACAGCTTTCTCTGGAGATTGATGGAGGTAAAGTATGGATTTTCCCGGCAGAGCTTCCAGCTGCAAATGGATTTGAAAAGTCCCTATCTGTCCTGTCTCTCTGCTTTTATGTGTTTTTAAAATGGGTGTGTGTGAGCAGCATCACTAGCCAGCCCCTCTCCACTTATCATTGGCCAAGCTTTCATTTCTCCCCTGATTGGGGGAGCTAAGTTGTGTCAGAGTGATGTCATTTTACAGCCTGCAGAAAGTCCACTCCTCCTGTCAACTGGCACACAAATCTAGATTTGAACCAAATACATATTTCATAACTACACAGTGGTTTGAAATTACATGCACCCATCACATATCACAGGAGGTATACCCTGTTCAAACTCTGCTCTTCCTGGGAGCTTGCATTCAGAAATGGCAATATTTTGCACTTTTTAACTGATTTTGCAATTCCGGACATTACCCCAAATTTACACACATGTGCGCAAGGAGTATGGAGTGTCAGATTTTTCACATGCACACATTTTGAGTAATATCCTCTTTTCCGCTAAAACCCCCCTGAACATACCACCGGTTCTAAAAACCTCTTAAAATGTGGGCAGAAAAATCACAAGAATTATGGTGTCATTTAAATAATTTTCACAAGTCCGCTCTATGAGTTATTCGTCTTTTTCTAAAACCATATTCTGGCTATAGAGGTGTGTCTTTTCATGTCACATGGTACAGAAACCAGTCTTTCCAGTTTCTGCCAAGCCAGCTTGCTCTCACAGGCAGTGCCCCTCCCCTGTGCTTTCAGGAGAAATCTCCATTTACGACTCCCGCCATAAAACATTTGCCTGAGTCAAGACAGGGCTTTGTTCAATTTCCTGCAGAGCCCAGGTAATTCAATCAGGGAAGGGTCATATCCCTTTTGGTGTGAGCAGCAAAAGGCAGATAGGCCTGGGAACACAGCTGTGACTCAAGTTTCACTCCTGATGGGGGTAGTTGCCAGGCAAATTGGAATCTCTTTAAGCCAGTTTTTAGCTACATGTCATTTCTGTTCCCCAGTTTCTGCATTCAAATAAAACTAAACATTTTCACATATGCAGCTAGAAGGCTGATTCTAAGTTTAAAACTATGACATTTAAACAATTGCAACCTATGTGACACTCAAAAGTAGGTCACTCATTTCTCTTAAACATTGAGATTTTTAATGTCTTTCAGTACAAATTTACTTAAACTGCTGAAATCCACAGCTCAGCCAGTCTTGTTATAAACCTTCAAGTCACTTCAGAATATGACTTTAGATTGTATCCACCTATCAGTAAGTCTTTCTTTGGCCTGTTTTGGGTTCATTTATTCAGTTTTGCAAAAAGTAAAATCTGGTGTTGTTTTAAAACGCCGGCTTTTGGATAGTGGTGAGTACTGGTACTGCACCCCTTTTAGGGATTTAAGAAAATGAATTCCCAACAGTTATGGGTTTGCTTTTGGCAATCAGCATTGCCACTCCCAATGGTTTCAGACTACTGTGTGGGTAGTCCAATGGTGGTTTTAGGCAGTTTCCTTCTGTGCCCATAACATCGGCAAAAATGAGTGGCAGCCTATTCTTCATGCATTTCCCTGTGCATTTTCTGGGAAGCTCTGGCCATCATGATGTTTTCATGTCAGTACTGCACAGTTTTGAGGTAGGGCTCGGATGCATGGGTAAATACATCCCACAAGCCCCCCTTCTTGCGGTGGCCATCTGATCCTTCACTGGTGGGACCCGCAAGATCTGGGATGTTTCCTCATCTTCTTCCAATAGATGGCACAGTTCAGCATCTTTTCCTCCATCCGGTGGATCGATCGGTTCTCCTCGCCGGTCCATTGCGTCTCTGCTCCCGGTCTCCGGATCGTCCTCCTTGGCCCGTCTCCAGGTTTTCTTTCTCCTAGGACGACAAAGGAAGAGCGGCAATACCTATCCATAGACATTTTTCCCCCACCATTGCTATAGTGGGGCAGCATATGCATTTCATCATAACGAAACATTACATTCTTATTTTGAAAAAAAAACAGTATAACTAAGAGACAGTTTCATGCAAATCACAATATTTTAGAGACTAGATGTGGTATGTTTTATGATTGGAACTGAATTAGTCTGAGACAGTACCCGCTAGGATTCCAGAGGATTCCTCCAGTTGTTGCAGAGTGTGCCTGGGATGGCAACATTTCAACTGGTTTATGTGAACCCACTTGTCTTCCCCCTCTGCCAAAGGACCTTTGGGGATGTGGATTTTGTAGGCCACAGGGGAGATCTTGTCGATGATCTCAAAGGGTCCCTTCCATGTAGGCAAAAATGTGCGCTGCGTGGCCTGGTTCCTTTGGAAGTTGTATAGATAGACCCGGTCCCCCACCTGATATTCCTTCCTGGAAGTCTTCAGGTCATAGTGGGTCTTCATGCTATCAGATGATCTTTCTAGATTCCGCTGAGCATAAGCAAAAGCATGTTGAAGGTGTTTCCTTAAATTCTCCACATACTCATGAGTGGTGGAGGCATTTATCAGTGCCTGCTCTTGGGTCCTGTAGAGCAAATGCTGAGGAAGCACCATCTTGCGCCCAGTCATCAACTCAAATGGCGACATTTTGGTTGCAGATGAAGGGGTAGATCTGATGGCCATTAGGACCAGAGGTAATCGGATGTCCCAACTTGGCCCAGAATCTGCCACAAACTTCTTTAATATGCTCACAATGGTTCGGTTATATCTCTCTACTGCCCCAGAAGAAGCTGGTCTATAAGCAATATGCAGCTTTCTCTTGACCCCCAGTATCTCCCACATCTTTGTCATTACTTCACTGGTGAAGTGGCTACCCCTGTCTGACTCAATCCTTTGAGGTAGACCGAAACGGGAAAAGATGTGGTTAATCATCAGGGCAGCTGCGGTTTCTGCCTTGCAATTTGGGGCTGGGAGACATTCCACCCACTTGGTAAACAAGCATGTCACAGTCAACATGTACTTATTCCCCCTAGCAGAGCGAATCACAGGGCCTACAAAGTCGATTTGTAAATCTGACCATGGCAGTGTCATCCCCCTCTTTTGGAGAGGCGCACGGTGCGTGAGGGATGATGGCTGAAATTGTGCACACACAAGACACCCCTTCAAGTATTGGTCGAGGTCCTGCCCCATGTGTGGCCAGTATGCAACCTCTCTTAAGATTTCCAATGTTGTGTGAAACCCCCTATGACCGGCGGTGGCCGCATCATGGGCGTGACTTAACATCAGGCTTCGGAATGAGGTAGGAACCACCCACTGATCGTGGCCAGCTTTGGATTTCCTTACCAGCAAACCGTCTTGGATTCGGAACATTTTTGGACATTTCATCAACACTCTTAGGTCCTCTTTCCCAATGTAATCGGTATCCGTCAGGGGAAAGTTCTCAGGGTCCTCAAGGTGCTGGTAAAATTTACCAATAATTGGATCCCCCTTCTGAGCGGTAATCAAATCAGCATCAGGGGTCTCCTTACTCCATTGTGCAATTGAAAGGTCATTGTGAGCATTTGTCTGGGACCTAGTGATAGCAGTGACCTGGATTTCCCCCAACAGGGACTCAATCTCAATTAGATCCCCTTGGATGGCCCCGGTTTTGGCCAGCTGATCAGCTAAGTCGTTTCCAGTTTTGTCTGGTCCCTCTACTTTGGAATGACCCTTGATCTTTTTCCAATAGATGGTCATCTCATTCGAGGTGACCAGATCATCAATGTTTTGGATCAACTTCCCATGTTTCAAGGGTTTGTTGTTAGCACATAACATGCCTCTGGTTTTCCAATTAACCAGGTGCTCCACAAACCCGTTCCGTACATAATCCGAATCTGTGATTATGACCAGTTCGTGGAGTTGATGCTGGACAGCAGTGAGGATGGCCTGATGCACAGCCATCAATTCTGCCACCTGACTACTTCGGGGACCAATTTTGTATCCAGCGGAGGGTTCTGGGGACTCATTCACCCATGCATTCCCTACGCCAGCCACCAGTTCTTTCTCCCCGTTGTTGTCAACATGGTAAGAGCATCCATCCACATAGACAGTGGGCATTCCCTCACACTTGTCTTCTTCAAAGACTTTGTGTGGGGAATTAAGGTATGCCTCCATGTTGTCCTTGATTTTTAGACTTTCGTCCTCGAGACAGTTTTCTCTGGCACAATCATGCAAGTCAGCCAGACCTTGCGCGAGGGGACTCTTCTTGTTTTGGCCATATCTGACCTCCACAGGAAAACCTTGCATTGACAGAATCCAGGAAGTAATTCGGGAATTACTCACATTTCCGGCCCGGATTCTGTCACTTTGGAGATATTGCAGAGGCTGGTGTGGAGTCTCCACTATGATGTGTTCCCCCTGGATAAACGGGCGGTAATTCTTCAATGCCCACACCGTTGCCAGGAGTGCCTTCTCACAATCGTTGAATTTTTCCTCCACAGAGGATAAAGTTTTGCTCACATAGGAGATTACTTTATTGACCTTGTCATGCTTTTGGTATAATACTGCCGTCAAGCACGTATTAGAGAACCCCGTCTCCAGGAAGAACTCCTTGTTTCTGACAGGGTAAGCTAGGCAAGGCGCTTGTGAGAGGCTTCTTTTGAGTTGTCTTACTGCCTCGGATTGTTCTGGACCCCATTCCCACTTGACCCACCCCCCTTCAGGAGATGAATCAGGGGTCTGGTGATCTCTGCGTAGCCCTCAATGAACTTTCTGCTGTAATTAGTCAGTCCAAGGAGGCTCCTTAGTTCCCGCAGAGTTGTGGGGTCTTTCAGTTTCTGAAGTGCTTCCACTTTCTTTTCCTGGGGACAGAGACCCTGAGGAGTAATCTCATGCCCCAAGAAATTAACACGGGTTCTACACCACTGTGATTTCTGAAAGGAAAGTTTTGCTCCGGCGGCCCTCAACTGCGTCAGAACATAACGGATATCCGCTATGTGTTCCTCCACAGATGAACTTTTGATGAGGACATCATCTACATAAGCCAGGTTACCCCTCGCACCCAGGTCGGGCATGGCCTTATGTAGGAAAATGTTGAATTCATTGCCGGAGTTAAGGTATCCGAAGGGAGTCCGGGTCCATGTGTACTGCTGGCCCCCAAAGGTAAAAGCCAGCTTGTATTGGTCCTCCCTACTGACAGGCACAGTCCAGTATCCATTGGTCAGGTCTATTGCAGTGAATACCTGTGACCCCTGGATCTGGGCCAGCCCTTGGTCAATGTAGGGCAGAGGCCATCGGGAAGTATGGACCCGTTTGTTGAGCTCCCTAAGGTCAGCACAGAGTCTCCACTGGCCGTTCGGCTTCAATATTCCCAGCACCGGGTTATTGAAGGTGCTGTGGACTGGACGGATTATTCCCCTGGACTCAAGGTTCTTAATTATTTCAGTAAGGGACTCCATTGATGCGAGAGGCAAACAATATTGCTTCACAAACACTGGAGTCATGCCAGGGTCCGTGGGGATTGTTGTTGTGTGGATGTCAGTGCGACCACAGTCATATGAGTCTACCGCAAAGAGATCTTGGAAATCCAAGAAAACTTGTTTCAACTTTTGCTTTTGTTCCAGAGTCACACAGGCGTCAGCTAGGTTGACTCTCTCTTCCACCATCTGCCTGAAGCCTGTAAAGACTTCTGGTTTGGCTATCTCCGCGGCCTCCTCCAGCTGGGTGGAGAAGTCCCTGGTCAGAGTGCTGATTTGGACCGGAGGCTTCAGGTGGGAAAGGCAGCCCTCATGGACCTGGAAAATCACCTCATCCCTCCTGAAGTCACAAGTCACATCTTCCTTACCATAGGGGCAGGAAGTGTACACCAGGAAGTTCCCCCCATGCCGGGTAAAAATCCTGTCTGGTGTTGTATTGTCATCACTGTCACTGTCAAAGCAGTCCTTGGGGATTGGCCCTAGCAGTTCATTTCCAAGATCAATGGAGAAATGTCGGTCATCAACCGCCATTCCAATAATGGTGCCTGCGGCTAGAGTAATACTCTTTAAGTCGCTGTTATCCACCTCTATTGGAATGGTGTCATGTTCTATGTTGACTAATGGTGTTGGGTTTACCCCCAACCCTTGCTGTTGGAGAGAAGCATTTAGATGTATGTAAGCATCAGGGTTTTGCAAATATTGTCCTCTTTTAACTTTCACTTCCAGGGAGAATTGTCGGGTCCTTTCTGGGATGGTGACTTCCTCTTTAATCTGAATTTCAACTGCATAAGGTAGCAATTGAGCTGACCTAAATGCTTTTTCTGGATCATCAAAGCCCATGGGATTATCCGCTAATCGGGACCAAGCTTTGAAGTTTATTAGGTCCAAACTAATGGCAAAGCGATTGAGAATGTCACTGCCTAAGTAAAAGGCGGCAGGGACGTCTCGCACGACCCAACAATTGTGGACTATGCTCTTGTTGCCAATGGAGATTTTGAGCATACACCTGCTTGGCAGGAGATGTTTGGAATTGGGTGCTTCCAGGTCCATTTCCCATTTATCTATCAGTTTGAAGGTGGGAATGGCTGGATCTTTTGGGAGTTGGCGGAACATGGCTTCGCTGATGAAGCTCTTACCATTGTTCACGCACACTCGAGCGAGAACAGAGTCCTTCCCGTCATTTAATTGGACAGGGATGAACAACTGCTCTCCAATTTGCTGAATATCAGCCAGGCTCTGAGCTGATTTCACATCTTTCTGGACTATAGGAGTGGGAGTTTCTGATTGTGGATTAGTATAGAATCTCAGAGTGTTTCCTTCCAGCGTGGAGTACCACTTTAGACTGGAAGGAAGGTTGATTTTCAGAAATAGAGAGGACCCCCCATCACCAGTCTGTTGTCCTACTGCTATTACTGTCACGTCTGGAATCTGGTTGTTCTGGAAGTGAAATTCTACTTGGTCAGATTTTTGTTCAACCATGTGGCAGGTGCCGTTTAAACTAACATGGTTGACACTCTGTTTTAATTTTATTGGTCGGCTAGTCTGGGTCCAGAGGACCTTGTTTACACAATCTATTAGGGGTGACAACCTTCTCAGGAGGTCATTCCCCAGTAAACAAGGGGTGCCCTCTGGAGTCACAACTATGACTGGGTGTTTCAACTTGTGTCGCCCAATTTTAATGTCCAAGTCTGCCGTCCCCTCAACGGGAATTTCCTTCCCGTCGAAGTTCTGGAGTTGTCCAGGAAGAGAGGTGAGAGGAATACGATAATTCTCTCCCCTTCCTGCATTCAGTTCGTCAAAGGCCCTTCTGGACAGAAGGGTAGCTTGAGATCCAGTGTCCACCAGTGCCAAAATTGTACCCTGCCCCTGTACTTGTACTGGTGCATAATATCTTCCCTCCTTCTCCTCAAGGGGGCACAGATAATGTACATTTTTGGACAACTGGTGGGCTAATTTTCTGGTTTTGGACATCGCTAGCGAAGAGATTTGGGCAGAATTCTGTGGAGAGCCTTGGGAATCTGAAAGAAAAATTTGGCAACTGAAGATCAGAGCCATTGTGGGTTCCCCTGGCTCCGGTTCTGGGCCGCCCCCCCCCTTTTTGGAGGCAGTCACCAGGATGGGTTTGAACCAGGGGATTTTCTTGCGGTTGGTTCTGGGATGAGATGGTGGGCGGCGGTAGCTCAGTCTCCACATCTCCCCAGTCTGGATTTGCATCCCTAGGGACCCATTTTTCTTTGGGAGGAGTTCCCCCCTCTCTGAAGGAGAAGATCCTTTTCCCAGGATCCTCTGAGGATCCCTCTCCCTCAAATTGGAAGACCTGTACCTCCTCCTCAAACTGAGTCTGTTTGGGTCTTTTGTTTCTCCTACCCCCCCTCTGCTCCTTAGGAGGCAGACTTTCAGGGGCAAGAGATTTTGTTTCCGGTTCCTGGGTTTCCAGGGGCTGTTTACAAGTGAGGAAGGAAGCTTCCTCCAAGGCTTTACACCCCCCTTCCCTTTGTGCCTCCTCCCTGGGAACCGGTGAGTTATCGGGGTGCTGCCCCCGTCATTGTTCTGGGGCACCAGGTCCAGAGTTGGGTGCGTTCTGCGCCGGCATGCCGATCTGAGGGTTCTGCTGAGCCCTCAGTATGTGACCCAGATCCCGCGCCATGTTTTGAACCTGGCGCTCTAACTGGGAAACCCGCTCAGGCTGATACGGGGCCCTGTTTTCTCCCCTGGGCTGATCCCGGGAAGGGTAGCTGTCCCTCCTCTGGTAATACCCCGGGTTGGGAAGATTTGGGTACCCCTCCACCCTTGGCCTCCCCTCTCCCGGATTAGGTTGTCTGGGCTCAGGGAATTGGGGAAAGAAGGGTGGAGGATTTTGGGGTTGGAAGTTGGGTGGATACCTGGGGAAAAAGTTCTGCCCAGGATTTGGAGAATTTCTGCCCTCCTGTGGGAAGTTGGGAGGGAAGTTCCCTGGGTTAGGTGCTTGGCTGGATCCCCCCCCTTGGGCTGGAGGAGTCCACACATAACCCAGGATGGGTCTGTTTCCCTTGTAACGGGGGCTTACATAATCAGGAGAGCGAGGGACCCCATTTGTGGGGCTGCCTCCCTGGCCCCCTGTCTGTGACTGGCCCGAGGACCTTCTGGGCCTAGCATTATTAGGTGCAGGTAGGTTTTTAGGCCCCCCCATCTCCAACTCTAAAACGGGGGTGACCTTTACCTCTGCCACCTTGGCAGCAGCAGGGGTGCTGTTGGCTTTGGGGTTTTTCTGAGCATTATTTTTGCTATCTACCGGTTTCTGCACCTCATAGATCCGGGTAGCCTGTTCAAGGACCCAGTCTAAAGATCTTTTCTCGTGAAAATCCCTCACGAGCTGGGTCATTATGTATTTGGGCAAGGCATGAAAAAATGTATTTATGAATTCTCTACTGTCTGTGCGCACCCTTCTGGTGGTCTGGGCAAAAGCACGTTTCAGTTCTTGCACAAATTCTTGTGGGGCCTGATCCTCCCCACATTGCAAATTGTAGGCTGCCTTGCGAGCCTCTTGAGGATTTCTATGAATGGAAAAATGTTTCAAGATGGCCGCCTTATAGGTGGACCATCTTAAATGATTTTGGTCCTCCAGCCCCGCAAAGAAACTGGAGTATTCCGGGGAGAAGGTCCACTTTACATATTGAATACAGCTTTGGCTGTCCTTCAAATGGAAAGTCTCCATCATTTGCTCAAACAACTCTAAGTGCTCCCAAACAGAATACTTAGCGTTCTTATGGTAAGGCGTGATGACGCTCCTGATCGCCTTAATCTGCTTTAAGGGGTCCTTAAGCAAGGCCCTTTTTGCCTTATTGGCCTTTTTGGTTCGGGTAACCCTTGTCTATTCCTCCTCTGACTCAGAGGCACTGCTCCCAGAGGTTCCTGTCTGCTATTCCAGGTTTTCCCGGATTCTGCGAGCCTGGGAATGGCTGGCCGAATGTGGGGACCTGGTCTCCTGTGTCCTGCGCAGTTCAGAGGAGTCTTCAGATTCCTCCTTGCTGCCAGGATTTGATGGGTACCCCCCCACTGACCTAACTGGGCAGAGGTTTTCAGGATGCCCTTAAGGGGCCTACTCTCCTGGGGTTCCCCATTGAACTGTACTGTACTTGGGTGCCCATACCCGGATGCCCACCCCTCCATTCCTGAGTGGTACTGGCCTATGAGCCCCATACTTTTAGCTGGATAGTAATCTGCCATCCCTGTGGCCCTGTGCTCATGTGCGCCAGGGGACATGGGGGTGGTAGAGTCCAGGGACTGGGAGAGATGAAGGCCCCTGGTGTTAGGGCTCCTGAGGTTATGGTCAGGAGTCTCTCTTTCCCAGCGGACCTCATCTCTATCCGCCCCTGCTCCCTGTTGCAATGCAAGAGCCTGCATTTGTGCTTTCAGTTCCTCAGTCAAGGCCTTACTAGACTCTATCAGTCTCTCCTGCATCGCTACCTGTTGTTGGAGCCTATCATTGTGTTGACAGAGGGCCTCATTTTCCCTCTGTGCTTCCTGGTTGGTCCTGGAGAACTGGGCCAGTCTTTGCTGCAGGAGGTTTACCTCCTGAGTCCCATCCCTACCGGCCTGCTCCTTTCTTGCCAGAGCATCTTCCACCCTTCTGGTGTGCTCTACCAAGTTCTGGTTTTCTTTTTGGAGGTCACCCAGCCCCTGGAGGGCCAGGTGATTTTCTTCAATTTCCTTTTTTAAGTGGCAGACTTCCTGGCCTAAAGTGTCTCTTTCCTGACTGAGAGCCTGCATCTGTGCTGCCAGGTCGTCCCTCTGCCTTTGAAGGGCACCAGCTTTCCGGCGCTCTTCATCAAACTCTGCCTGGGTATCCAGGTCTTTCAGAATCAGCTTGTTGCTCTCTGCCTTCACTCTATCTAGATGACTTTGCAGGGTGGCTACCTGCTCCGTGCATGCCCTGTTAAAGTCTAATTGTTGCTCCAGCTTCTTCTGGCTCTGCAGTAAGAAGTCCAAACTGTCTTGGTGCTCCTTTTGCAGGGCCAGAAATCTAGTATCCTGGTCAGCCTTTTCCTGTTGCAGGATGTCCATATCCTTCTTTATTTTAATGATGTGCTGTCTACTCTCATTTTCTGACTCCTGGCTCCTCTGCAGCCTCTGCTCAGAAGAGTCCAGATCAGATTGGGCCTTCTGTAATGCCAGCAGGTGCCTACTCGCCAAATCTTGGCCTTCAGTACATTTGTCCTGCATGGCTCCCATATGTAAATATAAATATGCCGCTACCCTGGCAATCTTGTTGTGCTCATCCTTGGCCTTAGGAGCCATATATAGTTCACTCAAGGCCACATGTAATGGACCCTGATCTCTCCATAAGTCTGACACTGTTTCAGTGGCCTGTCGCGTGATGGCCTGCAACCAGGCCTCCTGGCCCTGCTCAGCCCATTCACCTCTCACAAATAGTTTATGTAAGAAGTGCTCTCTGGCTATTTTCATGTCTACTAAGGTCGTCATTCTAGAGATTGGTCTCTGTCCTGACTTACAGAAGTTTGTATTTTATTTTTGCAAAACAGACCTTTTTCTTAGAGCGTTCCTTTGAGAAGTGCTTTACAGCGTAACACAGCGTGTGCTCCGACCGGATATGTGTATCTGGTCAGCTGGCACGCTGTATTAATCTGCACAAGTGATAGATCTAATCCAAACGTCCGGCACGAGCCCCCAATTTGTAAGAGGATTCAATTCAGCACTACAGCCAAGTCAACGCCTAGTCTAGAATACTGAATGAAAACCCTTATTGATATATCTTTATGTCCAGTTCATGCGTTCTGGATGACTACCCCTATATAACACCCCTCTCTCAGAATCCCCCTGACCCCACTGAGCCAAGAAGTAGTTCTGTTTTGCAAATTAAAAGGTTTATTTGAGAAGTAAAGCAATATATATCTATCACACTATTGAATATCACACTTAATCTGATATGATAAAGATTAACAACGGAGAATCTGGCACTAGCACACTTCTTGATAATCACTAAGGAGTTGACATGAAATGGATAAGATAGCAACAATACTTTTATGGTTTCTTTATAATCAATGATGAGTGGTTATAGGATGGATAAGATAGCAACAATACTTTTATGGTTTCAAATGGATGCAATGTGGAATGAAAATGCAATACAGAAAATAACTTGATAGGATTTCAGCAAAAGACAATGTAATCACTTTCTTGGACAGTTCACCCCCCCCTTTTATGCAATGCAAGGAAATGGAGGGAAGCACACAGTTCTCAGAAATGCAATCAAATGTGATTCAGTTCACCCCAGCAACTTAGACTACAGAAGTTGAAAACACAGGCCCAAATGCTTTTAAATGTGCTGGAAATGAAGAAAAAATATGCTAAAATGCTTTTAATTCCCTCTAGAGGTTCAGGGTGAGTGGTATCTAGTTAATATTAGCTCAGGCTCACTCTAGCAGTGATGCAGGGATAGTTTTTATGAGGCAAACGATTTTTTTCAGAGGAAAGCAAAAGCAGCTATCTTTTTGCAAGTGGAGAAATTTGCAAATCGCGGTAAAATTCGCGAATGCGTCTGGTGCGATTACAGAGGAACTACAAGGGCTAGCAATATCGTTTTGGGGTCCTAGGAAAGCCTAGGATCTCAGCTTCCAGATGAAAGTTACTGCAAGTCTCTAGCACAAACGGTCACGGAGATATGAGCGATTAAATAAAGGTCGTTTTTCAGATTTGAAATTTTAAAGTTCAAAAAGACAAGTGCAGCTTGCAACTAGAAAATGACAGGTGACAGCTTTGCAAATGACAGGTGACAGTTAGGAGACAGTTCTACTTAGATTAAACTAGATTGAATTATATTATTTTAACTAGGAGATTGGTTCTGCACAGTTTTCTAGGTACTCACACTATATTCTTGAGTGAAATGGGCCTCGCCATGGATCTGGTCAGGTTTTAGACGGGACTCTGGTCTCTGCACTTCACAGTGATCTGGGTCTGCTCTCTCTCTGGATTCTGAAGATTGAGGGATTTAAAGTCTGGATCTTTCTGCACAGCTTTCTCTGGAGATTGATGGAGGTAAAGTATGGATTTTCCCGGCAGAGCTTCCAGCTGCAAATGGATTTGAAAAGTCCCTATCTGTCCTGTCTCTCTGCTTTTATGTGTTTTTAAAATGGGTGTGTGTGAGCAGCATCACTAGCCAGCCCCTCTCCACTTATCATTGGCCAAGCTTTCATTTCTCCCCTGATTGGGGGAGCTAAGTTGTGTCAGAGTGATGTCATTTTACAGCCTGCAGAAAGTCCACTCCTCCTGTCAACTGGCACACAAATCTAGATTTGAACCAAATACATATTTCATAACTACACAGTGGTTTGAAATTACATGCACCCATCACATATCACAGGAGGTATACCCTGTTCAAACTCTGCTCTTCCTGGGAGCTTGCATTCAGAAATGGCAATATTTTGCACTTTTTAACTGATTTTGCAATTCCGGACATTACCCCAAATTTACACACATGTGCGCAAGGAGTATGGAGTGTCAGATTTTTCACATGCACACATTTTGAGTAATATCCTCTTTTCCGCTAAAACCCCCCTGAACATACCACCGGTTCTAAAAACCTCTTAAAATGTGGGCAGAAAAATCACAAGAATTATGGTGTCATTTAAATAATTTTCACAAGTCCGCTCTATGAGTTATTCGTCTTTTTCTAAAACCATATTCTGGCTATAGAGGTGTGTCTTTTCATGTCACATGGTACAGAAACCAGTCTTTCCAGTTTCTGCCAAGCCAGCTTGCTCTCACAGGCAGTGCCCCTCCCCTGTGCTTTCAGGAGAAATCTCCATTTACGACTCCCGCCATAAAACATTTGCCTGAGTCAAGACAGGGCTTTGTTCAATTTCCTGCAGAGCCCAGGTAATTCAATCAGGGAAGGGTCATATCCCTTTTGGTGTGAGCAGCAAAAGGCAGATAGGCCTGGGAACACAGCTGTGACTCAAGTTTCACTCCTGATGGGGGTAGTTGCCAGGCAAATTGGAATCTCTTTAAGCCAGTTTTTAGCTACATGTCATTTCTGTTCCCCAGTTTCTGCATTCAAATAAAACTAAACATTTTCACATATGCAGCTAGAAGGCTGATTCTAAGTTTAAAACTATGACATTTAAACAATTGCAACCTATGTGACACTCAAAAGTAGGTCACTCATTTCTCTTAAACATTGAGATTTTTAATGTCTTTCAGTACAAATTTACTTAAACTGCTGAAATCCACAGCTCAGCCAGTCTTGTTATAAACCTTCAAGTCACTTCAGAATATGACTTTAGATTGTATCCACCTATCAGTAAGTCTTTCTTTGGCCTGTTTTGGGTTCATTTATTCAGTTTTGCAAAAAGTAAAATCTGGTGTTGTTTTAAAACGCCGGCTTTTGGATAGTGGTGAGTACTGGTACTGCACCCCTTTTAGGGATTTAAGAAAATGAATTCCCAACAGTTATGGGTTTGCTTTTGGCAATCAGCATTGCCACTCCCAATGGTTTCAGACTACTGTGTGGGTAGTCCAATGGTGGTTTTAGGCAGTTTCCTTCTGTGCCCATAACATCGGCAAAAATGAGTGGCAGCCTATTCTTCATGCATTTCCCTGTGCATTTTCTGGGAAGCTCTGGCCATCATGATGTTTTCATGTCAGTACTGCACAGTTTTGAGGTAGGGCTCGGATGCATGGGTAAATACATCCCACAAGCCCCCCTTCTTGCGGTGGCCATCTGATCCTTCACTGGTGGGACCCGCAAGATCTGGGATGTTTCCTCATCTTCTTCCAATAGATGGCACAGTTCAGCATCTTTTCCTCCATCCGGTGGATCGATCGGTTCTCCTCGCCGGTCCATTGCGTCTCTGCTCCCGGTCTCCGGATCGTCCTCCTTGGCCCGTCTCCAGGTTTTCTTTCTCCTAGGACGACAAAGGAAGAGCGGCAATACCTATCCATAGACATTTTTCCCCCACCATTGCTATAGTGGGGCAGCATATGCATTTCATCATAACGAAACATTACATTCTTATTTTGAAAAAAAAACAGTATAACTAAGAGACAGTTTCATGCAAATCACAATATTTTAGAGACTAGATGTGGTATGTTTTATGATTGGAACTGAATTAGTCTGAGACAGTACCCGCTAGGATTCCAGAGGATTCCTCCAGTTGTTGCAGAGTGTGCCTGGGATGGCAACATTTCAACTGGTTTATGTGAACCCACTTGTCTTCCCCCTCTGCCAAAGGACCTTTGGGGATGTGGATTTTGTAGGCCACAGGGGAGATCTTGTCGATGATCTCAAAGGGTCCCTTCCATGTAGGCAAAAATGTGCGCTGCGTGGCCTGGTTCCTTTGGAAGTTGTATAGATAGACCCGGTCCCCCACCTGATATTCCTTCCTGGAAGTCTTCAGGTCATAGTGGGTCTTCATGCTATCAGATGATCTTTCTAGATTCCGCTGAGCATAAGCAAAAGCATGTTGAAGGTGTTTCCTTAAATTCTCCACATACTCATGAGTGGTGGAGGCATTTATCAGTGCCTGCTCTTGGGTCCTGTAGAGCAAATGCTGAGGAAGCACCATCTTGCGCCCAGTCATCAACTCAAATGGCGACATTTTGGTTGCAGATGAAGGGGTAGATCTGATGGCCATTAGGACCAGAGGTAATCGGATGTCCCAACTTGGCCCAGAATCTGCCACAAACTTCTTTAATATGCTCACAATGGTTCGGTTATATCTCTCTACTGCCCCAGAAGAAGCTGGTCTATAAGCAATATGCAGCTTTCTCTTGACCCCCAGTATCTCCCACATCTTTGTCATTACTTCACTGGTGAAGTGGCTACCCCTGTCTGACTCAATCCTTTGAGGTAGACCGAAACGGGAAAAGATGTGGTTAATCATCAGGGCAGCTGCGGTTTCTGCCTTGCAATTTGGGGCTGGGAGACATTCCACCCACTTGGTAAACAAGCATGTCACAGTCAACATGTACTTATTCCCCCTAGCAGAGCGAATCACAGGGCCTACAAAGTCGATTTGTAAATCTGACCATGGCAGTGTCATCCCCCTCTTTTGGAGAGGCGCACGGTGCGTGAGGGATGATGGCTGAAATTGTGCACACACAAGACACCCCTTCAAGTATTGGTCGAGGTCCTGCCCCATGTGTGGCCAGTATGCAACCTCTCTTAAGATTTCCAATGTTGTGTGAAACCCCCTATGACCGGCGGTGGCCGCATCATGGGCGTGACTTAACATCAGGCTTCGGAATGAGGTAGGAACCACCCACTGATCGTGGCCAGCTTTGGATTTCCTTACCAGCAAACCGTCTTGGATTCGGAACATTTTTGGACATTTCATCAACACTCTTAGGTCCTCTTTCCCAATGTAATCGGTATCCGTCAGGGGAAAGTTCTCAGGGTCCTCAAGGTGCTGGTAAAATTTACCAATAATTGGATCCCCCTTCTGAGCGGTAATCAAATCAGCATCAGGGGTCTCCTTACTCCATTGTGCAATTGAAAGGTCATTGTGAGCATTTGTCTGGGACCTAGTGATAGCAGTGACCTGGATTTCCCCCAACAGGGACTCAATCTCAATTAGATCCCCTTGGATGGCCCCGGTTTTGGCCAGCTGATCAGCTAAGTCGTTTCCAGTTTTGTCTGGTCCCTCTACTTTGGAATGACCCTTGATCTTTTTCCAATAGATGGTCATCTCATTCGAGGTGACCAGATCATCAATGTTTTGGATCAACTTCCCATGTTTCAAGGGTTTGTTGTTAGCACATAACATGCCTCTGGTTTTCCAATTAACCAGGTGCTCCACAAACCCGTTCCGTACATAATCCGAATCTGTGATTATGACCAGTTCGTGGAGTTGATGCTGGACAGCAGTGAGGATGGCCTGATGCACAGCCATCAATTCTGCCACCTGACTACTTCGGGGACCAATTTTGTATCCAGCGGAGGGTTCTGGGGACTCATTCACCCATGCATTCCCTACGCCAGCCACCAGTTCTTTCTCCCCGTTGTTGTCAACATGGTAAGAGCATCCATCCACATAGACAGTGGGCATTCCCTCACACTTGTCTTCTTCAAAGACTTTGTGTGGGGAATTAAGGTATGCCTCCATGTTGTCCTTGATTTTTAGACTTTCGTCCTCGAGACAGTTTTCTCTGGCACAATCATGCAAGTCAGCCAGACCTTGCGCGAGGGGACTCTTCTTGTTTTGGCCATATCTGACCTCCACAGGAAAACCTTGCATTGACAGAATCCAGGAAGTAATTCGGGAATTACTCACATTTCCGGCCCGGATTCTGTCACTTTGGAGATATTGCAGAGGCTGGTGTGGAGTCTCCACTATGATGTGTTCCCCCTGGATAAACGGGCGGTAATTCTTCAATGCCCACACCGTTGCCAGGAGTGCCTTCTCACAATCGTTGAATTTTTCCTCCACAGAGGATAAAGTTTTGCTCACATAGGAGATTACTTTATTGACCTTGTCATGCTTTTGGTATAATACTGCCGTCAAGCACGTATTAGAGAACCCCGTCTCCAGGAAGAACTCCTTGTTTCTGACAGGGTAAGCTAGGCAAGGCGCTTGTGAGAGGCTTCTTTTGAGTTGTCTTACTGCCTCGGATTGTTCTGGACCCCATTCCCACTTGACCCACCCCCCTTCAGGAGATGAATCAGGGGTCTGGTGATCTCTGCGTAGCCCTCAATGAACTTTCTGCTGTAATTAGTCAGTCCAAGGAGGCTCCTTAGTTCCCGCAGAGTTGTGGGGTCTTTCAGTTTCTGAAGTGCTTCCACTTTCTTTTCCTGGGGACAGAGACCCTGAGGAGTAATCTCATGCCCCAAGAAATTAACACGGGTTCTACACCACTGTGATTTCTGAAAGGAAAGTTTTGCTCCGGCGGCCCTCAACTGCGTCAGAACATAACGGATATCCGCTATGTGTTCCTCCACAGATGAACTTTTGATGAGGACATCATCTACATAAGCCAGGTTACCCCTCGCACCCAGGTCGGGCATGGCCTTATGTAGGAAAATGTTGAATTCATTGCCGGAGTTAAGGTATCCGAAGGGAGTCCGGGTCCATGTGTACTGCTGGCCCCCAAAGGTAAAAGCCAGCTTGTATTGGTCCTCCCTACTGACAGGCACAGTCCAGTATCCATTGGTCAGGTCTATTGCAGTGAATACCTGTGACCCCTGGATCTGGGCCAGCCCTTGGTCAATGTAGGGCAGAGGCCATCGGGAAGTATGGACCCGTTTGTTGAGCTCCCTAAGGTCAGCACAGAGTCTCCACTGGCCGTTCGGCTTCAATATTCCCAGCACCGGGTTATTGAAGGTGCTGTGGACTGGACGGATTATTCCCCTGGACTCAAGGTTCTTAATTATTTCAGTAAGGGACTCCATTGATGCGAGAGGCAAACAATATTGCTTCACAAACACTGGAGTCATGCCAGGGTCCGTGGGGATTGTTGTTGTGTGGATGTCAGTGCGACCACAGTCATATGAGTCTACCGCAAAGAGATCTTGGAAATCCAAGAAAACTTGTTTCAACTTTTGCTTTTGTTCCAGAGTCACACAGGCGTCAGCTAGGTTGACTCTCTCTTCCACCATCTGCCTGAAGCCTGTAAAGACTTCTGGTTTGGCTATCTCCGCGGCCTCCTCCAGCTGGGTGGAGAAGTCCCTGGTCAGAGTGCTGATTTGGACCGGAGGCTTCAGGTGGGAAAGGCAGCCCTCATGGACCTGGAAAATCACCTCATCCCTCCTGAAGTCACAAGTCACATCTTCCTTACCATAGGGGCAGGAAGTGTACACCAGGAAGTTCCCCCCATGCCGGGTAAAAATCCTGTCTGGTGTTGTATTGTCATCACTGTCACTGTCAAAGCAGTCCTTGGGGATTGGCCCTAGCAGTTCATTTCCAAGATCAATGGAGAAATGTCGGTCATCAACCGCCATTCCAATAATGGTGCCTGCGGCTAGAGTAATACTCTTTAAGTCGCTGTTATCCACCTCTATTGGAATGGTGTCATGTTCTATGTTGACTAATGGTGTTGGGTTTACCCCCAACCCTTGCTGTTGGAGAGAAGCATTTAGATGTATGTAAGCATCAGGGTTTTGCAAATATTGTCCTCTTTTAACTTTCACTTCCAGGGAGAATTGTCGGGTCCTTTCTGGGATGGTGACTTCCTCTTTAATCTGAATTTCAACTGCATAAGGTAGCAATTGAGCTGACCTAAATGCTTTTTCTGGATCATCAAAGCCCATGGGATTATCCGCTAATCGGGACCAAGCTTTGAAGTTTATTAGGTCCAAACTAATGGCAAAGCGATTGAGAATGTCACTGCCTAAGTAAAAGGCGGCAGGGACGTCTCGCACGACCCAACAATTGTGGACTATGCTCTTGTTGCCAATGGAGATTTTGAGCATACACCTGCTTGGCAGGAGATGTTTGGAATTGGGTGCTTCCAGGTCCATTTCCCATTTATCTATCAGTTTGAAGGTGGGAATGGCTGGATCTTTTGGGAGTTGGCGGAACATGGCTTCGCTGATGAAGCTCTTACCATTGTTCACGCACACTCGAGCGAGAACAGAGTCCTTCCCGTCATTTAATTGGACAGGGATGAACAACTGCTCTCCAATTTGCTGAATATCAGCCAGGCTCTGAGCTGATTTCACATCTTTCTGGACTATAGGAGTGGGAGTTTCTGATTGTGGATTAGTATAGAATCTCAGAGTGTTTCCTTCCAGCGTGGAGTACCACTTTAGACTGGAAGGAAGGTTGATTTTCAGAAATAGAGAGGACCCCCCATCACCAGTCTGTTGTCCTACTGCTATTACTGTCACGTCTGGAATCTGGTTGTTCTGGAAGTGAAATTCTACTTGGTCAGATTTTTGTTCAACCATGTGGCAGGTGCCGTTTAAACTAACATGGTTGACACTCTGTTTTAATTTTATTGGTCGGCTAGTCTGGGTCCAGAGGACCTTGTTTACACAATCTATTAGGGGTGACAACCTTCTCAGGAGGTCATTCCCCAGTAAACAAGGGGTGCCCTCTGGAGTCACAACTATGACTGGGTGTTTCAACTTGTGTCGCCCAATTTTAATGTCCAAGTCTGCCGTCCCCTCAACGGGAATTTCCTTCCCGTCGAAGTTCTGGAGTTGTCCAGGAAGAGAGGTGAGAGGAATACGATAATTCTCTCCCCTTCCTGCATTCAGTTCGTCAAAGGCCCTTCTGGACAGAAGGGTAGCTTGAGATCCAGTGTCCACCAGTGCCAAAATTGTACCCTGCCCCTGTACTTGTACTGGTGCATAATATCTTCCCTCCTTCTCCTCAAGGGGGCACAGATAATGTACATTTTTGGACAACTGGTGGGCTAATTTTCTGGTTTTGGACATCGCTAGCGAAGAGATTTGGGCAGAATTCTGTGGAGAGCCTTGGGAATCTGAAAGAAAAATTTGGCAACTGAAGATCAGAGCCATTGTGGGTTCCCCTGGCTCCGGTTCTGGGCCGCCCCCCCCCTTTTTGGAGGCAGTCACCAGGATGGGTTTGAACCAGGGGATTTTCTTGCGGTTGGTTCTGGGATGAGATGGTGGGCGGCGGTAGCTCAGTCTCCACATCTCCCCAGTCTGGATTTGCATCCCTAGGGACCCATTTTTCTTTGGGAGGAGTTCCCCCCTCTCTGAAGGAGAAGATCCTTTTCCCAGGATCCTCTGAGGATCCCTCTCCCTCAAATTGGAAGACCTGTACCTCCTCCTCAAACTGAGTCTGTTTGGGTCTTTTGTTTCTCCTACCCCCCCTCTGCTCCTTAGGAGGCAGACTTTCAGGGGCAAGAGATTTTGTTTCCGGTTCCTGGGTTTCCAGGGGCTGTTTACAAGTGAGGAAGGAAGCTTCCTCCAAGGCTTTACACCCCCCTTCCCTTTGTGCCTCCTCCCTGGGAACCGGTGAGTTATCGGGGTGCTGCCCCCGTCATTGTTCTGGGGCACCAGGTCCAGAGTTGGGTGCGTTCTGCGCCGGCATGCCGATCTGAGGGTTCTGCTGAGCCCTCAGTATGTGACCCAGATCCCGCGCCATGTTTTGAACCTGGCGCTCTAACTGGGAAACCCGCTCAGGCTGATACGGGGCCCTGTTTTCTCCCCTGGGCTGATCCCGGGAAGGGTAGCTGTCCCTCCTCTGGTAATACCCCGGGTTGGGAAGATTTGGGTACCCCTCCACCCTTGGCCTCCCCTCTCCCGGATTAGGTTGTCTGGGCTCAGGGAATTGGGGAAAGAAGGGTGGAGGATTTTGGGGTTGGAAGTTGGGTGGATACCTGGGGAAAAAGTTCTGCCCAGGATTTGGAGAATTTCTGCCCTCCTGTGGGAAGTTGGGAGGGAAGTTCCCTGGGTTAGGTGCTTGGCTGGATCCCCCCCCTTGGGCTGGAGGAGTCCACACATAACCCAGGATGGGTCTGTTTCCCTTGTAACGGGGGCTTACATAATCAGGAGAGCGAGGGACCCCATTTGTGGGGCTGCCTCCCTGGCCCCCTGTCTGTGACTGGCCCGAGGACCTTCTGGGCCTAGCATTATTAGGTGCAGGTAGGTTTTTAGGCCCCCCCATCTCCAACTCTAAAACGGGGGTGACCTTTACCTCTGCCACCTTGGCAGCAGCAGGGGTGCTGTTGGCTTTGGGGTTTTTCTGAGCATTATTTTTGCTATCTACCGGTTTCTGCACCTCATAGATCCGGGTAGCCTGTTCAAGGACCCAGTCTAAAGATCTTTTCTCGTGAAAATCCCTCACGAGCTGGGTCATTATGTATTTGGGCAAGGCATGAAAAAATGTATTTATGAATTCTCTACTGTCTGTGCGCACCCTTCTGGTGGTCTGGGCAAAAGCACGTTTCAGTTCTTGCACAAATTCTTGTGGGGCCTGATCCTCCCCACATTGCAAATTGTAGGCTGCCTTGCGAGCCTCTTGAGGATTTCTATGAATGGAAAAATGTTTCAAGATGGCCGCCTTATAGGTGGACCATCTTAAATGATTTTGGTCCTCCAGCCCCGCAAAGAAACTGGAGTATTCCGGGGAGAAGGTCCACTTTACATATTGAATACAGCTTTGGCTGTCCTTCAAATGGAAAGTCTCCATCATTTGCTCAAACAACTCTAAGTGCTCCCAAACAGAATACTTAGCGTTCTTATGGTAAGGCGTGATGACGCTCCTGATCGCCTTAATCTGCTTTAAGGGGTCCTTAAGCAAGGCCCTTTTTGCCTTATTGGCCTTTTTGGTTCGGGTAACCCTTGTCTATTCCTCCTCTGACTCAGAGGCACTGCTCCCAGAGGTTCCTGTCTGCTATTCCAGGTTTTCCCGGATTCTGCGAGCCTGGGAATGGCTGGCCGAATGTGGGGACCTGGTCTCCTGTGTCCTGCGCAGTTCAGAGGAGTCTTCAGATTCCTCCTTGCTGCCAGGATTTGATGGGTACCCCCCCACTGACCTAACTGGGCAGAGGTTTTCAGGATGCCCTTAAGGGGCCTACTCTCCTGGGGTTCCCCATTGAACTGTACTGTACTTGGGTGCCCATACCCGGATGCCCACCCCTCCATTCCTGAGTGGTACTGGCCTATGAGCCCCATACTTTTAGCTGGATAGTAATCTGCCATCCCTGTGGCCCTGTGCTCATGTGCGCCAGGGGACATGGGGGTGGTAGAGTCCAGGGACTGGGAGAGATGAAGGCCCCTGGTGTTAGGGCTCCTGAGGTTATGGTCAGGAGTCTCTCTTTCCCAGCGGACCTCATCTCTATCCGCCCCTGCTCCCTGTTGCAATGCAAGAGCCTGCATTTGTGCTTTCAGTTCCTCAGTCAAGGCCTTACTAGACTCTATCAGTCTCTCCTGCATCGCTACCTGTTGTTGGAGCCTATCATTGTGTTGACAGAGGGCCTCATTTTCCCTCTGTGCTTCCTGGTTGGTCCTGGAGAACTGGGCCAGTCTTTGCTGCAGGAGGTTTACCTCCTGAGTCCCATCCCTACCGGCCTGCTCCTTTCTTGCCAGAGCATCTTCCACCCTTCTGGTGTGCTCTACCAAGTTCTGGTTTTCTTTTTGGAGGTCACCCAGCCCCTGGAGGGCCAGGTGATTTTCTTCAATTTCCTTTTTTAAGTGGCAGACTTCCTGGCCTAAAGTGTCTCTTTCCTGACTGAGAGCCTGCATCTGTGCTGCCAGGTCGTCCCTCTGCCTTTGAAGGGCACCAGCTTTCCGGCGCTCTTCATCAAACTCTGCCTGGGTATCCAGGTCTTTCAGAATCAGCTTGTTGCTCTCTGCCTTCACTCTATCTAGATGACTTTGCAGGGTGGCTACCTGCTCCGTGCATGCCCTGTTAAAGTCTAATTGTTGCTCCAGCTTCTTCTGGCTCTGCAGTAAGAAGTCCAAACTGTCTTGGTGCTCCTTTTGCAGGGCCAGAAATCTAGTATCCTGGTCAGCCTTTTCCTGTTGCAGGATGTCCATATCCTTCTTTATTTTAATGATGTGCTGTCTACTCTCATTTTCTGACTCCTGGCTCCTCTGCAGCCTCTGCTCAGAAGAGTCCAGATCAGATTGGGCCTTCTGTAATGCCAGCAGGTGCCTACTCGCCAAATCTTGGCCTTCAGTACATTTGTCCTGCATGGCTCCCATATGTAAATATAAATATGCCGCTACCCTGGCAATCTTGTTGTGCTCATCCTTGGCCTTAGGAGCCATATATAGTTCACTCAAGGCCACATGTAATGGACCCTGATCTCTCCATAAGTCTGACACTGTTTCAGTGGCCTGTCGCGTGATGGCCTGCAACCAGGCCTCCTGGCCCTGCTCAGCCCATTCACCTCTCACAAATAGTTTATGTAAGAAGTGCTCTCTGGCTATTTTCATGTCTACTAAGGTCGTCATTCTAGAGATTGGTCTCTGTCCTGACTTACAGAAGTTTGTATTTTATTTTTGCAAAACAGACCTTTTTCTTAGAGCGTTCCTTTGAGAAGTGCTTTACAGCGTAACACAGCGTGTGCTCCGACCGGATATGTGTATCTGGTCAGCTGGCACGCTGTATTAATCTGCACAAGTGATAGATCTAATCCAAACGTCCGGCACGAGCCCCCAATTTGTAAGAGGATTCAATTCAGCACTACAGCCAAGTCAACGCCTAGTCTAGAATACTGAATGAAAACCCTTATTGATATATCTTTATGTCCAGTTCATGCGTTCTGGATGACTACCCCTATATAACACCCCTCTCTCAGAATCCCCCTGACCCCACTGAGCCAAGAAGTAGTTCTGTTTTGCAAATTAAAAGGTTTATTTGAGAAGTAAAGCAATATATATCTATCACACTATTGAATATCACACTTAATCTGATATGATAAAGATTAACAACGGAGAATCTGGCACTAGCACACTTCTTGATAATCACTAAGGAGTTGACATGAAATGGATAAGATAGCAACAATACTTTTATGGTTTCTTTATAATCAATGATGAGTGGTTATAGGATGGATAAGATAGCAACAATACTTTTATGGTTTCAAATGGATGCAATGTGGAATGAAAATGCAATACAGAAAATAACTTGATAGGATTTCAGCAAAAGACAATGTAATCACTTTCTTGGACAGTTCACCCCCCCCTTTTATGCAATGCAAGGAAATGGAGGGAAGCACACAGTTCTCAGAAATGCAATCAAATGTGATTCAGTTCACCCCAGCAACTTAGACTACAGAAGTTGAAAACACAGGCCCAAATGCTTTTAAATGTGCTGGAAATGAAGAAAAAATATGCTAAAATGCTTTTAATTCCCTCTAGAGGTTCAGGGTGAGTGGTATCTAGTTAATATTAGCTCAGGCTCACTCTAGCAGTGATGCAGGGATAGTTTTTATGAGGCAAACGATTTTTTTCAGAGGAAAGCAAAAGCAGCTATCTTTTTGCAAGTGGAGAAATTTGCAAATCGCGGTAAAATTCGCGAATGCGTCTGGTGCGATTACAGAGGAACTACAAGGGCTAGCAATATCGTTTTGGGGTCCTAGGAAAGCCTAGGATCTCAGCTTCCAGATGAAAGTTACTGCAAGTCTCTAGCACAAACGGTCACGGAGATATGAGCGATTAAATAAAGGTCGTTTTTCAGATTTGAAATTTTAAAGTTCAAAAAGACAAGTGCAGCTTGCAACTAGAAAATGACAGGTGACAGCTTTGCAAATGACAGGTGACAGTTAGGAGACAGTTCTACTTAGATTAAACTAGATTGAATTATATTATTTTAACTAGGAGATTGGTTCTGCACAGTTTTCTAGGTACTCACACTATATTCTTGAGTGAAATGGGCCTCGCCATGGATCTGGTCAGGTTTTAGACGGGACTCTGGTCTCTGCACTTCACAGTGATCTGGGTCTGCTCTCTCTCTGGATTCTGAAGATTGAGGGATTTAAAGTCTGGATCTTTCTGCACAGCTTTCTCTGGAGATTGATGGAGGTAAAGTATGGATTTTCCCGGCAGAGCTTCCAGCTGCAAATGGATTTGAAAAGTCCCTATCTGTCCTGTCTCTCTGCTTTTATGTGTTTTTAAAATGGGTGTGTGTGAGCAGCATCACTAGCCAGCCCCTCTCCACTTATCATTGGCCAAGCTTTCATTTCTCCCCTGATTGGGGGAGCTAAGTTGTGTCAGAGTGATGTCATTTTACAGCCTGCAGAAAGTCCACTCCTCCTGTCAACTGGCACACAAATCTAGATTTGAACCAAATACATATTTCATAACTACACAGTGGTTTGAAATTACATGCACCCATCACATATCACAGGAGGTATACCCTGTTCAAACTCTGCTCTTCCTGGGAGCTTGCATTCAGAAATGGCAATATTTTGCACGTTTTAACTGATTTTGCAATTCCGGACATTACCCCAAATTTACACACATGTGCGCAAGGAGTATGGACATTAGTTGATGAAGTGTCAGATTTTTCACATGCACACATTTTGAGTAATATCCTCTTTTCCGCTAAAACCCCCCTGAACATGCCACCGGTTCTAAAAACCTCTTAAAATGTGGGCAGAAAAATCACAAGAATTATGGTGTCATTTAAATAATTTTCACAAGTCCGCTCTATGAGTTATTCGTCTTTTTCTAAAACCATATTCTGGCTATAGAGGTGTGTCTTTTCATGTCACATGGTACAGAAACCAGTCTTTCCAGTTTCTGCCAAGCCAGCTTGCTCTCACAGGCAGTGCCCCTCCCCTGTGCTTCCAGGAGAAATCTCCATTTACGACTCCCGCCATAAAACATTTGCCTGAGTCAAGACAGGGCTTTGTTCAATTTCCTGCAGAGCCCAGGTAATTCAATCAGGGAAGGGTCATATCCCTTTTGGTGTGAGCAGCAAAAGGCAGATAGGCCTGGGAACACAGCTGTGACTCAAGTTTCACTCCTGATGGGGGTAGTTGCCAGGCAAATTGGAATCTCTTTAAGCCAGTTTTTAGCTACATGTCATTTCTGTTCCCCAGTTTCTGCATTCAAAAAAAACTAAACATTTTCACATATGCAGCTAGAAGGCTGATTCTAAGTTTAAAACTATGACATTTAAACAATTGCAACCTATGTGACACTCAAAAGTAGGTCACTCATTTCTCTTAAACATTGAGATTTTTAATGTCTTTCAGTCCAAATTTACTTAAACTGCTGAAATCCACAGCTCAGCCAGTCTTGTTATAAACCTTCAAGTCACTTCAGAATATGACTTTAGATTGTATCCACCTATCAGTAAGTCTTTCTTTGGCCTGTTTTGGGTTCATTTATTCAGTTTTGCAAAAAGTAAAATCTGGTGTTGTTTTAAAACGCCGGCTTTTGGATAGTGGTGAGTACTGGTACTGCACCCCTTTTTGGGATTTAAGAAAATGAATTCCCAACAGTTATGGGTTTGCTTTTGGCAATCAGCATTGCCACTCCCAATGGTTTCAGACTACTGTGTGGGTAGTCCAATGGTGGTTTTAGGCAGTTTCCTTCTGTGCCCATAACATCGGCAAAAATGAGTGGCAGCCTATTCTTCATGCATTTCCCTGTGCATTTTCTGGGAAGCTCTGGCCATCATGATGTTTTCATGTCAGTACTGCACAGTTTTGAGGTAGGGCTCGGATGCATGGGTAAATACATCCCACAGCCCATCAAGTGTGGTCCTTATAACGTCCCCTTAGAGGATTCTTGCACCATGGATAAAGATTTACTGGAAGTACAGGAGATATTGGACCAAAAGAACTCACTGGATAAAAATAATTCAATAATAAATCTGAATCTGATTGCTGCTCTAACGCTGACATTATCCCTTTACATGAAGCTCCATTAAACGCCCAACGGTCAGATAAGAGATCAATCAACATTAATAGCAATGTTTCATTCACAGCTAATATTTATTGATGGCTTCATAATGGCTATTCAAGTGAATGTGTATAAAAATTCTGAACAAATCACAACTATTTTACAGAATATAATTGAATCAGCCACACCAGACAAACACAGGAGGAGGATTGAACAGGCATGTTCGTGCAATAAATATACATCTATGGAAACCGGAGACATGCATGTGGTACTTCGGTTAAGCCTTGTTCACCCAACAAATCAAGGGAAAGCCGTGTGGAACGAGATTTAACCACAGAAGCCATGGTGAAGCCACCTGCTGAAGTGACAGAGGAGGATATAGTTCCAATTGGCTCAAATAAAAATGAGGAACAAAGGCAGTTGTCTTCGGGAGCTCCAGAAGCTCCAGAAGCTCCAAAAACTCCATCAGTGACTACACACAAAGGTGTTGGATCCGCTGTCAATAAAGGAAACAGTGATTGCACACAAAATAAGGAGAGAACCAGAGCACTAAGGACATTGGAAGCACTAGACAGTGGTTTGAAAAAAAGAAAATATGATATTTTCACCAAACTTAACGAAGCTGATCAAAAAACCTCTTCTCCAAGTGCAAAAAGGGAGCTTTTAAAATCAGCCTTGATGAAACAGAAAACAGAAGCGAAATTACAAACCAACGTTTTTCTCTCACTTAATCGAATTAAGACAAGCGATAACCAACTGCACTTTGAGAAGGCTGCAGATACAGGTTTAAGATCAACTTCGACTGGGTCAGTTGAAAATGGGAATAAATGCCATCTTACTGCAGCAACTAAAACACTGCATTGGAAAAAGCAAGTGAAAGACTTGCCAAATCAGAAGGATACTCTTCCGTTCCTATTGATCATGACTCAATGAAATGTCTTCTGGATTTATCCACTTATACCACCTCTGAGGGGGATGAGTCTAATATAGATGATGGAACCTCTGAACACCTAAATTCAGAGAAAGTGGTTCGAATAGAAGTGACCACGGCCTAAGAGGAAGAGTAAACCTACGAAGCCTCTCCGGCCTTGAAAGTAACAGAAAGATGGGCTCATATTCTGGACCACAAGAAGAATGTAAGAGTAGAACAGAGCAAGGTACAAATGAGGATTCACGAGGATCATGTGAAAATGAGGTCTTCTGAGATGGCAGAGCTTGGTGATCCTAGTCCCGTGAGAACTGTGTCCTTTAACACAGTTAAGAAAACAGAAAGTGGGAGGTAATAATAAACCCCCAAAAGTTCTCTCCATCATAAGGAGAAAGAGGACACAAGAAACAGATTCAGACGAAGAGCCTATGTCTGCGAATGTTAAACGATTACCCGAGCTGCCCTAGATGACAAGTTCCTAAAAGGAAGCACATTCCACGTGTGTCTGATTCAGAAGATGAACCACCTTCAAAATTCATACCAATAAAACTGAAGGCATGTGTGAAAAACAGAGACAGTATTTACAACATTGGAGAAGAAAAGAGCAATTATCTTCAACACTAACAGAAACAGCAAAGTGATGGAGAAGCATCAGCATAAAACTGAGACCTCAACCAGAAATGCTCCTTAAAACCAAAAAGCTGAAGATTTCAGCACATATCGGGCCTCATTACGAGCCAGGCGTTAAGGGTTTTACGGCGCCGTAAACGGCTCCGACCCTTAACGCCTGATTACAAGGTCCGTTTGCGGGATGGTGATTTTAACGCCTGCTTTTTGCAGGCGTTAAAATCCATGCCGCAAAGGGACCTTGGTGCTAAGTACGGTGCCGCAATTTGCGGCACCGTACTTAGCGCCTTCCCCATTCCCATTATGCCCTATGGGGCAAAAATGGGAATGGGGAAGGGCCATGGCGGAAGGGGGAATTACCACTCCGCCAACCTCGGAATGGGGTGGTAATTCCCCATTCCGCCATGGCGGAGTCGGAGAGTTACCGGCATGGACCATGGTGCTACTAGCACCATGGTCCATCCGCCAGGGTCGTAATGAGGCCCATCGTCTCCAAATTGAGAACTTTCATAGAAGAAAGGAGGAAACTGTGTTAAATAGAGCTAACATCCTACGCTTGTTGCATTGCATCCCCACACATAGAAAGATTGCTTCTAGCGATCTTCAACTGATTGAATTTCCTGAAGAAACACAGACTAGACAAAGCGATAATCTATGTTGCCTCTGAAGATATCATGTTTAAGATCATGAAAGCAGCCAGGAAGTTCTGGTCAATGGGCGTTGAGCTATTAGATTATGACAACAAGGAACAACAAGGTGATAGTTCACTGGACTATACATACCAGTCTTCCATTACTCCAGATGGCAACATATATAACAAGCACAACACAGATAAAGACCATAGAGGGAATTTGAGCAATGAAAGAGCCTGTCCTATTAATCTTGGTCATTTAACATGAACTGTAGCTAACAGCACTTCTAAACTCACGACAAAGGGGCGGCCTCAACAAAGAGATGTGAGAACTCAAAACTGGTCGTGGTTGGGCGAGTGCGCTAGTTGGTAATTCTAGCTCATAGCACAAAGAAGAGACGGTGTCTGATGAATCGCATACTCAAAGGAAAGCCGTGTCTCTTGCATCATGGAACACACATGGTTTTTCCCATCTTTTCAACCAGGGAAACCCAATATTTGAACTTTTTGAAATCATATGTCTATAAGAGACATGGTTGTTTGAAGTACCCCTGCTGGAAGGATTTGAGATGTTTATTAACCCTGCAGTAAAAGGAAACAAAGGTCGCCCAATGGCAGGCCTATTGATCGCTTTGAAAAAGAATATAAAATCTCTAGTAATTGAAGGATTCTGTCCGTCACCTTGGATCCAAGCGTTATTGATTCCAACTGACCCAAGATTTCCTAACCAGATTAGAAATGTGCTTCTCTTTAATCTCTACTGAAGTCAGTTACGGTCTTCAGGTGAAAACTTTGTCTCAATGATTCTGGAGACCATGGACAAGGCCAGGGATATAAAATCTGACCTAGAAATTGTACTCTGTGAAGAATTTAACATGCATTGTTTTGATAAAGATGCTAAATTATTGGAAATTTGTCTCATTAACTCCTTAAAACAAGAGGACAGAGGGTTCCTATGGAGAGAGGTGATGGCGGAAAGAAACATCTTCATGGCCAATGCCAACATGCAGGAAGATACTTTAGCCAAAGCAACGTAGAGTAGAGGGAAGGAACATCAAATTCTGGACAATCTATTTGCATCAGACTTTGAGCAGTCTATTAGATTTCTCAATTCGGCCAACAGATAAGAGTTACCATGAGACCCTCAAAACCGCATTGGGAAATTGGTCCTATACTGCACATATCATAACATCGGTGGACTTATATGTGCACCGGGTCACAATAGACTCCGTTTGAACAAGGAAAACTAGCCTATATAATAGAGAATTGCATGCTGGAGTCCTTCAAAGAGGTTGATGGGCATCGCCCAAAGGTGGGTTTTAAGAAGGCTCATGCATTCAATGTGGAAATTATGAGGAGGAAAAAGGCTCTAAAGAGCGACTTGAGAAAGGAGGGAGGTGATTCCTCAGTCATAAAAAACCTGAATATTCATCATAGGAACTGGATGAAAAATCATAGATGGTTGATGCACCAAAAGGAAGCAGAGGAGAATGCTGCTGAATGGAGTATCAGCAGCAACCTGGCAGACTCACTTTGAAGCTCTCTTTAAGTCCAAAGAGGCAATCAGGGCTGAGGACTGCCTTACTAACTCCGCCTAGTCATTCCCAACAGAAAAACGGATATCAAGGCCTTGATTTTAACAGCAAGCAACTCAAGAGCCCTGGGGCCAGACGGCCTGACAAATTGCCAGCTGAAGGAAGGCGCTGAAGGTTGGTCAGAAGTAATGCATGAACAATTCAAAGAGATCAAAAGAATGAAAGAAATACCCCCTTCTTGGTGCTCGTCGATAGTGGTGCAAATTTTCAAAAAGGGCGATAGGTCTGATCCATCTAATTACAGACCTATCGCCCTTCTTGATGAGATGGGCAAAATCTTTGGAGCTCTTATTCTAAGGGCCCTTAACAACTGGAGATATTCAACAGGTCATATTGATGAATGGCAATCAGGATTTGAGAAGGGATTGGGGACTGCTCTAAACCTATTTCTGATCAACTACATTAAGACCATTGTGAAATCAAGTTCAAAGAAGAGGTACATCTTGCATCAATAGACCTCTCTCAGGCCTTCGATGTAATTGAGAGACCTACACTTTGGGAATAGTTGCAGAAAAGGAACTGTCCGTCGGCCCTACAAGAAGCTCTAAGGGCATTGCATACGAACACCAGCATGCGGGTCAAGTTGGACAGAGGAGGAAATTACTCCGACCCAATACCCACTACAAAAGGCCTAAAACAAGGGTGCAGATTGGCACTGATTGTCTTTAACCAGTTCATTTCGGATATCCCATCAGCCTTTGAAAATATTAGATCATTTCTTCCGAGATTGGGCGGTTCAGCTGTGGGTCATCTGCTTTACGCAGATGATCTCATTCTGCTTAATCAAACCAAAGTGGGTCTGCAACGACAGCTGGATGCTGTTTCAAAATACTTACATGGAAATGACCTAAAGGTGAATGTCTCCAAGTCAAGAATTCTCACCTTTGCGGGAAAATAGCAAAAAAAACATTGGGCAAGGAGAAATGGTACTTCAAGGGAGCAATTATACCCTATGTCACAAGTGTGGTCTACCTTGGGGTTACGATCAGCAATAGTAAAATAGAAGCAACTCAGGAACTTAGCCTTACATCGAAGATGAGAAACTTAACTTCTCAGGGGAGAATTATTTTTAGAAAATATTGCAAGTTTACTTTGCAACCAATAATACACTTCTATAACATCAAGGTAATTCCTATTATAACCTATGTCTCAGAATCTACTCTCCTGATATCCAAGGATCTTTGGCCTAAACTAGATGGGGTATACTGGTGAAAGTTACTGGCTCTCCCTGCATGCACCCCTATCGACCTTATACGAGAAGAGTTGTGATTGTCTTCCCTTCTTGCTATAGTCCAATGGAAAACTCTTGCCTTCTTTCGGAAATGTCTTCTAAATAACTGGAAAGGAGGCTTTAAATTACTATATCAAATCTTATGTGAAGACTCTGAACACAACCCTGGCCATCTGAAAAAAAGAACTGTTTAGCCATTCTAGCGGAAGTGAATGTCTCAGAAGATGTATTAAAAACAAATCCTACCAGAGTCGAACGCAAACTTTTAGACTTGGATTGGATATACACAAGGGAAAATGTCAGCACCCTCAGATTGTATGGCCGTAAAAATACAGCACCACCTAGTAACGGAGGGAAAACTCGACAATACTTGAAAAAATTCCCATGGAGACAAAGGAGAATGGAATTCATGAGACTCTGAATGAACTTAATGCCGACAAAAGAAATCCTAGAAGTTAGGAAAATCAAGAGTTTAAGGGATCTCAGCTGCAGTTGGTGCGATGAGCAAAAGGAGACTGTGCACCATTTGATCATGCATTGTCCAGTCCTCAATATTAAGAGAAATAGATGGATGGGCAGATATGTTGGGAAACTCGCAACAAGATCATCGGACCACTTGTGGATCGTGTTTTTAGGATGCAGTAATACTACATTGGTGCTAGTAGTACTTGGCCTTTTGAAAGAAATCTTCTCAATTACAGACCAGGCTGATGAGCCCACTTAGACATATAAGAATGATTTGGTGCTGAAATAGAAGAACTGTTACGCTTACCTTTGCTTTCACTTAGTTCCATGGATGCTTTTCTACTTCTTTCTCTTTTGTGTGTTTGTCTTTGTCTCTTCTAATTTTTGTACAAGCTTAAGGTTTTCATTTGTAAAACCTAATGCCTAATAAAATAAAAAATAAAAAAATAAAAAAAACAAATAATTTGTTTTTCTGGAATTCTATACAATAATTGTTAGACTCATTAAAGGTTTAGGGCCTCATTACACGTTAGGCGGTGGACCAAGGTGCTATTAGCACCTTGGTCCATGCCGGTAAAATACCGGCATCGCCTTGGAGGAAAGGGGAATTACCACCCTATTCCAAGGTTGGTGGGGCGGTAATTCCCCCTTCCCCCATTGCCCTTCCCCATTCCCATTTTTGCCCCATAGGGCATAATGGGAATGGGGAAGGTGCTAATTACGGCACCGCAAACTGCAGTACCGTAATTAGCTCCCTGGTCCCTTTGCGGGTTGGTTTTTAACGCCTGCAAAAAGCAGGCGTTAAAGTCTCCAACCTGCAAAGGGACCTCGTAGTCAGGCGGTAAGGGTTAACGGTCACCAGTACCATTAACGGTGACCGTTAACCCTTACCGCCGTCCGTGTAATGAGGCCCTTAGTCTGTTCTTAAACACCTCAATTTCACAATGCAGACACAAACTTCCAAAAAGCATTCAGAGTAGAATAAGCATCCATTTCGGCCTATGTATTTGCAGTTATAGCATGTTTTATTCTGCTGTTGTCTCTGTTACCATCATCACAAGACATTCCATCTCATTGTCCTCGTCACTTGACAAAATTCGTTTGCCTAAAAGTTTGTGTACAGTGTAGAAATGTTTGACCATAGCACATAAAGTGGCCTATCTCCCTGGCATGCTGTTCAGGATGTTTGTTTGCATGTATGAGGTAATGAGTGCCCAGAGTGGTGCAGTGTGAGTCCGCTGCTTGTCCTGCACTACTCTAAATTCTTTTAATACACAGTTATGAACCCTCCCAATGGTATGTATTTTGCTAGCCTGAAAAGTCGATCCATGCAGGCCTGACATGTGGCCAACTTTGCACCAGACCTGCAGATGAACTGGCCTGCTGTTAAATCTCAGTTACCAGTTTAATGGTATCCACTAGAGAGTGTAATTTGCTTTCGGACTTTGACAACATTCAGACATGTAATTGCTCGGTGGGTGGAGCCCTTGCTGCTGCGATGTGTTTGTGATCTGCAGGTTGCAGTTTCATAAACCAACAACGCCAACTCAGCCTTTCATCCTTCTGTGGTCGATTAAGTAGTACCAAACACAGGTCGGGTGATTTAGTTTGTATATTTGTTCTATATAAAGCACTTAAGTAAGTTCTATATATTAACACATCATTATCACTTGGTCTTGGACATCTGCTTGCATGGCAATATGGGCCTATACACACTGATATTAATCATATTTATGGTGATCCATTCTTGTATGAAATGTATATCACATTATAGTGTACTTAGGCACAATGATATGTGATGCCACTTCCTCTTTTGTCAAGGGGTGAAAGGTTGTGTTCCATCACTTTCCGTGATGTCACTTCGGGGTGGTGTCAAATAACATCACTTCCTGTGATTTCATCTGAGATCAAGGGTCATGTGATGTCACTTCCGCTACCCCGGGCATTTTGGTGAAATGATGTCCCTGCCACCATGCCACCAAAATGGGACGAATCCAGTCGCTCAGTGCGAGCGTGACCCCCGGAAGGTCTTGGATAGCAGGGACCCCTGTTATTCAAGTCATTCTGGGGTGTACCAGCACTGCGTGCGGAGCGACGGCAATGCAGTTGCCAAGCAGCCCTGTGTGTGGTGCGCTGCGCTGTGCTATGTCAGCGTGCCACTCACAGGTTTGTTTCATTTAATTATCGGGGCTGGTTCTCAGTCAGGGCCCTGACTGTGCACCAGCCATGTGGGAGGCATGGTGGGTGCATCGGGCACCAGACAGGAGTCTGGGGGGTGCCTGGCCTCCGTGCTCCCTCCCTGTCTCCACCCCCTGCTACTCCATGCAAATGATGGCAATGCCAGGATATGCAATGCTTTCCCAGGGAATATTTTTTACGGGCTGAGCATGTGACTGCATGCCATATTTAATAAAGCCAGACACGTGAACATTCCCAGTGCATTTTTGTGTGTCTTTTTTTTTTAACTTATTTTCATAGGAGTTTTTTTTTTTTTACAATAATGCCTTCAAGTACCTTGCAGGCCCAACTGATACAGCATTTTGATTAATTGCAAACAACCAAACAACCAAACAAGCATATTTACCAGAAATCTTGCTGTAAATGCACCATTCTCCCCCACCCCCATTTCCTCCCAACGAGTTGAAAAATATCAAAATGGTCATTCCTTGAAGGGTTGTGTTTTATGTGTCCTTTAGGTGCATACCTATTTAGTGTCAACAGGAAGGTTATATGCAGATGCAAACTGAACTGTGTTCATTACCCCACTTACTGAGTCTCCCTAGGCTAGGCGCAAGAGCTTGTTCTACTTCTCCGAGTTTACAGTGCCTCCACCAGAATCAGATTTTGACCTGGGGCTCGAAGGTGGAAAAATAACTCCCACATCAAAGCGCACTAGACTCCAAACAATTGTTCACATGTTTTACTGAATGGTTCACAGACTAAAAATATTGAGGAGCAACCACAGCTCTATTTATAGATATCCCTCCACACATTGATGGCATAATTCACCCAAGCACAGATGCCTGTCTCAGAGAGTAAGCACTTGGATATGTGAGTAGGCCTGTCTGGATGAGGAAGCACTTGCATGGGTGCTTAAGCCTGTCTGGGTGAGTCAGCACTTGCATGGGAGTTTAAGCCTGTCTGGGTAAGGCAGCACTCAAAATGATTATTGCACCTGCCTGGTTCAGACAGCACTTGGGTGATGTGGCATTTGGAAGGGTGCTCAATTCTGGCTGGGTAAGGCAGCACTCGAAAGGGTACTTAAATCTCTCTGGACAAAGCAGCACTTGGAAGGGTGTTTAAGCCTGTCTGGTTGAGACAGCACTTGAAAGGGTGCTTAGGACTTTCTGGGTGAAGAAACACATGGAAGGGTGATTATGCATGCCTGGGCAAGACAGCACTTGTCAGGGTGCTTAAGGCTGTCTGGGTAAAGCATCACTTGCAAGGGTGCTTAAGCCTCTCAGGGTGAGACAACAGTTGGAAGGGTTATTAAGCCTGTCTGGGCGAGACAGCACTTGGAAGGGTGCTTAAGTCAGTATGAATGAGGCAGCACTTAGAAGGGTGATTATGCCCGTTTTAGGTGAGACAGGACTTGGAAGGGTGCTTAAATCTCTCTGGATGAAGCAGCACTTGCAATGGTGCTTAGACCTGTCTGGTTTAGGCCACACTTGGAACGATGCTTAAGCCTGTCTGGGTGAGAAAGCACTTGCAAAGGTGCTTAAACATGTCTGGGCGAGACAGCACTTGGAAGGGTGCTTAAGTCAGTATGAATGAGGCAGCACTTAGAAGGGTGATTATGCCCGTCTTAGGTGAGACAGGACTTGGAAGGGTGCTTAAATCTCTCTGGATGAAGCAGCACTTGCAATGCTGCTTAGGCCTGTCTGGTTTAGGCCACACTTGGAACGATGCTTAAGCCTGTCTGGGTGAGAAAGCACTTGCAAAGGTGCTTAAACATGTCTGGGCAAGACAGCACTTGGAAGGATGCTTAGGTCAGTATGAATGAGGCAGCACTTAGAAGGGTGATTATGTCCGTCTTAGGTGAGACAGGACTTGGAAGGGTGCTTAAATCTCTCTGGCTGAAGCAGCACTTTCAATGGTGCTTAGACCTGTCTGGTTTAGGCCACACTTGGAACGATGCTTAAGCCTGTCTGGGTGAGAAAGCACTTGCAAAGGTGCTTAAACATGTCTGGGTGAGACAGCACTTGGAAGGGTGCTTAAGCCAGTATGAATGAGGCAGCACTTGGAAGGGTGATTATGCCCGTCTTAGGTGAGACAGCACTTGGAAGGGTGCTTAAATCTCTCTGGATGAAGCAGCACTTGCAAGGGTGCTTAGACCTGTCTGGTTTAGGCCACACTTGGAACAATGCTTAAGATTGTCTGGGCGAGAAAGCACTTTGAAGGGTGCTTAAGCATGTCTGGGCGAGACAGCACTTGGAAGGGTGCTTAAGCCAGTATGACTGAGGCAGCACTTGGAAGGGTGATTATGCCCATCTTAGGTGAGACAGCACTTGGAAGGGTGCTTAAATCTCTCTGGATGAAGCAGCACTTGCAAGGGTGCTTAGACCTGTCTGGTTTAGGCCACACTTGGAACGATGCTTAAGCCTGTCTGGGCGAGAAGGCACTTAGAAGGGTGCTTAAGCCTGTCTGTGTGAGATGGCATTTGGAAGGGTGCTTAAGCTTGTCTGGGTGAGGCATCACCTGGAATAGTGATCAAGCTTGTCTGGGCAAGACAGCACTTGAAATAGCGATTAATCCTCTCTGGGTGTGACAGCACTTGGAAGGGTGCTTATACCTGCCTGGTTTAGGCAGCACTTGGAAGTATGCTTAAGCCTGTCTGGGCAAGACAGAACTTGAAATGGTGCTTCAGCCTGTCTGGGTGAGGCAGCATTTGGAAGAGTGATTAAGCCTGTCTGGGCGAGGCATCACTTGGAAGGGTGCTTAAGCCTGTCTGAGCAAGAGAGCATTTAGAAGGGTGCTTAAACCTATCTGGGTGAGCCAACATTTGGAAGGGTACTTAAGCTTGTCTGGGTCAGGCAGCACTTGGAACAGTGATTAAGCCTGTCTAGACCACACAGTTTTGAAGGGTGCTTAAGCCTGTCTAGTTGAGGCAGCATTTGGAAGGGTGCTTAAGCTTGTTTGGGTCAGGCAGCACTTGGAACAGTGATTACGCCTATCTGGGTGAGGCAGCATTTGAAAGGGTGCTTAAATCTTTCTGGAGAAAGAAGCCCATGGTAGGGTGCTTATACCTGTTTCGTTTTGGCCGCACTTGGAAGAGTGCTTAAGCTGTCTTTGCGAGACAGCACTTGGAATGCTGCTTAAATTTGTCTGGGTGAGGTAGCACTTGGAAAGGTGCTTAAGCCTGTCTGGGTGAGGCAGCATTTGGAATGGTGCTTAAGACTAGCTGATTGAGGCAGCACTTTGAATAGTGATTAATCCTGTGTAGAGGAGCAAATGAATGCTTCCACAGGAAGTCCCGCCCCTATTCTGCCTATATGTTGGAAACTGTGACATGTGCAACACCAGTAATGGTGCCTATTACACGAAAAGCCTTGGACACAAGGTATCCACTGAGAAAACCATATGTGATGTATCCCCGAAGAGATGGCGGTCTCCTGAGGGAGGTCCCTGAAGAAGTGGCAAGATTTGAAAAGGAGAGGCTGGTGACATCCACAGAAATGAGCGTGAAGCACTGAGAAGGATGACCGAAGAAGAGAATGCATAAACTGTGTAGAATCTGATGGCGAAGTAAAGAATCGAGAAAACGTTCATGTGCGGAATGAAGATTGCACGTGTGAGAAGCACTGCAGAATATGCAAGCCATTTTATAAATGTACAGATGCTGTAACGTAAGTAGACTAAGTAATCGTGAAGGCTGGTTATATGTAGTGAATAGATTGCAGGCAGTGCCGGAAATATATATATGCATGTAGAATCTGGACATTCAGTGTCACAATTTTAGTAAGCGCAACCCATGGAGAAAGGAGGATTGATAGCTGAGTCTGTGTCGCAGCAAAGAAATAAGCCGGGGCTCGAAGATGGACCAAAGGAAGACTGCTTGGCATGGTGTCAAAAGCTAAAGTAGCCAAAACTGGTTATCAGTCCTTGAAAAACATTAAATGTGAGACACTGAGGCATCCCTTGTTAAGTTGCAAAGAGGGAACACCATGAGTGCCAAGTTTCTTTATTCAAGACAATTAAATGCTATAAAATGGGCCGATTCACAGTCTCCTGTCATGTGAGTCCAAGATGGAAATAGAAGTGGGCATGTAGACTTGAACCTTGATAAGAACATGCTCACACTCCTTTCTATTCCCAGAGAGGAAAAGCAACTACAAGGCCAAGTTCAAAGACAATCTGAATGGCAGAAGGCATGAGCAATTAGAGATGTTGGGCTAATTGGCCGGGGAGGTACGGTCAAGTCCACCTACCAGCACCTAGGGTACCAGCTTACGTGCTGCTAGAGAATCAAATGTTCCAGAAGGGTACAAGTGTGCCAACCAACTGTAGAGGGACATAACATGAAGGGGCTTATTTTTTGAGAGCCAATGATGTATTGTGTTTCTAATAACTGTTGAAGCTGACTTGCACTAAGGGAGGGCATAAGTTGTCCACCTTACTATAGAGACCCAATCACAATCCAATCCTTTATAGAAAGTATACTTAGATACTCCCCTTGGTCCTATCACAATTACCTTTAGGTTTTCTTAGCTTGCCATGTAGTATGACGTCACGTATGATAGGTTGTTGCTATAAAAGTACTCTTTTTTTATGAAATACTTTGAGACTATGCTGTGCGACATCCGTTGATGTCCGTTGTACTCCCCGTGTTAGATAATTGAGAATAAAACATAGAAATGTTGCCAACTTCCTGAGTCGGTCTTCTTGTTGGTGTAAGAGTTATTCTGCATCCTGTCCATCGTACGATGTGTTACCTTAATTAAAAGGACCATAAGGGTTCACTTGTCTGGGCAAGACAGCACTTGTAAGGGTGCTTAAATCTGTCTGGATGAAGCAGCACTTGTAAGGGTGCTTATACCTGCCTGGTTTAGGCAGCACTTGGAAGGGTGTTTAAGCCTGTCTGGGTGAGACAGCACTTGGAATGGTGCCAAAGCCTGTCTTGGTGGGGCATCAATTGGAAGGGTGCTTAAGCCTGTCTGGGTGAGACAGCACTTGGAATGGTGCCAAAGCCTGTCTTGGTGGGGCATCAATTGGAAGGGTGCTTAAGCCTGTCTGGGTGAGACAGCACTTGGAATGATGCCAAAGCCTGTCTTGGTGGGGCATCAATTCGAAGGGTGCCTAAGCCTGTATGGGGGAGTCAGCTCTTGAACAAAGAGAGCTGATAAACCAAGCTGATAACGACTGGTCTAGCTTCCTGTCTGTCTTAAACTGCGCCATTAGGTTCCGACATTTGGTGTCTGTGCACATATCTTCAATGCATTTCATCCAAGATGAGCTCTTTACCTATTTTGAGCTTGGAGCTCGAGTAAATCATATCACTTTAATACAGATTGTGGATTTTCGGAACTACTGTTCATCTGAAAAATGTTCTCCTCTTTGGATAAAGAGCCCACTGAGCTCTTCTTTTTAAACAACCCAAGACTGACTCTGCAAAAACGTTTCCCGCTTTCTCCACCAGGGACAGTGTCTCACCTCCTCGAGGCCATTGTCACCGCATCTTATAGACAGGTGCTGTGACGTATTTCCAGGGCATCTGTCTCCCAGTGCTCAGTTGTACCTGTGCATGCAAAGGAACCCTCTTGTCAAGCTCCGAGTCTTTACTGTGAGTCCATGGGCCTAATTGTATGGATGGAAAGGGTGTTAGTCCCCCCAACTTTCATGCCACGCCCTTTTATTTCCCTCATTTGATCGGGGCCCTGTCCTTTCGATGTCATGCCCGCCCCCAACATTATCAGCAAAGTTACTCTACTGGGTGAGTTAACAGCCAATAAATACTTTTTATAGTATGAGAATGGCAAGAGTGCTAAGCAGTGTGGGCTTTTGCCTCTCGTTTGTGGGATGCAATGTTCTCTGCAAGTGGTGCAGTGGAAGAGCTCAGGAGACCCTGGCATGGTGGTGGCAGCCGGTGAAATGCGATTTGGTCGAATTCTTTTTGTCGAATTCGATTTGTTCAAATCTTTTAATTTATTTTTTAACATTTGGCCGCAAATATACGCGGAGGGAGAACCCCCACAGCCCCCCGCCCAGACCTCCCCCTTCTTTATTATTAGGATTACCCACCCACCCACACATATTTGCAGCCAAATTTTGCAAAAAATATGCTGCGAATTCGAATGCGACGAATTCTGCCGAAATGTCATCTCCTCATGCCGAGGCAGACAGGCATTCTGTTTAGCCTTTTCAGGGCAACCCTGGCACATGGGGAGACGGTGTGGCTTGATGGGTTATTTGGGGCCCTCACACATGTTCCCTAAAATGCCTTAAGGTTTAGGAAAGCCGAGATGATGTGTCCCTCCCCAGTGCACTTTGTGACAAACGACTGTTGGCATAAGGCCTTGGTTGGGTGGAGGTCAGCTTAGGCCACTTTGTGGGGAAAATGTTGATATAGTTCAAAACAAATACTGCAAAGGCGTCAGAAGTGCAACTCTCGTTGCCTTCACTCTAACAACCAATGCCGGAACATCCATTCATTAAATAAACAGACAACTCCATTTGTGTTTTTTTTTTTTCATGTATTGTTTTTTCAATGTAAATCCCCAGTAGAAGAAATCCTCTTAGCAAGCATGTTGATTTTGGCGCACAAACACACAGCCACTGAGTTCTAAAGACGAGCTGACACGTGCACATTCCCAGACTAGCCATTTCAAAAGTTTAATTAAATATTATCACTGCATTCTGAACCTTTTGCCCGTTTTCCTGCCTGCGCAGCCAATGAGCTAATGGCATTGCAAAAACGGCAAACCTTTTAAATCAAACTGGAAACGAATCTGCAAGTACGTGATGGCATTTTTCCTTCCTGAGTCTTGGAGTTGAGAAAGGGATGAAATGTTCAACAAATGCATGGCACCATTTGTTCTGGGCGCATGAGGTGTTGGAAAATAATATGTTAATGACTGATACTATGCTCATATTTTTAGGAAATTGTGACTGAATACCAAGGGTCATTACGAGTTACCGCCAGAACACCGGCAAACAGACTTACTGATACCGTCACTCAGTCAGGTGGTATTTCCACTGGATTACGAGTGGTGGTAGATGGTGTAAATCCCCATTTTATGGAGTCCCAATGGACTCCATTGGGGATTTTGCCAGTATTACTGGTGGCCGTAATACCAGCGATTATTGCCAGTAAGGTGGCAGAATGACCGCCAGCTCTAAGCTGGAGGTCAATTCACCACCTTACTGGCAAACTTGTAGTCTGCTGGTGTGGTAATGTGCCAGTATACTTTAATACCGGCACATTATTACTACACCGACCAACTTGTAATGACCTACCTCACTGAGGGGATTTAAGGAACTTGGGTCATTACAAGTTTGCTGGTATTCTGGTCGTAAATCCACCAGAATACAGGCAAACGGATTTACCAATACCGCCACTTGGTCTGGTGGTATTTTCACCAGATAATGAGTGGTAGTGGACGGTGTAAATCCCCACTTCTTGGAGCTCCACTGGACTCCATTGGGGATTTTACCGGTATTGCAGCTGCCAGTTTTACCGGCACCTGTATTACTGGTGATTGTTGCTGGTAAGGTGATGGAATGACCGCCAGCTCTTAGCTGGATGTTAATCCGCCACCTTGCCAGGAAACTCGTAGTTTTCTGGTGAGGTAATGCTCAGTGGGCCTCATTACGAGTTTGCTGGTCCAGATACAACGGTACCGGTAAGCTTGCCGGTACCATTGTATCTGGACCGGCAAACTCCGAGTTGTGCTTGCAGGTGCCTTTCATTCCGCCAGGTCTGACTAGGCGGAATAAAAGGCACCCGCGAGCACAGCATGCCTGCAGCACAGGCACCGCTATGAATGGTGCCGGTGCTACAGGCATCCCCATTCCCATTGAGCCCTATAGGGCCCTATAGGGCTTAATGGGAATGGGGATCACCCAATTCCGGCACCCGCAAAAGGGCAATTACTGGGTCTGGCGGGCCGGAATACCCCGGTAATTGCCCATTCGCGGGTGCCAGATTCTTTTGACAAGTTTGAAGGTAGCCTTCCTGTAAAACAGGCAGGCTACCTCCAAACTTGTCATGAGGCCCAGTATACGTTAATACCAGCACGTTATTACCGCACCAGCCAACTTTTAATGACCCCATTGTGTTTAAGTTGATGTACCATGGATGAAAAGGGGGGAACTGAATGCATAGCTGCCAAGTAGGCACGTGTCATCCGTTCTGGGGCTAATATGGAAAGTGTTGTTGACTAAAGGTGGGCGAGCCTGGCGTGGCCCAGGCCGGCCCGGGCTCCAATGGGGGCCCCTGCCCGACCCTCCTTTTGGGCCGATTCCCCCGGATGGCACAAGTCTCACCATGGCTGCCCAGTGCAAAAATAAAATTGGCATTTCAGTCCATTTTGCCTGCGCCGCACAGGCAAAATGGAAAGAAATGATCATATTTGAAAAACATAAACGCAGCCCTGAAAGTGGCTTGCAAGGGCCGCGTTACATTTTTTTCCTTTTTTCTGGGGGAGACAGGGAATTCATGGCCTCGGCCCGTAGTTGGCTCCTAGAGTCAGGCCTGACCCCCACGCTCGGCCCTACCCATGAAATCCCTGGCTGCCGCACCTCTACTGTAAACCAAAATGACAGGTCTGTCTAAAAGGTGTGAGACATGTTGCAGAGTGACTTGACAGCTATGAAATTCATAAGAGGCATAAGGAGGAATCCCACTCTCCCCTCAGAAAGTTGAGAGAGTGGAGCGGACCAGGGAATGGTGACTTGAAGGAGGGATTTCTAAGGTAAACAGAAAAAGTACCATCTGGTGGCAAAAGTAGGAAAGCTGTTTGTTTCTTACCCCTCATCCCATTTTGTGGTTCTTTTTGTGGGGGGGGCATGGTGTGTGTATGGTGTTAGGGAATGGGACATGATTTCACCTAAGGGTAAGGGGGTGGAAATGATATATTAGGTTATTTCTAAGTTCCACAGAGCTTTGTGTGACTTGTACTTATAGCAGTTTAATGTGCTAATGTGTTATCTTGTCACTTGTTGTCGCTGGTGAGGCATTAAATAAGTAAAGGTGTACATTTTCAATAGTTGTGGGTCTACTATGTCTGGTTACGAACAGGCTAGACCAGGCCAAGAAGAGTTGGGGGGCAGAGATGTGGCTAGAGGTCAACACATTGGGCCTCATCACGAGTTGGGCTGTAACCCTTAAATACGGTGGTAACGGTATTACCGCCGCATTTAAGGGCTGGCCCTATCACGAATTGGGTGCTAAATGGGCTATTTTACCTCCAGCCTTTCTCTGGAGGTGAAAATCCCCCATTTTCGGCTCTATTACCTCCGGCTGTTTTTGCCCGCATAATTAGCGCTGAAAATGCCCCATTGAATCCAATAGACCCAATGTGGAATGGGGATTTACTGTTAACACCCAAACCGAGATCCGGCGGTAATACCGCCGGACCGGTCGGTGCTAGGGCTATTACAGTCGGGCTGTATTACAGCCAGGATACAGCCCAACTCGTGATGAGGTCCATTGTCTGCTGGATTTGGGAGCTCCTACCCCAGCAATCCCCTGACCCCCTATCACTGCAGAATTCGTAAGCATGTGTAGAACCCTTTGATGTCATATCTAGTATGCACCAAAAGAACGTGAGAAATTAAAGGCAGCTACTCCGGCTTCAGCTAGGCCGCAGATCACATGATAATGGCCAATAGGTAGAGTGCTCTGCAAGCTGCTCCGGTCTGATCAGCAGCAGGCAGTGCAGCGAGGCATCAGCGTGGCCGTCCACAGGAGAGATTAAGCACCACACGGAAGATCCCACCAGCAGCTGGATAATGATTCCAGTTGCCACCATCACTTTACATAGCACTGTCCTCTGGCGAGTCTTCGCGGCTGCTTGGCCACCCTACGGGACATGTAGCAAGGATATTGTGTCCTAGTGCAGCCCTTCATCTCATACAGCTTGCAGCCATCTGTGAACGAGGCCAAATAGGGGATTATAAACTGTTCCTTCATTTTCTGCTTTGGGGACTCTGGAGCGAGCAGCAGTGAAGTCCAAATATCTTGGCGACTGCATCAGGAACTGGAGCGGGAATCTAGGGCTGACATGATTTCACATTAAAGATGCATTTTCAACTTTTCCAGATTGTAAAACTAGGCTGCTCACCAGGTTTTCAGTCCAAATGTCAGCCATGTTATAATTATAATTGTTCTTTTACAAGAGATTATTGGTTTCTAAGCGCAGCATCGGGATTCGAACCTGTGTTGTGCTGCTTTTATCTTGCTTCCAGGGGTGTTGAAAGGTCTGGAAAAGATTTGGGGCTATGCTAATGTCGGGACTCGGGGCTATCTAGCCTTTCAGTTGTAGCCCCTGAGCTTCTATACAGGGTTACCACCAAAAGACCAGGGGCTACAGCCACCTAAGCCCCCCTAGCGACGGCTTTGCTTGCTTTCAAAACAAATGTGTTATCCTTCCTCCCCTGAGCTATCCTTCCACCCCCATAAGATATGGGATAACAGTTACTCCCTGTATCCTCTCAGTAACATCCCATTACGGCCATCACCAATCAACAAGGAGTCACACAGAAAATCTACCTGCAGCATGGTCTCTTAATTGTGACTGAGACTTAAGAATACTGCATTCACTGCAACATCTACGATTTTAGCCCTAAATGGCCTCTTTTCAAACTGTTTACCTGCTTCTGAAGAGAAGAAGGTACTCAACATGTCTTCGGGAGGCACTGCAACACACTCAAAATAACAACAGAAGGAGTGCTAACAGTGACTGCTTCTTCTGCAACTTGCAAACCTAACTATGACTATCAATAACATAGATGCACGCACAGAGAAATAGCACATTTGAAAACTGAAATCCACACGTTCACAGACCTCCTTACTGAAGAGGAAGGCATGGTGTGCAAGGTAAGGACACACCAGATCCGCATCGCTCCCTTCAGCGTAATTTGAAAAACTACAAGCAGCACGTAATGACTGCGAGGATTACAGTAGATGGAATGATCTACAAGTTGTCTCTTTCTGAAAAAGTACAGGGTCAGAACACAGTATCCTGTTTGAAAAACTAGATATCTGAAACCCTGCAAATAAAATGTGATGTGCTGCTTCAAATACAGGGAGCCCACAGAGTTTAATGCAGGTCTGGCAATACCAAAATAAATCCCAGGCCAATCATTGAATGCTTTTTGTGACACCAACAAGTATGGCAGATCTTAACGGTTGTCAGTTAGAAGGTACCCACCCCATGACATGGTCAGAAGATCTTTGCTTCGCTGTCTTTTGCAAGCAAACCATGGATATAACAAAGAGAGTTTTGCCAATAAGGCTGGAACTGCATAAGTAGGACCTGTGACACAGGTTGGCTGAAACAGCCTTAATTCTGATGACCAAAGATCAAAAATGAAAATATTAACAGACCCAGAAGAACTTTGGGAATTTCTTCATGAAGAGGCAGTAATGGACATGTCAAAGCAACAACCCGTTCCACTGTTTTGGGTAAATGTAACTGCAAATCTAGGAATGGGTACGTGTGGAATAACTTTATGCGAGAGTGGGATTTAAGGATGTTGAATGGTAAAGTTAAGGGTGATATCCCGCCGGCTTCCACATCGCAAAGAGGAATGTCATGCTCAACAATTGATTACATCTTCGCTTCAAAATCTATTTTTGATAATTGCATACAGTTCATTGTGTCTCAGGGTAACTTGGGCGATCACGCAATGTTCGAAGCCAGCTGTAGTTTAGAAACAAATTACTAGCTTCCCATCTATTCCCAAGAATTGTCAGTTAGTATGTTTGGAAACCGAATAAAGAGGTTTGATAGAGGAGGATGAACTCTTACCACGAAATTAGACAATATCATTAAAAAACAGACTGACCAACAATTATCCAACCTCTGTGAACCATGTAATTTTGGTAACTTCCTCTAGGACATGAATCCCCCTAATAGTTGCAACGTTAAGCAGAAGATGGCCTACAAGCATTCTTTTGATTTCTTAATTTATAATAAGAAAAGATTGAAAAGATATCAAATGGCTCAATAAAAAAAAAAGAAAAATGGCTGTTACAGAATATGAGGAAGAACATAGATGAATAATGAACAACTATAGAAATTGGGCAAGGTCCCATAAATTTACGGATTTACAGAGAGATGGAGAGGAAATGTTTAAATCTGTCTCCCATAGAAACTCTAGACATTTTTGGTCAATCATTGGGTCAATGAATAAATTGATAAATCTCTCTCAAGACGCAATGATTCAGGAACATGTTTGGATGGTTCATTTTGCGAAGGTCTACGAGCCTTCAGACATCCCTGTACCCAAAATTCAAATAGAGTCAAAATGGTCATTATCTTATACAACTGAGGATATTCAATCCCTAATAAAAAAATTATCTTTATCAAAGTCGGTGGGTCCAAATGGACTTAGCAATGCAACTTTAAAGATAAACCCAGCCCTCTGGGCCAGGGTTTTAAAAGTTCTGTTTCACTATATAATCAAAACAAAAAAAATTCTTGAGTCCTGGAGATGCTCGATTGTAATTCCGATCTATATAAGAGCAGATTGTTTAGTCGAATTATCGTCCAATTTCTTTATTGGATGCTGATGGAAAAATCTTCTTGGGACTCGTATTAGGCGAGCTTGAGAATTGGGCAAAGCAACAGGGAATTATTCTGAAACAGCAGACTGGTTTTAGGAGGGGTCTATCCACCTCACTTAACAGCCTAATACTAAGTTGCATTAGTGCTGAGTCTCACGTAAAGGGTGGCTCCCCCTTTTCAGGGCATGGGTAGATTTATACCAGGCTTTCGATACGATTAATAGAAATCTGCTCTGGAGGAAGTTGAAAACTTGGGGAGTCCAGGAAAACTTACTGGCAATCGTAATAGAACTTTATCAAAACTCCTCCATGAGAGTGAGAATGTCTAGATTGGGGAATCTCTAAGAACCTATTAGTATTGAAAGAGGAGTTTGTCAAGGCTGCTTGATTGTGCCTTTCCTCTTTATATTATTTCTAACAGATTTATATCAGTGGATGAAGAAGGTTGTATTGATTAGCCCAAAAGTCAGGAATGTCAAAATAAACTGGTTGACTTATGCTGACGACATTGTCGTTTTTGATCATGCACAGGTTGGGCTCCAACGGTTACTAACTGCATTAGCTGAATATGCTTGGCAAAATGATTTATTAATTAATCCTTATAAAGCAAGAATAGTTATTTTTAAACACCCCTTGAAGGTTGTAAGATCCTTTACTTGGCAAATGAATAATTAGTCTAGCCCTATCATAAAGGAACTTACCTATCTAGGTTCGCAAATAAGAGCTTTTCTGAGTAAAGACCATTTACTCCTCTTTCTAGACCAAAAAACTATAAATTTGGGATCCCACATGAAGAAGATCTGTACACTTTACTGTGCATTTTCCATCTTGCTCGTTGTAAAGTTCTATGTGGGTAAGGTAGTCCCGATTATTTTGTTTGGTCTAGACTTTAATCCCCAATCTTTTGACTTGGACTGGGACAAAATTGAAGCTAAACTTTGGAAGAGAACTCTTAATTTTCCTAATTGTGTCCCTGTAGTCTGTGTTAGATATGAGTGGGTCTTATATCTCTACTGGCATGGCTGGAGTGGAGATGGGTGTCCATTTATAGGTTAATTCTTGATCCTCCATGTTCCCCTTTATATGAGGATCTGGCTCTATTAATGCACAAATCAGACAACCCTTTCTTGAACAAACTAAGAACAAAGTGCAATGGAATTTGAATCAGTCGGACTGTACTACTGAAACACTGATCCAGAATCCATATAAAGTAAAGGAATCCATTAAAAAAATGGATTGGATCAGTACTATAAGAAATATGAGGCGAGCTAAAAAGTCTCTCTTACACCGATAGACAAACCAAGATCTTTTCTTTCTACCTATCTAAAGAAATCACCTGATCCGTTTACGACAATGGAATTCATGAGATTTAGATTAAATCTCCTCCCTACTTTAAAAATTTTCTATATTAGAGATAAAGATAAACATTTAAATGATATATGCGATGAATGTGATGATTCAGAAAGGCAATCTATTCAACATTTTTTTTTGTCAAAGTGTGCAGGAACATGGAATCAGAGAGTTGTAAGAGTCCAGAGCCTTGTACATGATGTAAGATTTTTGAACTCTGTGATGTTCTGGGAAAGACTTGCTTCAGGACATGAAATCTTCTCAACGACCGAAGTGGTCAATCTTTTGAAAGAATTGAACTTGGTTGGAAGGAAGGACAATCTGGCACAGAGTGATTAATCAGGGAACCTTATTTGGATTTCAAATGGCTTATTTTCCCCGATATTGCATTCTGGTTTATCTGTTTTTAGAGTTTTCGTTTTCTTTTCTGTGTTTTTGGAATGTTATTATACTAGGCACTTGGAAAGCAAGTGTATAGAGGACCTTTTGGTGCTATCCTTTTATGTAAAATAATCTGTTTTGTTTTAAAATGTGTATTTGTATCTATGGATTTCTTACTGTTTGAATGATATGTGTTAAAGGTCATAATTTTGTTCTGACTATGGCACAATAAAAAAATTAAATTAAAAAAAAGCAACAACCTGTGAAGGAAAAGTGCACTTCTGTCTCCAGTGCTAGTCACACGCAGTCAGAGAGGAAGGCCATTATGGCATCCAGGACACCTATTATTTGTTGGAACCCCCTCGCTAGTGACAATAGATCAACACAGGACACCATAGTTGACTGGCATAGAGAGAAATCGAGATTGCCTCTGAAAACCTGCACTAAGAACTGCCACCAGAACCTGTCTGACCAAAGTGCAACAATCGGCTGATTTGTTTGGACTTTGGACCCTTAATCCCGCTGTGGTAGTGAGCAGTCGAGAGTGAACTGTAAGTTAGATGTTTTGGTGAGGGAAGCTATTACTTACTACCTGGACTCAAAGATAAACATTCTGAGCTAAATACTGCCCTTAATGTTTAATACTTTACGTTGTTGTAAACAATATGTAACTGTCAAGTAGATAGCAAGTCCTTAAACCAAACAGTACAGCATGGGGATGGTAGACAATAACTGCGCTGAATGGGCAGGTAAAACGTTGGGAGGAATGCAGCATGACTCTCTACCAGGCCGCAAAAGAAGAAACTACATCAGACAGTAGAAATCCCTCCCCCTCTCCTGCATAACAAAGGGCCTCATTACAAGTGTGGAGGTCCGGAAATAAGGGTGCCGGTTGCACCGTACCGCACCCTTTTCGGACCGCCAAACTACAACTCTGCGGTCAGGGGCCTTTGTGCCCGACAAGTCTGACCTGCCAGGTGTAACGGCACCCGCCCGCAGAATTCTCACGGAAGCACTGGCACAGCTGGCAGTGGTGCTGTTGCTTCCGTGTCTCCATTCCCTTGAGGTCCTAGGGGATTCTATGGGAATGGGGACTTACACTTTCTGCCACCTGATATCCCGGGCCGCTGGGATTTGTCCTGGTGGCCCTGGGATCTAAGGCAGCGCAAACGGTGTTACGAGTCCAGCGACAACAGCATCAGCGAGTTACTGGCGGACTTGTAATGAGGCCCATTTAGAGTGAACAGAACAACAGCCTGGTTACTAGACAAAAGAAAAGGTCACAGGGTCAGAACCAGGTGGCCCAACAATATCATTAGGGGACCAAAAACAGAGGTAATCCAAGGTTTACACCAAGTCGAGGGTTCACACAGTGGGCAGGAGAGAAGGAGTACAGCCCAGTAAGATGAGGAAAATCATAGTTTCTGGCAGTTTCTGGACAGCAGGCAGTTCAAGGAAAAACAGGTGAGGCAAGGCGAGACAGAGAAGGTTTTGAAAGGCAGACCACTTTCCCAAAATAGACTAACTGCCACTTTACTAAGGAAACAGAAGGGTTGGAGTGCAGACAATAATAAGCAAGGGTTTCTAGGACAATATATTTCGATAACCCAAAAACAGGTCATGAGGCAGTCATATTGTCCGAGTATTTACCAAGGTGAGTCAATGGGGAAATCCAAAAGCAGATCACATGTTGGCAAAATGAGGTATGGGTAGTGAAAGGCGATCCAATATGCAGAATGTCCAAGACGTCAGTATGGCAGGAGTAACAGATGTACACCACATCATGGAGGAGGATCCATGGTTGCAAAGCAAGTTGCTCTGTCAGCCGACTCCTTTCACTTCATCATCTGAGGATAACCGGTCTGCAGAAGTGCACGCGATTGGTCTGAAGCAAAGAGCATTATCCGTGCTGAGGCATTTTGGAATTGGCGTTCCCGCCTTGGCGCGTATGTGTAAAACTCCATGTTAGATACCAGCAGGGAGGGATGGATGGGGGATGCTGTCCAGGTGCTGCGGTTGGGTTCTGACAGTAGCATGCTCAGTTAGAGTTCTTCCGGGGGGAACAGGATACTGAACACCAGTAAGCAATTTTCTATGAACTTGGATTTGCAGTGACGGTCTGGCAGGATAGGGGAGATTAATCACTAGACTTAGCCATCACTGGGACAAAGTTTGAATGTGTTGAGGTACTGCTTCTGTGACCGACTGTGCAAGAAATGTTTCAGTATTTCAAAGGGGCAATAGAAACTACAACACTGAGGCAAGACCAACTTTAATTCTGTGTTTCCATTTCATGCATGTTATTGTTTAAGCTCTATTTCAACTGACGCTGGTTACTGTAATATGCTGTGACTCTGTAAAAAAGGGTAAGTGAGCTACGCTACTGTATGAATGTGGCCATGGTGCCTCCTGGGGTTTTCCGGAGCATGTATGAATGTATGTAAGAATGATGGCTGGTAATATAGAGATCATCTCAGTGTGAGAGGGCTTAATAGGTGCATAGAAAGGAAGGAAATGGTGGGATATTTGTCCTAGTAACCCTTGGATGTGATATTGCTGCAGGAGACCCGTCTCAATATAACAGAGGCAGAAAATCCTACAGGTGATTGGGGGTTTTGTGGGGGGTGGGCAGGTATATCACAGTCAGGGGCGCCGAGTACGGGGGGCTCCGGGGCCCGAGTCCCCCCCGGCAAAATCAAGTCGGGTGTATGGTCCTGGAGGGGAGGGCTTAGGCACAGCGGTATTCAAACTGTGGGGCGCGCCCCTCTGGTGGGCCGCAGACTCAAGCCCAGGGGGGCGCGCATCCACAGTTTGAAAAGGAAAAAAAAAACAAGGATAAATGACCAAAGGGTCAGGCTGTTGCTTCATTAACAAGCAGCAGCCCGATTCACGGCCCCTGCCACACATGCTTAGTGCGACAGGGGCCGGGCCTTTGTGAGGTCTCAGGCTCCATTAGGAGCCTATTAATGAAGACAAAAGAAAAAGCGCACACCTTCTTTTGCCTTGATGATGGTCATCGCGGCAAAAGAATGTGTGTGCTTTTTTCTGTCTTCATGAATAGGCTCCTAATGGAGCCTGAGGCCCCACAACGGCCCGGCCTCTGTCGCACTATGGGTGGTGGCAGCAGGGTTGGATTGGCCCCTGGCCGGGCTGAAATCGTCCCTGGGGAGTAAGGGCCGGTTTCAGGCTATGCTTGGGCCGGTTTGAAAAACATTTTTGGGATAAATTCATTTTTTTAAATTTATTTTTTCATTTTTTATTCTTCAAAAACCTTTCATCCTTCTTGGGTCGATATGAGTATCAACACAGGTTGGGTGATATTGTATGCATATTTGTTCTATAAAAAAGAGCTTAAGGGTAAGTGCTATATAATACCATATTATCATGTGGCCTTGGACGTCTGCTTGGAGTCACAGTAATTTGACAATATGGATCTATACACACAGATATTAATGATACGTATGGTGATCCATTCTTGTATGAAATGTATATCACCTTAGTGAAATCATAACCATATTTTTCGTAGTGTAGTTTACTTAGGAGCAATACTATTTGATGCCACTTCCTATTTTGTCAAGGGGTGAAAGGTTGTGTTTCATCGCTTCCCGGGATGTCACTTTGGTGTGGGATCAAATCACATCACTTCCGGTGATATCATCAGAGGTCAAGTGTCGTGAGGCGAGGGGTGGGCCACTTTTTTGAGGCGAGAGGTGGGCCACTTTTTTTTGGGTGACCGGGCCTATTTCTTGTCCCAGTCCGACCCTGGGTGGCAGCAGTGGTGTGGAACTGCCCAAGTGTCACAGAAGTGCTAGAACATATTTGGGCACAGGCACCTACTGTTTTAGAAATTAAGCACTTGGTATACAAATGCAGTTGCAATTAAATGTTCATTAAAAAAGTATGCCCTCAAGAGTATGCTATCACAGAGAAACGGGACCCCAGAGCCAGTTCAACTACCCACTCCCAGGTGTGCTAAAGAACAGGTAGATGTAAGTCGAGAGCCAACCAACCTCTTTCTCCTATCTGTGCTACTGTACCATACAAATAAGGGGGAATCGCTCTCCTGCAGCCTCTCTCCCAGTCATCGCTTCTTGATGATTTACTGGTGCAGTCACAAAAAAAAGATTTTTTGGGGGTTCATTTTGTTTACAAAAGTAGCGCATTGCTAAAACCCCCTGGCTGCCAGTTCATTGTCCTTCGAGCGTCCCAGACTCCCTACCCGCTGAGAGCCACCAACCTTGGGTGCTGTTTGATAACAAATGAAAGACGCAAACAGAACAATAACTGTGTGAGTCAACTGAGAGATGAATGAACTCATGCTCCATTCAGAGAGAGGCTCACAGAGAATCAGGGGGCAAAGAAGCACTGCACATCTCCGCTCCCTCTTCATGGGTTTACGGTTGCCACCTGAAAGGTTGCCAGCAGCTAACCTGCCATCCTGTCCCAACTCCATGCCTCGTGTGCTATTCCCTGGTCAACCACACCCTGTGAACTCATAGGCCGCATAAAACCCACAGAAGTCTTTTTACCGCCCGTCCTGAACGTTTCTTGCACTAGTGCTATTAACGCATGCAGCTCCAAGGTATAGTATTAACAACCAGTGTTTGTGGGTAAAGGGCCGGCATAAAGTCTCTATTTCAGAGCCAGAGTGAAATGATAAGGTGCTTGTGGCAGCATGGAGTTCCAGGCCTCTGCTTGGACTCCGGGTTCTGCAACCTTTAGCTCTGCAGATGTGTTGGACTACAATGCTCATCAGCCCCAGCCAGCATAGTCAATGGTGATGGATCATAGGAGTCGTAGTCCAAAACATCTGGAGAGCCACATGTTTAAGACCCCTGGCTTTAAGGAACAGGAAGTAAAATAATCCATGAAAGTAACAGGAGTATGACGTTCCTGGAACTACATGGGTAGAATAAAAGTAGACTAGAAGAACAGCCTGGGGGCATCAAGTTTATGTAGGATGGAATGGTGGGGGTCTGAGTCACCTGAGGAGACAGGGGTATCTTACAGGTCTGAAACCTGGTATCCACTTTACAATAAAAGACAACATGGAGAGAGGTGATGTCTCTGTGTGGCCTGTAAATCTGCCGAGATACCACCAAACTGTACTACCATTACTGCCACTTGGTCTGGTGGTATTACTGCCGAATTACAAGTGGTGGTAGGCAGTGTTATTCCCCATTAATTGGAGTCCATAGGACTCCATGGTGGATTTCAGTGGTATTACTGCTGGTAGTAATTTTTCTGGTGGTACTATCCCAAATTGTTCTATTTTGGGCGGTATGGTGGAGGAAATACCCCCAGCTTCTTGCTGGAGGATTTTCCTCCACCTTTTCCCTCAAACTCATAGTTGGGCGGTGCGATAATGTGGCTCTATACGGTATTACCAGTGTTGCCAGTCAGAACTCATTTACCTCAGCAATGTATTCAGTTCTCTGTTTTTTGTCCTGACGCTTAAAATGGGCGATTTGCATTACAAGCTGTGTACCGCAGACTGCTTCCAGTGTAAGCGGGGGAGAAGTTAGGACTGTGGGGACTGAGACGGCAGGACTTTTCAACCTTTTGACACAAGGGGCCTTCACTGAGTCTTGGGGGGCCATCACCTCCCACGGGATATGGTACAGTATAATTACCTCATTGCTTTCTATCACTGGTTCCTCTACATCAGCCTCTTGCTGACATAGAAGGGTTTATAGCTGTTCAGTGGGCATTCAGTGGTTAAGATCTATGCTGGCCTGCCATCTTGTGATAAACTGCAGCTATTAACCTTAAATTTGTCGCCATTGCAAGTTTCACTTCTCCCACAGCAACAGAGAGCCCGCTTGCCAGTGCCTGATAATCCCAAAATTCTCTGTAATTGTATGCAAAGCTGCATTTTATTTTTATAAGGTTATTTTACTCACTGAATGCTGATCAAGTGTTTTAAGTCCGTACTTTATTAACTGGGTGCTTGTAATTGCAGCACAAGCACTCTTTACAATCTAAACTAGAGATGTGTTTACAATGTTGATTGTTCCAAAATGCATCTCCTAGTGTGCTGCTTTGGGTCAGGTGGCCCCCTTTAAGCTGTACACAATGATACATTGTCTGGTTGACATACTATGTGATTTGTGTATTTTATAAAGGAAACTAAGACCACTAGAACTCACCACCCCAGAAACTCCCAATCCCACCTTTTGGGGCATTCCTGTGGACATGGGACCACAGAGAAAAGAATGAATTAAAAAGTATTTGCCTTCAAGAGGAAGCTATACCTTTGCAAAAGAACAGTTGGAGCTGGGCAAGCCACCTAGCAACATTAAGGTCCAGCTTTGATGAATACTTCCCTGAAGTAATTGCTGGCATTAATGACTGGGTGATGCAGACTTTTCTGGCAGAGGAGGTGGTGCATCATCCATTTGATGCCCAGGAAGAGCTGATTGAGGTTCAGTCGGACACTAGTCTGCAATCTGAATTTAGGAACATTGCAGTAGGTGAATTGTGACTGAAGGTAATCCTGGAGTATCCTACATTGGCATGGTCTGCTATACAGTCACTCTTACCCTTTGGGTCTTACTACTTGTGCGAAATAGGCTTTTCAGCATTGGCTTTTTTACTGACTCCTTCATTTTTTGAATAAGGGGAGTTTCAAATGAATGTTGAAAACCCTGAAAGTGGGAGTTTTTAAAACATGGAGACAACCATGGCTACAACATTTAGACGCAAGTGCTTCCATCAGTCCCAAACATCACCTGGGTGCAGGGTGAGCCTGGGTAACTGCTTTTTAACATTGTACACTACTTTACCAGAATTTCTGGTAAACTACAATGTTAAAACCAGTTAACACTCTTCCCCCCAAGTCTGAAACCACACTTGATTGCATCATACTTCAGCCAGGATTGCATTATACTTCAGCAGCACATCTGATGTGTCCACTTAAAGGTTTAAGATTAAGCTACATCCCTAACTCTATCTGGTTACCCAGAGGTAACATTTTAGCAAATTTCACTTGTGGCTGGCCAATCTACAGCAGCACTATTGTAAGTTTGAATTGTTGATGTTTTACTGAACTATGGCACCACACACATCTTGCTTGGTAGTTTTTAATCGGGAAACGTCTTTAATTCTCGTTTCCCTTGAATTGGGAACTTTTTTTTGGTGGTGGTGGTGGTACTCCACCTTGCAGCTGTACCTTCTGTCTAGCAAGCATTTCATTCTCCCATCCTAGTTGTGTTGCTGGACGATTATAGAGCGGTGGAGTAGGGGCAGTGATGTCTTACTGGAATGCAAGGCTTAAATCTCCTTCTTTCTTGACTTTAGTATATGCAGTGCATGCTAGCCAATGTTTCCACTGTCCTGCGCTCCGTGCGCCAACACCCGCCCCCCACCCCGCGTGCCGTTGCACCAAGTTGGTGACTACATGCAAATTTGCAGTCATATAACTGCCAGTGATGTCACTTCCTGTATTTGGGCCCCCCCGGGAAATTCATAAATCGGCTCCCCTGATCACAGTAGTTCAGACAAGGATAAGAAATGGGGAGTTGCCGCACTAGTCCGTAAGAAGCCTCTGAACAGAGTTCAAAATATTTAGAAAGGTGGCAAAGACCGAATGATGGTATCAAGGTGTGCATTAAGGAACACACTGTCGTTCTTAGGCATGTGCTGTCAGAAGTATGAAAGACACCGATGTTTTTTTTTGGTGGGAACCGGAATTTACCCCTTAACCCTTACATTGATAAATCCAATTTTCCATCAGACAGAAATTAGATGGACAGGGAAAGTCTTTGAAACATGTTGAAAGATCAGGACTTACTTGACCCATGGCCACTTACGTGACCTACTGACCATGCATTCACCTTCTGCATATTTGGTATGCAATCTAGAATAGATGGCTTTCTGACCGCTGCTTCCTTGTTACATAAGTAGTCTGTGGGGACGTGGCCAGCTAAGATGCTGTGATGACGTGCATCTCTCAAGCTTCCGTTTGATCCTGCAACTACGAGGTTGGGCACCAGTGTGAGGCGAAGAGGCCCCTGCGGCACGTTTTGGGAGAAGCCGAAAGTATGAAAACTGATTTTCTGAGCCAACCCGCAGAGGCGTCAAACAACCTAAGATGGCGTTGAAGTGAACGGAGGCATGCTGCTTCTTCGGGAAACTGTGGCGGACCAGGCGATGGCATTGAAGGACCCACTGTATGGGGGGTCTGACCATATATGAGGCATGCAGACATCGAATGCACAGGGGTGCGGATAATGGTGGAAACAGCTGCAGCATGAATGCAGGGACCGGCCTAACAGCTGCTGGATGCCGGCGCACAGCAGGGCAGCAGTCTAGCCCTACAGTATGTCCAGAGAAGGCTGGGGACAGACATCAGCGATCCATCGGTTTCCGTGTCTGGACCGATGCATGGACAGAGAGAGCACTGAGATAGGTGGCAATATGCTGCCACATATAGGAGCTAGATGGCTTGGGGTCAGAACGGGACAGGGATGGAAGATCTGCTGGTGGGCGGGCAGTGGACACACAATGGACACCCGCCAATATCCATAATACTGCACATGACAGCCCAGGGCCGAGTGCACAGCGTCGACCACAGACCACTGATGTGACGCGACACAGGAATGATTTGTCTGGAATGATTGTGAGGCTGGAATCAGCTGGGTAGGGGGCTAGTGGTGAGATATTTATGTTCTACGGACAAGGCTATACATATCTTTGTGGGGGCATGCAGGTTTGTGCATTGATACTTATGAGGGGAGGGTGGTTCCTAGTGGCACTAACAATGAGGGGTACCTCTTGGGCTGCACACAGGCAAGATCTCAACTGCTCCTGGAAGTGCTACTTGCTATGCCACTGGAAAGGCGGACTGGGCTACATCATTATTTTCGTCTACAAATGTGAAAATTGCATCAATGCCGGACTCTAAATCTGGAGCTAGAGCCAGCAAATCCAAGATGGAATGCTTTACCCAGAAACAGATACAAAAGGGTGATCACTAAGCTGTGGAAGATCAAGGCCAGGTAACGCTACGTCCTGAGGCTTCTGATGAGGGAAGCCAGATTTCAGAGGCAATTGCAGCATTGAGGGCTTCTGTGGAAATGAAAATAGAAGCAGTCCAAATAGATGTCAACCTACTTCAAAAAGATGTACGGCCAATAGCACAGTGGGTGACTATGACTGAGAATGACATCTCAGAGACTAAGACTGCCACAAAAGATATACAGGTGCTGGTGGCTGAACTGATCATGAAAATAAAGATGCTGCAAATCAGGATGGAAAATGCTGAAGGAAGGTTGTGGAGGTATAATGTTCGGATTCTAGGCCTTCTGGAGGGCGAAGAGGGACAAGACCCATCTAACTTTGTGTAAAAGATGCTGCTACAAGACATTGGCCCAGTGCACTGCCTCAGGGTTTCACGGTTGAGAGGGCACATAGATCTTTGGCAAAACAACAACTGCACGGAGCCCCACCCAGGCCCCCTATTGTTAGGGTCCTGAACTTCAATGATAGGAAATGTATTCTGATATTCTCCAGGGACAGATCAAGAGGGGGTCATCCATGTTGGATATTTACCCAGACTAAATGATGCTGGTACAGAAAAGATGTAACCAGTTTGTCCCGATTAAGGGACGACTACGCCAGATTGGAATAAAATGCTTGCTGATGAATCCGGCTGAATTGAAGGTACTGCATGATGTAAGGGCACATTTCTTCGAGACCACTGAAGATGCTCACCACTGGATGGATAACAATAAAATGGAAGGCTTGCGGATAAACGCAAACCCAAGAGATAACACACCGGGACAACAATGTTCCCTTTCTTTCTTTCTGAGGGGTTGGGGCCACAGGATACAGACAGATAACCTCTTGGCAACTGAGGTCTGTGGGGAGTTGGCTCAATGGTGATCCAGTTGGGGGCATGTTTGGAATGTACCCATCCTCCAAATATGTTGTTTTGAACCATTTATGACTTGAACTCGGACCTCATGGATGTTTTGCATCCCATAGATGCCCATGTTTTGAGTATATGAAAATGGTTGATGTTTTTTCTATTTTAGAACAACTATATGTCAATTAATTGATGCAGAGAAACTAATTTGAACTTCTCTAATTATATTGATCCCTGATCAATTAGGATCGAAGCCAAATTGAAAAGGCAGTGTTTGTCACGATTTAGAATTTGTATTTTTATACAGTGTTTTATAAATGTTGAAGTTTTTATAATTTGTATTTTTTACGATTTAATAAATTACAAATTGATTATTTCTAAAACAGTTGTGTTTAATGTTGATAACTGTTGATTAATAGCTATCTATCTCCTGTTTACTTAAAGTTTCCACTACCCATCTTAAGGTAGAGCTTCCACTTAGGTGGTATCGATGGGATTCCCTCCAAAATTTTATGTTTTAGGTTCACCATCTCCAGCTGCTGCTCACTTATTGGGCAGGGAAAGGTAGGCGTGAAAGCTTAAATGGCATAGTACTGTTCTGCATTGCTTTTAGTTTTATGTTGTTGAGGTTTTGTTATGTATGGTTGGTTTAAGCGCACTGCTGTCAAATGTCAACACTGCTGTGCAGTACGCCAAAGATGGATATGAGACTGGGAGAAGAAAAGGGAGGACAGGATGCAGGCCATTGTGGGCTGTGGGAATACTGGGTATGGCTAGGACAATCTGGCATAGGACTCCATGCCTTAATTTGAGATGGCGGGCAGATGTGTACAGTAATGCACGCCCTTTCTATTTCCTAAAATGGTGTCTTCTATAAATGTGGTGATGTGGAATGTCCATGGAGAAATGTTGTTAAGAGAAATAGAGTTAGGACGTACCTGCACCAGAAGAGTATCACACTACTGCAGGAAACCCACCATACGAACGAGAGACAATGAGATCTTGTTGGTAAGTGGGGTGTGTGTGGGTATTCCGCCACTTATTCCAAATTTGCTAGAGGGGTACTGATTTGGGTTTATGAGTCAGTGCCCTTTCAATTGTTGGAGACCCAGTCGGATGGGGAAGGAAGGATGGTACTGGTGCATGCATATGCACAAAATAGGTAAGAGTGTGTTATCAACTCCTATGCCCCGAATCATGATGCCTATAGTTTTTTCAACTCTATATATAGGAAAAAGACCCTGTTCCAGAATACGTTGTGGATTTGGAGCGGTGGGGGTATTTCAATTGTATGCTGTACCCCCTGTTGGATAGGTCAGATAATAAGTATGTACGCCAGTCCCCACCGGCAAGAACCCTTCATAATATACTTAAGGAACTGAACCTGGTGGATGTTTGGAGACAGGTGAATGCGTTGAGGAAATGATATTCACACTATTCAGCTCCTTACGCTGTCCATGCACGCATTGATTATCTATTTATTCAGAGGGATTGCCTGCATGAGTTTATTAACATTGGGTATATGGGTAGATCACTGTCGGACCATGCCCCATTACTTATAACATGGATGTTGAGTGCTGACCAACACCCTGTATCAACATGGAAATTGAGAGTGGATGCTTTAACAGATTAACTGTTTCAAGAACTTCTGGCAGAAAATAATTTTTTGAGATTAATGAAGGAAGTTTTGGAAAGTATGAAACATTGTGGGAGTCATTTAGGTGGTTATCTGGGGTCAGGCAACTGCTAAGGCTGGAGGGTTTAGGAAATTGCTAGAAGCGGAACTGTCCATGATCGAATTAGAGATACAGACACAGGATGATTTCCCCTTTGTTTGTCATATGAACAGGACCTAGTTACACTAAGACAACAGTGCGTGGGGGTTTTGGAAAGGCTGGGTATGCAGGTATGAGCTATACACTGAGAAGTTGCACAAGCATGGGGATATGCTTGGCTGTGCTGTAGAGAGAACCCTAGACATATGATATGCTCCATAACAGATGAGTTTGGAGAAACCCGGCGATCTCAACTGGAAATTAACATTATCTTTCAGGAGTATTATGAATCGATATATGGGGCATCTGAGAATATTGATATGGTGGAGGTAGTGTATACGTTGTCCCACATAGCACTCCCCTGGTTGTCAAGTACACAGGCAGACCTGCTGAATGCCCCCTTAATGAAGGAGGAATTAGGGTCTGTGGTGGCATCCTTACCGTCTGGGATAACATCGGCTGGGGGTGGAATACTGACTGAATTTTATAAGATGTATTTTGGATCCTGATGCCTAAGCTGCTGCAGACATTTAATATGGCCTTTGAAGGTTGAATGCTACCCCTAAGTATGAGGTAATCATTGATAGTGCCAGTATTGAAACCCAGGAAACCACAGCAGTTATGCGAGTTGTATAGACCCCTCTCCATGTTAAACCAGGACATTAAGATCTTTACAGCCTTGCTGGTGGGCAAACTACGCCAGGTGATTAATTCAATTGTGCACAGGGATCAGACAGGATTTGTACTGGACGGGAGTACCTCACTGAACATATTTGACAACTTTGCTAACATATCAGACATTACGATCAGTTGGATTAAGGCCTGTCTCTTCCCGTTGGAGGGCCTGGCTACGCAGGAGAGGCATGGGTTGCATGCGCTTCGGATACAATGGGCTGTTTAAATACTTGGGTATTAATATTTACCATGTTAAGGATGCCCATGAGCAAAATACCGAGCGGGCACTGGATGGTATATCACAATCTATGGTATTTCTGGCAGAGGCTACTATTGTCACTGATCCCCGCGGCCTTTGACCTGGTGGACCACGACAAACTCTGCATGTCACTCGCCCGTGAGTTTAACTTCTCTAGTGAAGCCACTGCATGGGTGAAATCTTTCCTATCCTCATACCACTCACAGGCAACTACGACCAGGACACTTCAACTATCAACAAGATATACGTCATCATACAAAACTGGATGGCTTTAAATAGCCTCTGTCTGAACAATGAGAATACAGAAGTCCTCATCGTAGGATCGCCAGCCAAAATAGCAACCCTCCACCCAGAATACTCTACCATCAACACCGATGGCACCGCTATCCCCGTGCTGAAGCATGTCAAAACGCTGGGAGTGTACATTGATGCCAGTCTTACAATGACTAAACAGATTAATGCACTCACCTCCTCCACGGCATACACCTCCAAACTCATAGCTCTCAGCCGACAATTCCTGACCCCAGCAAATTGCCTCACTTTAGCCAGAGCCCTGGTTCTATCGAAACTGGATTATTGCAATGTACTACTATTAGGCACCTCCAACACCAACCTAGCCAAAATGCAACTGTTGCAAAACAAAGCCCTAAGAGCAGCTCTAGGCAAAAGAAAATCAGACCACATCTCCAGGACTAGAAAGGACGCTCACTGGCTCCCGATCAAAGCCAGAATCATCTTTAAAACATTATGTTATGTTATGTTATGTTATGTTATGTTATTTTGCACTTGTATAGCGCCTTATATACCATTGGTATGGCCTGAAGGCGCAGGTAGGTTGAACGCCTATGGGAACCGAAGTTCATATTAGTAGAGAGAGTAGAGAGAGTCAAAGGTGCATGTGAGCACCGGGTATGTATGCAGCTCATGCAGTATTCGTGTAATAGCTGCTTCTTAGCGGTAGGTGTGGTGGTTGAGAGATCAGGAGAATGTGTTCGTTCTGGCAGGGTTTATCCAGAACGGCTGCGGCTGCGTTAGGCCTGAGGAGAACGCCTGGCTGGGGGGTGTGAAACCAGCAGTGTTTACTTAGAATGATGTGGAGTAAGCGGCGGATGTTGGTATGAGAACAGTTATACAGAATGGTGTCATAGTATCTCTGTGTTCTAGTTGAGTGGTGATGTAAAGGAGAGAGTAAGCGCGGTGGTGTGATATGATGGGTTATATGCTCTTTCAACATTCTATGCATTCCAAACCATACTATATATGTCACGCAATTCTATGCGCTCCAGTCCGTAGCATGCACTCCTATCCACTCCATGCACCTCAGTCTGGTCTAATACACTGCGGTCCGCCCCGCGTGCTCTAGTCTGTCCCGCGCATGCGCTCTTGTCCGCCCCACGCATGCCCTCTTGTCTGCCCCACACATGCCTTCTTGTCTGCCCCACGCATGCACTCGTGTCTGCCCCACGCATGCACTCTTGTCTGCCCCACGTATGCACTCCTGTCTGCCTCATGCTCTACGCATTCAGTAGCTCTACGTATTCATCCATTCTATGCACTCATCAGTACTGGATGCATCTGTGCTCGTTCGTTCTATGTACTCGTCCGCTCTACGCCACATGTCAGTTCACTCAGGCCCTTCGATCACTCCAGGCACTCGTTCGCTCCAGGTACTCATTCGCTTGACTATGCATTCACCTGTTTTATGCGCTCATCCCCTCTATGCACTCACCCCCTCTACGCACTCACCCCCTCTCATGCTCACCCCCTCTGGCGCGCTCTACATACTCATCCGCTCCACATACTCATCTGTTCTACACACTCATGTGGATTACGCTCATCCGTTCTGCACATTCATCAGGTTTACGCATTCCTGCGTTCTACTCGCTTCTGTGTATTTACGCACCCATCTGCGCTACACGCTCATCTGCTCTACATACGCATCCGTTAAACATGATTATCCATTCTATACACTCATCCGATCTACATATTCATTCGATTTCCACACTCATTCGAACTATATAGTTATCTGTCCTTCCATTCATGCATTCTTCCACTCAGCGCATTCATCTGTTCCACCTGCTTCTTCCATTCTAACTATTTCAACCACGCCATTCACTTCTTTCATTCCACATGCATTCTGTCTATTTTAGCAGTTTAATTCTCGTTACTAATTCCGTATGATTTACTCTTATTAACCATTTCACTGCTTTGATCTACTTTATTCGTTTAATTCTGTTTGTCCTTCTAGTTTATATTAGGGGTTATTAGCTGTCAATTTCTTGCATCAGGTAGTTTGGTGGATTGGTGTCATTGAGATGCTGTGAGTCTGTTTGGGTTAGTTTGGTCCCAGTGGGTTTTAGGGGAAGAGCCAGGTTTTCAGCAGTTTGCGGAAAGACGTTAAATCCTCAGTTAGGCGGATGTGGGGTGGGAGTGAGTTCCACAACGTGGGGGCCAAGGTTGAGATTGATGACCCTCCTAACCTGACTGAGTTTGTCTTAGGTATGACTAGGAGGCCGGCTCAGCTTGATGTTAGGGTGCGAGGGGGGTGGTACGGTTTTAGCTTGTCTTGAAGATATTGGGGTCCGGTTTTATGCAGTGCTCGATGGGAGATGCATAAGGTTTTGAAGGTCACCCTTTGGGCTACTGGAAGCCAGTGCAGCGACTTAAGGGCTAGGGAGATGTGGTCTCTCGGACCGAGCGCAAGTAGCAATTTGGCAGCTGCATTTTGTGCCCTTTGGAGTTTATTCAGTTGGTACGTGTGGACTCCGAGGTATAGGGGGTTTGCGTAGTCCAGTCTTGATATAACGTTTGATTGGACTGTGGAGAATCTGTTGGGAAAGGAGAGATATGGAAAGATGCACCTAAGGGTTTTAAGGTGGTAGTGGCAGGACTTTGAGACGTTGCTGACTTGGCACGAGAGTGTTAGATCAGAGTCAAGGGTGCATCCGAGATTTTTCACTGAGCTGGAGGGGGTCGGTGAGTTGCCCATGGAGGATGGCCAGGGTAGCGGGTGCGGAAGAAGTTCTGAGTTGCCAAATACCATGATTTCCGTTTTGGAGGGGTTTAACAAGAGGTGGCTTTGGGACATCCAGAGTTCTATGTCAAGGAGGCAGGAGGCCACGTCAGGTTGGGAGTTGGGCTTTGAGTTCAGGAGTTTTAGAATTAGTTGAGTGTCGTCGGCGTAGTTGTAGCACAGGATGTTGTGTGAACGAATTATCGGTGGGAGGGTGATCAAGTAGAGATTGAAAAGGAGGGCGGATAGGCATGCTCTTTGTGGGACTCCTGTGTCAACTGGTCTGGCTTGGGAGGTATAGGTGGAGAGTGTTGTTATTTGGTACCTATCTTTGAGAAATGAAGCTATCCACTTAAGAGCAGTTCCACGGATTCCTAGGGAGTGGAGGCGGTCTAGGAGGATTGAGTGATTGATTGTGTCAAAGGTGGCGGATAGGTCAAGAAGGATTAGTGTGGCGCATCCCGCGGAGTCTGCTGTCATTTTAAGGTCATCCCAGATTGAGGTTAGGGTGGTTTCAGTTCTGTGACGGGCTCTGAAACCTGATTGTGTGGGATCAAGGAGGTTGTTGGCTTCGACAAAGGCATTTAGTTGTGAGTAGGCAGTTCGGTTAATGAGTTTGGCAAGGAACCTGGTGTTTGAGATGGGGCGGTAGTTTTTGGGCTCGAGAGGGTTGTGCAAAGGTTTTTTAATTAGAGGTTTGACATGAACCGTTTTGAATGCGTCGGGAAAGATACCAGAGGATAAGGAGGCATTTATGATGGATCTTGCGTGTTCTCCTGCGCAGGTGGAAGCGAACATTTCTTTGAGGGTTGTGGCTGGGCAAGGGTCCAGCGTAGAGTCAGATGGTTTGCGGGCGGATAGAAGTTTGAGAAATTGCTCTGGAGATATTGGACTAAAGGATTCGAACGTTGGTTGTGTAGTGGTCGCAGCCAATGGATTGGGCGGTATGGGGGAGTATTGTCTGGTGGATGTAAGAGAGCTAGTTTGGTGGCTAGAGTATTTGTTCTTTCTAGAGCTGTGGTGTAAAAGTGGAGGGAGAGTGAGTCGCACAGCGATCGGGAGGGGGTCGGGATGGTCGTGGTGCAAGCGGGGTTTGGAGAATTCGAAGATGATTTTGTAGAGTTCTTTGCTTGGATTTTTGCAGTTTAGGATTCGGGAGTTGTAGAGGGCTTTTTTTGCTTTCCGAATTTCGGCCTTGTACTGATAGAGGTGTGGGGCGAAGGTGGCCTTGCTCTCCTGGGTTTTTTTATTCTGCCATTTACGTTTTAGGTATTTATATAGTTGTTTAGTGGTCTTCAACTCCTGAGTGAACCATCTGGGGAAAAGGCCCAGCTGTGTTGATGGTTTGCAAGAGGGTGTGAGCCACATCAGAGATGTGTTGCGCCACGAGTCGAAGGAGTCAGGGGTTAGTTGTTTATTGAGTTGGCAGGTAGATGGTGGAGACTGGAGGAGGGCGTTGGCTAGGTCCGGCACGATTATTAGTTTTTTCCAGCATTTTCGTAGATTTGGAGGTTCAGATTTGAGTACAGAAAGGGGGTCAGGTGAGTGAATGGTGTAAGAGAGAATGAAGTGGTCGGGCCAGATGATAGGGGTGGGTGAGTTTAATGAATCCGGGTGTTGGAGCTAAAGATGGCATCAAGAGTGTGTCCTTTATAGTGAGTCGGGCCATTTATGTGGGGTTGGAGGTTCATTGCGTCTAAACTGTCAACCAGAGAGTGTGTCATAGGGTTGGTGGGGATATCGAGCCATATGTTGAAGTCTCCAAGAAGGGTGAGATTGGGGTGGTTTAGTTGAAGGGTGGCAATAGAGTCGCAAAGGTTGTTTGCAAATTGTCTATCGTAGCCAGGGGGTCTGTAGATAATTAGGAAGCTATGTGAGAGCGACGGGGAGAGGGATAGATTAACGAGGAGAGATTTGCAGGAAGGAATGGAACGTTGGTTTTCGATGATTGAGGCGCGGAAGAGAGACTTGAAGACGAACGCTACTCCCCCTCCTCAAGCGGGACGGTTCAGTGGGATGAGGGAGTAGTATCACACAGGAGTAGTATTACACATAAATGCCTAACTAGTAAGGAGCTATCTACCTCAACAACACCCTTCACCCTAAAGATGATAGGAGATTACTGAGGTCTAATGACAAACTCCTTCTGGCTCCTCCCCGCTTCAAATCCACCAGAGCAGGGGGTAGCAGCTTCACCGCTCTAGCCCCCAAACACTGGAACACCATACCTTTTAATATCAAAAGAATCCTCTTTCACAACCTACAAGAAACTGCTAAAACCCTGGTTATTTAACCAATATTAGCACCCAAGTCAGGCCTCGGTATTGAAGTACCATGTTAGTGAATATTTGCACACTGTATTTCTGCACCTGCCTTCCAAAAATGTAAGTAACCAATGCAACAATGTATTATTAATTTGTAAGCTGTCTTGTAACCTCGCCGTGACACCCGAGGGTCTGGGCGTGTAACAAATAAATAAATAAATAAATAAACAAATGAATAAATAAAAAAATGGGACAGGAAGCTTTGGTGAAAATTGTTACTTTGCCTAGGTTACTGTACCACGTTACAAATGTCCCCTTTGCTATTTGGAAATCCTTCTTTAAGAGATTGAACACCAAGGTTAGGGAATTGTTGAGGGGCACTGGAAGGCATAAGATTGAGCTAGATACTCTGTGTATGAGCTACTTGGATGGTGGCATACAGCTACCTCAATTTGAGCTATATTACTTGGCGAGCCAATTACAGTTCGTCTCTTGGTGGCTGTCAGATAAGGCTACCTTAGACACAGATTTTTTACAACAGGCAATATATATGGTTTTCTCAAGGAAGCACTATAGGCCGAATCTAGACAGTTCCCTTGCTGCGCCTACCTACTGGAACTGGTGAAGATATTGTGGTGAAGAGCCTTTTAGACGGGAAAGTTCCATATTCACAGAATGTTCCGCTGATGCCCACTCTGTGTCGGGACATTGGAGACGTTCGCCATAATTGAAGATGCTAGGAGGATAAGGGGGTGGCCATATCGGGGTTATGTTCAGGAATGGATCAGTATTGCCATTTGCAGAGATGGTATCTGATTATGACCTGCAACCAGGCCAATTTTGGGATACATGAGGTTAACGTGATAAGGGGGTGGCCATATCGGGGTTATGTTCAGGAATGGATCAGTATTGCCATTTGCAGAGATGGTATCTGATTATGACCTGCAACCAGGCCAATTTTGGGATACATGAGGTTAACGTGAACAGCAGAGTCCTGGTGGCAGGACCTCCCGATGGAACCTCAGGCAGATGAAGTGCTTGAGTTATTGCATGAGCTGTCCGAGGGTGGAAGATGTGTGACCAGTCTGCATAGGACCTTGTTATCGGGGTTGAAGGAAGGGACACTGAAAGTTAAGGCTTTCTGGGAACTTGATCTTGGCACAATCATAACAGAGGAAGGTTGGGATAAGGCACTGATATATGTACATAGGTTTCCAGAAACCCCAGGCACAAGTTTGTCCAACTGCAGGTTTTACACAGGTTGTATATGACCCCATATAGAATGCCTTACTTCTCTTCTTCGGTGTCACGGGGCTGCCCTAGATGTGCATGTGATAAAGCAAAACTGGTGCACATGTTCTGGACCTGCCCAGTATTACATCAGTTTTGGGGGTAGGTTCTCCAGAAATTAGAATCTGCAGGAGTCACTAGCCTTAAATGGACACCAGAAACATGTGTAGAGGAGCAGATGAATGCCTCTGCAGGAAGTCCCGCCCCCATTCTGCCTATATGTTGGAAGCCGGAAATTACGTCATGCGCAACGCCAGTGATGGTGCCTGTTTCATGAAGAGCCTTTGAGATAAGGTATCCATTGAGAAGACATTATGTGATGTACCCTCGGAGCGATGACAATCTCTTGGAGGAGGCCCCGAAGGAATATGACGATGAGAAGAAAAGAGGCTGATGACGTCAAAAGAAATAAGCATGACGCACTGAGAAGCATGGTCAAAGAAGAAGATGAATAGACTTAATAGAATCGAATGACGAAGTAAAGAATCGAGAAGACTTTCATATGCGGAATGAAGATTACACGTGTCATGAGCACTGCAGAAAATGTGAGCTGTTTTATAACTGTACAGATGCTGTAATGCAAGTAGATTAAGTAATCATGAAGGCTGGCTATACGTAGTGAATAGACTGAAGGCGGTGCCGCCATTATGTAGAATTCTGGACATCGGTGTCACATATTTAGTAAACTCAGACCTGTGAAGAAAGAAGCATCAAAGGGCTGTGTGTCGCAGTAATAAAACAACTGAAGATCAAAGAAAGGCCTGGAATTGCTGTCTGGACTGTTGTCAAAGGATGGAGCGGCCAAGAACTGGTTATCTATCCTTGAAGAACAGTGAACATGAGAAGCTGAATCAGCCCTTGTTAAGGTGCAAGAAAGAACATCATGATTGGCAAGTTTATTAATTCAAGACAATTAAATGCTGCAAACCAGGCTGAAATACGCTCTCCTGTCACATGAGTCAAGGATGGAAATAGGAGTTGGGTGTACAGATGTCTTGTGCAATAAGGATGCACTTATACTCCCTTTTATTCTCAGGAGTAATGATACTTTGCAAGGCCAAGTTCAAAGACATTCTGAATGGCAGAAGGCATGAGAGATGTTGGGCTAATTGGGTGGGGAGACACTGTCAAGTCCACCCACCAGCACCTGGGGTACCAACGTATGTGCTGCCAGTGAATCGAATGTCCCGGAAGGGTGCAAGCATGTCAACCAATTGTAGAAGGCCACATAACGAAGGGCCTTACAGTATGAGAGCCAGTGGTGTACCGTGTATCTAGTAACTGATGAAGATGACTTGCACTAGGCGAGGGTATAAGTTGTCCACCTGACTGTAGAGAACCAATCACAACTCGATCCCTTGAAGAAAGTATACTTAGATGTTCCCCTTGAACCTATCACAATTCCATGGTGGTTTTCTTAGTTTGCCACGTAATAACGACGTCACTTATGACGAATGTTTAGTACTTAAGTGTGTTTATATGCAAAATTATTGAGAGCACGATTGAACATCTGTTGATATCTGTTGTAACTCCCTGTTGTAGACAATTGAAAATAAAACAGTCAGAGGAGACATTTTGCCAAACTTCCTGAGTCGGTCTTATTATTTGGTGTGAGAGTTATTGTGCATCCCCATCCTTGTATGACGTGTTTCTGATTGACTAGGGTGTGGTTCAGAAATGCACACAAAAAAATATACACAGCACTATACTGGCATGGAATGCCTCTATTCAATCTCTGTTTTATCCTTCAGATGATTTACCTCTGTGAACACTGTTTGTACCTATTCATTACAAAATGTTTAAACTGTGTGCATAATATGGGAGAATGCGTGTTGGTGGAGGATGCGTGTTGATATGAACATTACTTCTGTTTAGCGGGAGTGGGGACTGACGTCACACGTTGTATCTGGGGTCTAGTAGTTAAAGTAGTTGACATGACCTTGCAGCACCTTGTGACATGAGGCAATGCATTATTATTGTGAATGTTGTACATTCCGTTGCAATGACTAATTCTGACTATTGTATGGTATGATTGGCAATGAAAATGGAAATAAAATACATTTAAATAAAAACATTTTGTAAAAGTAGTCTATTTGCAAGATTCTCCCTGAAAATATCTCTGACCCCTGACTTACCACCTTGGAGATAGACAAGGAAATCAAATTCATTACTGAAAAACGACAGCAATTAAATGTAAGCATCCTTGTAATAATACCATGAGGTAAATAATGGTTGTAGATTGACATGAGCGGATATATTTCTAGGAACTCGGGTTCAGTGGCTAGAGTGGATAGTCTTTCAGCTGCAGGTAAGGTGTATTTGAGAGGGATATGGTTTCATAGGGCCTCTGGTAGGAAGACAGAAGATAGGAAAAAGCAAACATTCTCAGACGGAGGTAATATCTCAACCTCAGAGCCCTAAGTATAAGCTTGATTCTTACTTTACACAAAAAGCATTTCTCTGTTTGGGCTCCACACACTATGATCAGAGTTGTTATCAATATTGGTGGTCCCCTCTCTGAATACTTTAACATTAATTGGGGGAAGGGTGGCAATTGACATCCTTGCGTTTACCTTAACCCTGGAGTGGAGCCTCTATTGAGCGCCATATGCCAAATATTAATAATCGAGGTATAGCAGTCCGATTGGAGGGATTGAAGGCCCTACTGTACTATAACAACATCATGTTGACTCTGTCCATTACTTCTGATACCATAAAAGAACTGATGAAGGTGGTAGTGCAAGCATTCTCTACCTTCTCGTGGTAGAAGATCAATTGGAGGGAATGCAAAGTGTTACTGCTGAATGCTGACATACATCAAGGAAACACAGGAAGTGATCAATTTAAATGAACCTCATTGAAAGATAAATACTTGGGAATTCTGTTGAATCAGAGGCTTACAGATATGATCACGGGCAATATTGAAAGTGCATGGTCTAACATACAGACTGATCTACTCTGGTGAGAAGCCCTTTGTGTATCTCTCTGGTGATTGTGATGTAGTCCCCTACCTAACTTTGGGGACTGGCAGTGGGGTGTTCTAATGGGCTGAGTGCTGACCCAAGTTAGAGGATGCTGTGCCCAGCAGAGTTAATCAGGTCCTTAAGACCACACCCCACTGTATCCCTGATCAAAGGCAGAACAACATAGATAGGACCATTACTTCTGCTGAGAAGACTATGGGAGGGGGTTTGCGACAGTGTCACAACACCGGTATACAAGGAGTGCATCATAGGGGAAGTCAGGATACAAAGGGCCTTGAGTAGTCAAGAGACAAGGGGTCTTTTAGGAGCAGCAAGAAGAGGGTCTAGCGCATTCTTGAATCCCCCCAAAGCTTCCCCTACCACAGTGGGAACTTGGCCAGGGAACTGCAAAGCTTCTGGAACCAGAGTGATCCCATAGGACAGGTGCAGCTCTGTGGACTGAGGAGGGCCATATGGCTGACGAAATCTTGTTGGCCATAGACCAGGAAGGCCTCTGTTGGATCTTTCTTTTCCAAGTGGTAGAGAGTGTTGGGGCATACTGAACCCTTGTTCAACTTGCACCTAACTTAGACTGGCACAAAGCTTGGACTGTGGCAAACTGAGACCAGACCATGGATTCTTAAGGGGTGGAAACCATAGACATGTGTTGATTGTTGTTCACACGCCTTTTGGGAGTTGGAGAATAGACGGTAAGGGCCCAGGGAAGGGGTGAGCTTGCTCACCAGACACTGGGGAACCCGAGACTGGGTAGACAAGGAGCGCCTATCAAAATATTCAGTGGAGACATATCTGAACATAGACCTTTGCTAAAATACTTGGATCAACCCCTTTTCTTTTTAAGAAAGAAGAAGGAAGTTTGACTTTAGTAAGCTGGTCAGGCGGCGACTCCTCTATATGAACCTGGTCTTTTGGATTTGCTGATATTAGTTGACTGATGATTATGTACTGAAAATCTGTCGAGTCTTGTAGAAAAGCGGATATAGCCAGAAACCGCTATTGAATAACTGAACTAAAGTAATTTCTCAAAACAGTGCCAGCTGATAATTCGTACAAACACTCAATTAGTACTCATAATTTCTTTTTTTATTTTTGCAGTGCCTTTATGCACGACACGTGTTTCGGCTAACTCAAGCCTTTCTCGAAGCTGGGAAAAATCTAGTTTGTGCCGTACTCATATTTCGTAGGGATAAATCCCACATCTCTGTATTACATGTGCGTTCTGGTGCGCGTTGGCTCTGTCTTTTTAGCTGCACTTTAGAAAACCCAATTACTTAAATCAAAACGGAGGTTTTTTATAAATGCATGTTGGTGTTTGCCATGGTGTCATTTCTGGACATTGTTACCACTGTGTCAGGATCCACATAGATCCTCAAAATGACAGTGATACCTGGTTGAATTATCGCTTTAGTATGTTACCATTGACGATCCCTCCAACTACAATGAAGAAAATGATGAGAGGATTACAATTATTTCTGTGGGGGAGTACAAGGTCCATGCCTAAGTTGGAAAAGGTCTATATGCAACTGGCAGCAGTTGGGCTGAGGTTCCCTAAAATAGGGCTTTGTTACCTCACTCTGTTGTTATGCAAACCGCAGCCTATTTCCGTGAACAGAGACATCCCAACTGCAGATGCTATATGAGCGGGCACGCCAAAGAAAGAATGGTCTATCCATGATATTCCACCATTACAATTTGGAAAAAGATAACCCTACCCTCTGGACAGCTAGATATACCTGTGACAAAGTGCATTCAGAGCTGGGTATAAGTGGTTCTCGGCATCAAGATACCCTCTTTCGGAGAAACTAAATAATACAAATAGGTAGCATGCAGACAGGTCTCGCAAGGGAATTCATTAAATAGGGGATGTTTTCTTGGCCGGAGGTTGAATACTGTGCTTTGCGGCAATGCAGATTATATTTGGGTTGCAGTATCTGATGAGTAGCAATGTTCCTAATTAGCACCCTGTTTAAATATGCTTGTAAAGACGAAAGGCAGGTCAACCTAAGAGCACACAAGTGGTTAATATGTTTAGAATACGAGGATAATACAGAGATTTGGTCCGACCTACTTATGTTGGTCTCGTAGGCTCGATGTACACTGAAACGAGCATAGGAATTATGCAATGTAGATGGGAGAAGATGCTCTAGGTACATGAAGGCAAAGGTAGCTGGGAGAGACCATCCTTCATTGGGAGAAAATCGCCAGGGAGGCTTGACTGAAACTGGCACAATTTAAAATCTCACTGGGATAGCATTGGTCCGCCATGACCATTCCTTGGAGTGCCGGGTACAGGATTGTGACCTCAGTCCTATTCTCTGGGATTGCCCTCTGTTGAAGAAATATTGGTCAGAGGTGAGAGAATGAATTTGGATGACGATATCTAATATAATAACAAATACACTTCAAGTCTGCTTAGCATGAGACACGTCTGAAACAGTGGGCATGTCATGTCAAGAAGAAAGGTGGGTGGCATCAACCAAACAAGGAATCCGACAGTTGTGGGAGAAGAAATACTTGCCCACTATAAATTCTTTGGAAGAAGAGATGTTAAAGTTACCATCATATGAGAGACTGATATTCAAGGCGCAAGGCAGGGAGGCAGAATTTATGACAAGAGAGGGCAGTTCCTGTTCCTGGAACCACTATCTCGAGTATTGTAGAGGGGCAGGAACACTTCAAACCCCGGGGAATTTCTATAAAACCTGGACAGCTAGACCGGTACCTTACCTGCATCAGGAAACATAATGAGGAAGGGGCCGTCACATCCTGTAGGGCTAGATTATGTTCTGGGCCATGTGATGAAGAAGAACTCATGAAGTTTCCCTGAAAAAGAGCGGTTTAGGGGTTGTGTCTCTGAATTATGAAAGGTTTTCTACACGATACAAGCTATGCTTCTCTAAAGAGGAGACATGCCATAGTCATGTGACAGAGCCCTGCGCCAATTCCTTTATGATCTTCACACGTACGCATCCCATTGTGTTTGTGCAAGACACAGGCAAGTCTCAGATTGCTGCAAGTTGAATGTTGTTGTTAGTTGACATCTGATTTTGGTGTCTTTTTCTATTTACTCACAGGCACTGTTGAATAATACATTCATACATACGTATCCACACATTGGGCCCCATTACAAGTCCGGTGGTAGCCGTGCCAGTAAAACTGGCAGGCTGCTGGCGGAATTGCAAAATTTTCCGGGACCTGACTTGCCAGATTTACTGGGGCATTACATCCCCGGCGGCCCGGGAAGTCAGGTGCCAGAAAAGGTAAATCCCCATACCCACTTGAGTCCGATAGGACTTAATGGGAATGGGAAGCATGGAAGGCTGCGAACGGGTGCCGTCCTGCCCACCAGGGTAGGCCTGTGGGCAGGACGGCAGTCGCACTCAGACTCGGAGTGTCCCGGTCCGGCAACAACGGTGCCGGTAAGCTTACCGGCACCATATTTACTGGACCGGCACACTCGTAAATAGGTTCATTGTTTGGTAATTTCAGATGCGGACATAGGTCTGCAGGATGCCAAGTTTGGAGTTTTGGAACGTATTGTTTGTTATCACTAACCCTGTATATTATATGTGATCCTGTGAAAGCCTGTGCCATCAAGAAACTTATGATAATTAACTTTGTTGTAATCACCTTTTACTGAAGGAAGTTAAGTATGCTCTGAATATCTGATAGCATATTTCCTAATTTCCTTGAACTATTCATTTAAAAATCAATTGATTGAACCCAACCCTCAGAATAGTCCAGAACTTTACACCCCTCTCTTCCTTTCCCCTCTTATCAATCCAGCTACTAAATTCCTATTCCTAGGCGATTTCAACCTCAGATGTAATGATGTCTCAGATACTAAATCCAACGACCTCACCAACTCACTCACTGAGATGCAGTTTTCCCAACTTATCTAATCCCCTACCCATCCCAAAGGGCGCACTATGGACTGGATCCTCATGCTTAAACACATCAATTACTATCACTAACATAGACCTGTGCCATGGTCTGACCACTCCCTCATTGACTTCCAATTATCTCATGGCTACCCTCCACCCAACCCTGCCACCACTCGGCCTCCTACCCTCAGCGGAAACACCTGTAGGCTCACCAAAGCTTGACTTTCATCCACCCTCTCTGAACGTCCCCCACTAGCCACTTACACTCAAGTTCATGCCTTCAGGATTCTTACTGCCCTTACACACACCATTGACTAACACGCCGGCTCAAACTTATGACCCCCAAACCAGGCAGAAGGCCTAAAACCTGGTTCTCCGATGATCTCACCACGCTGCGCCAATGCAAACTCGCCTTTGAACGCACTTGGAGGCAATCCCCGACTCCTTCCAACCTTGCCACCATCCTCAAAGAGTTAGAAAACCCCTTGCCCACAGCCTCTCCAGTCCACATTGACAGAGCTTGGTGCTCAAACATCCAAGTAGCCCTCTACACCAAATGCACATTTTTAAAGCCACAGTTGATGCCAAAAAACACCAGCTCCAAGCCAAACCACTCTCCCTGGTGCCTCACCCTGCTGGCGCCCTTCTCCCACCCCCCACCTTCCACTTCTCCCCTGTCACCCCAGATGACATCACCACGACAATCCTTCACCCCAAACCATCCAATTGCAGAGGTGATGATTATCCTGCCCACATTATTAGACTCTGCGCAGCCATCTGGCATCTGCAATAGCCAAACTTGTGAACGCCTCTTTCGCCTCCAACAACATCCCTACATGCCTTAATACAGCCTGGGTCTCGCCCCTCATCAAGAAACCCTCACTGGACCCCATCCTCCCCACTAACTACCGACCCATTACTACTGTACTGTTTCTCCTCAAAATCCTAGATTGCATTGCCTATGACGAAATCCATAGCTACATTGAGCAACACCAGCTACTTGGCTCGAGACTATCGGTTTTCAGACCCAAACACAGCACTGAAACAGCACTCTTGGATCTCAAAATCCAACTCAACAGCGTTCACAACTCAGGAAACATTGCCATCTTCTCCTCTTGGACCTATCAGCTGTGTTTGACCTTGTTAATCACAACATCCTTTGCCAACACCTCCTCACAAATTTCCACTTCTCCCACCATGCCTCCCAATTGATTAAATCCTTCCTGTTTGAACGTACATCCAGGTTCTTCATCGACAACTACACGCCCAACCCCATCCCGGCCCCCTGTGGTGTCCCCCAGGGCTCCCTACTTTGTACAACATTTGCTCGATCACCTGGATGCACTGGGCATCCTATACACCGCCTTTGCTGACAACACGCAAGTTCTACTCCCAATATCGGGGAAATATGCTCAGGACATCGAAACAATCGATCAGATCTACAGTATCATCCAAAACTGGATGGAGGCCCACAACCTATGTCTCAATGATGAGAAAATTGAGATTCTCATCATAGGCTTGGCTCATCACCTAAGCGCCCTAGACCCCTCACACTCCTCTTTCCCTATAGACCGAATCACCATCCAGGTCTACAAACACGTGAACACACTGGGGGTCTACCTCGATGCCGTGCTCAACATGTCCCACCACATCAGCGAACTAGCCGCCTTTAGTTCCTAGACTGCCAAACTCATTTCCTTGAGTAGAAAATTCCTCTCGCCACAAAATGTCCTGACCCTCGCTCGAGCCATTATTGGCAGTAAGCTTGAGTACTGCAGTGTTCTGTCTTCTGCAACCTTTACAGAAAACCTCCCAAAACTGCAACTCCTGCAAAACTAGGCCGTTAGATCAGCCATGGGCCTCAGTCCTTCCGCCTACATTTCAGAATCTAGAAGGGAGGCACACTAGCTTGCTATAAAAGCACAAATTGAATTTAAAACATTGACCATCAACCACCGATGCCTGCATAAGAATACCCCCATTACCTCATCCCACGCATTTCAGCAAGCCAGTCACAGAATCCCTCCACTCCTCTTCCAGTCGTGCTTTACACACAGCTTCTGTGTTACTGCACCTGCACCTTTGGAACACCCTTGCAGATCACATCCAGATTGAACCATCCTTCCTCGTATTAAAAACATGGTTCAACTAATATGTTTAACGTGCTTGTATCTTGTTCACTATCGGTTTTGTCCGCCACCACCAAACTGTACCCAACAAACTTGTATATCTTCTCTACTACGCTCCCTACCTGTCTTTTCTGTAACCACCTACTTTGTACAAGCGCTGTGAAACCCATGGGTTTGCGCGCTATATCAAATGAAGTCAATAAATATTATAATGACAAAAACACAAGAAGGGAGGCGTCTCTTGGGAACAAGTAAGAAAAGCATGCAAGACCGACCGTGGGGGTTGGGCGCTCGATTGCGCAAGGAATTACATGGGATGGAAATATGTATGGAATTCATGGAAAGAGGAGGGCTATCTGAAAGTGGGAATTTAGGGAAGGACGATGGGATAGAATGCAAATGTTTTAGTGTATTGTTAGGGTAGAGGTTTGTTAATGTGGCAACCACGGTTAGCATGGATTTTAAGCCCATGGCATGTCACATTAGGGCAGTTTTTTACACACAAGCAACTTGCTTTTGTTGCAAAAGAAGGCTCTGCCTTAAAACGATCTTTTTGCATAAGTCCAGGATGCCGCTGCGAGCCCCTGCGGCTCCTGCCTGTCATGAAAGCATTGGTTGGTCACAAATGCGGCGTGCTGGCACAGCCATGCAGAGAGTAGGTGTTGTTTAGTGACTGCAGCCGCCTGAGTCAGCTGCCATCATGATTTCAAGTCCAAGTTCCCCCCACTGACACTGCTGTCAGCTTCTGAGCAGATCAGGCTGTCTGCCTGCACCCTGGTTGCTCAGCCGTGAAGTGGCAACGCTTCAATGAAGGGCTCCAAATCTCCCAAGGTACGCGGCCATATGCACAAATCGCAAACAAGAGAAGCAATGTGGGTTCTCAGCAAAGCTGCAAGACCTCGAAGCCTCAGCATTAGGTGTGTTGCAAATCGGCTCCCCTCAGTCTGATTCTCAAATGATGTTCTCTCGGACGCCTTTGACCTTGAAACGCTAGTCTTCTTCAGCTACATTCCTTTCTCTGTGCCACTCAACTTGCTGATTTGGGGGAATAATGATTTCTAAATGTGTGTTTATTTCATAATTTTCTTCATAGCACTTCGCCTGCTGCTCACCATGAGCACCATAGCACCTATCCCATACCCCTCTCCCCTCTGCACTTGCACGTTCTGAACACTCACAAGGCATAGTAGGTTCGTCTTCCCCTCCCCACTTATCTTCTTTGTTTTTTTAATTAACTTAATTATTTATTATTGTTCTATAATCCCTTTGTCCCCTCCCTGTTGTACTGTGGGCGCTTTGAAACAGTATTTGATTCCTGTATACGTGCCTAACAAGTGAACAATAAATAAATAAATAAATAAATAAATAAATAAATAAATATGAGCCGCAAACTATGGGGGCTAAACAGTGCTTTCAGTGGCATGCTAAATCGAGGGAGGGGTCTCGTTACGGGACGTGGCCTAATGAGAGCACCCCCCTCACCTAAGGAGTGGCTGTAAAGAGCAGAAGAGCTGGGTGTGCTGGCATAATTACCCTTAGTGCGTCCAGCCCCTCCTTTTTGTTCCAAATACAGGCTCAGTGGGCCTCATTACGACCCAGGCGGTAAGTTACCGCCTGGGTCGTACCCTTACCACCATGGTGTAAACTATGTTTACACCATGGTGGATGGCGGATTTACCGCCCCATTCCAAGGTGAGTTGGGCGGTAAATCCCCATTTCCCATTTTACCCTTCCCCATTCCCATTTTTGCCTCATAGGGCATAATGGGAGTGGGGAAGGCGCTAATTACGCCACCGTAAATTACTGTGGCGTAATTAGCACCATGGTCCCTTAGCGCCATGGATTTTAACGCCTGCAAAAAGCAGGCGTTAATATCACCATGGCGCTAAGGGACCTTGTAATCAGGCGTTAAGGGTCGGTGCCGTTTACGGCGCCGTTAACCCCTTAACGCCTGACTCATAATGAGGCCCAGTACCTCTGATGAAGAAACAAAAGGAGCAGCTGGGCGCACCAAAGGTGTGACGGCAGTGCACCCCAGATCTCCTTTTGTGCCTCCAATAACCAGGAGGGGGCCCTTTCATTCATGGAGCTTTGTGGTTAAAGGGTTGCCTGTTGGGGTTGCTACCCCCCACGGGCAACCCTTTAACCACTCAGCATCTTGAGTGAAAGGGCCACCTGCTGCATGTCAGCTCTTAACTCAGAAACAGAAGGGAGACTGGGTTGCCCTGCCCGGCCCCGCCTTTTGTTTCTGACTAAGGACCCAACACGCAACAGGAAGCCCTTTATCCGTAAAGGTGTCAGCACTTTGGATGAGAAAAAGAATAGGCAATGCCTTTTCTTTTTTCTAATTCGAAGTTCTGACACCTGCAAGCAGCCCTTTAACATGCAGCACTGTTCTCTTAAACAAGCTTCCTGAGGGGTCAGCGTGGGTGGGGCTTGTCGGGGGTGACCCCTGGCAAGGCCCCAGTCCAGGGGCCCTTCTTGGAGATTGCCGGGGCTTGCCCCGGCTAGCCCTGGGCAACTTAAAGTGCTGGGGATAAACCTCATCTCTTGGCTCAATGTTGATTACCTGTCTGCACATTTCTTGCAGTGCACACTGCACATAACTGTTTGCACCACTTTACCGCTGCATTTATAAATGAAAGGTTTTCAGAGTGGCAGGTTGTGGCCTCCCTAACAACCATGTGAAGGAAGCACGACAGACTGAAAACTGCGGCTGCAGCGTTTTGTACTTTCGCATCACTCTGCACAACGAGAAGCCCGGGGATTGCGGTTGCACATATGCCGGACCCTGATAGGTTCCATGCTTGCCGTTTGTGGCAAACATGCCGATTTTAGTGCATATATGTCAATGTAAATATATATGTTTATCATCAATATCATATACCTGGCCTGGACACATCTAACATATGTGGAATGTACGTTGCATATTTCATATGGTATGAACATGACATATAGGGAATACACATGTCATTACACGGCAAGCGGTAGCAACCGTGAAGTTATAGTTGAGTTGCTCAACTCATAGGAAGAGCTCTTTTTGAGCGGCTTATAACTTCGCTCCCCCTGGACGAATCCTTACCAAACTTTGCAAAGAAGTATACGGCCCACTCTGAATTTATTTGGTACCTTTGGTGAGGTTTCATCAAGGGAGGGCAAAGTTATAGGGGGGGGTCCCAAAATGTTTTTTTTTCCATAGGCGCAATGGAAAAAATATTTTGCTCACGCCTACAGTGTAAACCGCTGGACGGATTTTCACCAAATTTGCAGCAGGGGCGGCGGTTTCGTCCCGAAAGCGTGCTTTTGTAATTTTGGTGTAAATCCGTTCAGTATTATTTTTTTTAAACGGGCAAAAACCATGTCAATAGAATTGGTGATATCTGGGTTCGGTCTGCGGACGGGCATCAGATTGGCCTAGAGGGCGACGTGATGTCTGCAGACATCGGACGCGCCCACTGATTCGATGGTGAAAAGCACGAAGTTCGTCAGAATTTTGGAAACGCCCGCCATGTTGGATTCGCGGACAGCTGCCGGTGTCCGTGAACATCGCAGTAAAAACATATTAAAAAACACAACATTGCACTTGTCAAACTTATCAAACAATCTCTAGGAAAGGTGAGAGGTGCTGAGGATGGGATGGTAAATGGCCGTTTTATGATGTCATCTTTGATGTCCTGGGTGTTAGTCTTAGAAGTGCACGGTGGTGGTGCAAGTTATGGTTGATTAGCTTACCATAACTGGCACATTTCTGAGGTTTTGCGGTTTGACTTGTAACCATAACATCCCTTTAACAACGTTTTTTCATTGAATTTCATAGGTTTTTATTAGTGCAACTTAAGTATAACGTCCCTTTAACAAAGTTTTTTCAGTGATAAATATATATGTAAACATTTTGTTTAAATGTATTGTATACACGTAGAGTATCTCAGCATTTCCAGCTGACATGCACTAAGGAATAGTAACCACAGGTTGCTGGGCCTGAAAACACCATTCCATTTTGCCCCATTTTTCCACTGTACGCAGACAAAACGCACCCTTTCACTTCCTTAACTCCTCGCACATGCGATGCTTGCACTCCATGAAAAGCAAGGCTTGATGCCACACCAGCACTGATTAAACAAGCATTGGCCCTACCTGTGGGTATAATGTGAAGGACCACCCTGGCAAGAAATCATGGCTACAAAACTAAACGTCTCTCATGAAACTTAACATCCTGGCATGGTAAATGCTACACTTTCTGAAAGCGCTGCATGTGAGAAAGTGATTATGACGAGCAAAACACAAAAATGTCTGCCATAGTCAAATAGAGTACAACAAAAAAAACACATGACTTTGCCAGGCTGGTTACAGAGCAGTGCCTAGGACATAAAGGTGCTCGGTGCAAATGGAATGAACTAACCCCTAGCGCCAGAGCCGGTCTTTGCATCAGGCCATGCAGGCGGCGGCTGCCTGATGTGCCAGCCTCCAGGGGGCGCCACCACCAGCAGTTGTGAATGGGAGTGTGAACGAGGTGTGAATGGGTGGCAAAATTAACACGCAGGATTAAAAGAAGTGCTTTTAATCCTGCAAGTTAATTTTGACATTTCAAAAATACATGGCCTGATACAAAGACCGGCATTGCTCAGACACCCAATACACACATACTCTCAGACAAACGTGCGCTTCACGCACTTCAAAACTCTGGCGCCTATGCTGAACCTTCAGACACCCAGGGACGCCTGTGGCATAGGAGTAAAGCGCTGTGGGGAGACTCGGGATGGAGCAACAACCCACACGTGTGTCTGGGGAGCAGGACTGGGCCCCCGTCAGGTTGAACATGCCTAGTCACTCGTCTCGTGACACTTAACTTAGATCTCTGTGCGTTCTAGAATATGTACTATCATGCATGTATAACGGTGATTGAAAACCCTAAGAACCTGAATTTAAACTGATAGGACATACGAAAATAACCATTCGCTGAACGTCTCACTACTGTGGGCACCATGGGGTGAGCATGATTTTTGATGGACACTTGCATAGCTGTCTAGTCCCATATCATGCCCGATAACACAAGCCTCTCCTTGCTTTTGACTTTACATGCTGGAATTTGAAGGCCCATACTTAGCAAGGGAAACATGAAACTACAAATCCAATCATGCAACAAGAAAAGCCAGGAATGGCTCTTAGTGGCTCACATGGCAGCTATGCACTTGGACATCAAGTAGTGGCAGGGAGTTTGGAAATGCAAGCAAGGCTCAAAAGTGCACTGACTGGACAGCAGGATAGGAAGACGACCATTAAATGTAGCGTGAAGCATATCGGACTTAAACCAATGTTTGGCAGACTAGTTACTGATACAGTGATTGGAAGCATGTGTGTATTTATGCATTAAAACGACTTCCTTTATAGCACAGAAATCCTCCTTCATCGTGTTTCAAAATGCCAGTATAGTCAGTGGTATACAACCTCTTAGCAGAAGTCTGCTAAGTAGCCTCAGCCGACAACTCAGTGGCATTCCTTTTGTAAATGCCTGAGCATTGTAAAGGTATGTGGACATTGGACCCATCAAACACCTGCAATGACGCTTGTATCACAGTATTGCCAAGCAATATGATTTACCCATAACTTTTACATCTCTCCATCTTACTAACCTTACATTTAGTGGGTGCAAGATCCACATTTGTTTAGTGAACTGTAGAATTGAAGTCATACTAACATGCCTCTTTTTATAACCAGTTTTCAAGAGAATGGATAACATATTTATGTTGGTAAATAATGCATTGTATGGTGGGAATATTCTGCAGGGAAAATCATGCAGGTGTAATTAGTTTATTAATTCTAAACATAGCCCACCCTGAATCACGCCCCCAAAATACTATAGTAAGAGGGTCTGTGGTCATCTGCACCCAAGTTATGTTTTTGTAATTTTTTGTTGTGGGGAGGGGCGCCAATGATGCTTCCTGCCTGGGGTACAATAAGGTGTAAGACCGGCCCTGCCTAACGCCTATCAAGGGACAGACCAAAGCACTTCTTGCTTATGGTGAATGATTCTAATAGCTGGATATTGATTGTCCCATGCTTGTAGCATACAGTGGGCCTCATTCCGAGTATGGCGGTAAGGGATAGCGGCCACCGCTAACGAGAGCGGTGGCGGTAATCCCTTACCGCCATACTCCGAGTTCCCTTTGCGCCATGGAGGTTTTAACACCTGCTTTTAGCAGGTGTTAAAAACCATGGCGCTAAGGGACCTTGATGTTAATTACGCCACCGTAATTTACGGTGGCGTAATTAACGCCTTCCCCACTCCCATTATGCCCTATGGGGCAAGAATGGGAATGGGGAAGGGTAAATGGGGATTGGGGAATTACCGCCCCGCCAACCTTGGAATGGGGCGGTAATTCCGCCATCCACCAAGGCGCTGCCGGTCCGGGTACGGCGTCAACCAAGGCGTTAATAGCGCCATTGGTTAGCGCCGTACTCGGAATGAGGCCCAGTGTAAACAAACTAGATTGTGTAGGAGCAGAACCACTGAAACAGTGTCACACCCTTTTGTGTGGTGTGATGTTACACCCTTTTGTGTGGTGTGATGACTTGTTCTGCTGCCAAGGTGTTCTGGAACCCCAATTCTAGAAGACACATGGCCAGCAGTTGGTGCTTGGATGGTGGGTGAGCAGGGCACTGCTGTGCGTGCCCTAGCAGTCTTCTCTGTCCCAATAAACATACTTGTTTCACCTCACCAAGTGTGCGTCCCTTCATAACATAATTGGCGACGAGGAGCCAACCCGCTGCTGGGTCCCCAGAGGAGGAGGGAGTGGCCGACAACTGTCAGCATTATCCCAACGCCGGTGAGTGCAGAGCGACTACCAGGTTACCACCGGGAGGAGAGCAGTGACAGCGCCCCCTCCCCTGCTCCCCCATCACCATAGCAGTGACAAGGAATCATTGAATAGCTCAGTGATCCCCTCTCCAAAATAAATAAAAAGGGGCATGTGATCAACGCCATCCGTGTACTAAACCGCAAGCTTCCCCAGCTGTTCGGAAGGGAGGCCTTAGAGAAAAGGACCTCACAACGTGCAAAGTCACCCATTGTTTATACTGGTATCCATAGCAACCGATCCCTGCAGAGTGTTGTGCCTTCCAGGGAAAGCAGGAGAAGTAATTAGAAAGCATCTATCCTCACAATAACTCGGTGATTAGAGAAAGGAGAGCAGTGATTTGTCCACACAGCTATTACTACCAAAGCAACACAACGATCACATGCCAGAGGAGAGTAATTTGTCTACAACATTAATTAGTGAGGGAAATAACATAGGACACTCATCCGCACTAAGAAGAAGTAGTACAAAGTGCAATCTATTGAGAAACAGCACATTGAGAGTCATTGGCCAGTAGTGAATCATATAGAACACCCAAATGCCAAAAAAACCACGTATTGTGAGCAACCCCAAGGAACAAATAACGACACCAACAAAAGTAAGAACATGCAGAACACTCCTGCCCCTTGTGCATTTTTGGCTTCTCCAGGGGAACCTCCCATACCTTGGAAGCAATGGGTGTATTCCTTTCAAGTGTACTTCCATGCTTTGGGGGGGGGGATCAACGATGACCTGAAAGAAGCATCTCTTCTGAATTTGTTGGCGCTGATGCTTTGAGGATTTTTTGCACCCTTACCAAAATAACTTGCCCAGGGTGGGGGGGATTCCAGCTCCTCAGGGTCCACCAGGAATTCCGAATCTGTGCTGGCGAAACTGCAGAAGCAATTCGGGAACCAAAAAAAATGCAGAGCTGGAGAGATTCTACTTCTTTTCAAGAAAACAAAACAAAGGAGAATCTGTGAATAATTATATGGTGACACATAGGGGCCTCATCATTTCCTGCAAGTTCACCGGAGTGCCGGATGAGTATATTAGAGATCAGCTGGTACTACACACTGCAGACCCACAGATTCAGCAGAGACTGTGGCAGGCTAAAGATCGGACCTTAGAACAGGCGATTGACCTGGCTAGGACAATTGAATTAGGAAGAACTGCATTAAGGTCATACAGCAAGAAGCTTCTATTAAAAGAACAAAAGAATACGAGGATGACAATGATGATGTGACCATCGCTTTAGTGAAGAGAAATGTAGCAACTACAACATGGCGCAGGGCAAATCCCAATGACAGATTCAAGAAAGAGAGAGGAGAGAGATCCCCCAAGAAGAGTGAACACCCACAGTCCAAGTGCTATAAGTGTGGACACATCAGACACCAGAATAATGAAAGAGAGTATCCAGCTGCCAATGCTGAATGCTACAAATGTGGCATGGTAGGGCATTTTGTAAGAGTGTGCAAAAATCCCAGACCAAAGGGATGTTGCACCATAAGAGCGTTGGAAGAAATAGGGGGCCCAGCAGCCTCCTCACATCACTGACCCTTGGGAGGAACCGATATGCTTATTATCTCTTAACTCACCTAAAAAAAGAGGACCTTGGGAAAATGTTGAAATAAACAAGGTGCCACTTTAAGTGATGCTAGACACTGGGTCAGCTTATACGATTGTGGACGCTGTTACGTTTGAAAATTAATTGGCTTGTTCTATGCAAGAATTTAAACATTCCAACCTGAGAGCAACAGGATATAGCCAAAGCCCCATCAACATTTTGGGATTTAAGTGGGTGCACCTAAAATTTCGAGGAAAAGAGACTTATTGCAAGTTATTTGTGGGCCAGAAAGGATCATCCATATTGGGTTGCAATGAGAGGGCTGTGCTGCGAATGAAGATCCACCCAGGAGAAGAGAAACCGATATTGAGAGTCACAACGCAAGATTTTTCATCCAAGGAAAGTCTAGTAGAACAATTTCCCCAAGTGTTCAACAACACCATCTGGAAGCTCCACGGATTTAGACACCGCATAGTTCTAAGAAGAGGAACAAAACCAATAGTGCATAAAGTGAGAAAAATTCCTCTCAGCACCAGAGATGAACTACAGGAACAAGTGACGAAGCTTTGCAGAGAAGATATCATACAGCTAATTGAGTCCTGTGTGTGGATTACCGAGATCTCAATAATAATATCTGGATTGACTTGCACCCTCTACCAAATATCAATGAGCTCTTAACAACAATGAAACCTACCAATTATTTTGCAACGTTGGATTTATCTTCCGCGTATCACTACGTGGTGCTAAATAAGGAGTCAAAGCATCCAACGTCATTTGTGACACAGCTAGGGGCATTCAGGTACAAACACATGCCATTTGGGTTAGCATCAGTGGCTGCAGTTTTCCAAAGACTTATGCAGCAGCTGTTTGGAAGTCTGGAGGAGGTCTACTTCTTTCAGGATGACATTTTGATAGCGACACGTACTGATGAGGAACATAACGTGAAGCTTCTAGAGGTCCTGCAAGTAATTAGAGTAAAATAACTGCAGGAAGTGACATACCTAGGACATGTAATAAATAGTGAAGGCATAAAGCCAAAGAAGGAACTTGTAAAGACGATAACAACCAGGCCTGTCCCCACCAACAAGGATCAACTCAGATTTTTCCTTGGGTTGGCTGAATATTACTCCAAGTTTGTATTAGGCATCACATAGAAAGCGCAACATATGAGGGCACTCATGAAGAAGTGTGCAAAATTTGAGTGGTCGAACAGTGCCAAAAAGAGTGGGAGATGATAGAGAGTGATGTCAGCAAAGCACCAACCCTTACAATGTTCAATACTGCGGCTACCATCATAATTACAGTAGATGGCAGTAATGTAGGTTTGGGAGGAGTACTTGAACAGATTAAAGAAGGTGGAGTTTAACTATTCCACCATTCAAAAGTAAGCTCTAGTTGTAAAATGGACACTAGAACACTTCAGAATACTCATTTGGGGTCTACCAGTGATAATAAAGATGGATCACAAAACCCTCATCCACATAATGAATTCAAAGAATCCACATGTAGCCTCATCGAGCATCCACAGATGGATGTTGGAGATAAGGCAATACAATGCCAGAGTGGTATATACTCTAGGTAGAGGGAACGTTATTGCTGATTGCTTTTTTCGCTTATCTTGGGCTGAAGGAGTGGGTCAGCCAGAAATAGAAGAGACAGAAGAGAGCATCATTGCACAAATCCAGACAGGTTTTGGAAAAGAGAAGTGGATGATGGAAGCAGCAGAAGATCCCGATCCTGAATTTGTGAAGGATGGGTGAGTGTAGGAAATGCTCTGCCGGAATATGACCAGATCCGTTATGAGATCACAGAGCTCACAGAGTGCGTATTAAGAGCAGTCCACATAATTTCACCCAAGTCCATGAGGAACAAAATCCTTAATTTGGCACATGAAGGTGACCTAGGGTGGAACCCCACTAAGAGAAGAGTGAGAGAGAATTATTGGTGACCTGGAATGTGGAGTGAGGCTGAAGATCTAGTGAAGCCGTGTTAAGCTTGTGCTGTCAGCGATAAATCAAAGAAAACAAATATAGCACCCCTCCAACCTATACAAGTACCTGAGTCAGTGTGGAAACAGCTAGCTATAGATATAACTGGCCCATTTGAGTGATTGGAGCAAAGCAATGTGTTTATAGTGGTTCTCATATATAAAACATCGATGTTGGTGGAGTGTTGAGTCATGGAAGAAAATGTGACAATTGCAAACATTGTGAAATGGTCAACATGGATGAGATCCGTAGAAGAGTAAAGGACTAACAGAAGAGGTACAAGGAACACTATGATCATGTGAGAGCCACCTGCGAAGTTGTATTCAAGGAAGGAAGGTGATCTAGTGAGAGTTTGTGAGCATCGGAAAGTGGTGAAAGGTTTTTCCAAATTCAGAAACCCTCAGAGGATTGAAAGATTTGGAAGGAAAACAGTAGTGCTAGAAGATGGACAAAATTGTTCTCACTGATGAGGGTATAACAGATGACAATTCTCGTCCCAGTGTGGAAGTGGAAGGAGATGGAGATATGGCACTGCTCGTTCATCCTGCAGAGGGTTCTGAATGGTCTGCACAGAGGAGAAGAATTTTACCGAACACCAGAAAAGACTTTGGGCCTCATTACGACCCAGGCGGTAAGGGGTTAACGGTGCCGTAAAAGGTGGCAGCGCCGTTAACCCATTACCGCCTAATTACGAGGTCCCTTTGCGGGTCCTACCAGCCGTTAAGGATTGGACCCGCAAAGGGACCTTGGAGGTAATTACAGTACCGCAATTTGTGGTACCGTAACTACCGCCTTCCCCATTTCCATTGAGCCCTATGAGGGCAAAAATGGGAATGGGGAAGGGCCAATGGTGAATGGGGAATTACCGCCCCACCAACCTTGGAATGGGGCGGTAATTCCGGCATTCACCATGGCGGAATTGTTAAAAGACGGGCGGCAACCATGGCGCTACTAGCGCCATGGTTACCGCCTGGGTTGTAATGAGGCCCTTTATATATTACTGAATTGTGTCCTTTTCCTCGAATATATGTATTTAAGTCCCTTCCTCCCAGAAAGGACCTTGTCAATTCCCTTCTCCTGCTAACATCCCCCTTAGCCTCTCTTCCCCACCCTTCCTTCTCCCACTGTTTCTTTTTCACTGCTACAGAGGGAGATGTTGTGATGACTTGTTGTTCTGCTGCCAAGGTGTTCTGGACCCCCTGTTCTAGAACACAAATGGACAGCAGTTGGTAGCTGGACACTAGGTGAGCAGGGCACTTCTGTGCATGCCCTAGGGGTCTCCTCTGTCCCAATAAATATACTTGTTTCACCTCACCAAGTGTATGTCCCTTCATAACATTGTGTGGTACACAAGGAATGATAGCCCATGAAACAAGAAATGGGTTCTGTTTTGAAGAGTAAATCGCAAATGTTTAACTCCCTGAAATCGTAATAACAAGATGATTTTTTTTGTATACTGCAGGCTGGCACTAATGAAGCACTTTGACATAATGTGGTGGTGAATTCATAGCAGGCTTCACAAGCCCCATGTCATTCCACCAGTGGTTTCTTTCAAGTCTGATCATTAATTACTGGGCAGGGGTACACTAGTGTGAAATGCTGAATGCTTATGCCACTTTTCTCTGTCAAGTGACAGCAGCGTGGAAACATGCCATTAGCATTCAGCGACTTCACCCGTAAAAGCCCGGATACCCAACCATCAAAACCATTACCTGAGAATGGTGATGCTGCCTCTCTGCATGGGCAGGAACACCACCGGCTCGGAGACTTGGATGGGCTTGAACTGGAACTTGCAGCCAAAGCAGAGGGCTGAGTTGCTGAAGAAGGATACAGAGATGATGGGCCTCTCGAAGATGTGGATGGTGTCCACGTGAGACACAATGCAGCCAGTGGAATGGTAGTTGTTGATCACATCGCTGTTGACCAAGCCCCCTGGGATGGCCCGGTGCTGCTCCAGCTTACGGATGACCTGACCAGCTGATACACAGAGGCAGGTATCTCGTCCACATCCCCCCTTGGGATAGAGATGCTCCTGGCCTGGCCCACACTTCTGCAGTTGCACCACATACGTGTAGTCCTCCCTGAAGAAGTACGTGTTGCTCAGCGGTGCTCGGTCCAAAAGTGATCTTTGTAGAGTCCTTTCTCTGCAGTACGTACCACCTTGTCTATACGGTTCTCGATGCAGGCGCACTCACCGGAGCTGAAGAGCTGCATCTGCCGAATACAATGCTTCACCAAGCGGGCCTCCTCATCTCGATAGTGGGGAGAAGGGATCGGCGGAGGTAGCAGCAGTGGCTTCTCGTGATCACTGTACTCACCGTCTGACAGCTTTCTCTTAGATCATGGGGTCTTCCACGCCAGTTTCAACCAGCTTCTAGGTAGCCTGTTCCTCTCTGGTAAATCATTGCTGTGGACACACTTTGCCGCTGATCGAGGACCGGCTACATTTGAACAACAAAGGCATTCTCCGTCTTGCAAAGAGATCACTCGACGGCAACAAGTCACACAGCCATGTGACATCTGACAGTACTCCTGATTGGGAGAAAATACATTAAACAAGACACTATTGTATTACATCCGCGTAGCACAACAGGAATTATCACTTAGGACATTGGCAATTGTATGGCAAAGCATTTCCAGTTGTCATGCAAACCACAAAGACTGCTTCCTGGCTCCCCTTTATTATCTGTAACAATGTGATGCCAATATTTGGTGGCTTACACCTCCAAAAATCGCCAAAACCAAAAAGAGACCATGCATAGGTTGAAGATATACCTCCACTCCATACACCGAGCCCATATGGGTACCAGGAAAGATGAAGCCTAGAACAGCTGTTAAGTCAAGTGTGATCTGTGCAAAAATGGTTTAATTCACACATTGACGGGCTTATATCCAGGTACCCGGCTGGAGGAGGCAAGAAACAGCAACAAGGTACATTTCTGAAAAATAGACAACTTGAGGAAGCAATAAGTCAACTTTTGGAAACAAGTGCTTTCATTGAATGTCATTGGGCAATTAAGTGGACTGGTGTGAGGTTATCAAATGTGCTTCCATGTCGTGCACCCGAAATAGCATAAATAGGCTGTGACAGGTGCACAACACGGCTGGAAAGAAGGCTGTTCACGTGCACATAGACACATGAGAATAGCGCAGTGTGAAAGCCAGTAAGAAAGCTCAGTGAGTTAAATGCCTGCCCCAAGCATTTGTGTCCAGCCCGCAAGACTCAAGTTCTAATCCTGACAGGAAGACTCAGACCTTCCTCCAGCAGAGTTTGATAAATAGAGTAATATAATATTGAGTAGGAACAACAATTATTATAACTGGAATTGAAAGCAAGCAGAAACAAGCATGGATCAGTATATATCAACAACATGATATTGCCGGGAGGAAAGCTCAGGGGCAATGCGTTTGTCTCAGAAGCAAGCCAACGCAGAGCTACACGAATTCAGGTGAAAATATCTCATTTTTGACTGTGAGGTAGAAAACATTGAATTTAAAACAACACTTTTTAGCTACATTAAATGCGGGGGAGACCCACGCAGCCCTCCCCCAATCTCCTCCACTTTAATAAATACCCCAACCCAACCCCCATCTAGTTATTTGTCAATTCATTTTTTTTTAATTCTAGGTTTTCTACCTCACAGTAATGGCCTGTGATATGTTGTTGTGATACCGATAAACATCGTTCTTTTTTAAAGATTAATTATTTATTTATTGTAGCAGTGGTATGTTCCACTGTGACACTGGCAGGCTGTTTTCTCACATTGTTTTGCATGGGCAGTTCCTGTGGAGTCCCCTGTGCACTGTCACCCCTAGCCAGTTGCCTAAGGTGTCAAGTAGTATGCCATTCCCTGTGCCTGTTACTGGTGGTGGCATAAAAATGAAATAGGGCTCTCAAAGATGCTACTATATTAATCAACAGTAGTCTCATAGAGAGTTGCATCTAATTACTGCTTGGGCTCTGTATAGTTAGCAAAACAAAAGAGGTGATGGCTGGAAGGTTTAGAATAAATCTGAACCTCTGGCATTGCTCTGGGCAACCCTCCAGACCAGCGTTCTTCACCTGCCAAGCCTTTACAAAAGGGGAAACACCATATGCAAATCAGGCTTGGTCAAACCCCCAAAGGGGCAGTCCAGCCGGAACTGCTTGTTCACATCCTTCTGCACAAGGTCACAAGCATTCCAGGCATGTTTCAGCCTCATTGGGCGTCATCAGTGAGGAGTAGCTTGGGTCTCCAGGCCGTCAGTAATGGCTTGGCAGGCGAAGAACCGTGGTTTGGAGGGTTGCCCAGAGCAATGCCAGAGGATAAGATTAATTCGAAAGCTTCCAGCCATCAGCTCTTTTGTTTTGCTTTAGTCCTTATAGTTAGCACATAAGATAACCTGCGGGTCTTTGCACGGTTTTGACATCGCCGCAGCATGAGCGGCAATATCAATTCCCTTCTACGAAAATTCACAAAATCCCCAAGCATGATTGGTTGTTGAAAGTACACTATACTTAAAATCACACATTCCCTCCTGCCATTCGGGTAAAATGGCTGGACCAAGTGTTGTGGGGGACACTGAGAATGCCAGGGAAGGTGGTGGACGAATGCGGCAGGTCAAATTCCACATCCCCTTACGTTCACTGCAACAGGCGGGGCCACTGCTGTTGTACGAGTCCGGGGTAGAATTGGCTGCTTCTTTCATGCTGTTCTTGAGAGCATCAGGAACCGTAGGAGGGTAGTCAGATCTCATTCAGCCAGTGGTGAGTATATGCACAACTCATGCAGGCTGTATTCTAACAATCGAAATTGGTGCATGTGGCACATGCTGTGTGGCCAACAGTCGTGCAATCCTAGCTCGAAATACCCAAAATTAAACCCACAAGTCTCCCATGGATCACAAACCTGACCATGTTATGTTATGTGAAAGGTTCTTATACCGCTCACTGTTGCCACCTGTGTGGTTTCTTGGTGCTCCATGAGTCATAACAAAGCATTCAAAATCGCAGTATAAAATATCACTGGAGAACTCAAATACTCTAAAGGGTGGCCCACAATTAAAAGCACTAAGGTTCTGCCATCCACACCCTTACCACTGCAACCACCATCAGCACCCTTGCTTCTTAAACCACAAATGGAAAATGGGTGATGAGAGGGCAACGCCTTAGTATTAAACTACGATATAAAGATTAGACACTCTGATATTTACTCCACACCAGAAATCCCTTTGCACTGGGGATCTATTGGAAATCTGAAAAAACACCAAACATTATCTAGTGTATACGATGCCCGTGCAGCAAGTATTATGCCGAAAAGTCATCAAGGAAGTCCAAGGTTCGCTGGAACCAACACTGATCCAATTTACAGACATGTAACTTGAAATCAGCAATGGTATGTCATTGTTTGGAACTGGGGCACCAAATAACCAAATTAAATTCCAGATACTAAGGGTGTTACAAAAAGGACCTCGAGGTACGTACATGAAACGTTTACTAAATCAAAGAGAATGGTTTTGGATTGATACATTGAATTCCGTCATGCCCTGTAATTTCAACTGTTTCCTAGGATATCTTTTCATTAAGAATGTTTACTAGTAGTTTAGAACTTGGTGTGATGCAGAATTGTGACAAATTGACTTCTGCCCTGCAGAAGTACAATGATGAGTGGAGGCTAAATCGTCCACTCATCCCTTACACTTCTACCAACCAAGAGCCAACGCAATTATAAAGGTAAAACGGGCACAGTTAAGAGATATACCTCCTCTGCCTTTTGTGGTAACGTGGGCCAGTGGAAGACTATACTCCTAAGAGGGGTATGATTGTGGTTTGGTAGCAACACAAACAGCGAAGCACAACAGTCCAAAATAAAGGGTTCTCCAATCAAGTTTATCTAATAAAATATACTTTAATATATATACTTTAATCAAACACACCATGTACAATAATAACTAACTAGCAAACACTGTAAAAACCTACATATATAGCGGGAACTCAGAATGAGCAGCATGAATAGAGTAGATGCAGCACTCTGGGTAATGAGACAGGTGAGAAAAGGCAATTTCAAGGTCACAATGTTCAAAAGCATATGATTTGAGCTTGCAAAAAAGGGGTTAAAGCGACCTATCCAGTCACTAGGGCCTCAAGATGGACCAACGGGGCAGATATTAGTCAATAATACCTTTACAGGCGATTTGGCTGTTTGACGGCGTTGAGCTGGACTTCTGGGTGCAGTTCAAAGATTTGGTTCAAAGGTTTGGTTTGAGAATGAGGCAGGCGCGGTGATCCAGCAGTAAGCAGGTGTTGAGCTGAGCCGAACGGGAAGGTAGCTGTGGTGTGAAATGTTACTCCAGCGATGCAGATCGGGTGGTCACCAGGTTCATTTCGACAGCCGGGGTACCAGGAAATGCAGGAGAGTCGGTTCTATACTGAAGCATGAAGTTCCCAGTTTGACGAGCAACAGGTTCGATTGACTTACAGTGGTGGCAACGATGAAGCAGATGGTGGTTTGAGAAAATACAAAGAGAGCAGTACTTTGTGGTTCAAGCCGAGGCAATGACGTGCTTCAGCTGGCGCAGTGCAGCAGTGAACTGATCCGAATGGTTGAACTTGTGGTTCGTAGAATGAAGAATGCCAAAGGCAAATCTCGTGGGTCCTGTTGGTTTGAACGGTGTCAAACCGAATCATGGCTCAAAGCAGTTTGGCCGTGAAAACACAGGGATCCTTGCTGTTCTGGCTTTAGGGACTCAGGGACAAGGTGAGTCCATGTACTCATGCTCCCAAAACCCGGGGGAGGCTGGCAGACAACAGCAGGGGTCATCCAACTCTGTGAGGTCCCAGGTACCGCAATGGCTGGTAAAGAGGCAGGTCTTGCTACAGCAGCAAGGCCTCCCTCTTTACCCAATGTTCCCTGTGGATGGTTAAGGGGCAGAGCTGTCCTCTGCCTTGGAACATCTGCCTTCACCTCACAACTGGTAGGCTCTGGAGAGGAGTTCTCTCCCAGCAGGGTCGGACAAAATCCTCTCAAGTGATGATCCATGGATGATTCCCAAGACGTTTTAAAGAATCGGTGGGAGACCACTTCTTTTAAAGGTGGTTATTGGACTAAAGCTAGCCCACCTTAGTGGTTCAATCCCTGTTCTTGAAATGAGTGGACTTTGCCCTTCTGACACCACACCCAAAGTGCTTTGCTCCAGGGGAAGTGGAAGGGACAGGAAGGAGGGAAAGAGGCAGAGAGAAACAAGATGGTGGAAGTCTTTCTTCACTCTACAGAGGCCTACTGGCTACTGTAACCCCACCCTTCCCTTCTCACTAAGAACAAATGCCTTTAAAAAAGCAGCACCCTGGTGTGAGGCTACACCCTTTGAATGGGTGTGCTCTCTTGATGCCTTTGCCCAGGACAGCTGGCTTTTGTGTGGCTGATCAGGAGGAGGGTGTTACCTGCCCTCACAAAGAGATCAAAGAAGAGGAATGGCCATTCAGTTTCCTGTCCTGTCATTTGGCATGCTCATCGTGTCTGGCCAGAATGGACATTCCCTTCCACAGCTCAGCTGACTCGCTGAAACTGACACATGCGTGATATCAAATTGAATGTAGCTGTAATGATCATAAGTGGTACCGTGCACCATGCCTTAACTGTGGCATAGCTTTATTCTTAGAGTTTACCCTGCCACCAACACAGGCTACTTATAATCATAATAGTTTTGGTACAGGAGTGCACTTCTTAAATGCAGCCCATGTGCTTCAGAGACTTGTTTGTCACTGCAGCTGTCAAATGGGCAGCAATGACCTTTGGGCCTACTCTGCACCACTGGTAGAGTTGGCACTGCAAATCAGGATACTGATACAGGAGGACAAAAATACACACTATTCTTTTGTCATGGAGCTTATGAAAGGGGAATCTGATCAGAAGATTACCCTTACAGAAATTGAATTATGTGCATCATTATATTATTTAATACAAATAAAAAAAGCCAGGGCTATGACACCCTTATTACTCGCACGCCGCCAGCCAAAAGGGTCGGGGCTCACACAACTAAGGGTCTTGCTCTCCCTCCAGGTCAAAATACCTACTGGGGCCATCTGCATTGGACTGTTGTGAACTGGGTTTGTGTTGGATGTCCAGGTCCAATCCCTGCATGGATATGGTCCAACGTAACAACTTAGGGTTCTCTCCCTGCATGGCCATAAGCTATCTAAGAGGTCTGTGGTCGTTTGGATGGTTAAGGGAGACCCAAAAATGTATGGTTTCAGCTTGCATATCGCCCGCAAAAGCCTCTTTATCAATCGTGGCCCAGTAGCACTCTCGGGCGTCAAGCATCTACTAAGGTACGCACAAGGTTGCTCTATCCCCTCAGTGTTTGACTGCGCTAACACTTCACCAATTCAAAAATCACACGCATCGGTTTGTATGATGAACTCCTGCCCCCAAGATACCTGAACTTCAGAAATGGGGCCTTGCACAAGCAGTGCTTCCAACTCTGGAAGGAATCTTGCCAGGCAGAGGTCCAGGTGACTTTCCTTTAGTATCTTCTTAGAGGTAACATCATTCAGGGGAAGAGCAAGAGTCGCACACCTCTTAATGAATGGTGTGTAGTATCTGGGGATCCCCAAAAAGGCCCTCACCTGAGTCTGGATAGTGGGGATATCCCAAGCCATCACTGCCAGGACTTTGGCATGGAGAGGTTGTTTCTTACTGACACCCAATTGGTGTCCTAAGTAAGTAACAGTAGGCTGTGTTATCTGGCACTCGGATGCCTTGATAGTCAAGACTCCCTTCTTCATGGATTGAAGCATCTGTTTCAGGTGGGATAGATCGTCTTCCCAGGTATGGCTGAAGATAGCAACATCATCTAAATAGGAAACCCTGAACTCCTCTAACCCAGCTAGGACCTGATTCATCATCCTCTTAAAGGTGGCAGGTGTATTTTATAGCCCAAAACGCATAGCAGTAAACTGGTAGTGGCATTCTGTAGTAGAAAATGCTGGCCTCGCTTTTGCTTTGTCAGTTTGGCCAACCTGCCCGTTCCCTGCAGTGAAGTCAAAGGTACTCATAAACGTGGAAGCTCCTAAATGGTCAATGAGCTTGTCTATCCTAGGTATGGGATGTACATCTGTCTTCATGACAGAATTGAGCCCTCTGTAGTCCACACAAAGGAGACTTCTGTCTTCCCACTACTGGACATTTTAGGAACCACTACCACAGGGTTTACACATAGTTTGTGGGAAGGCTCAATCATCCCTAAAGTTAACATCTTAGAGACCGCCTCCTTGATGGTGTCCTTCACCTTGTCAGACATCGGGTGAATTCCGCTCCGGACTGGCTTTCTGTCCCCCCGTGTCAATGTCATGGATACATCAATCAATTTTCCCTGGAGTCAGTGAGAACAGGTGTGCATACTGACTCAGCAGCTGCTGGCAGTCTCGCAATTGCTATTTACTTAGGTCTGCAGAGATCTGGATTCCCTCCAATGACCCATCGGTGGATTCGGCATGCAACAAGTCTGGGAGGAGACCTGTCTCCTCCTTAGTCTCATCATCTGTCACCAAGTCATCCCAGCTGTAGTGTTGCTTCCGCTGGTCAACATGAAAGACCCTGTGTGCCTGCCTTGTGACCTTTGTACCAATGAGGTAGTTAACTTTGCTGATCTCTTCTAGTCCCTCATAGGGCCCGGTGCACTTGCCATGAAGGGTGCTGGGTTTGACAGGTTCCAGAATCCAGACCATCTGTCCTGGAGTGAACTCTCTCACTGTAGACATCTGGTTATGCCAGTGCTTCATGAGCTCCATTTTCGACCTCTGGCCAAGTACATAATCCACTATGTCCTGGGAAAGAGTTTGAGGATTGCCCTCCCATCCTTCCCGCACCAACCTTAGTGGACCCCTAACCAGGTGGCCAAACAGAAGCTCCAAGGGACTAAATCCTGCACCGCTCTGTGGCACCTCCCAGTAGGCAAGCATAAGGCATGGCAGGTGTTCTTCAAGCCACCTATCATGCCCTTTAGGCTCTTGTTGAACTGCTCAACAAGCCCATTTGTCTGTGGGTAAAAGGCTCTAGAGAACTTATAAGTAACTCCACTTTCATCCCACATGGCCTTCAGATAAGCATAAAGAAGTGGGTTCCCCTGTCAGAAATTACTTCTTTGGGGAACCCAACATGAGAGAATATCCCTATCAAAGCCTTCACCACCACTGGGGCTTCAATGTTTCTCAAGGGTCCAGACCCTGGAAACCATGTGGCATGGTTTACTACAACAAAAATAAAAGGGTTCCCTGAGGTCGTCATAGGATCCAAAGGACCCACAATGTCCATACTTATTCTCTCGGTAGGCCTTTGTAGCCCAACCAGACTTAACGGTTGCTTGGCAAGTTGGACAGGACCTAAACAAATTCCTTTATTTTTGCACCTATCTTGGGCTAGTAAAAATGGGCAGAAAGCCTATCAGCTGTTTTGGCCACTCCTAAGTGACCTGCCAACAGAATGAAATGAGTCAAGTCCAGTAGAAACCTCCTGTGGCACTGGGACACTACCAACCTCCTGTCAGTCCCTACCACATGATTCTTGAGTCCTGTGTTCAGGAGGCCATTCTCCCAGTACATCTTGAAGATTCCAGATGCTTCTTCCTGAGCTTGTTTCTCTGCCTGCTTATGCAGATCTGCCAGAGTTAGACAGGCATACTCTCCTTTGCAAAAGTCATCTGGCTAAAACCACCAGCTGGGCACAAGGTGTCTGGTTCTGACAGGCCCTTGAGGTCTACTGCTATCTTGTACTGCACCCCAAGTGGTGGTTCTACACCAGTAGGCAACCATGGGGTCACTGACTCTGGAGCCACCACAGTAGGATCCTAAGTGGCCACCACGTCCTCTCCGGCAGGGCCAGGCATCTCTGTGGACTCTAGATCTGGACATGGGAGTGCCGGCAGAACCAGCCTCGAGCCATCCACAACAGGAAGTGGCCCTGGGCCCATGGCCATAAGGGATTCAAGCCATGCTGCTTCTTTGGCCTTAGATCTTGTGATTGCGGCAATACATTTGGCAACAGGTTTGTCATTCTCCAAGAGACAGTCCCTTGGGATTGAGTCCTTGACAGCAATGCACATCTGGGAGTTCTCACCCTTCTGGCTAGACTTTATGATAGACAATTGGCATTGGGTGAGGCCATCAAATCCCTTAGCTAGCTTTGAGGGGCAAAGAAGGATCTGATCCTCTCGCACCAACTGTTGTCAAATGGTGTTTATACTCACAGCAGTATCACAAAGTGAGGGGGCTCTGTATCCATTTATGAATACACTGTTCAAAAACATTGTTGTGTCAGGGGGCACCAGGGCCTCTATTGGAGACCCAGTACCATGGCCACTTAGCCTTATCATGGTATATTTGGCTATTCCCTGGCCTAGTGGGAATTCATTGTTTTCAATGCCAACACTGACTTCTGCTTCCTCTTCCATGGTAGTAGCACTAACAAGCACCTTCTCGGGTACCTTTGCAAGCTGGATCACCTCTCCTATGTGTTCTGTCTCCACATAGAAAGCAGCCTCTTGGAGCTGGGCTGTGAATGTGGCCACCCCAGTGCTGGGGCATGGAGGGATGGGGCGGGGTTTGGCTAACTCCTCTCTCCTGTAGGAGCAGAGGCAATAGGTGTCCTGGATTTCCTGCTGTGCTTTTAGAGCCTGTTTCGGGCTGGAGGGTGAGAGCTTGTGCATGTGCGCACCTTTGGTTTACTTTTATCACTGGCTTTGTCAACTGACTTAGATGCAGCCTTCTTTTGGATGTGTGTACTCACATATCTGTCAGGAGCCTTTGCAAGCTCCCTTGGGTCTGTGATATTTTCATTTATGATATTCTCACATGCAATCAGATTGAACATACCCTCAAATGTGATCATTTTGTTAGGCCCAACCCAACCATTTAGATATTTCAAAGATTGACGCACAAAGGCCTCAAAGGTTTGACCTCCTTTTTTGGTGAGCTATCTAAAGCTCTTGAGGTACTGCTTGGGGTTCTTGCAGAACTTCCTGAGGAGGATGTCTTTCATATTCTTATAAATGGGCCTCTCCTCAAGAGCTGACTGAATAATTACATCGGTCTCAGATGTCGGAAGGTGTCTCAAAAGAGCTGCACCCCACAACTCACTTGTACCAGCACATGAGGTTCAGCACACACCTGCCGTGTAAGCGCTAATTGAATTTGGCTTTTTCACAGTTTTTTGCCCTTCAGCAGGCCCGTTTTCCTTTCTCTCCCTTCTCCAATCTCCACGCCCATCCTCACTCTTCCCGCCTCCTCCCACTACCCCTGCCCGGCCTCAGGTCATGATTGGCGTTCCCCAGCGCCCCATGTGACCGGAACAGCATGAGTGCTGCAGAGGGCTTATCCCCGTGCACATGGTCATCTAATCCCACTTGTACCAGCACACGAGGGTGAGCACACCCCTATCAGGTAAGCGCTGATTGAATTCGTCCTTTTCACAGTTTTTCTCCAACACCAGGCCCATTTTCCTTTCTCTCCCTTCTCCACTCCCCATGCCCATCCATGTTCTTCCTACCTCCTGCAGGTCCCCCTGTCTGTTCTCAGGCTTTGATTGGCCTTTCCCTAGGCCCCAAATGACCAGAACAGCATGTGTGCTGCAGAGAGCGTATCCCTGCACACATGGTCATCTAATCTCACGTGTACCAACACAAGAGGGTGATTGGCCTTCCCAATGGTCCCACATGATCGGAACAGCCCCATGTTAGCGTCCCTCCCAGGGCAGCCTTGCAAGGGCAGCCATCGAAGGGACAAAGGCAAAGGGCAGCTCCCGAGGTAGCTCCCACTGCGTGTTGGCACCTGCTTGCGCTAGGAGCCTGACAAAGCATCCTACTACTACAACCAGGTAAGGTGACAAGAATAGGGAGCTCAGCCATCACTGACTCCCGAAAACGCCCCACTTTCACATTATATTACATTCTTACCATCTGAATCTGCCATCGTGTTGAACCTGCTACGCTCTATGGTTTTGTTACTGTATTGACTCCTGGCATTGTTTTAAATTGTGCTACTCTTTGGTTGTATTACAATATAACCACTGTTGAAGCTAGAATAATTGTTAGAGTGTAGCCACTGCTGAATTTAGGAGTATTGTTAGAGTATAGCCACTGTTAAATCTAGCAGAAGTTTCAGAGTATAGCCACTGTTGAATATGGGAGAAGTTTGAGAGTACAGCCACTGTTGAATAATGGGACATTTACAATACAACTGCTCTGGTATACAGAAGAACTGTCAGATTATAGCCACTGTTGAAATTAGGTGAAATTTCAAAGTATAAACACTGTTGACCCTAGGAGATTTCTCATAGTATAGCCATTGTTGAATTTAGGAGAAGTTCCAGAGTATAGCCATTGTTGAACCTGGGAGAACTCTTGGAGTAAAACTACTGTTGAATCTAGGAGAACTCACAGAGTATAGCAATTGTTAAATCTAGAAGAACGTATAGCCACTGTAGAATCTATGAGAAGTACCTGGGTATAGCTACTGTTGAATTCATGTGCGTTAACCACAGAACACCACTGGGAGGCTATTGTCCCCCTTGATCACTATACAAATACAAAACTGCAAGGGCCCACAAAGGGAAACAAATATACAAGGCTCCCAAGGGAAAGACCTAACCACAACCCACCACAGGTCTGCCTATTCACCAATGTGAACCCGATAAGACTACAAAACCACCACACGTCACCACAGGAAGGCCACCGCCTATGTGAACCAGATAAAATTAAAAAGCCACAGTACCCCACAAGGAGAGACAGCCACTCAGGACCCCACAAGGGAAGACCTAACCACAGGTCAATGCAAGGAGGCATTGACCACTGTTAAAGGAGGCATTGACCACTGTTAAAGCCAATTCAAATGCGTGAGCCCACAGAGGGAGACAACAATACAAAACCCCACAGGAGAAGATCATACCAAAGGGCATCACACGGAGGCTTTTGCAACTGTGAACCTGATACAACAACTACAACAACAAAAGCGCAGGTCCACACAAGAGATGATCAAACCGAAGGGCATCACAGGGAGGTTTTCGCAACTGTTAACCTGATACAGCTACTACAACAAAACTGCAGGTCCACACAAGAGAAGATCTAACTGAAAGGTGTCACAAGGAGGCTCTCACAACTGACTGTGAACCCAATACAAATACAACTACAAAACTGCAGGAACCAACAAGAACAGACAGCCACGCATGACCTCAAAAGGAAAGATATAAACACAGCGCACCACAGATCACCAGAAGAAGGCTAACACCATTGTGAGCCCGACAAAACTATATTCAATTACCACAAGAAAACGACAGGATCCCACAAGGTGTAACGCTCACCTGATTCCCGTAGAGGCGCCGGTCTTGACTGGGCGTATACCGTATCTTCAAAGGTGATGTGTAACACACGGGTGGCTCTTTGGGCTGGACCTCTGTGCACTGTATGTCTGACTTGAAGGGTAAGATGTCTGCAGATAGAAAATATGGGATTAAGGAACTGGGTTATTGAATGTCTCTCTCTTCTTCCCTTTCTCTTCTCCTGTAGAACCCCAAAGGTTAACGCTCTCACCTTAGGTAAGTGAACGCCGTGCTCTCCATCTGCCTCGGGGCAGGGTGCTGTAACCAGTTTCTTCACTGGATAAGGGGAGCAGGCCTCTTGACTTCAGAGGACTGCTGTCCGTCGTTTACTGCACGAACGGTAAGTTTCGAGTAATTCTAATGTCTTTAAAGTCTTTAGTAATGATGTTTCTTGTTTTGCAGGGTTCTGGCAATGGCGGATGACGGGCTGAAGTGAGTTGAAGATGGAGCCCGTGTGATGAATAGAAGCGCCTGGAAGCACGTAAGTAAGCGCTTGTTGCCTGCTTCACGATGCGCTCTAACTGTCTTTTTATTTTGCAGGTACAAGTTCGGAGCGGCTGCAGGGTGCCGGAATACTCACTGGGTTAGATGTGGAAAGGAGTAATGGCACGTGAGTATTAAAGTTCCCCAATGTCTTTAAACGCACCTTGTTTTGTCTTTCAGATGCGGGATGCAGCGCCGAAGGCCTCCGGAGCGTGCGAAGAGTTGGTAAGCTTTTGTCTTTCAGATGCCGGAATGCAGTGTGAAAACCTCCGGAGCGCACGAAGAGTAGGTAAGCCTTTGTCTTTCAGATGCCGGAATGCAGCGCGAGGCGTTGGTGACAGCCGATGGACCAGGTAAGTGAAGAGCTGTCACTGAAGACCGTAATGCTAACTTGTTCTTTCTTGTCTTTATAGGTGTTGCTGAAGACTGGATTCAGGATGGTAAGCTTTTTTCCTTAGGCCCAGGATCAGATGCAGAAGACACGATGAGCGTTCTGCTGCAGAGGATGCAGAATAACGCAAAGCAAGATTCATCCATCGGGTGTGGTTTAAATAGCCTTCTGTAGTGCTTAGGTGTCTCCTTCCACAGCCACGCCTAGGTAAGAAAAGAGTTCCTGCTTTCCAGAAGAGTTCCAGTGTTCTGAATCTAGGGAGTGGCTCCTGCCCCACCCAACAGGAAAAGTAGTTCCAAACAGAAGAGGATCAGAGGCTCAACTGGCAGGCAAGTAAGCAGCATGGTCTGCTGCAGGTAAGTCCACCCAAGCATTATGAGCCCGGCGCTTCCAGCGCTGGGACTGGGCATATTTATGAGCCTGGTGCCACTGGCGCCAGGACTGGGTCCAAAAGGTCCCAATTGGGACTGGTTGGCACTCGGAACCTGGGTTATGGATCTGCTTCCAAGGGAGTTGGGAAAACCCTGACCTTTTGGAAGCAGAGATCATGACAGTATCCCCCCTCAAGGCCCCTCCCAAATCGGGCTTCTCCGGGGGTTTTGGCTTGTCAGGAAACGTTCGGTGAAATCTTTTGATTAGGCGAGGAGCGTGGACATATTCAGCAGGTTCCCAGGATCTCTCTTGGGGGCCGTAGCCTTTCCAGTCAATTAGGTAAAATAGTTTAGATTTGGAGATCTTGGAGTCCAGAATGCTTTTGACTTCAAACTCGAGTTCTCCATCAACTAGGATAGGTTTTGGAGATTTAGTTAGTCGGGTTTGAGGTTGCACGGGTTTTAATAGAGAGACGTGGAAGACCGAATGTATCTTCATGTGCGGGGGCAAGTCCAACTTGACCGCTACTGGGTTTACTATGGTAGTGATGGAATAGGGACCAAGGTATCTTGGGTTGAATGTGCGTGGCCCTTTTAGAGGTAGATATTTGGTGGATAACCAGACTTGATCCCCTACTTGATATTGAGGGGCTTCCTTCCGATGTTGATCTGCTCCTTTCTTGTATTGTTCTTTAGCCCTTTGAAGGTGAGAAACAGCTTCCTTAAAGGCTTGGGTGATTGTAGAATGCAGATAGTCTACTGCTGGTGTTTCAAGATCTTGGAGGGGATCCAACTCCGAGGTTCGAGGGTGACTGCCGTACAAAAGAAAAAACGGGGTTTTCCCAGTTCCCGAATGGACAGAGTTATTGTAGGCATATTCGGCTATCCAAAGGATGTCTTTCCAAGTTTTTTCAGTTTGTTGCAGCATGCAGCGTAAATACTGTTCCAGAGTTTGATTGGTCCTCTCGGTTTGTCCGTCGGTCTGAGGGTGGTGACTGGTCGATAGTCTCACATCAATTTGAGCCGACCGACAGCAACTTCGCCAAAAATGAGAAATAAATTGACTACCTCGATCCGAAATTAGAACCGAAGGAAAACCGTGCAGTCGGACGATGTTTTCGAGAAATTCTCGGGCCAGAGTTGCTGCTGTTGGCAAGCCTTTGAGCGGAATGAAATGCGCCATCTTGGAGAATAAGTCCACGATTACTAGAATCGTATTGTATCCGGAGCATGGAGGTAGATCGGTGATGAAGTCCATAGAAAGCGTATGCCAAGGGCGAGGTGGGATGTCAATAGGGCGTAAGAGGCCTGCTGGTCTTTCCTTTAGACTCTTGTTTTGGGCGCATACTCCACAGGACATTATAAAGTCTCTGATATCTTTTTTCCAAGACGGCCACCAGAAGTAGCGCTTGATCTTTTCTGAGGTCTTGGCCATACCGGGATGTCCTTCCATTAAAGAATCGTGATAACAAGAGATTACTTTTTTCTGTAAATCTGTGCTGGGTAGGTATAATCGTTCTTGGAAATACAATAAGTTGTCCTTTACTGCAAAGTCCTTTCCCTGCAGATGCCAATTCTGTATGTCTGCTGGAGTTACAAGTTGCCTGGCTTTATCCTTAACTTCCTCTATGGATTCTGTGGCGATTACACCCAGAATTCTTTGTTCGGGAATGATTGGTACAGGTTTAGGGTTGATCAAGTGTTCTTCCACTCCCATCCGAGAAAGGGCATCAGCTTTACCGTTCCTTGTACCAGGTCGATAGGTAATTATGAATTCAAACTCGGCAAAGAATAATGCCCAACGGAGTTGTCTAGAGGATTGGGCTTTTGCGGTTTTCAAATATTGCAGGTTTCGGTGATCCGTAATGACAGTAACGGTGTGTCGGGCCCCCAGCAGATAATGCCGCCAAGCCTTAAAGGCAGACTTGATAGCCAGAAGTTCCTTGTCAGTAATCGTGTAATTGATTTCAGGAGGCGAGAATTTGCGGGACCAAAATGCCACGGGATGCAACTGATTGGTTACCGGGTCCTTTTGTGATAGAACTGCCCCCATGGCAAGGCTTGAAGCATCAGTTTCCACGATGTAGGGGAGTTCGGGGCGAGGGTGTTTTAAGATTGGTGCAGAGATAAATTTAGTCTTCAAATCCTGGAAAGCTTGTTCCGCCTCGGTAGACCATTCAAAACGTTTGTTTTTCTTTAACAAGGCAGTGATGGGCTGGACTATTCGAGAGAATTCGGGGATAAACCTGCGGTAAAAGTTAGCGAAGCCTAACATGCTTTGCACACCTTTTACGGAGGATGGTGATGGCCATTTGAGAACTGCATCGACCTTCTTTGAATCCATACGCACTCCGCCAGGTGATAATATGAATCCCAAGAATTCAACTTCGGTCACGTTGAAAACACATTTTTCCAACTTAGCAAAAAGTTTGTGTTGACGCAATCTTTCGAGGACCATTTTCACGTGTTTCCGATGTTCAGATTCCGATGAAGAATAAACGAGGATGTCGTCAATGTGAACAACAACACACACATCTATGAGCTCTCTGAGGTCATCGTTCATAAAATATTGAAAGGCGGCCGGGGCATTGCAAAGTCCGAAGGGCATGACCTGATATTCAAATAGCCCATACTTGGTGCGGAAAGCCGTCTTCCATTCATCGCCCTCTTTTACTCGTACCAAGTGGTAAGCTCCTTTAAGATCCAGCTTTGTATATATGCATGCTTTTCTGACTTGGTCCAGGAGTTCGGGGATCAAAGGTAACGGATATCTATTCTTAACGGTGATCTGGTTCAGGGAGCGATAATCTATACAAGTTCTAAGGTCCCCTTCCTTTTTTGGAACGAAGAACAAAGCTGAAGAAGCAGGGGACTTGGAAGGACGAATAAACCCATTTGCCAGGTATTGATCCAGGTATTGTCGAAGGTGAAGGTTCTCAGGCTCGGTGAGGGCATAAATTCTACTACAAGGAGGAGTAGATCCAGGTATCAGGTCTATCTGGCAGTCATAAGACCTATGAGGAGGTAGAGAGTTAGCCTGATCCTTCCGGAAAACATCTTGGTATTCTAGGTATTCGGGAGGTAACTGGGGAGTCTCTGAAGAAATTGCTGCCAGTGCAACACCAGGTGGAGGGTGACAAGTAGAGACACATTCTGGAAACTGGACCGTTCTTGCTCGCCAATCGATCAGAGGATTGTGTTTCTCTAACCAAGGTATTCCTAGAATAATCTGAAACTGAGGGGCCTTGATCACATCGAACACGATCTTCCCATGGTGTCCATCTTGACTTACTAGCGTCACCTCTTGAGTGGTATGCGTTACTGGCCCAGAGGATACCTCCGTACCATCCACCGTAGTAATGACGTCCTTTACAGCCTTGGGACAAAGAGTTAGATTCATCCTCAAAACCATTTCATGATCCACATAATTGCCGATGGCACCGCTGTCGACGTAAGCTTCAATTGCATGTAATCGATCCGGATTATCAGGGCTAATGAGGACCATAGGTATCACGAAATGCGAGGTCACGGAACTGGTTTTCACGTTCGGCAAGAGGACCTCTATTCTTGTCGGGCGAGGTCGTTTCCCTGCTCAGAGTTTGTAACTTTGGTAACTGCAGCTCCTACTGCCTTCTTGGCAGGTTTCACCGGACAGTCTCGAAGAAAGTGCCCTGAGTTTCCGCAATAGAGGCATAATTGCAACTGTTTTCTCCTTTCCCGCTCCTTTTGTGTTAGAGGACCTTTCAGACCCCCTATTTGCATGGGTTCCCCGGAGTCTACTCCTTTGGAAGGAGTTGGCGGTTTGGAAAATACTCGAGCATCAAACTTGGAACGATCGGCCTTCCTGTTCTGCAGTCTGTGATCTATTTGAACGACTAAGTCTATATAGTCCGAACAATCTTGTGGGGGATTCACTACTTGGGCTAACACATCTTTAAGCTCTCCACGTAGACCTCTATAAAACAGCGTAATCCTTTTGTCCTCAGGCCATTGAGTTTCCACTATCAGTCTGTTGAAAGACGCAATATAAGCCAAAAGGTCTTGATTACCTTGTCGCAACGAAAGAAGCTCATTGTCCAAGGCCTGCCCCTGTGAATGTCTTGCGAACAGTTTTTCCATACTGAGCTGAAAAGCTTGAAAATCATGGAGGACCGGATCATCTTGATTTACTAGAGGGATCGACCAGTCTGCCGCATTGCCACTAAGGTACGAAAGCACGAAAGCTACTTTAGCTTGATCAGTTGGAAAGCCTGCTGGCCGGCATAAGAAATGCAACCGGCACTGATTGAAAAATACTGCAAACCTCTTTGGGTCACCAGAAAATCGTTCGGGCGGAGCCAGAGGTACATTCCCAGGTAGGTTGAACTGCACTGGATTCATAAAGGATGTAGAAGGAAGATTTCCCCCAGATGCGGGTAACGGGGTCTGCCGGGTTGTGACTGTAGCAATTGTCTAGCGAGATCATCTGTTCGCTCCTTGGAAATAATCAGTTCCCTTCTTAGAGCGTTTGTTTCCTGACGGGCTGCATGCACTTCTGCCCTTAGTTCCCCAAGTAACTGGGCTAGCTGGTCGGTATCCGAGGTTTCCATAGCGCCTGGACGGGAGTTTTGTGGTAGGCTTTGCGTTCTGTAACGCTCACCTGATTCCCGTAGAGGCGCCGGTCTTGACTGGGCGTATACCGTATCTTCAAAGGTGATGTGTAACACACGGCTGGCTCTTTGGGCTGGACCTCTGTGCACTGTATGTCTGACTTGAAGGGTAAGATGTCTGCAGATAGAAAATATGGGATTAAGGAACTGGGTTATTGAATGTCTCTCTCTTCTTCCCTTTCTCTTCTCCTGTAGAACCCCAAAGGTTAACGCTCTCACCTTAGGTAAGTGAACGCCGTGCTCTCCATCTGCCTCGGGGCAGGGTGCTGTAACCAGTTTCTTCACTGGATAAGGGGAGCAGGTCTCTTGACTTCAGAGGACTGCTGTCCGTCGTTTACTGCACGAACGGTAAGTTTCGAGTAATTCTAATGTCTTTAAAGTCTTTAGTAATGATGTTTCTTGTTTTGCAGGGTTCTGGCGATGGCGGATGACGGGCTGAAGTGAGTTGAAGATGGAGCCCGTGTGATGAATAGAAGCGCCTGGAAGCACGTAAGTAAGCGCTTCTTGCCTGCTTCACGTTGCGCTCTAACTGTCTTTTTATTTTGCAGGTACAAGTTCGGAGCGGCTGCAGGGTGCCGGAATACCCACTGGGTTAAATGTGGAAAGGAGTAATGGCACGTGAGTATTAAAGTTCCCCAATGTCTTTAAACGCACCTTGTTTTGTCTTTCAGATGCGGGATGCAGCGCCGAAGGCCTCCGGAGCGTGCGAAGAGTTGGTAAGCTTTTGTCTTTCAGATGCCGGAATGCAGTGTGAAGACCTCCGGAGCGCACGAAGAGTAGGTAAGCCTTTGTCTTTCAGATGCCGGAATGCATCGCGAGGCGTTGGTGACAGCCGATGGACCAGGTAAGTGAAGAGCTGTCACTGAAGACCGTAATGCTAACCTGTTCTTTCTTGTCTTTATAGGTGTTGCTGAAGACTGGATTCAGGATGGTAAGCTTTTTTCCTTAGGCCCAGGATCAGATGCAGAAGACACGATGAGCGTTCTGCTGCAGAGGATGCAGAATAACGCAAAGCAAGATTCATCCATCGGGTGTGGTTTAAATAGCCTCCTGTAGTGCTTAGGTGTCTCCTTCCACAGCCACGCCTAGGTAAGAAAAGAGTTCCTGCTTTCCAGAAGAGTTCCAGTGTTCTGAATCTAGGGAGTGGCTCCTGCCCCACCCAACAGGAAAAGTAGTTCCAAACAGAAGAGGATCAGAGGCTCAACTGGCAGGCAAGTAAGCAGCATGGTCTGCTGCAGGTAAGTCCACCCAAGCATTATGAGCCCGGCGCTTCCAGCGCTGGGACTGGGCATATTTATGAGCCTGGTGCCACTGGCGCCAGGACTGGGTCCAAAAGGTCCCAATTGGGACTGGTTGGCACTCGGAACCTGGGTTATGGATCTGCTTCCAAGGGAGTTGGGAAAACCCTGACCTTTTGGAAGCAGAGATCATGACACAAGGAAAGACTTAACCGCAGACCACCACAGATCTCCACAAGGAGGCTCTCACTAATTTGAACCCACTACAACTAAGCACTCGAATTTAGTCCACGACCGGCAAAGCTGGTCCCCAAACCACCAGGGTGAGTACCCAACTGAGAGGGTTAGCCTTAGTCAGAGAGATTTGTCCTTGACTCCCAGGGTTAGTTACTGCCAACCGGGGCCAACCCCAGGAAAACCAGACCCTGTGACAGCCCCATCCCCCCTGGGTTACAGCCGCCCTCAGATAAGACCCCATCACAAAATGCCCTGCACCGGGAAAGACTGACGTACAAAGAACATCCAAAACAGAATGAATGAAAGGGAAGAAGCTCAGACCTCCACACCCAGGAACAGACGCATACCAAGGGATAATGCACCCACACACTCTACCTAACACCCTAACTGTCAACCTAGCACCCAAATGAACAATCATCTATCCTCAAGAATCATAGAGACATCGGCAGGATAACCGGAAAGATGGGAAACACACAGAATCCAACCAGAAAAAAACTACACCAATACGCCATTCATCACAGAAAACTGACACGATAAACGGGACCATCTGCATCAATGGGAAGATGATCTTGAAGAAGACACCAATCCAATAAGAAACCTGACCGAACAACTCAACGAAGAAACAACGTCAACAAACTCGAAAATCAATCCAGTGGAAAAAATGACCCACACCAACAAAACCCCCCCAAATACAGTGCCAAAGACTAAACAGACCACAAGAAACAGAAAGATACACTGCAACCTAGTGAAAGCCAGATCAATATCCAAGCACAAAGCTGAAATGTGCAACCTTCTTTGCAATGGAGGGATAGGCATGCTATTGCTCAGAGAAACTTGACTAACTTGAAATTACAAGGTACTGGTACACCAGTGCCTCCCCAACAACTTCAAACTCAAGCATGCCAACCGAGATGAAAAAGAGAAGAAGGACTCATGGTTGCATACAAGGACCAGCTAGCTAAAAGAGAAATCAGCACCACTGTTAAACATCCCAAATTGTGAAACCCTCATCCTACACATAAACATTGGCCTCCAAACCAACCTAATGTTTCTACTCATCTACACCGACCTATAACTCAACCTTTGTAGACACCTTCATGGATGCCATCACCAACATGGCCACTTAACATGATCACCTGTTCATTCTTGGAGACTTCAACATCTGGTTTGAGGAAGAGGACATCAACTCACCCAAATCACTAACTAGTCAACTAGTGAGAATGCATCTACAACAACTGACAAGGAGCGACACAGACAGCAGGCCACAAATTAGATGCAATCTTCTGCAACAAAAATCTAGCCACAACTGCAACTCCAATGCAAAGCCTTTGGAGTGACCACGTGATTATACCATTCGTGATCCAACCATCAACAAGAATACCAAACGATTTCCTGAAAAAACCCTCCAATTACGAAGATAAACTGGAGAGTCATTAATGGTGTGGGCCTAAACACGATACTGGAAGCCACAAAACCTGCAAGCACCATCCTTAACTCAGCCGGCATAGATGAAAGAACAGACACAAATGGATAAATAAATAAATCCAACAATGACTCATGAAAACATTAGATGAAATTGCACCAGAAAAACCCTTCACCCTAACTAAAGAAAACAATTGCAAGGCGGTTTATGGCACATCTCAGAGCACTGAAAAAAAAAAACAGGAAACTAGAAAAAAAATGGAGAAAAAATTATAACCAACACAAAAAAAACACATACCAAAGATCATACAAAGGCAAAATACTCAAAGCAAAAACCGCAACATGGAACAACAGGCTAGATTCTAGGCCAACTAGAATAAACCCCTCCACCTCCAAGCATCTATCGAAAGGAGGAACTGCCACCTGTATATAGTGCTAATGTGAGCATACCCACACCCATAAGCACTAAGCCCTTGAGACCAAAATCACCCTCCTCACCTGTAACCTCAATATCTGCCCAAGGAGTCCAACATTGCCACATTCTCTATGGAGCCCTCACCAATGCGAGGTCTCTCCCCACCCATGTCTTAGACATGAATGATCTGATCGCCACCCAAAACTAGACTTACTGGTCATCACAGAAACTTGGCTCCATACTTAGGTGTGATAGGACCGACACCAGAGGCAGAGGCGTTGCCCTCATTTATAGGGAATCCCTACAAATCATATCTGTCAGTAACTCAATGGATGGAAATTGTAAGCTCCTCTCTGTTAAACGTACACCCACCTTTTCAGACTCCATCACTAGACTTATTATCTACAGTCATCCTGGTCCCACCACTGCTTTTGAGGAAGAACTCATGCACATTATAGGTGAAAACATTAAGCCAACCTCAAGAGCTATACTTTTGGGGGACATCAATCTAGGCCTCTATGATGACGCTGACACCACTGCCACAGTTGTAGCGAATGCTCTCACAGACCTTGGCTTTAAACACTGTGTTTCCACCCTAACCCATAACAAAGGCAGAACCTTGCACTAGGTAGCTGATCTGAACAGCCAGATCACTATCACCTTCAACACCCCCTGCCCATGGTCAGATCATCATATCATTTGTTTCACCTTGCCCTCGCTGAAACAACCCCCCCTCCAACTTTACCACCTACGCTGGCCAGCCGCCCCCAGAAAATCTCCAAAGAGTCGATCTCCCCCTTCCTCTCACCCACTCATGAAGGTCCTAGCAGACATTTATTCAAGCACCCTGACCAAAGCTGTAAACATGGTGGCCCCACTACTCCCTGGAAAGGCCAAACTGGCAAGCCACATCAACTCCTGCTTCACCCCAGACATCTAAGCCCTGCGTTCCAGGAAAAGACAGGCAAACGCTGTCTGAAAGAAAGACCCTACTGACCTCCCAAAAATTGTTTTTACCATGATTGCTAAACAATATAAGCAGGTCATTACGGCAGCCAAAGCGGTAGCATATAACATTAAAATAGCTAAGGCAAACTCCAACTCTCAAGAAATATTTAGAATTCTCAGAGAGTTAGAGACTCCCTCCATGCCCCCACCACCATCAACAAAGACGAGACATGGGGGGTCATTATGAGTTTGGCGGTAAGGGATACCGGGCACCGGTAAGGAGACCGGTGTCGGTAATCCCTTAACACCCAATTCCGAGGTCCCTTAGCGGGAACCGTCCTTTACGGGTCCCGCTAAGGGACCAGGGCGCTAATAATGGGCCTGCTATTCGCGGGCCCGTCATTAGCGCCTTACCAATCCCATTTAGCCCTATGGGGGCTCAAATGGGAATGGGGAATGGTTGATTGAATGGGGAGTAAGTCCCCATTCAACCAGACCGGTGCTGGACCCGGTATTGGAGGCAGCCATGGCGCAAATAGCGCCATGGCTAACTCCAATCTCGGAATGAGGGCCATGGTGTATTAATATTCAGAATGCCATGCGGTCAAAAATAAGTTCCCTACAGCAGAAATACAAAAGAAACAAGCTGCTGCTAGCACTCAAAACCCACCCCCTCAACCACCAAAGTACACACCGCACCCTCATTCCACTTTAGAGATGTTTCGGAATTAGAAACAGCCAACATTCTTAGAAATCTAAAGCCATCAAGATGCAAAGAGGACATATGCCCAGCTACCATCATAAAAGATTGTTTGTTTGTTTGTTTGTTTATTTGTTTGGTAATGCGCGCCAAACCCATTAGGTAGCTGGGCGCAGTAGAGGTCAAGACAACTTAAGCTTGGTTACATAGTGTGTACAATGAAGCATATAATATACAAAACTGTTGGAAAATAGGCTGCCAGGATAGTTACAATGGCATACAGAAGGAAGCAAGTTAAGAGACATGCAGCAGAGACAGGAGTGCAAGGTGCAGAGAAGGTAAGCTAACAGTCATTCGTTCGTAGCCATTTAATTATATTGAGTCTAAATTTAGGATATGGTTGTTCCTTTCTGAGGTTGTGCGGTAGTGCATTCCAAGTTTGTGCTGCCATAACTGGGAAGCTAGATCCTCCCGCTGTGACACGTTTAAATCTAGGCGTTTCCAGGGTGTGGGCATTGGCTGTTCTCGTTGGACGTTTGGACAATCTTCTATTTATCCATTCAGCAAGGCAGGGTGGGGCCAAGTTGTTTAAGCATTTGGAGGTAAGGGAGGCTGTTTTTAGAAGTATCCTGTCATATATTTTTAGCCAATTAACCTCTCTTCTAGCATCAGTGATGTGTTCTCTCCTAGGGATATTCAATGCTGCTCTTAGGGCATTATTTTTCATTCTTTGTATTTTGTCAATGATATTTATGTTGGCACCTGAGTAGAGAGCGTTACAGTAGTCTAATCTCGACATTACAAGGGCATTGGCGAGGGTGATGCAACTCAAGGTAGAGAGGAATGGTCTGCAAGCTCGGATAAGCTTACAGGTATAGGCTGTGGAGGATGCGAGCGAGTTGACTTGTTTCTTAAGCAAGAGAGTGGCATCAAGATAGAAGCCTAGTGTTTTGACCACTGGCATCACCTTGATGAGATTGTTATCGATATTGAAGGCGGCATAGTTAGGGCTAAGTTTTTTTATGTTAGTTTCAGAGCCTAGGATTAGTATCTCGGTTTTATCGTCATTCAGGCAGAGGCCATGAGATGCCATCCATGCCTGAATGAGGAGGTATACTCTGTTTACTAAGGCTGTGTCCTCCAAAAAGTTGCCCAAAAGGGGAATGAGCATCTGGGTATCATCTGCATAATTTGTGTAGGAGATACCCAGTCTGTCCAATTTGTCGAACAAAGGCTTAGTAAAGATATTATACATAGTGGGTGAGACACAGGATCCTTGGGGTACTCCACAGGAGATTTGAGTTGGGTCAGCAGCCGTTAGTGGGGAAAAGACTTGCATTGTCCTGTTGGCCAGGAAGGATTGGACCCAGGCTATGGCTTCCCCTGAGAAGTGCGCTGCCGACCTAAGATGGTTACATAAGACTGCATGATCCACTAGGTCGAACGCTGCAGAGAGGGCCAGGAGAAGAAGCATAGCTGTTTGTCCCTTGTCCTTCAACTCGTCAATTTGAGTCTTAAGGTCTAGCAAGGCAGTTTCCATACCGTGGAGTGGGCAGAAGCCAGACTGTCGTGATCCTAGTAGGTGATTAGCTTCTAGGTATTCCTGAATTTGAATATAGGCTACTCTGTCAATAATTTTAAGTAGAAAGGGGACAGTGGTAATTGGCCTATAATTGGTAGGGATGGTAGGGTCTAGTGATTGTTTTTTAAGCAGGGGGAGGACCCAGGATTCTTTGAGGTTATTGGATAATGTATTGGTTTTAAAGGAAGCGTTTATGAGCTTGGAGATAAATGGGGCAAGGTCTCTAGCCGCATCCTTTATAATTTGTGCTGGGCAACTGTCGCCCTTGCACATTGTTCAGAAGCCCTAGTCCTATTCATCACAAAATTCATTAACGCCCCTTTCCCCTCAAGTCTGGTCCCGGTCAGCTTAAAAGAGTCCTGGTTCCTCCCATTACTGCTCTAATCTTCAGCATCAAACTACTACCAGCCTATCATGAAAAGTACCATTCTTGCTAAGGATTTTGGATAGGGCAGCCTACAACCAAATTCAACTATACCTTGAAACTAATCACATCCTAGGGATGCATCAATCAGGCTTCCAGCCAGGTCACAGCATTGGAATCTTCATTACTAGATCTGAAAATCCCACTTGACTCATTCAGAGATGAGGGCAAACCAGCACTCCTCCTCCTACTCGATCTATCGAACACCTTTGACCTAGTAGATCACAAAACATGTGTCACCACTTCACAGACTCAACCAATTTCTCCCATGAAGCGCATTAAAAGGTAGATCCATGAGAGTCTTCTCAGACATTGCAAGTGCCCCACCTATCCCCATTCCTTGCAGCGTTCCTCAAGGTTCCTGCATTTCCCCCTCCCTCTATAACATTTTCACCAAACCTTTAATCAACCTCTTGGATGCCATCAGCATATCCTACACTAATTATGACGACAACACCCAAATCCTCCTCCCCCTGTCAGGCTCCTATGATGAAGAATCCCTCACCATCAACAAAATGTACTCCAATCCAGTCCTGGATGGCCACTAACTGCTTGTGCCTAAATGACAACAAGACAGAGGTCTTGTCGGTGGGCTCTCATGCTATGCTGAAGAAATTGTGCGCCCAATTCACCTCCTTCACGATAGATGGGACTCAGATCCCTGTCTCAGCCTCAGTACAAACATTGTTTGTTCACTTGGATGCCTCCCTCCCTCTCACCAAACAAGTGAATGAGGTTGCTTCCTCGACAGCATACGCTGACAAGCTCATCAACGCAGCCAGACAGTTCCTGACTCCAGATAGCTGCCTGACTATCGCCTGAGCAATTATTGGCAAGAGATTGGATTACTGTAATGTCTTCTTTGACAGGACCTCCAAACGGAACATCAACAAAGTACAGGTAATCCAAAACAATGCCCTCCGAACAGTGCTGAACATCCCGAAAAGAGACCACATCTCAGCCACAAGGAAAAATTATCACTGACTATCAATTCGGGAATGGATTATTTTCAAAATCCATGCTCATCGCCCAGCCCTACCATAAATAAAAAGAGCCAGAGGAGGTGGGGTTATCTTCTCCTAAGTGTCTTTTAACCACTGGACACCCTCCCCCCAGTACTAAGAACAGAGGACTCTTATTGGTCCTTTCCGAAAGGTCTTGAAAACATGGCTCTTTGCCTAATGGAGACCTTGCTGTCAATATCTACACCAGGACTGAGTAAATAACCTGCATAGATTTTCATTATGTTCTGTATGTTATTGGCAGGGTAATGCACTGCCGGAGGAAGCTGATTTACTGTGTAACTGGTTCGCAACAGCGCCCTGATGTCCTTGGGCTTAAGTGCTTTACAAATGAAATAATAAATAAATGTATTTATTTTTTAAAAAATAAACACTAAACCACCTCCCGTCAATCACATCAAAAGAATTCAACAGCCTGGTGAGTAGAAGCAACAGAGCGGGATCTTCAGCAGATCCATGCCCACCCGACGTCTAGAAGATCATCCTCACCCAGAGAACACACGCAGAATATTAACTCAATTGCTTCAACCACTCACTAGAAACAGGAGCCATGCCATGAGCGTTCAAATCAGCCTACATCAAGCCACTCTTCAAAGATACTTTGGGAAACATGGAAGACCTAACCAACTACAGACCAATTTCAAATATCCTCTACCCGGCGAAACTACTAGAAAGCTAGGTCTGTGATCCTGGAATATGTAGAAAACAACCAGCTATTAGATCAGGCACAACTAAGCTTCAGATCCATGAAAGGAACGGAAAGTGCACTACTATCTTCGTGGGATGATCTAAAGACCAATGCAGACCAATGGAGAGTCCAACATCAACTCAGCGCTAATACTACTCAATCTCTCAGCTCAGCAGCCTTCAGCACATTCAACCACAATACACTCATCAAAAGACTACAAGATATTGGGGTCGGCAGCATGGCTCTAACAAAAACAACCTGGATAGCGCCTTTCAAGTCAACACCTCGGAAAAAACATGCAGCGTCCCAAAGGGCTCATCGCTATCCCTGTTACTCTTTGGCATCCAAATGACCCCCCCCCCGATCAATGTCATCAAAAAACATGTCCTCACCTGATATAAGTATGCAGATGACACTGAGATCATCCATAAGATCAATGCCATGGAAGCACAAAAACCCAACACTCGTTGACTGTCTCACTGAACTAAACAACAGCCTTAAACTCAACCTGGCCAAAACGAAAATCATGATTTCACCCAACAACCTGCTGAGCAACATTCACATTCCATGGTCCACCGAGCTAGGAAACCCGCCAGAGCCATACAAAGTTGTGAAAAACCTTGGAATCCTAATGATAATTAACTAACACTAGAACCACAAGTCAACGCAGTTGTAAAGAAATGCTTCTTCGACCTACACATGATTAAGAAGATACTTTCTTACCTCCCTTTCACACACAGAACACTCACCGCCATCTCTCTCATCATGTCAAGAATTGACTACACCAAGAGCAGCTACCTCGGAATGCCAGAATACCTCATGAGCAAGCTACAACGAATTCAGAACGCAGCAGCAAGACTACTCCTCAGACTCACTAGAAGAGAACACATCACTCCAGCACTAAGATCACTGCATTAGCAAAAAGTAAAAAAAGCAAATCTTCTTCAAAACACTTTTCATAACACACAGAGCAATCCACAGAGGAGTGGAATTCCACAGAGGAGTGGAATTCCTACAGGAAAAAATCACCATCTATAAACCAACTCGAACACTAAGATCCAGCAACGACATGCGCCTCGAACCAAAACAATACTCAAAACAAAAATTCAGAGGATCAGCGTTCTCCTGCATAGGCGCAAACTCCTGGAAATACTGTCCATCTCTCAGCTTAATATTCACACTGACTCTGTTGGCTGTCTCATGACTATCAGTCTAGCTTCAGAGCTACCAGAAGCACGGAAAATGCTCTCCTGCACATCCGTGAAGACCTGCTCTCCAACCTTAATTCTAACATTCCTTCTGTCCTCATCCTACTTTATCTCTCTTCTGCCTTTGACACGGTCAACCATGCTCCACCGTCTCTGTGATAACCTTTTTATCACCGGTCAGGCCCTGGCCTGGCTGACCTCTTTCCTCTCTGATCGACCCTCCCAGGTCCAACTGGGGTCCTTCCTTTCCTCTATCTCACTTTCTACCTGTGGTGTTCCTCACAGGTCTAACCTCTCTCCCAGGCTTTTCAACCAATACCTTGCCCTCCTTGCCCACCGCATTGCTGCTCTATGCTCCAACTTTCAGTGCTGTGCGGATGACACTTGTTTTCAGGCTTCCCCCTGCCACCTCTCTCATTTCTGACTGTCTGTCTGCTATCCAGGAGTGTGTGCCGCCAATGATCTCTGCCTTGATGCCAATAAGATGGAGATTCTCCTCATCGGCACCCCTGCACCCTCCTTTCCTATCACTCTCTGGCCGGCCTCCCTTGGCCCTCTTCCTGCTAACACCTGTGTCGCTAAGAACATTGGTGTCATCTTGATTCCATACACTCCTTTTCTCCTCACATCTCCGACGGTTCTAAGAAGTCAAACTACCAACTGCACCTCCTCAGAAGTATTCTTCCTTTCCTCTCCTTCCCCCAGAAGCCTGCTGTCTCTAGAGCTCTGGTTCTCTCCAGGCTGGACTATTGCAACAGCCTCTTTCTAAATCTGCCTGCTTCTACTCTCTGCCCTCTGCAGCTCACCCAGAACAGGGCTGTGAGATTTGTCCTTGGCCTCAAGACCTCGGATGGTATCTCCCCAGCCCTGAAATCTCTTCATTGGCTCCCAGTGGCTGAATGGATCAAATGCAAGACCCTCTGCATTGTCCTCAAGGCTTTCTGGGGCCTTGGTCCAAAATACCTTCACCTCTCCCTGCGTAAATACCTCCTCCACCTCCAACTCCCTCTGGGTCAGTCGCTTCTCCAAGCAACAAGTTGGTGGTAGATCTCTTTCCTTGGCAGGGGCCTCCCTCTGGAGCAGCCTCCCTGCTACTCTGAAACTTTTTTTTGATAACATATTTTATTGGTATTTAAACAAATAAACAAATGAACAAACAATACAAGCACACTGCTGGTAAGGGTCAATGACTGTCTCCCCCCGATATACACATATATTTAGAATTGAGTCCTCTTATCCCAACGCGGGATCTACCTTGCTTTCCCCTGTCTTGCGAGCACCATGGATGTCAGGGGGTGCTTCGACATAACTTGGTGTCCATTTATCCAGAGTTAGCTTTCATTGGGCGGCTTCCCATTTTTGCTATACTTTCTGTGCTTTAGCCGGTCAATCTCTGGCCGAGTATACCCTTCGCTCCATTGCAACACAAACGTCCACATCTGTCCTCTATTGTTCATAACTCGGTGTCAGATCCGATCCCCATTTTTGAGCAATGTTTCTTTTCATAAGTGCAGTAGTGGTGAACAAAAACAGCTTCTCTAGACAGATCGATTTCATCGTCCATTCCCAACAGTAATAACTTGGGATCTCTAGGAATCGTTCTGCCTATGACTCTGGATAGCTCATTACAGCATGCCTCCCAGAATAGTTGGATGTGTGCTCATTCCCACAGGATGTGGAAAAAGGTACCTTCTTCCGTTTTACATCGCAGACAATTTGGATCATTTATCCTTCCCCATTTGTAGAGGGCAACCCTAGGGTAGTATACTCTGTGTAGTATTTTTAGTTGATCAGCCTGAGATGATATGGCTACCTCCCTGGGGAACATCAGTGCCATTACCCATTCCTCCGGTAGTATAGCACCCACGTCAGTCTCCCATTTGGTCCGTAGCGATAGCAGATCTGTCATGCCATAGGAACTTATGGCACTGTACAAGACTGATGTCACTTTGTGGGTGATTCGTTCAGGAAATAGGTTCCTCTCTATGGGGGTATATTCCGGCAGGGAGATTACCTCGGGGAGGACGCCCTGTAGTGCATGTTGCAGTTGGGTGTAGTGGTATTGTTCGGTTTGGGGAAGTGGAAAGCGGAGTGCTAGCTCCGTGAATGGGATTATATTGCCTTCTTTCACAACATCACCCAATGTGAGCGATCCATGCTGAGACCAGTTCGACCATTTGGGGAGCGTGTATACACCAGGAGGTTTCTATTTTTCCACAGTGGCTGCGCCTGTGATATTTTATCACCCCATCCCACGAATTTATGTGCTTCTGCCCAAATTTGCGTTATATGTGCCCGCATACTGGAGGTGGTTGTTCGGGCCCTTTTCTTATAAACGTATTGCATGACAGGTTTCTCAGGAGTGTTGACTTCTAATGATCTGTTATGTGGTGCAGCTGTGTCCCCAGGCAGTTGGTTTATCGATTTCGTCAATTGGCTGGCCCAGTAGTATGTCTGCATTCGGGGCAGCCCTATTCCGCCCTCCCATATGGATCTTTGGAGCGTGGCAAGTGCTATGCGTGGGTAGCCGTCATTCCATAGCAATTTTCGGAGTGCTTGATCTATTTTCCTGAATGCGCTTGGGGGAATATATAGTGGGGCATTCTGCAATATATATAGGAGTCGGGGCAGGGACATCATTTTAAAGAGCGCTGCTCTACCTAGTAGTCTCAGAGGAAGGGATGACCAGTGTCGGGTGTCCTCCACGACGCTTGTCATCACTGGGTACAAGTTTCTGGGAATATAATCGTTGAGATTATTCGTTATTAGTATACCTAGGTATTTGAAATGTTCCCTTTCCACCTGGTAAGGACATTGGGGCGGAATCGATTCTTCCTCCTGCCTTAGTGGGAACAGAGTGGATTTAGCCCAGTTAACCCTTAGGCCGCTGAAGGAGCCGTATTTCTGCAGTAGGTCGGTCACTATGGGAGAGGATCTGACCGGATCACTCAGTTCTACCAGCAAATAATTTGCATATAAGGACACTTAGTCTTCCCAGGTTTCTGACCATCGGAATCCCTTCCATGTTTCATTGGTTCTTAACATTATCGCGAGTGGTTCGATTGCTATCGCAAATATCATAGCTTATAGGGGCATCCCTGTCTGGTCCCTTTACCTATTTAGAAGGGGCTCGATACGTGACCATTTACTTTTGTGACTGCTAATGGAGATTTATACAGTAGTTTAACCCAACTCATGAATTGGGGCCCGAATCCCATTTTTCGCATTATTTCCCAGATCGCTTCCCAGTTGACCGAATCAAATGCTTTTTCGAAGTCCACCGGCAGCAGGGCTAGTGGGCCCTGCATGGTGGTCGCATTTTCTATTGCTGTTTATAATCGATGTATGTTCATCCGCGTGGATCTTTGCGGCATGAAACCACATTGATGCGGATGGATTAAATAGGGTATGATTTACTGGAGCCTGTTGGCTATTGTTTTTGCAAGGATTTTGGTTTCGGTGTTAATGAGGGAGATAGGTCTATATGAACTGCATCTGTCTCGGGGCTTGTCTGTTTTGGGTATTACCACTATGGTGGCCTGTCTCAGGTCTTGTGAGAGGGTCCCTTCGCTTCGGCAGGTTTCATACATTTTCAGTAAGTGTGGTGTAATTAAATTTGTGCCTATTTTCTTCCACACCTCTACGGGGAAACCGTTGGGTCCCGGGGTTTTCCCGGCTTGGAGGTCTGCCATGGCTGCAGACAGTTCATCCTCTGTAACGTCAGTTTCTAGCAGGGCTCTTTGATCGGGTGTCAAAGAGGGGAGGGTGATTCCCGATATGGCTGTGGTATCAATGGGGGAGGTTGGTGCTTTATAAAGTTCCTTATAGTAGGCTGCGAACCCTTCCGCAATGTCCCGATCCGCTGTTATTAGTGTGTCCTCCTGCGATCTAACCGCTCTGACATGTCGGAGCCCCTCATCTCGCTTCTCCAGCCATGCCAGCATTTTGCCCGCTTTATCCCCGGTCTCGTACACTCTGGCACGCATCGCTGTGTGTGCCTGTTTGGCATTGTCCAGGGCAACATTGTGTAGCTGTTTTTGTGCTAGCTGTAGCGCATGGTGAGATTCTGGGAGACCATTGGATAGATGAGTTACCTCTGCCCTTTGCACTCGCACTTCAGCTGCCCGGATTGATTCAGTCTGTTTTCTCATATGGGCTGTGATCCGGGAGATGAGTTCCCCCCTCAGTACTGGTTTATATGCCTCCCACAGTGTTACTGGGCTATCCACGGAAGATATATTCAATTCAAAGTACGATTCTGTGGCGTTCTGGGCATGCTCTACTAGATCGGGAAAGCCCAGGTAGTAACTATTTAGCCTCCATGTGGGTGGAGGGACCGGTCTATGGGTATTAAGCTCTAGCATGAGCGGGGAGTGATCTGATATGCCTCTGGGTAGGAGCTGTGCATCCTTTGCTAGGTGTAGTTCGGATGCCGGGAGAAAAAAGTAGTCAAGCCTCGACGATGAGGCATGTGCTCCAGAGAGAAACAAGTATTCTCTTGTGCCAGGGTGTAGATGTCTCCACACATCCTTTAGTCCCATCGCGTCAACAAATGTGGCCAGTTTGGTATGCGTTGAGGGATTTCTCGTACGGATATGCGTGCGATCAAGCTCCAGATTCATGACTTCATTGAAGTCTCCCCCCATCACTACCAAGTTTGAGGGATCTGCCGCGATTATAGGCGTTATGTCATTAATTAGGGCGGTAAGTAAGGTTGGTGGTGCGTAGATGGCTAGCTTGGATATGGACCGCTCCCAGAGAGTCCCTGTTATATGTACAAATCTACCCCCCGCGTCCTGTTTTACTGACTGGAGATTCAGTGGTAGACGCTTGTGTATTAGGATCAATACTCCCCGGGCTCCCATGGAAAAGCCCGAATGTAATGCTATTCAGTAATTGGTTCGCTTAAAGAGCTTGCAGTTCGTGCCTGCCAGATGCGTTTCCGTTAAGAAAGCTGCATCGGGCGCATATCGATTCAGATATTGTAGTACAAGGCGCCTCTTAATACTGCTGCCCAGCCCATTCACATTCCATGTCATAATCTTAATGGATTTGGTCCTATTTTCGTTGGTAGCTTCTGTCATGTTGGTTGGGAATTGGGTGTGTCAAGTGGTGCTGTATGTGTCTCGGAATGGTGACCTTTGTCTGCCCGGTGGGAGCCAGCCCCCGACCCATAGTGTGCATTAATTCCTGTGCCCTAATAAAGCCCAGGGCCATCCTAAAACATTGAACTAAACAAACAAATTCTGGCACAAAACCAAACCCCCCCACCCCCTCTCCATACTCCGCCCCAACTTGAAGTACCTGTCGCCCGAACATCAGTCCGAGCTTGACAAGGGTCTGCTCAGACTGTACTTAACAACCCCTACAACTTCTACAACTGTTCCCAAGGAACTGGGGGCGTGTGTGCTTCCGAAACGGGCGCTAAATGTCTTTGCATCCATGTCAAATACCTTGCTGCGTTGCTTTCGATCATTGTCAATCCTACATCAGTTTGGCGCCGCTGTCTGGATAGTCGCTGCTGTGTTGTTCGCCATCCTAGCCCTCCCCCTCGAGTGGCGGCCAGATGTCATCCCGATCCGGTGGTCGGTCGGGGCGGGGTTCTCTGGCCGGTGAGTTGCCAGGGTGCACATTTCTGTTTCTCCGGTTCGGTCTCCAGTCGCCATCTATGTGTAATTCCGCCCACTTCCATGCCTCTTTCGGGTCGGTGAAGTGGACCGTTGTCCCTTTATGGAAGATCTTCAGCTGGGCTGGGAAGATTAGACCGTATTTAACATTCAAAGCACGGAGGTGTTTCTTGATTTGCTCAAATGATTGCCTTGCCTTTTGCACTTCTCTTGTATAGTCCAGGAAGAAGGCAATCCTGGAGCCATTATGTGTTATCGTGCCTTTCGTGCGCGCCATCTGGAGCAATGCGTCCCGGTCTCTGCAGTTTAGAAATTTAGCCACTACCGTGCCTGGTGAGGACCCTGGTGGTGGGCATCCGGTGGGTACTCGGTGGGCCTTTTCTATCGAGAAGAATTTAGAGAAACTCTTTTGGTCAAACAGGTCGGTGAGCCACTGTTCCAGAAACAATTCCATACAGTCGCCTTCGGCCCTTTCGGGCAAGCCTAGGATCCGCACATTGCTCCGTCTCGATCTGCCTTCTCCTTCATCTACTCTCGCTTCCAGTACCTTTAGGCGAGAAGTAGCTCTGTTTAGCTGCTGCTCCAGGTTCCTCAGCCCATCGTCTGTCCCAAAAATGCGCTGTTCGGCCTCTCCGGTGCGGGAAGTTAACTTTTGGAGATCATTGCGTAGTAGTGAGACATCCACACTTATTCCATCTATTTTTTGCTCCATGGAAGCTCGTGAGTCGGCGATTGCTGCCATAATGTCTTTCAGGGATATCACTTCTCTTTCCTCTTTCATTGCTTCCCTTTGCTCATGCACCGTCGGTGCGTTTGTTGCGGCCGTAGTGAAATGGTCGATTTTGCTCTGTGTTCCCGCCTGTTTCGGTTTTTCTTTTCCCATATCAGAGGGCTGTCAGTGTGACCAGTGGGTGTAGTCTCACCCGAGTCCGGATCGGGATTCTATGTTTGGTTATCGCCTATCACTGGCGAATACTAGTGTCTTGCTACCCTCCACAGAAGGTCATTGCGTATCATGTGTTGCCGGTGCATTCGGCCTGTCCTAATGCTTCCAGCGGGTCCGATGGGCCGCACTCATCGCGGTCTTTGGTGTGGTCTATTGTCGGGGCCCAGTTTCCCTCCTCTAGGGTGCTTGATCCTGGCGTCCCTTGCCCCTTTGTTACGATCGAGTATGCATGGTGAATTGAGCGTGCACCCACTATGATAGCTTGTGGCGGCGGCCCTCTGAGGTAGAAGATGTTGTCGTATGAAAGCTGTTTCCCCTTTCTGATTGTGTGGCAGCTAGGGCTTGTGGCCTAGCTTGGGGGCAAACGTTGGCTCCAGGCACCTCCTCTGGGGTGCTCGGTCTTGGCGTCCCCTGCTCCCTCGTTACGTTCGAGCGTGGACCGTGTTTTGAGCTTACAGCCACTATGTTCGCTTGTAGTGGCGGCCCTCGGTGGTAGGAGATGATGTTGTGTAAGGCTTTTCCCCCATTCTGACTGTATGCCAGCTAGGGTTTATGATCTGGCTTGGGAGTGAACGTTGGTTCCAGGCACCTCCGACCCCCCCTCAAGCCGGCGCCCCACCCGCTCCTGCGCAGTGGATGTCCGTGTGCTCGAGCCTGGTCGCCGAGTTTGCCGAAGGGGGCGTCTCTACCTCCACTCGGTTTGTGCGCCCTCCACGGCAATCGGAGGGGTTGTGGTACCGGCTTTGGCCGGCTCTGGATGGAGCCGGAGGCAGTCTCCGCCGCGTCTGCGGCCCCTCCCACCAGGGCTGTCTTCTAGGGCACCCGCCTCAGGTGTGGCAGCACCTCTGTCTCGTGAGTCCTTGGCGGGCAGGGGAGGAAACGTTGCCCGCCGTATCCAACTGGTCTCCACGCAGCTCCGCCCTGCGTTCCGCCGTGTACTACGGCCCGACTGCACCTATCTCTCGCCTGGGGTCGCCCCGGGTCTTCACTTCCCAGTTCTCACCCTATCCACTGAGGCCACCTTCCGAGTGGGTCCTTCCGAAGCGTCGGACAGCTCACGCCCGCGTCGCGTAGTGCAGCACCATCTTGGGAACGCTTCCCGGGATCGCCTCGGGTAGTTCTCTGTCCTCTCTCTGCCTCAATATTCCACTATTTGATGAGATATTGTCCCGTGATGTGCGGCAGCGGTTACTCTCTTCGTGGATCCGATTATTTTGGCAATTTGACACGGTTGAAAGGGTTTTTTAGACAGGATGTATACAGCGGGGCCCGGGAGCTCGAAGGCTCATGTCTGCATCGTTCCGTAGCTGGCCACGCCCCCGCGCTACTCTGAAACTTGAGGAGAACCATCTCCGGTTCTGGAAGCACCTCAAAACCTTCCTCTTTGCTTCTGCCTTTGCTCTCCATCTCCCCTGTTGATCTGTTCTGCTTCCGCACAATGCCCCTGGTTACCCCCTTATTTCTGGCCCAGGTCCATGCCCCTCCAGCCACTCACCAGCACTTCGCCTGGCAACCTTTGCACTTGGGTCTGTATCTGTTACCCTACAGTCCCCCTACCTGCACTAACCAGACACCCCAGTCTGCTCTCAATAACCGCCACTTGTCACCCTGTTGGCTGCACTACCTTTTTTGTGTTGTTTTTATCTTGCACTTTCCACTTCTCCCCTCTCCCTTGCACTCTCCCCCTTCTCTCTCTCCTGCACTTGCGCATCCTCAATGTCAATGGGCCTAGCAAGATCGTTGTTTTGTCCTCCCTTGTTCCCCTCCCTTGTCTCGTCACGCTCTGAAACACTTGTGTATCAGCGCGTCACAAATAAAATATCATATCATATCATAGCAGTGAAACTATTGAACTCGCTCCCAAAGGAAATACGAACAGCAGAAGATCACCATCACAATTCAGGAAGCTATCAATAATATGGCTTTTTAATGCACAAAGCTGAAGAAATCACCAAAGAGAGAAACCCCACCACTGTGATGCAAGAAAACAATACGAATCTGGACCACCCAAAGAAACATCTGACACTAGACCGAAAAAGGAACAAAATAAGCAGAAGGGCTAACACAACGCAAAACAACCCAGACAACCCCCAACTAACCCGGCTAATAATCCTCTAACACTGCGTACCCACCACCCAATCCAGACCTTCACCACAAAGCACCCAAACTGCCGGCACCGTACCAATTCTCCACAACACCCAACATGCACATGAAACACTTTCATACAACCACACACAAAATGTCACACAATGACAATCAGTGAAAACCATACCAGCAAACAGTGACTGTTTTTTCCGAACTGAAGCTACCAACAGCATATCAAAGCTCTCTTGCGCTTGTCGTCCCTCTCAACCCTACTAACTAACTAATCACCCGACCCCCCTTTTCAGATGTGCCTATGCACCTGGAGACCATGAAAAATGGCAGCAGTGAGCATTACAAGTCACAATAAAAGAACAAAACATAACTCCTCCTTCACATGCTGCATGCCGAAGGCAAGTTCCAGTCCTTCAAACCAATCAATGATGTCTTTACCCACCTTGTAAGGAGATGGCAAGTCCTTGGGGATGTGTCGCCTAGGATTCTCTTGGCTACCGCTGCTAGAGGTATTTCCTTCCCCACTCGAAGTCCTCTTTTCTTCCCTCTGGTGCTCTAGATCCATTTTGCGCATTAGTGCACTCCTGCTTCTAACTCTGTAAGGCAGACGTGTCCCTCTGCTTCTGCTCCTCTAAAGCCACCCCTTTCTTCTAGAAGTAACTCCCTATTAGTTGGGTGTACCCTAGGTGGGTTCACCTGTGGCCTAATGGAATCCCTTGACCCTGCAGATGCATGGGACTTAATAGAGGGCTGGGACCAGTGCGACCTTTGGGACTTTATGCTACCTTCCTTCTGTGAAGAATGATGGGAAGGGCTATCATTGTCACTCTCCCCATCCACTTCTATATCCTCCAGAGAAATGGGAACCTGAGCTGGAGGAATAGCACAGCGGCTGGCCTCCGGCGAACCTTACAGACCCATAGCTTCCCCCAAAGCTTGGAGGATCTTCAGTAGTTCAGTCTTCTTCACCTTCCTGCCATAGGGGAGACCGCTGATCTGAAATAGCTCCCACAGTTTACCTACTGACAAGGTGGCTGCAGAACTCATGTCAAATGTCATTGTGCATCTACAAAATGTCAGGAAGCACCAGGTGCTGCGCAGGCAGTACGGCTTCTTTGAATGGAGATGTTTTGTTTCATCATCCATGTTATGAAGCAAGGTCCAGACAGGTTTACGTTGTTTCTCTATAAGTTTACTTCAGTTTCTTAGTTACAGTTACATGACACTGAGACATCAGGAATAAGACAGATAGATCACCGGCACCCATCACCCAGGGAGGGAGGGACCAACTGATACTGTTACAGAACACTCAACACAGCATTCTCACACTCATACATCAACATTCCACTTGACACTGGCATGACATCACTAAGCACATGACCAGCTTCAGCAGACACAGACAAGCACATCATAACACATCTCCCTCCTTACCGAAACACCTACACAAACAACAAGCACTTTACATACAGGCAAGTCACACCACCATCCACCATACAAACTTCACAAGATACTCTCACAGCCATGCGATTCCAAACTTCACCTACAAATCCAGGTCACCATCAATAATAACGCAAATCACCTTCTGTCTGTCCCTGCCACGAACAGACTCTAGACTCACACTCTAGAAACATACCAGCCCATACACAGGCTAAGACTACCCTACAAACCAAACACCGAACTAAAATAACATATATCCTTCCGCCCGCCCCCGCCACAGGCGAGCCTCCAGGCTGCCACCCTGAAGCACAGCTTGCCAACCTGACGCAATACTAGTCATCCAGGTTGACAACAGAATCACCATAGCTGTTAAGAGACCCCATGCTAAAAAAAACTGCTACCAGATATCGTCAACTATGCCTCCATCATAAACATACATACAGATACATATATGGACTATGCCAATAGAGCCCACCAAGGTATACAGATCCTGCAACAACTTGGAAATGCTGGCCAGCCATCTCCAAGACCACCGACAAAACAAAGCATTGGCCTAAACACTCATCTCAATGGCAGAACTAACAAGTCCAATGAACGAACCCTGACCTCAAAACACAGTGGCCAGGTTGACATATAACACATAAGGGAAAACAGATCACCAGACAACTCATAATCATGGACAGCATCTTTCTCCTTCACTTTATGTTCACTGGAGGGCGTCCCCAACCAGCACCACAACTCCATCTAAACAGAACCACCTCTCCCTTTAAATATGAGATTGCCTACTACTTCAACCTACAATGCACTACTACCCCTCTTTACGAGATACACCATCATCCCTGCTCTCGGTAGTGCACAACTCAAAACCAGCTCATTATTACCGCTATTAGAGGCGCTACCTCCCAGCACATATTAACTAAAGCGGGGTGCTACTTCCCTAACCTTAGTAGTGCATACCACACCTTACCGAAACACTACTTTCAGAGGCACTACCCCCCAACCTTTATTAACTAAAACGGAGGCGCTGCCCCCCTAACCTTAGTAGTGCCTACCACACCTTACCAAAACACTGCTATCAGAGGCGCTACCTCTCAGCACTTATTAACTAAAACAGGGGAGCTACCTCCCTAACCTTAGTGGTGCTCATCACTCCCGGAGTGCCTACTCCCTTCACAGGCACACACCTAACTTAACATGGAATGACTTACACACATGACGGCATAACACCATAGCGGATCTCTCACACCTGCCACATTAGGCCTCTAATCCATTCCCATACTTCTTAAATTCTATGGATATTAATGAGGCATTTCTTCACTTTTTAGAATTTGAAACAATGGCAGCGTCTCCAGCACAGTCCAGTGGCCTGTCCGTGGCCTATTTGTGTACTAAATGCCAAAAAAGTCCAAATCGTTGAATAACAACCTAACACCTAAAAATCCTCAAAATGTTAATCTAGCTCTCCTTCACCCACATACACTCCACATAAGCTCCATAAGTAAATGCTTTCCACAGCTATATTATTGCTTTGCATTTAATTATGTTATCAATAATAACAATATCCATGAAAGTCTATAAACCTGTAAATCCTCAAAATATGTTAGGTTTCTAAGCAAAACAAACAATGCTCTCTCATACGCCCAGAACGCACGTGCATAGTGCCAATCCTCACACAAGTGACAGTTATTTAAACAGACTCACACTGCATGTTTGGACTTAACCTCAATATTCTCCAATAGCCGATTACATAGTGCATTCCTGAGCACACGTTTCTTTTGTCAAAATGAACTAAATATCATTTAAAGACTTCTTAACAAAATATGATACAAACTTCTTCAACTCACAGCATCCTGTGATATCACAAACCTATGTTTACCAGAACGATGGCCGCTACATGACGCCTCACTATCCGGGCGGAGCGGCATTTGCTACATGCAGCCGCTATCCCAATGAGGCCGTGCATGCACATGCTGCACACATCCTCATCATCGGATGACGCCCAAACTGTCCCCTGCAACGTGCTCCGCCGTCGTTGGCTGATTTCTCAAGTCCCAAAAAGTCAGAGCGGCTTTGCTGCACCGCGGTCACTACGGCGCTCATGCGATGGGCACGCATTGCTGCACCGTGGTCACTTCGGCCCTATTGACTCTACATGGCAAACGCGGTGGGCGCGCTCCCTCCTCCTCTCCATAAGTCCACTTCCTCATCAAACGACGTCTTACGGTTCGCTCAAACATGACTTTGCGTGCCAACAGTAAGGTCCTTTACTCTGAAACTGGAGATGTCCCTTCTCCAGTTCTCCGTGAAGAACGCATCGAAGACACATTCGATTCCACCGCCAGCTCCCTCTGATTGATGACATCATCATTTTCAAACCAGCAGTCAAAGGCTGCAGAACTACTGCACTGCTAAATGACCAACGGTCCATTTGGCCCCCACACTGTCCTGTGAATTGCGCTCTCATAAGGCACCGCCAAAATAACACCAAGTCACTTCCCAATACTCGGAAAACACAACAGGTTCCAATGCCCATGTGGACCTCGAGGGAACCATGAGATGCATTTGAATTTCACCAAGGTCTCCATTACTTCACCTTGCATTCTGGACGCATCCGCCTTAAGAACAAATCACAATCCACTCGGGATGGCCCTGGAAGACCCTAATGAGCCTTGACACAGCACTCCCAAAGGTCGATGAGTTGCTGGTCAATGTCTGCCAAGGGCGCTTAACCTCATGAATCACATCCATACTTCTCAAGTCCAGGGATGCAGCACTCCCAATGACAAACGGGCTGCTGATCCTATTAATAGTGATACCTTGAATCTCCTCCCTTATCCGCCTGGGTGATGGGATTGCTTACTTGGGGGTGGTGTTGTCCTTTTCATCTCCTGGTCCTGATGTCTTCTGCACCCCCCGCAGCAGTCCTCTTCAGTCAGTCTTCTCCTTCTCCTTGCACCATGGGAACATTTCTGTTAGAGATCCTTGTCGCCAATGTTATGAAGCAAGGTCCAGACAGGTTTATGTTGCTTCTCTATAAGTTTACTTCAGTTTCTTAGTCACAGTTACATGACACTGAGACATCAGGAATAAGACAGAGAGAGCACCGGCACCCATCGCCCAGGAAGGGACCAACTGATACTGTTACAGAACACTCAACACAGCATTCTCACACTCATACATCAACATTCCACTTGACACTGGCATGACATCACTAAGCACATGACCAGCTTCAGCAGGCACATCATAACAATCCATTCATGGAAGGCATGTACGGTGGCGTACTTAGGTCTCTTCCTCGGAAGTCACAGCACTCCCCAACGGTGCAATTCAGACATCTGTGATGGTCTGATAAAGCGGTTGATGGCGCTTTCTTCTGTCCTGCCTTGCTCTACTCTACCCTTACCCCACCATGTAGATGGGTGGAATCGCGCCCTCTCTCTGCTCTGCCTGATCCCACCATCTAGGTGGGTGGAATTGTTGACCTCCCCCCGTCACCACCATTTTTTCTAACTCAATCCCTCTGAGACTATTACTTTCACCATCACTTTAAAAGATCTTCAGACATGTACCACAGTGCTTCTGATTAAAGTTAGCACTGCGTTACATCGGATTACTTTGTTCTTCATTATCTGGTTTTTTTATCTTCCGTTCTGCTCTACGGACTGCCTCTTTTGATTGATCCCCTTGTTACATGCTATAGCCTGCAAGTTGCCAGACCCGCTGCCTGCTATTGGATTGCCTTTGTCTTGTGTCCTTGTTATTGGATATGCACAGTAACAAACCTTCAACCTGCATTACGGATTGCGTTTGCTTCACGATTTTGTCTGCTGCCAATCGCCTAGTATTGCCTTTCATTGTCTGTTTACTGCTGCCTATACTGCAAACTCCACTGCTTACTTTCCAATCACACAAGTGTTTCCCTAATCCCTGGCATCACGTGAAAGCCTTAAAGTGCCCCACTACTGCTGTATCCTTCCCACCAAATCTGTTAACCCATACGTGCACAGAACATTTTACGCTTTGCTGAGAGTTTACATGCACAAATTCACTCCTAGCACGTCCCTCGTGCCGCCAGGTTTTAGTTCCTCACTAACGTTCACCTTCCTTCTGTTTGTTCCTAAGTCTTGCAGTAACCTGAACTATCCTTACCAGACCCCTCCAGACATCTTACTTCCATTCATACTGTTAGGAAAGATTTCCATTCCATGTGTAATTTTCCATCCAGTTGTGTACCCCCCATCTTTTTGCTTTGTTTAAACACCATAGTCTGAATTTACCAGAGGAGCATAGCCTTCTGCTGCAATCCTCTGGGCTTTTTCGCTCACTTGGTATGAGGAAACTGACCGGCCCTTAAAGACAGTCAATACTGGGAGACTTTGTTTCCCTTAGTCCTTGTCAATGTTGCAACTTTTCTGCAACGTGTTGCAAGTGCACGAAGTACCTTACAGTACAGTGCACGTGTGTCTTCCTGTCATTTCTAAAGGCCCTAGTTACTCTCCAAGGATTTTTTAGGAGAGGTGCAGATGTTCCTTGGACAGGGCTGGTGGCAGCTTATCTTTTCATGTATGTTTAACCCTTTCCTGCCAGGTAAACCGCGGTTACCGCATTTGGCATGGTTAGGTGGCCTGGCTCCAAAATGGCCGCACCACAAGGTTCTTTGCCCTGTCCTCTGGCCATCTTGCCCCTTCACCTTCCCAGGGTCGAGCTGACTCGGGTCTGTCCTTATTAAGGCATGCATTTTCCCGCAAAGCGCCAAGCTTTCATGGGCTTCTGCATGCCTTGAGTGTGCGCCCCCAGGATGTAGGCTGGACTGTCTTGTTCCAATACACATCCTGGGTGCTGGAGAGTCTGGTGTGCTGTGAATGCCTGGGACCACTGTGGTCCTTGATTGGTCCACGTATGTTATGCCTGTATGTGAGCTGAGCAGATCTCCCATTGGGTCTTCTTCGTTTTGGAGAGATGGAGATTTTGGATAAGAGAAGGCTCCAAAGATACCATGTCGATCTCTAGAGTTCTCACTGAATGAAGGATAGTATCCAAGTATCCTGAAACTAAGAAGCTGAGTCAAGGAACCGCTGGTGACTCGCTGGAAGGTTTGGCACCCTGAGCCTGCTGTCATCCTGTGGGACCCCTCTACATCTGGTCGTCCTAAAAGGTCTGCGAAGACGCTTCGACCGATTGGAATAGTGGGACCAACTATTCTCGGCACCTTCATCAAAACCTGCAAGTAAGCCTTCTCAGTAGTGTCCCTGGGCCAACCAGTGGGCTGACCAGCTTGCGCAGGACCTTTGCCCTGATACCGCTGCCGTTTTGAGGAGGCCCTTTAAACTTGGTAGATCGCAAGCTCTGTGAGCACGGCACTCTCACACCGAATTTCGTACACTTGGCATTCCCATGTCTGGAGTAAAGTGAATGCGCCGGAACCGGAGAACATGCGGTTACAGTGTCACCCAGCCATGGTGATGAACTTTGAAAGTTCAATGCAGCTGTGGTCCTCTGTGCCCTGAAGCGTGCTACAGTGTTACTGGCCTAATCCATCCACCAGGAGCGGAGGAATAACCACTGTCCCGTTTGGGAATCAACCCTGCATCTTCGTCGCTGAAAGCCGCAGAGCCAGGAGATTGCTGTGTTTGAACCTGCAACCGAGGTGGACTCGACTGCTGAAGTTTGGTCCGGAGTGCGCTGGGGGTCAGTGAGTAATTGCAGCCCTTACCGGTGGCCCCTAATGCATCCATCCGTTTTTACGCACGAGTGGCCCCTGAGGGCCCCTCTGCTGTCCACTGCTAGTGCGAACTAGTGAACTATTACCGAACTATAGAACCTGCTCTGCCCTGTTGGGGAGACCCTCCACAAATAGTGGGAACTTATTCTGCATCACCTCACCCACCTTCCTGAGCTTCTACAGACCCTTGAAGAGACCCCGTTTTGCCCATCTGCATTACTGTGTGCGCCAGCATTGCAAGTACATTTGAGCAATAGGCTCCATTCTTCTTAGGGCTTGAACTGCCTTTCAGTTAGCATTCTATTGGATGCAGAAGGGACTAAAGACTATTTGCACTGCCTGTTATCTTCCCCTTTTAGGTTTTGGACCAATTTCGTGCATTGACCCTTTAGACCCCATTGGTCTTGAATATATGTATATTGATAGGATTGTGTTGGCTTAGAAGTATTACTGTGATTTTATTTGTGTGTTGAAACTCAAAGTCCTTGAAAAAAACGTATTTGTATTTTTAATATCTCTACACCTGACTGGGAGTGATTTGTAAGTGTCCTTTACTCTGTGTGCTCATTGAGGTCTTTCAGTCACCCTCACCCATCCTGAGGCCTAGTCTTGACCTTCGCCAATGCTACCTTGATTGGTCTGGCTTGCCCAGAAGGTTACCCTGTTCCAAGTAACTAGGCTAGCCTTCTGAACCTCTGCCCACAAGGTCAGAGTTCAGAAATCCATCTTAACAAATTGGTGTACAGCGGTGGGATAGGACTGAAGGTATCTAGTGTTGCACACTAGTGAAGGCATTTCAGATTACCCCTACCCAGGACACCTAGTGACTTTGTAGTGATAACTGTAAAAGGCCATAGACCTATCTAATATAATGGAAACAAATACCCTTATAACAAATGCTTCTAAGTCAGAAACATTGAGAAAGATGTGTACTGAGAGAGGGTTATCTGTTCAAGGTACAAAATTGGAAATGATTCAGAGAATTATGGAATGGCAAGAGTTGCAACTCAGTGCCATAGCCTCAGAGTGCAGAAGGTGGTGGGGCTGCTCCTACTGCAGAACGGACAGTTCTGTAGCTGCCCTCATCCATAGTGCCCATGAGGACCTGGATGATGTAATGTCCAATGGTTCCTCTGCAAGCTCTGATGCTGAGGCCATATTGGAATTCAAGAAGCAAGAGCTTCTGCTTAGGCAGAACAAGCTTGAATTTCGCATGGCTAAGCTGAAGATAGAGCAGGCAGAAAAACAAAGGACAGAGATCACCAGTTGGAACTGGCCAAGCTTGAAGTTTCAAATGGATCCAAGGGATCTGGACATGAGTATGGGGATGCATTTTAGTATGCAAGTGAAGTTCAAGAGGTTGTAAATGCTGATAAGATTCCATGGTTGCTCAGCAGACTACCCCATTCTGGCTGCAGTGCTATTATGGAAATGTCAAAAGCTGAAAGAGTAGATTTTGCAATGTTGAAGAAAACTCTCACCTTAAGGACTCCTGCCCAAAGCTTGAGGAGGTTTAGAGAGTACAAAAAGAAAGAAGGTAGTACCTGGGTGTCATATGTGACTGAGTCTTTGAAAAACCTGACTGGCTGGGTTGAATGCTATAAGGTCTCCACCTTTGAGGGTATGATATGTCTTGTCACGCTTGAACATATTTCTGCATCTTGTTCCCCTGAGCTTAAGCAGCATTTGGCAGATTCAAAGGAGTTAGATCCTAAGAAGCTGGCCATAGCAGCAGATTTGTAGGTGTCACATAGAGTGTTCCATAAGGACAAGACTCATCCTGGTAAGCAGGAGGAGGGAAAAAGTCCAAAGATAAGGAGGGTGGGGGATCTGATAAAACCTCATCCTAAAAAAGCCACAGAAAGAAATGTAATGGTAAGTCATAAGAGAACACACGGGGTAGTGGAGGTTATCATCCAAAACAGAACTCTGGTTACAGTAAGCCTCCCTATGTCCCAAGACCCAGTGGATCTTGTGTGGCTTGTGGAGCAAGTGTACACATGAAGGGGGGCCCCAGGTGTAAGGTCAAAACCTTGGGGGTCCACTCTGCTAATCTGGCCTTCTCCTCCTATGAGTAAGAAGAGATTACATGGACATTCTTCTCCCCAGGCTCCTTCCCCAGTGGGATAGATTCCGAGGTAGTTTTAGTTTACCTGGGTTCCAGGGAGCCTAAAGTCTCAGAGGCTTATGCTAGGATTCCTGATAATACCAAGCACTAAGGACAGTGTGCTGATTAATGGAGTAGATACTCCTGCCCATAGGGACAGTGGGTGCAGCAGAACTGTAGTTGATTCTACCTTGGTAGAGCCAGAGGACGTTGCCAGAGCTCCTCTGTTGCCCACTAAGTTGACTGATGGGCCACCTCTCAAGTTCCCATTTATACCTGTAAATCTTACTATAGATTGTACAGTGGTCAGGATTCCAGTGAGCATTCAGAGGGATGTCCCAGGAAAGGTCTTGCTGGGTAATTATCTTACAGCTTTAGGTCTTGTGGGAGACACAGCAGAGAGACCCTGCATAAGGTCACAAACAAGGGCTGCACTGGCCAAGTCCACTGCCTTGCCCAAGCCAAAGGGGAAACCCAAGGTGATGAAGTCTATAAGATTTTTTTTGTATTTCTATTTTTTTACTGAGAAAGGTGGCTCTTAAAGGAAACTTCCTTTTGTTGTTCTTAGATGTATTTTTTTTTTCGTCAGGGTTTAGAACGTAAGGTGAGGAGGGAAATGAGGGAAGAGGCACCAAGCACTAATATGGAGGGGCAGGTGGGCAGGGGAAGATGTTGCGCGTGTGTTACTTCTATGGTAGGGGCAGTGTTTCTCATGCTCCTTGATTACAGCTTCCAAAGCACTTCGAAATTGCTTCCCCCTGCAGAGTGGTGTGTTGTAGTATATACAGAGGACTGTTGTCTTCGAAAGATATGGATCAACAGCCTCTTTTATTTCTTGCAAGGTAGCTGCTGGGATTTTGTGTCCCACAGAAGTAGGCTGTGTGGTTATAGTATTGGCTGAGGAAGATGGGGGGAAGAAGACAGCCTACTACTTGCTAAGAAAGGAACAACCTTTCTGAGAGCATTGCGGTGGTTGGATTTGGTGTGGCGGTGCATGGAGGTGGTTCCGTAGGAGTATTGTCCAGGTAGTCCGCGAATGAGCACAAAGTTGTAAAGAACTGCCACACCCATGATTCTCCCTGAGTGCTAGAGGTAGGCATTTCATATACCTCATGTTCTTGGTCTTATTCATTGTCTTTGGAAGTACTGCGCTTTTTGTTGTTGTGTAGGTCCCCCAGCTGGTGGTGGTGGTGGCTCTTGGGGAGGAGTGATGGCAATAGCTGATACCAATTTAAAGATAAATAGCAGTTTTGCTAATATTCTTTCAAGTATGTGCTTTGTACTAGATTGTTAATGGTTAATGAGTAAGTTTAGGTACAGGAGCTGTACAAGGGTACACTGTGAGCTCGAATGTTCCTAGATCGGTAGAAAATGCAGTTCTGAACTGTCCTTGAAGCACGGACCCGATCGCGAAGTGCGGACACGTTCACGGACAGGTCAACATGTTGCGCGCGAGTGAATGGACATGTGGCACTGTCCGGAAGGCCCGCGATGACATCAGATGTTCGAAGACATCAAAGGACGCAAAAACAGGGGGGAAAAGTTGCAAAAAGTGTATAGGTATAGACGTGTTAAAAATGATTCTAGAAGAGTGTTAAGGTGAAACTTTGTAAATTGGACACACATTTTGCTATATTGAGGTAAGTATGATATTAGTAAGTTGTAGGAAAATAGCAGGCACTGGTAAAATCCCATGAAATTCATTAAAAAAACATTGTTAAATGTTTGTTATGGTTACAAGTAAAACCAAAAAACCTCAGAAATGTTCCAGTTATGGTAAGCTAAGCAACCATAACTTGCACCACCACCGTGCACTGCTAAGACTAACACCCAGGACATCAAAGATGACATCACAAATGTCATTGATGACATCACTGATGACATCACATGTGGAATTCATTTTCATGAAAAGTCCCTACAAGGGGGTTGTGTTTATAATATTGGTAACAAGATGTCAGGGGTGATCGGGAAACCCATCATGAAATACTTAATCTATTAAAGAATGTACTCATCTAACCAATATGGTATTGTAGTGTTGTTGTTAATACAGGAACCTAATCATACATAAACAGAGGCAATGGCTGCAGCAAGCACCATAGAAGTACAACATTTATAATCTTGTAATTTTGGATAGTACAATAATGAATGCTACCTTATCAGAGTTTTGAGTAATGTTAAACATGTAATAACTAGCTAACAATTCAAGACTTACTACACACTTGTGCTAGTACAAATAATACATAGGAAGTCCCACAATGCATACAAATCAGAGGCACATACAGGGAAACTAAAGTAAGGAAACAAGAAATCGCATCATCAGAAAATGTTAATAAAATTACAGTTTATCTTCATGTATACAAATGAATTGTGTGTTTGAGGCCTGTTTATTGCCCTCTGTATGTGCACCATGAGCTGAGGCCAAACCCTAAGGAAAGTAAGACTGGCATTAAGAGATTATTGGCAGCACACCACTCTTGGAAAGCAGACAGACAGTCAGTGATGAGAGAAGGAGAAGAGGTGGTTGAAGGTAGCATGAAAATTAGCGGAGTGTCATCCGCATAGCACTAAAAGTTGGGGCAGAGAGCAGCAATGCGGTGGGCAAGAAGTGCCAGGTATTGGTTAAACAGCCAGCGAGAGAGGTTAGACCCCTGGGGAACACCACAGGAAGAGATAGAGATAGAGGAGATGAATGACCCAAGTTGGACCTGGAGGGTCAATCGGAGAGTAAAGAAGTCAGCCACGCCAGGGCTGACCGGTGATGCCCAGGTTATCACGGAGACAGTTGAGCAGTATGGCATGGTTGACTGTATTAAAGAAAGAAGAGAGATCAAATAAGATGAGGACACAGGGGGTGTTGGAATCAAGGTTGGATAGAATGTCATCATGGATGTTCAGGAGAGCAGTTTCCATGATTCTGGCAGCTCTGAAGCCAGACTGATGGTCATCAAGACAACCAACAGATTCAGTGTGAAGATTAAGCAGGGCCATGGCCAGCATTTCCAGCAGTTTACCCAGGAAATGAATGAAGGAGATTGGGCGAAAGTTAGCCGGGCAGGACGGGTCGGCAGAGTGTTTCTTAAGAAGAGGGTGCGCAAGGGAGTGCTTCAGGGGTGAAGGGAAGACTCTAGTGGTGAAGTAGTGGTTGCAAAGTCGGCCAGAGCAGGAGCCAGGGAGTCAATGTGGTCCTTGATGGTTTCAGAGGAACAGGGATAAATCTGTTTTGACAAGACTTTCATAGATCGGACCTGTCTAGAAACCTCGTCTGAGGAGAACAGATGAAAGGCAGAGAAGGGGGGGAGAGGTGGCCAACGAAGGGCCAGAGGAAGAGCAGGGAGTAGAGGGAGAGGGGGAGAGGAAGAGAGAGTGAGAGAGGACAGGATGTCCTGAGTTTTAGAGATGAAATGAGAGGCCAAAGCCGTGCAGAGGGCCTGGGAGGGGACAGGAGAGGTAATGAGAAGCCAGAGTTGTGCAGAGGGACTGGGAGGGGACAGGAGAGGTAGAGACTGGCCAGTTCCTTGCAGATTTTAAAGAGTTTGGCCGAGTTGTTAGATGCCACATAGGCGCAGGTTTGGATGTCATCTCTCTTCTTGGTGCATTCAGAGAGCCGGTATTGCTTTTAGAGCAGGCGGCAGGCCAGTTTGTCAGAGGATGTACCAGAAGCATGCCATTTACTCTCAGCCACCCTGCACTTGCTTTTAAGGGGGCAAGGTCTGAGTCATACCAGGAGTTGCGCTTGGCTTTGGGCTTCAACCAGATCCTCATGACAAGGGAAAGAACATCAAGAGTATCAGATATAGCAGAGCGGAGCATGGAAAGGGCTGTGTCAGGGTGTGAGTCAGCCAAAGGGGGATAAGGAGGTAATAAAGTGGCGGCGAAAGCCTCTACTGACACACGCTTCATGGGTCAGATAACCCAGAAGGTGGGTGGCAGTGTTGGAGTTGGCTTGGCCTGAGGGGTAGAGATGGTGAGCTGGGAGGAAAGGAGAAAGTGATCACTCCAGGAGAGAGGAGTTGTGAGAGGGATAGAAACGGGAAGGTCTGAAAGGATCAGAACATCCAGAGTGTGCCCTGCAGAGTGAGTCGGGCCAGAGGGGAGAATTGAGAGTGAGAGAGAGTCGCAGAAGTTGTGAAAGAGTCCAGAGGCAGGACAGTAAGTATTGAGGTGGTTAAAAAAAGTCTCCAAGAAAGAGGAGTTGAGTGGTCGAGACCAGGAGGGAAGAGGAGAGGTCCTCTCACTCAGAGAGGAAGGAGGAGATCTGACCAGGTGGCCGACAGATAGTAGCCACAGTAAGGGAATGGCTAGAAGACAGAGAGAGCCTACATACGAGGCATTCGAATGAGGAGTAGGCCTGCATAGGAATGACAGAGGTAGGGATCCACTCCAGGAAGTTCAAGGCTACACCCCCTCTGGATTGGTTGGATTTGGGCACGGAGAGGATCTTGTAGCCATCAGGGTAGAGAGTGTCAAAGCTTGTGACAGAGCTGGCTGTAAACCATGTCTCGGTGAGACCGAGGACATCAAGGTCAAGTTCTTCCAGGAGACGGCAGATGTCAGAGGAGTGTTTGACAGCAGAGTGAGAGTTGAGAGTGGCAATATGGAGAAGAGTTTCTTAAGGCATGAGTCTCAACCATGAACCCAGCCCCACCAAACCACCCTCATTATCCACTGTGCTTACCCTGCATCCTAGTTCAGTGTCCACTACACCATCAAAATGTGATCTTGCAGCCATGGCCAGTCTCCACAATCCATGGAACATGGGCTCCAGCCATGTCGCATTCCCAAATAGGCAAATCAGAGTGGACATTTGTCCTTGCCGAGGGGCGAGTCTAATGCCCAGGCACCAAAGTTATATCACTATTTTTTGTACTTTCTTTTTGACACTTTGAAAAAAGTAATACACCAGACAGATTTGCAAAAGCATGCTTTTGGGTCCTTGCTGAAATTTGTTGCAATCTCGTCCAGCAAGCAGAATGTTTTTTCTAATTTAAATGTATGGCTTCGGCCATGCTGCATGCCCCAATAAGTAAATCAGAGTAGTTATGTGTCCTTGCAGAGGGCCAGGCACACTGTCCATGCACCAAAGCTATGCCACTGTTTTTGTACTTACATTTTGACACTTTGGAAAAATAAAACACAAAACAGATTTGCAAAAGCATGCTTTCAGGACTTTGCTGATGCTCCTCGCGCAGGTTTGTTGTAATCCAGTCTAGCACTTCAGGCTGTAGCTGCAAGCAGAATAGTTTTTTCCATTCAAACGTAGGGCTTTGGCCATGCTGCACGCCCCAATAAGCAAATCAGAGTACACATTTGTCCTGGCTTAGTGCCAGGCCCATTGCCCAGGCACCAAAGTTATATCACAATTTTTGTACTTACATTTTGACACTGAGGGAAAGCAAAACACAGGACAGATTTGCAAAACCATACTTCGAGGTCCTTGCTGATGCTACTCGCAAATGTTTGCTGCAATCCTGTCCGGCACTTCGGGCTGTAGCCACGAGCAGAATTTTTGTTTCCATTCAAACCTATCTAGATTTTGAATCACTTTACCACATTGCTGGTCCCCCGTGGTCATGGCCAGTAGCCAGATTAGCCACTTCCCATGGCCAGAGGCTATACCTCAGTCACCAAAGGTATATCTCTATTTTTGTTACTTACATTATGACACTTTTCAAAAAATAAAACACAGACACATATGCTTTCAGGTCCTTGCCATTGCTCCTTGCACGGGTTTGCTGCAAATCCACCCATGTTGCATTTTTTGAAAAGTGTAAAAATGTACATACAAAAAATAGTCATAAACCATATCCCCTACTTGACAAAATCCATTCAGACATTTCAAAAACATTCAAGGTTGGGTCTATAATCTTTCTGACAACATTTGTGCAGATTCATCAAACAGCAACAAAGTTATAAGCCATCTAAAAATGTTGAGACCCTCCTTTAATGTTGCCCCCTCTTGACAAATCCCACCAAACTTTGCAAATACATTCAAACCTAGGTCTAACATCTTTTTGCAAATATTTGTACACATTTGTCAAATGGCACCAAATGTATAAACCTTTCAAATATTCTGGGACCACCCCTCTAATGTTGACCCCTCTTGGTGGAAAAGCAACAAACGTTGCAGAACCATTCAGGGGCATGTATAAAATCATATTTCAACATTTCATGCAGTTTCATTGAGTGGCGCCAACGTTATAAGCCATCCAAAAACTGCTTTTCACCGACCCTGTAATGCAGAAATTTGCATGGATGTCCCTGAACATCTCAGATGTTCATGTACATCAGAGGAATGTCCCTGACCATCTGACATGTATGCGGACTTCTAGAAGAACAACACCAGATTTTTGGCTTTTTATGGCCATCCTATCCTCATCACCCCACACCTCAGCAGAGATAGTTTCATTAGTATGAGAAGTGCAAAGTTGTGTTTTATTATATGTTTTTACTACATTGTCCGCAGTCTATGAGTGCTGTTTGTGAATCCAACATTGCATCCATTTCAAATGTTTTGACAAGCCTCACATTTTTAATTGACCAATCAGTGAGCATGTATGATGTCCGTGAACATCACGCTGCTCTGTGATTGGTCCAGAGGTGTCGGCATACTCTGAATCAGGAAATGAGCCGGACCCAGATGTCACAAATTTTCTTTTACCTACTTTTGGCCATTAAAAAAAAAAACTACTGGGCAGATTGACACCAAATTTACAAAAGCACGGTCCTGGGTCGAAGCTGCTGCTCCTGGCGCAAATTTGGTGCAAATCCGTCCAGTGGTTTGGGCTGTAGGCACAAGCACATTTATTTTTCCATATTGTCTATGAGCATTTCCACACATTTTGGGACCCCCAATAACTCATGCCCCGCTCCTCTGGATGAAACTGTACCAAACTTTGCAAAATCATTCTGAGGGGGCCATATACTTTATTTGCAAGGTTTGATGAGGATTCATCCAAGGGGGACAAAGTCATAAGCCACCTAAAAAGTGCTCTTTCTATGAGTTGAGCAACTCAACCATAACTTCAGGACTGCAGGTGGTCTCCTTTGTGTGTTTGGCTTAGCGGGATGATTAATGGGATCAGTACCCAAAAGTACATTGCCATGATGATGACCTTGTGGTTGCTGTTAGAGGGTGGAAGCCGCCTGATAACATTTCAACATAGTCTTCAAGATATAAGGGAAGCAGTCATGGGTCAGAACGTGGCCTTTCCCCTAGTGATGTTCTTCGGGTTGCGATTACAAGGGTCCAAGTCATGAAGTGGACCCAAAAGTCCTAGGAGCATCAGGATGAATGACAAGTGGAGGTGCGGAGTGGCATTCAGCACACCAAGAATTGCGTTTACCAAACTCAATGGCAGTGCCGGGCACAGGAAGCAGTGGCAGCTGCCGTCACGTTACAGAGTCAGAAGAGGGAGTCCAAGAGGCCATGGTATATGGCTTGTTCCTGAAGGACAGCAACCCCTGGTAGGTTTTATGCCCAGGATGTCCACCATCCATGGTGTTCACAGACTTCAGGATTCCTCCACAACCATTCAACCAAGCTGAGGGTGACAAATAAGCATGGATAGAGAAAATGAGGGGCATCAGTGGGTTGTTTCAGGAGGGAGGCTTCCGCAGGGTTGGGCTACGGCCAGTGCCATCTTGAGATTTGTGGTAGGAGGGATGAACATCTTGGCTGTTGTGTTGGGGTGGGATGCATCTGGGGTCTTATTGGTTGTGATTAATTCATATCTTTTAATCATACATATGTGAAGTTATTTAAGTGATAATGTTTAATATGATCTACTTGTAAACATTATAAGACATCCATCCTGGTGGCATGTCATTGTTGCACGTTTGCCACGAAATGCCATTTCTGCCAGATGAGTCTCCCATCATGCCAATCTTTCAGCCCACGTCTTCATTGAGCCTCATCATCGTTACTTTCAAGAACAATGTCCTCCTCTAATGTGATTGACGTATGATGCCTCAAGCACAAGTTATGGCAAATGCAGCAGGCAGTGATTATGTTGCCTACCTTTTTCCGGACTGTACATGAGTACACCTTGAATCATGCCATCAGAAGGCCAAATGTCCTGTCAATATTGGAATGAGACCTGACATGTGTTTTGCTCTAGTGATGCTCATGTTTGCTCTGGAGATTCCGGATAGACGTTATGAAGCCAAGCTGCCAAGGATATCTTGAGTCATCTACAGAAATGTGGGATGGAATGCTTTAAGAGGGTAAAGGAACATATGTTGCAATACATCAAGTTCTGAAATGCAGTTATTGGCATCCCTGTTCACATCCTTTACTGTGCACCTACCAGTGAACACCACATCCGTGTTCTCAGTGGTTTAAAGGGAAGTGGAGGTATGGGACATGGCAGATACACAGTTTGGTAACATGGGGAAAGTGCATTTGGGAATATGGAAAGAAAGTAAGGTGGGGAAATTGCAGTGGGTGTGTTAGGGGTCCGAAATGCGAGACAGACACAAAGGTATCATTTTCTCACAAGTTGCCATTTTATTAAATAAAAAGGTGTGATAGAAAGGCCTATCTTTTCCTAACCTAACAAGGCTGTCCCTGCCTAAAGAAATAAGACTACATAAAAATGACCCACTGCCCAGAAAGTATTCGACCCTCACACTAAGATACACAACAACATTATACAGGGATTGGTTGGCTGTCTTCAGTTTCACAAAACAATATATCAATCCAAACTCAGAAACCTTAGAAAGTGCTCCTTGTGGAAAGGGTTGGACTCCCTTACCCTAGATCAATCCAGGACCACCTTGTTCAAAGTTCAGATTCATGAAGGTTCTGTGCAATAATAAAGTTCCATTCAAAGTAGCATCAAAAAGTATTTTCCATTCAATATATCCTTCCACTTGATAAAGTGAATGTCTCTTGTATAAGGCTTGTCCATAAATCAAAACATCTGTTATTTTCCACAGTGTCTTGCTTGGAAAAGCCAAGGGTTTATCCTTAAAATACAAGTTCATAAAACACAACAATTGTTTTCTTCCCAAAGGCCAAACCAATATCAGGACATCATTCTTCTTCTTCAAAAGAAACACTTTAGTCAGGATAGCTTGGAATTCACTTTCTGTAATGCAACAGTTCATCAAGACAAGGGGATGAAATTAACAAGTTCCTTTTAGCACACCTTTTACCACAACCAAAGTATTTTAAATCCTCTTCTGCTTTCGTGGTATACTCACCTGCCAGGATTAACTAGTATTCGTCCTTTTCCTGGATTACTCGCTTGCCATGATAAAAAAAACTCCTACTACTTCAGCTGTATGCAATGGTAATGCTTCCTCTAAACCTCTCCACACCAGAATCCTAAGTGTGGAGGTTTGAACAACAACTGCTTCTCTTTATTGTCTCTTGACTTCTATGTTATTCTTTCATTGCCTTTTGGGTGTAGGTAATGCAGGTTACAGTTTTCTCCCCATTGGTATCTCATATAATGCGGATTGTGCTCCTGCAGCTTGAGTGCTCTTATGCAACCTCTTGGGTGCTGGCAATGTGGATTACAATTATCTGCCAATTGGCACCGCTTATCAGGAGAGTTGCTCCCAGTCTGTCATATTTCATTTGTTTGGTATTCAAAATCATTAGTTCTGCTTAGCAGTCTTTTTCGGAGCGCCCCGAGGTCACCTGCTTCAGGCCAACTCACTGGTCTTCCTTTGTGTCTCCTTCTGACTTGCGGGTGCTGCAGAAGATCTCCTCTGGTACATCTACGCTTCAGCCAGCTCCGGTCTGATGGCCGCGGTACACGCAATCCTTCAGGGGAGTGCTGACAGCTGCATGGGATCTCCGGTTTAGCTTCTTTACTGGAGAGGTTGAATATCGTGTCAGGAGCTCCTCTCCCACACAGCGTAGCTTTCCTCAGAGCTGCTTCCAGCTGTGCATTCTCTGCAAGCCCATGATTCTTCTCTCGCACTGGCCTCAGCTGGTGCTTCCTTTGCCACAACAGCGTTTCCCACACATTGGGCCTCATTACAAGTCAGGCAGAATGGGTTAACAGGCTCCGCTAATGGTGGCGGGCCCGTTAACACCATTCTGCCTGATTACGAGGTCCCCTCGCGGAACCCAGTAAGGACACCTGGTAAAACCAGGCGTCATTACCGGGTCCCGCGAGGGGAAGAGGGAGCTAACAACGGGCCGGTCGTAATCGGCCCGTTGTTAACTCCCTCCCCCATTCCCATTGAGCCCGATCGGGGCTCAAATAGGAATGGGGAAGGTCCGGGTCCGGGTACCTGGTAGGAGGAATTACCGGGCCTTCCAAACTCGGAATGGCCGGTAATTCCCCATTTAGGGAACCCGGACCCGGTTTTGGTGGCAGCCATGCCGCCAATAGCAGCATGGCTACCGCCAAAGCCGTAACGAGGCCCATAGTCCTGCTGCTGCCTCTGCTACATCATCAGCTTCTCCTCGCCTTCTCCCCCCACCTGAAACTCGTTCATACTTTTAAAGGTCCTGCTCAAGTACTTTCTACCACCACAACTAGACCGCTCATGGTACTTAATCAACTGTGAGCTCCTCTTCCTCGTCCCAGCTCCCCAGGTATCATTGGACTTGAAGTCCATAGTTGTTTTCATAGACAAAATGTCAATTTATTTACAGTAAACCATTAAGGCTCTAGGAACATTAGGGGAATCATAGGTTAGAGAGGATCCCAACCCCCTGATATGAGTCCCCTCTCATGTGATCCTCCTGCATAATACCACCCCCAGGGCCAGGGTAAGGTAGCGGCTAACTTTCCCTGGCCAGGTGAGAGGAGGTCCATGCCGGGGTCTTAGGGATGATCTCACTAGATTCATCAAAGGTGGTTCAGGTGAACTGTGTTGTTGATCAGGTTCTGCTCTTGCCACTGAGACAGGGTTTTTATGACAAACCTAGGAGCCAGGGCCATCTAGCTATGTGGAGTTCCATGAACCATAGCAGCTTCTTCATGGCCTTGTGCTTTGATTCAGAGAACCAGATGCAGCAGTGAGTCTTGTTGATATTTGCACTGGAAGCCATCTGGATATTCATTGTACAATGCTGCTTCTGGTTTTTCAAGGAAAGGTTTGCTTGACACTGGTTGACTTATGAGAGCCATGTCTGCCAAAGAGGTTTTTTGGTAACAAAGCCGATCCTTGTCACACGTAAATTAACTCATAGCTGTGGCCAGCAATAAGGAGACACTGAACACTAAGTGAATGGCTCAGGTCAGATAAATCGGAGCAGCAGACATTACCTAAAACACAATGGGCCTCATTACGACTCAGGCGGTAAGGGTTTTACGGCGGCGTAAACAGCGCCGACCCTTACCGCCTGATTCCGAGGTCCCTTAGCGCCATGGAGGTTTTAACACCTGCTTTTAGCAGGTGTTAAAATCCATGGCGCTAAGGGACCTTGATGTTAATTACGCCACCGTAATTTACGGTGGCGTAATTAACGCCTTCCCCACTCCCATTATTCCCTATGGGGCAAAATGGGAATGGGGAAGGGAAAATGGGAAAATGGGGATTTACCGCCCCGCCAAGGTTGGAATGGGGCGGTAAATCCGCCAACCACCATGGCGTAAACGTAGTTTACGCCATGGTGGTAAAGTCCCGGCCCAGGCGGTAACTTACCGCCTGGGTCGTAATGAGGCCCAATATAAAGAAAAGGAAGGTTTTTAATATAGTCCATTTGGGATTTTTTGTAGATGTCAATATACCACAACCAGACACAGGGGGTTGCAAAGACGGGGAGCTACCTGTAGCCAGAGCTCCCAAAGTCATGATCATGGCAGATGAAAATCTAGGGGGACAGTTTGTGAATGTACCCTGAAACACATGTCCGAAACACAGAGTGTTGACATCATATATCATGCATGATCTACATATATGGCAATTATTTCCACACGGAAAATGGCTCATCACCTACACGTGTGGCACACACCACAGAGGGGTCTCTAAGATGAGGTTCCATCCAAAAACATTCATAATCACAAGCAAAGGGCTAACAGACCTTGTAGATATAGATTTACTTTGATACAATTGAGCTAGTCCCATTTGGGGATCCTTTGGTGTCCAGGAATATGCATTAATGATGGTGATAAACTCACAATTGGCTACAAACGCTTGCGGGACAAAAATATTTTCAAATGTGGAATACACTGATGGGTATATAGTGTTTGATATATTTTTAAATTAAAAACAACAACACTATGTACTTAGTAGATATTTTTATGTCAAATGTTGATTATTGTGTATGGGTTCTGCTGCACAGGATCGAAGCCTGAGTATCCTATGCAACATTAGTGGAAAGATGGGAATACTTCTAATTGGGTACTGGCACATCTCTTAGTTCCTGCTGTGTGGTTGTGCTGGATGATGAAGGGTGTCTAGTGATGAATGGAGTAACAGGTATTGTTTCTTGCTGGTTCCGTCCTATGGTTGGTTGAATGGTTGTCGGGGTAAATGCAGGCAATGGTCTTAGGTCTTTGGTGATTCCTGTTTCTCGGATCAATGTTAGGTCATTATAGTGTGGTTTAGCTGGATGCTACTGGAGGTATCTGGACATAAAAGTTGTCAAGGGTCTCTTTAGGTAAGATACTGGGAAGCCTGTTCTTTTCTGATTCTCCTATATTTACTGTTTCTAGTTGTTGAGGATTGGGAAGAGGGGAGAGATAAGGCAGGGAGAGATGGGAGGGGTGATATTTACTTTTTTTTATTTTGTTTAGACTTGTGCTGTTGGTTGGTTCTGGTTGGTTTGTTTAAGGATTTCCTTATCCCTCTGTGTCAATGTTTAGTTGGGAAATTATGGAACTGTTCCGAGCATGGTATAGGCCAATTGGCTTGTAGATTATACAGATAGAATGATTCTCAATGGTTCAGGTTATGGAAAGAGTTTCTGTGGTGTAGCAGTGTATGGGGCTATGGTTATGAAGTTTCCAGAATTTATGAGGAATTGTTTGTGTCTGAAACTCTGTGTGGGAGGGGCCTAGTTTCAGTGAGATAGGACTGATTATGGCAGAATATGTTTAATAGGTGTGTTGATTTAACTTGGTGCTGTATGTTCAGGCAGATATGGTGGGTCCAACCAGTTATGCACTAGGGGTAGAGCTGAAATATCACGAGCTACGCAGTCATTAGGGGGATAGTGCAGCGAGTTACGGCTTGAGGGTGATTGGTATGTAAAGCCTGTACGTTTTTGGTACATAGGCAGAACTAAAAGTAAACTTTTTATATACTAGGTATATAGGCAGCAGAAATAAATCTGCAGTTATTGTGGAGACACAAACACTGATTCAACCTACCTAATTACTAGGCATAGAGGCACATGATGGGGCTATGCAGATGTGAAGCAGGTGTAGAAGTCAGTAATTTCTTTTATTTATTAGCACTTGGATTAAATATCAAAGCTTTCACCATCAACAATCAACAATTATACAAAAAAGAAAGGAAATCCATAATATCTTATTAAACATGTAAACAGTTATTCCACATCTAAAAGCATTAAATCAATTTGCTAAGTACAAATCGCTATTCTCCAGATTTCACAGATAAATATTAATAAAAGGTTTACATAAAAAGCATTTCCAATTATATATTTAATTACCCAACAACTCCCTAGAAACACATAACTCAATAAATCACCATAAAACAACCAACCAATACAGTTCTTACAAACTGCTCTAATAACTTCCTTTATAGAATAGGGATTTTCACCAGAACTCTACTACTGCCATGGTTAGGCTCACTTGCGCCCCACTAAATATCATGGCTCACCAGTCCACTGGATCTAGAACTCTAAACCGGCTATACATCTGTCCAAATACAGACCCCAGGTTTCAGCCAAGTGACTACAATCAAATCGATGTTGGATGCTTTCTCTTACCAAGGGGTTTAAACGGAACATACAACTTTGGGAGCTTTCCTCATCCTTGCTTCGAATACCCATCATCTCTGTAGTGGGGAGCAGGGTCAATCTCATTCTTAAAAATACATTTCTGTACTTCATTTTCAGGAACCTTTTTAAGTGATTAGGCAACTGGTTCACAGATTTATTTTGCTTCTCAAAGTTGCTAAACACTTTATATCCCCTACATTGAGTCAGGGGTTCCAACCAATCTTTCATCCATAATTTTAGCTTTACAGCAACCGGGTTTTGGAGCAGTAATTCGACCGACCAGTCAGCTTCAGCTAATAGAATAAGACAATCATTTGCCCATTGCGAGAGCCCTACATCTCTTTTGCTATCCATTGCATCATTTGAAATGGAAAACAAGGAGTTCGTAACTACTTCAATACATTACCTATACAAAGGCCCCGGTTCTTACCAAACTATCTGCATTGGAGTACTTTTTGGCATTCCTAAGACTTTTTTTCAATGTATCCCCTCCAAAACTCTCCACCCACGTAGATGCACACAGAGCAACCTCTGCCCCATCTAGCAGAACTGGAATGGCCTTTAGCACTGGCAGTTTTGAAAAAGGACCAAATTTACGGCGCAGAGCAGCCCCCTGAGCTGCTAACGCATTTGCTTTTAGTTTTAAGCTCTTTATATTGAGGGCATCATTACCCTTACTATTCAGCAAAAATCCCAGATATCAGTAAGTGTCAACCTTTAATACGAGGGTCTCTGTAAGAGGCCAGGTGAATTTGACCTCTTGTATAACTCTTCTGGAGTTTTGAATCATGATGTTAGATTTATCAGTATTTATTGAAAGTATATCTCTGAAGCGCAGAGAAGTTCCTCTGCAAACCTATCAGGGTTAACTCTAGAAGGACTAAATTGTCAGTATATAGCATCCATTGTACGGGGTGACCGCCAGTGGCGTCGCTAGGGAGGGGCCTGGTGGGGCCGGGCCCCCCCCCTGTTAAACCCTGTGCCCCCCTTTGTGCCCCCCTACATAAGACGTTCAGCGACCATGCTCTCCCCCTACTTTTGTCTGTGCCCCCCTACTTTTGTCTTTGGCCCCCTCTGTGCCCCTCCTAAATTTGATTCCTGGCGACGCCATTGGTGACCGCCAATCCATGGTGGGAAAGCCCTGGTTTGTTCCAAGGTGTCTTCCAATTTAGAAATGAACAAGTTAAATAAAGCAGGGCCTAATTTGCATCCTGGCTTCAGGGCCCTGAAAGTTGGAATTGGTTTGGAGAGCTTTCCTCCCTGATTGAGTTTAACTTGTAACGAGGTATCGGGGTAAAGGGCTGCTGATATCTCTAATAAATGGATATGCGGGTATTTCCACATATCCGACTTAGCCCCTAACAGCTCACGATCCACGCTGTCAAAGCTGCCTGGGTTATGTACAAAGGTCCCTATGTACAGCATATGTTCGCTACCCAAAGTCAGGCAGCGCGTGCGAAGATGTCTGTTAGTTTTAGGTAAATGTGTTACCTTACATAATCGACAGAATCTACTTTCTCTCGGAATGCCAAATTAGGGGCCTATAACTGATAAGGTGGGAAGCTGGCTGAGTCTTAGTAGCATTAGAAATCTGCTGGGGTGATGTGCAGACCACTGTATTATATATTTCTGGGGCATCATAAAATTAAAGGGCGGTCAGTGGCGTAATATGGTCGTGATTGATATTCCAGTCCCATGCCTTAACGTTTTTTTTTTTATAAATTCTGCTTTCAATTGCCAACATTCTTTATCCCATATAGAGTCCCTAGTTAAACTTCACATTCCGGAGTTTAAAATCATCCAAGATATTAATAGTCTTATTTTTCAGTGCCTTCCCATCCGAGGTCAGAAGTGGGCAAATGTGATACTTCTTTGCTTGTATGCATAAGGGCTCCCGTTTAGGTAACACCTGTCCCGACAGCGAAAATAACCCAATGCCAAGGCGAATGGCTTCCACAGGGACGCATTGGGGAAGTCCCAACACTTTCCTCCAGAAAATACCCTCCAGTGTGTTAGTCCAATCGCAATCCTTTCTATAACTCGCCTCCAGGCCGTACACAATAGTGAACTGAAAATACTGCTTATAAGTTAACATAGTTCCCTTCATACGAAAGTCCCTTTCATCGCTTCATTCCTGTCAATTCATTATTCCCTTTATTTGTATTGATTTCCTGCCCCAGATATACATATAAGCCGACCTGCTCAAAGATCCATCTCATGTAATAAGTAATGGAGACCTCCCCTTGCCATTCCCAAAGTGCAAATACTTTGCTTTGTTTAAATGCAACTGTTAGCCATTTTCTTTAGAATATTCATTAACCTCAGTAGAACTTTTCCTAAACCCAACAAAACTGTGATCCAAGATTATGATAGTGGTTGCCACCTATTTTCGGGGGTACATTTTTAACAGCATCTAATATACAGGGAGATCCTTCAAATAAAGGTTGAACAACATGGGGACTAGGACACACCCTTCCTTCGGTCGGTTTCTTTGGTGAACTACCCAATGTTGCTCAACCTTACCTGTACCTTAGTATCTTAATGTATCAGCAAAGACTGCCGTCCCTGCAGTATATTCCACCCCACTCATTCTTTCCTACAGTAAAAGCATTGCAACTGAATCAAACGAGGCTTTATAGTGTATGAATAGTGCAAGGAGCAGTGATTCACCAGGCTTACGTGCTACATTGACAAACGTAGTAAGCGTAAAGATATTATGAATCGTCGAGCACCTAGCCCTAAACCCAGTTTGACAATTAATTAATATGTTTTCACTGTCTCCCTGGTGCTGCCGCTCTTTTAATAAGAGCACAGCAAACACCGTACTGAACATATCCAGCACAGACAACAATCTGTAATTAAATCAGCCTCATTACAAGTTTGCCAGTATCTCACCAGTAATTCCGGTGGGATACCGTTACCGGCACTTGTCTGCCGGTATTACCAACAGATTACAAGTGCTGGTTTAAATTGTAAATCCCCATTCCATGTAGTCCCACTGGACTCCATGGATTTTTTTTTCCAGTATTACCGGCAACGGTATTACCGTGCGAGTGATACTGGCAGTTTTTTGCCCTTAGGGTTCAGATTTACATTCAGCTCTTAGCTGGGGTTAAATCCTCCATCCCTACTGGCAAAACTGTAGTTGGCCGGTCCGTTAAAAGTGCTGGTAAACGTTATTACTGGCACTTTCACCATGTACAGGCCAATTTATAATGAGGCCCAAAGGGTCTAAGTGCAAATGCTTTTTGTATACAGGGACCAGGAGAGCTTTCCTCCATGAGAGTGGGATATCCCCTTCCTCAAGGATGTTATTGAATAATATCTCAAAGATTTGTTCCCAGATCTCTACATCTCTTAAAAGGAACACGTTTGATAATCCATCTGAGCCTGGCACCCTAGATTTTTTGTATGTATTACTTCCAATATACTTTCCTTATCAAATTTTGCAGTAATATCACGCCAACATCCACCACTAGTCATGGGCCACCAAAGATCACCTCCCCCATTCAGAGTCTCGATATATTTAAGCCATCCTTCTTCATCCACAGGGTTAGTGACCAGGGATTACAAAACACGTAGTCTAAGGTGGCTTTTCCCCCCTGCTGGGCCGACTGTAAGTACCCAGAACATCTCCCTAGGGCGACCATTCCTCATAACCAGGTCCCAGTCCTCCATACATTCATACCAGATCCTCACCTGTTTATATTCAACCTCCTGCTTCATTATAATGTTAGCTAATACCTGTTTACAGGGCCTAATTTCATGCTAACTACACAGTAGGCATTAATGTCTCCACCAATGACAACACAGCTGTAGCTCATACAGACCAATTTGAATATTTGCTGTTTCTAATCCCCTGGGGATCGTACACATTTACAAGCAGCAATTTCTTGCACCCCATATCCTGATACCCAGTCTCAACGGCCAGTATGTTATACTCATTTTTTGCAGTTTCGACTTCCACATAGTATAGATGGTTAAGTAGTCCAATTTGTAACCTCCCTACCCCCCTCTCCCAATGGACTGCCCAAGGAACCTTTTTTTTGCTAGCTTCTGGTACATTTTAAACCCATCTAGGAAATATAATTCTGTCGGCCAGCTCTTCTGTATCATGAATATATCTGAGTTATTGAACAGGGGGGTCCCACCATTCCTGTATGTATCGTGCTGATGCCCTTGGGTATTGCAGCAATTAATTACATATCTTCATGGTCTTTAAGCAGATAAGGTCAGCAAATAAATCTGGCAGCCAAGCACAATTATGCGGGGCTTTGCTGTTACTATGCAGCCCTTGCTCACGTAACACCCTCCGCCCCTCTGTGGTAGCAATTACCCTTAATTGGTCATTTATGTTTACAGAGGCCCTCAGCAGTTGATCTAAGTATACCCTAACCTTAGTAAATTAATGTTATACGCTCTTATCCTCGATACTGTATCTTTAGACATGCAATGTACTCTAGTCTCTGATGACAATGAATTGTCCATGATTTCCACATAGTCAATATCACTGGATCTTAGGACTCCAAGTGGTGGAATGAGGTTAAAAAGGTGCAGAATATCAGACAGATAAAATAAATTGTCATGCTTATCAGCAAATATTTTGCATATAGTGAATGAGTGACATGCTTCGGCAGCTGCCTTAATATCTTTCATTGTTAACCAATTACCCGATGAGTTATTTTCCTTATTCTATACCATATTGATTCGTTCATGTATATTCTGCCTAAGGTGAAGAACACCAATCTCCTGAGACCCCATTACTGCCATCCACAGATATATGTAATGACAATGGGCCTCATTACAACCCTAGCGATAGCCTTGCCTGTAAAACAGGCACGGCTGCCGCCGGAGTCGCATTTTTTCCGGCGGCCAGAAATGGGCAATTACCGAGTCATTACGGCCTTGCTAGACCCGGTATTTGCCCATTCCTGGGCACTGGAAAAAATTCTTCCCCATTCCAATTTTGGGAATGGGGAAGCCGGATACACAGGCACCGTTATCAACGGTGCCTGTGCATCCGAAATGCTGTGCTCGTGGGTGCCTTTCATTCCGCCAGGTCAGACATGGCGGAATGAAAGGCACCCGCGAGCACAACTCAGAGTTTGCCGGTCCGGATACAACGGTACCGGCAAGCTTACCGGTACCGTTTTATTCAGACCAGCAAACGCGTAATGAGGCCCAATGTTTCTATTGGTTCCACATTTGTCCTAGTGTCCTTGTTCTGCTTAATTTCCAAGCTAGTGAGTGTCCCCTTGGCAGCTGTGGCCCTTTTTAACCGCCTGTTTGTTTCTAACTTTTTATGTTAGTGCCGGGGGTACAAAGTCCTCCTTGTTTACCTGTTAATCATCACTAAAAGAGATATCTTGGTCCCTTTCTTAGATTTTAAGATATTATTTCTTTTCTGCCCTCGCTGCTCCTTACAGGAAATATATGTGCCCTCAATGTTCTCCCCTTCCATTGATAATGCAACTGTAGTCTGTGTGTGTCCCAAAGCTGGCACTTCTTTGATTTGTCCTCTGGCTGTAGCTGCCATGGGTCACATGGGTCGTTTTGTTACTGGAAACAGGTGTTCTTCTAAATTGATGTTAACAGGTTGCTTAACCTCTATGTGATGCAAAATGTGTGTTTGATGAGTAATATCTTTATGAATCTTATTGCACCTTTTGAGCACAATTTTCAAGGCAAAATGCAGTATTCCAGTACTTGAGCCACTCTGTGATGCAGTTGGTTTAGAGCATTCAGGAGTGCTCTCAGCATCTTTATCTACAGATACCTCTGGTGTAGCAGAGAGGCAGTTATTTGCTACCAGCCCTTCCTGTGGTTATGCACTATGTGGATTCACCTGAGTTGATGAAGGCACGTTAGATATTGTGATTCCTTCCTCTCTATGATTTGCTATTTGGGTATTAAAGAGTTTCATGGATTCAATAGGGAGTTGTTATCAATCAACGTTGATTCAGAAGAATTCCGTAAAGTGAGGCTCCCACCGTAAGATCAGCAATGTCCCAAGGCTGGACCCCCAGGGCAAAGTACACCATTATTTTCCCTCTGGGTCTAGATAATGGGCCTCATTACGACCCTGGCGGAATGGGTTAACGGATGCCGCAAATGGATGAGGACCCGTTAAACCCATTCTGCCTGATTACGAGGTCCCCTTGCGGGACCCGGTAAGGACCTTATAAAACCAGGCGTCCTTACCGGGTCCTGCGAGGGGACCAGGGAGCTAACAACGGGCCGGTCGTAATCGGCCCGTTGTTAGCTCCCTGCACCCATTCCCATTGAGCCCTATGGGGGCTCGAATGGGAACGGGGAAGGTCCGGGCCCGGGTTCCCTGAGGGAGGAATTACTGGGCCGTCCAAACTCGGAGTGGCCCGGTAATTCCCCATTCAGGGAACCCGGACCCGGTTTTGGGACCGCCATGCCACCAATAGCAGCATGGCTACCGCCAAAGTCGTAATGAGGCCCAATGTTTCCTTCACTTGACCCGGGGCCTCCAAATCCGCTTTCACCTGAATTACTAAATGTTATCTTTTGTTTACCCACGTGTTGCTCAATATTACTCAAGCAAAGCTTATACCCCTGCTTCTTCGCCTTGCTCCTCATCGGCATATTGGAAATCAGGTCACAGCACTCACCCACAATAACGCTGGTACCTGCGTGTGACTTACTTTTGTTCACTGTACTTACCTTATGCCTCCATTAATTACTGATCCAGGGGGGACTGTATCAGTTCTATGTCCCACTGATTCCGACTACCGGAGGCCATGCATTGTAGTCACACTGTCACTGACTGCCACACCAGCTGCAACTGTGCATTCAGTGCGCTCAGCAAGCACTCCGTGTGAGCGCTACACGCTCCCAGAACGTATAAGAAGGGAAGGTAATCAGTTGCTCCACCCACCGAGGTAGAAACACACAACAGACTATTTGGCATTAGATCCGCGAATGCAGTGCACTGAGCAAGCGCTATGCACTCCCAGTGCATATTAGAAGGGAAGGTCATCAGCTGCTCTGCCCACCAAAGTAGAAACTACTTTTCAGAAGTAGTTCCTACATTAAAGCAAACATCACAAAATACACCCATCCCAATGAACTGAGATCCACAATGGCAAGAAAACTATCCATTGCCACCTTCAGAAAAAAGAAACTTGCACAGTGGCCAATTAACCCAGGAGGCATCTCTGGAACAGACTGCCTTTGAACATCAAAAATGGGGAAGGCCCCCTGAATTTAGGTAAACTGGTCAAACCCCATCTTCATGAACACGTTTAGCCTGTAGACTAAGGTCCTTTTGCCACTGGGTGATGATGTTTATCGTTCACCCCAAGTTGGTCCCTGATAGCCTCCCCTCTCACTGCCTCTGAGCAGGTTGAGACCCTGGATATTTGCACTAGGACGAGACAATTGCACTTATGTTAGGTTTCCAGGTAAGATGATCCTATCTATATATGCCCCTAGCTATCTACCTTTGTTCTTACCTCGCAGCCGCGGTCTGTTTATTCCTGCACTTGTCTCACACTTTAAACCCTTACATGCCTGCTCTTCTCCTTATGCGCTTGAACCTATACTGACCTGAATATACTAAGAATGGTAAATGACCTCTTTTTTTGTTTCTCTTCGCTTGTCTTTGTCGCTCCCTCCCGGCACCCCTCTTAGGACAAGCCAAAGCAAACCATGTGAGTTGCAGTATGTAAAACTGATGCGGGAGTACTGTTTACTGACTTTTAGTCACTCATATCTCTGTTTTTAAAACACTGCATGCACATTTTCATATTCATCTATTTACTTTTGTAATCATCAACATTGCTTACGCTGACACTTTAAGATCAGGGACAATACTAGCCATGCCTTGCAGGCCTTCCAGGAACTGAGCTGAAATAATGTGGGATTTTGTCCTCTCTACGTGTCAGGAGACATTTGATAAGTCCCACACACAGCCAAACACATAAAAATAGCCTATAGTACAAGCCCACAGTGATGAGCACCATAGGCACCATCAATACACCGAAGGTGCACCAAAGGCAAGCGCATCCGCGCAAGACCAAGGGACAAGGCTGGAGATAATGCTGGTTTGTACTTCCCTGGCGGACATTGTATAGGGTTTTTCCTCCAATCATAAGTTAAATGAAGAAACTAAAACTGCTTCAAAAAGGGGTCATCTTTACAACCCAATCATCCTGAGTAAACATGTATGTTTCAGAGGGTTAATTGCAGCCAGTTTTGATCAATCAACTATAAAACAGGATATAAAAAACAAATGTGTGATTGTGAACAGGCTTCCAATCATTTCCAGATATGTAGTAAAGTAACAATTTGTCATTCATGGCTTAATCCTGGATTAAGCCTAGACATTATTTGCTTCTGGGTTGCATGGCTTTCAGATGCCGATCTTTCTATCAATAGCATGCTAGTGACAATTAATTATACATTTCTGACTCAGTCCCTCGATAACCGTAACAGCATGAGTATGGTCAGGGCTGGACTGGGAACCAAAAGTGGCCCTGGAAATTATTTTCAAAGTGGCCCCATATTTCGCCGAAGGAGCGAGCATAGCACGTGAGCCCAACCCTTTTATAAGGGAATTGTGAGTATCCCCCAAGAAGATGTTCTATACAATTAGTCCAAATTAGTGCGTTTAAACCATGTTTAAATCATATATGGATTAACAAAAATTCATGTTTTAAATAAGTTCATGATCTTGCAAATGTCTGTCTTGGGTTGATTAAGTTATGTATGAAGAACCACTGCCCTCTTAGACAAAGACAATTTCCTGCAGAAAAGGTTTGCATTTGGGCTAATTTGCATACCCACAATGCATTTGATCCACACTCATTCCACACTCAATCGGTTAGAAGAAAAGGCAGAGGGTCATGGCTGCACCTTCTACAAATTAAAAGAAAGTTAACCATATAAAAAATAAAAGAAACAACTTGCAAAAGAAAAATTCTGAGAGGTCAATTAACTGTGACACGTTTGACTTGCTGTAATCTTGATCCGGACAGGCTAAACAGCATCAAATATTTTAAAAATGAGTTTGGAAAAAATATATGAATTGAATACTGACTTCATATCTGGTCGGCTTGAACTCTGCATCAGTATTTTGTTATTGGTTTTATATAGTTTGAAACTAGCTAGGCAGCAACAGAGTGCGGTGACAGGGAAGTTACAGGTTGTACTAGCTTGTGAATCCCACACTAGGGGGTCGGCATATAACCAGGGTATTCAGTCCCGTCCTGGAAAGGCCTCAGTATGGTGTTCCAGTAGGCCAGGTGCCGGGCGTAGCAAGAGAAGGCCTGTCTCCTGGTTTAATCTCGATTCGTGCAATGGTCTAGCATTACACCTGAGTCGCGACTCGCAAGTAGGCAATGGTTGCCTTATGTGTCATGCGGGCAGTTTTGATATGTGTCCAGGATGGTTGGGAAGTCTACTGTGTGCTTTATGCATCCTGTGAACACAGCCCATATGCCTGAGTGGTACACCCCTCCCATGTCTCATTGGTACACTGTTTGACCACTTGAGTTCACTGAATACGTCTGTACACTTGTCTAAGTGTTAGGGAGAATTCTCGCAAATGTGCTAATTCCCTTCATGTTAGAGACCTCCAGCAACTTTGCTGGATTTTGAGGACTTGATTTTTTTACCTAGAAAGTGTGTGAGCCTTTTTTTCCCACTCTTTCATGTGTTTTGATGTGTGTTTTACATTTGTGTTCTTTGATTATGGCGTTTTAGATAACTCCATGGGCATCATCTTTTGATGTGTGTTACACAGCACGTTCAGTGCAGTGACACAGGGATGTCTTTTAGACTTCCCAAAGGTTTAAGTACCTTCTCTGGGATAAACTACTGTTTCCCGGAGAATGTAAAGTGAAATTGACTTTACTAGTCTTTTCCAACTTCCTAGACCCAGCACACACCATCTTACAATGGAGTGCTGGAGGGGTTACATAGTACTCCCTGTGTCAAAACACTCATGTAGCAGTCAAATGCTACCCTTTCCTGTTGAAAAGGCTGGTGGCAGTGGTTTTTCCCGACCGCGAACACTGGTAGCTAAAAATCACAGGAGCCATGTTTTTCAAGATGGCGCCTTAAGCCCCTTTGTTTAAACAGGTCCCGGTCTTCTTTTTTCGACATTTCTTTTTGGAAAGGTCCTTCTAGTGTTTGTATCTGAGCGCCAAACCAGGTTTGGTCCCTTTGTTCGTGTGACTTTGGCGGGCTTCAGGACTGAAGTCCCGCCCTTGGCGTCTGAGTTTCTGGGGTGGGCAGGAAGTGAGGGAGGTGCCCAAAACTCCCTGTGCTTAGTCTCCTAGGAGACCCAAATGCACTCTGGCATGATTGGTTGGCTGACTGTCCAGCAAGGACAGCCACCCTGCTGGGTGAGTGACAGCTATGCTGGAATGAAAGGGAGAAAACTGTTTAAAAGGCGAGTCTCGTCGACTGGAGGGCAGAGTCGACCACTGGACTGAAAGAACCGAAGACGAGCTGGAAGAGGACGGCTCCTGAAACCACTGGACTGTCGGTTTTCCCGGTGAAGCACTGTTGCAGGTCCGAATTGCCAAACTCCATTCGACAGAGAAGCTCCTTCAAGGACGACTTCTTCCTTTGTGTTGGTGGGACAAATCAACTAGTAATACACCTGGATACCATTCTCAAGGTTGGTTAGGTTTAACCAGGGAGAGGGACACCAGTTTGTGTTCTTGAATCTACAGCTACTCGAACTGAAGTGACTCCATTTTGTTTGCTTTCTTCAATGATCCCGTGCAGTGTAGGAGTCCCCGACGTCCTCCCTCTTGTCCCCACGACTGAGGCTCAGGAACAGCGAGATCTGCAGGAACTGCCAGGAACCACGACTTCAGCAACATTTGTTTTCTTCATACAAAGATACTGTGCCAACCCAATTGAGAGAACGCCACTCTCGCGGTGAAAGTTCGTGAAACTTTCCCAACTCGCAGGCCTAATCAGCCTTTGACCCCACAAATGATTCTTTTTCACCTAAACTACTTCTGAGAACTTTTACAAAGACTTTACCTTTTGATACCAGAACTGCTCTTTCCTATCCAGAACGCTAGCCCATTGACGGCCTATTGACTTGAATTGAACTATTCTGGTGACCTGAAACTATTTGCACTGCCTAGAAAGTATATGTAATCTATTCAATTTACATTTGTCCTTTTTGCTCACTGCTAAGTAACTGAACTGCCATTTGGCTCCTTTTTCAGGGGAGCTCAAACTGTCTCATGAACCTAGATTTTTGTATTGAAGTGTATTGGTATATAATATTAAGTTGTCTTCTTCAAGTGAAATGTTTTATAAATGATTGTGTAATAAATTAATAAGTGTTTTACCAAGAAACCTTGAGTATAAGTGTCTACTTGAACCACTGTGATTGAAAGTCCTCTGTGTAACTACTTGTACTGCTCACATTCACTCTTGAGATAAGCCTGGCTGCTCAGCTCACTACCAACAAACTGTGTGGTACAGACTGATACCAAAGGTTGGCCTTGCTTACACATGTAGTCCTAATTGTGTGTGGTGGTCCCAGAGGGTACTGCATGCAATTCTGTCTAACAACAAGTCTTGCATTCTATAACCGAGAGAGTTATGTTACATCTGCATGGTACACATACTACACAGCCGTGGCTTTGCACACAGCAGTGTATATTCGAGTGGTACACATTGGACAAGACTGGAGGACCCCCACTGTGTGAGCCATACTCATGCATTGAACTAACTGATACAGCGCATAGCACGAATATGCGCTCAACAAAACCTGCACATGCATCTGTGCTCCCCAAACAGTGCATTTCTGCAGAGCATGCAGTGTGCACCACTACATTATACAGCGCATAGCATGAATGTGCGCTCAACACAACCTGCGCATGCATCGGAGCTCCCCAAACAGTGCATTGCTGCAGAGCATGCAGTGTGCACCACTATATTATACAGAGCATAGCATGACTATGCGCTCAACAAAACCGGCGCATGCATCTGAGCTCCCCAAACAGTGCATTGTTGCAGAGCATGCAATGTGTACCATGTGCATACACTGACATGTGTCTTCATGTCTGAGTGAAGGAGTATGCGTGCCATTTAACACAGGCTGTATATGTGAATGGGACACTCGTTACAAGGAACCAGGCGATGTGCTGCTTGTGCTATCATGCCATGGCATGCCATGAACAGGGGCCCAGCTGAAGGTTGTGATGCGTGCTTCCTGGAGTTATATGGATATGCTTTGTCATGAGACCACATCACACACCCAGCTCAATATACTGTTGCTTAGTCATGCTGAGGTTTTCTACTAAGCAGAAGGATTGGCCTATGTTAATGCAACATAACATCCCCAGTTCTAGGGACGTTGAGGTTACAATGCAAATCCTAAAAAGTATAATGATTTGTTATTTAAATGGCGCTTTCATAGAAACCGAAGTTGGTACTCGTTTATGGACTTCAGAAAGATGAATGGCTGAGTTGACCTTGCAGGGATTTGAACCTGCGACCTGCAGATCGCACATAGATCACAGCAGCAAGCTCTCAACCCGCTGAGCTATCTTAACGGTAAAAATAACCCAGAATTCAGCAACTCGTACTCTCCAAGGGCAGTGCTTATGGCCGCGTTCATCACTTTATGTGCAGAGCCCTTGACGATGTCATTGAACAATTTGTTGATGTAATTGGAACTAGTGTAAGCACAGATATTTGACTTTCTTTTGTGATGAATTGTGGGACTTTTTTGGCTCGCATTGTAACATTCATGTCTGGCGAAATTAAGGTTTTCTGCCAATATACAGTTCAATAACCGCTTCATATACATATACACCCTTCAAGGTTTGGAAAGTAAGGATTCAAATGTGAGTCCAACCCGCAGGTAATGACTAGTCCTCCATTTACAGTATGCGTTATTTTGTACTGATCTTCACTGTTGCTTGGCACTGTTGCATACTGATTTGCAAGGTTCATTTGCACTGTTCCAGCCCTATTTGAATAATCAAACAAAATAATAAAACAATGGCTGCTGTGATTTTAAAAGTGCTGCTCTTTGTGTTTTTTACCGTCTTGTGCGGGAGGCAGTGTGCAATGCAGCTCAGTGTGATGACGAAGAGGGCCGCTTTATTGACTTTATTACCTCCTCTCCTGAACTCACCAGTAGCCAATTCAGGTGGTGGGGGGTATACGGCAGCCAAGCTGCACTGGTGTAAAGATATACAACAACACGTGACACTTGACATAGTTTACTGTCTAGTAAAATGGAGAGGTGCACGAAACTGGTGCGGTGCTCACATGTCTCTCGTGATGAACGACCTGATCGTTGTCAGACCCTTGCAAGCTACAAGGGGAATGAAACACTTGGCCCATGCGGCAGAAGAGGAGACATGGGCTCTGTCAACTACGCTTACCTTGATCACGCCATAGCGAAGAAGGCCCCTCACTGCGGCCTACGCTGCCCTGGCAGTGCACACCAAACACTTCTTTGCCCAGCCCGCACTGCCAGCCTGCCCTGCACCTGACCTGTGCTGCTGCGCAATGTGTGTGCAGGGGCAGGCAGGGCATGTGCGGTTTCGGTTCCCGTGCTAAGGAGGCAGCCGAGGCCCTCATGCGCAGGCGCGCAGCCTAGCTTCCCAGCCCAACCCTGGAAAGAAAAAAATGCGCAGGCTGTGCCAGGCGCCAGCGTGGCGTCAGTGGTGGCAGCCTGCACTGCAGGCAGCCAATTCACACAAATCACCCAGGCGGATTCAGGCGCCAAAGAGGCCCTGCAGGCCAGAGGCCTACCGGGGGATGTCCCGGTGTCCCGGTGGGGCAGTCCAGCTCTGAGTATGGTCATTATTCACCGATGCACTCTGAGGATGACAATATTACCATCTACCACCCTCCCCATGGTGGAGGCGCCGCTCCTCTGAACTTTCCCCACTAGTTACCTTGGCTTTAATCCATTCTTCCTATGTAGTCCACTTGGGTCCCAAAAAGATTTTTCTGATTTACTAGATGAATCAGCAGCTGAAATTGAAAAATCTAGCCCCCATTTGCTTTTACTGGGGGGGTGTAAATTATTGGCGTCAAAAAAGCATTGATTCCAACCAGATCCACTTTTTGATATCACTAGATAAAGGAGAACCTCCTGTATTAGTTGCACCCCCTACTTACCTACGTGCTTGTTCACATTATTTCAAGGTTCCCAACGTCCAATTTATTAGAATCCGTGATAGTCCCTCGGTCTGGTCCTTGTAGCATTCCCATTTGCAAATCATTTTGAAAAACCTTCTTCCATGAAGCCCCCCAGGAGAGTAGCTGGTGATATCTCTATCTTGGAAATTGGTCATGAAGAAGGCAGTGATTAAAAAAATACAGAGTACACCCCTTAACTTGGAGCCATCTGATCCTAATATCATTCACTATTAATTGCAAGGATGAAGGTGATCATGAAATCCATTACTCCTATTGAATCTTCGACTAAGAAATCCAGTAATGACTGGGCAAAAATACGGGTCATGTAGGAACTTAATTCTTTATGGAACCTCTAGAAATCTAGAGAGAAAATAGCAGAATAGTTACAATCCAAAAGATAAAACTCTACTGTGGGGACAGCTTCATGTCCATTAACCATGCATCCTAAAACTAAAAAAGAACTACTTCACAAAAAACATTGAGTCAGCTTCTAGCACCTCTAAGGAGTTATTCTTGGTCATCAAGCAACTAGCTAGTCCTCAAGTCCTCACATCCATGATTGTCCCTTCTCAAGAACTAATGGACATTTCATCCATATATATATGGAGCAGAATGATGTGCCAGACCAGTCAGGTTAAAGACCTGAACATAGTACAGAGCTGGATACGGCAACTCTGCTGGGCCAGCTGAGGTATGGGTGGATGGCGATACATTGATTCTGTTGGACTTCTCCTCAGCGTTCAACACCTTTGAGCACCATAACCTCCTGATATCCTTGGACCAGTAAACGTGGAATGGTGCTGAAATGGATCAAAATAATTCTGTCATGTTGCTCACAAGTGGTAGAAATCGGCACTTTCACATTGACCCCCAGATCGCTGAGCCTTGGAGTCCCACAGGGCCCCACATCATCAACCTTGCTATTTAACTTGTGTGCTCCCCTCTTGCTATCTTATTCATCAGAGTTTTTTTTTTAATTTTTTAAACTATACTGACTATAATACATAGAAAGTTGTCAGGTAACAGAGACTTTACAGCAAGCACGTTGAAAGATTGTCTTTACAGCTTTAAAAACTGGATGAATAGCAATTATTTAAAAAATAAACCCTAACACAATTAAAGTGGCTGTCAATTCTCAGCTGAACACATGTCTCATGAGTGGGGAATCATGTCTTTTCCACTTACGGGGAGTAAGATGCTTGCTTCCTCCGGTGCAAAGCAACAATCATGCATGCATTGGTGTCTTCCAGCATAGATTGTGGAAGCAGCGTTTGAATAGTACTTCCGATCAAGCGAACAAAAAGCTGCATTGAGTGAAAAATGCAGATCGGAGGCTTCTGACTGGGGTCAGAAAATATGATCATGTCTGGCCCAACCTTGCGTCTCTGCATTGGCTGCAGGTTACATTATGCACCTCATTATGAGTTGGGGTGTGAGAATAAACAGTGGTAAAATGGTAGCAATGGAATCACTGCCACTTAAGCCCCAGTGTCCCTCATCTTCAAAGTCCAAGATTGGAGATGGAGTGGCGGGTTTAGCCGCAGCAGTAGCTGGAAGTTAAACCTCACCTTTCATCCAAAAATCATCGGATTTCCTGCATCAGACTTACCACTCATGATATATCTGACAAAAATCCCCAAATGTCCTCTGAACTCCAAATATTGGGATCAACACTGCCTTGCCATCTCTGGTAATCCTGGGATAAAGTTGTGGGACTGTGTGACAGCACCAGTAAATCAGTTTGGCAGTAATTCGGTTGGAATTACAGCCAAACTCGTGATGCAGTCCAATGTATTCTTTTCAAGAAAGACATGGGGCTCGTTATGAGTTCCAGCAGGATACCGGGGAAATACCATACCCTCTCCGCCACCCGATACCCTGGTATTACCGGAATATTACAGGTGGCAGAGAGGCTGGTAACTTACGATTCCATGGAGTCCCCTACGACTCCATGGAAGGGGGTTGCACGAAGCACCTGCACCGTTAGCAACGGTGCCGGTGATTCAGGAATTTCTCTGCCGGTAGGGGCCTGATCTACCAGCACGGCACCTTATTGCCATACCGGCCAACCCGTAATGAGGCCTTCGTAGAAAAGAATTTCCTGGCTTTCATGAAAAATCAGAAGAGTTTTCATTTCCGAAGGTAATCTGTCAGCAGGGTCTGCAATTCAGCAATTTGAAAAGGTTTAACTTATAATTATAATTTTGCAGAGACAAGATGCTTTCAGCTATATGAACGTGTTTTCTAAAAATACATATACATGATATAACAACTATATAATCTACACATTGTGGTTGTCACCTTAAAAATAAACAATATATAAAGTAAGATCATCAGCAATGCGTTCAGCCCACTTTTGCTACCGCTAAATCCTGATAGGCCGCATTTGCCCACGCGCCACCTATAGGGATTAGTGAATGTCCAAAATCCTGCATGCCTCTGGGAAACCTGGAGTCAGTAGCAGCAGCTGAGGAGGTAAGAAGCGGGAGGCTCGGGGGTGAGGTCGGGGTTGGGATTAGGCTGGTGGGTGAGGGGGCAAGGCAGTGGGAGGGGGCGGTGGGCATCAAGGGTGGCTGAGGTGTTCCCTGGATTAGAGAATGGGCAGGGGGTAGAACGGGCCTACAAAGTGTTTTCAACAAAAAAAAGCCAGCATTTAAAACATGTCGATCTCCGCAATGCAAAGAAACCTACTTTCCACATGATGACTTAGGCATCAGGTGTCCTTTCCCTCCTATTCCAACAGAACATCAACATCCCAACATTAGTCATGAAGCAGCAGAGCAAATGTCATCGAGGAAGGGCATGATATGCTGTTGTGATATGTTTATGATGTATTTATTGAATCTTGATATGCACCGCATTGTCCTAGAGCAGGGATCTCCAACCTTTGTACGCCCAGATGTTTTGGACTAAAACTCCCCTCAGCCCTTGCAAGCAGAATCGATAGTGTGTAATCACGGGAGTCGTAGTTCAATATGTCTGGGGAGCCTCGGGTTGCAGACCCCTGTCCTAGGGGAACCCCTGGATGCACCTAATAGAGCCTCGGACCAAAGCAGATTGTAGATGGATGAAAACCCTACTGAGCCATTTACCACCCTACACAACCTCCTGATGGCTGACCTTCGAACTGTCAGGCCTCAACTACACTAAACTGGTCTAATGAAGTTTCAGCAGCCATTTCCATGGCTTCCAAGCTCCTTCAACCAGGTACATAACCTGCCTATAACCTTTGCCGTCTACCACTGTAGTCTCTCTCTAATTTGATATGTGCTACCTTTGAAGCCATTGTGAACTACCTTTTAATAATTCATGAACACTCTTAGTTGTATTACCAAATTATACTTTAATATTCATGAGTACTGGAATTGCACATTAGAACTTGCTTTAAATGCTGGAACCTGAGACACCCTTTATTGGCCATCTTGAAGCAGGTCACCCGTAAAAGAAATGTAACTTGAGTTGTCTTGTCAAACATTACTGGAAGTAAAAATGGACCAGAGCACAGATCCTACCTGGATCACAGCTATAACACACACCTGCCTTCGTTAGTATGAGCGTGACGTGGCAGGACCTGACATACTTTGAGGTGCACAAATGCAAGCAAAATAGCAAACATGGGGCCGCATGAACATGTTAGACAAAGCAGAAATTAGTATTGTAAACTTGGAACAAGGACATTCAATTATGAGTACGTAAATATAACAATTCCAATATAAAGGCTAGTGTGCAAAGGGGCGATAGGAGCAAGCATATGTTCCTGAATTCAGGATCTTGCTGGCATGAGACATGTGTGTAGCAGTGTAACCATGTCACAGTCATATGATTATTATTTAGTTTCTTGTTGCGCGCATCACGCCCAAGGGTTTCAGTGGGATTCCCCAGTGGCTTCAGTGGGGCCTTGATTGGCAGGAGGGATGATTCAGGGACCTTCAGGGGCAAGCCTATCATTTCCCAAGGATATTAGATGTGGGAGTAACCTCAGCACCAGCAACAAAAGTACTGAGATGTATTATGTTCATGCTCATTGCCAAAGAGATACTGTGAGATGCTTGGCAATGGATGGGTTCCAGGTCAATGAGAATGACGAAGGATGTCATGAAATGGCAGCAGCCATTTTTGAAGGGTGCTCTGTTTGGGGGTGGTGGAAAGGTGTGATGTTATGTGTATTACAATTCTTAGCACATCAAATACTGCACTCTTATCACAGCTATTGCTTTATTGCCTCACATAATCAGAATATTGATGGAATGAAAGGCAGAGCCTGCAATTTCAAACAATTGAAGCGCTTTTCATCCAACGTCCAAATCGCTCCCTTCGGCGCACTGCTATGCATTGCTATGCATTGCTGTGCATTGCTCAGCAGGCTCACACACCACTTCAAACCCAGCACACATCAAACACCAGGCAGGGAATGAACCACTCAAGCAGTCCACTACACGCCCACTCAGAGAACCTGCACTGTTCTCTGTACTCCTTTGCCTCCATGCACTGTTATTTCTATGTGCAATGCCAGACTATAGTCTAATGGAAACCAGTTGTGTGTAGGCCAACAGTGCAAGACAACACCCATGGCAGTTTAGTGCTTAATAAATAGCCAGATAATCTAGCATAACATAGGGCCTCATTATAACATAGGTGCTCCCATAATGAAGGGTGCCAGTACGGGACCGGCACCCTTCATTACTGGCTGCCCTATTACGAGGTTCCCTTTGCGGGACCCGGTAAGGACACCTGGTAAAACCAGGTGTCTTTAGTGGGTCCCGCGAGGGGACCAGGGAGCTAATAACAGGCCATTATTAACGGGCCGGTTATTAGCTCCCTCCCCATTCTCATTGATCCCTATGGGGGATCAAATGGGAATGGGTATGGGTTCCTTCAAGGAGGAATTACCGGGTCCTCCAAAGTCGGAATGACCCGGTTATTCGTCATTGAAGGAACCCGGTACTGGGACCCTGTATGGAGGCAGCCATGCCTCCATACTCGTAATGAGGCCCATAGAGTATGACAATATAACATACAACATAACATTAATATACCATTTTGTGCAATCCTGGGAGCAGAATGCCCAGAGTTCTCAATCCTTTTGTTCCTAAAAGCCACCAAAGCCTTCATGAGGCAGAGCGCTCTATCCAATGGAGCCTTTGTGGTGCAGTCACCCAAGCAACTTAGGGCAGGACCTGAGGTCTGGATTCTAGGCATGGCTGACCTCGGTTTGCATAGTGTCACAGTCTCCCCTTAAGACCCTGTTGATTGTGACCTACCGCAGCCCCTGGTGTCCATGTTCTCCTAGAAGCCCAACTTTCTAGGAAAATAGCCCTAGCTCTCATTCCCGCTAACTAGATTCAGATCTTGATTCTCCTGGTAAATGTATCCATTAGATGAAGAGCTGGGGAGCAAGGAAAGCCATTCTGCAGACACTGTAGTGAAAGATGGAGAAAACGACTTGCCTGGAACCACTCTGTTGGAGACCCTCTCTCTCCCCCGACTCCATGCCTAGGTTCTAATTCATTGTCGGGCCCAGTCACTTTTCAATCTCTCCTCCTTTTGCTCCTCCTTCCTTTCTTCTACTCCTCTATGAAACATTTGGAAGGCCCTGAAGGCATTACAGAGCACTGCGCAAGAAACCTACATGTACAATATTTTAGAGTGAACGCTGGTGCTATGCACTCCTTTGTGATTCATGGGTGTCTACTCACCACAGAATGGCGTTTTGAATACTACATTTGTGCAATACACAGTCAAGTGCAAACAAGGACCAATCAGATTGGCTCATCATCTAAATCTCTTTTTAATGTGTTTTTTCAAATGGGGCAAATAGTGGAATGGTTTCTTGTCCTCTGAGGTATTCTGTCACTCCATCATGCCAGCTACTAGGCAATATCTAATTTTCTCAACACACAGATATAAAAATGAATAATTTGTGACCCAGCCGTGTCTAGGCTAGAGTCCTGACCTGCCATCCCCTTTCCTGACCGAGTTCAAAAAAGCAGGGGCGAGGCGCCCACTCCAATTCCTGACTAATATATTACCTGAACAAGTATCCAAAAACAATCACGGTTAAATCCCAAAGTGTCCAAAATATTCACAGGGTTAAGTCATCTGAATTGAACAAATTATTTCACTACAGCTCCCATAATTCTTAGAGACTCCATTAGCAATTTAATTGGACTCACCTGAAGTGAAAGGCAACACAGCCTCCCTGAAGAGTGTTGCGAAACGAAAGAGCTAGGAGGAGGAGAACAGCAGTACAAATGCAGCATAAGGGATCCAACCCTGTGAATATTTGGAGGAGGAGAACAGCAGTACCTATGCAGCATAAGTGATCTAACCCTGTGAATATGTTTGCAACAATTGGGATCTAACCCAGTGAATTGGACACTTTGGGATTTAACCCATTTATTCTTTTTCCTTTTTCAGGTAGTATATTGGCCAGGAATTGGAGTGCGCTCCTCACCCCTCTTTTTTACATGTAATCTGTGGAGATCCGGACTCCAGAGGCTCCAGCACCGGGGACATTTTTCCCTACAGTGGAGAATCATCGTTATGGTTTTCCCCCATCCCCCTGCTAAGGGTAAGATGTGTGCTCCTGGAGGGGAGTCTTTCCATGGTCACCTGAATTGAACAAATTATTTCACTACAGCTCCCATAATTCTTAGAGACTGCATTAGCAATTTAATTGGACTCACCTGAAGTGAAAGGCAACACAGCCTCCCGGAAGAGTGTTGGGACACGAAAGCGCTAGGAGGAGGAGAACAGCAGTACAAATGCAGCATAAGGGATCCAACCCTGTGAATATTTGGAGGAGGAGAACAGCAGTACCAATGCAGCATAAGGGATCTAACTCTGTGAATATTTTTGCAACAATTGGGAACTAACCCAGTGAATTGGACACTTTTGGATTCAACCCATTTATTCTTTTTCCTTTTTCAGGTAGTACATTGGCCAGGAATTGGAGTGCGTGCCTCACCCCTCTCTTTTTAGATAATTTTCGTGCACCTTTCCAACTTTTCCATCATTGCAGTGGAGCAGAGCTCATCGCCCTACTTTCTCTCCAGGGGTGGTCCTACCCTTGACCCAGTGCCGGATTATCCATTAGGCCAAGTAGGCACCGGCCTATGGACCTGACTCCTTTAAGGGGCCCCGCGCCCGCCAGTGCTTAGTTACATTTTGTATTTAATTTGGATTGAAATTGGATTTTTGATTTTAATTTGCAGCCTACACCGCAGTTGGCATTTGTTGGGGTGAAAATCATTGGTCTCTGTCTCCCCGCGTCTGTGTGTGGGCCCTCTCATCTGAGTCTGCATTTTCCTTTTTTTCAGATTCACTGTCTACTTGTGTGCCTGTGCGTGCCAGCCAGGGCCCAAGCACAGACTCAGTGAGTCTAAGACACGCTCTGTCTGGTGCGCATGTGCAGACAGGAAGGAGCACTGCCACCAGCAAGTCAGCAGAGGCCCACAGAGGACGAGCAAAAGTGAGGCGAGAAAGTGCAGACCGATTGGGTGAAAAGGCTGCAGAGGAGAAAACGCAGCAGACAGTGTAGGAGGTAAAACAATCATTGTAAGACATCTGCTTAGTGGTTGAGGATCAAGAGGGAAATAAATCTGTTGTCCACTCCAACTAAAACCTGCCGGTGTCCTCGGGACATAGTAGATTTGGTGTCTCCCATGGGCTGCAAAATACAGTGTTGTGGTCTTGACGCCCACAGGGGGAACATGTACGTGGCTCCCTGGCCCACAGGGTGCCAGCATCAGTGATGGGGTCCTAGTGTACCCCAAAATGGTAATGAGGTCACCAGTCTTGTTCTGGGGCACTTGTGCACGGAGCACTGATTAGCGTTGATGCTCTGAATGCCCAAGTGTGCTGGGGACTGGCGATGGGACCCCTGGCTCTCGCAGGGTGCTACAGTCGCTGATCTTGGGTCCTTGGGTGTGCTGCCAGCAGCACTGGGATGTGCTGGGACCTTTCCCCCACTCCCTGTAGTCGCCTGCAGGTGCACTGGCCTGTGATGGTATCCTGGGCACCCTGCAGGGAACATGGGTCCATGACTGGCTCCCGAGACCCCCCCCACTAGCTGCACATGTCGACCCTGGGTATCGTGGGGTCCTCTGGGCTGCACAGCAACAGGAATTAATTTGCAGGGGGCCAGACATTTTGACTGCCTAGGGGCCTTCACAGGATTTAATACGGCACTGCCCAGACACTCTGTTTTTCTCCATGCCACCTACCATTCCCCTCTCCACACCATACAGCCTCCTAAACATCCCCTATACATTTTTAGTTTTGGCTATTAGGTGGCACAAAAGCACCACCTATAAGCCAAAACTAGTGCATTATAAACCATCTAGGGAGAAATGGCATTTGAGGAGGGACACCAAGCTTTGTAGGTGTTGTTTGGTTATTTATCCACCCATTGACTGCCGATGGCTATGATAATTCCTATGGCCATTCCCACGCACTTCCTGCCCCTCCCCGCCCAAATCACATCCTCCTGGTATCTCCTTGAGCAAGCTCTCTCAAGCATACCCTCACAATTTGTGCTCGAAGTACCTGCCAGTGTTTTTCTAATATGGTCTTCTGAGAGTTAATTACTTAGTTGGAGCTACAAACATGCTCCTAGTGTAATACAAATGTCTTAACCAGATCGGTCTTCAGCCACTAAATGTATATGCACTATGCATGCCCTTCACCAAAGTCCTGGTAAAAACAAGCATTGGCAAAAGCCGACAGTATTGGCTTGTGTGTAAGAATTAGGCATTTGCCCGGCACTGCTATTATTACCCACATTTTGCAGCTGCCTCCATTGATGGCCTTACCTTACCACTTACCACTACGGCAGTGCCTGGCAAAGGCTTTTCCCGTGCCTACACAAAGCAAAAACTGTTGACATTGCCAATGCTTGTTTAATTCGTTAATGTTAACGAATTGCATTGTTTGGGAACATGTTTCCTGAAACTTCCATTCGATTGTATCCATAAGCCTTAGTCACTGAAAGTCCAGAACAGAGAGCAGCATAAGCCAGGCTGACACATGTTGCACAGTTGCTGCTTTGTGATCAGACTTAATGGGAAGTGAAACCAAGTTGTGCTTCTCGTTAAGCTCAAATATGACCATACACTCTTTATTCTTATTCATTCTTTGTTTCTTATATGAGTGTGTGTGTTGTGTGGTGACATGATGATGAAATAGCATGAAAATCGAAGATAAGCTTTTAAAAATACCATCCTGAAAGCGCTTCTTGATGAACTTTGTTTTGTTTACATTGGTTGTCCCTTGGACATTTTAACATTCTTTGCCAGTTTCCTGCAGCCATTGCAAAGTTCGAATAAGCCTTTCCATCATGGCTGCCATTTATTTCACCTGACCTTGCCTGCTCCCCCTCCCCATTGGTTGCTCATGACTTGGTAAGCCAATCGCTGCTCCCCGTGATGGTGTGTGTGCCCCCCCGCTCCCTGTGATGGTGTGTGTGCCCCCTCCATCCCCTGTGATGGTGTGTGTGCCCCCTCTGCTCCCCTTGATAGGGTGTGTGCTGTCCTGCCCCCCATGATGGTGTGTGTGCCCCCACCCCCCTTACCTCTCCATGACGGTTGTGCTTGCCCCTACCCCACCTCCCCCTACCCCCTTGCGACGGTCATGTGTGCCCCCACCCCTTGTCTCCCTTGATCTGTATGATATCTCCCTGTCTGTGCCCCCCCTTGTTTCTTGCTTTTCTCATAGTCCTTCCCTCCAACACTACTCTGAATGGTCGTTTGACCTAATACGGTGGTCATCTGTTCTGTCCTCTCCTTCCCCCTTTTCCTTTATCACTCCTCCTCTCCCCTCCACTCTTCCTGTTAAATTCTGGCACTACCTCAATTGCTGTCAGGCATAGTAATTGTAGCCACCTGTCTTTCTCATGCTCCTACCCTCTCCCCCTCTCCACCCCCTCCTTTTCCTCTTGTTAAATTCTGGCACTTCCTCAATTGCTGTCAGGCATAGTAATTGTAGCTGCCGGTCTTGCTAATGCTCCTGCCCCCCCTTTTCCTCTTGTTAAACTCTGGCACTACCTCAATTGCCATCAGGCATAGTCATTTATAGCTGCCTGTCTTTTTCTTGCTCCTGCCCTCTCCCCTGCCCCCCGTCCCCACTTTTCCTCTGTTTAAATGTGGCACTACCTCAATTGCCGTCAGGCATAGTAATTGTAGCCGCCTATCTTTCTCATCCTCTCTCCAAATCCCCTCCCTATTACATTTCTTAGCACTTAGTCTATCATATATTCTCGCAACCTTGTGATAGCAGCTTGTTTGTCTCTCCTCCCTGCCCTCCCTGTTTCTCCTCCCCTTTGCCCCGCAGCACTAGTCAGAATCATCCTCAGACCTAGTATGTTAGTGCTTGTGTTGTTTTTTTTCCTTCTCCCTCACTCCATACCCCACTCCTCTTGTTAATGTTCTGGCACTATGTCAATTGTCATCAGGCATAGTAATGTAACTGCTTGTTTCGTCTCATTTCCTCCCTCCTCCCCCTTATTTGTTCCATGCACCTGCACTATCTGAAATGCTGCCAGGCTGATTAATATATTTATTTTTCACATTCTGATTTGTTTCAAAGACCTGTGAGAATGTAACTGTATTTCTCCCATGTTCCCTCCCTCCTAAAGCGCTTTGAAACACATTGGGCCTCATTACGACCCTGGTGGTACGGAGTGAATGGCGCCGTAAAAGGTGCCGGCGCCGGGCACTCCATACCGCTGCATTACGAGTTCCCCTCGCGGGCCACGGTAAGCATGCCTGGGAAAACCAGGCATGCTTACCGGGTCCTGCGAGGGGAAGAGGGAGCAAACAACGGGCCATCTCGTAAGGGCCCGTTGTTTGCTCCCTCTCCCATTCCCATTCAGCCCTATGGGGGCTGAAATGGGAATGGGGAAGGACCGGGTCCGGGTCCTTGGAGGGAGGAATTACCAGGCCTTCCGAACTCGGAATGGCCCGGTAAATCCTCATTCCGAGGACCCGGCCCCCGACGCGATTTCGGTGGCGGCCATGCCGCCAATAGCGGCATGGTTACCGCCAAACTTGTAATGAGGGCCATTGTGTATAAGCGCTATACAAATAAATAATCAATCAATCAATCAATCAATGCAAGTCATAACCAGCTGTAAAACAATGTGTCATCTTGTTATCAGTGGTAACTTTCATAATGTCTGTTACAATAGATCTACATTTCCCTTCGTTCCCTTTCCCTTCACATTCTTAGGAATGTATTGTGCGGGAACCTCTATAACCCAATCATGTCCACAATAATAAAATCATAATTTGTGTTCTTCTTTAGAGCACTTCATGCCTATTTTCTCATGCTCCTAGGCACTCTAGTAACAATTGTTTTTATTAATACCCCATTTAATGGTACCAGATGATGTATGTCATTTGTTGTGGAATCGCAGTTCGTCTGGAGTAGAACGTTGGCGTGTGCAATAAAAGCAGCGTTTGTTTCTCATGAACTGTAGGAGCCCGATGCAATTGATGGAAGCGGGACGAAGCTAAGGGAATAATGAAACTGTCTTTGTCAAACAATGGAGCTATTAAAGTGGCAGCGGCAGACAAAGAAATAGGATTTTCTCATGCGGCAAGACTTGATAACAGAGGAAGTTGTTTCAAGTTTACAGGTACTTTGGTGCGAGCGCTGAAGAGGAAGGATGGAGAGTTGTGACTGCCATTTTATTTTTCTTCCATGTCGGTCTGGAAGTGCTGGGAATTGTGACTGGATTGGTGTTTTTTTTTGTTACACTGGAAGAACAATTCTTTTTGTTTTGGGGGAGGTATTGACAGTATTTGAGGCATTGTAGATTGACATTTTGGAACTGTGAATTGCAGACACCTGTAAGTTGCTTGATGAATCAGCCCAGTGTAATGCAAAGCAAGTCCATAGAAGACAATAATTGTGTGCATGTAAAAGTGCAATTGAGAAGAATGTGTTAGGTGTGCAGAATGGTTATGGGTTGCATGTGATAACTTTGAAACAAATATGGGTTACATGTTATAGTTTTGAAAAAAATTATTAGGGTGATGTTTTGGATTCAAGTCACAATGAGTTTGATTGTTTACTATTCTACATGGAGAGTGACTAAAGTGAGTGAGAAGGGAGACACGTTATATGCAGTGGAGGAACAATTTTGCAATCAAACATGCATGGAATTTAAATGAAGTGTTTTTATAGATGATTCAGTAAAAAAACTTTGTTAAAGGGATGTTATGGTTAAGTTGCGCTACTAAAAACCTATGAAATTCAGTGAAAAAACTTTGTTAAAGGGACATTATGGGTCCAAGTAAAACGGAAAAACCCTTGAAATTCGCCAGTTATGGTAAGCTAAGCAACCATAACTCGCGCCACCACCGTGCACTGCTAAGATTTACACCCACGACATCAAAGATGACATCACAAATGTCATTGGTGACATCACTGATGACATCACATGTGTATGTACTTTTCATGAAATATGTGTACAAGGGATTCTTATTATAATGTTGCGAAAAAAGTGTCAAGGATCATTGCAATAAATATCATACCCTAATTAGTGCATTGAACGATGCATTGATATAAATAGCATTCGATTATGGGGTTCTATCTAGTATACTAAGCTACTAATGCAGAAACATAGCATTGTGTGCAGCGTACAAGATGAAGGTATAATATTCGTAATGTTAATATGTTGAATAATGAAATGATAATTGTTTTGTTAATAGATTTTTGTGTACTGTGAAATATGTAATAAGTAGCTAATAAAACCCATGCATTACATCATTGCATTACTATACAATGCAGACAAAACACAAAGAGACAAGAACACATATCAATATGGGTATATACAGGGAAAGGGAAGTTAGCAAAAAAGCACAAGTAGTAGCACAAACAATTCATAACCTAACTGATTATTTTCATGCAAATAAATGATTGCTTTGTTTCAAAGCTGCTATTTATCCTATGTATATGTATCACTTGATGTGATTGGACCCTAAGGAAAGTAGTGTGAGTACAATGTATACAAATATGACCATATACAGGGAAAGTAAAGCCATAAAAAAACAACAGAACTATCAGAAAGTGCTCATAAGTCTAGTGATTATCTTTATGCACAAAAAGGATTGCTGTCTTTCAAGCTTGTGTCTTCCCCTATGTATATGTTTCATATGATGTGACTGGACCCTAAGGGAATAGCTATAAGAACCTACTTGTAGGATACGTCTACAAATAAAATACAATTTTTAGTTTCTGACTGTTACTGAAGAAAACCATGTGGCCTAGATATGTCAGCAAAAGAAAAAAGAGTGAGCCAGACACGTGATGTCATCAGTGATGTCATCAATGACATTTGTGATGTCATCTTTGATGTCCTGGGTGTTAGGCTTAGCAGTGCACGGTGGTGGCGCGAGTTATGGTTGCTTAGCTTACCATAACTGGCGAATTTCAAGGGTTTTTCGGTTTTACTTAACCATAACGTCCCTTTAACAAAGTTTTTTCACTGAATTTCATAGGTTTATAGTAGCGCAACTTAACCATAACGTCCCTTTAACAAAGTTTTTTACTGAATTTCATAGGTTTTTATTAGTGCAACTTAACCATAAAGTCACTTTAACACATTTGTTTTTACTGAATTTCATAGTTTTTTATTAGTGCAACGTAACCATAACGTCCTTTTCAATGGAGGAAGACCACTAGCATCCTAGGTTCTCAAAGTGGGAACCCGAGGTGGTAAAAAAAATATTTTTCTTCCCAAACCGGGACGCCGCAGGCAGGCGTCCCGGTGTAGGAAGGAAAATCTTTTACCAAGATGGACACCATCGAAAGGGACGGCGGGGTGTATAAAGAGAACACAACAGGGCATCGGCGGGGGGTTGGGAAGACCAGGAGAGAGACACGGGGCATGAGTGGGGGGTAACACGAGGGAGACACGGGGCATGAGCGGGGGTGGTGGGGTAACACGGGGGAGACACGGGGCATGAGCGGGGGGTGGGGAAAAGGAAGACACAGGGCATGAGCGGGGGAAAGAAGGGAGACACGGGGCATGAGCGGGGAGTGGGGGGAATGAAGGGAGACACGGGGCATGAGCAGGGGGTGGGAGATGGAAAGAAGGGAGACACGGGGCATGAGCGGGGAGTTGGGGGGAAGAAGGGAGACACAGGCATCAGCGGGGGGTGGGGGGAGAAGGGAGACATGGGGCATGAGCGGGGGGTGGGGAGGAAAGAAGGGAGACACAGGCATGAGCGGGGGTGGAAAGAAGGGAGACACGTGGCATGAGCGGGAAAGAAGGGAGACACGGGGCATGAGCGTGGGGTGGGGGGAAGAAGGGCGACACGGTGCATGAACAGGGGGGGAGAAGGGAGACACGGGGCATGATCGGGGGTGAGGGGGGAGAAGGGAAACATGGGGCATGAGCGGTGGTGGGGGGGAAGAAGGGAGACACGGGGCATGAGCGAGGGGTGAGGGGAAAGAAGGGAGACATGGGGCATGAGCGGGGGTGGGGGGGAGAAGGAAGACACGGGGCATGAGCGGGGGGTGTGGGGGAAGAAGGGAGACATGGGGCATGAGCGGGGGTGGGGGGAAAGAAGGAAGACACGGGGCATGGCATGAGCGGGGGGTGGGGGGGAGAAGGGAGACACAGGGCATGAGCCGGGGGTGGGGGGGAAGAAGGGAGACATGGGGCATGAGCGGGGGTGGGGGGAAAGAGGAAGACACGGGGCATGGCATGAGCGGGGGGTGGGGGGGAGAAGGGAGACACAGGGCATGAGCCGGGGGTGGGGGGGTAGAAGGGAGACACGGGGCATGAGCGGGGGATGGGGGAAAGATGGAAGACACAGGGCATGAGCCGGGGGTGGGGGGGTAGAAGGGAGACACGGGGCATGAGCGGGAGATGGGGGAAAGATGGAAGACACGGGGCATGAGCGAGGGGTGGGGGGAACACAAGGGGGACACGGGCATGAGCAGGGGGTGGGGGGGAAACAGGGCACACACAGGGCATGAGCGGGGGGTGGGGGGGAAGGGGAGAGACACACAGGGCATGAGCGGTGGGTGGGGGGAAGGTGAGAGACACACGGGGCATGAGTGGGGTGTGGGGGGGAAGGGGAGAGAGACACGGGGCATGAGCGGGGGGAAGGGGAGAGACACACGGAGCATGAGCGGGGGTGGGGGGAAGGGGAGAGACACACGGGGCATGAGCGGGGGGTGGGGGGAAGGGGAGAGACACACGGGGCATGAGCAGGGGGTGGGGGGAAGGGGAGACAGACAAAAACACGGACATGAGTTTGTGTGCAGGCGGCAGATCCCGCTCCTCGGCCCTCCGCTTGCCACCGTGTGCCGATGGCGTGAGCGGGGGCTGGAGGAACAGGGGAGACACGGAGCATGAATGGGGGTGGGGCAGAATAGGGCAGACACGGGGCATGAGCAGGGGGTGGGAGGAACAGGAGACAGACATGGGCATGAGCGGGGGTGGGGGACTTACTGTGCAGGCGGCAGATCCCGCTCCTGCTGACCTGACAAAACCTAAAGCCTCTCATGCGAGAAAGAAAGATGGCGGCATCTCTGAAGCCACGACGCACTGCATTCTTTCACCGCATCCAATGAGAGAGCACGTCAGATGTCCGCGGACATCACGCAACCCGCTTGCCCAATCCCTGTCCTGTCCGCAGAGCGAACAGGGAAGTGTGTCCGCGAAGCGAACACAGATATCACACATTTTTTTTAACCTACTTTTTGGTAATTAAAAAAAAACTACTGGACGGATTTTCACCAAATTTGCAAAAGCACGCTTTCGGGACCAAGCCGCTGCTCCTGGTCCGAATTTGGTGAAAATCCATCCAGAGGTTTGGGCTGTAGGCGCAAAAAAATTCAGAGTGGCCCATATACTTTTTTTGCAAAGTTTGGTGAGGATTCGTCCAGGGGAACGAAGTTATAAGCCGCCCAAAAAGTGCTCTTCCTATGGAAACAGCAACTTAACCATAACTAAATGGCCACTACCGTGGCCATGTAATGTTTTATTGATGTTTAATATGAGGTTATAATGGAAAATTATGCCATATTTTTCAATGATGTTGATATATGTCCACAGAGTTTCCTTGTAGAATATGCACTTTTGCAGGGATGTTTTATTGTGTTTTGCGTGCGCCCCAGCATGGTGACTGATCACCACCATGGCTGGTGGTGCAACACATCTCTGTTTTAGAAAATGTAGATTGGATTGCGAATTTATGTATAGTGTATGTATATTGTGGACAGTAAGCTTGGAGTGTGTTTGTGAGAGCATATAGTTGTGTATGTTGGCACGTGTGTAGTGTGTAGTTGTGAGTGAGTGACGCAGGGGGGCACACAGGTTGTAATAGGAGTTCACAGGATATAATAGGAGTTTAGCAAGTGTGTGAGTGTAGCACACTGTGTAGATGTAGTGTACGTGTCTTGTGTGACGTGTCTGTAGTGGAGTTGCATGCATATGAAGGGGTTTTGGCTTCCGCACTGTGGCCAAGTGTGGTTGCTGTTTGAAAAACCTGCAGGGGTTGGACACTTTACTGTTGAGTGCTGCAGGGAGTCAAACCTTTTGGTTTTGGGTATTGGCGTAGTTGCCAGGGCAAGAGGCCCATGAAGTAGTTGGAGGTCTTTACGTAAGTTGTTACGTTAGAGTTTTAGGGCACGGGGCCCATTTTGTAGATTTTGGTGCGTTGTAGGTTATCGCACAATTGTTTCCTCAAGGTGGAGGTTACTGTTTTAAGGGTGAATTTTACACTCTTATTGGGTTTTCTGTGGTGCCAGGCGATGCCTCAAGAGGAGTAGTGGCTCGCCAGTTGATTTTTGTTATCATAATTTTGTTTCGGGGTGGCACACAGTTTTGGAGTTTTTGTTAGTGTGGTGTTTTTGGGAGTTTGCAGTGTTAAACTGAGTTGAACCACACTGACACCCATTTCTAAAAGTTTAGATTTGCACATTTTACTTTTCATCTCTCATGTGCATCTAAACTAAACTTTTTGCAAAATTAATGTTTTGCAATGCACCACATTTTTCATCTTGTGTGTATATTTGCAGTTTTCGAAAATATTCTGCAAGTGTTTTATTTTCATCTTTTCAACATTTGTGTAGGAATTTCCTGTGTTTGCATGGTTGTGTCTGTGCACATTACCTTTTTAGCGCACTGTAATAAGGAAGCATACACTGCAGGTGAGTGAAGATCCTTTATTGGTAACCAGCCTGAGCCAGCAATCCTCAGCCTACACAGCACCTCTTCACTCAGCTTCTAACGGCTCTTAATGGAATCTCCCCTCTGAACAGAAGTAAACATGACATCAGAGAAAGAGTAGAATTCTATGAGGTAGAATTCCACTCAAGAGCAAAAGACACTTTAAAACACTTCTCCCCCCTTCACCCACAACTGACGGCAAAACAACTACACACACACAGCTACACACGCTACCGCAACACACAACAGGCAAGACACACATTCACCACAACACATAATGGGAGCCAAAATGCAGCTAAAGGGGGAAAAGAAAGATAAGGACCAGAATAAGGACCTTAATGTAGCTCAAAAGAGGGAAAACCTATGAACTAGAAAAGTACTAACGAACTATGGCACCCACAACAAAATCATTGTACTTAGAAGGAACCTTCCTCACACTGACAGGATGAGCATGACCCTGGACAGAGACACGCGGCCCAATAAGGGAGGATGCCTCCTCATCACGTTCACACACCGGAACAAGAGCAGTTTCACCATTGTGAGACGGGGCCAGCATAGAAGGCACCTTATCAGCAGCCTCCCCATATGTAGAAGGGCATGGCAAGGGACACTCGACCATTGCCCCAGCATCACCTACAGGGCAATCAGGCTCCTCCCACGCACCACCAGCAGAATCCATTTTGACCTTGTTTACCACAACCACACGCCTGAGACTCCATCTGGAGCCATCTTCAAGCTTGACGTAACCACGACCACACTTGACAACTTAACGTGGTTCCATATACTTGCTGAGTCCCTTCTCAGCAAACCTGGGATTCTTGATCTGGACCCAATCACCCACCTTGACCGGCAAGGGCTTCCTGCTGGCCAGTTGTTCCTGCAGAAAACGCTGTTGCCTGCACCGTACTCGATCTAAGACTTCTTGCATATCCACTTGTGATTGAACCCCACCACCCAGGGCAGGGATTCTCAATTTGGAGCCAGGTTTCCTCCCTCGCATCAACTCGAAGGGAGAATGACCAGTATAAACAGAAGGAGTAAGTCTGTATGCTTTCAGTGACTCTGATACCACTCTCCCATGGCAAGGGCCAACTGAACCGCACCCTTAACAAAACGATTCATGCGTTCTACTAGACCATTGGCCTGTGGGTTATACAACGCAACCCTATATTGACGTATACCAAGATCATGCAAATACTTTTGCATGTAGTCCGACACAAACTGGGCACCATTATCGGTCACCAGCCCCGCAGGCATGCCTTCCCTGTCGAAGAGGAACTCCACCACTTTCTGGGCAGTAACCGTAGCCAAAGCTGTGGCTTCAACCCATCGGGACGTGTAATCCACCAAGACCACAATAAATCTTAGGCCACCTTGGACCACACTTCACGGGGCACTTCCACAGGATAAATGGGTTGGGGAGTTGGAACTTTGCTCTTGTCACTAATGGAACAGGCCGCACAATCCTTCATCACATCCTCCACATCAGCGTCCATTTGGGGCCACCAATATTCTTCTCTGAGCCTCCTCTTGGTCATGGACCTTCCTACATGCCCCTCGTGGGCCAAATCAATGAGCTTCCCCCTAAGGGAACAAGGAGGAACTAACCTCAGGCCCCTGGCCACACCCCATGGACCCACAGACAATTCCTCCCATACGTGACCATACAATTTAGACAACGCAGTACCAACAACCCCACTACTGAGCGCAGTCTTTATTTCCATCACTTCAGGATCAGCAGAACATTCTGCACCCCATTCCAACTCTGACACAGCCGCCACCACACTCGCAACCAAGGTGCAATCATCCCCCACTACATCCTGGACTGCATCAACATAATTAGACCTTGGAAACCGCGACAGGCAATCCGCTAACGCGTTCCTCGCTCCCGGGACATATTCAACCTTGAAATTGAACTCTACTATATCAGCCATCCACGTCATAATCCTTGAAGACGCATGGGACACGCCCTTGGTCGTCAATACGTGCACCAGAGGTTTGTGGTCAGTGCGCAATGTGTATTCAATTCCCCACAGGAAGGTTCTAAAATATTTAGAGGCCCACACAGCAGCCAGTGCCTCTCTTTCTATGACAGCGTACCTGCCTTCAGCCTCTCTGAGCACTCTGGTTGCAAAGGCGATAGGCAGAAGCTCGCCCTCCACCCTCTGCTCCAAGACAGCACCTATGCCATACTCACTTGCATCCACAGTGAGATTTGTTTTCCTGGCCGGTAAAAAGGAACCCAAGGACGGGGCTTGCTCAATCTCCTCCTTCAGTCTGAGAAATTCCGTTTGGCACTGGTCTAACCATGCAAAATGTACACCCTTCTTCAGCAACGACCTCATACCAACAGTCTTGTCGGCATACGATGGGACAAATCTGCTGTAGTACTCTGCGAGACCCATGAAGGATCTCAACTGATCTTTGCTTGCTGGGGCCGGTGCATCCTTCAACGCTTTTACCAACTCTGCCCTAGGATGAATACCTTGGGCATCTAACGAATGTCCCAAATAAGTCACACTGGGAACACCCACCTTGCACTTGCTAAGTTTGAGAGGGAGACCACAATCCCTCAAGACACACATCACCTCAAGAACCCTAACATCATGTTCAGCTCGCAACTTACCCCATGCTAAAATGTCATCCTGGAAACATTCTACACCCCGAATGCCCCCAAAAAGTTTCTGCATTGTCCTCTGGAACACCGCAGCTGCGGAGGCCAAGCCGAAGGGCATCCTATAAAAACGGAAGGTGCCAAAAGGGGTGACAAAGGATGTAAGCGGGCGAGATTCCACATGCAGATCTATCTGATGATATGCAGAGGAAAGATCAAAAGTAGAAAAGCAGGAAGCCCCAGACACCCGGGAAAGCATCTCATTGATGTTGGGTAGGGGGTGTCTGTCTATCCAAATACTTGAGTTTAGATCCCTGAGATCTACGCACATCCTCATTCATCCATCACCCTTGCGTGCCAATACTACCGGGGCCAACCATTCTGAGCACTCTACTTCCTCTATGACCCCAGACTCCTTGAGTTTGTGCAACTCTTCCTTTAAGGCATCACGAGGCATGATCGGAACTCTTCTGACTTTGCGTACAACCGGCACGGAACCTTTCTTGAGAACTATCTTGTGTGCAAAACCCTTCAATTTGCCCAACTTTGAAGTAGAAACTGAGGGAAACTTGCTCTCCAAAACTTCTGCTGTGATTCCCACAGGCAACATGGCACAGTCATTCCCTTCACATACACTCATCACAGGGACAGGTTTACCCGGTCTAATTTGCAGCTCCAGGGCAGCTTGTTCGTCCCAACCCAGTACGGAGTCACCTTTGTGAGTCACATACAACTTACCCCTAGTTGTTCTGCCTTCAAACTCTTTGTCAACCCATTCAAACCCTAAAACTTGGATGGGCACTCGCCCATAGGCACACGGGTTTATATCAGAAGAGGAGAGTTCAGACACCTTCTTGTGGAACTTGGACTCGTATAGTTCAGGGGATATCATAGTGTATGGAGAACCTGTGTCCCCCATCATCTCTAACGGAACGCCATTGACCATGAGCATTGCCCAAGCTCTCTTCTTGCAGCTCCCCACACTCAACAATGTACCTTCAGGCACACGTCCTTCACCCCTGCCGGAACAACCGATGTAGCCCACTATCGTCACATCATCATCATCATTCACATCCAGCATCTTCACGGACTCCTTAGCGGAGGCAACACCCCTGAACATGCGGGCATAATGTCCCTTGGCTTTGCATTTCCTACAGTCCACATTGGTAGAAGGACATTCCTTTGCACCCGCTGCATGCCCTCGCCAACCACATCGCCTACACTGTTCCTTCGATGAGGGTCCTGCTCTGCCATCCTTGTTCCTCACTTTGGCCTCGACAGTCCTGCGGGGGATCACCGCATGTACAGTTTCCCCTTTATCAGCCATTTCCCTCACACTCCTCCTAGATTCTTCAATTGTGCGGCAATCTCTATGACTTTTTCTAGGGGTGGATCTTTTTCAATCCATAGTCTCTCCCTGACACGTACATCACACGTGCGCATCATTACTTGGTCACGGATGTACTCATCGACGGTACCAGTGAACTTGCATGTAGCAATCAAAGTGCGTAAGGCAGTCACATAAGCATCTATACCCTCACAGGAACCTTGAGCCCTCGAGAAGAAATGGTACCTCTCAAGAACAACATTGGCTCTCTTGCCAAACCGCGCTTCCAACTTGCCCAAAGCTGTCTCATAAGCGAGCACCACTGGTGGTACTACATCACCACCCTCACTGCCTTCTGCCTGGGCAGCGGGGGTAGCGTGCACATTGGGGCCGGGTAGGTGCATGAATAACCAGAGGGCCTCAGTTCCCAAGCAATTGAGCAATGCCGCCTCCTTCTCATCATCGGTGAACTTGGCACCACCTGCGGCTCTGAGGTACACTTTGAAGGTGTCCACCCACAAGTCCCACACAATAGGTGGCTCCCCCAGACTGGCCAAGAATGCAGGTGGCGGACGTGCATTATTGTGCTGCATGTCGAGAAGGGGGGAGTCAGACAGGCTTGTAATGAACCAATATGCACTGCGCAACTTTGTAATCAATTAGTATCCTCTGTGCAACCTCCTCGTGTGCCTGGCAGAGCAACCAATGCTGGAGTGTCACTGTGGAGTACAACGTGCCTGAGCAAAGACAGAGATGTAGCCAGGATGCAGTCACGAAACACTTGGAAGACCCTCACAGGGTTAATTCTCTCTCTGAGCAGCTGAAGGGAATGCCCCCAAGGCAGAAAGGAGAAGGGAGGCGTCTTGCGTTTAGTCCCGCCCTCCTCCAGTCGGCGTCGATATCCACTAAGGGAACGGGGCGGCGGTACGGGCTTGCCCTGGCCCCCAGCCCCGTTCGCCGTGCAGGGCGGACACATGCCGGAAAACAGGGATCCCTTCCCCTCTCACCTGCTGTCCGAGGAGGCACCGCGCTCAACCCCGGCTGGGGAGCACAGGCTGGAAGTACATCGGCTGTCCTGGTGCCGACATGCGCTGGGGGCCTCCCTTCCACAGGACAACAGGCGCTGAATCCTACGGACGAACTGGCAGGGGCTGGGAAATGCTGCTGCTCCCAGCTGATTCCGGGCGGTACTCGACGCGGACAGCGTCGGCGGGAGGGCTCACCTCCACACGGCCCCCGCTCCTCCTCTGGAGCAGGCACTCTCTCACGGGCGAAAAGAGGAATGTAGGCAACTGCTGGCGGCTGCAAAGGCAACGTGGGTCAGAGGCTGGTTACTCTCGTCGCCAGTGTAATAAGGAAGCATACACTGCAGGTGAGTGAAGATCCTTTATTGGTAACCAGCCTGAGCCAGCAGTACTCAGCCTACACAGCACCTCTTCACTCAGCTTCTAACGGCTCTTAATGGAATCTCCCTTCTGAACAGAAGTAAACATATCAGAGAAAGAGTGGAATTCTACAAGGTAGAATTCCACTCAAGAGCAAAAGACACTTTACAACATGCACCACATCTTTTGTGGGTGTCTCGTGTTTTTATTTGTGATCTTTTTATTGTTAGTGGCTATCCTATATTTTTCTTGCCTAATTTATGTGAGGAGAGAGGTGGTAGTGTTGTTTCTTGGTGAGATGGTTGGTGTGTAGTTTATTTACAACTTTAGAGGTTGGCAGACTTTTTAGTTGTTTTCCAGATGTTGTATTGAGTTTGGAAGTAGGTAGGTGTTTGCCCACTATGCAGTTTGACGGTAGTGTCCTGCAATAGGGGTGAGGTTTGTGCCTGGACGTGGCAGGTTCAGGTTTTGGGTGTGGCAGGCCCTAACGGAAGGAGGTAGGTTTTATTTTGAGGGTTTTAGTTTGTTAGTGGGGTTTGCTTAGAGAGAGCAGATTGTGCTTGGGGGTGGCAGCCCCAAGGTCCTGGTGGGCAGACCAGGACAAAAGGTGGTCAGTTTCTTGAGGGTTATTTTCTTTGCACTTTGGAAAGTGTCTTTTGGTTTGAAAGGAGGGGGATGGTGTTGTATCCTAGTATTTGTAGGGGTTATATCTGGTATGAGAGCTGTGGGTCTGTGAGTGGAGCTTGGAATGTTGGTGTGAGGCATGGAAGGTGGAGAGTGAGAGGGTTCCAGGTTGGACAGTTAGGGACTAGCAGGGAGAGAGCCAGGGTGGAAGGCAGCATACTATTGATCTCCTATTCTCACCTTCCTACTTATGCTGTAACTAAATAAAGAAGACTTACCTTTTGTATACCTGGCTTCCGGGTGGTTCCTGTGTGTCCTGCTTGAACTTTATACCACCAGTAGATATATCAGTGTGCCTAGTGAGGCACCTTCCGATTTCTGGTGGGTTTACTCTGCATTTCCCTTTCAGCGCTCAGTGCGCATTTGCAATATCTGTGGCTTCCCGCTCCCTGGGCCTGCCTGTTCCTCCATGGTTCTGCCCCCACCCCTGATTGGTGGATGGATTTCTCCTGGCTAGCGAGGCCGTAGGGCTGTAGGCCGGTGGTTCTCCCTCATTGGTGGAATGGGTGAAGTATGTGGATGGAACGGGTGAGGTATGTGGATGGAACGTGTGAAGTATGTGGATGGAAGGGATGAAGTATGTGGATGGAATGGATGAAGTATGTGGTTGGAACGGATGAACTGGTGTAGAATAGGTAAAGTGGGTGGAACGGGTGAAATGGTAGAACGGATGAAGTAGGTGGATGAACGGGTGATGTGTTTAGAACCGGTGAAGTGGGTGGAACCGGTGACGTGGATGGAACGGGTGAAGTGGATGGAACGTGTGAAATGGGTGGAACCAGTGAAGTGGATCAAACATGTGAAGATGACGTATGTGGATGGAAAAACGATAACGTGGGTAGATCGAATGAAAGGAGCAGTGCATAAAATGGTTGGAGTGCATAAAATTGGCTTGGAGTGCATGGAATGGATTGGAACGGATTGGAGTGCATGGAACGGATTGGAGTGCATGGAATGGATTGAGTGCATGGAGCGGATTGGAGTGCATGGAACATATGAAAGAGCATTGAAAGGAACGTTTTTGAGTGCTTGAAACCGTCGTATGCATGGAACAGTCAGAGTACATGGAACGGATGGAGTACATGGAACTATTAGAGTGGGCTCGATCTCAAGCACCTAAGGTAAACCACCATATCACACCTCCACGCTTACTCTCTTCTTTACACCACCACTCAACTGGAACACAGCGATACTATGACACCATTCGGTATAGCTGTTCTCATACCATCATTTGCCTCTTACTCCCCATCACCCTAACTAAACACTGCTGGTTACAAACCCTCCAGCCTAGGCGTTCTCCTCAGGCCTAACGCAGCCAAAATCGGTCTGGATAACAACCTGCCAGAACAAACACACACCCTTGAGCTTTCAACCACCACACCTACCGCTAAGAAGCAGCTATAACTCGAATGCCACACCAGCTGCACACATATCCGGTGCTCACACGCACCTTTGACTCTCTCTATTCTCTCTACTGACTTGAACTTCGGTTCCCAAGGGCATTCAACCTTCCAGCGCCTTGAGACCATACCAATGGTACATAAGGCGCTATATAAATGCAAAGTAACATAACATAACATGTATTAAATGTATTAACATACCGTATGTGTACACATGTCTTTGTCGGCATGACATCATCTATATCTTCCTCAGGTACACTGAGGACAACACCTCTGTCTTTGTGAGGTTATGCATCCGTGATGATCCTTGCGATTTATTGACTAAGGACACAATATTATAGTTGGCACAGGTGAATCAAGTGGCCATTCAATCGAGATTTCTGCCCGTAAATTTTGCCTTTTGATCTAGGTTAATTTGTCCATGTTGTGTTATGTTAAAGAGAATTTTTAAATCAATCCATTCTGCAGTCTGCATGGCCTCCTGTTTTAGGCAGAATGATGTACAACCGTGCCCCTGAATATATACATTTGCAGATTGTTGCCTAGTCCATCAATCAATAATGTTTACTTCGGCAATACATACAATACAATATTCATATATTCCACACTCTTAAACATGTTTTGTCATACCACAATTGGTACTATACTCATTAACATATTAGATCTTATGTTATGCTATGTATACAAATTAATTAATTATAGCATGTATAAAACACTAAAGTGGAATGCGAGTAAGCATGATCCATCCTCAACTAAATGGTCATGTAGAACAAGATAAAAGACACGACCACGGAATGAAATGAATGAAGTACAAAACCAATGTGATATAAGAAAACCTAATTACCACATTCCTGACAGTTAGTTCGTTCTTATTTGGCAGGATATTTATGAATTTTAATTCGGTACATTGGAACGTTCAACAATCACAATTCTTATGATTTGCAGCAGAGGCTAATATAATTAACTGATTGACCTGTCCTACTGACCCTTGATGAAACTGCGTCTAATCTTCCTTGCATGAAAGATGGAATGGCTTACTGCATACTGTACAGGGATCATCTCTGTGTTACAACAGTGCAAGAGTACATATAGCAAACGATTTAAGAATTGCGCCCAGCCAAATATTTCTTTTCTGAACATATAGCTGGCATGTGAACAGAAAACGGAGCACAGTTTCCTTGCTGTTGCACATTTGCAGAAATCAGATTTTGACAGCAGGACTCTCAGTATGGACCGAACATAAAGATTCTGAAGTTTAACAGGGTGGGCTTTATTCAAATAGGTTCCCCAGCCACAAGAGTCCTTTCATTCCAAGTACGCAAATGAAATTATATTAAGGCTTGCTACTTCTCATGTATTCTTGTCATATCAGATGTAATATGCAACATTAAAGATTGCTGAATCAGATTGTGGTCGGATTTCACTCCTGCTTCAAAATGGGGTTAATGTTCAGCACAGCTAAAGATGTCCTAAGGAAGCCAGGGCACCTCATTGTTTACCAAAGGGGATAAGAAACAGAACCATCTGTATCTGTTCCAAATGGGTTAGTCATAAACCCACCTAAAACACAAGGGCGTCCATGCAGCTAGGCAAGCAATAGGGAACTCTGCATGCTCATTTGTCCAGGCAATGTTTGGGGTTGATTAGGAAAGGACACTAAGGGCTTTCAGAACCAATTATGTATGCCCCGTAGAGCTGTGCAGGGCATATAGCTACACATTTCTGCCCCGTATAATACTGATGATCTACTTTTCGGCATTGCGGAGTTAGGCTGCACACCTACAGGGTAAGATACAATCATTGCCACAGCAGAGCTTTGTAGCAAGCTGATCTTTGTTTTGGTGATATGGTCGTCCAAGTTTTGCGGATTTTAAATGTAGCACTTAATCATTAAAGAATTGTTCCATCACTAAGACTTTATTTTCTAGTACAAAACAGCAAGTAGCCGCTGCCACAAATAGGCTTTCGATTTCCATAGATATATATTAATAATTAGACTCATCTCATTATGAAAATATTCAGAAACACTCAATAATTTGGATAGACTCTGCCTGTTCTTCAAATGAAAACCGCCTCATCTGTGGTACTGGGAGGTCTGCGCATATGGCCACGTCATCATGGGCATTCCTAAGAACATCAACTAGTCGGGTTGTAAATATGTTCAATAAGGTTGGTGCCAAGATACAACCTTAGCTAGCACCCTTCAGAATTTTAAGTCCATCAGTTCGGTCTCCATTGTCACCATTACGCTTTTTCGAACAGTGAAATGTTCTTAGTAACGCTATCCAATATGGAGGCAATTTCAGTTTTTCAACAAAACTGGTACATCTTGCTCTGACAAATAGTATGAGAGGCTGATTTGAGGTCTGAAAGCAACCTGTATACAGTTGCTTTTCTTTGCGTTATACATTTTGCAATAATAAGAAATTGTTTCTTACACTAGTCCATGGTGGATTGCCACTATGGAATCTGCTTGTTTTGCCTATATTATATTGCAGTTACTCGCTTATCCTGTTCAGCATGATTTTTACAAAAATGTTTGCCAGTGATTCAGAGAGATTGGTTGATAATTAGACGGGCTACTAATATCCCCAGTCTTACATATAGACATTATTTTGGCTCCTAACCATTTGGTAGGCATGTTACCAATGCCCATGACAGCATTCTCGACATGGGTTAGGACAATGGCCCACATTCCTATTTCATAGCTACATAAAGCACTGGAATATGATCCAGACTGGGGGCTCTGCTAAAGCTCTGTGACAGAATAGCCATGCAGGTTTCATCAATAGGCGTAGGATCACAAATGGGCTTGCTTTCATTGCTGATTTGGGGCCAGTAGCTGCCTGTGCATTGTACAGATAAGATTATTAGAAGGTCCATGTATCTATATTTGTGGTTGGAATTGGGGGCTTGATTGATATCCGTATGTCCCCAAATCAATATTTTCCAGAAGGGATTGATATTTTTCTGACTGCCTTTTTCGGGATTTTCAAACTGGATTGTGAGTGGTTGCTCTTATTTGCAACCACTTGTTTTTAGAATTTCCTAACATAGCATCTCTGAGAATCTCTCAATAATGGAGTCTTCTTTGCTCCCTCAATTACTCAGTATCAGGTAATAATATCCCTATATATATGGTCGCCGTATACCATGTTGTACCGACATTATATAGGTGACCATATATATATATAGGGACAGGGGCAGTGGGGGTTGCGGGGGGTCCCCATGAAAAAATAAAAAAGGGTTTATGGGTTGCGGGGGTGTCCCCTGCATGTTCCATGTAATAATGTCCCCACTAAAAAAATGGCCATTTTTAGGTGATTTTTTTTTTGCATGACAATATTTTTGAGGGGTCATTATTACATGGAACCAATTGCTCTGATCTTGTGACACTTGCATTTGGTGTCAAACCAGCACTTATGATTCCCTTTGTGTTTTGAGTTGTGCCTTTTTGCAGACTCAATCACAGTGTTGACTATTAATTTTATTAAATTATCAAACCTCCCCACTATATCTTCTTGCCATACAACATTGTAAGTAAAATGGTCTTGTAATGCTCATGTGCCCATGTCACAGCTCTTTGAATAATTGATGCTTGTATTATGCTGTGGCATTGCCTGCCTCAGGTAGACAAAGAATTGTAGAATCATAGAGACCATACCTTATTATGAGTGGGTCAAAGTCACTATCAGTTCTTTCTACTACCTCAAGATCTCTTTCAAAACTCCAGTGCTCCAAAGAGACCATGCATCAGTCTATCAATGAACTTTTCAAGAAAGTTCTTCCATTAGTTGGTAGCAATAGTTTATCTGCAATAAGCCACCAAAGCGGATTTACCAAGTCTGATGGCTTGGCTGTAAAAATTGAGGTAAACTGGGGAATGCCCCAACTCTCAAATGTGTCAGCAAACCCGAAAGAAAATATTCGCTCTGTCCTCTAAACTTACAATCACATCTCCCCTAATTATAATTATTGGTTTTGGCAGCACACCATCTGTAATTTCATATTCTTCCAGTATGGTGGAAAAAAGACTGATGGTGTAGAGCGCACCCTTCCCTTGCTTTAGTGACGGCAGGCATTAAATTAGAGCAAGGAAGCTTTCTGAGCCTTTGGGTAATTGATGTTTGTTTCTCTTAGCTTTTCCTCTTTACTTTGTATGGTAACAAACTTGATACACAAATTATGAACCGTAATTCTCCTGAGGTTGGTCCCTTCACTAATTTATTTGCTCCATATTGAACATTATATACCTCTGTTTGTGAACAGACTCCATTGTCTATGTTTCTTGGAGGTAAATTACTGAGAAAGATCATATGAAATCCAGCCAAGCCAGGCCTCAAGATTTTGAAGATAGGCCAGCTATAAACCAGTTTGCAAAAGAGTTTACAAAATGTACCAACAATTGGTGACCATCAGTATATCAGTTGTATATGATGTATGATGTATGTTGGGTATGGAGAATACCTTGATGTTGTGCAGCCTACGTACCTCAGACCACTGTATGTCAAATTGCAACGGGGCATCTTAGCAGTAAGGCAATGGAGTAACAGGGGTAAGGGAGGTAGGAAGCTTGCCCACTATGTGAATATGTGAAATCATACATGAGAGCATAATTCATTTAATGCTAATCTTCTAAGGATACGTATATTTTAGGATTACATTCTTAAAGCCTTTTTTTCTGGGTAACATTGATCAGATCTGTGGAATGATACTTTGCCGTGATTCATCTGATAGCTTTGCAGTTCACTCCGTGTGTGATTATCTGTCAAGAGTGTGGAGGAGGAGGCTGGCTAAAACTAGAATAAGATAATAAAGAAGCCAGGCATCATCTAGGTTGCCCTTAATTTGTTCTCTGGGCCTTTGATAAAGTGAATGATGCCTGTTGTTATTCTGATGGAGGTGATAATGAGGGGGTAATTCATAGAATTCAGCGCACAAGTGGCGCAGGCGGCTGGCGCACAGTGTGCGCGTGCGAATCCCTGCGCCAGCCGCGTGCACCAAAACCCATTTCCGCGCACAGCGTATTCATGGATTCCAGCTACCAAAACAAGCGTACCGCACAGTGGCGCAGCGACCCTGCAACAGCGCCAGTTACGCCCCCAAGAACGCCTCTCGCGCAGGGAAAAGCCATCAAAATCCCCAATCCAGCGCAAAGGGCTGCGCTAACCCTGTACCAGCACGGCAAGCGGGCTACGTGTATCACTGGGGTGCACGGGAAGTACCTCACGTCATTTCAGCTGGGTACGTGCATTTCAGGGGTGCGCGGGAAGTTTCACACACGATTCCATCAGGGTACGTGTATTTCAGGGGTGCGCGGGAAGTTCCACACGCGATTTCATCAGGGTACGTGTATTTCAGGGGTGCGCAGGAATTTTCACAGGCGATATCAGCAGGGTACGTGTATTCCAGGGGTCCGCGGGAAGTTCCACACGCGAATGTCCAGGCTACAAGTATTTTGGGGTGCGCGGGAAGTTTCACACGCGATATCAGCAGGGTACATGTATTCCAGGGATGCGCGGGAAGTTCCACACGCGAATGTCCTGGCTACGTGTATTTCAGGGTGCGCGGGAAGTTCCACACGCGAATCTCCTGGCTACGTGTATTTCGGAGTGCGCGGGAAGTTACACACGCGAATCTCCTGGCTACGTGTATCTTGGGGTGCGTGGGAAGTTTCACACGCGAAGTCAGCAGGGTACATGTATATCAGGGGTGCGCGTGAAAGTTACACACACGAATGTCCTGGCTATGTGTATTTCGGGGTGCGCGGGAAGTTTCACACGTGATATCAGCAGGGTACGTGCATATCAGGGGTGCGCGGAAAGTATCACACGCGATTCGATCAGGGTACATGTATTACAGGGGTGCGCGGGGAGCACCACACGTGAATTGCACTTGTGGGTCCTCCCAGGTGTTCCCTCTACACCCTCCACGCCCCCTGCAGGTGGCTCACACCACAGGGGCCTACCCTGCACATGTCCTGCAGGCACCCCATCCACCATGGCCATGCCCCCCAGCCAACCCACATGTCAACTTGCACTACTGCCCACCAACGCATGTCCCCCTGCACCCCCAGCCACCAGGGGCACCCTCCACCAGGCCCCCACCCATGTCTCCCACCACCCCCACCCCCCAGCAGTGCAGGGGCAGCCTCCACCAGGCCCCCACCCATGTACAACTCATGTCCCCACCACCCCCACCCCCCAGCAGTGCAGGGGCACCCTCCACCAGGCCCCCACCAATGTCCAACTCATGTCCCCACCACCCCCACCCCCCAGCACTGTGGGGCACCTGCCAGCAGGCACCCACCCATGTCCAACTCATGTCCCCACCACCCCCACCCCCCAGCACTGTGGGGCACCTGCCAGCAGGCCCCCACCCATGTCCAACTCATGTCCCCACCACCCCCACCCCCCAGCAGTGCAGGGGCAGCCTCCACCAGGCCCCCACCCATGTCTCCCACCACCCCCACCCCCCGGCACTGTGGGGCACCTGCCAGCAGGCCCCCACCCATGTCCAACTCATGTCCCCACCACCCCCACCCCCCAGCAGTGCAGGGGCAGCCACCACCAGGCCCCCACCCATGTCTCCCACCACCCCACCCACCAGCACTGTGGGGCACCTGCCAGCAGGCCCCCACCCATGTCCAACTCATGTCCCCACCACCCCCACCTCCCAGCATTGTGGGGCACCCTCCACCAGGCCCCCACCCATGTCTCCCACCACCCCCACCCCCCAGCAGTGCAGGGGCACCCTCCACCAGGCACCCACCCATGTCCAACTCATGTCCCCACCACCCCCACCCCCCAGCAGTGGAGGGGCACCCTCCACCAGGCCCCCACCCATGTCTCCCACCACCCCCACCCCCCCACCCCCCAGCACTGTGGGGCACCTGCCAGCAGGCCCCCACCCACGTCCAACTCATGTTCCCCACCAACCCCACCCCCCAGCACGGTGGGGCACCTGCCAGCAGGCCCCCACCCATGTCCAACTCATGTCCCCACCACCCCCACCCCCCAGCAGTGCAGGGGCACCCTCCACCAGGCCCCCACCCATGTCTCCCACCACCCCCACCCCCCAGCACTGTGGGGGCACCCTCCACCAGGCCCCCACCCATGTCTCCCACCACCCCCACCCCCCAGCAGTGCAGGGGCACCCTCCACCAGGCCCCCACCCATGTCCAACTCATGTCCCCACCACCACCACCCCCCAGCAGTGCAGGGGCACCCTCCACCAGGCCCTCACCCATGTCTCCCACCACCCCCACCCCCCAGCACTGTGGGGCACCTGCCAGCAGGCCCCCACCCATGTCCAACTCATGTTCCTCACCACCCCCACCCACCAGCACTGTGGGGCACCTGCCAGCAGGCCTCCACCCATGTCCAACTCATGTCCCCACCACCCCCACCCCCCAGCACTGTGGGGCACCCTCCACCAGGCCCCCACCCATGTCTCCCACCACCCCCACCCCCCAGCAGTGCAGGGGCACCCTCCACCAGGCCCCCACCCATGTCCAGCTCATGTCCCCACCACCCCCACCCCCCAGCAGTGCAGGAGCACCCTCCACCAGGCCTCCACCCATGTCTCCCACCACCCCCACCCCCCAGCACTGTGGGGCACCTGCCAGCAGGCCCCCACCCATGTCCAACTCATGTTCCCCACCACCCCCACCCCCCAGCACTGTGGGGCACCTGCCACCAGGCCCCCACCCATGTCCAACTCATGTCCCCACCACCCCCACCCCCCAGCAGTGCAGGGGCAGCCTCCACCAGGCCCCCACCCATGTCTCCCACCACCCCCACCCCCCAGCAGTGCAGGGGCACCCTCCACTAGGCCCCCACCCATGTCTCCCACCACCTCCACCCCCCAGCACTGTGGGGCACCTGCCAGCAGGCCCCCACCCATGTCCAACTCATGTTCCCCACCACCCCCACCCCCCAGCACTGTGGGGCACCTGCCAGCAGACCCCCACCCATGTCCAACTCATGTCCACACCACCCCCACCCCCCAGCAGTGCAGGGGCACCCTCCACCAGGCCCCCACCTATGTCTCCCACCACCCCCACCCCCCAGCACTGTGGGGCACCCTCCACCAGGCCCCCACCCATGTCTCCCACCACCCCCACCCCCAGCAGTGCAGGGGCACCCTCCACCAGGCCCCCACCCATGTCCAACTCATGTCCCCACCACCCCCACCCCCCAGCAGTGCAGGGGCACCCTCCACCAGGCCCCCACCCATGTCTCCCACCACCCCCACCCCCCAGCACTGTGGGGCACTTGCCAGCAGGCCCCCATCCATGTCCAATTCATGTTCCCCACCACCCCCACCCCCCAGCAGTGTGGGGCACCTGCCAGCAAGCCCCCACCCATGTCCAACTCATGTTCCCCACCACCCCCACCCCCCAGCACTGTGGGGCACCTGCCAGCAGGCCCCCACCCATGTCCAACTCATGTCCCCACCACCCCCACCCCCCAGCACTGTGGGGCACCCTCCACCAGGCCCCCACCCATGTCTCCCACCACCCCCACCCCCCAGCAGTGCAGGGGCACCCTCCACCAGGCCTCCACCCATGTCCAACTCATGTACCCACCACCCCCACCCCCCAGCAATGCAGGGGCAGCCTCCATCAAGCCCCCAGCCATGTCTCCCACCACCCCCATCCCCCAGCAGTGCAGGGGCACCCTCCACCAGGCCCCCACCCATGTCCAACTCATGTCCCCACCACCCCCACCCCCCAGCACTGTGGGGCACCTGCCAGCAGGCCCCCACCCATGTCCAACTCATGTTCCCCACCACCCCCACCCCCCAGCACTGTGGGGCACCTGCCAGCAGGCCCCCACCCATGTCCAACTCATGTCCCCATCACCCCCACCCCCCAGCACTGTGGGGCACCTGCCAGCAGGCCCCAACTCATGTTCCCCAGCCAACATGTCATCACAATCTAGATCCCTGGTCCCTATGGTCAGCCTCCAAATGCAAAACACCCACCCGAGTAATGCATCCACCCACTCAGAAATGGCAATTACATGACAGAACACCAATTGCAAGTTTCGAAAGAAACACATGTTCCTCACATACACCCAATGGGTGTCAGTGAATCTCAAAACCCATATCATGATATGCATGAAACCAATGAGATGATACTACACATTGAAGTTCGATAAAAAATATGTATTAAAGGAAACATAAATAGATTCAAAAATAAAGAAACAGAAATGGGAATGTACAAAAAAGAAAAGAAGCATGTCCGTGAAAAAAAGCAAAACCAAAAATCATAATCCAAAGTAATGGTGTCCAAAGTCACTGTCCACAAAAGAAAATCCAATGGGAAATAATAATTGAAAGCCATTGCTCCATGGGTAAATTGTGAAAGAAAAATAAAATCCAACAGTGAACTATGTACAGACGAACAAGCCAGGGTCCATTATCCCAACAAAAGAAATGAAACCTATCTGACAACACTAACTGATAAAAAAACTATATATAAAAATGTGGCCAATGTCCAAAAGGTCCAAAATAAATAAAAAAAACAAAGGAAACCTAACACTAACTACATAACTATGTACAAGGGCAGCGGGCTAGTCTGACGGCTCACTTTTGGATGTCCCGGGCCAGGGCATCATCGAACTCCTGCTCAATGTCCCGGAGGCGGTCCTCCTCCATGGCCCTGAGGGTCCGCAGGGCCGTCGACGTGTCCACCTCCAACCCCCTGCGGATTGCCTCGAGGCACTCGGCCCGCCTCAGGGGCCTCCGCATGGAGTTCTCCGCCCTGACCATTGTGAGCCGTGCCTCTTCCGCCCGCTGCCGCTCCGCATCTATGGCTTGGCCCAACCGCTGCCACATGGAAGACATTCTCTGTCCTGGGTCCTCCTGCCCTCCGGCCGATGCCTGCCCCTCCGATGTTGAAGGCCCTGAGCCTTTATGGCTCCCACCACGTTGCTGCTGCTGCTGTGCCTCTGCCCGTGCACTGCCTCCTGCTGCCTGCACATCCTCCGCCGGCTGGGGTGCAGTCGTTGATGTGGCCACCCCTGCTGGACGTCCGACTCCCGACTGTGGCAGGGATGCCTCCTCCACCAGCCTGGCCGCACCGTCAGAGGCAGCTCCACAGGGCACCCAGGTGACTGATGGATGGGAAGATGGCACGGAGGACGACTGGCCGTAGGGGGTTCAGTTGAGGAGGGGGTCGTAGCAAGCCCCATCAAACGGAGGAATCCGGCCTGGGTGACCTGTCCCAGTAGGCTGACGTGGTCAACGAGCCATTCGAGATGACGTGCAGTCTCCACATGAAAAGACTGCAGGTCACCTCGCATGGCCCGTTGACGCAACGCCACACCAGTCAGGACAGGCTCAACCCGGACCCGGATAGGCAGAGGAAGGCCAGTTGTCGTTTGCTCATCCCCTGCCTGAAAACGGGTCTGGACGTAGGCATCCCTGCTGGTGCAAGATGACGCAGGGACAGGATCAGGGACAGGATTGCACACAGGCACCTCCGCCGCGGCCTGTGCTGCCTCCTGTCCCTGGTCCTGCACTGCACCACTAGCACTAGTGGGATCCCCACCTCCATACCCCGTCTCTGTTGCTTGCACGGCCTCCTCCTCCACCAAACCCCCCACCAACCTGGATGACTCCGTGCCATCTTCCCCCGTTGGGCCCTGTGGGGTCCCAGCTGCCCCTTCTGCTGCCGAGGAGTCCAACTCCAACCTCCACCTCTTGGACCTCCCCCCGGCAGCTGCGGCCTGGGACGCGGCACCGGACTCCTCACTCCCCGACGAGATGACAACCTGGGAGGGGAGCCGGGCCTTGCGTCTCCGGCTGGCGGTGGGATCCCCGCCGCTGTGCTCCACAGCACCTTCTCCGCCCTCTTCATCAGTTGACGCTGCAGACAGGGAGAAATAAAACACAGGCATCAGGGCACTGTACAATGGACACATATACACATGACAGTTGTACATGAGTGGCATTGGCAAACCTCAGACATGCCATCACAATCCCCAACACACATGTCATTTCAACTCGCACACATGAGCCATACCACAGCCATATCGCACTGCCAGCACCATCCATACACATACAACAGCATGAGCAGGCAAAGCTGAGCCAGACATCACATGCAACACAGGAAGTGCACCACACATGTACACACACCACCACACTTGCATGCATGTGTACACCTCTGCCAAGTGTTGCAGTGTTCAGATGGGCATCACACCAATCAGGCTTCCACATCCCGCTGTCACATGCATCCATGTTGCATCACTGTTGCACCCTTGTCAAATACACACAAATGCACATGTACACAGTGCTGATACATGCAGCTGAAAACAACATACATGCGTGACATCACGGACATGTCTACTTACATACACATTCATCCAAACATGTGTGCCCACACAACTGCATTTGGCATGCAAGCCTACACAAACAAGCACCATCCATGTCTCACACATTACAGCCCTCGCATGTGTTAGCCCCACGGCCCTGTACACCCCCACCCATACTCGACCCCAAACAAACAGATGTGCAACCTGCACACTACTGAAACATCACCACACGCACAGCTCACAATCAGGATGCATGTACACTTACCGCTCGACTCCAGACGGGTCTGCCTCTCAAGGACCTGGACGTGGAGCGCTGGGGATATGCGTTCCAGGACCCTCATTTGATCTTCCGACAAGTGGCCCCGGCGCCCCTTGGTATCCGCTGCCTTCAAGAGGCACCTGGCCTTGTTCAGGGTCCTGGACCTGAGGTCCTCCCAGTGCTTCTTGACATGTTGGAAGTCACGGACTGCCACCCCCTCCGCGTTGATGGCAGTCACGATGTCAGTCCAGATCCGAGTCCGTCCTTCCTTGTCGGCGCGGGAACTTCTGAAGAGGGCATCCTATTGCCCCAGGACTTGCTCCACCAGGACACCAACTTCCCTGGCACTGAAGCTGGTGCCCCTCTGCCTCTCCGGCCTGGGGTTATCAGTGGTGCCAGATGTTGCAGTGCCCGACATGACAACCCCAGAGGCAGGAGTGGGTGGGCGGGCAACTGGGTCCTGGGGCTGGGCTGTGGAGCGATGGAATCCCAGTCGGGAGTCTTCGGTTCCAGCAGGGGTGGTCACAGCAACAGCACCCCTGGCTGATGTGCAGGCAGCAAATGGCAGGGCACGTGGGCAGCAGGCAGTCAGGCAGCAGCAGATGGCAGGTGGGAGCGTGCTCGGGGCTCTGGGGGGAAGTAGTTCGCCCTTCTGGGAAGGAGCGTGGTCTTCCGTTTGCTTACGCGTGGCCAGCTTGATATGGAGTGATTTGGCACGTGAAAATTCGGCACGTCAGCGTGTAATTCGAGGAAAGGCCCTTAGCGCGTCTGCACGCATACGCAATTTCATTGGACAGAAGGCCCCTCAAGCGCAAGCGCCCCTGTGACATGACACGCACAGGCGTGCATGGCCATTTCAGCACGCGTGAAAAACTGCACGTCCGCGTGTAATACGGGGAAAGGGCCCATGCGCGTAAGTGACGTGACGCGTGCGTGCGTTTCCCTCAGCACGGGTTAAAGGTGAGCGGGCCCAGCAGTTCGCTGTACGTGCCTTTCGTGGAGACCGACGTGTGTTGCTGCTTCCTGTTGTTTCGCGCGCCATCACAACTTCACAGCTATCAAGGACGTATCTCTTCTTTTGGCGGGGGTATTGGCTACGCGTGTTTTTCTGCATCGCGCTAGTCAGACGGTGAGTCACACACGCTCTTTTTCCCACTGCGGGTGCCCCTGTGTATCGCACCCATTTTCGATGTCATAGTAGCCTGCGTGTCCCACGCGTACGCGTTATTCGTGTTACTGGGTGCCACCGCGTACTGCGGGAGGTTGAATCCATGCACGTAGGCTGCAGGGTTGCGTGCACGGTTTTACTGCAGTTTTGGGGTACCTGAGCGTTGCGTGACCCGTCACTACATCACCGGGGTCACATACAGCCTTGCAGGTGCAAGGGGGCTGTTAACATCTTGCTTCCCACCCCCTTCTCCCCAATTGCCCAGGTCAATTGTGGTGTACACCTCCCATTGACACCACTCCATCTGTGCCTGAACTACTACATCTGTGCCATGGTTGGGAGGCCACCAAAGGTGAGGGGCGCCTCAGCTGGGCGTCCTCCTCGTGGCGGGCGTGGTCGGGGACTTGGACGTGGTGACCAGGGAGTAGGGGGACTCCAGGGTGTCCAGGGCGGCCACAGAGGGGGAAGAGGCAGGGGTGTGCCACTTGAGCACAATGTTGTGCCATGTGTCGGTGCAGTCATGCCACCACCCCCTGTGGTTCCGGGGGATGCAGCTTCTGCATCTGGCACTGGCGCCCGTGTGACCCGGCAGTCCGTTCCATCGACTGCCACGGGCCGAAGGGTAGTGGTAGCTGCAGGTGCAGCTGTGGACACCGCCACCCAGGCTCGGGGTCTGCCAGCGCAGGCTGCGTTGGCACTTGAAGAGCCCTTGGTAGATCTCCAACAGCCCAGGGGGGAAACCATAGGGGCAGGCCGGGCTGCTCAGACCAAGACACGTGTCCCTGGGGCAGTCATGTCATCTGCTGCCCCGAACAGCCGGGTGTTGGCAAGTGCAGGGGCAGATGCACCCAACAGCACCCCGGTTGTGAGTCTGCCAACAAGGACTGTTGCGGTCAATGACCCTGCCACAGCTGGTGTTGCTGCGCAGGGTCCATTAGTGGGCACCCAGCTGCCACTGACACAAGTCAGGCCTTTGGTCATCCCTCCACCTGCCACTCCCTTGGCTCAATCCACCGAACCCACTGGCCATACTGGTCAGGGCGGCATTAGCCAGCCAGGGTCTGCGCCACAGTCCAAGAGGAGGAAGGTTGCACCTGCAGCACAGGCTGGGACCCCACACACAGCCACGACCTCCTGCATGTCGAGGAAGAAGCCTTTCTGTAAGCAGGAACTGGACTTTCTCGTGGACTACGTGCCGGGCCACAGCCGTGACATGCTAGTGGGTGCCAATAGTCAGACTACGGCTGTCCAACGTGACACCCACTGGAAGCATGTTGCGGAACATGTCAGTTCATTCGGCCATGAGGTGCGCATGGCGCAAGAGTGCAAAAAGCGTTGGAATGACATCAAACGCAGCACTAAGGCTAAGCATGCCTCTAATTACAACTTGCGGTGGTCCTGCACCAGAGGAGGAAGAGCTCACTCCGCATGAGGCACTCGTTGCAGAGTTCATACCACCTGAATTGGTCGAAGGAGTGGGAGGGATGCTGGACTTTGATGCCCAGTCCAGTGAGTGTTGATGCGTGTTTGTTGAGAACGTGTGTGTTTCACTTGTGGGATGTGTTGTGCATGATTGCCGCTACATGTGACGTGTACATGGTTCTGATGTGTAAGTAATGCAATTCTTCCGTCATGCATGTCTCCTCTGCCTGCATGCGGGGACTCCATGTAGGCATGCTCCCTTGCCCCTCCTCCGCCACTCTGCACCCCAGTTCCACCTTTGCACTGGTGTTCTTCAATCTGGCCAATGTGTACTTCCTTGTTCATGCGTCCTGTGTAGATGCTAACTTCCAGCGTAGAATCTGCCAAACATATGCCGTGTGGTACAGCCTTAGTACTTGATGCAGGGTATCTCACTTGTACTGTGCATAGGTCAGATCTCCCGCAGGGACATGAGTGCCCATTCATGCTCCATGTGCATTGCACGCATGCCCCTATGTGTCCTTGACTGGATGATCACTGTAATACAAGTCCTTGGTTACATACATTGCCTGCCATCTCATCAGCCTTCCCATGTCAACTGTGGCTCAGTCCTGCGTTGCACACATGTTTAGGGTCTGACAATCTGTGTGGCTCACAGGCCTCAGCCTGTTCAATGGCCAATGACTCTGTCCAACTGTTGTTGTGTCTTCTTCACACATGGGCGGAATCCAGAGTTTTCATCATGTGTCCTGCTTACTGTCCCTGCATCATTTGCAGTGTTGTCACTTGAATCACATTCAGCTGTTGATGCCAGTCAACACTGCCTGTCAATACACAGGTGTATGGTCAGCCTTTTGATACCATGCTAGGCATCCCTGCTTTGGTACTGGGGTGGAGGGGTGCTAGGCTTCTAGATATGGTACACATTGAATGAACAATGCACGAAATTAGACATTGCACTGCCTTCACATTTCCTGGCACACACCATGGAGTCCTTGTACATGTAGGTAGTGAGTGGCGTACACATTTTCTGCACTGCATAGACCCACTTCCATGGAAACTGCCACCTTTCAACAGGTCTGATCACAGAAGCAATTCAAAGTTGACCCAGCATGCATGGCAGGTTCTATGTTGTGTGTCACATGTCTGCCTGATGCATTTGCTGTCGGTGTGTGTGTGTGTTGTGTGCTTTTGACGTGTGTAGTGACCTTTTTTCTCTCTATTTTTCAGGTGATGATGCAATGGAGGCGGAGGATGGTGTTGTCATGCCAGACACAGGGTTGTTACCACTACATCAACCCGGCACTAGTGGGGGTCGTGGGGTGGTAGGCCACGAAAACCCCCAAGTGCTACAGTCCATCTTGTCTCTGGCTGCCTATGAGTCCAGCCTTGATGACGACTCTGACGTCCATGTTGAGTTGGATGAGCATCAAGTCCATGTGTCAGGGGTGAGTGATTCTGATGTGGACACTCCTCTGTCTGCGACACCTGCACTGAGGGATCAGACAGTCTTGGTTCCTCCGCCCGTGGTGGATCGGGACGCAGGGTCACCCTCCACACCAGTCACTGATGTGCCTGGGACATCACGTCGACAGGGGTATGTAGTCGTGCAGCCGCGGGCGGTGCCAACACAGCGAGGACCCCCGGTCCTTGGGTCCTGCAGGGGTCAAGCCCGGCAACGCGGTCGCCGTGTGCAACCGCAGTATACTGAGTGGGAGCAAGACATGACTGCCAATTCAGAACGGCAGGGGGCAGCAATGGAAAACATCGCTGAGAGCATGGAGCGTGTGGCCCGATCTGTGCTCCCCCCTGCTAAGCAGGTGCTTCTCCAGCAGAAGGCAGCACGCTCCACGGCCCGCTCGCTCAGGCTGGGCATGGCGGCCTCAGACAGGGCACGCCAGGCTGAAATGTCGTCTCTGCATCAAGCAATTGCTGCTCACACAGATACGCACATGGATGCCCTGAGGGAGGAGTATGCTTCCCTCAGATCCACTCTGGGTGTCCTTATGATGTCCCAGAGGCAGCAGGCAGAGGAGAGGTTTGCACAGCTTGAGCGTACCATCTCGGCTGAGCTACAGGCTTTCCGGGAGGTGCAGCGGTTGTCCAGCCAGGCTTTGCAGGAGGAACTCCGTGTTACACGTGCTTCCTTGCAAGAGGAAGCACGTGTATCACGTGAGGTTCTGCATGCAGACCTACATCACATCGCCACACAGAACCAGGCTCACCCGTCCGGCAGACTCGCTGCCGGCGAGGGGCAAGCTGCGGCTGGGCGTGGCCAGGCTACTGTGCCACGTCCTCCTTTACAGAATGAGCCAGACTCGCATGACCATCTATCTCCCACATGGAGGGGTTTTTTTTGGCTCAGCATCATCGCATGTGGATGTTGAGCAGCACCCTGTACCTCCCCCCTCCTGGGTGCCTCCCCTCCCCCCCGAGTCGTATGTGGCCATTTTTGATTTTTCTTTTAGTTTAGTTAGTTAAGTTTCTGTTTGATAGTTAGTTTAATTAGGTAATGTAGGTTTTCCATAGTTAGTGTAATTAGTTAATAGTTACTATAGTTTAAAATTGCCCGTCTATTGTGCTTTCATGTGACGGTGCGGTGCTTTGTGGCTTTTGAAGGCATCCACTGTCTGTTCCAGCTGGGCCCCTCAGGCTTGTCTTGTGTATGTGTTTGCTGCTTGGGGTCCTTGACTCACATATGCCACTCCTGCCTCCCTTATCCATGGGCTCACAAGGATGGTTCGGTGTCACAAACTTTTACACAAGCGCCTTGGACTGTCATATCTGTGGCATGTCTGGTGCTGTGTGACTTGTGTTTACACCCCTAGTGGGGATGATTTTGGTGTTATTGTCCACTGTTCAGCTTTTGCTAGATGGGGTGTTTCATGATTAATGTGTACATCCATTGCTATGCATTGTGTAGTATGTTTCTTATCTTTACTGTACACGTGCTTGTTGCAATTCATGCTGTAGATAGTGTTACACACTTTGGATGTGAAAGACGGACTGATGGTGTGATTTATGATGTGACTCTCTGACATGGTCAAGTAATGAGATGCCTGAAGAGACACACACAGATTACTTTGAAGCATTAATCATGTGTTTCATGCCCTTTCTGCAGGGGGATGAGCCTCCAGAGCACCTTTGCCAGCAGACATGGCCCATTGGACGACAGAATTCTGGACACGTGTGTTGGTGCCCACATGCACATGTGTGCACAAGCAGAGGCACAGGGATTGCAGACCTACATCCTAGAACTGCTGACCTGTTCCAAGGAACTCCAGGCAAGGTGAGCAGCACAGGGGGGCCACAACACAGCAAAGCTTGCACCAGGCGAGTTGCACATGCAGGCTTAGTCACAGCAAAGAGGGTGAGCTTGGACAAATATTGGTGTTGAAGCACACAATGCAGCTCAGATGTGTTGGTGGACTGATGGCTGTTGATTGTAAGGTTGTCTGGGACACCTGCAGGGGCAGTGGCACATGCCCTCCGGTACACCAAGGTCCATTGAGGCACTTGTATCAACCATGTAGCCTTCCGAGACATGGAAAGGGGCAGCTCACAGGGACATACAGCAAAGGACATACTCGGGTGCAGTGCATTTCATTTCCATGTACTTTATGATAAATGCACTGCCAACTTTGTTTCGGTCATGGTGGTACGCAACTTGCTCTGAAGTCATGGCTTGCTATATGGGTCTGTCTGCTTACCCAGGGAACATTGCATGTTGTGTGAATTGTGACACATTGGTGTTCCATTTGCCACGCACCCACCGGCGACTGACTTACTGCATTGACTGTGTATGACCCGTCACAGGGGTAATGTTATATATGGGTACGAAGCATCTACACCAGATTGTCTGTTTGTAGAGTCGTTTGTTGCTATGGGGCATGTTTGTTGGTGTGTTTTTGTGTAATTGGCACGTACAGGTTGTTGACTGTGGCTCTCTTTGCAGCATTGCAGTGCTCCTGTAACCGGACCTGAGAGTGCGCAGGCAGGAGGCCAGAACTCAAAACCAGAGCTAAGTGTCTTGTTGTTTTTCTTTCAAGCTGCTCTGCATAGGCTTGCTGGGGGGTGCACTAATGCATGGATGTATGTGTGATTCAATTTGGTATGTTTTTTTCCCCCTAATCACCCGGAATCCTATGCAATTTTGAACCCTGTACCCTCTACCTGGTGTTCCTGCTTCCCGTACCTATCCAAGCAACGTTCCCTAACCCTCTTTCCCCGCTGGGGTTGCGGATGCCTGTGTAAGCCCCGAACTTGCAGGCGCCAAAACCCTAGAGGGGGTGGTTGGTTCGTACCACTCCTAAGCCTGGACTACAGAAGGCCATGACAATGATGTCTAAGTTTGTTTGGATTGTGTATGTGTTCATGCAGGTAGTACATTTTCGTGCATTCCCTACTTTCATGTGTCATTCCTCCTCCCCTCTCCTGCCACTCATTCCAGTTATCCAGTGTGCCAACGCCTGTCCCGACTTCATATCCCTGAAACTCCTTCCCCACCAGGGTCTCAGGGGCCTGTGTGAGTTTGACCTTGCAGGCACCCGGGACACGGTGGGGGTGGTTGTTTCGTGACACTCCCGCGCCTGTACACGGGACCTGTGACAGTACACATCCGTTCATGGTGCATCATCCTATGTTATGTACCACACATGGTTCACATCCTGTTGTGACATTGTTTTACTGTGCTACCTTGGTTGTTGCATCATTGCGGTAGTACTTGGCCTTTGTGAGGTACTGCTACGTCAAGTCATCTACTGGAGGGTGTTCGGGTTCGTTTTTATGCCTTGGATTTTGTGATTTTGGAAATGAGTGTGGATTCTGAGGGTGCAGGCACCTTTTTACACACAAGGTGGGAGATGGTGACGAAGGGTAAAGGTGATCCTGTGGCCAGGTGGAATTGAGGGTTGAAGGCTCCATGACCCAGGTGCAGTTGTTCAGTGGGTCATGGTCATTTGTGAGGGAGGGGGGGTTGTTGTTGATAGTTGCCTTGCCCTGCAGTGTGATGGGAACTCTGACATTGTAATGGTGGTATCCTATGTACATGTTGTGTTGTGCTGATCAATGCCTGTTCATGTGTTGTGTTTACCTTTCAGGTGCAAGGGGATAGTTGTGGTTTGACATGCTGGGGTGTACACATAGTGAATGTTCACATGTGATGTGTAGAGAACACTGATGGTCACTTGAGTGCACATCCATATGTTGAGTGCATGTCCTTGCAGACCCACACACTTGCACTCTGATGCACTACATGTACTCCCACCCATGCATATCCATGTGTACACTGTTTGCCTTCTGGTGGCCACTGTGTCCCTGCAGCACATGTTCTGTGACCAGTTATGGATCCTGTACATGCCTAATTTGCATTTTGATGTGGTCTGTCGCTTAGATGTGATGCTCAGGGTGTGCATCACACACAATGGCTGTTCACTGTGATGTGCGCTGAGCAGTGTGTTGCAGGAGTAGGACACAGCACACAGAAGCTGCAGTGTTGATTTTGCAATGCACAATGTGCATGCAGACAGGCATTCATTGTTATGTTACGTCTACAACTCTTGTAATGCATTTGGAAATGACTTATTTTGGGTGGGAGGTTGTTGGTCAGTCATTTCATCTGATTCCACGTCAGGCATCATTGTCTGATGCCCCTGTACATTTTGGACATGGCAATGTGTACCTTATTGTTACTGTGTTGGTGTATGGGTATTGCTTGCCATGTCATGTTGTGGTTTGGGAGGGTTTGAGTGACATAACAGTGATGGCCATGGCCTGTTTTGCAGGTGTGTGTGATGCACACCTTGCATGTCAGGGTCATCCGCTTCTCAGAGCAACTAGCTGGGGGTAGATCTCTCTCCGTGGCAGGGCCCTCCCTCTGGAACAGCCTTCCTGCCTCACTTGAACTTGAGGGGAACCATCTCCGGTTCGGGAAGCACCTCAGGACCTTCCTCTTTGCTTCTGCTTTCTCTCTGCCTCTCCCTTGCGGAATTCTTCACTGGAACTGCACTGGATCTGCAACTGGGCCACTCTCACCGACCTCGGTCCCTGGCCCAGCCACTCTCCACTTGCACTGCCTCCCTGGCAACCCCTGCACTGCGGTACTGTCTCTCTATCCCTACAGCCCCCGCTTCCCAGCACTTGTCTGCACTTACCTTTGAAGTTGCCACCAGCTGACCTATATATTTGTTTTTTGGTCTACTTCCCCTGTACTGCACTCCCCCCTCCCCTTCCCCTTGCACTTTTCCCTTCCCCCTACCCCTGCACCTGCACAATCTAAATGACACCTGGCCTAGTAGTACCGTTGTCTGTCTTCCCTTGTTCCCCCCTCCCTGCCTCATCGCACCTTGAAATACTTGTGTATAGGCCATATCATGTCATATGTCATATGTGTGCCTTTTGGTCACACAGGATAGCTTGTGTTTAAGTAGCTAGGGATGCAGACGATGTGGCACTTCCATGGCAACTATCTCAGGGTGGTAGGGTTGTGACAGTTGACTGTCTCTTTGTCATCATCGATTGTCACCTGGTATGTGCCAGGCCAGTGTGCACTCCGCAGGGGTGGGAGTTTAGGTGACAAATGTGGCCACAAGCTGGGTCCGGGCTTCCTCACCACGTGCCCTGTCCCCTCACATGGGCAGCGCCTGTGCCTGTGGTTGGGGATGTGGGGGCATCACCATGTCCACCGGGACGCCCTGCCGTGTTGCAACATTGTGCAGGACACATGCTGCCACAATGATCCTGCACACTACTAGTGGTGCATAGAGTAGTTGCCCGCCAGAGCAGTCAAGGGAGCGGAAAAGTGACTTGAGCACTCCGAATGTGCGCTCCACTATGGCCCTGGTTGCAATATGGGCGGCGTTGTATCTTACCTGGGGTGGTGTGGTGGGGTTCCGGATTGGCGTCATCATGTGGTTGCTCAGAGGGTAGGCACTGTCCCCTGGGGAGGTGATAATAGTTGAGATTATTAGGGTTTGGGTATTTGTCTGTGCGTGACTTGCATGCATGTGCAAGGGCATTTGTACTCACCTAGGAGCCATGTGTCGCCATGCTGCCCAGCTTCCAGGGCCCGGCTCAGGGCAGACATTCTGTATATGAAACTGTCATGGGTGGAGCCAGGGTAGTTTGCATAGACAGAGGTGATGATTCCCTTTGCATCGCATACCACCTGTACATTGATGGAATGCCAGTGCTTGCGATTTCGGTAGATGTGCTCAGTGGCCCTAGGTGGACGTAGGGCTACATGGGTGCAATCTATGGCACTGAGCACTTTGGGGAAGTGTGCCACCCTGAAAAAATCCAGGACAACGGCCTGCCTTTCTGCGGGTGTTCTGGGCATATATATGTGCCTGCGGACTGAGGGGCGCGCTGTCATGATTGCCAGTACCTGGTGTAGGCAGCGTGACTGCGTGGCCTGTGAGACCCCTCCCCACTATGGCAGTAGTCCGCTGAAATGACCCAGTGGCCAAAAAATGCAGGACATTGAGCACCTTCTCCAAGGGGCTCAATGCTTGGGAGCAAAGGGTGGGGGATGTAAGGTCATCTTCCCACTCCCTGACCAGGTCTAGGATGATGTGGGGTGGAAACCTATACCTGCCATAGACCTGGTCGTCAGGCATCCCAAAAAGGCTTGTCCGTGGTGCGAAATGCTTGCCCTGGCTATTCTCTTCCTCCTGCGGTGTCCCACGATCAGTGCTGCGACAAATGGGGCATTCATCGTAGCTGTATATACGTGTTTGTTGTTTGCGCGCACTTTTGTACTGTGTGCGGGGACGCTTCCGCCTGCCTTCGTGTGGCGGACGCGTTGACGCCTGTGTGCGTCTTTTGCCGTGCGCGGGTTTCCCGCATTCGGATCCATGAATACGGGTTGTTCGCGTGCGTGTGGGCGTTCCGTGTAGTTCCCTGCAGTACTTCCCCAGTTACGCCTTCTTTTTCACGCGTTGTTCCCCATTCCGCGTGTTACGCCCACTGTTCCGCCCACTTTGGTTGTGTGCACCACGCTATGTGCGCTTTTGCTGTGCGCGTAGCGCATGCCGTGTATGCCTGCGTGCGCCATAGCTGGATTGGGCGCACGGACAGTGGGAAGCACGCTCAGCGTCTTCCTTGAATCGCACGCGTGCACGTGCGCTGCGTTTCTCACGCTTGCGCTCCCTTGCGCCTGCTTGCGCATGGATTTTCGGCGCACGATTGTTCCATGAATCGGCCCCTGAATGTCTTAAGAAATTAGCAGGTTTTAATATGTGTCCTTTTTAATGTGGGATGTTGTATTATTTGCAAGTTCTTTTAATTCAGGAGGTTGTTTTTAAACATGCACTTACGATTGTCTATCTTGCGTCCCTACATCATTGAGTTTGTCTTCAATTTTGCACAGAGATCACTTGTATCTCGTAAATGATGTATTTATGGTTCTTGTTTTTGTATGTCATTTTTTACGATGTGCTTTTGTATGTGCTTTTATGGTTTTTTCTATTGTATTTTATAAATGGCATGGTGTATTTTAGGTCCTTGTATTTGCACTTTATTGTTCATGATGTGTTTTATGTATGTGCTGTTATGGCATTTTTTTCCGAAATTAGGCTGGTGAATTGATTGATTGATTGATTGATTGATTGATGTGCTTATCGGTCTTGCCTGAATTTCCTTTGGATTTAGAACCAACCCCCTGCCTTGCTTTGAGCATGGATAGTGTTGATAAGACAAGTTAATACATGTGCACAAATCATTTGTAATCATTCAAACTGGGACAAATTATTGTTTCTCATGATTCTGTTCTTAAATATTCTCTATTAGTCCATGTTAAAATGACGCAACCTGGACTGATTACAGAGTTTGAAAATTAATTTGTGTGAATGCAGTGACAGCCTTACTTCGAGAAACCTTAGTAAAAGATTCTTTAGTCATTCACTAGAGACAATTCTGGAACTACGCTGTGTTGGCACACAGGAGCATTCTTGCATATTTGGCAAATTGTATTCAGATGGCTGAACAATTAGGGAGCTTGCAGTTACGACCGTATTTAGAGGAGTTGTAATCGGAGTATCTTTAAGCACTCTTTTAGAAAACACTGGCTAGAAAAAGGGGTTGGGCCACACGTATTGTGTTCATTTATTTCCAAACAATCCCCTTAATTTAATGCCTCATTATATAATGAAATGATCCCAGATGCATCAGGAGACGCTTGTATGGAATTGTGTGATTATCATTTGCAAAAGACCACCAAGCAAATACCACAAATGCCAACCAAACACAGATACCCATATTGCCCCATAATATTTGATCTTTTACATGACTGGCATCCTTTTTATGTCAAGCCTAAAAGAGTACCTTATTTATCAGACGATCTTGCTCTTACCTTACACCCTTTCTTACGGCTGGAGCATCTGCCATAAATATAGTACTCTCAGAATTACAGTTCGGAAATGTATTCATAAAACCCTACAGTGTTCCTTGTTAATCTGAGATTTTCTTATGGTATGCGACTCTTTCTTTTGGTCACATCTGCAAAGATAAGGCTCTTGTTTGTCTTTCTTTATTACTTCTCCTCCTCAAGTTCTTTGAGATCACTGTTGAGTTTCATCAATCATTTCCATCCAGTTTTCAAAGTAATTGGCACAGCCAGACGATTCCTCCACATGGAGCAAGCTACGATTAGACACCACTGGCATATATCTAGTCTAAGAATTTATACCCCTATCACCAAAGCTCCATCTTGATTAGAATCGGATTTTCCATTAGCCCCACAAATTGCCCCATTACAATGTCAAAGCGGTTAAACCCCCCAATATCTTAGGTATCCTTCAAAGTACAGATGTTCGAAAGCTTAACTAGGATTGTAGAGACTTCATTTTTATAGATATAAATGTTGCTAAATGCGCAAAACTCCCATTATCATCTTAAAGGGAGTGGTTGTGAGAGGGTGCAAAAATTAGGAACACTTAAACATAACATACCACGGCATCCCTCTGTGGACTGCCACAGACAGCCCTACCCTTTCTTCTGGGAGGCCCCTGCACGCTGCTATCAAACTCATTATGAGCTCCGGGTGGCTCGTATGCAGTCAGGAACAGTATGGCAGAGAGGAGCAAGCTCTCCCTTGGGTCCTTGCTTACACCTCCCGAAATCAATACAGCAGGGTTCAAGGTCCTGCATCTTTTGTATCAAGCCCTTATGTAATCAGTACATGGATCCAAGAGAGGGAGGTGGGTTCTCCCCTGGGTCCTTGCTGCCTCGTTCAAACAACTGTATGACAGATTCCAGGGCCTTCTCATTGTGGGTTGCCATCAGATTTGGTCGCCATACGAGTTTGGGACCTTACAAATGTATCCAAAACTCATGCATATGTAGTCAGGAAAGGGGTACAGTATTTTTGCTGTTAATGTACAAATGGCAGTCAAGGTGGAGTATATATTTGTGTTTGAGGGTTTCACTTGGTGGGTACTATTTATACATGCTTCATCTGTTTCTTTTGGTGTTATTTGCGAGGTTTGACTGCTTTTTCTTCATGCAATGTGATTGATGTCATATTGTAGATAGCTAGAATTAGAGGCCAAGCAAGGTGGGTGTCATCTGTTGGTGGGGGAGTCCAGGGTTATATGCCTATCAACCATCCCCAATATCCTTGTGTGTTGACGGCATGAGTGCACATGCCATAGGTGTATAATCTTGCATGGGGTTCATTTTCAAGTGTTCAGATTGTGCCTGTAAAAAGTTGTTCGGGCTGCTTAGGTGCAAAGTGTGTCCATTGTTTCATCTAAAGAAGTTTTGTGCTAAGCAGAAAATTGGGGCACAAGACTTACAAGACTAAATTCCACATTTTAGGCCGTGATTTGTTTCAGGTGTTAATAATGTGGTAGAACCACTAGGTGGAATATTTCCAGCATGTGCTTATATTGTTTAGGAACCTTTTTAAACAGACAGTTTAGTCAAGAACAGATAAATCTCATGTTCCAGTTTGTCCCTAGTGATTGCGGGGTACGTGTATTCCGGGGGTACGTGTAAAGTTTTACACGTGATAGGCCTGGCGCGAGCAGGGTATGTGTATTCCGGGGGTGCGTGTGATGTTTTACATGCGATAGGCCTGGCGCGAGCTGGGTATGTGTATTCTGGGGGTGCGTGTGAAGTTTTACACGCGATAGGCCTGGCGCAAGCAGGGTACGTGTATTCTGGGGGTGCGTGTGGTTTTTTACATGCACATGGGCTACAGGGGTCGCTTATCTCTTTTTCTTGCTTTTTTGGGATGCCTGAGCGTTGCGTGACACGTCATTTCTCCTAGGGGGCCACAGAATAGGACATTCATTGTAGCTGAATATACTATTTGTTGTTTGCGCGCACTTTTGAAATGCGCAGGGACGCTACCGCGTGCCTTCATGTGGCGGATGTGTTTAGGCCTGTGCGTGTCTTTGGCCGTGCGCAGGTTTCTCCTATTCGATTCCATGAATACGTGAGGTTCGCATGCATGTGGGCGTTCCGTGTACGTCCCAGAAGTACTTCCCCAGTTATGCCCTTATTTTCATGCATTGTTCCCCATCCGCACATTCTGCCCCGTGTTCCGCCCCCTTTTTGGTGTGTGCGCTAACGTTGTGCGCTTTCGCTGTGCATGTCACACATGGCGTTCTGGATGTTGCAATGACGTGTGCGCCCGTGTGCACCACGCACGGATTTGGCGCACATCCCAGGGAAAACACCCGCAGCCCTTCCATGAATCGCACGTGTGCGCAAGCGTTTGCTTTTTCACGCTTGCGCCACGATTTGCGGCACACATTTGTTCCATGAATCGGACCCTAAATGGCTTAACCAAGATCACAAACTTTGGTTAAGTGGAAAAGCAGGGATTTGAGCACAGTCTAATTAACAGGGACCTAAAATATCTCCTATGCTTTTTCTACTGTATTTTACAGAATTCAATATTCCCAACAAAATAAACTGCTGATTGTCATTGCTTGACATAGACTTGCAGATTGTTGGTCATCGGGTAGCCAAGTGGTCAATGTTTGGGGGCTCAGTGTGTAGCATCTGTTGCCCATTCATTAAGATGTGTCTGTCTTTTGTAGCTAAAAACACAATTTTAACAGGCAAGATACCAGGATTAGACCCTGGAAACTGGGCTTAAACTTTTCACTCACATCCAAAATGTTCATATAAGCACAGACCAATGATTCTGCCAGAGTGTGTTTTTTATATGTTTTATTTACGAAACTATACATTTAATCTTATTTAGCCTATAAATAATTCCAACAAGATGTCTAAACAAAAATGGCAGTTGGTGAATATTTAAGGGTAGTGATGCGTAAATGTTTCCACTCACCGTACTGAGTGAGCTAGCATAAAGAAGAACCAAAATGAACTCAGTGTTATTCGGAGGTTTTTCCATCTCACAAATGTTTGAAAATAATAGGTGGAAATGGTGATTTCTACGGCACAAAATTGTGTAAAAAGTAAATGAATGCATAATGAGTTACTCTGCCAGGGCCCAACCACGCACAGTAGCGTTTTGCAAACTATTATCATTCTAGTTGAGTCCAAGGAAAATAACTTTCTGAACAATCTATGCCAGCACTGCGACTGTAAGATACATTTTCTTGATACTTGTGCACCATGAGGCTGTCGCATGGCACATGACAGCATTGTCACTTCATAACAGACTTTCATCCTGCTTTTGCCAAGAGAAATGTCTGATGCCTCTCTCAACAATATTTACCAGCATTGCCACTGTAAAATACATTTTCCTCATGCTTGAGTCCTGTCTCAAAAGATATGACTATACCTCCTCCCATTTATGCTTGTGATGCTCCAAGAAAATCGTGTGGTCTGTTACAGGAATATATTTCAATGCTTGTCCCTTTTAGGCTGATTGTGGCCAACCCAAGTCATGGGGCTTTCCTCATTAATATATGTCAACATTGCCACTATAAAGTGCATATGTCTGCTGCTTGTGACCACAGAAAATCAGGAGGCTTATCTCAACAATGTACACCAGCAATGCCACCATAAAACACATTAAAACATATTTTCATGATGATAGTGCTCAAAGGAAATCACAAGGCCTGGCTCAGCAATAAATGCCAGTGATGCCCCCTTTCATGCAGATTGCGTTACAAGAAAATCTTTTAACCAATCTGTCCAAAGAATGCCAGAACTTCCACACTTTCAAGCTGCTTTTGCCAAAATACAATTATGAGGCTTGTCTCAAAAATATATTCCAGCACTGTCCCATTCACACATGCTTATGTTGCTTGTTCCCGAAATATCATCTAACTTGTTTCAACAATGTATTCCAGCATTTCTTCTGTAAAATATATATGTGTACTGGTTGTACCCAAAGAAAATAAAGATGCCCATCCCACCAATACATGCCATGCCTAGCCACATTTCATACAGGCTGTGCCCAAAGAAAATCATGTGGCCTGTCTCAGTAATATATACCAGAGCTACCCCATTTCATACTGTTTGTACCCAATGGAGATCTTGAGGCTTGCATCAACAGTATATGCCAGTAATACTCAATTGTCATTCTAGTTTGTCCCAAAGAAAATCATACATGCCGTCATTGCCACGTTAATGTTAGTTGTGCCCAAAGAAAATGTGGTCTATCTTAGCAATATATGCCAGCACAGGCACCTCTCCATGCTGGTTGTGCCGATAGAAAATCATGAGGCTTTTATTAACAGTATATGGTGGTGCTGCCCTCTATCATAATGACTGTGCCCAAATAAAATCATGAGACTTGTCCCAACAATATATGCCCTCACTGCCACTATAAAATACATATTCATATTGGTTGTGCCCAAAGAAATTCCCACGGTCTTACTCTGCAATGTATTCCAATGATATCCCCGTTTCATACTGGTTGTGCCCAAAGAAAAGTATAATGCTTGACTCATCAGTATATGTCAGTGCAGCACAGGTTTCATGTTGGATGTACCTGATGAACAGCATGGGGCTTATTTCAACAATATATGGCATCCTTACAAGTGTACAGAACATTTTCATGGTGCTTCTATATGGTCATATACATAGCGGAGCCCCCACACTCCCTTTCATGCTGGTTATACCCACAGGAAGTAATGATGGTTGTTTTACAAATATGTCTGCATCTTCATTCTGCTTGTACATAAAGACACCCATGATGCATGTATCAATAATATATTGCTGGTCTTTCATTCTGGGTGTGCCCGATCACGTGGCCTGTGTCAGCAATACATGCAAGGAGAGACAGCTGTTTCATGCTGGTTTCACTCAAAGTAGATAATGAGATTTGTTTCATGGATATATGCAAGTATTGCTCCCCTTTCACGCTGGCTGTGCAAAAACAAAATCATGATGCTTGTCTCAAGGCTATAAACAAAACTATTGCCATTGTGTGACTAATTTCCGTGCAGCTTGCGCCCACATAAATCTCCAGGCCTATTTTAACCATATATCCCTGCAATGCCACAATGTCATTCTAGTTGTGCCTAAGGAAACTCATGGGACCTGTCTCAGCAATGTATGCAAGCACTGCCCCTTTTGTGCTGGTTATGCCTAAGTAAAAGTATGAGGCTTGACTCAACGGTATATACCATTGATGCCCCATTTCATGTTGGTTTTGCCCAAACAAAATGAGACTAATTATGTTATGTGTCTCCATTTCAAAAGTTCATATTTACCAAAATGGTCACTTGGCACTGATTTGTCCTCCCTAAGTATGCCATAGTCAAATGCCATGCTAACAGCCAAAGCATTTACGGAAAACGTGAGTTTTAAGGTTAGATTCAAATACTAAAAAGGGTGGACTTTGTCTGGGCTCAAAATGCAAGGAATTCCCGGAATTCCAGAGACAAGGAGTAGGAATGCTAAATGATCTCTCTCCAGTTCTCAGTTTATTCTATTTTGGATGAGACATACAGAGTTTATAGAGCAACAACACAACCACACAGCGCTGTAGAAACACAAGGTGTGTGTCTTGGTGACGTTTTGTTCTTAGCAGCAAAGCCTGACACGTGTTTCCACCTCCCAGTCTTTTTCATGGGCTGAGATGGCTTCATTGATATACAGTTAAAAAAACAAAATCATTGCGAGATAAGTACCCAACAATTGGTAAACCCCACAGGTCATTGGTGGACCCCATCCCACCCCCATTACACAGATGGGGCAAACAATGAATTGCACAGCTGTGCATAACCATGGCATACATGTATGCAGTGTATCATTGTTAACAATCAATTCATGTAAATGTTTTTGGGCCCAAACATTGGGGTAAACAACCACAGGGAAATTCATCACAACATATCAATCATAACCGAATTCATATTAGAAGCGAGAAGAAAGAGCGAAACAAAACAGAACAAAAAATAAGGAGAAACAATTTTCAGTAGTTGCCACACTACCACCTACTATTGTCCCAACTAGCTCAATGCCACATTACTTAACAAAAACATCCGCCATCTTAAACATCAATGGACAACAGGTGCACAACATGCAGCCCATCTCCCCACACGATTTACTGCACAGGTGTAGGTTATTACACATCTAACAACATCCTCGTGTACAAGACCACCAAGTGGACCATTAAAGTGGAGAGACCCATGATTACAGAGTACTTGTTGCATGGGTTACAGAGTTTATAGGTAGATCATATGTCCTGCTTGGGGTACAGCGGCATAGATTATTACGAATGAAAATGGGTCCTCGACCAGTGAATGCACCAAGAGCCATAAACAATACTCTGAATTCCTCTCTGGCTGAGACAGGGAGCTAGTGCAGAGCTTAAAGGAACGGTGTAAGATGGTCCCTATAGTTAAAGCTTTTTTATAGTGTGTGCTGCTTCATTTCATTTTGAGGGCACTGGAGATGTTGTACCAGCCTAGCTGGTAAACTGAGATACAGACAGAAGGCATGATCAATTCAGGATAAGACAAGTGCTATGAGTGCTGAGATTAACTGTTCTCGTTCCAATACATGGAGAACTGGTTTCAGTGTTCTTAAATGCCAGAAACCTTTTTGAACTACAACCAAGATCTGTTGGGCCATAGATAGATCTGTGCCCAAGATTACGCCACACATTTTCACATATACTGCTGCTAAGCTTCCTGGGCCAAAAAGAAGAAGCCAAGAAATGTGGGTGAGAATCTTTGATTTTGTGGGATTCATTCTGAGTAAACAGTTATTCATCCAGATGTTGGTAGCCGACACACAGAAGTAAAAAGATGTTGGTGTAGCGGTTTGGTGCGATAGTTTTATAATAAGCTGAGAGTTGCAGGCATAATTAAACAAATCAAATCCATGCTCTTTGACTAAATACAGGAGGGAGAATGTAAAAATTGAATGGAAGGAAGAAACAGTTCACCCCTAAGGGACTCTACAGTGGACTGGGATGAAATCCGATGTAAACGGGATAAGCTGATGACTGAGGTGCACTCACTCAAAAAGAATGTATCCAGTCCAAAGTTAAAAGCACAACCCTGCTTGCCCACACTCTTAATTATTGCAGTCAAATTGAAGGATCAACAATATTATATTAAATGTTGCTGATATATCAAGGAGGACCATGGGAATAGTATTACCTAAGTTCACCTGGCAGCTGAGATAGTCCTGGACAGAGAGCAGAACTGATTCCATTCCTCTACTTGGGTGAAAGCATGCCTGGAGTTAATCTAGCAGGTCATCTGATTCCACGTATGTTTGGAGTGTGTCTCAACAATATATCCCAGCATTGTCACTGTAAAACATATGCTCATACTGCCTGTGCCTTAAGATAAGCATGGACTTGTCTCAATACCACATGTAAGCTATGCCACTTTAAAACTCATATTCATGCTGCTTGTGACCAAAGAAAATAAAGAGAATTGTATACTATCAACAATTTTTGCCAGCATTTGTCTCCTTTCATATTGGTTGTGCCCAAAGAATATCATGAGTCCTGTATGAACAATATGTGCCAACAATGCCACCGTAAAACACATTTTCAGGTTGCTTGTGAACAAAGAAAATTATGAGATCTGACTCACAACTCACATTTTATGGCAGTATTCCCACTGTAAAATAAATGTATGTGCTGCTTGCGCCCAAAGAAAATCACATGTCCTGCACCAACAAAAAATCACCACGGTACGTCCCTTTCATGCAGGTTATGCCCAAAGCAAATCATGTGGGCTGTCTCAGGAATATATGCCCACGCTGCCCCCCTTTTGTGCTTGTTGTGCCTAAACAGAGTCATATATGTCAGAATTGCAGCTATAAAGAATATGTTCCTGATGCTTTTAGCAAAAGGAAATCACAAGGCTTATCTCAACAATATGCACTGGCTTTGTCACTGTAAAACATATTTTCATGCTGCTAGTGCCCAAGAAAAATCACAAATAAATGCTAGTGGTGCTTCCATTTCAAGCTGATTGAGCCCAAATAAGATCAGTTCACATATCTCAGCAATATATGCCATACTGCTTGGGCCCTATGAAAATGATGGGTCTTGTCTCTGCAACATATGCCAGCAGTGACTCTGTAAAGCACATGTTCATGTTGCTTGGGCCCCAAAGAAAACGTGTGCTTGTCTCAACAATGTATTCCCGCAATGCCACTGTCTAACACATGCTCATGCTGCTTGTGCCCAAAGAAAATCAAGAGCCCTGTCTCAACAATGTATGCAAGTGTTTGACCCATTTTATCCTGTTTGGTTTCATAGACGATCATGTGGCCTTTCTCACTAATATATGCTAGCACTGCCCCCTTTAATACTGGATGTGCCCAAAGAAAATCTTAAGACTTGTCTCAACAATATAACCCAATGCTGCTCCACATTCCTACAAGCTGGGCACAAAGGAAATCATATATGCCCTCATTGCCACTTTCATGCTGGTTATGCTCACAGAAAATCATGTGGTCTCTCTAAGTAATATAGGCAGTGCTTCCCCTTTTTCAAGTTGGTTGTGCCCAAACAAATAACAAATCTTGCCCTAACAATATATTCCAGCAATTTCATTGTAATATAAATGTTTGATGATCATGATGGCTCTGCCCCAAGAAAATGATACTTGCACACAAAGAAAATCAAGAGGCTTATCTCAACAATATAACAATATATGCTAGCAATGCCACTGTAAAACTCCTTTTCGTGCTGTGTGTGGAAAAGAAAATCAAGAAGCTTATCTATTATCAACATTTTTTGCCATCATTGGCCCCCTCTCATGCTGATTGTGCCTAAAGAAAATATCAAGAGGCCTGTATTAACAATATACAGCACCTCGACAGACCTCTAGTACTCGTTGTGCCCAAAGACAATGATGAAGCCTGTCTCAGCAATATATGCCAAAGATACCCTTTCATTTTGGCTTTGCCCAAAGAAAATCTTGAAACATGTCTCAATAATTTATGCCAGCATTGACCCTGTAAAACACATTTTTATGATGCTTATCTCAGTTCCACCCCATGTTGCTCTTCCTGCCCCTGTTTGCCCCAGATCTTCTTCCCTACACAAAGCCTGCCCCACATTGTGCTACCTGCTCATATTCCTCACTATGTGGCTTCCTATGCCAGCATTCATCCATATGCGGATGTCAGCGCCCAACTGTCCCAGTGCAGCTCTCAGTGTTGTAACAAAGTCTGTGTCCTCTCCTCAATCCAGAATCAGAATCTAGGGTGATTGAATATAGAGAACAAAGGGAACTGCAAATCCCTGTTCATTTCATTGGGACTAGCTTTGCTGTTCCTTGGATACAAGAGGCAAGATACCCCAGAACCGAGTGAGCCCACCAGAGAGCCACATCTGGGCAACTCCCTCATTCAATACAGTACCTCTAACACAGTCACCTGTGAAAAAGAACTGGCGAAAGTTATCCCCTTCTTATTTATCAGTAATGCTTGCATACAACAACACTTACATTGCCTTTTAAAGCAAGCGGGGAACACAAATCTAAATTTCCAGGAAAGGAGTCTAAGAAAGGCACCAGAAATCTAAATAAACACAGCAACACCTTTTACCCAGAAAGAGCCGGGAAGACCAGAGGTGAAGGAAAATACAATTGACAGACACACAAAAGCTTTGAGCATGTGATCTGAATTCAAAATGGCCACCAGGATTTTTAAAGACTTCTTTGCCCAGTATGGAATTCTAAAGCCATATGGTCAATGTGATTGTGGTCACTGAACCTGTGACTGCCTACCCAATCAGGAAGTCACAAGCTGACCCACGCTCTATATAAAGGACAGTTCCAAGAGCCAAGGTGAAGGGAAGCAGGAGTGAAGACGATGGTTGGAGGAGCGCAGCAACATGGAGAGCAGAAGACTCAGAGAGAGCTGAAAGGCAGGAGGGAGCTGAGAGGCCTGAGAGTGCAGAGAGGCCAGATAGAGTAGAGGTGCTTGAAAAAGGTGGGGTTCCCAAGAAATCCGAGAGGTCGGAGACAGCAGTTGCCCAAGACAGCTGAGGGGCCTGAGACAGTTGGGGTCATGAGACAGCTGAAGGACCTGAGGAGGCTGAGGGGTGTGATAAAGCTGATGGACTGAAAGAACTAAGTGGCCTGACAGAGCTGAAAGGATTGCTAGAGTTAAGGAACCAAGGAGAGCTGTAGGCTCTAAGAGAGTTGAAGGGACCAGAATGGCTAGGAGGACGAAGAAGGTTGAGAGGACAGGAGGAACCTAAGATCCAAAATGCAACCTGGAAAAGCAGAAGAGGCAGGGGAACATAAGAGAAACTCCTAAGCTGAGCTGAAGAACCTGTACTAGCTGTGTGACTCAGAGGGTTGCACAGTCTGGCAGAGAAACGGACGCCATATCCCTGGCTGCACTGTGAACTTGGCATTATATCCCTTAGATGTGAACTGTGCTATATATCTCTTAAAATTAAGCTAGGCACACCAACTGTTAGAAGAGAGCTAGCCACCAGATCCTCTATAGCTAGACTGTGCACTTTATACCATAAAGGTGGCATGTGCACTAAAGCCATTAGAAGTAAGCCGGACACCATATCCCTTCTGTAGATAGACTGGGCTTGCGAGAGGGAAGAAGTGAGCCAGCCCTCTGCCCCGGGGTGGATTGCAATAGAGAGCTGGGTGCTATATCCCTGAGACTGTCTTTGAGAGGCAAGATGTATGCTGGGCACTATATCGCAGAGACTGTTTCAGAGGTCAGGCACCCACTCGGTGGGTGCTGGCAAGAAGTTCAAACCTAGTACCGTTAAGCTTCTAGGAATTTGTCAGTGAGCAATTTCTATTGTGGGACAGGCAAATGATATCTGAGTGAAGAAAGGGAATGTGTTGAACGAGGGCTCTTGCCTGCCTAATGATTATGTTGAATGTCACTGTGATCTTGACTATTGCTCATGCCTATGCTTGATTATATTGATTTGGCTTGTGTTCCTTTGTGTGAATATAGCACAATGATTAATTCATGTACGAAAATACAAATGGCGCTACACAGTTGTAAAATATTAGATATGTTTACATATTTTAAATGAATTCATAACCTTCAGATGTATTCAACTGCTGACAAGTCTTTCACCCTTAGAAATGCTCTGAAAGACAGGAAGCATACTGGGCGCTGCATTCCAGATGTATGTTAGGCACTATAACCCTAAAACTTTGCAATAGAATAAGATCCAGAGGTAGAAAGGTATCTTGAACAAAGACCCACAGCTGAAGAGAGTGAGATCCTGATCAATGCCGTCTGCGCTACAGGAATTTAAAGGGACAAAGACCTACATCGAAAGCAGCAACCTTCCCGACACACAGGCTACCTGTGTTCTGAGCTGAGAGAAGGAAAGGGCACGTGGTATGCGGCAACCCCACAGAGACATAAAATCACTGGCGGTGTACCCCTTAGACCATGAGCGACTAAAACCATGGACACCAGTACCTCCCTCCAGGAAATGTATACTTGGGGCAGAAATAACAAAGCCCCCGACCATAAACGGAGACTTTTCACCTGTGGGACCACAATTGTTGTCATGTGGTTGATCCATGCAGCAAAGGTGGGTGGGGCTTACCCCTATTAATAACATAAAACACAGACTGAGTGGGGAAGACAAGTTCAGATTGGCCAGGGGGCATAGAACCAACCCAGGAAGGGGGAGGGATATAAAGAGGGGTCACAAGAAGTAGGAAGTGTGGGATTTTTTGGATGAGGTCAGAGGAGGTGGGAGTGGTGGACCAAGAGACCAGGTGGAAGGAAGAAGCAGCGGATTGTGGAGGTGAATTCTGTGGTATTGCATAGTGAGTGGAGTGGCACTGCAGTGTAAGTTTGTGTATTAGTGTAGCAAGTGAGCTTTGGTTGGATAGCTTAAAGAGTGACTGCGAAGTGTATGGTGCTGAGCGGAATAAGGGTGATTAAGTAGTAGTGGGGAGGGGGAGAAGTAGTGGAGAGGTGGGAGTAGCAGTAGTGTGGTAGTATTGTGGAGGAGGAAGTAGTAATGTGGAGGAGGGAGTGGTAGTGTAAAGGAGGGAGTAGGGAAATACATATGAGGGAGTGGTAAGATCAGAGAAGATGTAGTGGCATCTGAGTGTGTGGGTGAAGACCAGAAGGAGTGAGGTATGAGGTGCAGAGGAGTGGTCGGTGGAGCGAATTGTGGTGGTAGAAGTTGGGGTGACAGAGGAAAAGACCAGGGAGGAGAGGGACAGAGGTGTGTAAACATGAAAGAGGGTGGATTGACTGAAGCCTGGTATCTGTAAGGCACATTTTCCACATCCCCTTTAGATCATTAACACCTGGATAGAGTAGGAAGAGTTTTAGGAAGTCCCCGAGAGATGTTAGATAGTTAAGGCACCTAATCGCTATCTACGAGAGGGAGAGAGGGGGGAGAGAGAGAGAGAGAGATGGGGAGGAAAGACCATAGGGTCCACTGAAAAGTCAATAATAACCCTTAACCCATCTCTGAGTCTTGGAGTCTTGGAGGAATTGTTATGCCATCTGTGACAGATACTAACGTCTTTAAAATATACTTCTGTGTCATGTGTTCTGCTATATATACCACAGAGCTCTGATCTGGCCCAATGTTGCTCTCAGTGCCCAATCCTACCCCCATGTCACTCAGTGCACATTTCAGCCACCATGTTGTTCCCAGTGCCCAGTTCTACCACAAAACTAAACTCACTGACCCTTTCTGCCCCTCTGTGGCTTTCAGTACCTATGCTCTGCCCCAGTGTCAATCTCAGTGGCCAAGTACTGCCCCCATGGCACTGTTAATGCCCGTGCCCTTCCGCCCTGGGGTTCAGCATTCCTGGTTCTACCATGCTGCCACAGTGTGGCACTCTCACCTACATGTCGTTCTTTGTGCTTAGCTCTTCCCTTGTTTGGCTCTCAGTGCCCAGTGTGTCCTTATCTAGCTCAAGGTCCCTAGCTTCTGCCTCAGTGTTGCCCATAATTCCAAGACAAAGTTCTTCCTGTATTTGGCTCTCGCAGCCACAATTCTGCCTCAATGGCATTCTCGATACTTATTTCTGGCCACATGTGTCTCCCAGTGGCTGGTTCTGTCCCAATGTCACTCTCAGTGTCACAGTTCTGCTCCTATGTGACGTTTGTTTTGTGGCCCCTTCTGCCTTAATGTGGCCCTCAAAGTCTATCTTGTGTACTTATTTTGGTCTCAATACAGAGGATCTGCCCCATGTATTGTAGTTATTGCTGCCTCAAAACTGTCCCATGTCCTCCTCTTGAATCTCCCTACACCATGCCACTCCACAAAAATGCACACACGGGAACATAAAACCTTTTGAAATGTACCTTTTCTCTGCAAGATCCCGGTCGAAACTCCTCTTCAACCCAAAAACAGGAAGCAGGGAGAGACAGTTTTCGGCCTTCGGTTCTACCTCTGTGTGGTCCATAAGATGCCAAGAGACTGCCAAAATAGATGCCTTGATGGCCTGCTATGGGTCAGGCCTCCCTAGTACCTATAGGGGCAAATGCCGTGCTGGCCTCCGTGTGGGAGGGCTCTCTGTCACACATCTGGGCTTTGAGCGCCTCTTTTGCGGCAGGCACCACTAGGATGGAATGCTCATGCAGAGTGCGCCCCATCAGGCTTCCCAGTCTGGAACATTCTGAATGATAAGCAGTGGCAGGCCTTTCATAATAGGAGACTACTGCCCTATCATCCAGTGTGGCAGGCCGCAAATGTACATGCGTGTTCTTACAGAGCCCCACATACTAAATCTAACTAGACAACAGAACAGGAGAATGTAGGCGCCTCTGTTTCCTGAATATGAATGCATAACACTCGTCCCCACTAATCATAAAACACTTCACTGGTCAGTCTGCGACAAACTCCAAGCCATCACAGCCGACCAGGCAACAATGACAACTCATGGGTCCAGGGTCCTAGCTTCCACCAATGCAAGGGCATAATTTTAGGGGGGGGGGCAGGGGTGTTTGTGCCCCTCAACTTTCATAGCACACCATGTTGTCCCCATTCATTTAGCTGGGGCACCTTTTCTTCAGATGTCAAGTCCCCCTCAACATTTTCAGCAAAGTTACTCCACTGCACCAATGCAACTTCTGCCTTCCAGACGAGAGCTCGAAATTTACTTTACAGCCGTCATGCTGTTCCCAGTGCCCAGTTCTACCACAAAGCTTCAATGATTAGTCGCCATTAGACAATGTGGAGCAAAGCGTTACAACAAAAGAAGATGGCCAGACAGTAGTGTGCAGAGTTCCGGGGGTAGACATTAAGAGCAGGATGCTTGAGTCCGCGACAATGGGCTTTCTTCCATATCAGTGGCAGTGATGATAAGCAGGCATCACAGCTCACCAGGCTTTTGTTGCCTGGTTAGCTGTGATGGCTTGGAGTTTGTAGCAGACTGACCAGTGAAGTGTTTTATGATTAGTGGGGACGAGTGTTATGCATTCATATTCAGGAAGCAGGCTTTGCAAAGTAGTAAATATTGATTCAGTGGTGCCAAATGGTGGAAGCTGTGATATTGGTACTGGTTGAAAGCTGTGAGGCCTTAGAAACAAGATGCGTCGTCTGCGAGAAACGTATGACAGCAGGCACCAGGTCACTGCAAAAAATGACCAAACCGCTCCTTTTTCGTTTTTGGCGGGTTTCTTTTGACGCGAATGAGGTTTGCCTGCGTTTTATGGCGTGTTTTTTTCTACATTCAAAGGTTGCAGGTGGTGCGGTTTCCTGTGAGACGGCGCGGCGCGCGCACACACACCAGAGAGGCAGATTTGACAGCGTTGGTTTTCAAGTCTTGCATAAGGCAGAGATCAGCAGAGTTCATATTACAATGGATGTGCGGGTGAATGGTCAAGGCATGGCTGTCTGATTGTTATGACTCACTGGGTGACCTTACCATCTGCCGGTGCCACCGCCGGCAGTCGCAGGCGGCTTTGCGTTGGCAAGCAACTCAGCATTCGGAGCAATTACCAAACACAAAGAGAGGCACCGCTCACCAGGCTCCAGACGGACTGCTTAGCTAACGCAAACAGTTGTCCGGGCAGCAAAATAAATTGCGGAGAGTATTTTAATCCATCAGTTTATTAAGACAAATAATCATTTTGGCCAGTCAGGGCCTCTTCAGTAAGAAATAATGCTGTCTATGATCACACATGCAACCTAATGTACCAGGAGAAGTCCTCCCCACCAAAAAAGTGTCACCTGCTCTAATTGATGAAAAATGAAGTTCTCAATATTTCACGTCACATTTGAATACGGAAAAATGAAATAGTACAGTGATTCATTTACAGTCCAAACGGTACCGTGGTCGGAATGTGTTACATTAGCTGATGCCAACATGAGGAATACCTGGTGACTGGCGATGTGACCTCTGCCCCGTCGTGATACCCCGCCCCCATCTCGAAGAGGTATTTCATTCAGTAAAGAGGTGGCCAAGCCCCAGACCTCACAGGCAGGCCTGAGACAGAGCAGGGAGAAGGTTTCTAACTCCGGCGATTCAGAGTTCAGTCTATTTTCCTTTGCATTATATCAGCAGGCGTGAACTCACCTTCCTATAAATAGGGTGAACTCTTGCAGTGTAGAAATCCCGTTTGGGGTACGGTAGTAGGTCGTGTAGTAAAAAAAGAACATATTGTTATCTATGGTAGGATAGCCGCCTGGCCTCAATGTCTCACACACCCCACTCCATATCAGCATATGCCGACTATATAAGAACTGGACACATGAAACTTCTTGTCTCAACATGGTCATGGATTGATCTGTTATCTTAACATTAATGCATTAACATTCATTGCATATCATGCAATAAAAGGTGTGCAGGGGACGGGAGTGTCCGATACTTTTCGGACACCATCATGTTGTTTTACGTTGTTCCAACTCCGTGTCAGGGTTGTGTTACCTCCTCTGCACCCAAGTTTGTCATCAATTGATTCTCACATTTACTCAAAATTGAGATCCATAAGGAGTGCATCTATGCAAATTGGACATGTTGTCCCTCATCGAAGCCTAGATGGCCCTATCAGAAGCTCAACCTTACAAAGACCAAATGTAGTCTCCTAGAAAACCCCACTTAGCACGTCCAAGAGGCATTGCCAAGAATATAGGAGCAGTGAGGATGTCCATGCCACCGATAATATCCTGCATTGCTCCTGTTTCCAGCACCTCTGGCAGGCCAGAAACAGGTGCTAGGCCCTGTGGACCTGGGAGGCACCCACATGATGCATTTTACAGCTCGATCTGCAGTGGAAAAGCAGAGATTTGGACCCATCAGACTTATGGGCACCATCTTGGATCTGTGACCTCTGGAGGCCCATGTAAGGAGCGCAGAGACAGACCGCCTCACCAGCCAAGGGGTGCAGTGGATGAAATGGTGATGGATCCTTGCACTTTTGCCTGGGATCGTGCACCTAGAGCAGTAGGGGTTCAGAGACAGTTTTGGGCTGCGAGGTGAGGATCACGCTGGGCCAGCTTGGTTGCATGTTCAACCAGGGCCCATTATTTTTGGGAGATCTGGGTGATGGTGGAGTGCAGTGCTGTATGCTGTGCCTAGGGAGCTGGGGATGCCATGTGCTTTGACTGACTGCCATACCAGCGCATGGGCCCTGAGGTTGTGCTGGCTCAGCGCTACTCCGGTGGGAGCTGAGGAAGGGGCCTTGGGTGAGCTGAGATCGGTGCAGGGGGAGTACTGCACACTCACCATGCGCAAGGGGCAGCAACAGCAGCAAACGCTTGACCAATGCATTGGTGATAAAAGCTGGCAATCCAAACAGGCACAGCAATCGGGTGATGGGGATGCAGTGACAGAAAGCGTCATCACCACAGAACTGTTGCTGGAGGTGAATCAGGAGTCCCGGTTCTTACCTAAACATGAGGTGCAGACGGTGGGTTTTGAGGTTTCTCTGATCAGAGCTGATCTCAAAGAAATGTCTGAGAGAGTCACTTAAGCTGAGAAGAGAGTGGGAGAAGTGGAGGGAACAAGTCATGGTGCTACAGGCCAGGCTTAATGCTCTTACTGCAGTGACAAGATCCCTGGCACAGAGGGTGGAGGACACAGAGGGTCACTCCAAGAAGAAGAATGTGAGTATGCTGGGTGTGGCAGAGAGTAATGCATGTCCGAGTATGGAACTATTCTTGGAGAAACTTACAGTGGATACCCTGAAGATCAAGGGCCTGTCAAAATGGTTCTGGGTTGAGGGGCGCATTGGACACCTGGAAGGAGACCTCCAGTAGGTGCACCTCCACAGGCCACTGTTGCAAAGCTTCTTAACTTTCCGGACAGAAAGGCCACCTTACAGAATGCCAGATGGTGCTCTGTTTATACTGTGGGCAGTTACAAAATTATGGTATCTCCTGACTTCACTCAAGAGGTACAGAGACAGCATACATGTACAGCGACAGGTACAGAGGCAGCGCAAATCGGATGATGCTGTTTGGAGAAAGATAAATAAATAATGTTTCACCCAGCCAAACTGCAGGTGTTAGCGGAGGGTCGCTCATTCTTTTTTCACAGACCCAATAAAACCTGGGATTGTCTGGGGACTAGGTCTTCTGGAGGGCCGGCAGAGGGATCTGGAGAGGCATTGGGCTGTCCGGATTGAACTTGACCGGAGCTGAGCTGAACTTTCTCATGACTTCTCCGAACAAGCACATGTGTGTCGGTGTGGATGGCACCCTGGCCTTGGAGAACAGATCGTGATCCAGTGAGGATGGAGTTGAGCAGGATAATGGCATGGTGTATTTTCGGAGCTGAAACTGTGATTAGCGAAGGGGCTGGATGTGCTATGGCTGGGCTGCTTTATCTCTGGGACTGCCTGCCCGCTGGGGCCATGCTGGGAAGTGGGACCATTCTGGAGGACACTATGTCTATTTGTATATTATGAGAAGGCTATTGTCAGACTCATATAGCTTGTTGAATTTCCACATGCCACGCATATGTCACTCTGCAGCCAGCCTGCGAGGAGGGTTGAGTTTACTGTCTGTTATGTGGAATGAGGGGATTCTGTTTTCCTCTCACTTGCTGCAAAGTGTCGCCCACCCTAGTGTTGCGCCTCTCACCTAGTCTTTGCCTCCTTTGGCCGGGCTTGGACAAATGGGATGGAATCGATGTTGGAGGTTTTTTAGGGTGGACATGCTGCGTCTCTTGGGGTGGGGAGGGGATGTGTGTCCTCTGATTGGATTTTTGGATGTGGGGAAGGATGTGAGGGGAGGGAATGTTCATATAGCTTCTGTTATCCTGTTGGGTAGTTTTCAATTACATGGTGCATGTGACTCATTCCACTGGTGGGCCGGGTATGTTGTATTGTGTTTTCTTTACAGCTGTTCTTTATGTGATTAGTTGGAAGATACAGGGATCAACAATGTGAACAAAAGGTGTACAATTCCTTCATGCTTCAACACAAAGTGGACCTGGCTGTTCTAGAAGAAGGCTCATCTTACTGCGCAGGGGTTGGGTAAGCTATGCGTTAGATGGAAGGGAAACGTTGTGGGAACTTAGTTTTTCTTTTGAGGGGCCCTTGTATGGGTTAGGGATTCTTCTGGATTTACAGTCAGGTGAACTTTGGTGGATGCAAATGGGAGCTATGTGGGCATTGTGGGGAGTTTGTTCAGCCACTCTATATTGCTGCTGGGCATGCATGCAGTCAATGTGGACCAGGCTGAATTCTTTGAGAAAATGCAGGATCTGATAGTTGAACATCAGACTGACTGTATGCTGTGGTTGGGCAATTTCAACCGTGTGCATAGTAAAGAGCTGGATACTAGGCCCTTGGTCCTCGTTACAAGTCTGCCGGTAACCCACCAATGCTACCAGCGGGTTACCAGCAGACTCACCTTATTGTTACCGTCGCCCAATATCCCGGTGTTACGGGGATATTATGGGTGCCGGCAGCGGTGGTAAGGTCCCATTCCATGGAGTTCAATAGGACTCAATGGCATGGGAACTACTGAAGCACCAGCATTGTTGTTAATGGTTCCAGTGTTTCAATGATTACTCTGCCGGTAGGGGCCTGAACTCCCCTACCAGCAGACTCAGAGTGAGCCGGTCCAGATAAAATGCCAGAGCTGGTAGTACCAGCGTTTTTCCCAGCATTTCTTCTGGACCAGGCCACTCCTAATGACCCCCACTGTCAAGAATAACATTTGACTTGTGCTTGAGTGCTGTGCGGAGCTTGAAACATGGGGAGGAGAGTAGCTACCCGTATTACTCCTCGGTACACAGTTCTTATTCCTGCATGGTCTATGCCTTTGCAGGGAGGAGTAGTAGAAATTGATAAGGAAGGTAGAATTCCTGGATAGGTTCCTCTCAGACCATGTCCTCTTGCTGTTGGGGATATCATGGAGGGGCAACCCATCCCAAGGTAGCGATTTGATAATGGTATGCTCGTGGCGGACGCTGCATTTAAGTCTTTGGCAGTTTTTGGGTCTTAATTGGGGCTCTACCGGGAATAGATGTACTGAATGGGAAGCTCTAAATGTGTTAATTGGAAGGGTATGCATCTCAGTGAACATTGGGGTGTGTAGATCTCTGTCGGCTACTGTCTTGACCCTGGAGCGATCGTTGTCAGCACTGGAACAGAGACTGGCTAGAGCGGAGGCACTTTGCACAGTACTGTCGGCTATGAATGTCATACAGGTGTCATGGGACTGCTTAAGTAAATATTGTTATGCTGAATATGTAGCAATATGTAGCAAGGGAACACTCAGAAGGGTATAAGGCGGGAAGGCTTTTGGTCTGGTTGATCCGCAGGGAAGGGACCCAGCACCGTGCGAGGGTGTCAGAGATGGGAGCGGCTGCCTGGTCACGGACCAAGATGGTATTGCTGATGTTTTTCAGGTTTTCTTAGATCTGTATGAGAAGAAGGAGGGGTATGACTGTGGGATGGCAGTCTCGTGGCTGGAGGAAGCTGACTTGCTGAGTTGGCGCTGAAGCAGGGTGAGTTGTTGGGTGAGATGGTTGGGGCACATTATGTGGAATGGGATATAGAAAATCTGTGTCTTTACTGGAGCTTTTGTTGGAAGCCAAGGAACAGGGTGCACTCCAGAACTCTATGTTGGAGGCATTGGTGGTTGTTCTTCCTAAAGAGGGGAGAGATGGTAGGGACTGTGCTTCTCACATGCCGTGCCCATCATCAATGTGGATGTGAAAATCCTATATAAAGTATTGGCTGTTCAGCTGACGCCGTTGATGCAGGGCTTGGTACACCCTGGCCAGATGGGATTCATCCTGAGTAGGATCACTATACACAATTTGAGAAGGTTATTCTTTATTCTGGATTAATATAGGAGCTCTGTGGAACCAATGGCACTGGTCAGTTTAGACTCCTTTGTTTCGGTTTGCTGGGACTTCCAGTGGATGGTTTTGCTGAAAATGGGATCGGAACCTCAATTTAGTGATTGAGTAAGTCTCCTGTATGATATGATATGATATTTTATTTATATCGTGCCCATACACAAGTGTTTCAGACTGTGACAAGGAAAGGGAGGGGTACAAGGAAGGACAAAACAACGATCTTACTAGGCCCAGTGACATTGTGAATGTGCAAGTGCAGTGCAGAGGGAAGGGGGAAAGTGCAAGGGTGACAGGAGTAGTGGAAAGTGCTAAAGAAGTGATAAAAAACACAAACGCAGACAACAGGTGTCTGATAAGTGCAGTTAAGGGGACTGTAGGGTTGCAGATACAGACCCAAGTGCAAAGGTTGCCAGGAGGCAGTGCTGGTGTGCAGCTGGGTCGACAGGGAACTGGGCCGGTATTCGGAGGGTAGTCAGGAGCTCAGTGCAAAAACAAGCACGACTGCAAGGGAGAGGAAGAGAGAAGGCAGAAGCAAAGAGTAAGGTCTTCAGGTGCTTCCGGAACGAACATAGTTCTCCTCAAGTTTCAGAGAGGCAGGAAGGCTTTTACAGAGGGAGGCCCCAGCCAAAGAAAGAGATCTACCACCAACTTGTTGCTTGGAGAAGCAACTGACCTTGAGGGAGTTGGAGGTGGAGGAGCAAAGGGCTCGAGTAGGAAGGTATTTCCAAAGGGAGAGTTGAAGGTAATGCAGACCCAGGCCCCAGAAGGCCTTGTGGGCAATGCAGAGGATCTTGAACTTAATCCTTGCAGCCACTGGGAGCTAATGAAGAGATTTCAGGGGCGCAGAGATATGATCCCTGGGCTTGAGGCCAAGGACAAGTCTTGCAGTCCTGTTCTGGATCAGTTGCAGAGGGCAGAGAGTAGTAGCAGGCATATTTAGAAAGAGGCTGTTGCAGTAGTCAAGCCTAGAGAGAACCACAGCTCTAGAGACAGTGAGCTTCTGGAGGAAGGAGAGGAAAGGAAGAATACCCCTGAGGAGGCGCAGTTGGTAGTTTGACTTTTTTGAGACTTCAGAGATGTGTGGGGAAAAGGAAAGAGTCGAAGCTGACCCCGAGGTTCTTAGCCTCACAGGTGGGAGTAGGAAGAGGGCCAAGGGAGGCCGCCAGAGAGTGACAGGAAAGGAGGATGCAGGAGTGCCGATGAGCAGGATCTCTGTCTTATTGGCATCAAGGCAGAGGTCATTGGCGGCACACCACTCCTGGATCGCAGACATACAGTCAGAGATGAGAGAGAGAGAAGAGGTGGCAGAGGGGAGCCTGAAAACGAGCTGAGTGTCATCTGCATAGCACTGAAATTTAGAGCAGAGAGCAGCAATGCGGAGGGTGAGGGGTGCCAGGTATTGGTTGAAAAGCCAGGGAGAGAGGTTAGACCCCTGGGGAACAACACAGGTCGAAAGTGAGGCAGAGGAGAGGAAGGACCCAAGTTGTACCTGGGAGGGTCGGTTGGAGAGGAAAGAGGTCAGCCAGGCCAGGGCCTGATCAGTGATACCCAGGTCCTCATGGGAGCGGTTAAGCAGGATGGCAGAGTTGACCGTGTCAAAGGTAGAGGAGAGATCGAGTAGGATGAGGACAGAGGGGAGATTACAATCAAGGTTGTAGAGCAGGTCTTCACGGATGTTCAAGAGAGCAGTTTCCATGCTTCTGGCTGCTCTGAAGCCAGACTGATGGTCATGGAGACAGCCAAAGGAATCAGTGTGGAGTTTAAGCTGGGAGATGGCCAACTTTTCCAGGAGTTTTCCCAGGAAAGGGGTGATAGAGATCAGGCGATAGTTAGCCGGGCAGGAGGGGTCGAATGTGGGTTTCTTGAGAAGAGGGTGCACAAGAGAGTGCCTCAGAGGGGAGGGGAAGGCTCCAGCAGCGAATGAGTGATTGAAGAAGTCGGCTAGGACAGGAGCGAGGGTGTCAATATGGTCCTTCATGGTTTGGACAAACAGGGAAGAACCTGTTTTGATGAGACTTTCATAGATCGGACTTGTCTAGAACTCTCGTCAGTGGAGAACAGAGGAAAGAATGAGGGAGGAGGGGCAGCTGAGGGGGGGCCAGAGGTAGAGGAGAGAGAAGCAGGAAGAGGAGTAGAGGACGAGAGGGTGGACAGGATGTCCTAGGTTTTTGAGATGTAATGAGAGGTCAGGGCCGTGCAAAAGGCCTGGGAGGGGACAAGAGAAGTAGAGACTGCAGCAGGATTGGCCAGCTCCTTGCACATTTTAAAGAGTTTGGCCGAGTTGTTAGATGTCGCTGAGATGCAGGCTTGGATGTGGGCTCTCTTTTTAGTGCAGACAGAGAGCCGATATTGCCTTTGGAGCAGGTGGCAGGCCGGTTTGTCAGAGGATGTACAAGATGCCCACCATTTCCTCTCGGCAACCCTACACTTACATTTAAGGGGACGTGGTTAGAGTCGTACCAAGAGTTGCACTTGGCTTTGGGCTTCAAGCATATCCTCATGGCAGGGGCAAGAACATCGAGGGTGTCAGAGATAACAGAGTGGAGCTTAAGAAAGGGCAGTATCCGGATGAGAGTCAGCCAGAGGTGGAGGAGGGGGGAGAAAGTGGCAGCGAAAGCTTCAACTGACACACGCTTCATGGGCCGTATGCCCAAGAAGGTAGGTGGCAGTGTTGGAGCTGACTTGGCATGCAGAGTAGAGAGGGAGAGGTGGGAGGAAAGTAGAAAGTGTTCGCTCCAGGAGAGAGGAGTGGTGGGAGGGTTACAGATGGGGAGGTCATAGGAGATGAGAACAACCAGAATATGCCCTGCAGAATGGATTGTGCCAGAGGGAAGATTAGAAAGCAATAGACTGTCACAGAGATCGCGAAAGAGTCCAGAGGAGGGGCAGGAGGCATCCAGGTGGATGTTGAGGTCTCCTAGGAGGAGGAGTTGAGTGGTCGAAGACAGGAGGGAGGAGGATAAATCCGCCCAGTCAGAGAGGAAGAAGGTGATCTCATCAGGTGGCCGGTAGATAGTGGCAACTGTGAGAGAGCAGCCAGGAGAGAGAGAAAGCCTACAGACATTCGCAGTCAAAGGAGGTGTAGACCTGCATCGGAATGGTTGAGGCAGGAATCCCCTCAGGGAAAATCAAGGCTTCACTCCCAACAGTGCGGTTGACTCTGGGCGCAGAGAGGATCTTGTAGCCATCAGGCAGTAGAGTGTCAAAGCTTGTGACAGAGCTGGTTGTGAACCATGTCTCGGTGAGACCAACGACATCAAGGTCATGTTCTTCCAGGAGACAGCAGATGTCAGAGGAGTGTTTGACAGCTTAGCGAGAGTTTAGAGTGGTGAGACGGAGAAGGTTGCCATCTTTGAAAGACTTCCGGGGAGGGGTAAAAATTAGAGGTACTCCCTGTGGAGGTATAGGATGAGCCCGAGGGAGGGCAGAGGAGGTAGGTGGAGAGGGCAGGGTGGCCAAGGAGGAGGAAGAGGGTGCCAGAGAAGAAGCAGAGGGTGGGGGCAAGTAATCTGAAGATGGGAGAGAAGGGATAGCAGGAGCTGAAATTAAATTGATATGGCGCCGGAAACGTCTGCCAAAGAGGAGGAAGTTGGGCTGAGGGCCTTGGACCAAGACGGTGCCATTCAGGTAAACATTAATGATGACCTTAGAGGAATGGAAGGCGGCAAGGAGGGTTTCCCACCAGGTGCCACCTTTAATGGGAGAGGAGGAGTAAGGTGAGAGCACAGGGCTCTATGTCTCGATAGCTCAGTGTCTAGGGTGTCGGTGAATAGAGCCAACCCCGGTTCGTGGTGGGCGCACAGAGGTACACAACAGGATGCCCTTTGCCACCATTTATTTTCATGCTGGTTATAGAACCACTAGCACGTATGATCCTCAGGAGGCATGAAGTAGTGGGTCTGTCATTGGGTGGGGGGAGGCACTGCATCTCCTTCTACACAGACAATATGGTTCTGTATGTCTGGGGTCTGGTGGCTTACTTGGCACTTGTTCAGGTCTCAGTGCATGAATTTGGGGTGCTGGTGGGGCTGGTGGTTAATCATGCTAAGTCTGCAATTTATACCATATCAGAGGGGGTGGGGGATGATCTTATGCGCTTGCAGATGGATATTCCAATGGCAAGATTCAAGTAGCTTGGCATCTGAGTGAGTGGAGAGTGTGAGTGAAGCTATCAAAAGAATGTTGAATGCGCAGTGATGACCTTTGGGAAGATTGCTGAATTTTGGTCAAGGTTCCCAGTATCAGAGATAGGACTTATGACACGGGTAAAGATGATAGCCTTGCTGCTGCTGTTGTGTGTTCTTCAGATTATGACTATGTTCATACCTGCAAAGTGCTTATGTGTGCTGCACATGATATTGTACACGTTGCTGTGAAGGGGGGGATGCCCAAGGATCGCCTTGGCAGAGGTCATCGGGGTACCTGATTTTAGTTCATACTAGCTGGGGTACCCGGCATTGCCCGTGTCCTGGTCAAGTGGTGTCTCATGTGCCCTGGAGGATGTTGCTCTTGTCTTCATGTCAGCAAGTCCTGCTTCAGTTTGCTCTGGTATCTCATTTGCCCTGGAGAAAGTTGCTCCTGTCCTCTAGTCGGTAAGTCATGCTGCTGTTTGTTGTTGTGTATCAGAAGCTCTTGATATTGATTTTTGCTTTGCATCAGATGGAGCTTTTCCAAGTGATGTTTATTTGTTGTGCGGCATGTTTGAGTCACTTAATGGCTTCAGCAGATTTGAGAAAATGTCCAGGAAATATTGATTGATTGTGCTCTCTTCTTGTGAATGAACTTAAGTAAACTGTAACCTTGCCATTTCGCATATTTGGAATGGCATGATAAATAAAATTAAACTTTATTTTATTAATTACCTTTAAAAATGCTTTAATAAGCACTTTCGAACTGTATACAAAGGAATAACCAACACATTGAATATTTTGCTTCATACACTTTTCCAAATGTTGCCTCCTTTTAGTACCTACTGTAGTGAATCGGGGTGAGCATCAGTAAATGAGGGTGTCTACAGAGTGGATTTTCTGCATTCAAACATAGACTACAACCTTGCCCCAGATAAATGAGGAATCCATGCAAAATCTGGTAGCAGTGGATTCGACAGTGTGGATTTGTATAGCCAGACAAACATACATTCAGCTTTATATATAAAGAAGATCACTGGTCTTCTGTGGTCCAGCATATGGTAGATTGGTTTGTTTATACACATGTGGCGTGAAATACTGACTGGATAGAAGTGGAATGTGTTCTGCGACGATTGATGGAACTGATTGGCATCCGAGTAAGGGAAGTTAAGATGGATGCTTCCCTTACCAGTTGGCAGGATCATGCAAACCTGGTAGCAGGCCATAAAATGTAAGGGGCAGAGGATCCCTTTTATGCAGGAGATCAAATGGACCAGCAATAGGTTTGACTATGTATTTAAGGGGAAGGACAGGGGAAGTATAGGTAGGGTGTGGCGTGGGGGATTAGTGGGTGAGATTGATAGTGCAGACCAAGCTCTTTCATTCTAGGAGTTCAGGACGGCACACCCCAGTGCTCATCTTAACTTTTTAGAATTTGCAAAACTGATGACAGGGGTCAAAACACTGTGGAATAGGTTACCTGTGAAGCTTCGGATTCACGGATTTAACGTTGTGCTGATACAATTGGCCGATGGTGGTAGGTGACGATCTGAAATGTATGCTTCTGAGAGATGTGAAAAGGATACTGTGGCGGTGAGGTTAAAACAGAAATGGGAGGCAGGAATAGGGGAACCGTTCACTTACGAGGAATGGAGCACAGTGTTCTTTCAGGTAAAAACAAGTATCCAGGAATGTACTGTTTCAATCGATCTGAACCTCCGTTGCTGTCAGTCTGCGTGTCTCGTACCCATTCTCTGGACCAGCGGTGTAGGCGCTGTTGCAGGATCACATGGTCCACCTTCCAGAGATCGCACCACCGCTTCCCAACCTCCAGCCACATTCCAGACCTGCTCCACACCACCGGGCAAAGGATTCTTGCTGCCTTCTTCCCATCTCCTGCAGATGATGGCCTTCAGCTTCGCCAGAGCATGCTCTGCATCTCCTTTGCTATTCCCGGGCTGGACGGTCTCCTGTGCTGCTCACCGTCTTGGCTGGCCTGTGTCCAGAACTGTTCTCTCTCTCACTGAGTCCTTCATCTATTTTTATGTTGCTTAGATGAACACTCCCCGCTGAGCACTAGAACGTTTCCTTCAGTGCCATGGAGCATTCTTCGTGGCTCTTTGGGTCCACCTCTTCTTAGTACTTACAGTGGGAGTAATCTTTATGTCTCAGATGATCTTCTTCATCTCAGTGAAACTGACATGATGTTACAATAGCACATGGATGTATTAGTCAGGGGGGGAGTAAAAGGTTTGGGTTTGGGTGCTGAGCCGCCTATCACCCAGATGGTCGTCCTCATCCCCAGTGGGTGAGCCCCTCCCCATGAGATCCTCTCGCATTAAACCACCACTAGGGGGAATTAATATTGGGTAGCAGCCTCACCTCCCTAGCCTCATGAGAATGGGCTCCCCGTTGGTATAAGTAAGGACACGTTGTGTATCGTCACAGGGCCTTCACATTTCCTTCACATCTTGTATGCAGCATGCCTGTGCCACAAAATGAATGCAACAGAAGACTTTGTTGCATGGTGTCCTCTGTCGTGCGCCTCTGAGGTTTGAAGGTGCATTAACAGATTGGCTGAATTGCATTCTGGGAACTGTGGTCTTCCATCCGGGATGGGAATTCAGCACTACAATCATGCCAAGCACATTTCTATATGGATTAGCATGTATCACATTTCAAACGGTGTTCGTTACATTATTCACTGCAATCCCCTGAACTGTTTTGGGCAGTGGCTTTGGGTCGGTAGTTGGCCTTGTCTCACGATTTCTGTTGCTGGGTGTTTTTGAATCAGTGCTAGGCAGTGAGGAAGCGCACAAAGGGTGTGGGGCGCTGGTTTCAAAGCAAGTCATCATCGCCCTCAGAGATGTGGAAGACCTTGCCACTTATGAATATTGCTATGGCTTGGAATTAAGGAGAACCTGGGCCCAACTTGCTGGATTGAAGGTTGGCTCCAAGCAGATAATAGTTGTTCTTCCCTGCTAAGGGGAGTCACCTTTGTGACCTTATCGTCAGCATGACATCCAAAGTATGAAGACCAAGGCAGATACTTTGAGGTCACTGGGCCTGAAACCTAAGAAACGGCACTACAAATCATCAAAGAAGTATTTTCACCAAAGGGGTCAACACTCGTACTGCCAGAAACAACATTCCCATCAGTAGTACCAATGGGAGCAGAGACTGTAGCATCAGCACATGTTTCGAACTAAAAGAGGAAGCAGGCATCGGCGGAAGGCCAACTGGCCAACCCAGACAAGCAATAAGGGTGTAGGAACATTCCCCACTCCTGAGCACCCATGTGGGAGGGAGCACCCAAAATAATGTTCCACTATGGAAAACAATATTAAAATACAATGTGGCATTCTATATTGTAAAGCATGGTTACAAGGTGAAGTTTTGGGAAACCTTTTCTTGTATTCTCCCTGTTTCAAGATTTGAAGCTTATTTCCTGAATCTGAAGCGGGACATGGAAACATTGCACATGAAGGGAGCTATAGAAAAAGTTCCTATAAGGCATCGGGGGTGGACAGAGGAGAAGGGGACATTTCTTTTTTAATGTTTCTTTATCACTTATATTCAAAGTGATCAAACACAACATACATAATGATATCAACTCCTGATTAAAAGCCAACAAACCATCCCAATACTCAAATTCAATATGCCCTCCCCCTTACACACCTTGCAATGAATTCAGCATTTCTCACATCCAGTCCATTCTGGCCTCTAATAAAACCCCCACCCCACTGTCAACTCGGCATCCCCATGGATCTATGTGATTACTGCACCCAGTTTACTGCACAGGCCGATAATGCAGACTTTTTTTGCGACCCCCTATTCACAGCATATGTATGCAGGGGGAGACCCTCAAAATCCATGATACTCCCCCCAACATTAATGATTTACTGTACCCCATCCCCCACATATATATACTGAGAAAAAGGAGGTTGAAAAAGAATAAGTCAGCATTTTCAGTGCAGTAATTGTATGATCACCCTCCCCATCACATGGACCTTTATCCTACTACCCTAACTCAACTCTTGCCAACGTTTGGAAAGTGTGTCACTCTGCCCATATATCCGCTGTGCGCTAGGGATGGGTGGGAGAAGGGATTTATTCTTAATTTTTGTAGTCTAAAATAAAGTTTCAAATCTGATGAGACCTATCTTAGTTCTCAGAATTGCGAACATGTTTGTGACAAAGGAAGAATTCAGAATGCTCTCCCTAGCACATTTTCCCTCATCTCATAAAAGGATACTGGATGTGTGTAATAGATCTTCAAGATGGACACTTTCACCTCTCATTGGCCCAGAAGCATCAACGGTTTCTGCAATTCCTGGTATGGAAATGCCATTACCAGTACAAGCTCCTGCCCTTCAGCCTAATGTCTGCCACAAGGATATTCTCAAAGTGCATGGTGGTAGTTGCAGCACATCTAAGAAGGAAAGATGTTTCTCTACCCCTGTCTGGGCGACTGGTTGATAAACAGGGCATCAACAGGGAAAGCAGCTTCAGAGTTTGTTGTCACAGCTCAAGTCCTGCTGGCAGCCATATCACCTTCAAAGTATCTACTATAGACTAGGCCCAGAAGATTAATTTCTCGGGCTCCACCTTGGACACCATTCAAGGAAGTGTGATCTTCAGGGAAAATGGTATCCTAAATGAAATCGCAGTGTCGCAGCCAGAAAGGTGTTGTTGCTTCTGGGGTCGTTGTCCCAATACATTGCTGTACTTGGCTGAGCAACTCACTATCTCTGAAGAGCAGCACATTACCAGATGCCACGGCATATTCATGATGGAAACAAAGACCTGCAAGAAGGAAAGAAATTGGAAACATGCCTTTTCCTGTTGGCACCGTATCTCTGGAACAAGTTATGAAGGCATGGCCCCCTCCATACTACACTTCAGGAAGCGCTTGAAGACCTTACTCTTCAAAGAACGTCTTGCTAATCACTGGTTACTCCACTTAACTCTATTCCTATCCCTCTGATGCCTCCCCTGCTTTTCTTATCCATCCTGCCTCCTGTGTTAGCCCTGCACACTACATGTGACCTCGCAGGTGGTCCCTTTGTACAGTGCTCCATTGCCTCCCAGCTAGGTTTGTGCTTTATAATTCTCATAAATACTGTCAGGCTAGTAAGGGGATCTGTGGCTCCTCTCACCACAGACAGGCCCCTCATATATGGGGACCATGTTTACTACCATACGCTGGCCATACGTAACACAATATTATATAATGGTACTGCACAGAATGTCTTGTTTACTTTTGAAATGAGGCTTATGCTCCTTAATCTAGGAAATATTATGTGACAATAATCTCCACTTTGCCGCCAGTCCCAGTCATAAGAATCGATAGATAACACCACTCAATTCAGATTGGTCAGTCCTTATTACGTCAAAGCGAGAGCTCCACCGATGTACCTCACATCCCTTACCTACAATATTCATTAGTGAACCTGCCTTCATTTCACAACTATGCATCTATGGCTCCGGGGGATGGAGCTCACCCTTCTCTTTCTTCTCCCATTTTTTCCAAGGACAAAAGTCACAGTTCCACAGTGAATTAAAAAATACCCTGAAACATCACATGCACCAACCAAACTTCACATCAGTGAAGACACTGAAACACCCATTAACTAATGGCAGGGAATACTCAGTGCCATATCCCCAGCACACACAACCCAAACACACCATTGCATAACCATATTTGATTGACCAATATGCAATCTCAAAAGACATACATGACAGTCCCACAACAAGCTAAACGCTTGCTAAAAACCACGCAGCAACATCCCACACACTCAATCTAATTACAGGTAGAGCTGGTATGTGCAAATTAGAAACTAAGAAACTTTAACTACTTAACAGGTTGGAATCCCTACAAAAAACAGATGTAACCAAAGCAACTACAGTAGTAAAAGAAAAGTAGAATAATGCTAAATCAGGTAGTGTTAGTGACAACTGAACAAATTATGAACAAAAGTAAAAACAAAATATGTAAAATATTAACAAGTGCACAGTGTTAATAACAATATGCAAATATCTCCTTCCAGATCCACCTTCATTGAAAAGTCTGAAGGCCTGGATGTCTCCATGAGTCAGTCTCTAACAATGTTAATACCTTTTCAATGCCACTTCACTAATATCTGGGCAGTGGCACCCCCAGGAAATTCATAAATTGGCTCCCCAGGCCAGGTCCAATGGCTATTGGCAGTGTTTTGGTGGAACCTGGGTCTTGGCCGAACAATATGCCGCAGACAATTCTGCCATAATTTACATCTCCAGTACGAGTTGCTCAAAGTGACACACGTGGCTAGTAAAAAAAAAAGAAAATGTTGTTAATGGAACATTAAAGTTATTTTATGTATTTTAAAGAGTAATTTGGAAAACTCATGCACGGTTCTAGAGCAGCATGAAAAATCATCGGAGTCAAATAAAAAATACCAAATGACAATACTTCCAAGCCTCCTCTCCTGCCCCTTGAGCACCCTCTCATTTCTGCTCTATTCTTCTCCTCGTCCCCTTACTCTAGAATGCTCTTCCTCTCCCTCTCTGCACTACTCCTGCTCTATCTCCATATAAATCCATCCTCCTAGCTCTCCTCCTTTCTGAAGTACTGCTTTCATAGCATTCTATGCCCACACATCTCCCTGTTCTCCTCTCCCCCTACCTCTCTATGACAACCCCACGGCACTTATCCCTCACACCTTCATCCTAAAACATAGCACTGCCTCCATTATCCTGTTCCTATATCATGCTCTAGTGTCCTTGTCCCTGGTTCATGTTTGTACCTCCCCGGCATTATCTGGTCTTATTTCACGTCCTCTCACTCATTGCTAAGGACACTGGTCCTCCACACTACTATTGTTGCTGCAGGAGGAGCTTCCTTTGAAAACCCTTTTTGCACGTGGCACAGAGCGGTGCAGAGGTGACTGCAGTCTCGGCAGGAGGTGTTGTCAGCTCGCAATCCAGTCTGTTTCCCAATACTATTATTGCTGCAGGAGGAGCTTCCTTTAAAAATCCTTTTTGCACGCAGAGCTGTGCAGAGGTGACTGCAGTATCAGCAGTCTTCGGGGGACGAGGGCAGTGAGTCGTGCTAAGCCTGCTTGTCGCGCCTGCAAGGAATAGAAGGCTGTCAAGCATCTGTGTGGAGCTGCGTTATGTTTTAATCTATGTTTTTAATCTTTCACAATACCTCCGCTAGCAAATCCCATTTTCTTTGAATGTCCGGGACCTGGCCACCTGTTGCAAAAACCTGGATTTATGAACTATTGTTAAAGTTAATTTCTTAAAGATCCATCGACAGTGCAGTGCCTGTGGGGTTTTACCCCTTGAGCCAAAGCTGTTGTTCCTTCTGTAAAGAGGCGTGATCTGTGCTTGGACCTTTTTCTCCCTGAGCTGTGCATAAGTGAGAGCGGGCAGGGCTATGCCGTGCTCTCCTGGTGTGCTTTGTTGAGGGCCAGGAGGAAGCTCAGCCTTGTCTTGTCTGCACTGTGGTGTTTTTTTTGGTCTTTCCTAATTATGGTGGCCTCTTTCAGAAGCATGGGGGCGGTGGATGAATCTACCAAGCCCGTGCTCAATGTGGACTCGCCCGTGTTTGCTCAAGCCTCTAGGCAAATGGTGAATAAGAATAATGATTTACCCATCCCCAAGTTACAACATCCCTCTAGCTCAATTGACCTTGTGGACTCATCAGCCAAATCTGATGGGGTATCTTCTGACACGTGGACTCCGTCTGGAGTGGTGACTGTAGCGGAAGTTCATGTCAATGTGGCTGTCCCAAGTTCCTCAACTGCTTCTATTCATTAATGAGGGGATTGATTTATGGTATTTACTGGCAAACTTGACCAAGCGTTAACAAGAATGGAGAAAAACATCCAGGTCATGGTTTTTGGGGATATTGGACTTGGTGTCCGATGTATCAATGCTGGCCCCTGTTATTTAGGAGATGGCGAAATTGACTCTCTTTAGACTTTAAGTCGAATCAAATGATCATTCCTGAGTCTCCTTCCAATTGTCAGGTTTTAACTGAATTTATGCTTCACCAGCGGAAGTTCAGCCCCCAGGGAAATGTGAAGCAAACTGCGCCCCAATGTTAAAGTTATTCCCTGGCTGAAGGGTGGGAGGCAAATTGGTTGGCTCGCTAATTTTGGACAATTCTGATGTGGCTGGGGCCATAAAGGATGAATGTGCTGGGTCCCTTGCTACTAATTTACCTCCCCAGCGGAGAACCTATCTAGGCATGGGCAAGATACAACTATTGTGGATGAATTGTCATTCCCGGTCCTGGCTCGGTTATTAGACTCCATGGATAGGTGGTATGACTCTTAATTCTGAATTGCAAGAGGTAACACAGATTCTCAAAGAACTTAGTGGGAAGCTGAACTTCTCGGAAGGGTTCATTACCACTTCAACCAGGTTACAGCATCATCAGGCGTTTTGTGAGGAGTCTTGTCCTGAATCAAAAATACCGGAGACAAGGCCTCACTTACCTGGGCAGACTGTCACAGAGGCAGAGGTTCAAGCCTTGAGTCCAAAAGAATATGTTTTCCCTTCAGTTTCTGTTTTGGGCTTGGAGGGTGAGGTGGCTCTTAATATTTTGAGTAGTAGCCATGTAGAGCAGAAACCCTGGGAACAAGAGCAAAAACTGAAGTGGAAATGGGTGTAAACCTAAAGTAACCAAGAAAATGTAAGATGCCAAGTAAACTGAAAAAGTGGCGATCACAGACAATCTTAAACCAACTAAGGCTTCAGATTGATAATGTTTCTGCTTCTACTCATGTGGAAATAGACCGGAAAAAGCTTAGTGTTAAGAAGGGGTAACTAAAAGGAACAGAGGGGCCCAGGCGTGGCAGTTTTAAATTTTCCTTTTATGGGTCCTTAAAGGAGAGGGGAGCAAGTGCCCATCGGGGGAGTGTAGTTGTTGAAGAGGGTCCCTCTTTTGATCTAAGTAATATCACAGTCTATTCTCATGGTGATGAAATATACGATAAAAGTGAGAAGCATCAGTCACAAGAAGATCAAGACATAGTGGACTCTGTAACAGTGTCAGGTACTGGGAAATATTGTGTTATGAGGGGATCAAATTTGAAAATACTGAAGGGGAACAAAGCAATCCCTCTATTGGTGTCAAATAGCAACAATAGGGGTGTGCAAGAATCTTGTAATTAGCAGAAACGTTGTTCAATATTTTGTAGACCCAAGGTCATCAAAGAGCCAGTGAAAGTGAAAAGGAGATAGTGGTAACATCGCAAAAGTTTTTCCCTTTATTCTGCGCTATTGAGGAGAAGAGATCTGGTTTAGCAAAAAGTAAGAAACCTCCAGAGGGAAATCAACTACAAGTGCATGTTAAAGATAGGGAAAGCAAAATGTACATGGGGGCTAGACTAAGGGAAAAGCAGCGGCAAGTGCAATAAACAAGTTGGAAAATGATGCAAATTGTCTACCCTACCCTTGAGTCGGCTTTTTGAAAGTTCAAATAAAGTGCCCTTAAATAGACATTACATCTTCTATTATTTCTCGATATTCCAAGCCTCCAGTTTGACATTGACTATCTTGACATTGTTAAAGTCCACTTGCGGTCACAAATCCTCAAGAAAGCAATTCTAGCAGAAAAAGTAGTGTGTCTCTCCATGGGATTTGTAGTGTCATAATTGGGGACTCCTGTTACTTCAAACACAACTGACTTATGGGAAAAGGTTAGTCAGAGGGGAGAAGGAACAGAAACTGACTTGTCAATTGAGTCGTATAATCCCGGGAGGCAAGGTGGTTCGAGAGAAAAAAGACATGTTACTTATGAATGGGTTGCAATTGTAGACTCTTTTCATAAGGGTAGAAAAAAGATTGGGAAGCGTGAAAGATGAAGGTAGTGATTGCATCTTGGAACTCTAGAGGTTTTGCAAGCATTTTGGAAATCAAGATCTGTTTGCATTGCACAGCATTATTTACTTACAGCAAACCTTATTGATGGATACCCCACTAATAGATGGATTCGACATTGTGTTTAGCAAAGCCCAACGAGGAACTTGGGGACGCCCCTAGGGGGGGTCCTAATAGCAATTAACTGTAATTTAGGCTTTAAAGTGCATCAAACTGAATCTAGTAGAAAGGATATGCTTGCAATCCTTCTCGAGGGGATCGATCAGTGCTCTAGTGTGACCCAGAGGTGTTTATTGGTCAATGTTTCAGAGAACACGCAGAAGGAGGAATCCTAGTCTGCTCTTTATTTCCTTCTTCTGGGAGATTTCAATTCTGAGTGCTTGGAAGATTGCTGGTACCAATTCCCAAATAGGCAAAATATGTCTACTGCAGCTCGAGACAGGGGTTTCCGGGTTAGAGCGGAGCTTGAGGCTTGGGATCTGTCACTGTTAAATGGCAATTTTGGAGGCGATATGACCCCTCGATTTACTTGGCACTACAGCTCTTGGTTTTCCACTTTGGACTACTTCTTTGCCTCCACTGACTTAATCCAGGGGGGCGGGAAACTGGAGATAAAGCAGACAGACTTAAGTGGCCATTGTATGGTGATCTGTGAACTGCCAATTTCTGACATGCTGTTGCCAAAGATTCTGTTATATGATATTATATGATAGGCTAATTATAATGCGCTTAATACCCAGAGGTTTCTAATCGCAGACCCACGGATCGAACCTGTGTTGCTCCGTGTCGTCTTGCTTCCAAGGCGAGCAGGTTTCCACTGAGCTATCCTCCCGAGACTGAATCTTGAGATTAACCCACAAAATCATGCTTTGAAGTAGACACAGAAAATGTCTTCGACCTTTGATTATCAGATCTCTTTTTTACTCCAGATTTATGATAAGGGTATACGTTTTCCAAGAGGCTTTGGCCCAAATATACAATCAACCCTCCGGGAACTGTCTGCAAAAGAGCTGGTCAAAAGGTCAAAATTACTGGGGCATAATCATACCTTTGATGCTGAAGTGAGGTTGCGTAAAAGACAATTGCATGCCCAAATTAAAGCTATGCATGCGGGGAAGCATTGGTGTGGGAACAAAGAAATCACAGTCCTGAAAATGAATTTGGCTGAAGGGATATACATTTGTGATGGGGATAAATGATGCGGAAAAGATGGTGGGTTGCATGATGAGAAACAACACCAGCAAGTTTTCGCAGCTATTAAAACCTAGAGGGATTGATCAGTATCTGCAGATCCAAGCCATTCCGGGAGATTCGTGGGTGAAGTACGTTACAGATCTGTACGTAAAGGAAGGTCTGATTGTTCGACAGTGTGACTCATGTAAAAACTGTACAGGGGCTCTTTCTTGGGGCCAGGATGATATTTGCCTTTCTAATTAAGATTAGTAAAAAATCAAATGCCCCAGGTCCTGATGTTTTAACCAATTTAACATTAAAATCCAATGGCACATTATGGTCCCATGAAATGTCCCATTTGTTTCAAAACATCTTGTTAAATCAGGAGTTTCCAGGGTCATGGGGTGCAGCCCTAATAGTTTTGATCTTTAAGGGAGGGGACGAACTGTCTCCTCTGCAGTATCGGCCTATCTTCCTATTGGACACTTCTAACGAGTTTTTTTGCAAAAATACTTCTGAAAGAGCTCCAAAACTGGGCCGCTAGGGCAAACTGCTGGGATTTCTGCCAGGGTGGTTTAAAGAAGAGGGTGGAGACAGTTTAAAATAGTTTTGTATTAGCCCTTCTTGCTAGGGAAGTGAAAGAGCAAGGGAGACCGGCTTTTGACCATGTCAATAGGGCAGTCCTTTGGAAAAATCTTAACGACAATGGATGCCTGCTCGAGACCTAAAAGTAAAATCTTTGGCAGCGGTAAGTCAGTTAGCTCAATTTGACTTCAAATTTGGTAGATCCTGGGTGTTAGGCAGAATCCTGTGCAGTGCCCTTAGGGACCACTATACACGATTAAGACCACAGGTGGTAATGCAAGTTTTACCTTTGGTACAAGCCTGTACTACTAAGTTATAGTGGTAGCAGTAGCAGAGCAGCCAGGCCTATCTCAAGAGTATATGAGCAGTAGCAGAGATTACACAAAGAGACCACAATTACTGTGACTCAAGCAAACATCAGGGACATCAGTGGGGGCCACCATGGCACCCACATACGCCAACTGCTTCATGCACAGGTTTGAGACTGACAATGTATTGAATAAACAGGAATGGAACAAGGATATCCGCCTGTGGACGCGGTACATTGATGATATTTTTGGAGTCTGGAAGGGCACCAGAGAATCGTTCGAGATCTTTTTGAATACCTCAATAGCATTGACCTACGGATCCAGTTCACTAAAGAGACCTCGCATGATATTATCACTTTCCTGGATGTCCTTGTCAGAAAACATGCAACCTGCTACAGTACTTCACTATTCCGGAAAGTGATGGATCGCAACAACCTCCTGAACCGTCTCAGCTTTCACCAACCCAGCTTGCTCAGAAACCTACCATACAGCCAATTGCTACGGGTCAAAAAGATAGTGAGTGACCCTGAGGACTGCATAATACAACAGATGGGGATGAAAGAGAAATTTCTGGCACGGGGCTATAAGCAAGATGAACTTGAGATGGCATCCGCCAGAGTTAATGCCCTGTCACGGGATACTCTATTATCAACTCATAACCCCAAAAGTAAAAGAGAATTGAAGTCACCAGTATACGTATCCAAATTTTCCATTCAAAGTAATAAAATCAAGAAAACTATCAAGAAACACTGGGGGATCTTTAAAAATGACATCAGGGTACAAAATTTATTCAGTGAAGTACCAGTGTTTGCATACCAACGGAGTAGGAACCTAAGAGATGAACTGGTTCAAACCAAACTACCATCGAAAGGGCCGACAACTCAACGCACTGGAACATTTCCTTGTCTCCATTGTGTTAACTGTAACTTTATCATTAAGGGCAACACCATCAACCACCCCAGGACAGGGAAGAAGATTCCGCTCAAGACATTTGGCACCTGCGACAGCACTAACATTATCTATGGCATTAAATGCCCATGCAGCAAATTTTATGTTGGACAGTCGACAAGAACAGCTAAGACAAGGTGGAGTGAACATTGATCCTGCATTCGTAATGTGAACACTAACTCGGCCGTGGCACGGCATTGGGCTGCAAATAGACATAATGTGACACAAATAAGATTTGTTATCCTGGAGGTACTAACGAGAAACAGTCCACATGAAGATTTGGGTCAACGCCTTAATCGCAGAGAGGCCTTCTGGATAGACAAACATGGCAGCTTAGTACCTAATGGACTTAACGAGGAGATTAATTATCACGTTTTCTGTAATCTCATGTTACTCTCACTGTTTTGACTGATATGTTCTTAAGTACACTCAAGGATAGTGGAACCGGGGCCCATTTGATGTGAATGTTATTGTGGATGTTAACCTTGAACTTTTTGGTACCATCACCCGATTACATTATTCATGTACACTGCTAAGTAGAATGGATTTCACTTCTGACTTGAATGCTGCATTTCCTGGACCTCTGTCCAGGACCCAAGGTGCCGCCTTTTTTGATGACACCAATGGCAGCAACGTTTGATACCACGAACTATTGTAAATTGTCATGTGCTCTTTCTGACTTTATTTGTGTAATTCCGTATTGCAGTATTTTTTCTATTTCTATCTTGCTCTCTCTTTTATGATTTTCACCACCCAGTAATGTTACTTGGGGAGACACGGTAATTGTTTGGATCTGTTTATTTTGATCCCACTGACCCATGTGCAGTATGTTTCTGATTTGAGTATTTCTTTCCTTTCTATTGTTCTCCGAATTTTTCTTTTTTTAAATTTTCTTTTCACCACCTTTTCTCATATTAGCCTGGGAGGTCTGATAAATATTTACTTAAGCCCAATTCAAGCCCTACGGCTTGATTGCAGCTTCAACACTCAGCGCGCGCCCTTCTGGGCGCACCGCGATCACGTGTCGTATTTAGGAACGTTGCCTTAGCAACGCTCCGATGCGACGAAGGCAGTCTGCTTACGGCAGACCACGGGAGAACTGCTCCGCTCCCTCATTCAAGACGGTGAGCCTCATGATAGCTTTTTCTCAGCCTCTATGCTACCATCAATACTAAAAACCACGGAAGGCTTTCACTGACACTAATAGAACTTTTTTGCTTCTAGGTACCGCTCTTCAGTCATACACACTGCGCTGATTTCGGTCAGGCAGTTCCTTTTGATCTTGACAGCTTCGTTATAGTTTGCTACGCTTGACCTACCTGACCCAGGTATTTGGCTATCTCCTTGATATATGGTCACTCCCTATTCTTTCTGTTTCTTTTGTTTGTTCTTGCTCTACCCTTCTGCTTTTGCAACCACAACTCGCTGGTATGTGTTAAATTTCGTTTTTTTCTTTGTTATTTTTCCTACTGATGTTTTTTCTAATTATGTATGTGATTTTGCACTAACTCAAACTGTTTGCTTAAATTATGAATTTGTATGAACTATGGTTAGACTGGCCCTGATGAAGGAAATTTATTTCCGAAATGCATTGGCATACCTTGGTCTGATCAATGAGTTAACTGTGGCGAACTCTTCCTCACTAAGAAATTATTAGTGACTACTCAGTTTCTAAAGGCTATCGTTTTGGCAGATAAAAACCATTGTTGAAAAACAACAGTAACTTCGAGTCTTACTTTTTTGCAAGTTATAACAAAGGTTAACTGAACTTTCGGAAATTTTGTAAGAAACCACTACCCGGATTGGGATACTAGAGAGCGGCTGCACGACTGGGTATTTTACCTTGTCTCTTGCTCCATTTGTTAATACAAGTTTTACCTTTGGTACAAGCCTGTACTACTAAGTTATAGTGGTAGCAGTAGCAGAGCAGCCAGGCTTATCTCAAGAGTATATGAGCAGTAGCAGAGATTACACAAAGAGACCACAATTACTGTGACTCAAGCAAACACTGACTCAAGGTTTCAGGTAAAAAAATATAAGTACATTTATTTTTAAACCGTCAGTTATAAACACAACACTTCTATTAACCTTTAAACAAAACCACACGTTAAATATACTACAGCTAACCAATTCACTTTGTACAGCATGTCTCAAGGTAAGTACCCTGTGTTTGAATGAACTGGTGTTATGAACAAAACACGATACCGCGGATACGGTTGTGATCACTTTTTGACAGTTCAGTATACTAAATAAAAGCGTATCCATGACATGAAATTCTACCGGGGCAAAAACACACTTAGTACCTGAGTTACCCAGAGGGAGTTGGAGGCAAAAATCATAGGCAATATTTAGGTTAGGCAGACAGCACTGAGAAACACTCAGAAACAGGAGTTCAAAAGTCAAAGGGCCAGAGCTAGGGTTAAGTGACACTGGAGACCTGCTGCTGAAGATCACACCGTTAGACAGTTCACAATTCTGTGTAGCCCAAAAGTACTTTGATATTGTCAATGTTCAGAAGCAAAACCTATAAGAAGGAGGGAAGACAAGGACGAGCCTTGAGGATGAACAAAAGGGATTCACCCAGTTTCCTCGAGCAGAACACAGTACCTTATTCCAGTGGTGCAGCTGGTGCCCTGGAAGTTGTTCCTGTTGGTTTCCCGCAGACCCACGATTCCTGGAGCTTCGTTGTGAAGGAGGATGTCTGAAGGGGGTCTGCACCACACAGGGATGAAGCCGGCAGCAGCGACAACGAATAAAAGGTGCGCTCCTTAAAAACAGTAGAGGCTCGGCAGGCGGCTATCCAGACCAACACAGCAGTATGCAGCGATTTCGACCACAATGGAGACCTCTGTCTGAAGAAGATGAGCTGTTCATCCCCACCAGGCTCAAGGGAAGAAGACTCCGGACTGGATATTCTCTTAGTCGTCGAAGTGTAGAGAGCTCAGGACTGCAGCAGGGCTTCACCGGGACAGGGTAGTTGCAGCAGCCGTCGTTCTCTCCGCTTCTCTTCGGTTCCTTGTAGTTCCAGAGGCGACTCTGACTTGTAGCCCAAGAGACCTATCTTTTATGCGCAAAACCCCCATTCACACAGCCTGGCTGTCAATCACGCAGCAGGTGGGTTGTCCAGCTGGGACAACCACCTCAGCCAATCATGGCAAAGTGTGACTTGGGTTTCCTAGGATACCCTGCACAGGGGGTGACTATACCCCTTCCCCACATTCAGTCTACCTAGACACCCAGGCGCCAAGAGGAGGGCTTCTCTGCAGAAGCCCGCCAAAAGACGGTGAACAAAGAAGGCGAACCTTGTTTGCCGTGCAAAGTAAAACACAAGAAGGACTTTAACAAAAAGAAATGGCGAATAAACCCAACCAGAGCCAAAAGAAAGACGATTTGTTCAAGCGGGTTTATGCTTAAGGCTGTTAAAATAGCCAAAAGTATTACCACGTTTATCTAATATAATTGCGGTAGAAAGGTTAGGGTAGATACCACTGCCACCAGCCAAGTCTAAATGTTAAAAGAGCGAAACAATGCTCAGGGAGGTACAAACAGAAAAGGGGTACAGATTAGCCCTTTCCAGTACTCCATGTAAGATGGGGTGTACTGGGTCTGTGGTAAAAGTGACTATGTAAAGTAAATGGCAACTTTACCTTTCTCTGGGAGACAGTAGTCAGCCCCAGCTAAATGGAGTCAGAGGGCAGTCTAAAAGACAACCCTGGGTTACTAACCCATACAAGAACTGGGGCATCTGGAGTGGTGTGCTCAAGTGCCCAAGATCACACAATGAGTAAAAACACATAGGCCAAAACACATTTAAGAGTGAAAAAAGATGTACAGTTTTACCAGGAGGAAAAATAAACTCCAGAAATCCAGCAAAGCTGCTGGGGGACTCACTAGGTGAGGGAAATTAGCCCTAGAAGGAGAATTCTCCCTAACACTGGGCTCTTCCATTAATGAAATTGTATAGACAAAAAATTCTCCCAGGTTGATTTTTGGGGCACAGAGCTATGATGTAGGCGTTCCTTGGGCAAAGTTCGAGGCAATAATGTGGAGGAAGGTTTTGCGCCTCCCTAAGTCAATCCCATTGGTGGGTATTCTGTATGAACTGGGTCAATCCCCACTACAGACGTTTATAGATTGAGGGGCTTTACAAACATATGTCAACGTAGCTTCTCCTCCACCTGCTTCTTTTTTTGTGTACTTCAATTCAATGATAGGTAAATGGACGTGTATGGTCCTTGATATTTGGGTTCAATTTTGTACAGGGCTTCTTGTAAAAATTGAGTCTTCAACTGAGGAGTTGTGTAGTAATACCAACAAGGTCAAACTGGATTTTTATAGCCATGTATGGATCCAGCCTAGGTCAGATTTTCTAGCTTATCGTTATTTTAAGGACTGTAGGGTATTTTGTGTAGATTTAGGGCCCAGCAGTATTTTCTTACCACCAAAAACAAAAATATTTTAGCAATAATCACTCCTTGCATTTAGATTGGGTTTGGTATTATAATGGTATAGTGGCTATGCATTATTTCAGTACACAGATACATTTGGTTGGTATACATTTCGTTGTGGTATAGTGATGAGCATGATTTTCTGTTCTACTTGTGGTCCCCAATATACAAAACCCCCTTCTTCTTGCTTGGTCTGTTCGTGTGATCACTAAAGAGACCTTGGGCCTACATTTTATGGATACCACAATTTTCACATAGAGTGCCGCCTATGGCTGTTCTCACTAATTTATTTACATTAGTGAGACTATGTTTCCATGGAGTATTCACAATAACAAGTGGTATTATCACTAATTTATTTACATTAGTGAGTGTTAACGGCTTCAATTCCACTACAGCTAAGTCAATGCCTAGTCTGGGATGCTGATGGTAACCCTTATTTATATATTTTTATGACACGTTATAATCTGGATGATGAACCCTTGTATAACGCCCCTCTCTTAGAGTCCCCCTGACCCCACTGAGCCAAGAAGTAGGTTTGTTTTGAAAATTCAAAAGGTTTATTTGAAAAAATAAACAATAGATATATATATCACACTTTCATAATAAATTAATATTTGATATCACACTTATGAATATAATGTCGATCAACAATGGATAATGTTATACTAGCACACTTATTTTATTACTTAGGAGTTGGTACGGAAAGAACAAGGTAGCTGGGAATGCTTTATGGTTTCACGGAGATGCAAAGATGAATAAAAGGCAGTACAGAAATAAACTTGATATGATTTCAGCAAAGGATAATATGATCACTTTTTCTCTGACAATTCACTCCCCCCTATGCAATGTAAGGAGATGGAAGGAGAGCACACAGTCTTCAAGAATACCAACAATAATGCAATACAAAGTTCCAATTCCCCCCCCGCAAGCAAGCTGAGAGCACCAGGGATGATTTTTAAACAGAGGCCCAAAATACTTTAATGTGTTGGCAATGAAGTGAAAAATATGCTAAAAATGCTTTTAATTCCCTCTAGAGGGTCAGGGTGAGTGAGAGATACTTTAAATCCGTTCAGGCCAGCCCTATCAATGATTCAGGGATGGTTATCAGGTTGAAAACGGAATTCCGTAATGGAAGCAAAAGACAAATATTTTTACACGTGGCTGAAATGAAGCAAAATGTCAAATCGCGGCAATTTAGTCACGTGCGTCGAGCGCAATTATGGAGGAACTATAAGTCTATAGCTTGTTGGAAAGCTTAGTATCTCAGCTTTAAAACAAAAGTTAAATCTCGCTTCTATCGCTAACGGTTCAAGAGATACGGACGAGTTTGTGAAGGTAGTTTTTCAGAAATGAAATAATGATTCAAAATGGCAAAATGGCACTTTACAGGTTTAAAATCGGAGAAGGAACACACGATTCCTATGATGCAGTTCTGGACAGGTTCAAATGTTTTGAATCAGATTGTTTTAAGCTAAGAGATTGGTTTTGCACAGTTCTCGCTAAGCACTCACAATATGAATTTGAAATAGGCCGTCAGGGTCTGGTCAGCAGGTTGGACTGGACTCCGGGCGGGTGGTTCTGAAGTCACAGCTCCCTGGTTCAGCTCTGCTCTGCACTTCACCGCAGTCTGGATCTCTGGTTCTGGTCTCTCTGGTTCTGATCTGGTCTGTGGTTCTGCTGTCGGCACTTCATTCTGGGTCTGCTACCGGTTCTGGCAAAAGTTCTTGGCAAAGAATTCAACAGCTCGCCCAGCTGTAGAATAGTTTGGTTGGATTGCTGGATTCTGAAGGCCTGCTGAAAAAGGATTTAGCTGGTGGTCCAGGCCTCTCTGCTTTAAGTTCTGGAGTGAAGTTCTGGAGTGAAGTTCTGGAGTGAAGTTCTGGAGTTCTCTGTCAGCGTGCTGCGCAGGAATTCAGTTGAAGGTTGGAAAAGGAATGTCCCTGTCTGGCTTCCAGTGGCTCTTTTTATGTCTTTTGAAAATGGGTGTGGATGCTAACTTTCTTTGCCCAACCCACTCACGATTTGATAGGTCAAGGATTTCTCTTTGACCTGATTTGAGAAACGAGCAGTGAGTCAGAGTGAGTCAGAGTCTTACAGTCTATTGAAGAAACGCCCCTTTGCTTTTACCTTAGAAAATCCTTTTCATAACTAAACATATTTCCCAGATACACAAGTGGTTGACATTACATGTACAGATTGCAGATGACTTAAGGTACATCATTCTTGTTCAACTCTGATCTTCCTAAGAGCTTGCATTCAAACATGACAACTTATTTTCGTTTTTAGTTGGTTTACCAATATCGGACGTTTACCAAAAATGGCACAAATGTACACTGCCTTTCTACACATATTCCAGTAAATTTTCATTTTTCTAGCGTGAACCCCGTGTCTGCAATCTCCATATTTCATGGGGTTTTGCCTCAGAACATGGTACAGAGTTCTAACACCTCTGAAAATGTGCACAGAAAAATCACAAGAATAATGATATTAATTATATAATTTTGACAAGTCCATACTATGAATTAACCATCTTTTTAAAATTATGCTCTGGCCCAGAGGGGTGCGGTTTCCCAAAGCACATGGTGGAATTTCTGGTTTGTCCACTTACTCCAACTCAAGTTGCTCACAGATGCAGCGCCCCTCCCATTTCCTTCCAAGAGGAAGCCATTTACGGCCCCCCTAATTTAACATTTGCCTGGGCCAAGGAAGGCTCATTGTTCAGTTTCCTGCAGTCCCCAGGTGCCACTCCCCTAATTCAATCAGAGAGGTGTCATCTCCTTTTGGCAGGGGCAGCAGAATGCAGCCAGGTCTGGGAACACAGCTGCTGATCAAGTTTCAACTCCTGTCAGGGGTAGTTGTCAGGCAGAATTCAATCTCTTTAAGCCAGGCTTCAGCTAACTGTCACTTTGGTTCCCAGTTTTCTACATTCAAACCAAACTTGCAATTTTTACACATGCAGCTAGAACACTGATTCTAAGTTCAAAACTATGACATTTAAGCAATTGCAACCTATGTGACACTCAAAAGTAGGTCACTCATTTATTTTAAACATTTCGATTTTAGTGGCTTTAAACCCAAATTCACTTAAGCTGCTGACATCCCCAGCTATTTTCAATACATACATTGGACAATTACTTCCTTCCTGTAATTTCAGAATATAGTTTTACATTGTATCCACCTCTTAGCAAGTCTTTCTTTGGCCTGGTTTGGGTTCATTTGTTCAGTTTTACACAAGTGTCTGGTGGTTTTAAAACGCTGGCTTTCTGGTAGTGGTGAGCACCAGTATTGCACCCATTTTTGACATTAATAACAACAGATTTTGAACGGCACCATATTCCTTAGCACTGATTTCGCTCATGGCGCTTCTGGCCCCTCACGCTCACACTGGTGGGTGGCAGGTCAGGCGACCGTTTTGGTGTGCGCACAAACTGCGCGGTTTTCCTGGATTTTGGCGCAAATGTGGGTTTTTCCGCCATCTTGGATTTTCTAAGCCCACAGCACCAAATGTTGTAGCATAATAACTTGAACGTGGGTCAAGACACCCAACAAGAGACTATGTTTCCATAGGCCTCTCTCTGATGATTCATATACGCTCAGCAGACTATTGCATTATATTCCACTCAGAAGCCACACACACATACATACCCTGAGTGGAACCACTCACCCAGCTATTTATAATTGCTCATAACATTACTTCATCTGCATAGGAAGTTTGGCACATATATTTCCTAATAACCTCCCCTTTTATTATGTGATATGTGCTAAATGCACCAGAGAAAGACAGAAGCAAAAACAAAAACCTTTACACAGGCTGTGATTTATAACAGTTTCATTTCAAAATAATACATTACCATCTTTGCGAGGCAGTCTTTTCTAGAATAAACAGAAGCGAAACAAGTGCAAAAATACAAGGCATTTCATTATCCTTTGCAACAATAAAAAGAACAGTCATTTAGATGGCAACATCATGCATTGGCATTTAAACACAGGAGAATTCCCTATCGCTACACTGCCTGTCTAATATTAGATCATTCGTCTGGGAGTCACAGCAATGTCACTTCATTTGTATATTTACCAGCTGTGTGTAGCTTTTCAGCACGCAAAGTCTCCTGGCTTGTCGTCTTTCAGCAGTGACCCAGGGCTCTTTTTTCTTTCTTTAAAGCACCCAGCGAGAACATGCAGTTCTCAAGCTGATGCCAAGTGACTTGCACTTCAATGGGCTGATTTTCTATTTCATTTTCATTTAAGTTAAATGTTATGCAATCCTCTTGATGACAGCACACTGTCTCACTTGAATCTCACTTGAATCATAAGGGTACACAGAATGAATTCTAAATATTCCTTTGGGCTGAGAATCCAGGTATTCTGGCAATTCACCCTTGGCATCCACATACTTTTCAGGGATATTTCCTATCACAATGTTATTTAGATCTGCTGTGCAATGTGATTTTTGTATGGCCATTCCTAATGGGGAGTTTTCCTCTAAATGAATATCTTGACAACCTTTATTATTCAACATAGTTTTTACAGACCCTTCACCAATATCTACCAATGGAATGTATTCATAATCCAGGCCTTGCTGTTTTATAGATTCATTCAAACAGACAAATGCATCAGAATCTTTCAACTGCTGTCCATTTTTGCATTTCAATGTTATTGCAACCTGTTTGGTGAATGCAGGGATAATAGTATCCTTCCTCAGTTGTAATTCAATTGCATATGATAAGCCCTTCTTTTATCTTCAAATTCAGGGGCCGGCCCACCTAGGCGTGACCATATCTTTTGATTAAGGAAATCTAACACCATACACATTCTGTGCATTATATCATTGCCCATGTAAAAATCATTCTGTGTTCCACTCACTATCCATACACTATGGTAAATTGTTTTCTGCCCAATGTTAATTTTTAGCATGCATCTTCCTGCAATTCGGCATTCAAAATCTGGACTGTCCAAACCAGAGACATATTCGTTTTTAATTCTAAATTTTGGGATCTCCTCCCTCTCCATTATTTTTTGCAACAATTTCTCATTAATGAAACTCCTTTCCTGTTTAAGTGCTAAAGTGGCTTTTATTGTTTTAGAATAGTCATTTATACCAATGTGAACCCATGGTTGCTCATCTTCCATGTGTATTTCAGCAAGAGTGGTGGTGTGTTTTTCTGAATCTGCTTTAGGAGCAATATTCTGTTTGCATGTTTTCTCTTTTAAATAAAAGCGTAATGTGTGCTCATCTATGGCAGTTTGCCATCTTTTCCTTGGGTCCAAGTATATCTGTACAGATTGTTTCTCATCTTCACTCTGCATTTTATCTTGACACATTAGTATAACACTGACGCTAGGTATGCAACCATTCTGGAGATATACCTCCACTGCATCATTTGTTTTGGCAACGGTGTGACATTCATTTATATTGATGTTTTGTGATTTTATTTTTTTAGGTCTCAATGTTTTTTTGTTAAGGACCACAGTACCCCATTCACCCCACCTATGAGAGGAGACAACCTTTTCAGGCAATCCGTTCCCATCAGAAATGGAATTTCACAAATGGATGTGACCAATACCTCCCTGTTTCATTCTGTGTTTACCTATCTTTATGTCAACCTCAGTGACGCCTATGATAGGCACCTCCTCCCCATTAAAATTATGCACTGGACCTTGACTTTCCTTCACTGTAATCTGATTCTGCGGGGATCTCCCTTCATTGATACTCTTTATCAATTCTTTAGACATAATTGTGGCCTGTGCGCCAGTGTCAATCACTGCAAATGTATTGCATTTTTCTTCTACAGTGATGGGAGCATAATACCTGTCTTCAACTTCCTCTAACACACATAAGAAATGCAAATTCTTACTGATTTCAGGGCTCACCTTTCTCAGGCCTTTTTCACTTTTGGCTAAGCACATTGGTAAATGGAACGACATTTTTCCCTCCTTTTTGCCCATTTCTGTGTGAGAGACTTTATTCATTTCCCCATGTTCAGAGGTTTTTTGGAGTGTGGCCACTATTCACCCATCCATCCAGGTATCATCAGAGGTCACACTACAACCCTCCAGCTGAACATGTGCAACACCATCACTTGGCAATTTGTCATTGTCTTATTCTGTGCATTTGTGATCATTTAGTGTAGTACCAGCCCTTTTAACCTCTTCAACAATATGTGGCTCAAAGAATTCTTCAGGTGATTGACCTGTACCCTCCTTTTGAGCATTTCTTTTTTCTGCATGTGTTTGGTCATTATTTTGATTGCCCAGGGAAGGAGTTATAGCATCACCACTTACTCCCTGTTCACTGGTATTCCCCATGCATGAGTCCTTTTTCTTACATCTGTCTCTTTGTTCTTTTGGATCTTCAGGTTTTCCTATTTCATTTGTACAAATCTCCAATGTTTGATTTAGTTCTAGGTTAAACCGTACCTCTCTTTTAGAAATATTTGCATTTTCTGTTACATGTTAATTTACTGGTATTTTCACTTTTAAATCATTAGGCATCTCAGAGTCATTATGCAAAATTACATCAGAGCAATCTGTCTTTTTGGCACTGCAGGTATCATAAGTACTTAGTCACTTTTCAGAAGCCCCCCCCGCTCATTGCTATGGCCTTCTGCCCCCTCCTTTGATGACTGTTTTTGTGCTGTAAAGAGCTTTCCTATTTGCTCAGCTAACATTTTCACTTGGGCTTCGAGACACTGGAATCTTTCCATCTCTCTAGAATCCTCTCTCTGAGGCCTAGATCGATATTGGTTGTTTTCTCCCTCATTGGATCTATTCTGATACCTCTCAGGGGAATGGTTTCTATTGGGATGGTTCCTGAACTCTTGATTCATTTGTGGAGGGGAGCGGGGTGCACCCATCCTCTGGTTGCAGTCCCCTGGTGGGGAATCATTGTACTGACGTGGTGTGTAGTTTATGCTCTGCCTCATGTCCTGTATCTCATGTTGTGGGTACTGGCCTCTATGTTGATTCCCATTATCAGCAAATCGATCCATATTTCAGGGTCTATCCTGATTACCATATATCATGGGTTTGGGATCAAATCTGCTTTGTGTCCCCAATGTCTGATAAGGACCATCATTTCTTTGATCCTGATTTTGTCTCTGGTTATTGTTCATACCTGACATATCAGGTCGATAGCCTGTCCGGGGCCTATCGCCTAAGTACCTGGGGCTGATTTAGCTCTCCCTATTACTAGGATAATGTGATTGAAACATTGGTGCAGGGTGTGATGACTTTTGTTGATTACCCCTTTGTTCAGGTGCCAAATTGTTTTTACTTGGACTTTGAGCAGACTCAAGGGACATTTTGGCTGACCTGATTTCCATCACTGTTGCTGAGGGTTCTTTAGATTTAGGTCTAGTATCTTTCATTTTATCACTTTCTCTACCCTGACAATAGAGTACCTCATATAGGTTTGTGCTTTGGTGCACAATCCATTCAAGGGACTTGTCACAATCAAATTCACAGACCAATTGGGATATGATGTCTTTCTGTAGCCCATATAAGTAGGCAGTTTTAAACTCATTGGAATTGGGGTCAAAAGATACATCAAAGCGAGAAAATGCTCTTTTTAAGTCTTGTAAAAACTGGCGAGGGGATGTATTAGGCCCAGCAGTTATTGTGTAAGCGACTTTATTTGCCTCCTGCAATGACTGGAAAGGAGAAAAATGACGCCTAATCTCTTTTTCAAACTCTGCCCATGTCATATTTTGTTGTTCATTCAATCCTCTTATGACACTAGCCGTCGGAGCATCTAAAGTTAAATGAAAATACTGCCTGTACTGTTCCTTAGTTATCTGGAGGGCTTTAAAAATGTCATGAACCGCTTCTAAGTGATCCTCTATGCAGCATTCCCCTCCCTTTTTAAATGGTTTGATCAGGGCTTTAATGGATTTCATTATCTTTATGGGGCTACTGGTTGCAATGCATGGAATTGCACTACTTGGTGACTCAACCCTGCTTCCAGGTGTATGGGATTGGTGGCGGCCCCCAATGGGAGTATCAAATCCCCCAAGGGTGCTGCAACCAAGTTCAGTCACTGGCCCATTCACTGGGGCACTAGCTCTTTGGGTAGAAATAGAATTCAGCTCAACCCCATTGAATGTGGTGCCCTGCCGCCTCTCCTGGGACCTGGGAATACACATTTGCTGTTCCAAGTCCTTACACTTTTTAAGGAGCCTGTCTGATTTGTTTTATATATAGTTGTTTTCATCACTCATTTTATTAATTACCTCCTGCATGTCGCCCATTTGCATTTGGCATTCATTAAATTCTTTATTTCTCTGTCCCTTTCTTGAAGCATTTTAACCATTTCTTGTTCTGCATTTTGGAGATCACTTTCTTTTTCAAAATGTTCTTTTTGTAAAACTTGCATTTCTGAAACCATCTCATCTTTATTTTGTCTAATGTGGTCCACCAATGCTTTTAAGTGTACCAATTCTTGCTCACTGTCTTCAAACTGTTTCTTGCTTTTGGACAATTGAATATCAAAATCTCTGCATTTTAACTGCATATCTTTCTGACATCCTTCTAATTCTGCTCTTAACATTTCCTCTTTCTTACTTGCCCCATCTAAGTCAGTCTTTAACCTGTTAATTAGCTGGGTATCATTTTCCTGCATTCGCAGGGACCTATTCAAAATAAACCAGATCTTGGCGCATAGCCGTATCAAACAGTCTTTCTCTGCATTTTTATCGGCTGCATTTAATAACCTTAGAAGGCAGACCTGAATTATGCTGCCTTCTGCAAAAATGTTGTCTAGTTTTTCTTTCTGCACCTCACCATGAATGCGGTCATGCCATTCTGAGGTACTATTCGATGACCAGGTCCCATGTGCAAATAATTTTGCCTCTAAATATTGCACTAGGTCTGAGAATGTAGCTTCCCTTTGAGACATTCTGAAATTCGTTTTTAGTGACACACTGCTATTATGAAATGGGTTCCCTTTAATGTACAGATGGCAGTGTGAGACACACTTGCCACGCCCAGTAGGTGCTCTATGATCACTTTTCCGGCCTGCAATGCACCATAAATATGTAGGGTATTTTGTGTAGATTTAGGGCCCAGCGGTATTTTCTTACAGCCAAAAACAAAAATAATTTAGCAATAATCACTCCTTGGATTTAGATTGGGTTTGGTATCATAATGGTATAGTGGCTAGGCATTATTTCAGTACACAGATACATTTGGTTGGTATACATTTTGTTGTGGTATAGTGATGAGCATGATTTTCTGTTCTACTTGTGGTCCCCAATATACAAAACCCCCTTCTTCTTGCTTGGTCTGTTCGTGTGATCACTAGAGAGACCTTGGGCCTACATTTTATGGATACCACAATTTTCACATAGAGTGTCGCCTATGGCTGTTATCATTAATTTATTTACATTAGTGAGACTATGTTTCCATGGAGTATTCACAATAACATGTGGTATTATCACTAATTTATTTACATTAGTGAGACTATGTTTCCATGGAGTATTCACAATAACATGTGATATTATCACTAATTTATTTACATTAGTGAGACTATGTTTCCATAGGCCTCTCTCTGCTGATTCATATACGCTCAGCAGACTATTGCATTATATTCCACCCAGAAGCCACACACACATACATACCCTGAGTTGAACCACTCACCCAGCTATTTATAATTGCTCATAACATTACTTTATCTGCATAGGAAGTTTGGCACATATATTACCTAATAACCTCCCCTTTTATTATGTGATATGTGCTAAATGCACCTGAGAAAGACAGAAGCAAAAACAAAACCTTTACACAGGCTGTGATTTATAACAGTTTCATTTCAAAATAATACATTACCATCTTTGCAAGGCAGTCTTTTCTCGAATAAACAGAAGTGAAACAAGTGCAAAAATACAAGGCATTTCATTATCTTTTGCAACAATAAAAGAACAGTAATTAAGATGGCAACATCATAAATTGGCATTTAAACACAGGAGAATTCCCTATCGCTACACTGCCTGTCTAATATTAGATCATTCGTCCGGCAGTCACAGCAATCTCACTCCATTTGTATATTTACCAGCTATGTGTAGCTTTTCACCACGCAAAGTCTCCTGGCTTGTCGTCTTTGAGCAGTGACCCACGGCTCTTTTTTCTTTCTTTAAAGCACCCAGCGAGAACATGCAGTTCTCAAGCCGGTTCCAAGTGACTAGGAAACCCCAGTCTCTGAAGGTCAGTGGTCCAGCTCCTCACAGCAGCAGAACGAAGACGACCTCACTGCAACTCCGCAAAATGTCTTCTCCCCCTCCTTTCCCCCCAAGCTGCTACAAGAAACATCTGTTACAGCCCCTAAGGTGACGTGTCACCAATCAAAATACACAATAGTGTACCCTCCTTCCTCAACAATGGCTCACTATTACAGTAAGCAACTGTATCTAACTGATTTCCTGCTATGCGAATTTTGTTTCCTGCAAAGACCGTGAACAGAGCAAAGAGAGAGAAAAAAAATCTGAACACACGTTTAAAATGAATCTCAGCCTACCTCATTTTGCATATGGAGAACACATTATAATGTTAAGGAGTTAAAATCGTGTTAGTATTTGTTAATCAAATTAATTAATTACGTATCTAATGTTTCTCCTGTAATTGAGGCATTTCAGGTGAGAAAAAGATGGTGTGCTTTTAAACTAATTATTGAGAAAAATGGTGTGCTTAAACATAAATATCCTGTCTTCATATACCTTTATCCACCTCCAGCTTTGACCTATATTTAGTCTTAAGGACTGCAAGTGCTGAGAATCCAATCTCGCAAAGGTACGAGGTGTTGAAAGTTAACAGTACATTGATTGCACTTTTGGATAAAGTTGGAAACTCTGCAGATATGTTTTGCCAAAATCCACCCAAAGACAATTTTCTGAATTGGCTTTCCAGTGTGCAATCACTTTGAAGTTCCATTAGTTCCTCCTGGAGTTGTATTAGGACAGGGCCCCTTCGTCTGCTAGGAAGGCTAAACCACCCGTCATTCAGGTTACAAATGTCCTCTGGAAAGTACTTTTCGAGTCTGGTTCTGAGAGCATTAACATTTTTCCTATCAGTTCAGCGACACTTGAAAGATCATACTCTGTCTCCTCAAGAGCATCTGCTAATAACGGAAATACATTGGTAATGCCAACATCAACCCTCCTCCTCAAAGCTCCAGCTTCTTATTGAATGCTGATATTTTTGCATTCATCGCAAATTATGTGGTTTCTGTGCCTTGCAGAGAGAGTTTTACAAAATGTAGCTTTTCAAAGATGTCGCAAAGGTATGCTAACAGTACAAGCCAGCGTGAATCACACAGAGGCTCTGCTTTCATCTGGTCTAAACACAGGAGAAGGTGTCTCACTTTGTTCCTGAGTTCATGAATGCAATTCAAAACCTTTCCCTGGATAGCCTCCTGACCGCCGTGTTGAACAACAAAGCATCATGGTCAGCTCCAATTTCTGCACATAATGTGGCAAACAGATGGGCTCTTGTGGGGTGAATCTTAATAAAATGTGCAATCTTTACAACAGAAGCACCTGCACATTGCAGCACCTGTGTGAGTTTATGCCCCATATTGCACACAGCCAAAGCTTCCCGGTGTATCATGCAGTGGGTCCACACAATATGTAGAGCTTCTGCCAACTCTTGCTTTTAACCTAGCTTTATCACTGCACATTGAAGGTGCACCATCTGTGCAAATACCAACACACGCCTCCCACTTTAGGCAGTGGGAACATAGGAAGTTTTTGTTGCTAACAATTTCAAAGAGTTCATGGGTAGTTGCTCTGCCCTGAATTGGTTTACAAAATAAGAAATCCTCCAGCATTTCTTTTCCATTGCAGTACCTCACATAAGCAATCAAATGAGCTTCTTTTGAAATGTCAGTAGCCTCATCCTAGTGTAGGGCAAACTTGCTGTGATTCAAGCGCGATATCACTTCTGTACTGATATCAGAGGACAGGTCAGCAATGCAGCAGGAAATTGTTGTTTCTGACACAGGGATACTTTTGCATTTTTCTGCTGCACTGTCACCAAGCATTACCCAGTTGACAGCGGGAATTGTTGGAGAATCACTTTCTCAGCATCTGTAAAGGCTTTGTGTTTTTGCCCAGAAAGTATGCAATGTGGTAAGATGCTTTCAAAGTATTTGCGAATACTGAGTCCACATTTGAACAGTGTCGTTTTGCTTTTATATGCCTTGCAACTGCTGTACAAAGAAATCCCAGGTCTTTTTTGCTAAATCGGCATGTTTTGTTTCCAAATGCTGCCTTAATTTTGTTGGCTTCAGGCTGTCATTTGCTAATGTAGCGCCACAAATCACACACTGCAGCTTCACTTCCCCAACAACTGCGATCCATTTGAACCCAAAGTCCAAATAAGGGTCATCATATTTCCGTGTTTTTGCATTTCTTTTGTCTGTTTCCACTTCTGCTTCTGCTTTTCGTTTCAGATCCCTGCCATCTTCGGGCACTAGGAAACGATCCATATAAAAAAATAGCCAGAATCTGTCAAAACATTGCAAACCCAATTCAAAAATAAAGAATGCATCCCAAAAAAGAGTTGAAATGGCAAACACCACATAAAATGAACCATGTGAAAAGGTTTGGCGGCGGGTAGAGGGGAACGGCCCATGCAAAAATGGGTCAGAAATACTCGATGGGAAATAAAAAGTTCCCAAGAGATTTTAAAAATAGCAAACATTCAAAAGTAACCATCTGAAAAGCTTGGGGGTGGGAAGGGAAGACCCACACAAAAAGGGTCAGAAACACTAGTTGGATTTAAAAAAACACATTGATAAAAGTCTCAGAAGACTTCCTAGTCAGATTGCAGTCGTAGCTCCAATTTCTTTTTGAAGTGTAGTTCCGGACTAGGTCACAGTCGCAAAACACACCTGGATGCACATTGCACAGGGTTGATATAAACCTTCAGCACATCTACTCATCCAATGGCACATAGGGGAAATAAATCCTTACCTGTGTGCAGAGGCGTTGCTAGGGGGGTTAGGGGGGCTTTAGCCCCGTGTCTTTTGGTTGTAGCCCCGTATAGAATCCCAAGTGCTACAACCAAAATGCTAGCTAGCCCGAAGTCCGCCAGTCCCGACATTAGCTTAGCCCCTGATCTTTTCCAGACCTACCAACACCCCTGCCTGTGTGACTGGGGCAAGTGCTTCACTGGATTTTTCTTGCTGGGACACATAGGGTTAGGTTGATAGACTGACACTTGGAGCGATGCTGCAGCAATGAAAATGTACAGTTAGTCTAGGATACATGGGTCTACCTGAGACTTTCAAATTAAGATTAGATGAGCAGGAGCTAAAACCAGCTCTTGGGTGATAGGCATCAGGGAAAGAAACAGCTGCAGAAATAGTTTTGAAATCCCTGATTCACACCCTTCTCCCCATGGCACTGACACCCCTTTCCCCAAGGCGCCCTTCCTATCCACTCTCAATCGGCACTGGCACCCACCTGGGAAATACGAAGATCAGATGAAAGGCTGGAAAGACCTGTCAAAGTAAGGGAAGGTGAAGGTCTTCTGGTGCACGTTCTGCAGCAGCAGGGCGGAGGAGTCTGGGGAGAGAGATGAAAGGCGTTAGAGAAGAGCAAACACTACGCTAGTGCCAGCATGGGAAATGCAGACCACGTGTATGGCAAATGCAGGGAGTGAAGATGAGAGAGAGAGAACATGGATCAACACTGACTGACAACATTTTAGTATGTACAGATATTGCACACATATCGTATGTATATTGTATTTACATTTGAGTGTAATGCAGGGGGATGAGTGTGTGGTGGTTCCCATTCCACTATGGCAGAAATGGGTTAAAAAAGGTGGTATAAAAGGTTGCTCACAGCAATGCTAGCGATTGTGATTAAAGTAAATCTTTCCATAATCACGTTTGTTTCAGTACAGTGATACAGTGAGATAGAATAGGGAAGATAAAGGTTGAAACATAGACATATTTCAAAACATTGTTTTTGAGGCAAGTAATGAAAGCATGGAATACAGGTTTTGTCCTCCCTTTGTTTCCCCCTCTTTGTCTTGTGGCCCCTAGAAACACTTGTGTACACTTGTGTACAGGTGCATTATAAATGCCGTATCAAATAAAAAATGTGGTGCTTAAAGGGTGTGTAAGGCTCGTTGTAGTACACCACAACCGGCCCTTGCACCTCCCCCTCCTAAACTTTTGTTCCAAGCCACACAGTGCTGGTTATATGGAAGAGGGGTCAGTAGGTAGAGGGGCAGCCAAAGCAGGGGGACCAGCGTTGTATGATATCCGTCCAGCTCCCCCACGGCAGATTGCTCTCTAGGATGGTGAAGGTGGGTTTCGCATTTGGCCCCTTCATCAGGAGCATCGTCAGTGCCTTCGGCAGGCTTGAAGATGGACGTTTGCTTTTCTCCTGTTCGGGCTCTGATTGACCCCAGGATGCTTCAGAAAGCTTCAGAGACCATTGATGTTTCCATTTGATCAAGCAGTGCATGAATATTTATTTACTTGGACGAGATATTACTCTAAACCATACGCACCAGCATCCTGCAACAGTATCACTCGTTGACAGTAAACCTTCTCCAAGGATTGGTCTTTGTGGAAAGCTCTAGGAAATCTGTTTTGTCTCCATGACATTGATCCAAATTCTGTGCTTTCTTTAATGATACTTGCCAATGCATTCTGCTTCTCATGTGGTTAAAAATGGATAGAATTTGTCAATGGATTCTGTACATCCAAAAAATGATGCTCTCTCTCAGGTTGTTTGTAAAAGTAGCTTCTATTTAGGAAATATGTCCAGTTTCCATCCATTACAGGGCCATTCGAAGAAGCAGGTGTAGGAAGGAACACCTCTTAAGCACAGCTGATTCAGATGTTGCAGATTCCAGACAGGTGGCTGATGCACATGTAAGCCTGGAATGGGGATAGAATTTTTGACCCCTCTCCAGATATAATCTTGGGATTTGACACCAGCAGTCTCGATTGAAGTGCATTTGGGTTCTACCTCCTCTTGTAATGCCCCCCCCCCCGTGCTCCCTCAATCCATCCCAACTTCTCTGCTATCCCTAAACCTTTACTTGTAGAACCATTGATGCGTTCCCTGTGTGCAGAGCTCCATTGCGTCCCAGGTTGGTTTGCGTTTCATAAACCCCATACACACATGAATACATACAAACGAGGAGGGGCGATGGTTTAGCCAGGATTTCAATGAAGGGTCGGCCTGATCCATATGAAAGTGGGCATAGGTTAGGTGTCCATGTGTGCTGTACTTTGTCCTAGGGAAAAGGGGGAGGCCATTGCCTCTCTGGCCACACCCTGTTTACTCCAATCAGGAGGAGGACATTTCCTAAGCAGGGAACTGGTTGAAGGAATAACAACTTCATGTCAATTTCTTAACGCTTTTATCAGATTTTGGGGGTTTAAAAGCTTGTAAAGTATTAGGTAACTAATTTTGCTACTTGCCAATGTGTCAGATGTTTATTACATCTCCTGCCTGACAGAATGTCCAACACAGAGGAAGGTTGTACATTCAAATGCCTCCAATACAAGAGCAACTGACGACAGTTGCACTACTGTCAATTTATTTGCATCAAAAATCTATTGGGTCCTCCAGAGGCAGACTTTTTCGACGACTCCCGCCAGAGTTGCCAAGACACAAACTTTCTTCCCTTGGGTTCCCAGATTCTCTGGCCATACAGTCAATCCTACAAGATGGATCTGACATCCAGGGGTATGATTTCCCCCGGATGCCATAATTGCAAGAGTTTTGATTGAGGTCTGCAGGCAAAAGGTATCCATGGTTCTCCTGACTCCATTTTGGCCATCCCATATTTGGTTTCCATGTCTCCTGGACTTCCCAGGCTTTTTTTGCCCAGACATTTTCTAACCTGCCATCCAAACTCAATGCTCTGGCCATCTATGCATTACTACGAGATTATTCTGACATTCAGCATTTTGCCTCCTTCCCCCCAAATGTCATGATAGCGAGGGTTCCAATTCAGGTCAGCAGGCAGAGGACATCCCTGGTTCTATTGATTCCATTTTAGGCAGACCAGATTTGGCTTCTGTGTCTCCTGGATTTCCCCAGAGTTCTCCACTTCACTCCCATCTGCATCGACTCACAGCCGGAGGGGAGGTTCCATGACTTGATCCTGCAGGTAATCCTTACGGCCTTGGAGATTTTTTAACGCAACATTGGGCCTCATTACACGGATGGCGGAGAACCATGGCGCTATTAGCGCCATGGTTCATGCCGGTAAAATACTGGCATCGCCTTGGTGGAAAGGGGAATTACCGCCCCATTCCAAGGTTGGCAGGGCGGTAATTCCCCCTTCCACCATTGCCCTTCCCCATTCCCATTTTTGCCCCATAGGGCTCAATGGGAATGGGGAAGGCGCTAATTACGGTACCGCAAATTGCGGTTGCGTAATTAGCTCCCTGGGTCCCTTTGCGGGTTGGTTTTTAACGCCTGCAAAAAGCAGGCGTTAAATCCCCCAACCCGCAAAGGGACCTCGTAGTAAGGCGGTAAGGATTTACCGGTACCGGTATTTTACCGGTACCGGTAAATCCTTACCGCCATCCGTGTAATGAGGCCCATTGTCTTTTCCAGGGATCTTTCCAAAGTTGCATTCCATGTCATTAGGGACTCTTAAGCAAAGTCTGTCCCATCCAGATATAGCTCGGCATCGGCAAACGGGGTAGGCTGGTCCGTGGAGGGGCTCATCAGTCCAGTGTCAGCTCCTCCATTAGCAGTGGTTAGCTTGCTCATTTTATTGTTTAAGGAAGGTACAGCATACTGGACAATTAATAGCTTTAGATCTGCTATCTCCGGGGCCAGATTCAAGTGCTGAGTGACCAATCAGGAGACACTTTCTAGTAAGGATGGGTTTACACTCTATTTGCATTGATATGCTTCCTTCAGCAAAGCATTGAATGTTGTTAACAATGTATTCTTTCTTTTTCAATCTTCGCCTGCCACCACCCTTCTTTGCTTACAGCAGGTTTTCACTAAATTATGAGTTTTATTGTGTCTAATCTCAAGTAACAGAGTTGTATACATCAAGGCTCTTGATGTTGATAATATAGTGTTTTCATCTAAAGGAGGGACCTCTCTTTGATAATAGAGTGTTTTCACCTTAGAGGAGAGACCTTTTTTTATTAGGTACCATAGTAAAGGTGTGTCCACTTTGATTTGTTATCCTTCTTTTCTGCTGGAGAAGAAACTCTGTGTCGTTCAGCGTTTGACGTGTTAGGAACAAAAGACTACCGCTTGGCAGAGCAGTCTTGACTTGTCAGCGGCAGATTTGTCACCAGAGACATCACCCCCAATATTCTTCCACCACTCTCGCTCATTGAGCACAATGGGTTATGAAGGCAGTGAGTGTTGATGTCTCTGCCTTAGGAGCTCATTCAGTGATGGGTATGATTGCAACTCCATCTATTTTCTTGTGGGGAAGGTAGGGGGATATTGTGAAAGCAGCCGACTGGTTGCAAGACTCAAGCTTTTAACACAAATGCATATGGCAAGTTTCTCATTATGCATTGCAAGAGCTTCAAACGTGCATAGTAAGAAGACAGACTTGCCCTGAATTCCTTATCTCCCTCACTACATATAGCTAGAGATGTTTTTATGGGAGGGCAAAAAGGGCACTTGCCCAGGGCCCCCACCTTGAAGGGGGCCCCCACAAGGCTGTCTGATCTAAAGAAGTAAGATTCAATTGTTCACCAGACTTAAATAGCACATGTCAGGATATTTTATGGCATGCTGCTGAGGTTCTAAACCCATTGCCTGTCTGTTTTCACAAGTACATTCTGCCTTGATCAATTCATCATGTAATGCCTTCCCTGTTCACTGTGGTATACATAATTTGTGTGTTCCTAACGACACAATTCTGTAGCATTCTTTCCTTCCTGTGGGAATTATGTTTATCATGTGCAATAGCTAAAGTTGAAATACATATTGATAAATTGACAATCATTTAGAAGTTAGCTCAGTGTGTTAAGCACTCATTGCAGAGATATGTTTTCATAAGCAAGATTAGAATAGCACATTCCAGCAAAACTGGCTGAGCCTTTACTATTTCTGAAGTTTATAAATCTGCCTGCATATGTGCCTGGTTTTATAGCACAACAGGTGCTATTATCAGCAATGTACCTGCACCAGATAGGAGTTGCTATAAAAACGAATATATCATATGTATGGTGAAGGTCTAGACATTGTCTTTTTCAGATGGGGTTTTGTAAAACCTAGGCAATCACCTCCAATGAGGAGCATAAACTGTTAGTCCAAGAGGTGAATAAGTATCCAAATCCAAGACTATGGAACAAAAGCATTCATGCTTGTATCCTGGTTTTGTCAGCAGACGATACAGTGATCCAGGTCAAATCATCTAATATCTCTAACATTACTGTGCTGTCTTCTGTGAGGTCTGCCTTCATGAATGCAGTGGTATCGTTTGGCCCCATTACTTGATCTTTCTTCCTATGTAGGCCATTTGACTGGAAGGAGTGGTAGACAGAAGAGAGCGGACCAGATTTTGCAGGCCTCGGGCTAGCATATTTTAAGGTCTGCTCGTTTAACACAAAACACGGTTTGTAAAAGTCAAAGGTTTTTATGCACGTTTATAAAAAGACAATCGGGGTCATTGCGCCATGGTTGACGTCGGTATTTTAACCATTGCGCCATGGTGGATGGTGGAATTACCGCCCCATTCCAAGGTTGGCAAGGTGGTAATTCCCCATTCACCATTGGCCCTTCCCCATTCCCATGTTTGCCCCATTACGGTAATTGCGGTACCGTAATTACCTCCAAGGTCCCTTTGCGGGTCCAATCCTTAACGGCTGGTCAAGACCAGCCGTTAAGGTTGGGACCCGCAAAGGGACCTTGTAATTAGGCAGTAAGGGGTTAACGGCGCTGCAACCTTTTACGGAGCCATTAACCCCATACCACCTGGGTCGTAATGAGGACCAATGTCAGAAGCCATTGTTTTGGGAGTGTTTAAAGCTTTAAAATACAAAAGAAAAAGCCAGATTTAGGGCCTGATTCATGGAACGTTTTCCTATGGGATTGCGCCATTATAAAACACTTCCATGAATCAGGCCCTACATATGTTAAATAACATTGATTGGTATGCTGGTACTTATATACTTCCCTTGATGATGGAGAGAATTCATCTAGAATCATTCCCATTTTGCGTAACACCCTTAATATATATATTTTTTTAAATGGTCATGTTTGGTAGTGTGAGTTGTGTACTTTCCAAGTCAGTTTTATAAAATGAGATTGTTTTAGTTAATGATAAGAAATGGAAAAGAAAGTGTTCAAATGCAGAAATTGCAGAGTTGGCACACATCCACTCCTTAACCAATGTGGGTTCCTGGGCATCTCATTTAATCTTGTATTGCCTAACCTCTCAGAATTGCCAGTCCATAATCCTTTCAAAATTGTCAGCCCTTCAGAGAAATTTCCTTCTCAGGGTATAATCTTTATAAAAGCCTCATTCATGGTTTCACTGTGGTGTTGCTTCCACTATAATAGTGAGCATTATTATACTGCACACCACAGGCACTTGTTCCTTTGATCTCTAATGGCAACACTATTTGAAAACCATATTGCACTTCTTACCTCAGTCTGTCTGGATACAGACACCTTCCTGGTAGCTTCTAATCTGCATCCACTATCCATGCTATGGTATATGTAGCTTTCCCCTCCCTTCCAAGTGGTCTCCTCTATCCATGCTTGAGCCCTTTTGCACTCTGGGAGGCAGCTAATGTGAGTTCTCTGTCTATTCTGGGTTACATGTACCTTTTACATATACGGTCATGCATTAATACTACAGGCTGCATAACTTCCTGGATGCTATTGATAAAACGTATCCTGTATCTATACTAGAACAGAAGTAACCTCTTCGTAGACTGCTAATGTTGACCTTCAAATGCTATTCGCTTATCATTCTGATTAGAGCAAGAATGAAGAGGGTAAGGGGACTTAAAGGGAGTAAGCATGCTTATTTTGAATGCTGCAAGGCAGCATATCAACCTATAGGTTGTGATCGTGACGAGGAAGTCGGGGCTGCGACCAGATATTCCTGATCACTTAATTCCTTTGGTTTGGTGGAGGGGGTCCCCAAAGATGTCCGTGCCCAAGGCCCCAAAAGTGGTTAAGATGGCCCTGCATATAGCACACAAGTCTATCCATGCTTGCAGAGTAAGCACAGTCTCATTGTGGATTCTCTTCTAAAACCAGATTGGAAAAATCCTCGGGCCTCATGTTTAAAAAAGATGGATATTGCACTGAGGGGAACGGCTCCTTTTGCATTTTCAGGCAACACGGTTCACTCCATGAAGCGTTCATCATTTCTGAGACGCAATGCAAATAAAACATGTTAAACATGGCGGTTACAGTGTTTTTTTGCACTTGAAAAAGTACACAAGTATAAATATCATGTAACGTTGCACCCCTGTAATGCAGTGTACTGTTTCTAATTTGCCAGTTTTTGTAAAAACATAACAGCATGTAAAGTACTTTTCCTGCAATTACTGTTTATCATGAATATTCAGACTACGGTCTGCCAAACTTCAAGGCCACCTGAAATATGGCAGTTAGGCGCTATGCAAAAATCACATAAGATAAATAATTTGAAAAGGAGGTGAGTTTTCCTAGTCTGTTATTTCCTTGCAGTTTAGTCTGAGGATCAGATACGCAGTGCCCAGGATCAGATTGATGTTTTCCGGGGGACCATCTCTCATTGTCTTTTTACTTTGTTGGCAAGTTGCAAAGCCCTATTTGTAAGTGCTAAAAATGCTTATAGCTAAATGTTTGACAGCACTACAATAGAAGACACAGGACCTCATCACGAGTTTGGCGGTAACCCTTAAATCCGGCGGTCGCACTATTACCGCCGGATTTAAGGGTCTGCCAAATCAGGGCTTCGGCGGATTTCTCCCCAGCTCTGAGTGGGGAATGGGGAATTCCATTACCGCCAAACCCGTGATCCGGCGCTAATAGCGCCGGGGGATTTGGCGGTAGGGCTAATACCGCCGGCGTTACCGCCCAACTCGTGATGAGGCCCACAGGCTTAAGGAAACACATATATATGCTGATGAGTCATCAACCAGTGGTGACGGTGAGTTATGGGCCTTTAGGTTAACAACAGTGTTGGAAGTTTGTTGTCGACACACACCGCTCCTCCAAGCAGGACATGGCAAGGAAGACATAAACAGCTTGCTGCCAACTTACCCTCCTATGGAAAGTCATGCCCTTCATCCCAGGAAACAACTTCAGATCTGCTCTCCAATCCGTGGTTCTCTCCCACCTGGATGGTGGCAATGCCCTTTTGGAAGGCCTTTCATCACTGGCCCTAGCACCCCTGAGATGTGCCCTACATGCTGCGGCACGACTCATCAAAGGACTCCACACATTCGACTACAGCATCTCGAACTTCACTGGCTTCCAGTACAAGCATGCATCATCTTCTGATCCTGCTGCGCCATCTACAAGGATGTCGCACTAAAGTCTCCAAGCTACCTCGCTGAGAAACTCTGCTTGTCCAGAGGCCTTTAATCCACTAGGACATGTGCAGACTAGACCTTTGCTGGTGCTGGAAGAAAAGAACCAAAAGACATGCCTTGTCTGCCTACGCTCCCAGACTTTGGAACCTCTTCCAGGTAACTATGATACTAGCCCCCTCACATTTCAGGAAGGAGCTCAACACTCCCCCCTTCGAGGACTGACTCCTCACTAAACACCTAGACCCACACACCCTTCACTCACTTTCCTACCTGAGACTGTGTGATCTGCTCACCCGTGTTTCTTCAAGATCCCTTGCTGCTAAATGACCCGCCCTCCTTCTCCACCATTGTTGGCTCCCTGCTCCCTTCTATCTCTGCTTCCCTCACCGTGCCGTTCCCCCTATGCATTGTAAAGCACTCTGTTGATTTCCGAAGCTAGGACCAGGCTCAATAAATATCCTAATAATTATTATTTGTTACTTTAAAAATAAAGCAAGTTAACCGTTTACAAAAGCGATCAATGCTGCTGGTGAATGGTTTAAAGAAGTGTTTATGCATAAAACTCACTTTTGTGTCTTTCATAGAATCTTCTTACCACCTCTCACGACTGCAGCATCTTTTTTCCCCAAAAATAAAGAGGCTGAGGGGCCGGGATGACTCGTCCATAATGGGCGAGGGGGTGTCGCCCCACCAGATCTTGGTCCCCTCTCACCTATTATGGAAGAGCCAGCCCAGTGAAATAGGAGCACTCCCTCAGCAGTATTTTTCAGCTGAGGGAGTGCTCTTAACTATCAAAATGTTTCCCTTTGACAGTTACAGTTCCCTAGTCATGCAAACTCAATGGGCCATGGAAGGCTGGGGGCTTGTGCTGCCCCAGCTTTGCATGGCTCATTGGAAATGCTGACTGGGGAACTGCATGTCTGTATGTGCAAGGGGGTGCTTGTCCCTCTCCTCGCACATACAGACAGTGCAGGCTGGAGCGGGGCGTCTTGTCTCCCACCCTCAGGCCCATACATGCATGTGCAGAAAGCAGGAAGCTTCCTTATTCCTGTTCATGCTAGCAGGGGCTGGAGCGCTGGAGAGGAAAGACCTGCAGCAGAAGGTAAGTTTGTTTATGTTCATGTATTTTTTAATTTACCTTATGTGTATGGATGTGTGCATGCTTGTGTTGTTAGATGAATGTATGATGATGGATGCTCGTGTGAATGAGAGCGTGATTGCTGTGTGCATGTTGTGTAAATGTGTGTGTTTGTAGGTTTATGTATTTATTATTTAAATATGTGTATGTATGGATGCATGTATGCTTGTGTTATGAGTCAGTGCATGATGGATACTCGTGTGAATAAAAAAGAGTGCTTCTTGTGTATATGTTGTGTAAATGTGTGTTTGTATGTTCATTAATTTATTATTTAAATATGTGTATGGATGTGTGCATGCTTGTTTATGAGTGAGTGCATATTGGGTGCTCATGTGAATGAAAAAGTGAATCACTGCAGTGTGTATGTTGTCTCAATGTGTGTGTTTGTATGTTCATTTATTGATTTAAACATGTGTGTGGATGTGTGTATGCTTGTGTTATGAGTGAGTGCATGATGGGTGCTCGTGCGGATGAGACAGAGAGTGCTTGCTGTGTGTATGTTGTGTAAATATGTGTTTTTGTATGTTCATTTATTTATTATTTTAATATTGGTATGGAAGTGTGTATGCTTGTGCTATTAGTGAGTGCATGATGGGTGCTTGTGTGAATGAGACAGAGAGTGTTTGCTGTGTATGTTGTCTAAATGTGTGAGTTTGTATGTTCATTTATTTAAATATGTGTATGGATGCATGTATGCTTGTGTTATGAGTGAGTGCATGATGGGTGCTTGTATGAATGAGACGGAGAGTGCTTGCTGTGTGTATGTTGTGTATGGTGTGTGTGTGTGTGTGTGTGTTTGTTTGTGCTGGTGCGAGCTGATTTAGGCGAGTGGGGTAGGAGGTTTGTACAACAAAGACATTTTAAAAATCTCTCCATCTGAGGTGCGGTGGGGCCCAGGGGACAGGGATATTTTTTTTACTGGACATCAATGATAGCTGTATAGTGAAAAACACCATACCTGCCCCGACTGGGCATCCCAGCACCTCGCATACACACATAGTCACGTTGATTGTGTGCATGTGTTAGGCGCTGTGAAGCCCCGGGGACAGGCATGATATTTTTTTACTGGACAAGATGTCTTGTAAAAAATACCTTGCCCGCTCCTCTGGGCCACCACATAATCACTTTGATTATGTGCATGTGTGAGGAGCTTGGGATCCAGGGGACAGGCGTATCCATTTTTTACTGGGCATCTATCACAATCACATTCATCGTGTGCATGTGAGACACTGGGGCCCAGGGGGCAGGCATGGCATTTTTTACTGGGTATTCTCAGTAAAGAATGCCAGCCCAGTCCGCTGGGATTCCTGGCGCCTCACATGCAATGTCAAGCCTGACCCCTAAACCCCCCAGCACCTTGCTGCAGAGAAATGAGAGAAGGAATGACATCTGATACTAAAACATACCATGACTAGGCACCCAGCACCTCGCACAAACACAATTAATGTGTGCTTGTGAGGCGCTCAAGGCCTCCTGGGGTGGGCATGGTAGTTTTTTCTTGGCATCTATACCCAATAAAAAATGTCATGGCTGCACCCTGTTACCCCAGCTCCTGACACACATCTGCCCTGTGGGCCCCCAGCACCTCACAATCACACATAATCACATTCATCAATAATGTGATTATGTCTGAGTGCAAGGCTCTTGCGCACTATGAGGTGGCATGGCATTTTTTAATGGCCATGGTTGATAAAGCAAGCATGATAAATGTATTTATGTAACTAGACTTGCATTTTAAAGCAGCCAGTCTAACCATTTCTTATTGTGGTATGAAATTTTATATTGGCCAGCTTTAGTAAAGCAAGCATGATAAGTGTTTTACGAAGCAAGACTGGCATTTTTTATGCAACAAGTCGAGCCATTTCTTACTAAGGAAGGACATTTTGTATTGGGCATCTTTGATAAAGCAAGCATGATCAGTGGCATTATTCTTTCTGTGGCATGACATTTTATATTGGGCGTCTTTGGTAAAACAAGCATAAGTGTTATTATGTAGCTAGACTGGTATTTCAATGCAGCCAGTCTAGCCGTTTCTTATTGTGGTATGACATGTTGTTTTGCGCATCTTTAGTAAAGCAAGCATTATACGTGTTTTACGAAGCAAGACTGGAATTTTTATGCAACCAATCTAGCCATTTCTTACTGAGGAATGACATTTTGCATTGGGCATCTTTGATGAAGCAAGCAGGATCAGTGGTATTATTCTTACTGTGGTTTGACATTTTGTATTGGGCGTCTTTGGTAAAAACAAGCATAAGTGTTATTATGTAAATAGACTGGCATTTCAATGCAGCCAGTCTAGTAATGTTTATCGTCGTATGACATTTTGTATTGTTCATCTTTGGTAAAGCAAGCACGATAAGTGTATTTATGAAGCAAGACCAGCGCTTTTATGCAATCAGTCAAGCCATTTCTTATTGCGGTCTGACATTTGTTTTGGCGCATCTTTGATAAAGCAAGCATGACCAAACTGGCTTTTTACACAATTGTTCTAAGAAGTGTGCTCTAAAATGCACCATTATAGCTCATTATACTCCCCCACCTCCTCCCGGAACTCCCTTTATTGGTGCGGGCTCCCTCGCTATGCTCGGTGGCTGTGGCATATCTGGGACATATATTTACACCCCCCACCCCACTTTTGAAGGGGGAGTTACAGTATGATAGTCAATAGCTTGTTGACTCGTTTATAGGGGTAATAGGAACGCTGGCCTTAGCCTGCATCTGAAAAATGGAAACAGAACGCGGGCCTTCCGTCTTCCACTTGGAAAGGTCGACGATTCCTTTCACCAGGCGTTGCCGTCAAGCACATGCAGCTCCCGGCTGCGGAGATGTGCGCGCAGCCCACTGGTGAGCAATACATCTTAATTACCGCTAAATGCCAAAAATCTGCAACGAGTGGGGCAGCATTAGCCAAGAGTGAACTGATTCGGCTTCTGCGTGAGAGGCACAGCTGCAGCAGGAACAAGTGCATCGCATTTTGATTTCCCTGCGATTCTTGGCTGCTCCCGGGGGCACTTCTGGAATGAGAGGGCACATTGGCACTCGTCCTATTTGCGCTGAAGATGCAGGTGGCAAGTGGGAAGTTTTAATATGCAAGATTTGTATGGCGCTGTTCTCACCCTAATAAGACAATGATATTCAAGGATAAAAGAAATATTTGCGCATCCCAGAGTTGAGCCCGGGCAACATCTGCTCGAGGCAACGCTTGTTACCTCTGAGGTTAATGAAGTGAAGAAAACAAAAAAGAAATTGCACGTTTTTGTTCGCGAGCGAAGTTGAACAGTCGCAACGAAGTGCAATGGCGGGCTCAGACGGCACATCCTCGATGGCATTCTGGCCCCTCTGTGTGGTAACGTGACATTGAACCTCGACTCCCCTCCTCGGCTGCAATCTGGAGAGGCCCCTCTTCGGCCCCCTGTGCAGAAAGCGGGATTTCGTTCCCAGTGCACTGTGCAGCTTTGTGTGAAGGGCTCGGCCTACCGGGTGATGCGCGCAGTTTGGAACAGACGGTGGAATGAGCAGAGAGAAGGCCTCGGGGACACGCTGCCTCCACCCCCATCAATCTGCTCCTACCGCGTCTTCCTTGAAACCACGTCCGCAGCCCTTGCTGAGCAGGAGAAAAAAAAAACAACAACCTTCTGCAGCCCTGCCACCACTAGGACGCCCAACCCCCTCTCCCTCCTCTGTGGGGAATTTCATCATTCTGAAAGCATCCTTGCCCTTTGATACGCCTGAATTAAGGCAGCACAAGGCGCTGGCTATACGCAAACTTCCATGCCACTGCTAGGCTCTCTGGCAAGCTCTCACGAGCTCGGAGTATAATGAAAACGGTCGAGTGCAAACAGTAACCCATATTGTGTTCTCTAACTAGCAAATAATACTCCATCCCCTCCCCTTCCTCTCCCCCAACCCCCCGCTAATAGGTCAGTCCTGATGGCTGAGCTGTCAGACTGTCACTTCCACATGAAACTGCTGCTGCTGGCTTCTTTCAGAGCCCTCCGATGACTCAGCTTTCGTGTGAAATCCTGCAGGTACCATAAACCCCAATCATATTTGGTTATTGGGCGACGGTAATACATGGCTTGCACCAAAACATAATATTGTAAAAGCAAGGCTATGTTTGAGTGCTGCATTGGCAATGTATGCAGATAACTCGGTAAAGGCCCCTCACTCTCATTTCACAGGTAACATAACAGGAATACTGATGAGCTGCCTGTTTCTTTTTTATTTCTTCTCTTTAAATGAGGCCCTCTACCCCGTGAATACCAGTACTAACCAGGTTCAGTGAATGCATTTTAGGTGCAGTATTCCAGCATTAACAGGAATTATACCGCACTATAACGTCTGCAATGCACGCTTTTGGGTGTGAGTCCTACGTTTCTACTCTGCATTATTCTCCAGTCCGCGTGCCAGGTAAACATTAGCAATCAATATTGCCTAGGGTGACCAGATTTTTAAGACGAAGAATAGGAAAGGCGGTAACATAAAAGAGGGACTGCTCACAGCCCCCCAACCCCCCCACACACAGACACCTTCTCCTCCCTGCACACACGGCCTCACACCTGGGAGGCCACAGTCAGCCCTCCAAACCCTCCCACACACAGACACCTTCTCCTCCCTGCACACACACGGCCTCACACCTGGGAGGCCACAGTCAGCCCCTCCAATCCCCCCCACACACAGACACCTTCTCCTCCCTGCACACACACGTCCTCACACCTGGGAGGCCACAGTCAGCCCCCCAAACCCCCCCCCCACACACAGACACCTTCTCCTCCCTGCACACACACGGCCTCACACCTGGGAGGCCACAGTCAGCCCTCCAAACCCCCCCACACACAGACACCTTCTCCTCCCTGCACACACACGGCCTCACACCTGGGAGGCCACAGTCAGCCCCTCCAATCCCCCCCACACACAGACACCTTCTCCTCCCTGCACACACACGTCCTCACACCTGGGAGGCCACAGTCAGCCCCCCCAATCCCTCCCACACACAGACACCTTCTCCTCCCTGCACACACACGGCCTCACACCTGGGAGGCCACAGTCAGCCCCCCCACACACAGACACCTTCTCCTCCCTGCACACACACGTCCTCACACCTGGGAGGCGACAGTATTTCCAGCATTGCTCCTGCATATTAATAGTGCCGGTTTGACTGTGGATAATGTCAATGAAAAGGAGATTTACCTCTGATAGTTATTACAGGCCTTGTTGGTTAGAGTTTTGCAACTGGTCTCTGTGGCACAATCAGTGAATGCATGGTGTCTGCAAGGGTGGGAGTTCGAGCACATGCTGCTATGCAAAATTAGGAAAGTATTATAATGTTTGCAATAGTTACCCTTCCTTTGCCCTGAACTGGGAATGTTCCCCTTCTTTTCCCCAAAACTGGGATGGGATTTTTCATTCTCGGGAGGGGAGACAGAAGGCAGAAACAGACCAAGTAAGACTTGTGTCAGAGAAGAGCCTATGCACGGGTTCCTGTTTGATACCAAACCTTTTTATAGAGATTTTAGGCGCACAGGGCACAGATCCATTTCAGCCTCCACCTGCTCGCAAAACGAATGTCATTTTTAAAAAAAGTTTTTTATTTGTGATTTGGTTTACCTACACAGTTTATGACACCATTTCATGATCAAGCAAATACATTAAAAGAAAACAATGATTAAAATACGTTTGAATTGATTTGTTCTTATACAACATTTAAAAAGTTATAAAGTGCAATGATTAAAGAAACATTTCCCCTGCCCCACATTAATCTAGATCAAAACACATTAATAGCAAATTCTGGATTTGAACATTCCAAGTCTTTAAAAAACCTTCTTCTGGCCAAAAGAAAATAGGGACAACCAGTGACTCAATGCCGCAAAGTTTCCAGAGAGTCCGCAAGAGTACAGAGTCAACAACTAGTAGAAAAGCCTGCAGCCTTGAAGGATGTTTTAACCGTTCTCTGGTGGGCAGCTGATTCAGTCGAAAGTGCATTTAAAGACTGCACACCTTACTGCGTGGAAAACGTATTAGGTAGAGAGAAAGTTGATTTCTTTTACAAGGAAAGTGCGTGTACTCCACATAGGAAGAATATAAGGAGATTGAGTCAATTGTCGACATCGGAATCGTACCAAAATGTCGCCCTGACAATTATGACGGCCGGAAATGCTGACTTTTTTTTTGGGACCCCCCTCACACCACATATATATGTGTGGGGTATAGAATAGAATATTAATATGGGAGGTTGCGGGGGTCTCCCCGCGCATATATATGTGGTGTAAAGGGGTTTAAAAAAAAGTCGGCATTTTCAGCCGTCGCAATAATCACATAGATCCGTCGACATCCAGTCGTATCTAAATAATTTTGATTTGACAACCTATTTCCCTCAAAAGACCCTGCATCTTTCTCTTAAACAAATTGATTGAAGCAGTGGAAGAATCCTCCACCAATTTGGCCAAATCATAATAAAGTGAGTTTTCAGGGGGATATATAATCTTGACATCGCTCATTAAGTGCCTCCAAGACTAGCGAGCTTTCAAAGCTGTTAAGCTCATCTCATGGTGGATGATTGAATCTGGTATTGAGGGAGATAAACCCACCACTTCCTTTCATACTTGACCCTGGAGGACATTCAAATAGTTTCCAAGAACAATAAGAGACATGTCCAGGCCATGCAACAAAACAGGTTCAATTTCATCAAGTAATATCTTAGAATAGGAAGGATAGAAAACCTGCACAATTTATGGAACAAATATTTACTATGTGATATTTGAGGACAAAGTTTACCCTTAAGAGTGGCCTTCCACATTACAATGGAGCAAGTGTTAGATAAGTTGTAGCCCAAGTATCTTAAATCTGGTACCCACGCTAGTGTCTCTGAACCCAGCACCCAGCTCATAGTTTTCGGTTTAGAGGATCTAGAAAAAAGAACAACCTTATACTTGGAACCATTAGGGTGTAGATTATTATCTAGAGAATATTGAGGAAACAAATTTAACTTCAAATGTAGACCCAAAGCATCCCTATCAAAAAATATCAAATAATCGGTAAAGGCAAGCCAGTATAGACCTAAATTGCCTTGCCTCGACAGCGAGATGTTACCAACTTGCCACACATTATCGATGTCATTGAGATATATATTAACTAATGTGGACGCCAGTATGCATCCTTGCTTTAAGACCAGCGAGGTACAAATGGATCTAGAAAGAAAACCCTGCTGAGTAAGATAAACTTTCATAGAAGTGTTCTTGTGCAATAGAGCCAACAACGAGACCAATTTCAACATCATCAAAAGACTATTTTGGCTAAGCGGCATAAAAGTCAATAAAACAACATAAAAGTAATTTATAAAAACATAAGGTTGAGCAATTTGGTACACAAGATTGATCGTATGACATGGCCAAACGCCGATGACATGTCCAAAGAGGCCATGTATATTGAACCAATTGAACTGTGTTTGACATTATGAAGCAAATGGGCCAAGACAGTGAAATTCAATGCTGTCCCCGTATTCCGTCTGAACTCCACTTGGGATCAAGATAGAATCGGAGAGTGTTGCATATTAAGGTTTACATCTCTCAATAGAAGCAGTGAAAATAACTATAGGCCAATTGCTTTAATTGGTGCCTCTAGACCAATTAAAGAAATTGGCCTATAGTTATTAGGATTAGTAGGGTCATCTTTTTTAAGAATAGGAATTATAATATATTGTGACCAAGTAGATGAGATGTGATGGGTCTAAGAAATGAGATCAAAAATTGGTTTCAGAATAGATGCCTAGGGAGCATACTTGAGAATGAAAGGAGGAATAATGTCCGGGCCGGGGGCCCGGGACAGTTTCAATTTCAAAATTGCCCATAAAATATTTTTCTCCTCCCATGAACAAAAACAACACTTCAACGGACCCTCTGTTGCATCCTCTAGTTTACAAAAAACTTCCGGCAGATGATATTTGCTCTACCCATGAAGTCTACATAACATGGAAGAACTAGAAGATCTTATATTTTGGTTTATGAAGGACCAGAATTTACCTCCATTACCATTGCAAAGATGTTTCAGTTTTAATTGATTGTCCTTCGTAAAGAGTTCTATTTTGAGTGATTTTACCATATTCTTGAGGATTTGGCATACCCTTTTCTTGGCAGTCAAGTATTCAATCAGTGAAAGCTCTTCCCTATTTAACAATTTAATCCTGTTATGCTCTAATCTTTTATATGCCACAATTCTCTAATCGAATCTATGGGAGAGTGATTTATTCTTAAGAGTGGCATGATGAGAAGTGATGGGTTTCAGGCATGACATAATAATGTCATTCATTCCTCCAACCTTCTCATCTGAAGACCACAATGTTAGACATTAAACCCAAATTCGAGAGAGGCTCCCTCAACGAATGGATACACGTATGGGCTGTTCATATATTCCATTTCAGGGTTAAACCCACCCTCTTCAAGAATAAACAAGCGAGGGCTGGATTCAACTCGTAGGAAATAAAGGGAAACTGAAATGCACAATGTAAAATAAGGTGATCCCCTGAACCTGCATCATAATAAGAAAGGGGACCCGTCTTAGCCTTTAAACAAGAGGGCAAAAAGATGTTGTAAATCTTTGAAAATGACATTCCCCTATACCAGGTATAGCTTAAAGAATCTTTCGATACTGTCTGTTCTAATTGGATCAGTTCCCATTCTGCAAAAAAAATGGTCCCAATCCATACCTCTACACACACTAGTCTGTGAAGTATGGGGAATATGATTTAGTGCATTAAATCTCAAAGGATGTATATTAATTGACCTTTTCACAATTGGCCTCGGGAGACTTGAGCTAATTTAAAATGTCAATTAGGACATATATGCGGGGGGAAACCCCCTCCAACCCCCCGACCCAATCCAAAACCCCCTGCAATCCTCAACCCAATCCCTTATATTATTATTTTTTTTAAAATTTGGTTTTATTAGTTTTTACAGATACAAGTCATGCAAAGAAAGGATACATTTAAGTACACAATTAACTATCTCGTAATGGAGAAGCGAACGCTTAAAATTCGGAGTATTTAGTGTCTGTCCTGCAAACACCTTCTTCATACATAAGGTTTGTGCAAAAACATGACCTTGCCCCCCTCCCCTTTCGTGTCCCCTCTCCCCTGGTCAGAAACTGTATTGCAGGTCGGGCAGCATTCATCGTGTGGCGAGCAGCGTCAGTGTTCAATGCCGAAATTGCATTGGTTATGATAGTGTCTGTTGGAGAGCTCAACTCATACGTTGCCTAGGTCAATTCCTGTGCCTCTGTCGTTGTGGTAGGGGCATTGTTATGAGATAAGCCGGTGGGCAGGTATACACTTTTATATTCCATCCATAAGATTTCAGTCTGAGGTAGTTTTCCATGTAGCGACACGGTTATATGTTCCCTTATGCATATATTATTGGAAACATGGATCCATTCATTTTTCGTGGATGTTCCAGGCGCTTTCCACCTCATTACTAGTGTTGCCCTAGCGGCTAATAGCAATTGTGATGCTAGATCCTTGATCTTGACCCAGTCATCCTATTCTTTCTCGAGGCCAAACAATATGAGGTAGGGAGTAGGTGTTCTGTCAATAACGTCGACTTCTTTGATCCAGCCCAAGACCTCCGACCAGAACACTTGTATCCTGGGACATCCCCACCACATGTGCCAGTAATCCACTCTGTTTCCGCATCCACGCCAGCAACCCGGGCTCATAGTCTGAAACATTTTAGATAATCTGACTGGATCATATTGCCATCTATGTAATAATTTGATTGCATGGAGTTTGTATTGATTTGAAATGGATATCGGTGTGGCTGCCTGGCATATGGTATCCCATAGGTCTGGAGTGAACTGTTCAGAGAAATCTGTTTCCCATCTGCTTTTCAATGAGTCTGTGTTCACCCCCTCCCCTTCTAACAGTGTTTTGTACATATCAGAGATTAGGCCTTTCATTACAGTTCTTGAGTCCAGTATTTTCTCAAAAGGGGTGAGTTCTCTCATTAATTTGGGTTTCCACATGGCTCTTGTCAAAACCCCTTTTATCTGCAAGTATTGAAAGGTGGATAATGGGCCTATTCCGAGGGCTTCGGTTAGTTCAGGGAGAGAGATGAAGGAGTCTTTCTGTTGCAGTTGCCCTACTCTCTCTAATCCAGCCTCATACCATGATTGGAACCTTCCGACTTCTGGGATGTGGTCGTTGATTCCTGGGGACCATAAGTGGCTGAGGGGAGCCGGCCAGGTAATAATGTTTTGCATGTTTTTGCCATCCTTATATTATTTATAATCCAAAACCAACCCAATACATATATAAAATAACTAAAATAATATAAAGGTCAATTGTGCAGAAGGTCAATTAGGACCACTATAATTAGGGCAATTAAGACAAAAGGTCAATTGTAAAAGGTCAATTTGGGTAATACATCTCAAACCCCCCGCACAGTCCAAATTGAAACCACCACCCACTATTATAGAGTGTTTGTGTCCCTTGGCAATCCAATCCCCAAGAAGCTCAGAAAAGCAACCATGAATAGATTCCAAGGTTACCCTGGCTAGATTCCAGTAGACATTTACCAACAACACTTCCAAAACGCGAAACATTTGAAGAAATACTTACAGCCATCAACCCCCGTGAAGTAAAAATAAATTCAGATTTTACATTTAAATTGGCCTCAATCGCTATAGCCAAACCCCAACTCAATCGACCCATGTCGGCTCGGATGGCGGGGCTGGTAAAAGTGTGATAACCTTTCAAATAAAGATTGGCATAGTCTCCTCGAGCATTGGAATATTACAGCCACTCAGAGTGTCAGTACTCTGTACAAATCTGTTCAAATTAGTAAAGCCACAGACATTCTAAGATAAGACATTGACCGTAATGTGGTTAGGGCTGATTTAGGCATTTAGGTTGATTTAAATCTAATGACCTCACATGATTTTAAGGCCAACTGAACCCATGACCAGTCATGCCCTTCTTGGATTAAGATAGAAAGTTGAGCTGCGGCAGAGCGTACCCTGGGAGCAGCTTTGGTAATGGAATTGTTAACTACCTTATTCGCACTAACCCCTCGTATGGGTATAGCCAAAAAAGGCATAACCTCCTCCAGTGATCTAATAAAGTATTAATATCTATAATATCATCCACTATTGGTAATTGGCACAGAAATATTAATGACAAATTGTGCCCATTCATTTTAGCTGTAGGCGTATGTTTAGATTTTCTTTTCCTACAGGCCTTGTTCTCATTGCGTACTTGTTTTCCTCTGTTAGAAACCACAAATACAGGGAAAGAAACCTTCTCCATCACAATAGGACTAGACACCACTAGCGAATGGAAAAGCTCAGTGGAAGCACTTAGTCTGGAAGCGCATTCAACCAGAGGAGTAGGGCTATTGGAAGTTTGGCTCACAACTATCAGAGCCACAAATGAGGAAGCCCCATGTCCAGAGTGTGTGTTGTTATTCTCCAAAACTGAGCTAACATCATTTTCAATAAAGTCTGGTTGAACAAGAGATTGTACAGTAGGCCCTGATTTAAGTAAGTCACACAGTTTTTCAAGTTTGGCCACCATCGATATAAGTTCATAAGCATTCCCTGTTGCTATATCTTTAATGTTATCATACAATCGCAATATTTATTCTAAGGCTAGATGCAAGGTGGAAATGGTAGTCGGGCCCAGTGAATCAATTTTTGGAATTTCTCCTCAGATGTATTTTATTCGGTGTAAAAAAGTGCGAATAAGATTGGTCCAACCGATTTGGGATTTCTCTAACACCCCCTTGCTCATAAAAATATGCAGTGTTTGTAATATCATCCGGAGTAACAGGCACATTGAGTGTTACTGGCACTCCCATTTGCCTACAGAGTCGAAGAAAACATTAATCAAGAATGATAGATTTTTCCAGATCCAACGGTGAAGCAGCCGAACACGGATCTGCATGCCCCAAGATGCTATCCGGGTGTTCATTAGCCACCACATTAGTGGAAGTAGGATCGATTTGAGTGAGCGGCTGAGTATCAGTGACACAGTCATCAGAGTGCAAAACCTCAGAGTACGTTACCGCTTCTTGGGTGAGTCAGATGACCTCAGAGCTAGGCAGCAACTGCCCAGTGTTCAAGGGTCCAGGTGCTCCCCTAACAAGGGATCTGTATTTTTCTCAATAATTAAAACAGTGTCAATACTTTTTGTGCGTGTCAGAGGAGAGGAGGGAGGCATAACAGAGTCAATATCCTTAAGCGCTAAGGGTAAATTATGTTATGAAGGTGGGTCAGCAGCCCAAGACTTATTTCGTAGGGCTGGCGGCATGATATCCATATTGTTACTTAGTAGACCGCTGGTGTCAATCACCCCCTTTGCTCCTCGAGCTCCTGAGTCCACGAGAACACAGAACACTCTGCTCACATCTCAGGAGGATAGCTCAGGGGCAACATGCTCGCCTTGGAAGCAAGACGACATGGTGCACCACAGGTTTGAGCCCCAGTTTCGCGCTTAGAAACCTGTGGGTGTTAAGCGCATTATAAATAACCTATCATATCATATCACTCCGCTCTCCAAGAGGTATATGAGTGACTAGCCACCTCTTCCAACATTTAAGCACAAAAAACAGACACTCCCTTTACTCGAGCAAAACAGTGCTGGCCACAATGTATCCAGAGAACACTTTGCCCGCTCTGCTGTCCAGGCAATAGATGAGTGATTAGCTGCCTCCTCCAACGAATAGGCACAAAAACAGACCCTCCCTTCACTCGAGCAGAACAGAAGGCAGCAACAGACAGACGAGGTAAGTCATGTGTTAGAGAAGAGCCTATGCACGGGTTCCTGTTTGATACCCAAACCTTTTTTAGAGATTTTAGAGACACAGGGCACAGAACCATTTCAGCCTCCACCTACTCCTGAAACTAAAGAAATAGGCAACATTAGCAGTTCACAATGTGAGCACGTGTGTTCTAGCATAGATGCAAGGCACTTTTTAACATTAGCAGCCACAAGGAAGATATACCGGCTTTAGTATAGATGCGGGGGCCAGAGCAGTAGTTGTTTGAAAAAGGCACACACACCCCAGCATTTTGGTATTTAGAGATTAAATGAGTTTCCCATGATTACCCACTTTGAATAATAGGCAAAGCTAAGGTTTGAGCCCAGCCTGCAATTTCTGCACTTGACCACATTGTTTCCCAGTTCTTGTCTTTCAGCAAGGTGCAATTATTTGTGAATGTTTGACCTTCATGAATTAGAATAATGTCCCGTTTTGCAGACCTAACTTGGAAAGTACAGAATTTGCATAATAACCCTACTTGACAGTATTAAAAATAATCCATATGGAAACGTTTTGCAAAAGCAGTATTATTCCAGCTTTATTGTCTCCTCCATCAAGCGACCAAATATAAACTGATGTGAGACAAAAAAATCCCCCGTAGGTACTACGATATTTTAAAGCTTTAAATAAATATTCGCAATACACAAACGTGGGATTGTTAATCATGCTGTGCAAACAACATTTGAAATTGTACAAAAAAATGTTTTTGTGTCAAATAAGCAGGCTTGAAACTGAGCTTGCCAGAGACATGTGATATTGAGAAAGCTCTTTTTTGTCTGGGACCCCCACCCACTCAAATGTCCAACATGAAAAGAATGAGCAAGCAATGAGCTAAACAATGCCACCCGTATGTGAGAAGGCAGACCTGTTCAGAGAGACCGCACAGTACTTTACAGTGAGGTAAAATGATTTGCCCAGGATCACTGTATCGTCTGGTGGCACAGCAGGAATATGAGCCTCAACACTTTGCTTCCAAAGTCTCGAATTTAGCTATGTGATCACTTCTCCTGGCTAATACTTTATGCTCTATATTGGTGGTGACTGCCGAGTTTTTACAAGGTGTTAGCATAATTGACCTAAAAATATTAAATGAGGGTGGGTAAGGATATAGATTAGGTTGTGGGGAATTGGAGGGGAGGTTGCGGGGGATCTAAAAACCTAAAAAAGGTCAAATAAATTCGATCAAATGTGATTAGGTCAACTGTTTTAGGTCACATAGACCCAAACCTTTTACAATACTCATTTAGCAGAAACAACCTCTAGACCTGCAGCATATTGATGCCGTGTTAGTTTTTATAACTAGCGCTATTTGTTACGGGTACATGGTTTTGTAGCACAGTAAAAGTTACTGTCAACAAAGTAAATATAATGAAATTTATCAACCTCAGCTAAAGGAAAGGCTAATTCTGCTTTGTCAGAATTTCGTCCTGTGATCTTGCATATGCAGATCTCTGCAAGGAGCACTTAACTTACTGAGTTATCTTCTGAGCCATTGTGGCACTCAAATTTATCAATATGCCTTTCCACTTTGGTCATTGAACATGATGAATACTTTCCCCACAGAAAGGTGCAAAAGATATATGTGTTGTGCTATAGTGAATACACTTTTATTTTTGTTCTTTTTTCCACCCATAACTAACCACAACTGTATGCACAACAGTAAACACAGAATGCATTGCAGGATTAATTAATCAGATCGGATCTTAGTTGTCAACAACAGTCAGGCAGGAGTCTCAGAGTAGCAGTGCTCTGTACAATATCATGACGTGTTAGGTTTTACCTACTAATATTTTGTTAATATCAGGCAGCCATATCGGGGTCCCTCCCCCCACGAGGGCATAGGCGATGCGCCCTTTTGCCCCCCCCATGACGATGTCCCTGAAACATTGATGTTGCTATTCATGTTTCAAAGGCTGCAATGGCCATACACACTCAGTACCATTCTGGTCCTATTGAAGCAAAGTGTATCCATAGCACCTCACTGCATCACTCATGGCATACCATGTGTCAGCGGGAGGGAACTAACACTGCAGCCTGCTGCACCCGGCAGGTTCCATTGGCCAAACATATAGACTTGTATTTAGCCGACTAGCAACAACTGGAACATATTTCTTAGAGTGGTTCTGAGTGGCTTCTGATTGATGGGAGTACAGCTTAAGTTGTCTATGATGTCCCTCAGAACTGAAAAGTGAAACAAACCCTGTTGCTCATAGGTGCACATCTGCAGTTATATGTTGTCTATGGCACCCTGAGAACTCCTTTAGCACCCCTTGTGCTCTGCCAGTGGAGAAGCAGTACAGAGGGAGATAAGGGTGGCACACAGTCTATCTATGGTTGTGAATAAATACACATCTGGAGTTCTGCCACCACCCCACCCCACCTTCCTCTGTTGTCACCCTTCCTCTCTCCCCACACTTCCAGAGACTCTGGGAGGCTGAGCAAGTCATTCCACTGGCTTGATGTCATAGCAGAAGGGTACAGCAGTTACATACTTTTTGTAAGCGCCATTTGCTTTCCGTGCAATCCACACAAATCATCTTCTTCTGTGTTCTTTTGTTTGCTGTTTCAAAGCACAATGCCAGGAGTGTTGCATGTTTTAGATTCACTGACAGGGAATTCAACACAAAGGAATTCACTGCATATATTTTCACTATGGGAGAAGGAGGAGCAGTTTGGCGAGAACAAGTAGGAGAATTGAGTGCAGTACAAGGTGACTGGGCATTTGTGCAGCACTGCTGTTTTGGGGGATTGCAGGACAGGGGGACGGAAGATCAAGACTTGCTGGGAGAAGACAGCAAAAGGTTTGCCGAGCGGGCAAGAATGTTCTGCGATGAGAGCGCCATGGCTGGCAATGGGAAAAAGGCATGTTTTTATTTGTGCAATTGGAGGTAAAGTTGATAAGACATTGAAATGGGAGAGCGAGGAGTCAGGGTTCAATTAGGAGCTGACACATAGAAGTTAGGACAGTAAAGATTTGAAATTGGTAGAAAATGGGAAATCAAGGAATTAATTTAGGGGAGGGTCCAATAAAGGATCAGACATAGCAAGTAGGTGTACATTGAGGGTCGGCCACAAGGAGATATGGGGCATTGAAATCACACACACTGGAGCATAAGGGGAGTTACGGGGCATTGAAACACACAATGGCATAAGGGGAGAATCTAAGCTCAGACTTAGAGAAAGTGGGCAATGCACAAATAATCAAGTGGAGGCAGAAGGGGGTTCTCATGGATATGATATAAGGAAAGGAGAAGGCAATCATGAATCATTTGCATTCAGGGGCAATTAAGGATCAGATTTAGCAGATAAGTGACCATGGGAAGGGACAATCGAGAATCTGACACATTTGGACTAGGAGGGGCAATGGAAGTTTGAAATATTTGGAGATGTAGAAGTCAAACGATAGTCTCATATGTGGAGAACATGACACAGGATGAAAGGGAAGGTTAATGGTGGTAGACATATTCACCTGCTCAGCTGACATAAACGGGGTTTATGGGAAGAACACAATATGGCTCCTGGCGCTCTCCCCTGCATTGTGCCAGACAGAGCCTTCTCTTCTCTGTTCTTTTCTGTTACAAGGCTGTGATGAGCAGCAGAAATCTCCTGCAAAAACACTGAAATTGTCTCGAGGCATGACTTACGTTATGTTGTAACAGCCACTTTTTCTCTCTAAAGTGGTCTTGCTCATGACCTGGATTTCACTTTTGCATGTAGGTGGGTGGCTTGCTCCTTCTCCTCTGCTGCATGACCCCCAGTGAGACCAGAACACATCATATAGAGCTCTGCTCCCAGAGCTATGCGCCCTTCAATGAGAAATCACGGGGTACTGCCCCTCTTTAGAGTTGGAACTGGTTGGAACTGGCTTGAAGTCACAACCCGAGCAGGAAGTGATTTGTATGTTCTGAAATTATCTAATTCTTTCTACTACAATTCTTAATGCATTTCTTACTCTATATCTTTAGAGCGCCAGGTTCTTCAGAGGTAAACCGCCTGAGATAAAATACTTTATGCATAAACATGCTACCAAAATATAAATAAATAAATACATTTTAAAAAAAGATCTCCCTGTAGGCCAATTATCTACAACGGAATTATTTATCAACTGTCCTTGCTTCCTTGTTAACATTACTTCTTTTTTAATAAGAACAAATGTGTGTTACACCGAATTATTCCTTAATTGTACACTGATCAAAACATCATAGTACCTTTATCCCATTATATTAAATCATCAATAAAGTGCGGGTTTATCCAATGCACGTGATGAAAACGAATGCCTGTCCCTTTGTTTATTCCACTTTTCTATATCTCATAGGACATTTTACATTTTTTTTAAAATTATACATTTTTCGTATTTGCAAAGTTGTCTATTGGTACCAATTTCACAAACCTATATCAATATGTTGATTTCATGTCCACATTATTATGTCCACTGCCTTCAAAACCTCAAATGTTTCAGTCCATTTGCTAGATGTTGCACTTTTTGTCCAGAGTCATCTCAGATTCAAAATAGAAATCCATTCCACTCTTGAACACTAAGATAAATGTTTCATTTGTAGCCAATTTATTAAACATTTGTTTACTTTGTGAGGAAATATACAAATGGAGAAACGATCTGTGAAGGCCCATGTTTTCTAATGCTCTATAATTACCTTAATTAATAATGGTGGTCCTTCTGTGTATACAAAAGCACTATGGACCTCAGTGGAGTGGGCCCATATTCAATTATAAGGACCTCATCCTTTCTTTACGAGGACAACTGCACAAAAAGTATGATGGGGGAAAATAAAATGTTGTTATTGATCCTAACCCCTTGATGAGTTTTTCTACTTACATTGTGAACTGTTTTATTAGATATTTGAACACATAATCATTGTCTCATAAAACAAAATGTAAAGTACATTCCTCGTATAATATGCAATAGGAGCAACCAGTAAAACACATGATACCATCAATGCGCATCCCATACATCAACAAATTAACTGTATCTGTTATATAAACATATACATTAAATTAGATAACATACATAAACATTGGAAATCACCATAGGGGTGATAGACCACATAAAATATCAAAGCTATTAGGTTTATGCAAGCAGTAGGAATTGCATTGTGTTCAATCAGCTACAACAGAACATTTTAGAACAAGTTTCTATAATACGACAGGGTATCAAATACAATACACAACTTACTCAAAATAAGGGGCGCGGGAAGAACAAAGGGGAAACACGCAAGATATAATATTCTATGCAACAATCTGTACAGATATTCAGCACCTGTTTACATCAGAGATAACAAAAACACATGCTTCAAAATATTGTAAATTAATAAACCGTGTGTAGACATATTGTGATATGATAGATAATTAATACATAAATGCAATTTTTCGATTAATACTTGGCAAAGTGTTGGCGAGTTAGTTATACATATCTTTAATCTTTGCATATGACAGATATTGTTCCACAAATATAATTTTTTTTTAACTGTTTCCATTTAGATGTAATCTTTCTGATAGCAAAAGCAATAAAAAGGTCATATAACATAAACAAATTGTTGATTTCTAAAGCATTAAATGACATGCTGCCTAGAGGAATATTAGATAGGAATAGAAGAATATCAACATTAGAGACATTTTAAGAAATCTCCATACTTGTACCCAAAACAAATTAATATAGGTGCATTAAAAAAACATATGTTTGAACGAAACCTAGACTAGTATAACATGACCAACAATCCCCATCATTTACAAATTTGGTATTGACTAATTTCATAGGTGTCGTAAGAAATCTATGTGTAATAAATAATATATTTTGACATATATTGGCAGATGATTACATTATTTTAACTTTCCTCCAGTTTGAAGACCCAACATGTTTGTCAAATACTGACCCACAATCAACTTCCCACTGATTCTCATATGACCATTTAAATCTGGGTGTTCTGTTATTCATTATCAATCTCTAAAAATTACCAGCCTTAAACAGTGAAATAGATCCCAACCATTGTAGTCTCGAATTATCGGGCACCAATCTGTTTTCGATAAAGGAATTCAAGTTGTCCAAACATGCATTCAGCAATCTACAATACAAGTTGAAATCTGCCTTCTTTAGTGAGAATGCAGTTTTAAATTCATCAAAGGACAGTATAATAGTACCTGAAAGAAGTTGGGCCATAAATGTAGTACCTTTATTTAACCACTGTTTCCAAAGGATAGATCTCCCATTGGTTACAATCCTTTTATTGCACAGTAAATATGGTGAAAGCAAGCTTGAAGGTTTATCACCAGTAACAAACAAATATTTTCTAAGAATGGAGGAAGTCATCCCAACATGTAGAATATCTGGAGGTGGCGAGGACACAAATATATAATAATTAATTAGTAACAATTTATCAACGTTCTACTAATGACCAGACAGGAGGCTCCTGATTGTCATCCATCAGAAACCAACAAAATAAAAGCTTTATGATAACATCTGAAATCAGAAAAACGTAGCCCCACCATTTTCAACTGGATTCTTCAACTTACTAAGAGCAATTATTTACTATTTTTATTACCCCAAAACAAATTCAAAATAATTGAATTAATAGATTTGAACAGCGATGACGGTAAAGATACCGAAAGCATCTGCAAAAGAATGTATATTATTGACAACAACATCATTTTAATGTTTTCAAGACGGTCCCACCAAGATAAGTACAATGGGGACCATGACGCAATTGAATTGCTAAGCCTATTTAATAAGGCATTAATATTAAGTTTAATTGATTTATTAACTGATGGTGATTGGATATTTGTCCCTAAAATATTTAACCAAATGTTGGCACCATTTAAGTCCATATACATCAAGCTCATGTTTTAAGCAGTATGAATTAAGAGGTAAGTTTTCTGATTCATCCATATTTAATTTATACCCTGAGGCTGAAGAAAATAGTTGTAATTATAGAACAAAATAAGTATATCATCTGCATATGCTGCTAATTTGACTTCATGTGCACCACAAGTAATACATGGAATGGCCCCATCCTTTATAATAAGTTCGAATAATGATTCGAGTAATATAACAAATAAAATTGGAGATAATGGACAGCACGTTTCAATTTAAAAAAATGAAGAGAGTTGACCCTTAATAAAAATAGAATTGGTCAGAGTATAACAGTTTAACTAATGATATAAATACTTCACCACATCCCTGCCACCGCAATGCTTCGAATAGAAAACTCCACGCTACCCTGTCAAAAGGTTTTCCAGCATCGAGAGGAATTGCTGTGTAGCTATCCATGGATTTTCTATCTCTATGATATGCATCAAATTAAACAGAAACCTTTTATTGGAGGGCATATTTCTCCTCTTAATAAAGTCAACTTGCTCAGATTTCAGCATTTTGGAAGAAAAGGTTACATTCTGTTTGCTAATATTTTAGGGATATAGGTCTATAGTTCTTGAAATCCTCGCCTGATTATCTGCCTACATTCAACAAGTTTGAAAATAATGATTCCAATTTAGGCGCAAGACTAGATGCAAAGTGACTATATAATTCTATAGCAACATTGTCTGGGTCAGGAGCTTTGCCCTTTCTTAAATCATGTATAGCATTAAATATTTCATTTATGTCTATCTGATTATATAAGGCGCTCAAGTCCTTCTGCAAATAAGAGTTTTTACCAATCAAGTCAAAAAAGGAGTAAAAGTAGATCAATGAGCTATCCTTTTCGGAAGTATGTAATGTTTGGAAAAACGTCCTAAAAAACATCTAGTATGGCTTTATCTGTTCATACTCTAATAAATACCCTGATCATTTTTAATATATGATATAGTAGCTCTATCTTTTTTTCTCTTAGGTAAGAGAATGTGCTTTACTTGCTTTATTGGAGGTTTGGTATATTTTTGGCTTATATTTCAATATGGCCCGACAAGCTTGTTCTGATAATGTTTTGTTTATTTGATAGCGTGGAGATAGGATACCATGGAATAAGTCATCTTTTGGATTCTGATTATATTTTGACTCCAATTTATTAAGTCTCCCAGATAAGGAGTCAAGATCTTGTTTGCTTTTGTTTTTCTTTTTAACAACATAGGAGATAATATGACCCCTTAAGGCTCCCTTGTATGCATCCCAATTATTTACAGGGGATATATACTCGTTGAGATTATTATAAAAAAATGATGGTTGAAATGATAGACATGATAATTCGAATTCCCTATTTTGTAGCAGGAAATTGTTCAACCTCTATCTATTTGAATTCCTTTTAATGTCACTAAGATCAAATGCTGGAACCACTAGGGCATGATCTGATATAATAATGCTCTCAATTTTAGAGTCCTCTATAGAGCAAGATACAATTTTAGATAAACAAATATAATCTATACATGATAGTGTTTTATGAGCTGTATACTGGAAGGTGAAATCAAACTCAGAAGGATGTCTAATCCACCATGGATTAGGCAAGCCTGCTTCCAAAATACAAGTGAATGCTTTGTGGGTTTTAGTGTTCTTAAAGATACACTTGGACCATAAAAGGATCTATAATATTATTAAAATCACCACAAACTATTACATTTGTTTAATCCAATAGTAAAATAATGCATTTAATATTAATCCAAAATTCAGGGTCAGGACTTGTTGGGCCATAAACATTCATAATATAGATGATTTGAGAATCAAATTGCAATTTAACCATTGCCCATCTTCTTTTGTCGTCAGCATCTTAATGTTTTATAACGCAGCCCTTTGCTGATTAAAATTGCGACACCATTATGCTTTCAATTAGCCTAATTGGGTATAACATCCCACACCCAAAACATTTTAAATGTCATTGACTCCTGTAAAGTTAAATGTGTTTCCTGGATACATGTGACAGATGGGTTGAAATTCTTTAGATGGGTTAGCATTTTGTGCCTTTTGATAATGTTGTTAACACCCTAAATATTCCAAGAGATCCACTTAAACACCATTAGACATAATCAATTAAATTCTTATATAGGTTGATGCACATTAGTAGTAAATTGGAACAGCATATATTATACTTCAAAACAAAATATATGATGTAACATTAGTCTTGCACATGTTACTTATTAACTAGTAAGTAAACAAATGCAGGGAGAGACACAAAAGGAGAACACATCTGCAATACTTGACAAAAAGAGACAAACAACAGTAGCACAAGATAATAACCTATTGGGAATATCGTCATACCAGATATAAAATGATACCTATACAGCATACATATTAGAAAACATTTTGGCAAGACTGCAGCAGAAGATCACAGTGCAAAGTGGGACCTGAGGAAAAAATCAACAACAGAGAACAGCCCCATAATCCTTTTAGATCAATAGAGATACACTGGTACCTGCATAATTTGCATAAAACATTAGAAAGCTTAGATAGATGATTTAGATGTTGGCAAATGGTGTATGGTTGACAATAAAAATGTGTCCATGCTTTCCCTTCTTAATGATCTAACGAAGGATTTGAGAACCACACAGTCATCAGAAACAGAGGTTCATCCGTTAACAGTTACTTTGAATGTACATAGGTGAACAAGACCATTCCTAACATTGAGGTGCTTTAGAACCGGGCCGTAAGATAAACATTCTTTCCTATGTTGAGCCATTTTCTTTGATACATGCTGAGAAATAATGATTCTGTGTCCATTCCAAATAAGTTGTTTCAGCTATTTCACCTTTTGATGATCATTTGCAATTGAGTATCTTCCAACAAAAGGAAGATCATTGTTTGCGGGGTAGATCTTGTTTTGTTAATATATTCTTTTATTTCAATTCGATGAGCTCTTTGTATATTTAATATTGTACACAGTTGAAACTTATGGAGAGTTGTTAACATATCTCTTAAGAAAAGAATTGGATCATCTCCTTCGCAACCCTCCGGCAGACCGAATTTGTGCAGGCTGTTTAGATTACCTCTATTTTGAAGTTCTTTGTTATGCTTTTGAAGGTCCTTAACTGTTTTTTCTAAAAAGAGCCACTCAAGATGAAACATCTTCTGCCTCACTAATCCTTTTCTCAACCTCTCCCATTCTCGTCTCAAATAAAGAACATGTGTCATCTAACTGCTGAAGTTTATTTTTTTGATTTCCATAAATGGCCTGGAAGCTCTCAACTCTAGCAATATTGCTTCCATACATGGGTCTGTAGAAGCCTGAGGGGGAGGAGAATCACTCTTGGGCCTTTTTAAAGTAGCTGTGGGGGAACGACCTGAGGCTGAGTTTTCTTTGCCCCCAGAGAATTTCTGCGAGCATGTTTGCGAGGGAATTACAGCAATTGTATTTTCAAAAGTCCCAGCATTTTAGACACCACACGTAGAATAACCTTCGGATGTTAAATTAGTTAATTAGTTGGTCTGTAACAGACTATAACCGCTGAATATTGGAAAAGATTGATTAAAGCAGTTTCTTAAAATGACTCATATGTTCGAAACCATAGCTCTTAATTTCTGCAGTTCTTTGAGAATGAAGTTACAAATATTCTTGCTGTGAGTCACTTCGAATCTATGTACCTCAAAACGAAGGTTCCCACTACGTCAGCCTGGCCTTTTCCTCATGTGATCCGGTAACATCGGAGCTACACACCACTCTTGGTATCGGTCTCTGCCCACAGTGTCAGGAAAGCGGATAACGGCGAGAGCCAGTCATCTCTTCCACTATGTTGCATTCAGCAGAACTCTGTTAACTTTTTCAGCACTATTTACAAAGAAATATGATGCCGGTAAGTCTCCTTTATCATGTATTTGTGATAGATAGGCGTTTAGATGGCTAATTTCATTGTGGGCCATGCCATGTACCCATTGTTACCTTTCAAATGCAACTATGGCTGTTTAGTGGGTTGAGTTAGTGATGTGACTTCAATGGGTCCAAATTCAAATCCTTGTTTTGTTTCTTTTTCCATCCTGTTTGTTGGGTTCAACATAACCATATTCTCAGATATACAAGAAGAATTTTCGTAACTCTAGGGTCTATTTTAAAATGCTCAACTATGTTGCACGCTTATTGTAGCCGGTAAAATGGCTCAGTGGGTTAAACGCCTGTTTGTAACGCTCACCTGAATCCCTCGGAGGCGCGGGTCTGGTCTGGGCGTTCTCCGAACCTTCCAGAGTCACTCGCAGGTCTTTGGCACCACCCTGGAAGGGCCCCCTCCTTACTGTGATCTTAATCCGGAGAGTGAGATGTCTGCGGGCAGAGAGGAAACAGGGGTTAACGTCTGCCTGACGGGGTTTCGGCCCTTTCCCCTTCCTGACACTCCCACGAATCCCCTAGGCCGCACGTGCTCACCTTTGGTAAGTAAATGCGGCGCTCTCCATCCTGCGTCTGTGCAGGGGCGCTGTAGCCAGTTACTTCACTGGACGATAGTTCAGCCTTTTATTTTATTTATTTATTCAGAAGGCAAGACCGTCGTTAGCTGCACGAACGGTAAGTGCCTTATTTGAGTCTTTTATTGTCCTTTCAGAATCTTGCCTCTTTGCAGGTCCGGTATGTTGATCCGGTAAGTGGAAAAGTCCGGAGTTTTTTGCAGGCAAGCAAAAGGTTCATCTGAAGTTAAATGCACTTTTAAATGTCTTTTTCCCCTTTTCTTTCAGGTCGCGGTGCAACCGGCGATGAAGACTGATGCCGAAGGATCGTGCCGGAGGGCCACTTGAGGCACGTGAGTAGAAATGGAGTCCTGAGCTCTAATAATGTCCTTCTTGTATTTTACAGGTGCAGACAAATGGCGCAGAACAGAGCTCGCAGAGACCGTGGCACAGGTAAGCAGATATCATGGAGTTATCGCTAACCTGTATTCTTTGTTGTTGCAGATGGCTGGAGAACGAAGAATCGCGGCACGGGGCCTTGGAAGGCGCCGACGGGTGGTAAGAGCAGCTCTGGTATTTTCTCTTGCTACTCTAATGTTCTCGTTTTCCTTTTCAGATGTCACGGAAGGCTGGAGCTGGATTTCAGGAAGGTAAGTTGAAGATTGTCCTGTTTTCAGGTGCAGAAGAAGAAGATCAGCTGGAGCCGACACGGTGAGCGTCCTGCTGCTATTGCAGAATAACGCGAAGCACGTGAAACCAATCGGGTGTGGTTTAAATAGCCTTCAGTAGTGCTTAGGCGTCTACTTCCACAGCCTCCAGAGGTAAGAAAAGAGTTCCAGTATGTGGTTCTTGGGAGTGGTGCTGGCCCCTCCCAGCAGTTAAAGTAGTCCCAGCAGGATTGGATGAAGAGTTCATCCTGCAGGTAGGAAGGCAGCATGGTCTGCAGCAGGTAAGTCCACCCAAGCACCAATCCCTTTTATATGAGCCCGGCGCTTCCAGTGCCGGGACTGGGTCCCTTTATGAGCATGAGCCTGGCGCCACTGGCGCCAGGACAAGGTCCAAAAGGCCCCTACGGGGGCCGGCTGGTGCCTGGAATGAGGATCATGACCCTGCTTCCAAGGATGTTGGGCTAGGTCTGACACCTTGGGGCCAGTGGTCATGACAGCACCCCCCCTCAAGGCCCCTCCCAAATTGGTCTTCCCCGGAGGCTTTGGTTTGTTGGGGAAGGTCCGATGAAATTTTCTGATTAGACGAGGAGCATGGACATTTTCTGAAGGTTCCCAAGATCTCTCCTGGGGGCCATACCCTTTCCAATCAATCAGGTAATACAGTTTTGACTTGAAAAATTTAGAATCCAAGATGTTCTGAACCTCGTATTCGGTTTCTCCGTCTACTTGGATTGGCTCTGGAGGTTTAGTCAGACGGGTTCCGGGTTGCATAGGTTTCAGGAGTGAAACATGGAATACAGGGTGTATTTTCATTCGAGTGGGCAATTCTAATTTAACTGCCACAGGATTTATCACAGCCGTGATCGCATAGGGTCCTAAGTACTTTGGGTTAAAGGTGCGTGGTCCTTTTAGAAATAGATGTTTAGTAGACAGCCAGACTTGGTCTCCTACTTGGTACTGAGGGGCCTCTTTCCGATGTTGATCAGCACCTTTCTTATAAGATTCTTTGGCTCGTTGAAGGTGTGCGATGGCTTCCTTAAATGTTTGAGTTATGGTCGCATGAAGATGGTCCACAGCGGGTGTTCCTAGATCTTGAGGCGGATCTAAATTAGAGGTCCGAGGATGAACCCCATACAACAGGAAGAAAGGGGTTTTACCTGTTCCGGTATGTATTGAGTTGTTGTACGCATATTCAGCAATCCAAAGAATGTCCCTCCAAGTACCCTCTGATTGTTGTAACATGCAACGAAGATACTGTTCCAGAGTTTGGTTAGTCCTCTCAGTCTGTCCGTCAGTTTGAGGGTGGTGGCTGGTAGAGAGTCACACGTCAATTTGTGCAAAACGACAACAACTCCTCCAGAAATGGGAAATGAATTGGCTCCCTCGATCAGAGATTAGGACTGAAGGGAACCCGTGCAAGCGAACAATGTTTTCAAGGAATTCTCGGGCTAGAATGGAAGCTGTGGGTGATCCTTTCAGTGGAACAAAATGAGCCATGTTTGAAAAGAGATCGACAATTACTAGAATTGTATTATATCCGGAACAAGGGGGTAAATCCGTGATAAAATCCATTGAGAGGGTGTGCCAAGGGCATGGTGGAATGTCTATCGGATGCAGTAGCCCGGCTGGTTTTTCTCTCTGGCTCTTGTTTTGTGCACAAATGCCGCATGAGGCCACAAAGTCTTTGATATCCTTTCTCCAGGACGGCCACCAGAAATATCTTTTAATTTTTTCGGAGGTTTTGGCTACACCCGGATGTCCCTCTATTAAGGAATCATGATAGCAGGTGATGACCTGTTTCTGTAAGTCATCACACGGTAAATAAAGTTTGCCTTGGAAGTATAATAGATCTTGTTCTATCGTAAAATCCTTTCCTTTCTGCAGCCAAGTCAAGGAATCTTCGGGAGTTATTACTTGCTTGATCTTCTTTTTTATGTCGTCAAGAGACATTGTGTTGATGACTCCCAAAATCTTTTGTTCGGGGATTATGGGTACTGGTTCTGGATTAGCTGCGAGTTCGTTAACACCTATTCGTGAAAGGGCATCCGCTTTTCCGTTTTTGACGCCCGGCCGAAACGTTATCACAAAATCATATTCCGCGAAAAATAAAGCCCAACGGAGTTGTCTTGAAGATTGGGCCTTGGCTGACTTCAAATATTGGAGATTACGATGATCAGTAATTACAGTGACAGTGTGCCGGGCTCCTAGGAGATAATGCCGCCAGGCCTTAAAGGCGGACTTGATTACCAGAAGTTCCTTGTCCGTGATTGTGTAATTGATTTCCGGGGCCGAAAATTTGCGGGACCAAAACACCACAGGGTGTAATTGGTGTGTTTCAGGATCTCTTTGTGACAAAACTGCCCCCATTGCAAGGCTAGATGCGTCGGTCTCGACGATATAAGGAAGGTCTGGACGAGGATGTTTCAGGACTGGAGCAGAAATAAATTTGGCTTTCAAATCTTGGAAGGCTTGTTCGGCCTCTGGAGTCCACTCGAATTTTTTGTTCTTTTTTAGGAGAGCCGTGATAGGTTGGACTATTCGAGAGAATTCGGGGATAAACCTTTGGTAAAAATTAGCGAAGCCCAACATGCTCTGTACTCCTTTTACCGAAGTCGGAGACGGCAATTTGGTGATAGTATCCACTTTTCTTGTGTCCATGTGAACACCGTTGGGTGATAAAATGAACCCCAAAAATTTGACTTCCTTTACATGAAAGGTACACTTTTCCAACTTAGCAAATAAACGATGGTGGCGAAGCCTCTGCAAAACTGCGGTGACATGTCGTCGGTGTTCAGCTTCTGAGGAGGAGTATACCAAGATGTCATCAATGTAGACGACTACACAAACATCAATAAGCTCTCGGAGAACGTCATTCATAAAGAACTGGAAGGCGGCCGGTGCATTACATAGTCCAAAAGGCATTACTTGATACTCGAATAATCAGTATTTTGTGCGAAAGGCCGTCTTCCATTCGTCCCCCTCCCTGATTCGTATCAAGTGGTAGGCTCCTCTGAGATCTAGTTTTGTGTAAATGCAGGCGCCCTTTACTTGGTCCAATAGTTCGGGAATCAGAGGCAGCGGGTACCTGTTTTTGACTGTAATCTGGTTCAGGGCGCGATAATCTATACACGTTCTCAGGTCACCTTCCTTTTTCGGGACGAAGAACAAAGCTGAAGAAGCTGGAGATTTTGAGGGACGAATAAATCCGTTAGCCAGGTACTGGTCCAAGTATTGTCTGAGGTGAAGATTTTCTGGCTCAGTAAGAGCATATATTCTACTGCACGGTGGAGTGGATCCGGGTATCAGGTCTATCTGGCAGTCATATGACCTGTGCGGAGGCAAGGTGTTGGCCTGATCTTTCTGGAAGACATCACTAAACTCTTGATATTCAGGAGGCAATTGGAGGTTCTCGGAAGCGATGGCTGCCAGCCTGATGTCGGGCTGAGAATAACAAGTTTGGGCGCACTCTGGAAACCGGATTACCTTGGCTCGCCAGTCGATCTGAGGATTGTGTTTTTCCAACCAAGGAACTCCTAGAATTACTTGAAACTGCGGGGCCTTGATTACATCAAACACGATTCCTTCCCGATGTCCGTCCTGGCAGAGCAGCGTCACTTCCACGGTGGTGTGAGAGACTGGTCCGGAAACTATTTCTGTACCATCCACTGTAGTGATTACATCTTTTGCCAATTTAGGACACAAAGGAATATTCATCCTAGCTGCCATATCTTGATCCACGTAGTTACCGATTGATCCGCTATCAATGAATGCCTTAATAGCATGCATACGATCTGGTTGGTCGGGGCTTATGAGGACCATAGGCAGTACGAAATGCGAGGTCAAGGAACTGGTTTTTACGCTCGGCAAGCGGACCTCTATGCTTGCCGGGCGAGGTCGTTTCCCGATTCTTGTTGTTTTGCATCCTTTTCGGAAGCTCCCAAGGCTTTCTTGACCGGTTTCACTGAACAATCTCGAAGGAAGTGTCCAGACTTCCCACAGTAGAGGCATAGCTGTAACTGTCTTCGCCTTTCTCGTTCCTTTTGAGTTAAAGGTCCTTTCACAATGCCTATCTGCATGGGTTCCACGGAATCATTTCCTTTAGCAGGGTTTTGAGTCTTTGAGAACGCCCTGGTTTCAAATCTGGAGCGATTGGCCTTTCTATTCTGTAGTTGATACTCTAATTGAACCACTAAGTCGATATAATCGGAGCACTCTTGCGGAGGATTTACCACCTGTGCTAAGACATCTTTAAGTTCTCCACATAGCCCCCTGTGGAAAAGCGTGATCCTCTTGTCTTCAGGCCACCTGGTTTCAACCACCAGTCTGTTAAAAGATGCTATGTACGCCAGGAGATCTTGGTTACCTTGTCTTAGCGATAGGAGTTCATTGTAATAGGTCTGCCCTTGTGAATGCCGTACGAACAACTTTTCCATACTGGCCTGAAAGTCTTGGAAGTTTTGGAGGATCGGATCATCCTGTGTCACTAAAGGAATGGACCAATCAGCCGCATTGCCACTAAGATAAGAAAGTACGAACGCTACTTTAGCTTGGTCAGTTGGGAATGCAGCGGGTCTACACAAAAAGTGCAAGCGGCATTGGTTGATGAATACTGCGTAGCGTCTCGGATCACCTGAGAAACGTTCTGGTGGAGCCAGGGGCACGTTCCCTGGCAGATTAATCTGCACCGGATTGCTTGAGGTTGTATGTGGATAATTCCCTCCCGAGGTAGGCAAAGGTGCTTGCCCAGCTTGAATTTGTAGCAATTGCCTGGCCAGGTCGTCCGCTCGCTCTTTGGAAACGATCAATTCCCTTCGTAAGGCATTTGTTTCTTGACGAGATGCATGTACCTCGGCCCTCAGCTCCCCAAGCAATTGGGCAAATTGGTCTGTATCCGAGGTTTCCATTGCGCCTGGGTGGGATATTTGTGGTAGGCTTCGCGTTCTGTAACGCTCACCTGAATCCCTCGGAGGCGCGGGTCTGGTCTGGGCGTTCTCCGAACCTTCCAGAGTCACTCGCAGGTCTTTGGCACCACCCTGGAAGGGCCCCCTCCTTACTGTGATCTTAATCAGGAGAGTGAGATGTCTGCGGGCAGAGAGGAAACAGGGGTTAACGTCTGCCTGACGGGGTTTCGGCCCTTTCCCCTTCCTGACACTCCTACGACTCCCCTAGGCCGCACGTGCTCACCTTAGGTAAGTAAATGCGGCGCTCTCCATCCTGCGTCTGTGCAGGGGCGCTGTAGCCAGTTACTTCACTGGACGATAGTTCAGCCTTTTATTTTATTTATTTATTCAGAAGGCAAGACCGTCGTTAGCTGCACGAACGGTAAGTGCCTTATTTGAGTCTTTTATTGTCCTTTCAGAATCTTGCCTCTTTGCAGGTCCGGTATGTTGATCCGGTAAGTGGAAAAGTCCGGAGTTTTTTGCAGGCAAGCAAAAGGTTCATCTGAAGTTAAATGCACTTTTAAATGTCTTTTTCCCCTTTTCTTTCAGGTCGCGGTGCAACCGGCGATGAAGACTGATGACGAAGGATCGTGCCGGAGGGCCACTTGAGGCACGTGAGTAGAAATGGAGTCCTGAGCTCTAATAATGTCCTTCTTGTATTTTACAGGTGCGGACAAATGGCGCAGAACGGAGCTCGCGGAGACCGTGGCACAGGTAAGCAGATATCATGGAGTTATCGCTAACCTGTATTCTTTGTTGTTGCAGATGGCTGGAGAACGAAGAATCGCGGCACGGGGCCTTGGAAGGCGCCGACGGGTGGTAAGAGCAGCTCTGGTATTTTCTCGTGCTACTCTAATGTTCTCGATTTCCTTTTCAGATGTCACGGAAGGCTGGAGCTGGATTTCAGGAAGGTAAGTTGAAGATTGTCCTGTTTTCAGGTGCAGAAGAAGAAGATCAGCTGGAGCCGACACGGTGAGCGTCCTGCTGCTATTGCAGAATAACGCAAAGCACGTGAAACCAATCGGGTGTGGTTTAAATAGCCTTCAGTAGTGCTTAGGCGTCTTCTTCCACAGCCTCCAGAGGTAAGAAAAGAGTTCCAGTATGTGGTTCTTGGGAGTGGTGCTGGCCCCTCCCAGCAGTTAAAGTAGTCCCAGCAGGATTGGATGAAGAGTTCATCCTGCAGGTCGGAAGGCAGCATGGTCTGCAGCAGGTAAATCCACCCAAGCACCAATCCTTTTTATATGAGCCCGGCGCTTCCAGTGCCGGGACTGGGTCCCTTTATGAGCATGAGCCTGGCGCCACTGGCGCCAGGACAAGGTCCAAAAGGCCCCTACGGGGGCCGGCTGGTGCCTGGAATGAGGATCATGACCCTGCTTCCAAGGATGTTGGGCTAGGTCTGACACCTTGGGGCCAGTGGTCATGACACTGTTGCTGTGATCTGTGTTTGACCTGCAGACTGCAGGTTCACATCCTGACAAAACCAGCTCAGCCTTTCATCCTTCTGAGGTCGATAAACGAGCGCCAATTTCGATTGGGTAATGTATGCAAATATGTTTTATGTAAAAGGGCTTTAGATTAAAGCACCATAAAAAAATATATATTATTATTGGTAGGTTGAAATAGCCATGTGTATTACTGTGGTACCTGTTGTCTGTGAAAAAGGCAAACCAGTGCTTTTTTTCCTATAAGACCCAATTAATTCTGCAGGAAGGCAATGGTAGGTTAAAGAAAGATTTAGTCATATGAGTCAATCACTTGTGTTTCATCCTTTTCTAGATGCTGAGAGGGACCGCAGAGATGACTTGTTTGGGTGGACAAATCATGTGTGTTCAATGCTAAAGGACGCCACCATTTGTGAGTAACCGTGTCCAATTTATGACATCAGGGTTGCGATTACAGATATGCTGCAGCGGTACAAGCGCAAGTTGGTGCAGTAAAATCCCTAGTGTAAAAACATTTGGACAACATTAGAAAACGTTCGCACTATTACAAGGGCCGCCATTTTTCAATGTTTTCAGTCTAGAAAAATGGATACCTCACATATTTGACGGCAAATGTATTTTGGTGGCCGTGGGCCAACCGTCTCATGCACGATATGACAGACATATAGGTTTCCGAGTTTGCCAATGAACAACCATTTTGATGTAACAAGGATCGCCATTTTGTTTTCTAACCATTGCTCATTGCTTTCTGTTCTTATTGCTTCGCAGCACATTTTCTGCTTACACTGCTCAACTGTAAAACATTGTTGTCTGCACGTGAAAGGACAAGGCCACAGGGCCGCAAGGATAACAAGAGTTTGTTGAAACACAACGTAGGCAGCGCTAGGAAAGAATGCCCGGCTCCCTCCCGAATGTAGCCTTGAAGCAGAGCTGCAGGGCATTTAATCAATTCACAGCTGCCAGCCAGTCTCATTATATGGTAGAATATGTTAGAATAAAGCAGCTAAAGGCTTGAATTATGCTCTTCTTACGGCCTCCCCTTTACTGAGCCCTGTAGAGCATGTCGGCTCCCAGGACATGAATAGCACCTCATAGATAGCAAGGTCTGGAATGTGACTCTTCCCCCGTATGTAGCTCGCTTCCAAGAACAGAAGCACTGTGTTCTGTTCAACAACTAAAAGATGCCTCTGCACTTGCAAATTGCAAATTGTTACTAGAATAGATATTTGAAGGTGTCATAATTGTCGAAAGTGTCCATCATCACACCGAGTTCAAAGAAACCCAATAAAGGGGGGGGGGGTGTTAAATATGTCATAGCTGATTGTAAGATATGCATTTTGTATATAAGTAACTGATGTACGTAATTCACTCTCTTGTGTCCCTCGGGGTCTAGAGATACACGTTGCGGGGCGTGAGACCGAGTTGGCCAACTGAGACTATTTGCTTTGCAATAAACCCTAGCTTTGGGAATACAACCTCGTGCCTGGCGTATCTATCGTGTGTGGTGACTCGCCTTGTTTCCATAGACGTAAGGGACCCCTAGGGGCCCCTTTCAAGATGGTGCCCGAATAGGGACCCTCACCCACTTGTTCCATCGCATACGTTGTAATTGAGTCAAGGCGGAGAACGGCAAGGACTGGACGATCGAGCCGAGATCAAGAGGTGTTCGGGGCACCCTGTAGAAGTGATGAGAGATTCCTTTGCAGATCTGCACACATCTGATCCCTGATCGATGTGCCTGGCTAGAGAACAAGGAGGCGAGGGTCCCGAAATGAGGCGGAAGCCAAGAAACGCAGACACAACGTCATTGGTTGCATCAGTATACAGACGACTTGTGTCTGAAAGGACAAATTGATTTATCAGGTGAGTCATTCTCTGATTCAAAGTAATCCTGATATTGGTTGAGTATTGACTTTGCAAAATCAAACGCCCTAGGTAAGGTTGATTAACCAGGGGGAAGGTTGAAACATGCCTGGGCTATTGTCCACCCTAGCAGGGTTTTTCCGCTGTGGTAGACAATCTTTGGAAGATGGCCAAATTGCACCACCTGGGGGAACGCTGGCATATGAGATGTATGTGAAGTATGGAGTGGGTGCAATAATATTCTGTGAGACATGGCATAGGCAAACCAGAAAGCAACAAGACCATCAGTGGCTGATTAATGGTAGTTTTGAGATAGCGAGAATAGATAACTTGGAAAGGGTGTTGATAAGAAAGAAAGCGCATCCTGCAGCATTTGATATCGTTAAGGACTGGAGAAGGAAAGCAATGCTCCGATTTAGAAGTAGAGCGAAGCATGTGCGCAGGCATAAATCGAAAGGTGAAGTAGCGGAAGAAAAGGAAGAGGAGGAGTGGACTGAGAGTCTAAGGAGGTCAGGTAGACGTGACCAGTTTAATATATAAAAAATATACCCACAACGAGAATTGCACATAGCAGATGAATTGATAGAAAACATATTGACCCATACAAAACAAGGCCCAAGATCAGAAGTGAGGCCAAACACGTCAGTAATTAGTGCCCAAACCCCGCCTGTAGCCCAAACTCTCCCTCCTGTAGCTCAAGCCCTCCCACAGCCACAGACCGTGCACGTAACACTTCCTAATAGCCAAGCAGGCCCACAGCAGACACTCCCTGTTCCCATTGTCCCATCCGCACCTCCCGCCTTAGATACAGACTCGGTACCGTCCGTTCCTCCCGGGGTTGAAGTTGAAACCACGGGGGCGAGAGGCGGGAAAAAACAACGTGGATGCACGAGGGTAACTCGCAGTGCGATCAGCAAAGAAAGGAAGGTGGAATTGCAGCAACAGGCAGAGATGTATATAGACGGGAATGATGGGACGACAACATTGGCTTTGATATATGACTTCCGAAGAAGCAACGAAAGACAGGTAGTGTTGGGATGCATGGGTGAATATTTGGTGGAGAGATGGAAACAGTTAATTGGGAAATTACCACTGCAGCGATTGTTAGATTTGAATGCATTAGCACGCTGTAGGGAGAGGGATGAAGAAGTGAGAGAACATGTATATGGACTTTTTGAACTTAAAGATGAATTAGATAATGATTATGCCGAAATGTTTACTACACCTGGTTACAGAGGTAAGGATATTCGGAGACATAGGAAGGGAATGCAGGGGTCACATAATGGACGGCAGAAGTTACCATCGCCGGGGCAGAAGGCGATGGTGGACGGATTATCGTTGTTAAAACAGGTGGGGGAAGACTTGAAAGCATGCCTACTGAAAACACACGTGCTACTGCAGCAAGTAGCAGGACATAATAGAGGGAGAGGGAATGCACAAGGAAGGAGTAATTTGAATATGCATGGGGGAGCAGTGGGACCAAATCAGTGTGCGTATTGTAAGGAGGAAGGACACTGGCGAGCGCAATGTCCGCATCTGCAGAATAGAAATGGGTCTGTTCAGAGGAGACAGCATAGAGGGCACCAAGGAGTGAATGGACCAAATAGGAATAGTATGCAGCAGCACCACAATAATTGAGGTAATCAAAACGAAACCCAAAACCAAAGTGCCCCTAACCAGAGTCAGGGACAGCAAAACCAACTGTATGGAAACCAGAGTGGGGGAAATAGAGGGAAGAGTGGGAACGTTTTCGATACACAGCCAAACACGTATTGCAGTAACAGTAATGATTACACATCGGACGATGTGTTATTTTCCCAATAGGACAGCCCAGGACAGGGGTCGGAACCAGTGTCTATTCCCATGAATCAGAGAGGACCCTACGTAGAAATGAGAGTCGGGAATGAGGAGCACCGCTTTCTTGTAGATACAGGAGCGCAAAAGTGTTCAATAGACCATCACTTGGTTCCGGATATACCACTGTCAGGGCAAAATAATGTTTCCGTAGGGTTCGCAGGTACACCAGTCATAAACCCAGTGTCCCAACCAGTCCCAGTTACTATAGGACCATTCACTGAACATTGTCCTTTCCTTTTAACAGAAAATTGTGGGGAGAACCTGTTGGGATTAAATTTGTTGAAAAAATGAGGTTCTGTTATACATTGCACGGCAGACGAGGTGTTCCTAACGATTTGGCCACAAGATGCCCCTGTGTCAGAATTCATGTCTGAAACTTTACCAGGAGAACTAAGTAAAGTGCCAACCTGTATATGGCCAATGCATGACAACGATGTAGGATGCTTGAAAATAGAGCCAGTAAAGATCATTTTGAAAGAGGGTGTTACCCTACCGCGAATTCCCCAATACAGAATTTTGGCTGAAGGTGAGAAAGGATTGAAGAGTATTATTACAGATTTGGTGAAATTAGGGGTATTTGAAGAAATTACAGGCAGTACATGCAACAGCCCAATTCTTCCAGTTTATAAAAAAGGAGGCAATGAAGTAGTATACCGTTTCATAATTGACTTGCGCGCGCTAAACAAAGTAGTAGATCCACAATTTCCTTTAGTGCCAGATGTCACTACAATATTGACAATGATACCTGTTTCAGCAGAATACTTTAGTGTAGTTGATCTAAAAAATGCGTTCTTTAGCATTCCGGTGGACAAGGACAGCAGATATTTGTTCGCGTTCACATTATGAGGACGATCATTTACATTCATGCGGATTCCGCAAGGTTACACAGAAAGTCCAAGTATTTACAGTAGAGCATTGAAAGAGCAGCTAGACATGCTAGACTTACCAGTGGTTTGCATACTCTTGCAATACATAGACAATCTATTATTAGCTGCTGACACAGAGGAGATTTGTAAAGAAAGCACTGTATTACTACTGTCACACCTAGCAGCACATGGCCATAAAGCTAGTTTGAAGAAATGTCAATATAATCGAAAGGAGGTTGCTTATTTGGGCTACCTACTTTCGAAAGAAGGGAGAAGGCTAACGCCAGAACGCATAGAAAGTATTTCTTGTTTGCCTATTTCAAAGACACAGAAAGGAGTCAGAGCCATAATAGGCATGGCTTCATATTGTCGACAATGGATCGGTCATTTTGCGTTAATTGTGGAACCCGTGGTGAATTTGACTAGAAAGGATGCGGTTATGCCTTTACAGTGGGATGAGGAATGTCAGAGAGCATTTGATCAATTGAAAACTGCATTATGTTCTGCTCCAGTTTTGGGCACACCAAATTATGAGAAGGTTTTTAGACTGTTTGTGTGTGAAAGTGAAGGATGTGCATTGGCGGTTTTGACACAGGAACAAGGTGGAAGAAATAGGCCATGCGGCTATTTTTCTTCTGCGCTGGACCCTGTAGCGCGCGCACTTCCACAATGTTTGCGATCTGTCGCGGCGGCTGCTGCGTCAGTGAAACAAACAGAAGGGATGGTATTGGGGCATACTTTAATTCTGATGGTGCCACATGCCATAGACGTTCTATTAAATAGAACACAGACGCAACACCTCACCTCTGCTAGATTGACAAGATATGAGATTATCTTGTTCGCACCCCATATCCAAATTATGAGGTGTAGCGCTTTGAATCCTGCAGAATTAATGCCACTACCCATAAAAGAAATTGGTGAGAATGAATCAACCCCCCATGATTGCTTAATGGTCACTGAGGAAGAAAAGAAGGGGAGAGTTGATTTAAGTGATACCCCACAGAAAGAGCCAGATGGAGAGTTATTTTGTGACGGCTCTTGTTTTAAATTACCTGATGGCACGACAACTGCCGCGTACGCTATCACTACCCTAGAGAGCATTGTAGAAAGCAAAAGAATCCCCTACAACTCGGCACAAGCCGCAGATATAATAGCATTGACCAGAGCCTGTGAGATTTCTGAAAATTTGAATGTGAATATATATACTGATAGTCAGTATGCTTTTGGGGTGGTTCATAACTTTGGTCGACTCTGGGCTGAGAGAGGGTTTTTGACATCACATGGTGCCAGAATTCAACATGGCCCTTTGATTGTACGATTGTTGTCTGCACTCACGCTTCCAAAGCGCCTAGCAATAGTGAAATGTGAGGCACACAAAAAGGTAACATGAAAAGTAGGAGAGGGAAACGTGTTTGCAGACAGAATTGTGAAACAAACTGCCACTGATTTAAATACCAAAATGATGACGGTTCAGACTGAGGAAGTACCCTGTATGATAGAAAATGGAGTTGCCACTGTCAAAGAAATGCAGGCCGAAGCTACGGCCGATGAAATACAAGGGTGGCAGAGGGCTCTGCTGAGTTAGATCTGGAGGGTTGTTGGGTGCACAAGGGAACTAGAAACTGGATGTTGCCAAATTCGTATGTGACTGCAATGGTCACAATGGCCCACAGCCCTACTCACATCTGTTCGAAAAAGATAATACAGCACCTATCTACAGTATGGCAGAATGTAAACATAAAGAAGAATGCAGAGAGGTTGGTGCAGAACTGTATCGTGTGTTTACAACACAATGTAGGAAAGGGAACAGTGACTCCAATAGGCAGTTTTGGCCCGCCCTCTATGCCTTTTGAGGTGATCCATTTTGATTTCATAGAGATGGAGGGATGCCAACATTTGAAATATGTCTTAGTGGTGATCTGTGCATTCAGCAAGTGGGTGGAGGCATATCCCTTAAAAGACTGCACACCAATGAGCACGGCAAAAGTAATGCTTAAAGAATATTTTTCCCGTTTTGGCTTGCCCCGTGTCCTATGGTCAGATAATGGCCCACATTTTGTGGGTGCAGTGGTGTTACAGATATGTACGGGTCTTCAGATCGATAAGAGATTCCATAGTTCAAGGCATCCGAGTTCGGCCGGTCTTGTGGAGAGGCACAACGGGATTCTCAAGTCAAAAATAAGCAAGGTATGTGCAGGAAGCAAGTTGAGTTGGGTGGATGCATTACCAATAGCGCTATTATGTATGCGTATGTCTGTACAGGCTCAAACTGGGCTCTCCCAGTATGAAATCGTAATGGGGAGGCCGGCAAATGTTTGGTGCGCACCTCAGCCAAAACGTCTTAGAGAGGTAGAACATCCTGTGCTTAGTACTTATTGTGGCCTTTTAATGCAGAAATTGCATTTGATTCATCAGCAGGTGCAGGAGGCTTTACCAGTGAGATACACCAGTCCGGGGCACGCGCTGGAGCCAGGAGACTGGGTGCTGCTTAAAATTTTTGAAAGAAAGTCATCGTTAGCACCCAGGTGGCGTGGCCCCTATCAAGTACTCTTGGCAACGCGCAGAAGGCGATACGGGTGGATGGACGGAAGTCGTGGATCCATGCCACCCATGCCAAAAAGATTCCAACTTCACTGAAAGACTTGCCTGACCCAGACAGCCGGGAAGAGACAGCGGTCTTAGAAACGAAAGACACTGTTGCCAGTAAGCCGTCACCAAATCTGCCCAAGCGAGAAGTGAAACTCGAAATAAAGCCTGAGACAATTGCCAAAAAGGGGGAAGGGCAAAGAGTGCCCCAATGTTGCCCAGCAGAATCTACATCACTGTTGGCCGACACAAAATCTGCCTTGCAAATACCAGCAGAAACTAAACGTGTACCCCTTTGGTGCCCACCAGCACTTGTCAGCACGCCAAAGAACGAATCTGCATCACTGCATCAATCTGCGCAGCGCACACCAGCACCTACAGTAGCGCCAAAGGCTGACTTTGAGCCTGAATCTGGAAGTGCACCGGCACTGTTCACGGATCACACAGTACCAGGAGTGTGGCGATACAATTTGCGGCCTCGAAAGACAAAGTGATCCACAGTGCTTTGGTGTTTATGTCAACCTCTAGTTCTGCTCATGGACGGAGAAGGAACTAGAGGTGTAGAGGAGAGAAGCGTGAGAATTGTTCAAGTCGGACAATTCAAGACTCGCGGCTCCTCAGTGCGATCATAAAAAGTACATGAGTCTGGAACCAGAGCGGACAAGCGGGGCGCACATGGTACTAAGGCAATAGATAACTGATCAAAAGTCCTCTGAGCAGTATGAGAAAGGACAAGTGATCTTGCCTAAAAACAAATAAGCAAATCCAGGCTATAAAGGACTGGCAGAACTGAACTGTGACAATTCCGTTGAACTTATTGACATCAGAGCAAGTGCAACGAAGAGAGGAGATATCCACGACGAACTCTAATAAGGAAGAAGAAGGACGATGAGAAACATGTCAGGGCCAGTTTCAGCCTCCTCCTGCACCGCTGCTGAGAATTGAGAATGAGTTAATTGTAAAGACTGTAAGCTTAAGAAAAACGCATGGTAAAAAGAATTGTATGCTGGCACTGACAATAATTATGTGCTTTATGAGTGTGGTAGCACCAATAACGACAGCCCTAGTATTATGGTATGTGGAATCGATGCACCCATTGGGAATGTTTTTACCAATAGTTAATATATCCACTATTGAAAACCCGGTTCAGGTGATTGCTTATACCCTGTCCCCAATGGAAGAAAGACACAGGGAAGGGTTTGGGAACAACACGTTGTTATTAAATATGAATATGACACATGCAATTCTAAAGAAAACAAATTGCTGGGTATGTGCCCATTTACCGCACCATGCTGGGATAGGAATAGGTTGGTATGTACAGTCATTACCATTAAGTTATGCATGTAGTGCATCTTTAATTGCAATGTTCTATGGGAAATGGAATAAGAGTAGTACGGGTCAATTAGACAGAACAAACATTAATGAGTTTGAGGAAATAATAATGAGGCCTGTGGGTTGTTCCATATTCCATAAAGCACAAGTGATGACCCCATAGCCTACGAGGAAAAGTACGCGAAAGATAACATGACAAGATAGATTGTCCCCACCAGTTAAAACATCTGTGAAGACGTTTCGTGTAAGAACAGACGGGAACAAAGATGCAGTTCCCCCTTCTTACACAGTGAATTATAACCCAAGAACTGTCCCTTTTTGTCTAAAAAGAGAAAGGCTCCTTTTCAGTCGGAACATTTACTGGAATCATGAATACAGTGGTATTAAAATGGGAAATAGAACCAGTATATGTGGGAGATCCAGTTTATTTTATATGTGGAGAGAAAGCATATCCTTGATTGCCCAGAAACTGGGGAGGTACAGGTTACCTAGGTCTACTGTTCCCAGGTGTGTTCCTCTTAGAAACAGCAGACATGGCCAGACTATCCAGATCTAGAGCCAAAAGGAGTAGCGAGGGTGTTTTGATAGCGACTGACGTAGCAAAATCATTCATTCCATTCTTGTCCCAGATAGTGAACTCCTATAATATAAGGCAGCTGTCCAGAATACTAAAAAATACCATAAACACAACGACAGATTTACTATTAACATGACGTTGGAAGAAAAAGGAATCAGGTTAATGACGCTGCAAAATAGAATGGCTCTCGATGTGATCCTGTTTGATCGTGGGGGAATTTGCAAAATAGTGGGATCAGCGTGTTGTGTATTTGTAGATGACTATTCCCCTACAATCTTTGAAGCGATAAAGAAAATGCATGTCCTAAGTTCCGAACTCCCTACTGGAGAAGGAGGCTGGGGAATAAGGCCCTCAGGCCAACCTTCACCTCTTCGATAGACGCTTCCCACACCTCATCAACTTCCTCTCCTCTCCTGCTGTCCCCCCTCCTCTATCCTTGGCTACCTTGCCTCTACCCTCCCTCCCTGCCCCCTCTCGTGCTCCTTCTTCACCTCCTTCTTCAATACCTCCGCAGGGCGTACCTCTGATCTGTACCCCTCCCCGGAAGTTCTTCAAGGATGGCAGCCTTCTCCACATTGCCACACTAAACACTCGCTCTGCCATCAAGCACTCCTCCAATATCTGTCACCTTCTTGAGAAACTGGACCTCGACGTCCTTTGTCTCACTGAGACATGGTTCACAGCCAGCTCTGCCACCAGCTTTGACACACTCCTACCTGATGGTTACAAGATCCTCTCCGTGCCCAGGCCCAACCGTGCAGGGGGTGGTGTTGCCCTTATCTTCCCTGAGTGGATTCCTGCCACTGTCACTCCTATGCAGACCTACTCCTCTTTTGAATGCCTTGTCTGCCGACTCTCTCTCTCTCCTAGCCATTCCCTTACCGTGGCTACTATCTATCGGCCACCTGGTCAAATTTCCTCCTTCCTCTCTGAGTGGGCTGACCTCTCCTCCGCACTCCTGTCCTCAACCACTCAACTCCTCTTTCTTGGCGACTTTAACATCCACCTTGATGCCTCCAGTCCCCCCACTGGTCTCTTTCGTGACCTCTGCGACTCTCTCTCACTCTCTATTCTCCCATCTGGGCCTACTCACTCTGCTGGGCACACTCTTGATGCTCTGATCTCTTCTGACCTTCCCCTCTCCGTCCCTCTCTCCACTCCTCTCTCCTGGAGTGATCACTTTCTCCTATCCTCCCACCTCACCCTGCCTACCCCACAGGCAAAGCCACCCTCTTCACTGCCACCCACCTTCTCGGTCATCCGACCCATGAAGCGTGTGTCAGTTGAGGTTTTTGCTGCTACCTTCTCGGCCCCCCTGCCCCTTCGGCTGACTCCCACCCTGACACAGCCCTCTCCATGCTCCACTCTGCTATATCTGTTACTCTTGATATCCTTGCCCCCGTCATGAGAATCCGCCTGAAGCCCAAAGCCAAATGTAACTCCTGGTATGACTTGGATCTCGCCACCCTAAAACGCAAGTGCAGGGTTGCAGAGAGGAAATGGCGTGCTTCATGTTCATCCTCTGACAAACTGGCCTGCCGCCTGCTCCAAAGGCAGTACCGGCTCTCCGTTCTCACCAAGAAGAGAGCCCTTATCCAAGCCCGCATCTCTGCAGCATCAAACAACTCCGCCGAACTCTTTAAAATCTGCAAGGAGCTGGCCAACCCTGTTGCAGTCTCTACCTCTCCTGTCCCCTCCCAGGCCCTCTGCACTGCACTGGCCTCTCACTTCATCTCTAAAACTCAGGACATCCTGTCCTCGCTCTCCTCCTTTCACCTCCCTCCCTCCCTACCCGACCCTTCCTCTGGCCCTTCTGCGGTCACCCCTCCTCCCTCTTTCTCTGCCTTTCCACCTTTCTCTGCTGACGAGGTTTCCAGACAAGTCCGATCTATGAAAGTCTCGTCTAAACAGGTTCACCCCTGTTCCTCCAAAACTATCAAGGACCACATCGACTCCCTGGCTCCTGCCCTGGCTGACTTTTGCAACCACTCCTTCGCCTCTGGAGTCTTCCCTTCCCCCCTCAAGCACACCCTTGTGCACCCTCTTCTCAAGAAACCCTCTTCCGACCCCTCCTGCCCGGCTAACTATCGCCCTATCTCCATCACTCCCTTCCTGGGCAAGCTCCTGGAGAAACTGGCCATCTCCCAGCTTTACCTCCATGCTGAATCTGTTGGTAGTCTTCATGACCATCAATCTGGCTTCAGAGCTGCCAGAAGCACGGAAACTGCTCTCCTGAACATCCGTGAAGACCTGCTCTTGAACCTTGATTCCAACACTCCGTGTGCTCTCATTCTGCTCGATCTCTCCTCTGCCTTTGACACTGTCAACCATGCCATCCTGCTCAACCGTCTCCGGGAAAACCTGGGTATCACTGGTCAGGCTCTGGCGTGGTTGACCTCTTTCCTTTCAAATTGACCCTCCCAGGTCCAACTGGGGTCCTTCCTCTCCGACATCTTTTTCTCCACCTGTGGTGTCCCCCAGGGATCTAATCTCTCTCCCTGGCTGTTCAACCAGTATCTGGCACTCCTTGCCCACCGCATCGCCGCTCTCTGCCCTAATTTCCAGTGCTATGCGGACGATACCCAACTCATCTTCAGGCTACCCTCAGCCTCCCCCTCTCCTTCCCTCATCTCTGACTATCTGTCTGCTATCCAAGAATGGTGTGCCGCCAATGACCTCTGCCTTAATGCCAGTAAGACTGAGATCCTACTCATCGGTACTCCCACTCCCTCCTTCCCTGTAGCTCTCTGGCCTGCCTCCCTTGGCCCCCTCCCTGCTCCTACCTGCAAGGCAAAAAACCTTGGGGTCATCTTCGACTCCACACTCTCCTTCTCTCCTCATATTTCTGACGTCGCCAAGAGGTCACACTACCAGCTGCACCTCCTCAGAGGTATTCTTCCCTTCCTCTCCTTCCCCCAGAAGCTCACTGTCTCCCGAGCCCTGGTTCTCTCGAAGCTGGACTACTGTAACAGCCTCTATCTTAATCTGCCTGCCTCCACTCTCCGCCCTCTGCAACTCATCCAGAACAGAACTGCGAGACTTGTCCTTGGCCTCAAGCCCAGGGACCGTATCTCTCCAGGACTGAAATCTCTACACTGGCTCCCAGTGGCTGCGAGGATAAAGTTCAAAACCCTCTGCATTGTCCACAAGGCCTTCTGGGGCCTGGGTCCTAAATACCTTCAACTCTCTCTTCCCATATATCTTCCTTCCCGAGCCCTTCGCTCATCCGCCTCCAATTCCCTCAGGGTTAGCCGCTTCTCGAAGCAACGAGCTGGGGGTAGATCTCTCTCCGCGGCAGGGGCCTCCCTCTGGAACAGCCTTCCTGCCTCCCTGAAACTTGAGGAGAACCATCTCCGGTTCCGGAAGCACCTCAAAACCTTCCTCTTTGCTTCTGCTTTCTCTCTCCCTCTCCCCTGCTGAACAGCTAATTTAATTCCTCACTGAAACTGCACTGATCCTGCAACTGGACCACTCTAAACGGCCTCGGCCCTGGGCCCTGCCACTCTCCACTTGCACTGATGCCCTGGAACCCCTTTGCACTGCGGGACTGTCTCTGTATCCCTACAGCCCCCCCCCTCCCCCAGCACTTGTTCTGCACTTACCTCACACTTGCCACCAGCTGGCCCTAATTATTTATTTATTACGTTACGCCACTTACCTTGTACTGCCCTTCCCCCCCTCCCCTTCCCCTTGCACTTTTCCCCCTCCCCCACCCCTGCACTTGCGCGATCTGAATGACACCTGGCCTAGTAAGATCGTTGTCTGTCTCCCCTTGTCCCCCCCTCCCTGCCTCGTCGCGCCTTGAAACACATGTGTATAGGCGCGTTACAAATACCATATCATATCATATCATATCATATCATATCAATAGAGTCCTGGTTTTGGGGAATACTGCGTTCTTGGGGATGGAAGTTGATTTCGATATTAGTAGGGGTGTTTGGAATATTCATAACGTGCTGTTGTTGCATGCACTGCCTACCGATAATTTGCACTGAGGTAACTGTGGGATGTACTAAGGGATGTATGCATATGATGACAAAAAGAAAACAAACTCATGGTCGGGCTGACCAAGACACAAATGAGATGAAAACAGTACAAGAATTGATGGCTATAAAAATTAATGTAGATGATGATGCTTACAATAGCATGCAAAATTCAGACATAAGTACTTCAGACTTATCATCATTAGAGGAGGATACAATGAATGGATGAGACGTTTGGCATACGGCCAAAGGAGGGTTTGTCAGTTTAGAAAAATGGATACCTCTCATATTTGACGGCAAACGTATTTTGGTGGCCGTGGGCCAACCGTCTCATGCACGATATGACAGACATATAGGTTTCCGAGTTTGCCAATGAACGACCATTTTGATGTAACAAGGATCACCATTTTGTTTTCTAACCATTGCTCATTGCTTTCTGTTCTTATTGCTTCGCAGCATATTTTCTGCTTACACTGCTCGACTGTAAAACATTGTTGTCTGCACGTGAAAGGACAAGGCCGCAGGGCCGTGAGGATAACAAGAGTTTGTTGAAACACAACGTAGGCAGCGCCAGGAAAGAATGCCCGGCTCCCTCCCGAATGTAGCCTTGAAGCAGAGCTGCAGGGCATTTGATCATTTCACAGCTGCCAGCCAGTCTCGTTATATGGTAAAATATGTTAGAATAAAGCAGCTAAAGGCTTGAATTATGCTCTTCTTACGGCCCCCCATTACTGAGCCCAGTCGGGGGTGTCTGCTCCCAGGACACGAATAGCACCTCATAGATAGCAAGGTCTGGAATGTGACTCTTCCCCCGTATGTAGCTCGCTTCCAAGAACAGAAGCATTGTGTTCTGTTCAACAACTGAAAGATACCTCTGCACTTGCAAATTGCATATTGTTACTAGAATAGATATTTGAAGGTGTCATAATTGTGAAAAGTGTCCATCATCACACCGAGTTCAAAGAAACCCAATAAAGAGGGGGGCGTTAAATATGTCATAGCTGATTGTATGATATGCATTTTGTATATATGTAACTGATGTACGTAATTCACTCTCTTGCGTCCCTCGAGGTCTAGAGATACACGTCGCGGGGTGTGAGCCCGAGTTGGCCAACTGAGACTATTTGCTTTGCAATAAACCCTAGCTTTGGGAATACAACCTTGTGTCTGGCGTATCTATCGTGTGTGGTGACTCGCCTTGTTTCCATAGACGTAAGGGACCCCTAGGGGCCCCTTTCAATGTGTTTTAGTGCCAGGGCAAAGTTTGCCCTAGTGTTAATAAGGAATGGTATTAACACTAAGGCAAAGTTTGCTCTGGTGCAAAAACGCATTGAGGGTATGTTTTTTGCATTAGGGCAGTTTTTGCCCTAGTGGTAATATCGTGAAATATTGCCTTTGTATTGGTGCAAGGTTTCTGTAATCTGGCCCCATACGTGCAAAAGAAGAACTGCTTGAAATGTATCTCTTTTGTCTCGTGCTAGGGTTGAGGGATAGACGGATGTGTCCATCCAGACCCTTCATCCAAATGTGGAAGGAAGCTTAATTGAGTTGTTTTTTTAACCTACAATAAGAGATTGTCTGCGTATAAAGAAAGCAGCATTGTTTTGTTGTAGAACTTTAAGGCCCTCTGGATATGGTACTCCCTCAATGTGTATATCAGTGGTTCAGTCGCTAAGGCAAAAGGAATAGGGAAAAGGGGACAGCCTTGCATGTTACCCATGGACAATGGAAAGGGTTCTGATCCCATTTGTATATACTCTGGCTATTGGGCATGCCTATAGTATCTTACCCAGAGGTCCGAAATACGCTCCAACCCCAATATTGTCCAATACAGTAAGCATAACGTTCCTTTCCAACAATGCTTTTTCGGCATCAAGTAAAGAAGCTACATCATTAATTTCAGGATTAATTAAGGATAGTACATTGAAGAGTTTTCGTATGTTTGATGTAATGGATCTGCCCAGGATAAACCCTGTTTGGTCTAGCAGTATCATTTATGGTAACAGTGGTAGAAGGCACCAAGCCAAAATCATTGCCAGGATCTTATGGTCAGAAATTTGCATTGAGTTGGGAGTTGGAGATCGAAAGGATTTACACTATAATTCATCTTTATTTGGCTTAGGGACGACCATTATGAGTGCTTCAAGCGAAGTGGAATACAATATTATCTTATTTGAACTTTTGTTTAGCGCTGGCCCTACCAAGAGTGTCTTGGAGCACCTTACATGGTTCAAAGTTTGAAAAGGTGGGAGCTGAAAAAAGATGTTACAAAATGTTTTCAGGACAGGATATGAAGATTAGGATAGACAAGTGACAGCAGTGGAAGAAAGCAGGGTTATGTGTGGGGAAATAGGTATATTTTGAGGCTCTTTCTGAAAATGATGATGAAGGATACAGTGCATATGTGGAGACTAAGGGTGTTCCATGCCCTGGTTACCCAGTGAGAAAATACTTGTTTTTGTGGGCACATGAGTTTGCAGAGTGGAATTCAAAAGAAGGTGTTGGCTGGCTTGTCTGGTGTTTGTGTATGTGATGGTTTGAGTTTGTCATGAAGGTAAGAAGGAGTTTTGAGGTGGATGACTTTGAATACAATGCATAGTCCTTTGAAGGCAATTCTCTGGCATCTAGGGAGCAAGTGGAGCTGGGCAAGAGCGGGGGTGATGTGTGAATGCTTGGGTAAGTGTAGAATTAGTCTGTCTGCTGTGTTTTGTAAGGCTTGTAAGCGGGGGCAAGGGTGGTGTTGGGGAGTCCATAGAGGAGAGCATTCCCATAGTCCAGTTCAGAGAGAACCAGTTTTGGGACTGTGATGCAGAATTTATCAAGAGGAAGAATATGCCTGATTTCACATCAGTGATCTAGTTGGAAATTGCATGTTTCGGTGACAGCGGCTACGTGATGTGTGAAGGAAAGGTGGGGGTCAATGGTGCAGCCAATGGATTTGACAGGTGTGGAGAGGGATATGTGTGGGTTATACTTTGAAGAGCCTCTTGATATACCTTTAGCAGACTCTGTGCTAATTTGTCACCAAACAATTTAACAGCTCAGCGGGGAACCCATCAGGTGCAGGAGCTTTGCCAGAGTTGAGTTCCGCTATTGCACTTAGTATCTCCTCAGTAGTGATCGATAAATTCAATGGGACATGCTGCGTTTCAAGCCAAAGTAATTACAAAGTGCAAGCCCCCTGGCTCTATTACAGTCAAAATATTCTGCAATTTCTGCGATTTTGTAAAATGAAAACAGTTCAATGTAATTTTGTATTTATTTGACATTCCTGGTTTTATACTGTATGGTCTAGTGATGAATTGTACTTAATTAGAAGTACATGTGCATTATTGTCACATCTGTTACATGTCTCACTGCTTCTTCTTCTTCCTGAAATCTATGTGGCATAGGCCACCCCTTCAAAAACTTGACATATACATTTACTGCCCTTCCAATGTATCTGGGCAGAAAAAAGTGAACTGATTAGTACTTGTATAAATAGTGAAATGCACATCAGACTCTGGCGATGCTCCTAATTCTACACATTGATCCTTCCCTTAAAACAACCTTCTCCCTACCAAACTGTATCCAGGTCCCTTACCTTGCCAGTATACTCTATTTACAACCAACACTATCTGCCCCTCACTTAGTTTACTCAAACATTGCAAAAGTGGGGGCTGCAAAGACTGAGGGGGTCATTCCGACCCTGGTGGTAAGGGGTTAACGGCACCAGTAAAGGTGCCGGAGCCGTCAACCCCTTACCGCCTCATTACGAGTTCTGCTTGCGGGACCCGCTAAGGACGCCTGGTTTGACCAGGCGGCCTTAGCGGGTCCCGCAAGCAGCCCAGCATGCGAACAACGGGCCCGTTATTAACAGGCCCATTGTTAGTATGCTCCCCCATTCCCATTGAGCCCTATGGGGGCTCGAATGGGGATGTACCGGGTCTGGGTTCCTTGAATGAGGAATTACCAGGCCCTCCAAGGTCAGAATGGCCCGGTAATTCCTCATTCAAGGAACCTGGACCCGGTAGCCGGTAAAGGGGTAGCCATGCCACTAATAGCGGCATGGTTACCTCCTACCTCGTAATGACCCCCTATAACTCCCAATTTGAGCAAAGACTAAACCACAGATTAACTGTCATTCCCGGGGCAGAGCTCAGGTATAGGGAGTATCATAGTTGGGTGGTTTGATTTCCCATACTTCATGATGTGTCATCCACTCCCAGTTACATCCTGCCACCGGTCCAGGTGGTATTATATTGGCCAGTACCTATAGTCCTCTGATTGTCCCATGCACTGTGAATGAACACTCTTTATCTTCACAGTACCAGCCACTGTATGTCCACATGTTCCTGCATTCTCAGACGTTCAAGTATCCCAGAGTCATTCTTCAATAGTCTCTGCCAGCTATTATATTGCACATCTTCTCTGATCAATATCAATTGGCAGTTCAGAAGGTCTTGCACCTCTTCACGTGCCATGTCCCACTCCAGGTTCCTTCCTGCAGGTACTCCATCCATCTGTCTCTGAAGAGCTCCTTTGGTAAGCTGGCTGAGGGTGGCTACTACATGGAGCTTGCCAATGCATACCTCACTGCCGGTAAACTCACTCCCATATATGAGCCAGGTTGCAAGTGCAGTATTAGCCCACTCCACATTTTATCCAGTACGTCTCTTTTCTGTCGTCCTTCAAACAACTCCTCTCGCTACTGTGCCAGCAAGATGCCAGTCCTCTTTGTGCAATTATGGTAATGGGTAGTCACCTGGAAAGAAGACAAAAGGAGCAGTAAACAAAACCATGGCTACAGTTGCATTCAGCACCACATATCTATAGCCAGATCTGTCCGGATCTAACACAGTGTTGTACCATAATCATAAAATACACGCATCTCCCCCTGCTGAGGACTGTGGAAGATGTCAGAAGAGACCGCTAGGCAGTGCAGCTTGATGGCCCTAGGCCCTCTCCTCTAATGCCACCAAGCCATGTGCACTCTGCTGCTGGCTGTGCTGCCTGATTCTGAAGCTCCAGCATGCCCCTGGAATATCACAGAGCACAGCATTTTTCGCAGTGAAACACTAGCGGAGTGCTGGGCTGAGTTTGCTGGGCCGAGAGGTACAATTCAGTTCTGCAGTCCAGGTAGACTCCTGTGAGTGCTGTGGCAGAAAAGCAGCGGCAGATAATTTGAAAACTGTATCTCTGCACAGCGTTCACCAGGGAGCCCCATGCTTAACATTATGCAGCCTGTTACAGTAATAAAGACGTAGGGCTGGGTCCTCCCGCAGCTTGTGTTTTCAAAGGTGAGCACAAGCTTGCTTTTCTTATTATATATATCAATTTTTTAGGTATGTCTGCCATCAGCTCAGGATTGGTGAAATCCACATTCAGACCCACAGGTATCTGTCCTGTGGCTATGAGGCATGCAAACCTAGGTGCTCCTGAAGTCTCCAGTATTATTTACTCCCCACCTCAGGGATCATCGGCTAACTGATGTTCTGGCTAGATCATCCCAGCAAAGATTGCGACGACCAAAAGAAAGGAGGGACTTGATGCGTTATGAAGCCTATAGATTTTTTGCCTATTAACCAGGTCTTGAAAAAAGACTCTGGGCCTCATTACATGGAAGGCGGTAAGGGTTAACGGTCACCGGTAATGTTACCGGTGGCGTTAACCCTTACTGGCTTACTACGAGTTCCCTTTGCGGGACCCGACTTTAACGGCTGGTTTTACCAGCCGTTAAAATAGGGTGCTGCAAAGGGACCTTGGTGCTAATTACGGTACCGCAATTTGCGGGACCGTAATTAGTGCCTTCCCCATTCCCATTATACCCTATGGGGGCAAAAATGGGAATGGGGAAGGGCCTTGGTGAATGGGGAATTACCGCCCCGCTCACCTTGGAGTAGGGCGGTAATTCCGCCATCCACCAAGGCGGACACTGTAAAATACCGGCGGCAACCATGGTGCTAATAGCGCCATGGTTACCGCCTACCATGTAATGACGCCCTCTTTTTCAATCGTGGGTCCATCCAGTAATATCTTAGGTCCCTCTGAAATCCCCAACAGGCTCTTCAAAGTCAGTTGGAGGAAGGCACCTGTGAATGTCAAATGGAGAAAAGAGATACCATAAACCTGGCATTGTGTAATGAACTAGAATACCCATCCAACAGCATGCATAGCGTCATCATTGAAGCCCACTCTAATTTTGAGCAGGATGAGAAGGGATTGAATGTGGCCAGTTGTTGGGAGACTGTGAAAGAGAGAATCAGTTGTGACCTGGCCAAATGCGAGACGGTTATTGATTGTGAAGCATGGGTCGATTACATCAACTCTATAATTCCCCAGGTAGAAAGGGTGGATAGAAAGTGGCAAACAGATCACTTGATATCATATTCATCCACTAGTAAGGTAGAGTTAAGCTGCCAAACTGACTCTGGGGACTGTAAATTATGAATCTTCGGTTAGTCACATCATCCCACATGTTGCAATCAGGTCAATAGGCCCTATTACCCCAGTCTGGACTGGGAGTGTAAATTCCCCAAATCAATCAGTATTTAAGGGTTCAAAGATCAATCCAACGCACCAGTTATCGAGTAAAGACATACCTGTTAGAAAGGCCTATATGCCAATTGTTAGGGAGAATTCTCAGAAATGTGCCAATTCCCTACTACCTTAGAGACCCCCAGCTCTCTTGCTGGACTTAAGAACTTTTAATTTTTATCCTGGAGAGAGTGAGACCTTTTTCCCACTCTCTCATGTATTTTTAATTTATTCAAACACTGTGTTTCTTTTGACTTTGGAGTCTGACAAACTCCATAGGCATCATCTTTTTACATTGTGTCACACAGGACCTTCAGTGCAGTGACAAAGGGAAGTCATCCAGATCTCCCAAAGGTTTAATTACCTTCTCTTGGTTAAACTACTGTTTCCAAGAGCAGTGAAGTGAAATTGACTTTACTTTCATTTTGTAACTTTCTACACCCAGCACACACTATTTTACAAAAGGGTGCTGGGGGGATTACTTAGTATCCCCTTATTCTACTTGCTCATGTAACATTTTTATGTTACCCTTTCTACAATTAATGGCTGGTGGCAGTGGTTTACTTTTTCCTACCATTGAGTGTTTCTACCACAGGTTGCAATTGTAGCCGCAGTAAAGCACCTATGGGTGCCCATTTTGTCAAAATGGCCCTGGTCTTCTTTTTTTGCCATTTCTTGTTGGAAAGGTCATTCTTCAGATTTACTCTGCGCACCAAACTAGGTTTGGCCCCTTTGTTCGTTTTGTCTTTGGTGGGAATCACCAGTGATGCCCGCCTCTGGCTCCAGCATGTCTGGCAGAGCAGGAAGCGAGGGAGGTGCCCGAATCTCCCTGTGCTTAGTCTCCTTGGTTACAGGAACGCACCCTCAAGTGATTGGCTGGCTGGCTGTGCTGTGTGGTTGACAGCTAGGCTGCAAATGATTGGGAGAAACCTGCATGAAAGGCAAGGTGGAATGCAGAGTCGAACACTAGACGAACGAATCCGAAGAAGAACTTGGAAGAGACGCTTGCTGCAACTCCTGGACCGTTGGTTTGCCCGGTGAAGACCTGCTGCATTGCTGAAGCTCCAAATTCGCCTCAACTAGAGAAGCCCTGCAAAGGACGACTTCTCCCCTTGGGTTGGTGGGACCAATCAACCCCAAGATGAAGTCATCTGGAAATCCTCTTGGAGCTGGCTGTACTTCCATTGTTGCTGCAAGAACCGAATGCCAGGGAGAGGAACACCAGAATCGAGTGTGTCGTCTTTAAGTTGGACCCGAGCTCCAGGAAGATTCTCCAGACTCTCACGAAGCAGGACTGACTAATCCTAAGCCACCTCAACAGAGTGCTGGACCCCAGATGCGAGGAAAGTCCATAAGGTAACCGAGAATCGTGGTGGTGCTATTTGCTAGAAGCTGAAACCGCAAAGTGCTGCTGATCTGAAGTTTGCCCATTGCTGCCGCCGACCTTCAATTCATGGTGCAGGAGTCCCCAGACATCCTCCCTCTTGTCCCCACGAATGAGGTCCAGGAACAACAGGATCTGACATACTACAACTGGAACAGAAGCCAGCTGGAACCAATTTCTTCAGACCTAAGGTATTGTAAACTAAGGGGTGCTTACCTCTTGTTGTGTAGACTTGCTAGCTCTCAGTTGAGACTTGACTTGTCTTGGTTGCCTTTGCAGAGTTGCTTGTAGCTTTGTCCCGCACAAGCCTCCCAGCTTGTGGCCCAACAGTGATTTCATTTTCTACAAAGATTTCTAAAGCATTGTGCAAGACTTTTTACTTGCCTTCAAGAAGTGCTTCAGCTCACCTAGAATTTTGCTCAATTGACATTGACTGTCCTGGCTCCCTGAAAGACTCTTCCATCCTCTGACCTTGTGCTTTAACTATCCCACAACGACAGTCACACATTCCATAACTTGTGTAGCTGGGAAAGGGTTAATTTACTTTAATTTGGGTGGGGGGGGGTTCAGAAAGTACTTACCTGCTTAAGAACATGTGTTAACCATTATTTTATTCCCTTATCTTTTCCTTTTGACACTAACCTCAGTATTGCTTTAAATGTGCCAGTGATATATCAATGTCCACATTGTCCTAGTTATTTAAGTCACCTCGGGGTGTAGGAAGTATCTGTGCACCATCCCAAATGGGTATCTACTGATTTATTAAAACGGAGAGTGTGTATTTTGAAGTATATTTTTGTGTTACATATATTTGCTCCCTTCTAAAGAAGGCTTATTCAACTGACTGTTAAATTAATAAATAATTGTCTAATAAAGAAACCTTGAGTGTAAGTGTTTATTTGGATACTTGTCACTGTGAATCTCTATGTTACAACCCTACAGCTCACATTGACCCCCTTGAGATAAGCCTGGCTACTCAGTCACACTTCCAACTTGTGTAGTACATGCTTATACCAAAGGTTGGGTTAACTATTGCCAAGAGGACAAGGCTGGCACAGTCTCCCACAGGGTACTGCATACAATCTTGCCTAGCATCAATGATTGCGCATTCATATATAAAGGGACTAGTTGAGGACAAAAGAAACATAACTATTGTGAATGCAAACAATGTATAAAGAGACCTAAGATGAGAGAAGCACTGTGGAATGAAGTCCTGGAGTAGTTACAGTCTATAGCAGGGGGCAGTAGTATTAGAACCCAAGACCTCGGGTTTCTGCGGAGGGTCCGAATTACGGAATGGTCATCAGAGAATGGCTCATACTGCATTGTTATTGGTTGTGGCTGTTGTAATCTTCATTCCTTTCTCAACCGTTGTAACTTATTAGGAAACTTGTCATTGACTACAAGCTTGAGAACTGTCATGTATTGAGATTTTCTTTTTTATCACTATTTTGTAAATCTGATTTTATGAGTAGATTATGTTTTCCGATCAACAATAATGCTAGATATGTTTTCCATTTTCTGCTGTTTGTGTTGGTATGTTTTGTTGATGTTTTCCATGCACCCTTATGCCTCTGGGCCACTGGTGCATGTTATAAGTTAGTAAACTAAACTAGAATATACCTCATAAACTCCCCTATGTCCATCTCTAGGGACTGCAGATGCTGAATGATAGCACAAGTTCAATTGTTTAGACTGTCTGAAAACTGGCACTGAGCATCAGCACAATTCGAATACACATTCACTGCCCTGGCACCACCATTCTGTGCATAGCCATGGGCAAGTTTACTAAATCTGGAACTACACCTCCATTACCTCCAAGTTCTCTTTGTACCGTCACCACTGTGGTTCCTGTCCATTGCTTATACCAAAAGATGGGTTTAGAAATCATTTTGTTTCTCCTCCAAGTAAAAACAACAGAGTGACACTAGCATATTAGTTTAGAAACATGTGAAGGCTCTGGATACAATACAGTAGGTTTTTCGGTTACAGCAGTTTGCATGTTTCTCGGGAGGATAGCTCAGGGGCAACATGCTCGCCTTGGAAGGAAGACGATACAGAGCACCACAGGTTCGATCCCCGGGTACGCGCTTAGAAACCTCTGGGTATTAAGCGCGTTATAAATAACCTATCATATCATATCATGTTAGTAGTTGCACTAAGTTCTCTATCTCTATGGTTAGACTGGGCTTTACTATGGGCTCTTCCAATTCTGAGTTCAGACCTCTTAACTAAACTTAATCACTCATCCAATTCAGTAGAACCTCACAGGGAGAAGGTATTACCCCCACTGGACATTGGGCTGGACATGGTATAAACCCCATCCAAAGGTCCACCCACATTTAGGTCACAGGCTCCCCCTTGCTAATGCACTATCCATTGTTTCTTATTCCATGGCCAGGCCCTGACATCAGCCAATGTCGTAAGGCTAGTCAAGTTTTTCATAGCTAATATAGTTTGCACAAAATAGTCATGTTCTCCGATAACTACATTAGTGCAAGCAAGTAGAGATGGCCAAATCAGCAAAGCGACATGAACTACACTGCAGGTGCAACCGTCCGTTTGCAGTGACTCACATGCACCAATGTTGGGTGCCCTGAATCTTTACAGCTGAGTTTGAGGTGAGTAGTACAGGGAATGGCGTACCTTTATCAGGACACGGATACCGGGCTGTAAGGAATGAACTGGAGTGTCTGGTTCCAGTGGCAGAACAGCTTGAACCTGATTGTAAAGCATACTGACAGTAGACATTAATGTCTTGACATATTCCAACAATTAATCATCCAACAATTGCAAATGTTCTGGTACAGGCAATCTCAAAGGTCCTCCATATAGAATTCATAAGGACTCAAGGTAGTTTTCTTACTAGGGTTACTTCTCATACTAAATAAAACCAATAGGAGGGCTTCTGGCCACTTCAACCCTGTCTCCGGACACAGTTTGGACAAGTTGTTCTTGAAGACCCCATTTCGTCTCTCTACTGCCCCTGCTGACAGAGGGTGATGTGGACAATGCAAGTTGTGCTGAACCTTCAGAATGAATAAAACTGTTTAAATTATGTTATTGACAAAATAGGTTCCCTGATCACTGTTAATACATACATATATTCCAAACTTGGGTACAAATTCCTGAATCAATATTTTTGCAACAGATACTGCATCTGCCTTCCTACACGGATAGGCTTCCACCCACCGTGAAAACACTTCCACTATCACTAGCAAGTATTTCCACTGATTGTAATCTGTAACCCCACAAATGGGCCATAAGGAGGAGGATGGGCCCCTGGCCGGATCTGTACACTTTTCCCCATGTTATTCAGCAGACAGATCACACATCTTTGACAGTATTCTTTGCCCATAATGGTAAACTGTGGTACAAACCCTGAATGTTCCACTAGCATTGTTACTCCATCCCTACAGACATTTGCCTACCTATGGTACATTGTGACTAGGTGTAACACTAGTATTTTTGGAGCCTCTAATTGTCCCTGCTCATCTCGCCACAGAGAGTCATTATGCAACCAGCCACACTCTCTGATCCAATTATCCTTTTCATTAGATGGCCCATTCTCTTGCGTATGCGCAATGTCTTCTAGTGTTTATACAGAGTCTTCTCCCACACTTTTTGAACTGGTAAAACATACACATCACTGTCCTCTAATGTGGCAGCCTATTTGGCGGTTTGATCAGCAAAATTATTCCAACAGCTAATGAGATCCTCAAGCGCCTTTTTGGACAGCACCCCTAACGATAGCAATCTGCTCAGACAGCATTATGGCATCTAAAAGAGCCAATACTGGTTGTTTTTTATGGGTGTGCCGGGTGAGGTCATGAAGCCTCTTTGCTTCCAGAGCTGACCAAAGTCGTAGGCTATACCAAATATGTATTGTGAATTGGTTTAAACGTTAAAAGACTGCTGAACTGCCAATGAGCAGGCTCATGTAAGGGCCGCTAATTCTGCTACCTGAGCTGACATGCCCATGGGAAGTTTTCCAGTCTCCACCACCTCCCCAGGTACTTATACTGTGAGCCCTTTGACCACCTACCCACTCTGATTTCTAAAACACGACCCATCCACGAAATACTGGGTCATGCAGTGGTACATCAGAGAGGTATTTACGAAGCATTACCAGGCAGTCAGTCACTGACAGAGTCATGCAGGGTTGAATCGTGATGGTCTCCCTCCTGTGGAGTAGGCAACAGAAGGCTGGATTCAGAATTAGGAATCTAGTCAAAGCAGTGTTGGAAGAGTTCTGCAACAGCTTCTCATATTTGTTAGCTCTCGAGACAGACATGTTCTGAGTCTTTGTCTTTAAGAATAATGGCACCACCACATGTGGAACAGCCACATCTAAAGGTGAACCTAATACAATATTCTCACTTTGTTCCACTGCCAGAGCTGCAGCAGCCACTGATCGTAGACAGGGTGGAATACCGCTGCAACCAGATGCAACTCTTTACTCTTTACTGTAATAGACTATGGGTCTGAGATGGATCCCATGCTTCTGGATAAAGACAGCCAGAGCAAACCCTTTCCTCTCATGAAAGTAGAAAGTAAACCCCTTCTTATAATCAGGTCAGCCCAATATAGGTGATCTGGATAATAATCGTTTAATCCTAATAAAGGCCTCTTCAGCTTCTGTTGTCCACTGCATTGGCTCTACAGTCTTCAATCGGATATACTTCTGCTGTGGTTTAACTATTTCTGCGAATCCCATGATCCATTACCGGCAGTAACAGACTTCCCCCAAGAATGGGCACTTGAAACAGAATTTATTTCATGTATAAGTGCCTAACAAGCCAACAATAAATATAATGAATAAAGCTTGCATTTGAGTTATAATCTGGGGCTTTGCTATGTAATAAACAGTCTCTTTCCAAGAAGCGCACATCAGCCGACATCCCTTCATAATGTCATGTCCCAATTTAATGTACCCTTGGGGCGCATAACTGTATCTTCTTCTTTGAAGCCTTATGCCCTTTCTCTGCCAATGCTGTCAACAGGGCCCCTCTGTCTTCTATGCAAGCCTCATATGGAGGTGAGGAAATAATCAACGTCTTACATCAACATTGACTTCCCTGACAATTTTATAACATCCAGATCTTTCTTTAGCTATTGTGAAAAGCGGGTTGAGGAATCTGTATACCCGTGGTGCAAACGGGTCCACATGTATTGGAAACTCCTGTGCAAAAATACAAACAAGTACTAACCATCCTTATGTATCGGAACAGAGAAAAAAGCTGAACACAGGCCAACCACTGTAAAATGCATGGCCCCCAGTGGAATCATTTTAATTATACAGGACAATATGGTAGCCGGGTTTGATACAACGGGGAAGGAAAGTATCACCACAGCATGGATCGCTCGTAAGTATTGGACAAAAAGATAAACCTCCTTCCCTGGCTTCTTAACAAGAAAAATAGCAGCATTGCATACTACTGGCTGGAATAATAATTATATGACTCAGAAAATATTGAATCACTGGGGTGATACCTGCCTCTGCTTCAGGCTTCAGGGGGCACTAGTGTGTGCCGGACAACCAATAAACAAGTCTACCTTTATCGTCACCGGTTCAGCAGTGTGTATGAATCCCACCTCATTATCGTGGGTGGCCACAAACATTCTGGTATACAATCAATCAACTGACGTATGTCCTCTGACCTTTCCTCATCTTTCTCCACTATTCTGTTTGCTGTTTCTTCCTTTAATCTAGCCATCACTGCTACTGTGTTAACTGAGGGAACATTCAAGAGCACCCCATCAGGGGTACAATAGATAGTGGGCCTCATTTTGCACAACAAATCTCTTCCCAGCAGATTTACAGGAGATGTGGGACTTAGAAGAAACGCATGTTGATCTGTAATGGGTCCCAAAGGGACAGTAAAGGGCTCCGTCACCAGGTGTACAACAGTGTTATCTGATATACCTACTGCTCTCATTGTCTCTCCGGATATAAGAACATGCAGAAAAATATAAATTTGCAAAGCAGATATATTTTTCCCTGTGTCCACCAAACATGGCACAGGAAGCCCTTGCACATGGCACTGCACATAAGTACCCTACTGGTCAACTGATATCCATAGTGCTTCCAGCGTCCCTTCCCCTTCTGGTTGTCAGAATCCATTTGAATCCCCATCTGACCCTGGTGGGTCTCAAGGAACCAAAGTGTTAGTGTTTGGGTTTGGGAACTGGGGCATTGGCCCAGTTAGAACTGTCTGCATTGGGCCTACCCACCTTTCTGTGGTAACCGGACATTATTTGCAATATGATGTGATATTTATAATGTGCTTAATACCCAGAGGTTTCTAAGCACAGATGCTGGGATCGCACCTGTGGTGCTCCGTGTCGTCTTGCTTCCAAAGCAAGCACGTTACCCCTAAACTATCCTCCCGAGACAGTGTTACCTGGTGGCTGTGGTCTAAATGGGTGCTCCTTCTACAATAATTACAAATAAAAGGGTTTGGTGCCATGGCTCTAAGAGCCTGCTGGTTATTCCAATGTCCCTGTACATGCTGACCCTGTGCTCCCCATGCCAGCTGTTGATCGAACTGTCCCGTTGTCGCAGTAGCTGCAGCTGTCTTATATATCCCGCCTGCTGAGTTTGATATGCATGCAAGCCCGACCAGACCTCTCCCTCTGCCCCTTGTCCACCCCACCCTTGGGGCCTGATTCCCTGGGTAGTGTGCCGTTCCCTGGAGCTGTCCCTGCACCTGTCCGTGTTGACTGTGCATCTGCAATATCTTGAGTTTGTTCTCAAATGTTTCCTTCTTTTGCTCCTGGCAAGCGATGAAATAATTCACCACAGCCACCAGCTGCGCTAACGGCTTACTCTGCCAGGCTATGGCAACATTCTTAGTTGTACCTGTAACTTTAGAAGCAGGCATAAAACAAACACGTTTTCTATGGCCTCCTGAGCTGTCTCCTTGGGCTTTGTAATACCAGAGTGCTGAGTGAACACTCGAAGTAATCGTCGGGAGATTTGCCCTCGTTCTGCGTACAGTTGATATTTTTGACCAATCAGTCCTTTTAGGTCACACCTCTGTGACTGCTGTCTCTATCCTTTCCCTTGCCTGTACCACAGCTTCCCCAATGCCTGGATCAGTGGCTCGCCAGGCTGCCATTCCACTAATCTCTGTCTCACCTCTGGTGGTGTAACTAGCCTCATAACTTGGTTCACATCATCCCACGATGGGTTATAGCACTGCAGTACTGTTTGCAGTTCCTCTACAAATCGTTGGGAGTCTTCCCTCATATTGGGGAACTACTTCGCCAATTTTCTAAGATCCCTGGTCGTCCAGGGTACATGGACCGTAACCAAACTTTGCTGTTGCTCTCCATCCTTATGACCTGATGGTACTTGTCTGAGGGGAGCTTCAAAAGGGTGTGAATCCTTTCCATATATCGTACCTCCCCTCATCGTAGAGGGGGCATACGAGGGAGGTAGCCCCTTGAACACTCGTGCCCCAGTGAAACACAACCCACTCGGGCCAGGTGTCCTGGGCAAAGGGAATCAAAGGAGACATTTCCACCACAGGTGCCTCCTGCTGTGCCTCTTATGTTCTCAATCCTGTAGACGGTCTCATACTAGTGAAAAATTGAAGTATGTCTTCTGGTGTCTCACTATCCTAATCCTTTCGATCCTCCTATGCCTTGTTTGTATCCATCACCCCCTCCTGAACTATCTGGGGGCACAGTCGAGCCCCCCGTTCCTCTTCTGCCTCTCAAAAACCTTATTTGTTCCCTCAGTCGATCGTTATTCTCCCTCAGTCCTCTAATTTTCCCATCATTCCCAGTAGCTTTTGCATCTACCAGCTACGTGATGAACTCTCCCCACTGTGCTGCTGATATTTTAGCATAATCCACCTCCAAAGCCCTTTGAAGGGCTCCCAGTTTATACAAGTTAAACATCCCCTTATTCAGAAATTGTGTCTGACGATTGCGTCGAGTCAAATAGTGCCATGAGTCCAAGTCACAAGACGAACTGCCACACTGCCTAAACATTTAATGGGCAGGCAACACTTTTGGGGGTTCCTCTGGCCGTTTCAATTGCCATTTGGCCATTGTCCTTTCCCTAGTTAAATAGGCATCCACTCATCACTTGCCCCATTACCCAGGCGCCCCTCCTCCATACACTCTTTGACTCCACTCCTTTGTGGTCCTGAGAGGGAAGGGGCTTACGTTTATCAAGCAGCAATACCAAGGAGTGCCCCCAACAGTGATAAGAACTCTCACCATGCAATCATCCACCTGTCCCTATTTAATTCTGGGTTTTACCCGTTTCCCAAACTGTTACCCTAACCAGTACCCAGGCATCATACCAGGCTCAGTCCCTAACCTTGGAATTTCACTAGGTTAAAAGAGAGAAATAACTAAAAGAATCACCATTATGAAACAAGCAAAAACTACTAATACTACATACCCAGCCCAAAATCTCTATCCCATTTTAGTGTATCCCTTAGAAGCATCCCATCCCTTGTTGTCCATTCTCTGTTCCCCAACGGAACCCTTGGTTCCCTGCGCTGTTCTGCATGAAATCTCATCAGCCCAGTATCCTCCTCTGGAAAATCCCATGGAGATTTCGAAGTAGGTATCCTACGTTATTGTCTTGAACGCTCATGGGGGAGTCTGGATGGAGGCCTTCGGGATCCAGTGATCTGCAACACTGGATAGCAGGTCTGAGTTGCGGTCCCCCACTATCAACACAAATCAAAACAAAGGGCTAGGGAGTCTAATTGAAAATGAACAAGGCAAGATGCCCTTTATTACTGGTTTGCAAACCAAATAAACGGACAGCACCTATTTGAGCCACCACCCAAGCTAACCAAACCCACCTCTAATTCGCTTTCCCCTTATATCACCCCATGGTCTGGCCCCTGTCTCTGGAGGATAGCTCAGGGGCAACATGCTCGCCTTGGAAGCAAGACGACACAGAGCACCACAGGTTCGATCCCCGGGTCATCGCTTAGAAACCTCTGGGTATTAAGCATGTTATAAATAACCTATCATATATACGTCATTTCCGTTTCACCTCTCCAGCCAGCATAGCATAACAATAAGCCTTCTTTTATATCCCCATAGTCTGTCTTCCATTTCCATCCCATCTCTCATCATCATGTGATCCTCGACTCCCGGGTCCATCGCCCTAGGCTGTTGATATCCAGCATTCACCTCCTCAGGTGAGGGGCTTAGGGCCGATGCCCCTTGATGTACTTAAGGCAAAGAATAGGTCCCCATTGCCCGAACTAGTGTAAGCTGGCAGAATCAGAAAATGGCAGCCAAGTGGCCTTAGCCCATTCTTCTGAAGGCTCCTAAAAGTGCTGCCTCAGCAGTCCTAGAGCACATGTCCCTCCAATCACATGGATTTGGTCAAACTTGAATTCAATCAACTCTCGAAGGAATATAAAAAAGCAATTACCCATGCCAAAGCTACTTCACTGAACACAAGAATTGCCAACGTGAAATCTGACTCTACAGAAATGTTTGCCATCTTCAGGGAATTGGAAACTTTTCCACACCCCCCAGGCCATAATCAAAGATGAAGCCTGGTGCTGTGACACACAATCAGCCATGCTGAACAAGCTAGATTCCCTCCACAATAGAATACAAACCAACCAACACTCACCCAACCCACTCAAACACTCTCACATGCCCGTCTCCAACCACAGGGCCCTTGACACATCGCTCTTCTCATTTAGGGACGTCAACGAAATGGAAGTCATCACTCTCATGAAGAACATCAAACCCTCCAAGTGGAAAGGTGATATTTGCCCTGCCACACTCAGCAAAGAGTGTGCAGACACGCTTGCACCATTCCTCAATGTGTTAATAAATGCCTCCTTTGCTTCAGGATCTGTCCCATCCAGCCTCAAGGATGCTTGGGTATACCCCTCCTAAGAAACAAACTCACTCAACCCTACCTCCCCTAACAACTACAGACCCATAACCACAGTCCCCTTCCTACTAGAAATCCTGGCCAAAGTAGCCTACCTACAAGTCCAACACTTCCTTGAATCAAACAACATCCTTGGCACCCAACAATCTGGCTTTCGTCCCTGCTACAGAACTGAAACGGCCCTGCTCGACCTCAAAAACCAGATGGACAACATTAGAGACACAGGCAAACCCACCCTACTCCTCCTCTTAGACCTCTCTGCCGCATTTGATCTGGTTGACCACAAGCTACTCTGTCAATACCTCTCCTCCTCAGTACACTTCTCTTCTAACGCCATCGCTTGGATCTCCTCCTTCCTCCAAGGCAGAGCCATGAGAGTATTCTCCGACCAAGCGTCTGCAAAACCAGCCATCATCCAATGCAGAGTACCACAGGGCTCCTGCATATCCCCTACGCTCTACAACATATTCACCAGACCACTATTCAACATACTTGATTCTCTCGGCATCATGTACACTATGCCGACGATACACAGGTTCTCCTCCCTATATCGGGCGACTATGAGGCTGATGCCAGGACCCTTAATGCCACCATCCACACCTGGATGATGGAAAACTGGCTATGCCCCAATGGTGAGAAGACAGAACAACTACTGTTAGGACCCACCGACACACTGATAAAACTTGATAAACGATACTTATCCTTCAATATTGACAACACCACCCTCCCAGTCTCCCAAGCTGTACAAACACTTGAAGTCGACCTAGATGCTAACCTATCCATGTTCAGGCAAGTCAGCGCCATTGCATCCTCTGCAGCCTAATACACAAAACTGCTAAACGCAGCCAGGCCATTCCTCACCCCTGGTAACTGCCTAACCATCGCAAGAACCTTAATCAGGTCCAGATTGGACTACTGCAACGTCCTCCTCGTGGGCACATTGGCAGAAAACCTGGACAAACACCAAACCAACCAAAATAACACCCTATGCACCGCCATAAGCATCTCCTCAGCCAGACGACAAGTCCACTGGCTACCCATCCACGAGGGTGTCCTCTTTAAAACACTTGTCCTTACCCACAAGTGTATTTACCGCACAGCCCCACCCTACCTATCATGGAGAGTAAACATACCCCTCTCCTCCAGACCCACAAGAACACCGTACGCCAACATGCTGTCAGTACCTAAAGTGAAGCGTGCCAGAGGGGGTGGTGTAAGCTTCCCCTTCATTGCTGCTAGGCAATGGAACTCCCTGCCGCTCTCCCTCAGATCTGAACCCTCACACCTCGCCTTTTGCAAAGCCCTCAAAACAAGGCTATTCTCTTAAAGCCCCCTAGCAAAGCCTACAGCGTCTCCATGCCAGGTCAAGTTGTGCACTCATGCCAAAATAGCTATATGTAATGTGCAATGTCACAAGATGCATAACACTATGTAACTCTATGTAACCATATTGCCGTCCATGTAACACATTATGTACCCAAGCATGCAAACTAACCTGTAACTAAGCTGATTCCATGTAACAGCACCATGATGTCTCCGGGCTGTTTGTGCGCTTTATAAATGCAAATAAATAAATAAAGAAATAGAGAGCCCTCAGGGTGAGTATTGCCTCAAGCCAATATCTGGAGATGTCCCTATCCAATGTCCACTAGGATTTAAAGAAAAAATAATAGACAGTTGGGCATATATGAAAGAGTGACATTTCAAGTATTCAGATACATCCCCAGACTCCCATATTGTTGTTTACTCTCATTTATGATCACTTGTCGTCAGATGTCTTTATGGCATCATCATAACATAAATCTTGTCCGTCCCACCCCCAGGGGGCTATCAAAGTTACTGGAGCAGAGGCACTGGAAGTAGCACAGGAGTAAGCGCTTGACGGCCATGACCCTGAGGCGTTTACTGAAACAGAGAGCACAAGGAGATGGTGTCCCTGGTAGCTCCCTGTCCAAGCTTGAAGACCCCTTGTATTGCTCTCCCCAAAGTGCACGGAACAAACATAAATCACCAATGCAATTACAGAGCAAATACTTTGAACATAGACAGACGCAATAACTCACAACCACGCATTCTTAGAAGATAATCATCTCTTATACGACTATTTATTCAAAGCTTAGAAGTACATAGAAATAACTCACAAAAATAATATGGACATAGATCACAAAAGAAGTAAAGAATTCAAAGGGAAATACATCACCGTGAGCGTAACAGAATTCCTCATCTCACCCAGAAGCGGCTGGAAGACCCCGGGAACAGCCAGCCCGAGAGCACCACAGCTCACAGGAGGGCCGGACGTAAGCGTCCTTCTCCGGCTGAAGTCTCACCTGACCACCTCCGAGCTTCCGCATATATACACACTCCACAAAGGGGAGTCAATTCTCGAACCTTCTGGAAATTGCACTTGTGCAGTTGAGGAACAGCCGTCGGTTGCCAGCTGGGTCAATCGAGAGCTCCCCCCAAGAAGCGCAGTGCCTCCCTTCTCTAAAAACACGCTCCACGGAGAACAGTAGCAAACCATAACAAAGTTAGCTTTCCCAGCCGAAATGTCCTTGACCGCATACCAGGTTTGGAAAGCATGTTTTTCTCAGCACCGTGAATCTAACACTCAGCAAAATGTGTGCAGCTTTTCACTGCGGCATGAAGTAACTATCCATCATGGCTCCGAGCGCTCCCAGAATGCATTGCGCACCAGCGCCATTTTAGGTCAAGCATCACAATTCCACCCTTGGATATTTACCTTCCATAACCCGGTGGCACAGGAACCGGTCTCTGAAACCTACGAAATGTTAAAACTAAATTGGGAATACATTGAATGCAACAACAACAAGCAATTATGATAGACAATATAATAAAAATGCAAGCAAAAATGTAACACAGTGTACCCTCAATATCAGGTATCCATGAAAATAAACAATCCCACCAATTTCTATTACGATCTTGAGACACTTGAGAAATGAGATCCCTCAAACCTCGAATATGACTTTCAATAGATCGTGAATGGTCACTTAAATTGAAACAACACATACCTTCAAATGTGTTACACCCTAAATTATGTTTTAGCAATAGATAATCAACAGCAGCTCTGTTCTGCAAAGTTGCTTTTCTAATAACTTGACTATCAAGGAGTAATTCTTCTAATGCCTGCGAAGTATAATTAAGGCTTTTAACTACTAAACATGCAAATTTAATCAAAGATTTGTAACCTCCAGGAGCTAAACCCCAAACTCCAACTAATGAAAGGGTTAATGCTAGAACCTCAGCTTCTGATAACAAATGTACATGTGAATCACAGTCAGACCTACAGATTCAAAAGTTGACCTTCTACCTCGAGTTATTGCTGGGTTTAAAGGAAACATCATTAGTCCTAATCGAGTTAAAGCACATGGACCTCCAGAAATGTTAGCTGGAATATAAGTGTATGTAATGTTACCACATGAAAAAAGCCATCCTGTTGGAAGTTTCACATGATTCAAATGACTAGCAGTTATCACTGTATGATTACAAGACATAGGGCCTCATTACACGGTAGGCGGTAACCATGGCGCTATTAGCGCCATGGTTGCGGCTGGTATTTTACCGTGTCCGCCTTGGTGGATGGCGGAATTACCGCCCTACTCCAAGGTGAGCGGGGGCGGTAATTCCCCATTCACCAAGGCCCTTCCCCATTCCCATTTTTGCCCCCATATGGCATAATGGGAATGGGGAAGGCGCTAATTACGGTACCGCAAATTGCGGTACCGTAATTAGCACCAAGGTCCCTTTGCAGCACCCTACTTTAACGGCTGGTAAAACCAGCCGTTAAAGTCGGGTCCCGCAAAGGGAACTCGTAGTAAGGCGGTAAGGGTTTACCGGTACCAGTACCAGTAAACCCTTACCGCCTAACGTGTAATGAGGCCCATAGTGTTGTTTACACTGGTGCATTTGCGTGGCACTCGCGAACATAGTTTTCTCTCGAACGTCGTATGATTGTGCTGATTGGTCAACTCTATTTGTCGACATTTGCCAATTTCTTGTGCATTGCATGTCATAACGTAACATACATCACCTTGGGTTATATTATAGGTAATAACACGTGTCAAATTTCTCCATTTACGGTCAGTCTCTTGGCAGAACCGACAATATTCATAAACTGAAAAAGATTGTCTAATATCTGAGTCTTGAACTGAAGAATCATTGTGTGTGACGCCGAAGATATGCTTTAAAACCTGAACAGACGTCGGCACCGCTACTAAACACGTAGTCAATAAAGCTTCAGCATTGGGCACATCAGTAAAACAAAAGTGTCATATGTTCAGTACTTGCTGTGGCAGATGTATCCACATATTCTCTTCTTGCGTGATCATAGGAGAGTGTTTCCGCCTTCCTACGAATGTATCTTGCACGACTGGCATCAAGGTTGTTTTCACTGGCTCCTGATGTGCTTGTCGCATTTCACAAATCCATGTCTTCTGTCTGGTTGGCTTTTCGGCACTGGCATAAGGCTGCTTGGGGACAACATTATTCATCACTATCAGTATCCTCTTGATCACTGGCACAGATGTGACATTTTTCGTTGGTAGTAGCAGACTGTTTAACTCACCCAAATGGAGTCCATTTAGTGCCACAGTTACACCAACCAGACACAGGATCTACAAAGCAAACCCAGAAAAGAGATATCAGTGTTGCACATCACTCTCTCAGGTAACATTTGTCTGCGGGTACATATTGCCATTTCTTTCTACCAGGCTGCATAACTAAAACTACTTGATCTTTGCCTGATGCAATGACATCTGCGGGCACTGGTGGGCCACTTGGCTTTTCCACCTACACCTTTGCACCCGGTACCATACTGTCTGAAGAGCCACTGTAGGAAGCTCCCCCTTCTTAATCATGGATAACTTAATGGGAATGACTATTAATTGGGCCACTCGATCACCCTTGTGGATTAATAACAATTGATCCCCACTATTCATTAGGATGACTTTAATCTCGCCCTGGTATTCAGCATCAATTACCCCTCCCAACACTTGAACTCCCTTTAATGCTAGGCCAGATCTAGGGGCAACCCATCCCATATGCTCTGGGGGAATCTGTACTCCAATCCCTGTTTCAATTACAACTATTCCTCTTGGATCTAATCTGATTTCTTCATGGGAATGCAAATTTACCCCTGCTGACTCTGGAGTTGCTCGATAGGGAGCTAAAGAACCTGGAGTAATTTCCCAGTACAATAGTGTTTCTCTGACTGAATTGGATTGAACCTGTAAAGTAGGAGTCATTAATTGCATCAAAGGAGTTTCATGTTCATACACAGGCCTATTGTTTAATACTTGCACCGCATCAAACACACGATCACGCCAGCCTGCCAAACTGCCATCTCCAGATTTGCGCAACTGTTCTTTCAATAACCCATTAATTCGTTCAATTAACCCTGAAGCAGCGGGGTGATACGGGACGTGGTACACCCACTCAATACTCTTTTCCTGACAAAACTCCTGGATTAATTTGCCTTTGAAATGTGACCCATTGTCACTTTGAATCTGCAAAGGCACTCCATAATGTAATATGATCTGATCTAACAGCCTAATGGTGTTCAGTTGGGTTGCGCGTTTGCACGGCAAAACCATCAAATATCCTGAGTATGTATCCACAATAGTGCATGCATACTGACAACCTCTGCTGATTGGCATGGGACCGATATAATCAATCTGCCAAATTTGACCTGGTAATTTTCCTCTTCTCAATGTGCCTCGAACAATTTGAGGGATAGGTCTATGCAATTGGTGTTGGCACACGGGACATTGCAAAATGATTGTTTTCACTACTTCTAAAGGAAGACTGATTACTCTAGCTTGTGCCCACCTGATAGTAGCCTTTTCTCCAAGGTGCCCACATTTCTGATTGGCCTATTTGGCCAAACCCTCCAAATTGTCTTTCTGAGCCTCTGCATCCACAGATGACATCTTGGTGTGTTCGTCTGCAACAGAATTAAACCAACATTCTATTGAGTCTGTGGCACAATGCGCGTCCACATGATATACAGTGACTTCACTTTGTAATAACATTTCTGCAATATCTTGCCACAGTTCTTTTCCCCACAACTCTTTTGAATGAATCTTCCACCCATTCTTTTGCCAAGTTGGCAACCACACTGCCAATCCATTCGCCACTGACCATGAATCTGTGTACACATAACAATGACCAGGGGTCTCTTGTTTCAATGCTTGGTAAACTGCGTAAAGTTCTGCAAACTGACTGCTCTTCCCTTTCCCTGTCGTTGTCAACATCTTTTTTGTTTTGGGATTGTACGACACATCTTTCCAGTACCCCTCAGTTCCCACATATCGCGCTGAGCCATCCAGGAACCAAGCATGCTCTGTTTGCTCCACGGTCAAATCGCTGTAAGGTACTCCCCATTTCACGGGAGACTCACGTTTTTCAGGCACTTCCGGTGGTTTGTAATCTGAGGGCGGTATACTGGCTACCTGCTCATGTAATTTTGCCACTCCACCCTTTCCTGATTTGGCTCTGTCTTGAATATACCATTTCCACTTAATTATGCTGGCTTCTTGTGCATGTCCTATTCTATGCGTTTTAGGAGAGGTCAGTACCCATTGCATGATTGGTATTTCTGATCTCATGAATACATCATGGCCCACCGTCATCTGCTCGGTATCAACAAGAGTCCGATAACACGCCAGCAATTGCTTCTCAAACGGAGTGTATGAGTCACCAGCGTCGGGCAACTTACGACTCCAAAACCCTAATGGCACACGTTTCCTGTCTTGTTTCTGCCACACACTCCAGTTAGCATAATTGTTTTGTACAGACACATTTAATTCCACTTCTCCTTCCTTCAAGGGCCATAAATCAAGCACCTGCTGCACGGTGTCTTTCGCCATCTCAAAAGCTTTCTGCTGCTCTTCCCCCCACTGAAACTCATATTTCTTTCGTGTCACCTTGTAGAGGGGGGCGAATATCTGCCCTAAATGAGGAATGTGCTGTCTCCAAAACCCAAACAGTCCTATAAACTGCTGAGCTTGCTTTTTGTTCATTGGAGTGGTGAATTCAAGTATTTTCTGTCTGGCTTTTGGCACCATTTCTCGATGCCCATGATGCCACTGAATGCCTAGGAATATCACTGTTTCAGCTGGACCTTGAATTTTACTCGGATTAATCTCACACCCTTCCTTTTTCAATCCTTCCATAAGGACATCTAACTGGCTTTGCACACTGTGCTCATCCTTGCCTTGGATCAAAATATCATCAATGTAATGAGAGATTTGTATGTCAGGTTTACACGGTATCTTGTCTAAGTGCTCTGCCACCAGCAGGTGACAGATAGTCGGGCTGTGTCTGTACCCCATAGGTAGCCTCGTGAAAGTGTACTGAGGTCCACTCCACGAAAATGCAAACTGTTCTTGACACTCGTTAGCAATTGGCACGGAGAAAAATGCATTAGCTAAATCGATCACTGCATACCAAGTCCCCTCAAACCTTTGGACATTTTCAATCAAGGTAATAGCATCTGGGACTGCGGGCACTAAGGGAGGAGTGTGTTTATTCAACTCCCTGTAATCCACCGTCATCCGCCATGACCCATCTCTCTTTTTAATAGGTCAGAGAGGATTGTTCCATGAGGTGGTAATAGGGCGTAATACACCCGCCTCCACGTACTCTTTGATGGTGTCTGAAATTTCCTTGTGCCCCCCAGGAATGCGGTATTGTTTCATTGCTACCCGCTTGGTTGCCACTGGCACTTGCACTGGGGGCATCTTCAATTTGCCTACGGTAAGGGGTGTACAGATTAATGCACTCACCCCAAACTGGTACGTTTTACCGCCAAGTCCCAAGGTTAACCCTTCCAAAATGTCAAAGCCAATTATATATTCAGGTATCGGGACAATCAATACTTGGTATTTCTGCCTATTCAAATTGCCTATTTTCATCTCCACTTTCGTTTGTACTGCGGCGGTCTCCTATCCCCCTAGACCTGTAATAGTAAACTGTTTGCCTTTAAATCGTGTTGGATTACCATGAATCAAAGAGGCCTCCGCCCCGGTGTCTATCAATGCTCGCACCACTTTTGTATGTCCTGGCCCCCAAAAAATCTTAACATCAACTTGAGTCCGCCTATCCACTTTTATGCAGGCAGACGCTGCCGGAGCTTGGCCGAAGCCCTAGTCAAACTTCGAATGAGTGTGAATCGACTCCGCCTCTAGCATGGCACTCACCACTTTTCTCAAATAAGCGTATGTTGGCTGGTACGGGGAAGGTGTCCCCATAGACCCTTCGTCTAGTTCTTCTGCAGGGGGAGCAGAAGGTGAGGTGTCCCCCTGTGGCGTGGTGACTACTTGTTTCTTAACCTGTTTATAGCGCTCTTTGGCTGCAAGTCCTCGTTTTTTGTATAATTCATACATTACTCTGGTTTCAATGCCATCAATTTCTTCGTGTGGCAAACCATCTTTTAACAAAGCCAAAAACATGTCTTTTCGGGACACTCAGGAGTCTCTGCTATCTTGCCGCCTGCCTTCGGTTCTTCTCTCACTACGCCCCTCTTTCTCCCGTGGCTTGCTATCGCTCTTATCCCACTCCCCCAAATCTGCAAGTTGCCGAATGGCATCTGCTACCTCATCAGTAGCCTTGCCCGTCATACCTACGAGCAAAGTTATAATGACACGTTTGTATGCGGGTGGCGCAGTTCTAATCACCATGTTTCGAGTTGAAACTGAGAGCGGCACAGCTCCCATGTGATAAGGAGCATCTATGTGAATAGCCTCTTTCATAGCATGCTCTCTGACTTTTTGAATTGCTTCTCTTAACGTATACCACTTTGTTTCTTCACTGGGCCAATCTGTGGTGATAGGGTATTTACGGTTACATGCTTGGGCTACCAGGTGCAACAAAGGCACCTGTGTATCTGACCATTTGCATCAGGGGGCGGTCCTGCTCTTAAGACCTCCTGTACATTGGTGTCAATTGACAGAGGTAAAATACGCGGTGAATCCGTAGAATCTACCAACAACCTGCAGCACCCCCATCTAGTAATCTCACCATCCACGTCAGTAAAGCTTCCCCTGATTATTGCCTCAAACGGGTAATAATTTCCCCAACCTCCTTTTGTGTGTAATCCTCCAGCGTGGTTAAATCCACCATTCCGCCAGCAGGATTCTGCGGGTGGGGTCCGGCTCGCCGTCTTCTAACGGGCTTAGCCGCCACTGTTTTCTGTTTCACTTCCATTTTGGGGTCAGACTCATCTGCAGAACTACTTTCTAGACTGGTCGAATCAAAAATATCACCATCCCACTTATCCAAATACCAGTTTACACCAGCGGTAGCGATTACAGTTGCCACATTTCTTTTGTTGACCCCTCCCCGTCTTTTCCTATACTTATACCGGGCTACTCTGACCGCTGCCCTCTCGGCCACTGCCTGATATGTGTCAGCCTTATCTTTAAACAGTTTCATTTGAATCTGCTGCATTAACGCAGTCTGCCGTTCTGCAGCTGGCTCTCTTTCTAATCGCAAAACCTAATTTTTCATTTCCACCTTCATTTGATGTATTTTCCTATAAGCATGCAAAAGAACCCAACCTCATCTACCTAATGCCGCACATTCTTTACCACGTACTACTGGAACTTGTTGCAAGCATGCCATTACATCAGCCGGATCCCATGTTTCACTTAGACCTGAACCACATGCCCACGCCTGAGCCAACTTATCATATGGACTCTTAGTCCAGCCTGGAATAACAACATCAGAACAGTCACTGCCAGCAGTAACGCTCTTCTTCCTGAACAAACTACTCATTATCGCAAACAAAACAAAACCTCCTTGAATCTATATATTTTTTCTCTCCACAAACACTCACACACTGACAAAAAGGAAAAAAAACTTCACTATTCAAAACCTTCACTTACAAGACAACCAAATCCTATCTACGTTTCAACAGATTCTTGAATACTCGGCACAACTCAACACAAGTATCCTGTTTGTGACGCCAAAAATGTATTGCTCTCCCCAAAGTGCACGGAACAAACATAAATCACCAATGCAATTACAGAGCAAATACTTTGAACATAGACAGACGCAATAACTCACAACCACGCATTCTTAGAAGATAATCAGCTCTTATACGGCTATTTATTCAAAGCTTAGAAGTACATAGAAATAACTCACAAAAATAATATGGACATAGATCACAAAAGAAGTAAAGAATTCAAAGGGAAATACATCACCATGAGCATAACAGAATTCCTCATCTCGCCCAGAAGCGGCTGGAAGACCCCGGGAACAGCCAGGCCGAGAGCACCACAGCTCACAGGAGGGCCGGACGTAAGCGTCCTTCTCCGGCTGAAGTCTCACCTGACCACCTCCGGGCTTCCGCATATATACACACTCCACAAAGGGGAGTCAATTCTCAAACCTTCTGGAAATTGCACTTGCGCAGTTGAGGAACTGCCGTCGGTTGCCATCTGGGTCAATTGAGAGCTCCCCCCAAGAAGCACAGTGCCTCCCTTCTCTAAAAACACACTCCACGGAGAACAGTAGCAAACCATAAAGAAGTTAGCTTTCCCAGCCGAAATGTCCTTGACCGCATACCAGGTTTGGAAAGCATGTTTTTCTCAGCACCGTGAATCTAACACTCAGCAAAATGTGTGCAGCTTTTCACTGCGGCATGAAGTAAATATCCATCATGGCTCCGAGTGCACCCAGAATGCATTGCGCATCAGTGCCTTTTTAGTTCAAGCATCACACCCCTGAAGCACCTCCTCCTGCGAGAGATGGCCCAGTGGTCACTGAGGTGACTATGGCCTTAGCACCAGGTTCAGTGATCTCAGGGATCCCTAATGGCATAGAAAAGTAACCTGAGATGGTGGACAGGGTAGTGTCTGGGGTCAGTAATGCGAGGCGGAAACCTGCTTGTAGTTTTATCAGTATTTGACATTTTATTAATAAAAGAAATGGCAAAGAAAACCTAACTAAGATTACTCTACCAGGGAGTTCCCTGCCTAGTCTAGGTTTTAGGGGAACATCTCCTAGCATAAACAAAACTGGCCCTCAGACTAAACAGAAACACATTCAAAGTAAATCATGAACAACATAAATACATAATTAACAAATAACCAGTGACTTGGACAACCTCCATTTATCCTGGGTAGATCTCTTTGCCAGAAATGTCAAAGTCAATCTCTCACAAAGGAAAGTAAGTCTTGAACCAGTTCTTGAAAGTTCCAAAAGAAACAAAGGTTCACGAAAACAAAAATCCACTGCTAACAGTTATTTCTCCGTTTGTTGAAACGTTCCCTTTCCAATTTCAACAGAAAAACAACACCAATGGTAATCCTGGACAAACTCCTTCCAGGATAGACTTGACAAAGTTAAAAACAAAAGTACCACTTCTCCTTCAACAACTGTCCATCTTTTGTAACCTCTGCAGCTTCTTTGATATAACTTGTCAGGATGCTTTTTCTAAGGGGGTTGCTTGCCTCTAGACAACTCTAATGACACTGTGAACTCAGGTGCCTTTGCTTCACAGTATACTACTGCTCCATCCACCCTCAATATAATTTTCTCTGACAATATTATAGACAACCACAGTTCCTTTAGCTCTGCTGCAACTTGGTACTTTGATCATGTATTAGGGAACTTAAAGGGAAGACTCTTCAGCCTCCACAGGTAGGCAATGCACTCTACCCTCCTATGCCATAAGAAAGGGGCAGCCTCTTTGCCTCTTCTGTCTGTTTTACAGCTACAACTAGAATCTGTCTTATGATATGATATGATATGATATGATATGGCATTTGTAACGCGCCTATACACAAGTGTTTCAAGGCGCGACGAGGCAGGGAGGGGGGAACAAAGGGAGACAGACAACGATCCTACTAGGCCAGGTGTCATTCAGATCGCGCAAGTGCAAGGTTAAGGGGACGGGAAAAGTGCAAGGGGGAAAGGGAGAGGGGAAAGTGCAGTACACGGTTAGTAACGAACAAGAAAAATAATAAGGGCCAGCTGGTGGCAAGTGCAAGATAAGTGCAGACAAGTGCCGGGAAGAGGGGCTGTAGGGATACAGAGACAGTCCCGCAGTGCAGGGGTTGCCAGGAATGCAGTGCAGGGGAGCCAAGGACCGAGACTGGTGAGTGGCCCAGTTGCTGATTTAGAACAATTTCAGTGATTTAGCAGGGGGGAGGGGGAGAGAAAGCCGAAGCAAAGAGGAGGGTTTGGAGGCTCTTCCGGAACGGGAGATGGTTCTCCTCAAGTTTTAGGGAGGCAGGAAGGCTGTTCCAGAGGGAGGCCCCTGCAGCGGAGAGAGATCTCTCCACTGCAGGGAGATCTCTCTCCCTTGGTTTCTAGACTGCTTCTCTCTTTCAGCTTCAACAGTCTCAGCTCTACAGATCGTTGATTAATTGTTTCAATAAGCACCCAGCTCCCTTCTGCAGCTTTATGTACACCTTCTTTTTTCCGGCAGTTACCCCCAAAGCTGTATTGCTACTCTCCCAGCCTTGGATAACCTTGTCACCCTTGTATCAGAGGACACTGGATTTGTAACAACTTTGACAGCTTCAACAAATAGGTGGTTAGATCGTTAGAAAGGATTTGCCTACTAGCTTGGGTAATGCTTGCTCTTCTTGTTACTTCAGCAAATTCTACAATTACTTAAATAATGGTTAGCCTTATTGAATCAGGGTTCTATTATCTATTTATTTAATGCATGATTTAGTTTAATTGTGGCCGTTTATTCTAGGTATGTTATTTGTGGGTGAGTGTATCAATGTTTCTACAGATGTATTGCATGCCTGGTATCGTTTTGCACTTTCTTGAAGTGGGAATGCAACATTTGTTAGTGTGTGAATATTGTATTGAATGTTAATAGGTTTTGTTCTGCATCTCTTGTTGTGTAGGTAGAGACCATCTTAACAAGTGCATGCTTGTCACCTTTTAACATGTACATTTTATAATGTGTTTTTGATAATATGTTCCTTGTTTTATTATGGATTTTTTGGTGTTTGTTTGGGGAACAGCATCAACTTTAGAGGTGTGATCTGTTATTTTCCACCACTGAAACTTCATGAGACAGTTGTGTCCGTAATAGGGTGAGTGACAATTACATGCATAGGAGGTAGTGTATTAGTGCATTGTGTGGCAATGCCCATGTGTTGAGAGTGTGTTGGTGAATGTGACCTTTGCCAACATCTCTTTAATAATAATAGTTTTTAGTATGCTTTCTTATTTTAGTTAAAATAATTTGGACTTCAGATTCACAATGTACCAAGGATGAGGCCTTAAATGCAGCAGGCCGGTAGTAGCCAAAAGGGCTTGTGGTTACACAGTGCAGCAAACACTGTGTAACACTGCAGGAGCAGCTTTCGTCAATACAGCCTCTCCTGGCTGATCAACGGCATGTCCTGCATGCCTCCATCCACACGGTGAGCTGCCCCACCTTTGCCTGTTTCATGCCCCGAAGTGCATTGTATGCACAGATCAGCTTTTACTGATCAGGAATTCCCCTCGTGCGCATCACCTGGCCATAAAATGGCTGGCGTGATGCGGGATGAAACCGAGGCTCCACTCGGTTTCTAGGCAACAGCTTGCCTTATTTTGAACATCCCGCCTCCGGTAGGCGGAAGCCAGTCCGGTGGAAGAAGGCCTAGGAAAAAGGCATCCTTCCTGTTTGCCGCCTGTTCGTCGCTGTGCACAACGGATCCACGACAAAAAGGTAACCATACCAGTATTACAAATTGGTCCCATTCATCGGAATCCTTGAGCTGCCTTCGCAGTTGCCCCCAGCTCAACTGAGCTTTGCATTATCTTATTGACTACTGTATGCTGTAAACTGTCTGCTCTAACTGCCACCAATCACAGACCTGCCATCCCGATAATCCTTTACGGGAGAACATTGTTCACATCCTGCATACTGCTGTGCCCATTACTGTTTGCACCAACCCTCTGACTGCTGTTGACTTACATAAGTTAGTTTTATTAACATAAGCCAACTCATATTGCATATCACTGGAACTCATTACACAAACTTGGAATTGCCTACGGCGATCATTGTCTCTGACCTGCCCTAGCATGCTGCCCACTCTAGCGATCACTGTACCTATTGTCTGTGGCTACAACCTATCCTGTCCCCTGCCTTGATGCTAACAGCCTCCTGCACACCGTCCGAAACCAGTGACCATATTGACACTGCTAATTACTGCACCCATTGCTTTTACTATGCCCCAGTCCAATTAGCCTATTGTGATTAAAGTGATAAAGGGGACCGTATTGAGACTGCTGATTACTGCACTCTTTGCTTTTACTATGCCCCAGTCCAATTAGCCTATTGTGGTTAAAGTGATAAAGGTGACCGTATTAAGACTGCTGATTACTGCACCCATTGCTTTTACTATGCCCCCGTCCAATTAGCCTATTGTGATTAAAGTGATAAGGTATCAGAGGACACTGGATTTATAACAACTTTGACAGATTCAACAAATAGGTGGTTAGATCGTTAGAAAGGATTTGCCTACTGGCTTGGGTAATGCTGTTATGCTTGGGACACTAATTATGCAGATGACACCCAGATCCTCCTACCACTCACTGGGGATTATGAGGAGGATATGGCTTTGGTGAACAGAGTTTATAGCATTGTTCAGGCATGGATGGCCAATCACGGCCTCTGCCTGAACGATGACAAAACAGAGCTCATCATCCTAGGCACCGCATCTCACATTACCAAACTCAGTCATGATTACTCATCTTTCATTATCGATGGGAATATCATCACTGTCGCCAGAGAAGTAAAAACCTTAGGCTTAGACTCAACCCTATCATTCACCAAAAAGGTAAATTCCCTGGCTTCATCCATAGCATACACATGCAAATTAATATGAGCTGGGAAACAATTCCTATCAGCTGACAGTTGCCTGATCTTATCTAGAGCCCTCATCTTATCAAAACCTGATTATTGTAATGCCTTATACATAATAATGCGCTTAGAGCAGCTTTAAGTATTCCAAGAAGCCATATCCGAAATAAGAAGGAAACATAAATGGCTATCCACCCAAGAAAAAAATCTATCTTAAAACTGCCTCCCTCATCCACAACTGCTTAAACAAGAAAGCCCCTTGCTATGTAACAGAACGATTCATCAGAAAAACCACAATTAGACACTCAAGAATAGTCCACTCTAATTGCCTTCAAGTGCCACGTTTCAAATTATCCACCGTTGGAGGTTCCAGCTTCCGAATCAGGGCTGCGCAACTGTGGAACGCCCATTCAGACAAACTAAGATCAGACCAAACTTTTACCAAATTCAGGCAGACCTAATCAAATGGCTCATAGAAAAAGGCAAGTAATATCTCCTCCTACATTTCCTCCTTTAGTGCAAATATTTGCTTGTTCACATGTATTCTTGCATCCTTTATGTATGCTAGACAATAGTCACCTAGTATGCCTGCTATCCATGATTTGATGTCTACAAGTGTATTTCCACCATGACTGCTTTGATCCTCAACCTTTGTAACCGTGAGGATATTGTTTTTAATAATGTCCCGCAACCTCTGTAACCAAGCTGATACGTATTCTTATCACCTGCGCCCTGAGACCCTGGGGTCCGGCGTGCATAATAAATAAATAAACAAACAAACAAACAAACAAACTGTGAGGCATACTTAAATGTGGCTCTGGGAGGAAATATTGTCATGTTTATATTTACTCACAATACCTTTTATTGTCTCTGATTGTGTTTAATTTTTTATGATTTGCACATTTGGATGTTTTAGTTGTTATTAACTGTTGATAATAGGCTACATTTGGTTTTGTTACTAACTTTGAGAAATCTGAAGGTATTCTCCCAAGTATATCCCAGGAATCCCTTTTTCAGGTGGCCAGGGAAGAACTGGCCCTCTCAGATCACAACCCTAATGGTAGATGAGCGAGGGAGGATCACCTGGGTACGGGAACCCAGGGTTATGCTCAGGGGAATGACCCAAGGGAGAGGCAGTATTATACCAGGGAAGAAGGTAAGGAGGACAAAGTCCCTGAAGCTTTTGCAGACTTTTCCAGATCTACTCCCCTTCCTCCCAATGAATCTCCCTTGTCCATTTCTAACAACCCTCGCCCTACAGTAAGCCCTTTAGGAACCCAAACCCCAGTTCCGTGGGAAACTACATTTCCCAGGATCCCTGTTTTTCTTTTGCATACCCGGATATACCCAGTCATTCTTCTCCCTATCCCTCTGATTATCATTTCATGAATTCCCAGTCTGATTTGACCAAACACCCTCCCCCCTATTCATCTCACCTTTTTGAATTGATCAAAACCTCTGGGACGAAGAATGTAATTCTTCACAACACCTTCTCCCCATCCTATCACGTAGGATACTCAGAAACTATACCCCCTTTCCAACACAAACACTTTTGCATACCACGAAAGACAATGGACTAACACCAAAACCATTTACCTGACATGTCTCAATACAAGGGTTAGGCAAAGCCAAACAATTGACCAGAATCACAGACACCTGAAGGCCCTTTCCTTCCCCCCAGGGATAAAAGGTGGACCATGAGAGCACAATACGAGCAAGGCAGACCGCACAACGAGACAGCTATCCAAACACAGCAGTTCAAGAGGAGGAGAAAGGCGGCGAGAATCGAGAGGATGACACAGAGAGAAACTACCTTGACCTTTCCGACCCAGACTTGTGAAGCCTCTATAGAAGGAATCATAACACCACAAACAATAGCCAGTTTGTGTTGCGGCAGATGTCGATGGTACACAGTGCATGCCTCAGCTGATAAGTAGGACAGAGAGAGACGCCTGTTACCATGGTACCGTTCTGGACTCCAGATACAAGAAAGCCAAGCGATTCATCACAGCTGGTGAGTTGAGGGGAGAGTCGATAAGAAACCGAACTGTGTTGAATGAAAGTCACAAAGTGGCAAATTAAGGGAAGTTCAAAGAACTGTTAACATTAAGGGAAAACCAGCTGCAGAGGAGTCGGCAACCACATGGGTGCTCACGTGAGAGATTCTGGTTGATCCCGCATTTGTTCAAACTACTGATACCAGAAAGCCTTGGGAGAGACACAAGGAAATGGTCAAAGTGGTCATTCAGGGGTCTAGCAAAATCCTCTGTACAGTCGAAAGTCTTTGACCGACAAACCAGTGGAAAACTAAGGGAGATGAATCCCGCTTAGTGAGAAAACAGAAGGAACTTTGTGGTTGGCAAGAGTGAACCTGACAGAGGGATGCCGACAGGAAGGGGCGAGGCATGATGCCCTAAAAAACATTGTGATGACAAGAGTGAACCCGATGGAGGGATGTCCACAGTGCATTGTTTAAAAAGACATTAAGACTTCTGAATGTAACCAGTGAAAAGAGTTTCGTGAAAAGCCGTAGTGAACCCGATGGAGGGAGGCAAACATTTGAGATGGGTCTGAGTCCGGAAGAGGGGGATCCAGGGGTGAAACGCCATTACCCACTGACAAAAGCCATAGCAAACCCGACGGAGGGAGTCAAACGGTTGAGATGGGTCTGAACCTAGAAGAGGGGAATCCAGGGGTGAAAAGCCATCACCCTGCCGACATGTGAATGCAACAGAGAAATCTTTTGGATACAAGCCAGAGTGAACCCGATGGAGGGAGGCTGATATTCGAGAGAGGGTGTGAGCCCGGAAGAGTGGGAACCAGGGGTGAAGAATCATCACCCAAGTATAATCAGAAAGGAACTTTTGTTTATCATTTTGAACATGCCAGGCCCTCAGAAGCAAGAGATCTAACCCCCAAGGTTCTGATATCACAAGGAACTTTTTGTGGATCTGAGCACGAAAGAGGGGGAACCAGGGTTGAAAAGCCAACTACCAAACTACATTGGAAAGGAACTTTTTGTTTTTTATTTTTGAACACATCAGGTCCTCGGAGGCAAGAGACTTTTTGTTGAAAATAGACTTATTCACCGAAGGTCATGATAGCTGAGAACGGAACTGTCATCTCGTGCTGGGAAAGCTCGAGAGTGTACTGTGCTCAGGAGACCCGCCTTGTCCCATGCACAAAGCATAGGAAAGACAGACCCCTGGCTACCACCTCCTGACGTATCATTAGTCAACACTTCTTTCTTTCTTTCCTTCTTTCTTTCTTATGAACACTATCCCACACTCTTTTTGTATTTAGTTTTAAGGATTGGCAATGTTTTTTAGTATAGACCCTTTTATTTGACAAGAGACCACTAGGACTGCCTTATTATTATTTGATGGATGTAGCTTGCTCACATCTTAGATTTAGGTTTAGATTAGGCATTTTTCCAACCTGCATATACAGTTTAATAAACATTTCAAAGAAGGTATCAGGCGCTCCTCTCCAGAAAGAACATGGCATGATAACCTGTACTGAGATGAGAGTTTGCAGCACACACCTTTTGCTCACTATACCTTTCACAGATGGGAAATATCCATTTGCATATCAGTCTTTGTCCCGCCCACATGGGCAGTCCAGCACCGAAATGCTATGGCAATTCCTCTCTGAACAAGAGTACCAAAAGCAACCCCATACACATGTTTCAGCCTTGTTGGGCCTCATCAGTGAGGTGAAGCTTTGTCTCTCTGAGCACAGTGAGCAGAGAGTCCACGTCTGGTTGACGCCAGTTAACTCAGGGTGACCAACCCCAAGTTCCTTGCAAATATTTCAAAGAAGGTAGCAGGCGCTCCTCTCCAGAAAGAACATGGCATGATAACCTGTTCTGAGATGAGAGTTTGTAGCACACGCTTTCTGCTCACTGTACCTTTCACAGATGGGAAATATCCATTTGCATATCAGTCTTTGTCCCGCCCACATGGGCAGTCCAGCACCGAAATGCTATGGCAATTCCTCTCTGAACAAGAGTACCAAAAGCAACCCCACACACATGTTTCAGCCTTGTTGGGCCTCATCAGTGAGGTGAAGCTATGTCTCTCTGAGCACAGTGAGCAGGGTGTCCATGTCTGGGTGCCCCCAGGTAACTCAGGGTGACCAACCCCAAGTTCCTTGTAAACATTTCAAAGAAGGTAGCAGGCGCTCCTCTCCAGAAAGAACATGGCATGATAACCTGTTCTGAGATGAGAGTTTGCAGCACACACTTTTTGCTCACTGTACCTTTCACAGATGGGAAATAGCCATTTGCATATCATTCTTTGTCCCGCCCACATGGGCAATCCAGCACCATAATGCTATGGCAATTCCTCTCTGAATAAGAGTACCAAAAGCAACCCCATACACGTGTTTCAGCCTTGTTGGGCCTCATCAGTGAGGTGAAGCTGTGTCTCTATGAGCACTGTGAGCGGGGAGTCCACGTCTGGTTGACCCCAGGTAACTCAGGGTGACCAACCCCAAGTTCCTTGCAAACATTTCAAAGAAGGTAGCAGGCGCTCCTCTCCAGAAAGAACATGGCATGATAACCTGTTCTGAGATGAGAGTTTGCAGCACACGCTTTTTGCTCACTGTACTTTTCACAGATGGGAAATATCCATTTGCATATCAGTCTTTGCCCCGCCCACATGGGCAGTCCAGCACCGAAATGCTATGGCAATTCCTCTCTGAACAAGAGTATCAAAAGCAACCCCATACACGTGTTTCAGCCTTGTTGGGCCTCATCAGTGAGGTGGAGCTTTGTCTCTCTGAGCACAGTGTGCAGGGAGTCCACGTCTGGTTGCCCCCAGGTAACTCTGGGTAACCAACCCCAAGTTCCTTGCAAACATTTCAAAGAAGGTAGCAGGCGCTCCTCTCCAGAAAGAACATGGCATGATAAGCTGTTCTGAGATGAGAGTTTGCAGCACACGCTTTTTGCTCACTGTACCTTTCACAGATGGGAAATATCCATTTGTATATCAGTCTTTGTCCCGCCCACATGGGCAGTCCAGCACCAAAATGCTATGGCAATTCCTCTCTGAACAAGAGTACCAAAGGCAACCCCATACACGTGTTTCAGCCTTATTGGGCCTCATCAGTGAGGTGGAGCTTTGTCTCTCTGAGCACAGTGAGCAGGGAGTCCACGTCTGGTTCCCCCCAGGTAACACAGGGTGAAATATCCATTTGTTCAGAGAGGAATTGCCATAGCATTTCGCTGCAGGACTGCCCAAAGACTGATGAGGAACCCATTAGAACATGGATCCAAACTAGCTGTCATCAGCAATGTCTTCAACTTCATCTATCATCTGACCATGGAGCTTCGTCAGCATGCCTATGGCCTCCATCAAGGTTTCATTCTCATCATCGTGAGAAGGCATAAATGTACAACATGATTCTCCAATTTTTGCACAAACACCGGCATCCATTGCTGTAATCATATCTAGGACATATCTGTCCTGAAGAGTCATCGGTCTTATGATTGCATGGAATCCCTTTATTGTAGTGCTAATTGTCTGTAGCAATTCCCATCTGGTGATTTGTAGCCACTTTGTATTTGCTCCAACTTGAATATGAAGATCAACGTGAACACAGATGAAGTCTGGCTGAACAGCCTGTGCTCATATGGTATGGCATCAAAAGCTTCTATTGATTTAGCTGACAAATAGTTCTCTCTCTTCATTCTCCTCTTCAGCTCCACAGATCTCTTCTTTCTCAGGTGAGCATCTGCTTTCAGGAAATTGTCAATGTGCAAATCACTTTTCGGGATCACCAAAGCTGGAACATGGACATTCACTAGTGTGCATACTCCTCCTCAATCTGCAGGCAGGCTGATATAAGCTCTTGCTCGACAAGCCCAATAGTGATCCATGATTACTGCTGTTCCATGCACCATTCATGGGACATCAAACATTCGAGCACAGTTCTTGTTTTCTCCAACTTTTCTTGTGCCACTATTCCTGAAGCACAGTTTTGAACTTTCCAATGGCACTATCTGCAGGGGTCCTCCTCTGTCTTCAACCAGAGTCTGTAGTTTAGCAAGTTTTGGCAATAATGGTTTGCAACCATTCTGCACAATGTCAACGACTGGTTCATAACATCCTATGATCAGCCAGGCTCTACAGATGACCACTCCTTCTTCCCATCCATCTAGTGATAACACAGATCCCCAGATCTGCATTTGGCCTCTATTCTTCCATCTTTGAATGTCTTCTGCAGATTTTCCTGCAACCTCCAGTTTCTTGCTCACTTCCCATCTGATTCCAGCTCTTTTTACTCCAGGTTTCTTATATCTGATTACATGATTTTTTGTGTGTTCTCTGTCTCTTGTCTTTGTATCTTGTACATAGTCATCTTCATCTGAATATGTCCATTCAGTTGCCCGTTTGAGATAGGCATCTCGACTCATGAACTGGACTCTGGTTTTTCAAAGCGCAATATGTGAAAGACAATGAGCTGCCTGGTCAGATTTTAGACTTTCCCATACTGCATGGCAGGAGTGCGCACACAAAGCATTCCTCATTCGAGGTCCTTCTTCCTACTTCTTTCATATGCTGGTACCAAATGTTATTTCCCAAATGAGCTCTACTGTCCAGGTAATCATTTAGCTCAAAATCATCATCTGGAGCATTTCTTTTAGTTCTCATTCTCCTCACGTGTCCTTCCATAGTTATATCATGAGATTTACCAGTATAAATTCTTCTTTCTGGATCAATCATAGGCACATTTATCAATGGACGGGGTACATCTGTGTTACGCTCACCTGGACCCCACAGGGGTGTCGATCGGACCCAGACAGCTGCGGTCTCCTTCAACGTGATGCATAGTGCAGAGATGACTCTCTGGACTGGCCGCCTAGTCTTGTCTGCTGGACCCGAAGAAGTATTTTCCTGCAAGTGGAGACAGGGATTAACTACCTGTGGGTTTTAGTGATGGCCTCCCAACTGTTCTCGCTCTCCCCCACTAATCACCTCCGATATCCCCTTAGTAACCTCACCTTATGTTCGTAAAAGATGAGCTCTCCATCCTGCGTGTCTTGCAGGGGCGCGTAGATACCAGTTACTTCACTGGTTTGAATGCGTTGGGAGAGTTCCGGTAAGTATTGACTCTGAAGTCCCTGGCAGGATTGGTAAGTATCAAGTTCAAAGAGTTCAATGTGCCCGATGTTCACTCTTGTCCCCTTCCTTCCTTAAGATGCAACTGAGTTCATGAGAAGAAGGTCTCGTTGCTGCTGCTGGTGTTCAGGTAAGAGTCTGTGTTACCCAACGCTGTCCGGTAACTATTGCATGCATTAACGTGTGGTTTTTCTCCCTCTTTACAGATGCGGCATATGAAAATGTGGAGAGTTATGGAATAATAACGCCGGTGGTATATCAGGTAAGTCTATGGTTGTAAGAGGTTGTATTTGTTGATTCCCTTGGCTCACCTTGTTTTTTCTTGTGTCCACTAGGTGCCGGATTACGGCAAAGATATGATGGAGACAGTGCCGGATCGAAAGATGCTGTGAGAACTGGTGAGTATGGCGCCGTGATGGAGCTGGCGAAGCGACGCGTGCAGGACTGATGTACTTTCCAGGTCCGGAGATGAAATGGTTCCGGAATTAGGTGAGGAATTTGAAATAACTTCGTTTTCTAACCTTGTCCTTTTCTTCTTCTTTATTCTAGGAGCTCCGGATTCGAGGCGGGCGTGGCAGAAGACTGGATGCTGGCTGCAGGCACACAGGCGTGGCAGAAGACTGGATGCTGGCTGCAGGCACGGTGAGTGTCACGCTGCTGGATGCAGAATAACGCGAAGCATGTGCTGCTGTTCGGGTGTGGTTTAAATAGCCTCCAAAGTAGTTCCAGGTCAGAAGTTCCCTAGAGCCACGTCCGAGTAAAAAAAAATCCCTGTAACAAAATAGTCCCATCCAGGCCTCATGTAGGCTTGGACTCTTTTGCAGCATGGTCTGCATCATGTAAGAAAAGTCTATGAGCCTGGCGCCTATGGCGCCAGGACTGATTTCTATGATGAGCCTGGCGCCTAAGGCGCCAGGACTGAACCCAGACAGCCCCTAGCCGGGGCTGTTGAGGTTCAAACAAATGTCTGGATGCCTGCTCCCGGAGCTGAGGGCCTTGGTCCTAATGCCCGGGGGTAGGCACCATGACAGCCTGTCAATGTTCCCTGGGTAGAAGAAAATTCAGAATGTCTTATCTGCTCAGGTGAACATTTAGGCATATAAAAGTCTCACTTAAACTCCATATATGTCTGCCTTCTAGGAGTTACCTTCGGGTCATTTATTACAGAACCAGGTGCATCTGCATGCATTATTTGTGTAGGCACATTGTCTGGCAGTTTCTTGTCTTGCCCATTTTGCCCTGCCTGCTTTTTGTGTCCAACCAAAATTTCTATAACCTTCCTTGCATGTGAGTGGTTGCTAATGGCACTTGTCTCAGGCTCAAATAATTGATTATCTTTCTTTAGAACAGGAATAACTACATAGGGTCTGGCGTGCTTAGTAGTTATCACAATAACTCTTTCTTCTTGCTCAGGAAGAGTCACTGGAGTCTTAGCTCCATGTATATCGAGGTAGTAGGATGTGCGAACCGTGAGTGAAAGCAATATGATTATGAATAAAATGCAACCATAAATGAGACAGAGGTAAGTTGACATACAACATCTAGTTTGTGGACATTGTGAACGCCTTTCTACATTTGGCATTACTATGCTGCTATTTATTCCCCCCATTTTATTACCCAAGGAAGGAAAAAGTAATTTTTAATACATCAGCATTTTACACTTTTTCTCAAAACTGCAGTCTTGCCTCTGCAATCTCTTCCTGGACTCACTGTCTGCTTACTGGACGATAAGAACAACTTCTTGACCTTTTTCTGGAATTAGTTCTTTACCATACGGAATATTATTTTTTCCAGCAAGAAGAAAACTGCTCTCAGTATGTCTAGACCAATTCAACGATGTACACCAGCTCCCAGTCAACTCCTCGAATTTGCTTAAGGCCAGATGACATGATGAACTTCTTTCAGCATGAAACAAAATGTCTGTCTATGTCAGCAACCTTCTTGATCTGTCCCTCGGAGGAAGGTTTCACACCACCATCCTGTGGAGGCTCTCAGAGTATAAGCTCACTTGTATAATGATTCCATTCAAGATCACATTTAAATTTTCAGTGTTATTAGGGTCCCTCAGGAAAGTGAGCACATCCGTGCGTCTGCCAACAAGATGTGGGTACTCTTCAATTAAACAAAAGAAAACCCTTCTAACAAGTCTACGTGCAGCATCAAGTGATAGGGGCATTTGTGCTATCCCCACTGTACTCAGGAAGCTGCAACACTTGCTCATTGATCGCTGCAAGTAATCTTCTTACGATCAGGCTATTTTTAGGATCTTGTAAAAAGGTACGTACGATAGAAGTTCTCCCCACAATAGCCAGATATGAAAGCAGCACATAAAGAAAAACTTCAAAAATGATCCTTGAAACATTGTCATTGGGTAACACCATGGGCAAATCCGAACAAGAACTCAGTGTGGAAAGAGTCGGGGATACTGCACTCTCTTCCAATTATCAAAGCCACGATCAGAGTCTGGCACATTTCTCTTCTTAACAAGGCTTAAGCATGCCTCAGTCCAAAATCTTTTTAACAAGCTTCTCTGAGGCTCAAACAAACAATTTTCTTTCACCCTCAAATAACAGCACAGAGTGTCCTGAAGCAAGCCACAGTCCAATAAAGTCTTTATCCTTTATTTGTCAGCTTCTGTGTCCTTCTTCCTCATCATAGATCTAGTCTGCACGTGCTGTGGTTCTTCCCCGATGCTTGTACTTGCTTCTCAGTGGGGTGAGGAGGGCAGAGATGTTTTTCCAGCAAATATTTTGATATCTCCCAGCGATATCCAAGCCCTCCTGCCCTGCAGTTTGACAACAGACAGCGTTATATCTTCCACGATGAATGGAATGTTAAAACGGGGTTCGTCCCACCTTTTCCTTGTGTGGTTACGAACTAGGACCTCATCTCCGGCAAATCATTTCAGAAGACAAAGTTCTTTAGATTGGCTTGTTGAAGCATCTCCTTCTGTGTTCTGTACTGCCCTGTACCCTTGTTGCTGCAGCTGTCCTGAAATGACAGAAATACTGGAAGTCATACAGTTCAAATAATCATGCATTTCCATTCCAAACAAATCGGTGGTTGACTGAGCATCACTTCTAACTCTGGATGGAGGCATTAAAGGTGTTCTCATTCGCCTTCCAGTTACAATTTCATGAGGCGTGAGATGGTGGTCAGAACCGTCTGGTTCCTTAAAGCATATAATGCCAGTGGTAGACAATGCAACCACCTCTTCTTCAGAGTAAGCTTCAACTTGGCTAACCATTTTGTCGGGGGGGAAATTCTGCCGGGGTCGGCCGGGCCGTCCGCAGACCTCCGGGCAGGGAGGCCCCAACTCCTCCCGTATATCCCAAAAGAGATAGAGTATGAGACACACGCAAGAAGCAAGGTGACTCTGCTGTTTATTAGATGAAAACGGCAGGGATGGGTCAAGGATCGTACGCGTCCGTCCTGACACACACACAATCGTGGGGCTCGCAGGCCCTTTTTACCTTAGTATGACGCGCTACTTGCGTCACCTTGGAAAGTTAGCAAAAAACCTATCGCCACTCTTAATTGGTTGCTCGAGTGGTAGGGTTAGTATAGCATACGTATAGAGAACAATGTTAGTGGTCAAGGGTTAGTCAGGTGATATATCTGGGTTGTCCCTACAATTAGATACATGAGAATTGTTACATGAAGACCCCTGATGATTGGTTAATGTTAATGGCGTCAGTGATAAGAGCCCCATGTTCTGATTGGTGCGCTCGCGAGCCTCCCAGTCTGGGACCATCGCTGTTCCCAGCTCTCGGTGCACCTGTCATTTGCAACAATGTTTCACTATGAGTACGTGCAGACAATGTGAGGACTTATTCATAAGCTGGAAGGCCGACTACTTCCACTGTCTCAGATGTTCATTGAGCCTTTTAATTGTATCTGCCTGTGTTCTTGTAATGAGGGATCCAGACGCCTTGTCTGGCCTTGGCATCCTGTCAGGTTCCGCTTGTTCACGTGATGTGGGACCGTGTTTGAGGCAGAATTCTGCACAATTAATATTGTTTTTCCCCTGTGTGCCTGGTTTAATTTGCAGGTGTGACTTTGACGTTGGTGTGCGGCGTGCGAGGTTGCAACATCGTGCCCTTGATTGTCCGCGTTCGGAATGTGGGTTTGCAACATTGCGACCTTGGCTGTCTGCTTTCGCCGGGCTCATTCTGCAGGATCCGCAACCTGACTCTTGTTCTTTTAACGTCCATGGAAGCTCTTGCTTGCGGCCTACTTAGGCCTGGTGTATAGGTGGAACCGTTTGGTGCACAGGCGCTTTAGGTTATAGTATCATATTGTCTTATCCCCAGTATCGTGTCTTCGTTTTATTTCTCATTATGTCACCTGGTTTTAGGAGAAGCGTAAGCAAGCTCTTTAGATGGGTTCATGATGCGTCTTGCGTTTCTGCATTTTGAGAGCCTATGTGGAAAATAATAAAGATGCACGTCCGTGAGTATGTCTGTCGCCTACGTCATAGCACTGAGTATATTCTTTGTGTAGATTGGTGCGGGAGTGTCCGGTGTGTATATTTGCACAGGTGTGCTGACCGTTGGCTAGGTCGTCATGGCATCTCTAACGACGTGTAGGTTTTAGTCTAGTTGATCCGTGCCGCAGGTATCGGCATGGACAGGGCGGGCTGCTGGGCAGGCAGATGGACACATCCGTAAGTTCCTGTACCAGGGTATTTGGTCGTCTGGTAGATGGGCAAACTCTTCTCGTGGCAGGTGCCTGGGCTGTGATCCTTTAGGCCAGGCGCGAGAGGGGAAGGACGGGAGCCTGGTCTTCCATTCTCCCACTTCAGTCCCCCCTCTGGTCGACTTGTCGACCACAAACATATCCTTTTCGTTATCTCCTCTTACTCTCCATATCTTAGTTATTCCTCCTAAATGTCCATAGTGGTTCACATGATCTTCAAATGACCAATACATATATTCACAGGTTCCTCCAGGAGTACAGTATACCCATTTCCCTATGTAACTCCTGGGGTTTCTTGGGTTCTCGATCTTCACAGATGGTGGGTCCAGGTGGTTGGTGATGATCTGGTTGCGCAACTTCTCTCTCTCTTGTATGATTGTGCCTGTGTGTTGGCTGTCATCAGCTGGCATCAATGGGTGCATACCGACCATTTCAAGCAACTCGTCAGTGGTGCGTGCCTTCCGGGCCTTCCAAAATCTTATTATGATCAGTGTAGCTCCAGCCAAAATAGTACAACCAACTATAATTTTCAGTCCATCTGACAGCCAAGATGGCATCCATGACCATAATATTGAAAACCAGCTCTCATCCTTTTTCACACCTTTACTTTCATCCATCATTTTGGAGTGCATCTGGGCCAATTGTGAAACTGCTTCTGTCAGTGTACCGTTGTCAGCATCGTTGGCAGGAATGAACGTGCAGCATGATTGTCCTATCTTTGCGCAGACTCCTCCTTCCATGGCTATGAGGAGATCCAATACATATCTGTTCTGAAGTGCTACCATCCTTATAGCTCGCAGCTCCTCTTTTATTGCGTTAAATCCATTTACTGTAGAATTGATGGTCATCATTAGTTCCCATCTAGTTATCTGGAGCCATTTTGCGTTTGCGTAAGCCTGCAGTCCCGGAAGTATTATTGAGGAGAAGAACATTGCTGCTCTGCTGAATAGTCTGTGTTCTGGCGGAATTGAAGTGAGTGCCGTTTCCGACCTTCCCCATAGGTAATTTCCTGTCAGAGGTTCTCCTTGTCTTTTCCTTCTATTTAGGACAGTATTATTGCCGTTGGTCCTGTTCCCTGGCCCCTCCTGAGGTGGTGCAGATCTCTTCTTCCTCTTGTCCCCTTCATCCATTTTGGGAAAGTTCGCCACATTCACATGCTTCTGGGGTACCACTAGTGATGGTACATTGACGTGCACCATCGTGCATACACCATTCCACAGAGGGGGCAGTGTGTGGTATGCCTTTTCTCCACAGGCCCAGTAATGGTCCATTATCACTGCTGTTCCTGCTCCCCCCTCAGGTAACTCCATCACGCTTGCACAGTTGGTGTTGTATCCTACGTCCACCTCTCCTTTATGTTGGTAGCATACCTTAGGCGCAGTCAGCGGCAGTATTGTTATTGGGTCTTCATCCGTCTCTATCCACGTGAGCATGGGCACGTACTTGATCCAAGTCGTCCAACATCTGTGGTTGTGTGCATCGATAGTTGAAATAGTTTCTTTTGTTACCATGTTGCTGCCAATCACTCCTATCTCCCATTTGTTGTCCATGTACACCTTCCCCGTTATCGTCACCAGTGGCCTCTCCCAACATCCTGGTTTACCAGGAACTTCAGTGGCGTACCAATCACATGGTAAATACTGCAGTGTTACTTTCTTTGTTTCCCCTTTTTCAGGACCACTTGTTATGTATCTGAATGCTTCAGCATGTAAACTGCTCTTGTGGTAACTCAAATAAGTCTTGAGGAAATTGTTTTCATATGGGTATGAGTCTCGTGTTTTCCACACCAGATGCACCACTGTCCCTTGAAATCTTCCTTTCGTTTGGAACAGTGCCAAGTATATTATGCATCGTGCTGTCTTTTCATCTATTTCTGTGGCAACGAATGTTCGAGAAGCGCTCATGGCGTATGGTATTAATGAGCAAATGTAGCAGCTGTCTTCTGTTGTCTGCTTACCGATGCGGGTCATGTGTTGGTACCATATGTTGTTTGAGATGTGTGCTGAATCTTGTATAGAATTGTCAATGCCTTTATTATCTGAGTATGTGCTGCGTTTAACTCTATTTTCCTTGTGTGGGGTTTTACTAGTACCACCTGACGTAATACCTGTTGCAGCTGGGGATGGGGGTGTATTAGGTTTGGGTACAGCAATAAGATTGATAGCATAGCTGTACTGCCATACAGAGGCAGCCAAGAACCCGGTGATCATCAAAATCCCTATTATTTTTATTACACATGCTACTTTCACCGGCATTTTGCTCTTACCTTGCTGCAGTCCGGCAGCGTATTCTTGCAACGTTAAAGTTGCCCGCCTGAAAATTCTCAATATGCTGGTTATTAAATGTTAGTTGTTTTTTAAGCTCTCCCTATCAAATAGTCATTCAGTGCCCAGGCGAAGAGCTGTTCCCACGCTAATCTAAGCGATCTATCTCTTAGGACAGGCAAGTATGGGTGGAGGTGGGGCATTGAATATTCTATGGCCAAGAGGAATGCTGTGTAGTAGACACGTACCCTTCTTCTTTTCAGGTACGTTGGCCTTTTTATTTCATATACAAATTGGTGTGACAATTCTTCTGGGTAGTTATCGTCTGAGGGTACCATCTACTCCTGGGCAGTGAATTTGTTAGTTATCTATTTTCTTAGCAGTACAATAATACGCAGTTCCTGCATGTGCGAGAGAAAAGAAAAGAGAGCATTCACGTGTTTACATGTGTACGTGTGCAAGACAATGTCCTTCAGTTCAGTTATTACTGCAGTGGGGGTAGGGGTCAATGGGCAGGGGGTTTTGGGGCTCAACTGGCGGAAGTATCTTTACTCTTTGAGCGTGTGACCATGGGGTGGGCAGTATGGGGATCACCCCTTTCTTCTTCAGTTATTGTCTCTGGGGAATCTGGGGAGTGACAGGGTATGGGAACACTTAGGCCGTTAGCTATGGTAGAACTCTCTTCCTCCGTTGGTGATGTTGTTGTTGTGGGGGTAGGGGTCAATGGGCAGGGGGTTTTGGGGCTCAACTGGCGGAAGTATCTTTACTCTTTGAGCGTGTGACCATGGGGTGGGCAGCATGGGGATCACCCCTTTCTTCTTCAGTTATTGTCTCTGGGGAATCTGGGGAGTGACAGGGTATGGGAACACTTAGGCCGTTAGCTATGGTAGAACTCTCTTCCTCCGTTGGTGATGTTGTTGTTGTTCTCCCAATGGACCTGTCGGTGGCGCTGGGGCGGGTCTGGAGTTTGTAGATCTTTACATCGTGTAGGTGGTTCCAGGCACGCTTGTCCTGTAGCTTTACTGCTCTCGTTGATACCTCCTCTACCAGATGGGGGCCAGTGAATCGTGGACTGTTCCACTTCCTGTTGAAATTACGAAGTAGTACGTGGTCACCTTTAGCAACTTTACACAGTCTTTCCTTTTCCAATTCTTTATCCACGTCTTCTTGTTGATTGCTGTTAGACCCGCCCCGCGTGCGCTCGAGCTGTTGAGACACAAACACTACACTAGTAATCAAAGAAGACACATATTGGTACATTTCATCACCAAGAACACTCGCAGTACTCTCGTGGTCGGTAAATGCTCTTGATGTTGGCGTTAGGGGAAGGCGCATTTGACGTCCGGTAACCACCTTGTGAGGGGTGAGGTGGTGGTCGGAGCCTGGTCTATTCCTTAGCTCAAATAGGGCTAATGGAAGGCAATATAACCAACTCTTCTTTGTTGTTTGCTGTATCTTTGCAATTGCCTCCTTTAATAGGCCATTCAGGCGTTCACATATACCGTTGGCCTGTGGGTGGTGGGCACATGCAAATTTATGCTTGATGTTCAGCAAGGATGTGATGTGCTGGAACATTTCGTTTGCGAAATGTGGGCCATTGTCTGACCTTAACACCTCGCACACTCCCCACCTGGGGAAGACCTCCCTCACTAGGAATTTAGCTGCTCTAAATGCATCTGGGTGTGAACAGGGCCCTGCTTCAATCCACCTCGAGAATGGGCATACTACTACAATCATATACCTATTTCCTTGACATATGTTGATCATATCAACATAGTCAATATGGAGATGCCGGAAAGGTCCCTCTGGCCGGGGTATAGTACCTCTTATCACCTTTAGAGTATGGCCGGCCGTAAACTGTTGACATGTGAGACAATTGCTGATAAAATTTGACACATGAGAATTTAACTCGGGGCAAAACCAGTCTTCCCTAATTCGTGCTGCAATTACTTCCTTGCCTGTGTGGGCTGGATAATGTAGTTGGCTCAGGGCGGTGTTCAAAAGTGCCAATGGTATTACAACCTTTCCAGTGCCACCCTGGTGCCATAGTGCGTCGGTTGGTGACATTGTGCATCCTCTTTTTACCCATATTTCTTTTTCGGCCATTGGTGCAGCCGCTTGTAGCTCCAAAATCTGTGTGGCTGGGAGATAGGTGTACCCTTCTCTTATCAACATCTCCTTAGCCATTCCCCTCCCTCTCCCTCTCTGTGACTCTGGGGGGTTCCATATCTCACCAAAGTATGCAGCATACTTCGCATGTGCGTCTGCTGCTGCATTCCCTTTCGAGATGTGGTCTTCACCATTGGTGTGTGCGGTGCATTTTACTAAAGCTAATTCTTGGGGGTCATTTATTACTTCAATTAGTTCAGCCAATAAGAGGGCATGTTGCACTGGAGTGCCATCAGCTCTCCTAAACCCTCTTCTTCTCCATTTCGACAGCCCTGAGTGGACAGTGGATGTAACATATGCGCTGTCGGAGTATATGGTCACTCGTTTGTCAAAGCTTTCCTTCAACGCCAAGATCAGTGCAACTAATTCCGCTGCTTGAGCGGAGTAATGCTGTGGTAATTGTACACATTTCATGGCCACACACACCGGTACCTCCATCATTTTTACCACTGCTGCCCCAGTCCTCCTTATACCATCCCTTTGATCGATAGTTGATGACCCATCAATAAACAGGAGCTCACCTCCCTCCAGTGCGTTTTCTTCAACCTTTCTAGTACATGAGTACATTTCAGTTATTTGCGTACAGTCGTGGGCATAATCTCCCTCCTCAATTACTTCTGCTAGGAACCTTGCAGGGTTGACCGTGCTACATCTAACAATTGATAGTCCAGCTCTGGATAAAATGATCTCATAACCTGATGCTCTTTGCGTGGTTAGGGTGGACTTAGGTTTATTCAATATCGCAAATAGTGCATGTTCCACAAACAGTGTAGTTGGGCACCCCATGGTGATTGCTGATGCTTTCTCTACCGCAAAAGCAGCTGCGGCGAGACCTTGTTTGCAAGGGAAGTGACCTAACATCACAGGATCTAAGTGGCCGCTGTAAAATGCTACTGGTTTGTAGCCCATGCTTGTTTTTTGAGCCAACACTGCTTTCATTACTGCTGAGTCGCAATGTGAAAATATAAAAAATTGTCGCTCATAGTCTGGGGATGCCAGTACCGGAGCAGTTGATATCGCATCTTTTAATTCATCAAAGGCCTCTTTCATTTCCATCGTCCACCCCAGCTTTTTCTCCCCTTTATTAGCTTCCCTTAACGCCTCAAGCAGGGGTCCTATGTACGAACTGTAATCAAATACCCATGCTCTACAGTAGTTGCACAGCCCCAGGAACTGCTGCAGTTCCCTCACTGTTTGTGGCATTGGAGTGTTTGAAATGGCCTGTGCTCTTTGTGGTGCAATCTTTCTTCCATGTTGGGATATAAGCTGACCAATGTAAAGTACCTGTTCTTGACAGTACTGTATCTTTTCCATGTCTACCTTGTAACCTTTTTCAGCCAATATTGTCAACATCTTTAAGGAGTCCTCTCTGCATGTTCTTTCGTTTGTACTGCAAATTATTATGTCATCCACATACTGCAACACTGTTCTTTCCACTTCAATGTTACCCAAATCCATCTGTATTACTCTATTGAAAATTGAGGGTGATTCGCAATACCCTTGTGGCAATCTGGTGTGCTTCCACTTTGTGTTTCTATAAGTGAAGCTCGTCAGATCTTGTGAGTCTGGGTGTAATGGTATTGAGAAAAAAGCATTTTTAAGGTCGATCACTGTAAATCGTGATGCTTCTGCTGGAATGCCACACAATATTGTGGCAGGGTTTGCTGCTATGGGATATTTTGCTTCTACTATGTTGTTCAAGGGCCTGAGATCCTGTATGAAGCGCCAAGACCCCCCTTTAGCCTTGCACACTGGGTATACAGCCGTGTTACATGGTGATTCTGAGGGGACCAATATGCCATTATTTATAAGGGCCGTTATGGTTTCATATATGCCCTCATCTGCCTCTTTTGATAGTGGGTACTGTTTCACTCTGGGGAGTATTGCACCTTTTTTCAATTTTATCCTTACTCCCCCTATACTTTTTATGCACCCCACGTCATAGGGGCTAGTAGTCCACAATGATTTGGGTACCTTTGACATATCCTCCTTAAAGAAGGGGACTGGGGTGCATGCGGGTGCCTCAAGTGCCATTGCAATTTTCTGTGCTACTTGTTTGTAAGCCACTCTTAGCCATATTTCCACACTCATCATAAACACCATTTCACCTTCCTCCTTTTCTTCTGAAAACAGCTCCTCATCTGACACCTGGGTGAGCCTACATCCTTCTGCTAGTGCTATCACTGCCCTCCATGCTCTTCCTTCTCTGTCTTGGGCATGTACAGCAATGTAATCAGCTGTTGCAATAATGCTCTCAATGTCCATTAGAACCACCTTTCCTTCTGGTTCATTAACAGGTGTTTCTGGTCTGAACAGATAGGCTGCTGGCCTCCTCCATATTTTCCCTTCTATCCCTGGCATCCATGCAAATGCCATATCTGTTCCATACTGGAATAGTTTGCCATCTACTGGCTCCGCCCTAATCGCTGTCTGTCCGCAGTATGCTTGCATAATCTGTCATGCTGTGAGCATGTTAATCCCTGGAGTAGAGCAAATTATGCCGTCCTCAGTAAAGGAGATCGTCATATTCAACCTGTTCATTATGTCTCTCCCCAGTATATTTACTGGTGAGGCACTATAATATAGAAGTGGAACTGACAGGTCATAATCTCCAATAGATAAGGGAATGTTATCAGTAAAGGGAACCAACCCTCTAGCCCCAGAGAATCCTTGGGTGTTCATGGCTTCGCCTGACATCTTAAATTTACCTTCCCTTATGCAAGACCGGGTCGCCCCGGTGTCAACAAGGAATGATAATTTTTTGTCACCTATCGTTACCTCTATGCGTGGTTCCTCCGCACTATTAGTTGTTACTGACAGGATGGGACACACCAAGGCCGTCTGTGGGCTGTCCTATTGAGGGTACAACGATTGGCCATTTCCTGTGTAAGGGTTGTTTCCCAAGACCGTCACCCTACCCAGTTGTGTTTGTTGTGCTTGGGGTTGTTGTGTTATCGCTACCTGTTGTTGTGGCAGTGAATATGTCTGTGGCTGTTGTTGTGTTATTAGTTGTTGTTGTTCATTTCCCTGTTGCAACGTCTGCTGTTGCTGTATGCTCTGCTGTTCCTGTGAGGGCCTTGGTTGTCCCTGTTCACTCCATGATGGTGTTCCTGGTCTAACTCTACACGTGCGTGACATGTGCCCTAATATTCCACAACTCCAACACACCGGTGGTTCCCTACTCTGCCATGGAAAGCTCCCTGTGTTGTCCTGGTATACTGGTTACCCTGTGGGGTAGGAATTTCTAAGTCCTCCCACCTGCTGTTGGGTGTTATATCCGTATCCTCTCCCTCTCATAATTCCTCCTCTCCCCCTGTTATAATTATAATACCCAGCTCCTGGCATTGGGTGTCCTCCTCCCATGTGGGTCGTGTATGGTTGGAGTGGCAGCGCCTGTTGTGTTATAGTCTGTGAAGGTGGTATTTGGGAGGAATCTTGTGCAGCCACTACTTGTGTGGGGCTTTGGGTCATTGTTGTAGGCGTACTTATTAGTGCCCCTTCCATTGTGTATTTAGTAAGCTTTTTCTGTACTAGTTTAGCCTCTTCCGTTTTCCTGTCCTCTTCCTTTTGTTTCATTTTTCCTTGCCATGTCCTGCAATGATGCACTATAGTCAGTTGTATTTCTGGCCATGGTTTTGCTTCCATTCCCACTACTTTCTTTAGTTGTTTCTGAACTCCTTCTGGGAGCCCTTGTACTAGTATATGATAAAATATTGCTGGTGTTTTATCCCATTGTTCTCTAGTTTCCATGCGCCACTTCTCTTGGATTTCCTGGATATAATCAACAGGATCTTCGTTCTCACGCATCTTGCGGGAGGTAATTGCTCCTATGTCTGATGTGTCTGGGTACTGTACCCTCAGTGCCTGCCATAGTGCATGTCTGCAGTTTGCGAATGGTGCCCCATCATGCGATGTGTTTGTTATTGTTACCCCAGGGAATCCCGCTCTCTTCCAAATGTCATCCGCTGTATCCCCTAATATCGATATTAGAAGGCCCTTTACATCTCCTACTGCCAGTTTCTGTCCTGCGGTGTGTTTTTCCATTTCATATATCCATTTACCCGCACCTCCACTTAATGATGGGAGCCTGCACTTTATATTTTCTTTATCTGTATGCTTCCAAGGGACATACTGTGGTCTAACCCCTCCTCTCTCCAGAAGTGGCATTAAGTTATGTCTCGTTTTACCCTTTGTGTTCCATAATATCGAGTCCTCACACCCTTCCTCCTCTTCCCTTTCTTCTACATCTTCAATTTCGTCCGTATTTCCCCTGCTCGTAACTCTTTCTTCTCCATCTTTTCCCCTTCTTCCATCATTTCCTGTATTTAATGTGGGCATGTGTATTCGTCTTTCCTGCCTGCGTCTAGGGATGTCTCTAAGCCGACATGCATAGGGTGTCAGTTCGTCTTTGAAGGGCGCGAGTTTTATTGTGCGTAACGAGCGTGAGGTGGTTGAGCATGTAGGGTGCGATGGGGGAGGGCGTGATGGGGATGGGGATGGTGCGGCCTCATGTGTCTGTCTTTCCGCTATTCCTTGCTCTCCCTCCTCACTTCTCTCCAGCTCATCCTTTCTCCTACGGATCCATGGTGAGTCTGTGTTGGTCCGGGTGATGTATAGTTTATCTAAGCTTTCCCTTTCACTGTTTCTTCCTTCCTTCTCCACTCCTTCTTCTTCCTCACTACAAAAGTCAGTCATAAACGGCACTGTCATGATCTCTGCTTCCAAAAGGTCAGGGTTTTCCCAACTCCCTTGGAAGCAGATCCATAACCCAGGTTCCGAGTGCCAACCAGTCCCAATTGGGACCTTTTGGACCCAGTCCTGGCGCCAGTGGCACCAGGCTCATAAATATGCCCAGTCCCAGCGCTGGAAGCGCCGGGCTCATAATGCTTGGGTGGACTTACCTGCAGCAGACCATGCTGCTTACTTGCCTGCCAGTTGAGCCTCTGATCCTCTTCTGTTTGGAACTACTTTTCCTGTTGGGTGGGGCTGGAGCCACTCCCTAGATTTAGAACACTAGAACTCTTCTGGAAGGCAGGAACTCTTTTCTTACCAGGAACTCTTTTCTTACTTAGGCGTGGCTGTGGAAGGAGACACCTAAGCACTACAGGAGGCTATTTAAACCACACCCGGTGGATGAATCTTGCTTTGCGTTATTCTGCACCCTCTGCAGCAGGACGCTCATCGTGTCTTCTGCATCCAGTCCTGGGCCTAAGGAAAAAGGCTTACCATCCTGAATCCAGTCTTCAGCAATACCTATAAAGACAAGAAAGAACAGGTTAGCATTCCGGCATCTGAAAGGCAAAGGCTTACCTACTCTTCGTGCGCTCCGGAGGTCTTCACACTGCATTCCGGCATCTGAAAGGCAAAGGCTTACCTACTCTTCGTGCGCTCCGGAGGTCTTCATACTGCATTCCGGCATCTGAAAGACAAAAGCTTACCAACTCTTCGCACGCTCCGGAGGCCTTCGGCGCTGCATCCGCATCTGAAAGACAAAACAAGGTGCGTTTAAAGACATTGGGGAACTTTAATACTCACGTGCCATTACTCCTTTCCGCATCTAATCCAGTGGGTATTCCGGCACCCTGCAGCCGCTCCGAACTCGTACCTGCAAAATAAAAAGACAGTTAGAACGCATCGTGAAGCAGGCAGTAAGCGCTTACTCACGTGCTTCCAGGCGCTTCTATTCATCACACGGGCTCCATCTTCAACTCACTTCAGCCCGTCATCCGCCATCGCCGGAACCCTGCAAAACAAGAGACATCATTACTAAAGACTTTAAAAAGACATTTGAATGACTCGAAACTTACCGTTCGTGCAGTAAACGACGGACAGCAGTCCTCTGAAGTCAAGAGGCCTGCGCTACCTATCCAGTGAAGAAACTGGCTACAGCACCATGTCCCGAGGCAGATGGAGAGCTCGGCATTCACTTACCTAAGGTGAGAGCGTTAACCTTTGGGGGTCTACAGGAGAGGAGGAGAGGAAAGAGATAGGGACACCCCAATAACCCCAGTTCATTAACCCCATATTTTCTATCTGCAGACATCTTACTCTACACGTCAGGCATACAGTGCACAGAGGTCCAGCCCAAAGAGCCAACCGGGTGCTACACATCACCTTTGAAGATACGGTAGTCGCCCAGTCAAGACCGGCGCCTCTGCGAGAATCAGGTGAGCGTTACAGAACGCAAAGCCTACCGCAAAACTCTCGCCCAGGCGCTATGGAAACCTCGGATACTGACCCCCTAGGCCGGTTACTTGGGGAACTAAGGGCAGAAGTGCATGCAACTCGTCAGGAAACGAATGCTCTAAGAAGGGAACTAATTATTTCCAAGGAGAGAACAGACAATCTTGCTAGACAAGTCCTACAGTCACAAGCCGGACAGACCCCGTTACCCGCATCAGGGGCAAATCTTCCTTCAACATCCTCTATGAATCCAGTGCAGATCAACCTACCTGGGAATGTACCTCTGGCTCCGCCCGAGCGATTTTCTGGTGACCCAAAGAGGTTTGCAGTATTTATCAATCAGTGCCGGTTGCACTTCTTATGCCGGCCAGCAGCCTTTCCAACTGATCAAGCTAAAGTAGCTTTTGTACTTTCGTACCTTAGTGGCAATGCGGCAGACTGGTCGATCCCTCTAGTTCATCAAGATGATCCGGTTCTCCATGATTTTCAAGCCTTTCAGCTTAGTATGGAAAAACTGTTCGCAAGACATTCACAGGGGCAGGCCTTGGACAATGAGCTTCTTTCGTTGCGACAGGGTAATCAAGACCTTTTGGCTTATATTGCATCTTTCAATAGACTAATAGTGGAAACTCAATGGCCTGAGGACAAAAGGATTACGCTGTTTTATAGAGGTCTACGTGGAGAGCTCAAAGACGTTTTAGCCCAAGTAGTGAATCCCCCACAGGACTGTTCGGATTACATAGACTTGGTCGTTCAAATAGATCACAGGCTGCAGAACAGGAAGGCCGATCGTTCCAAGTTTGATGCTCGAGTATTTTCCAAACCGCCAACTCCTTCCAAAGGAGTAGACTCCGGGGAACCCCTGCAAATAGGGGGTCTGAAAGGTCCTCTAACACAACGGGAGCGGGAAAGGAGGAAACAGTTGCAATTATGCCTATATTGCGGAAACTCAGGGCACTTTCTTCGAGACTGTCCGGTGAAACCTGCCAAGAAGGCAGTAGGAGCTGCAGTTACCAAAGTTACAAACTCTGAGCAGGGAAACGACCTCGCCCGACAAGAATAGAGGTCCTCTTGCCGAGCGTAAAAACCAGTTCCGTGACCTCACATTTCGTGATACCTATGGTCCTCATTAGCCCTGATAATCCGGATCGATTACATGCAATTGAAGCTTACGTCGACAGCGGTGCCATCGGCAATTATGTGGATCATGAAATGGTTTTGAGGATGAATCTAACTCTTTGTCCCAAGGCTGTAAAGGACGTCATTACTACAGTGGATGGTACGGAGATAGCCTCCGGGCCAGTAACGCATACCACTCAAGAAGTGACGCTAGTAAGTCAAGATGGACATCATGAGAAGATCGTGTTTGATGTGATCAAGGCCCCTCAGTTTCAGATTATTCTAGGAATACCTTGGTTAGAGAAACACAATCCTCTGATCGATTGGCGAGCAAGAACGGTCCAGTTTCCAGAATGTGTCTCTACTTGTCACCCTCCACCTGGTGTTGCACTGGCCGCAATTTCTTCAGAGACTCCCCAGTTACCTCTCGAATACCTAGAATACCAAGATGTTTTCCGGAAGGATCAGGCTAACTCTCTACCTCCTCATAGGTCTTATGACTGCCAGATAGACCTGATACCTGGATCTACTCCTCCTTGTAGTAGAATTTATGCCCTCACCGAGCCTGAGAACCTTCACCTTCGACAATACCTGGATCAATACATGGCAAATGGGTTTATTCGTCCTTCCAAGTCCCCTGCTTCTTCAGCTTTGTTCTTCGTTCCAAAAAAGGAAGGAGACCTTAGAACTTGTATCGATTATCGCTCCCTGAACCAGATCACCGTTAAGAATAGATATCCGTTACCTTTGATCCCTGAACTCCTGGACCAAGTCAGAAAAGCAGGCATATATACAAAGCTGGATCTTAGAGGAGCTTACCACTTGGTACGAGTAAAAGAGGGCGATGAATGGAAGACTGCCTTCCGCACCAAGTATGGGCTATTTGAATATCAGGTCATGCCCTTCGGACTTTGCAATGCCCCGGCCGCCTTTCAATATTTTATGAACGATGTCCTCAGAGAGCTCATAGATGTATGTGTTGTTGTTTACATTGACGACATCCTCGTTTATTCTTCATCGGAATCTGAACATCGGAAACACGTGAAAATGGTCCTCGAAAGATTGCGTCAACACAAACTTTTCGCTAAGTTGGAAAAATGTGTTTTCAACGTGACTGAAGTTGAATTCTTGGGATTCATATTATCACCTGGCGGAGTGCGTATGGATTCAAAGAAGGTCGATGCAGTTCTCAAATGGCCATCACCATCCTCCGTAAAAGGTGTGCAAAGCATGTTAGGCTTCGCTAACTTTTACCGCAGGTTTATCCCCGAGTTCTCTCGAATAGTCCAGCCCATCACTGCCTTGTTAAAGAAAAACAAACGTTTTGAATGGTCTACCGAGGCGGAACAAGCTTTCCAGGATTTGAAGACTAAATTTATCTCTGCACCAATCTTAAAACACCCTCGCCCCGAACTCCCCTACATCGTGGAAACTGATGCTTCAAGCCTTGCCATGGGGGCAGTTCTATCACAAAAGGACCCGGTAACCAATCAGTTGCATCCCGTGGCATTTTGGTCCCGCAAATTCTCGCCTCCTGAAGTCAATTACACGATTACTGACAAGGAACTTCTGGCTATCAAGTCTGCCTTTAAGGCTTGGTGGCATTATCTGCTGGGGGCCCGACACACCGTTACTGTGATTACGGATCACCGAAACCTGCAATATTTGAAAACCGCAAAAGCCCAATCCTCTAGACAACTCCGTTGGGCTTTATTCTTTGCCGAGTTTGACTTCATAATTACCTATCGACCTGGTACAAAGAACGGTAAAGCCGATGCCCTTTCTCGGATGGGAGTGGAAGAACACTTGATCAACCCTAAACCGGTACCAATCATTCCCGAACAAAGAATTCTGGGTGTGATCGCCACAGAATCCATAGAGGAAGTTAAGGATAAAGCCAGGCAACTTGTAACTCCAGCAGATATACAGAATTGGCATCTGCAGGGAAAGGACTTTGCAGTAAAGGACAACTTATTGTATTTCCAAGAACGATTATACCTACCCAGCACAGATTTACAGAAAAAAGTAATCTCTTGTTATCACGACTCTTTAATGGAAGGTCATCCCGGTATAGCCAAGACCTCAGAAAAGATCAAGCGCTACTTCTGGTGGCCGTCTTGGAAAAAAGATATCAGAGACTTTATAATGTCCTGTGGAGTATGCGCCCAAAACAAGAGTCAAAAGGAAAGACCAGCAGGCCTCTTACGCCCTATTGACATCCCACCTCGCCCTTGGCATACGCTTTCTATGGACTTCATCACCGATCTACCTCCATGCTCCGGATACAATACGATTCTAGTAATCGTGGACTTATTCTCCAAGATGGCGCATTTCATTCCGCTCAAAGGCTTGCCAACAGCAGCAACTCTGGCCCGAGAATTTCTCGAAAACATTGTCCGACTGCACGGTTTTCCTTCGGTTCTAATTTCGGATCGAGGTAGTCAATTTATTTCTCATTTTTGGCGAAGTTGCTGTCGGTCAGCTCAAATTGATGTGAGACTATCGACCAGTCACCACCCTCAGACCGACGGACAAACCGAGAGGACCAATCAAACTCTGGAACAGTATTTACGCTGCATGCTGCAACAAACTAAAAAAACTTGGAAAGATATCCTTTGGATAGCCGAGTATGCCTACAATAACTCTGTCCATTCGGGAACTGGGAAAACCCTGTTTTTTCTTTTGTACGGCAGTCACCCTCGAACCTCGGAGTTGGATCCCCTCCAAGATCTTGAAACACCTGCAGTAGACTACCTGCATTCTACAATCACCCAAGCCTTTAAGGAAGCTGTTTCTCACCTTCAAAGGGCTAAAGAACAATACAAGAAGGGAGCAGATCAACATCGGAAGGAAGCCCCTCTCTATCAAGTAGGGGACCAAGTCTGGTTATCCACCAAATACCTATCTCTAAAAGGGCCACGCACATTCAACCCAAGATACCTTGGTCCCTATTCCATCACTACCATAGTAAACCCAGTAGCGGTCAAGTTGGACTTGCCCCCGCACATGAAGATACATCCGGTCTTCCACGTCTCTCTATTAAAACCTGTGCAAACTCAAACCCGACTAACCAAATCTCCAAAACCTATCCTAGTGGATGGAGAACTCGAGTTTGAAGTCAAAAGCATTCTGGACTCCAAGATCTCCAAATCTAAACTATTCTACCTAATTGACTGGAAAGGCTACGGCCCCCAAGAGAGATCCTGGGAACCTGCTGAATATGTCCACGCTCCTCGCCTAATCAAAAGATTTCACCGAACATTTCCTGACAAGCCAAAACCCCCGGAGAAGCCCGGTTTGGGAGGGGCCTTGAGGGGGGGTACTGTCATGATCTCTGCTTCCAAAAGGTCAGGGTTTTCCCAACTCCCTTGGAAGCAGATCCATAACCCAGGTTCCGAGTGCCAACCAGTCCCAATTGGGACCTTTTGGACCCAGTCCTGGCGCCAGTGGCACCAGGCTCATAAATATGCCCAGTCCCAGCGCTGGAAGCGCCGGGCTCATAATGCTTGGGTGGACTTACCTGCAGCAGACCATGCTGCTTACTTGCCTGCCAGTTGAGCCTCTGATTCTCTTCTGTTTGGAACTACTTTTCCTGTTGGGTGGGGCTGGAGCCACTCCCTAGATTTAGAACACTAGAACTCTTCTGGAAGGCAGGAACTCTTTTCTTACCAGGAACTCTTTTCTTACTTAGGCGTGGCTGTGGAAGGAGACACCTAAGCACTACAGGAGGCTATTTAAACCACACCCGGTGGATGAATCTTGCTTTGCGTTATTCTGCACCCTCTGCAGCAGGATGCTCATCGTGTCTTCTGCATCCAGTCCTGGGCCTAAGGAAAAAGGCTTACCATCCTGAATCCAGTCTTCAGCAACACCTATAAAGACAAGAAAGAACAGGTTAGCATTCCGGCATCTGAAAGGCAAAGGCTTACCTACTCTTCGTGCGCTCCGGAGGTCTTCACACTGCATTCCGGCATCTGAAAGGCAAAGGCTTACCTACTCTTCGTGCGCTCCGGAGGTCTTCATACTGCATTCCGGCATCTGAAAGACAAAAGCTTACCAACTCTTCGCACGCTCCGGAGGCCTTCGGCGCTGCATCCGCATCTGAAAGACAAAACAAGGTGCGTTTAAAGACATTGGGGAACTTTAATACTCACGTGCCATTACTCCTTTCCGCATCTAATCCAGTGGGTATTCCGGCACCCTGCAGCCGCTCCGAACTCGTACCTGCAAAATAAAAAGACAGTTAGAGCGCATCGTGAAGCAGGCAACAAGCGCTTACTCACGTGCTTCCAGGCGCTTCTATTCATCACACGGGCTCCATCTTCAACTCACTTCAGCCCGTCATCCGCCATCGCCGGAACCCTGCAAAACAAGAGACATCATTACTAAAGACTTTAAAAAGACATTTGAATGACTCGAAACTTACCGTTCGTGCAGTAAACGACGGACAGCAGTCCTCTGAAGTCAAGAGGCCTGCGCTACCTATCCAGTGAAGAAACTGGCTACAGCACCCTGCCCCGAGGCAGATGGAGAGCTCGGCATTCACTTACCTAAGGTGAGAGCGTTAACCTTTGGGGGTCTACAGGAGAGGAGGAGAGGAAAGAGATAGGGACACCCCAATAACCCCAGTTCATTAACCCCATATTTTCTATCTGCAGACATCTTACTCTACACGTCAGGCATACAGTGCACAGAGGTCCAGCCCAAAGAGCCAACCGGGTGCTACACATCACCTTTGAAGATACGGTAGTCGCCCAGTCAAGACCGGCGCCTCTGCGAGAATCAGGTGAGCGTTACAGGCACCCCCCACTCGGTCTTTTTCCCATTGATTGTTACTGTTTGTAAGTCTATTAGGTCCAGTTCTCCTTTTCCTCCTTTATCAACCGCTCCCCTTTGTGCTGATGTTGTTGCTACTTCTGTGTTTCTATATACATCCCGCCATGCTTCACTCTCCCTTCTCCTATCTTCTCTTTCTCCTTCATTTCTCTCCTCCATCTCCCTACTATTTTCCTCCCTTTTCCTTTTTAATTCCTCCATCACTTCACTACTCATCTGTTCCAATATTCTTTCATCCTCTTTCTTCCTTTCCCATTTCACCCTTTCTCTTTCTACTATACTCTCTATCACCCTCCCTTCTTCGTATTTCTTAGCCGTTTCTGATAGTAATCTCCTCTTCCACATTGCCATTTCTTTTTCTTTTTCTTCTTCTTCCCTTTCTTTTCTCGCAGCACTACTCTGTATACCCTTTCTGCTGCTGCTTTTACCCTTTCAGCTTCTCTCCTTTGCTCCTCAGTTCGTTCCCTTATTTTTTCCAATTCGTTCTTACCTTCTTTCCTTTTCCTCGCTCTCTCTCTCTCCTCCCTCTCGAGCTGCTTGATCAATTCATTCTGCTCATCCCTTAACTTTGCTAGTCGTTCCTCCAAAATCTCTTCCTTTTGTCGTAACAGCTCTTCCCCCTCATTTCACTCTCCCTGGTATTATCCTCGTCTGTTTTCTTTACTACCTCCTTCTCTTCTCCTGTTAATGAACCTCGTAATTTTAATAATATCTGTGCAGCTACCCACTCATCATTTCCTATTTCCACAGTTTGTTCTTCTCCAGTTCTCCCCTCCCCTGCTGGCATCTTCCTATGAGCCACATATGGTGGAGGGCTGTATGCCGGGTTCGAGTATCCCTCAGCCCCTCTTAACTGTCCTCTTTCTATTTCTCCTAATTCTCTTAAAGGGTACAACCCCCCTCCCTCTGTTTTCACTCCCTTTGCTAGGGGTATATCGTTGCTCGGTTCCTTTTTTATTTCATCTGATGTATTATTCTTTTCTCCTCCCTCTCCTCCATTCCCTGTGTTCTTTGGGTCTTCACTCCCCTTTTTCCCATCCTCTCCTTCCTCCTTAATCTCTTTTTCTTCCGGTATTTCCCCCACAGTGAACATTCCATTTGGTCCTGGTCGGGACCCTTGGAACATCCTCCATAAGTTAAACACCTCCACGTGGTTTGCCAACTTCTTCCCTTTGTATGTATTGTGCAGATGGTTTAATAGTGAATGTTGGGCATATGGATCGAAGCTACCATTAGGCGGCCACGGTGTTATTATTTTGTTATCCGTCCCTTGGGTCCATTCTATGCTATACTTAATCAGTTTCTCCCTATGGGGTGGCAGTGTTGTACATATGTGTTGTAGTGGGGTAGTGAGGGTGTTCCCCCACCCTCCCGATCCTGTCCCGTATGACATAGTAGCGCTCCACTTGTTACCCTTCCCCTATCTGGTAGTGGTTATCTCACTAGCAGTTTACAATATACAGCCTTATATCGTTACCTGGCCCCGTAAGTTTGGGGACTTGCGATAGTCCGCTAAGGAAAATTATAAAAATATAGTATTTTACATTTGTATATTTTCTTCTGTCTTTCTTTCTTTATACGACACCCTTACGGCCCCCTGCGGCCGAGGCGCACGTAGCCCCCTGCGGCTGCGTACCCCTTATGACGTTCTTATACAGTCGTCCTATTTTCACGTGCTCCTCCTCCTGATTCTACACTTGCCGTGGCCGGCGTTCTCTGTGCGCAGCCACGTCCCCCGTTTCGCCTTTCCTCGATCAACTCATTTACCGTTTATCTCCGTTTCCACTCCCTTACCACAGTTCTCTTCCCCACCACTCTCAAAAACGAAGATGCCTTGCGCTCGCGATATCCTATGAAAGCCCTACTGGTGACGTCACCGATCTCTTCGAGCTACTGGTAAGTTCTTCATATATTCTTTAAGTTCAAAATACACTTGCAATCTACCCCCGTTAACCTTAAAGCTGTCTTCCTGTCACTCCTGGAACAAGGTAATCAATAATATAATCGGACTGCGCACACTGCGTCGCCTCGCGTGTGATACGCCCCTCGACAGGAGGGCTTAACCAGCCAATTATCTTCCGTATTGGGCAACTAACTAGCTACCGCCTACAGGGAAACGTCATCTACCTATCGAGTTTCTTGCTCGAACAATAGGGATCCTCATCTACTCATTGATCAATAAATGCCAAATCGTAGGAAACCACACACACCCACCCTTACACGTAGTCGCGACCTAGGCCAATCAGTTTCTACGAGCGGCCGCACGTGATGTTTTCGTACTCCGCCCCCCCCCGCGTAACGTAGCCGACTGCTCTCGCACTTGTTCGGTTACCATTCATTCCATTGCCAACACTAAATTGTCAAACCTTCGCCGCGCACCTGTGCAACACCTCCCACCTCCCGTATTTAATTCCTCCCCCCTCCCTCACAATCTCACATTGCTTGTTGTGCGTGGCATGTTCACCAAGTTCTCTTGATGCGGGGCCGCTCGACTGCGTGCACCCCTCCAAGTGGCTCGCCACCTCCCCTCGTCTGGACCACGTCTGGACACTCGCCAACCGCGGGCGGGATACTTCTCAACCGGCTCCCGAGGGCCAATATCCGGATTGCGCTGTCCGGTCTTCTCGCAGCTCCGCGATGGTCCTGTAGTCCTCAGAAGGGGGCAACGGCAGAGGGGGCCGTGCCGCCGGGCCTCCTCGCAACGGGAGTACCTGGAAAAAGTAAAAATAAAAAAGCAGATCTTAAACAGATCTCAGCAGTGCCTCCAACTTGTCGGGGGGAAATTCTGCCGGGGTCGGCCGGGCCGTCCGCAGACCTCCGGGCAGGGAGGCCCCAACTCCTCCCGTATATCCCAAAAGAGATAGAGTATGAGACACACGCAAGAAGCAAGGTGACTCTGCTGTTTATTAGATGAAAACGGCAGGGATGGGTCAAGGATCGTACGCGTCCGTCCTGACACACACACAATCGTGGGGCTCGCAGGCCCTTTTTACCTTAGTATGACGCGCTACTTGCGTCACCTTGGAAAGTTAGCAAAAAACCTATCGCCACTCTTAATTGGTTGCTCGAGTGGTAGGGTTAGTATAGCATACGTATAGAGAACAATGTTAGTGGTCAAGGGTTAGTCAGGTGATATATCTGGGTTGTCCCTACAATTAGATACATGAGAATTGTTACATGAAGACCCCTGATGATTGGTTAATGTTAATGGCGTCAGTGATAAGAGCCCCATGTTCTGATTGGTGCGCTCGCGAGCCTCCCAGTCTGGGACCATCGCTGTTCCCAGCTCTCGGTGCACCTGTCATTTGCAACAATGTTTCACTATGAGTACGTGCAGACAATGTGAGGACTTATTCATAAGCTGGAAGGCCGACTACTTCCACTGTCGCAGATGTTCATTGAGCCTTTTAATTGTATCTGTCTGTGTTCTTGTAACGAGGGATCCAGACGCCTTGTCTGGCCTTGGCATCCTGTCAGGTTCGGCTTGGTCACGTGAGGTGGGACCGTGTTTGAGGCAGAATTCTGCACAATTAATATTGTTTTTCCCCTGTGTGCCTGGTTTAATTTGCAGGTGTGACTTTGACGTTGGTGTGCGGCGTGCGAGGTTGCAACATCGTGCCCTTGATTGTCCGCGTTCGGAATGTGGGTTTGCAACATTGCGACCTTGGCTGTCTGCTTTCGCCGGGCTCATTCTGCAGGATCAGCAACCTGACTCTTGTTCTTTTAACGTCCATGGAAGCTCTTGCTTGCGGCCTACTTAGGCCTGGTGTATAGGTGGAACCGTTTGGTGCACAGGCGCTTTAGGTTATAGTTTCATATTGTCTTATCCCCAGTATCGTGTCTTCGTTATATTTCTCATTATGTCACCTGGTTTTAGGAGAAGTGTAAGCAAGCTCTTTAGATGGGTTCATGATGCGTTTTGCGTTTCTGCATTTTGAGAGCCTATGTGGAAAATAATAAAGATGCACGTCCGTGAGTATGTCTGTCGCCTACGTCATAGCACTGAGTATATTCTTCGTGTAGATTGGTGCGGGAGTGTCCGGTGTGTATATTTGCACAGGTGTGCTGACCGTTGGCTAGGTCGTCATGGCATCTCTAACAACGTGTAGGTTTTAGTCTAGTTTATCCGTGCCGCAGGTGTCGGCATGGACAGGGCGGGCTGCTGGGCAGGCAGATGGACACATCCGTATGTTCCTGTACCAGGGTATTTGGTCGTCTGGTAGATGGGCAAACTCTTCTCGTGGCGGGTGCCTGGGCCGTGACCCTTTAGGCCAGGCGCGAGAGGGGAAGGACGGGAGCCTGGTCTTCCATTCTCCCACTTCACTTTCCTTAAGCAAGCCGTTGAGCCTCTCACAGATACCATTTCCATGCGGATGATAAGCCGAGGAAAATGTGTGCTTTATACCAAGCAACAAGCCGATCTGCTCAAATGTTTGGTTCACAAAGTGCGGGCCATTGTCTAATCTTATTACCTCGCATAATCCCCATCTGTGAAAAACTTCTTGCACTACTAATTTAGCTGCACAGGTGGAATCTGAGTGCGTACAGGGACCTGCTTCAATCCACCTTGAAAAACGACATACCATAACAATCATGTATCTATATCCATTACATACTTGGATCATATCGACATAGTCGATGTGCAAATGGTGAAAGGGGCCAGTGGGTCCTGGAATAGCCCCCCTAACAGTGCACAGTGTATGCCCAGCTGTGAATTGTTGACAGATTATGCAATTTGTCATAAAAAATGCAACATGCTCTAATAGATTTGGCACAAACCAATCTTCAGCAATTGTTGCAGCAAGATTCTCCCTAGTTATGTGTGCAGGGTAGTGTAGCTGCTCCAACGCCACTTAATAAGGCTACAGGCATCACACGTTTACCAGTGCTGTCTTGTAACCACAATGCTCCAGAGGGGTTTAAAGAACACCCTCTTTGCATCCACAAATCCTTCTCATCTTGGGGTGCTTCCCCCTGAACTTCCATAAGCTGTGTTTTTGACAAATCACTTCATTTTTCAGCCACATTCATCAACACAACCATTTTTTCTTTCACATCAGATATTTCAAAGGACATTATGTTTTCTGAACATGCAGTGAGTTTCGCTTCATCGCCTGCTGCTTGGTTTCCACGTGAGATTAAATCTGCCCTTTTAGTGTGAGCTGCGCATTTAACGACCGAGATGGCCACTGGGAGTTGCAGTGCCTTAATAAGCCTGTCCAATAAGGCAGCATGCTGCACTGGCGTGCCATCCCCTTAGAGGTAGCCCCTCCTTTTCCAAGGTGCTAATCCTGCGTGCACCGTTGACGTCATATAGGCAGAGTCGCTGTACACTGTGACTTCCTGGTCTGTATGATTCTCGAGCGCGACAATCAGCGGCACTAACTCTGCAGCCTGTGATGAATAGTGAGACGCTAGTCGTGCACTTACCAATGTCTGAAACTCTCCATTGGCTGTGTGTTTTACGACAGCAGCACCTGTATATGTCTGCCCATCATTTTGATCGATTCTCTAAGAACCGTCAATGAAAACATTTATCCACCTATCAAGGCATTCTCTTTTATCTTAGGCATCACATCATAGAATTCTTCATAATTCGAACAATCATGCGCATGCTCATCCTCTGCCAGTGGCTCAGCTACAAACATGGCAGGATTCACTACTCTGCATCAAACTATTTTGATCGCTGGATTCGATATGACCACCTCATAGGCAGACGCCCTTTGAGAAGTCAACGTGCCTTTTGGTTTATCTAAAATGGCAAATAATGCATGCTCTACAAATAACGTCATGGAGCATCCCATCCCTATGCTTGCAGCTTTTTCTATGGCAAACGTGGCGGCAGCCAAAGACTGTTCACAAGGAAAGTGACCCCTCATAACTGGGTCTAAAATTCCACTGTAATATGCAAGGGGCTTGTACCCCAATGTGGTTCTCTGTGTAAGGAATGCTGTCATAACGGTGCCATCTGTATGCAAAAATAAAAAGAATTCCTCAGCATAATTAGGAATCCCTAAGACTGGAGCTGTGTATCAAATTGCTTTTTTCAGCTCTTCAAATGCTTCCTCCATTTCCTCAGTCCACATGATTTTTTCCTGTGTTGCCTGTGCTTTCTTTAAGGCCTGTAATAAGGGTCTTATATATGAGCTGTAATCAAAGACCCATGCTTTAACATAGCTACATAATCCTAAAAATCTCTGCATGTGCTTTATCGTGTGTGGCTTTGCAGTTTTCAAAATAGCCTCAGCTCTTTCAGGAGTGACCTTCTTTCCCTCATGTGAAATCAACTGGCCAATGTACAATACTTCTTGTTGACAATACTGTAACTTCTCTTTGTCAACCTTATATCCTTTTTCAGCAAGTATAATCATCAGCTGAACAGAATCGCATCTGCACACTTCTTCTGTAGTGATGCAAACTAGAATGTCATCCACGTATTGCAGAACAACACTTTCCAATTCAATATTGCTCAAGTCCATCTGCAGGGCTCTATTGAAAATCGATGGAGACTCATAATACCCCTGGGGTAAACAAGTGTTTTTCAGTCGTGTTTCTCTGAACGTAAATGACGTCAGATCCTGAGAATCTTTGTGCAATGGGATTGAGAAAAACGCATTTTTCAAATCAATTACAGTGAAATATCGTGCTCCAACAGGTATATTACATAGAATTGTAGACGGGTTAGGAACTAAAGGGAACTCGGCTTGTAGCTCCTGAGAAGCCCTGAGTATTCATCGCAGTGCCAGACATTAAAAAGTTTCCCGCACGTATACATTAGCGCATTGCACCCATGTCTACTGAAAATTAAACCTTTGTACTCCCGATAGTTACATCTTCCCTTGGTTCCTCATGAGGATTTGGCATCACAGATAGGACTGAACACATCAAGTCTTCCAGTGAGCTGTCCTATTGCGGGTATAGGCTCATCCCGTTACCTGAAAATGGATACCCTCCGCTGACAGTGACACTCCTTATTCTAGGTGTCATTGACTGTCCTGTGCTTGTGCTCTGCTTAATCTGCATGGGCGCGTGTTGCCCTTGTGGTGGAGCCACTGCTAATTGCTGCGTCTGGAAGCCTTGCTGCATTCTCAGCGCTTGCTGCTGCTGCATCGTTTGATTCTGGGCAAACCCATCATTGTACTGCTGTGAATATGTGGGCGGGTTTAGAATCCCCCCTCTTCAAAACAGGTCGTTTTGCACGAACTCTTGACTTCTACACATGCGAGCAAAGTGTCCCGTCATCCCACAAGTCCAACATATATGTGGCCTCCTAATCTGCCCATCCTGTATGTTCTGACCATCATTCTGCATATTTTGAAACCCACCTTGGTCATTTTGAAAGTTTCCCCGATTGTTCTGCCAATTTCCTTGATTATTCTGAAAACCTCTTCCACGAAATCCCCCTCTTCCACGCAGAGTAAACCCATTATTACTCTGGTCAAATTGCCTTTGGTTATTCAAAAGCAGCATATTTGCAATCTGCTACACTCGTCAACATTGCCCCTTCAATGACATATTTAGACAGTTTTTTCTGCACCAATTTTGCTTCCTCACCTTTACAAATATCGTCTTTTTTTGCGATTCTTTTCCTACAAGAGCCTACAATAGTGCTATATGGTCAGCTGAATTTCTGACCACGGTTTGGCTTCTATACCCACCAACTTCTTGAGCTGCTTCTGTACGGGTTCTTGCAGCCCTTGGCATAAAATGTGATAGAACACAGGTATAGATTTCCCCCAAGATTCACGAGTTTCCAGACTGCAGTGCTCTTGGAAATTCTGAAAGTAAACAAGTGGATCATCCCAGTCCTTCATCTTTTTCGTCATTACAGCTCCCATATCGGACGTGTCTGGATATAATACTCAAAGCGCTTTCCAGGCGGCTGCCCTACAGTTATTGAATGATGCTGCATCGTGAGCAGTGTTGACTGTTGACTGTAGTCACACCAGCATACCCTGCTCTCGTCCATACATCATCAGCTCTCTCGCCAAGTATGGTGATTAGGAGACCCTTAATGTCTCCTATAGCCAACGTGTTTCCTCCTGTCATTTTCTCTAGCTCATGTATCCATTTCCCAGCGCCCGAAGTCAAAATAGGGAGTGTACACCTTAAGTTATCCTTGTCCATCTGGGGCCACAGTATATACTGTGGTCTGGCCCCTCCTTTCTCTAACAAGGGAAATTGTGCTGCCCCAAACTCATTTTCGTCTCTCATCGTTTGTCTGTCTACAGCAGGAACAATATTGCCACATCGCCTTCTACCTGGCAGCGATCTCAATCTGCCTACATAAGGCTGCGACTCCCCCCTCTCATCGTGGAGTTGCCCTTTAGGTCAATCTAATTGTATCAGTAGTTCTGGCGCCCCGGTTACAGGTACATTTAAATCTGACTATCTGACCTCTTTCTCCATTGAGAAACATCTCTCACAACCTCATACGTTCCCTTTCTCTTCCTCACGGAATATGTCTCTGTCTTCATCTGACATTTCTTGTGCCCAACTCGTACAACTTCTCTATTCGTAATTTCTGCTCAGAGTCAGTCTATCTAAAGACAGCTCCTTCAGCCTCATGCTGCATGGGGCTCCCTCTGTGACATACAACTGAGTACTCTCAAGTCGATCATTTTTTCCCTTCCCCTTTAAGCTTTTCTGAGCTTTCATGTCATAATATACTTTATCGATCGCTTCCCCAATGCTCCTAGAATCAAACTCGTCTTCTAGATTTACTCTAGACGGGACTGGTAATGACTCGTATCGTGGGAAGAATTTTTCTATGTCTTCCCATGCAACCTCTGGCTCGGGCTCTCTTTTCTCATTTTGCAGGCGATCAAGATCGCTTGCTCTCTGCCTTCTTTTACGTTCCATATCATCATCAAATTCTCTTTGTTTCCTTGCTTCCTCTCCGACCCTGTCTTCTTCCTTTTTCTTCATATCCCTTTTCTCGTTTGCCCTGCGTATCTCCTCATCTTTTCGTCTCTGTATTCTCTTATCCCTTAACTTCTGTTCCTCTGCTTCTATTCTTCTTTGTTCTAACCTTTCTTGCTCTTCAATTGCTCTCTGTCTGTTGTCATGTTTTTTCTGTTCTTCTCCTCTCTTGTTTTCTCGATTGTTCTTCTTGATATAGCTGCTCTCGTCTTTGCCTTTCCTTCCTATTTGGGCTTCGTCTTTCAATGGCTCCTCTCTTTCCTTATCTTTTTTATCTTTCTCGTCTTGGTCTTCCCGTTGTCTCACATCCTCAATGCTTTTACCATCGAGTTTAAGCAAAATCTGACCACCCCTCCATTCGTTCTGCAAAAGCGCTATCTCATCAGCCTTATCTCTTTCTCCTTTCCATCATTTTATCTCTCTTCCTATGTCTAGATATGTGCTCGTACTTGCTCGATCACTTCTCCCCTTATCGCGCCTCTCCTTGTACCTCAGGACCTTAGAGATGATGTGTTTCTAAATATTTTTCTCCATTCCTTCGTCACTGCTTTGCACAGGTGACTCATATGCTGGGTTGCTATACCCTGTCGCTGCTTTAAGCTCCCACAATGGGTATAACCCATTGTCTTTCTTGCTCTCATCTCCTGTTTCATTCGGTGTAGGGGGAGCAGAGGGCTCCTCACTCCACTCGTCTCGCTCTATTTGATACATTTTCCAAAGTTCTAAACTAGCTAATGGCTTTTCTAGCTTCCTTAGGGTGTATGCTGCATGCAGATATGCCATCATATGCTGCAGAACTGCTTTGGATAGTGATCCTCCTTGGGGCCACGGCATAAACATTTTATCCGCGGTTCCTTTAACCCATTTGCACTGTATTGTCTAAGCTTAGGTGCATGCTTTGGTAGCTGCTTACAGAGATGCAAAAGTGGATTAACTTCCTCCATTCCTAACTCGCCTACTCTTAACTTTATGTGGCACTCTGTTTATTTTTAATCACAGATTTTTTTAAAACATGTTTCAGAAAAATAACATAATATGAGCAAGCAACAATCGTCGCAAGCTCCAATCCCACTAATCACAATTGTTACTTTAATCTTTCTAAAAACAACCATCAGGTTCGATTCTAACCAATCAAATAATTTTTTCTGCTGATGACATCATTGTTCATAAAACCACATAAAACAAACAGACAAACTCAACTGGTTACATAGATTTCCTATAATACTCTTCTTAATACTCGTTAGCCCTCTAAAAATACTCCGACTGGAGTGTAAATTACCCCTTTGGTGTCGTCTTTAATCGGGATCATCTCCTAGCATCCAACTATAGGAATTGGGGTTAAAACTTCTTCTGTTACGTCATAAAAAACACAGGCCAGGGCGTGTCCACTTATCGTGGCCTCTCTCACGACTATATAAATTGCTCTGCCACACTCGAGTCAATTTCTCATTCCCCACACATATATATATATTACACTCTAACTCTCATGTTATTTTTTATCCCGCCACCCTCCGTTACTCTCTTTATTTCTTCATTCATTACCCACTTCTTTTGCCAATTTACTCCGTTTTTTAATTCACCGGTATCATCTTTTCCTCTTCTGACCCACAGGATTGTCTGCCTTTTTTATCCGCCTCTTCAACCTTCCGATCGATCTGCTTCGCGTAGACGTGGGAGGGGATTCTATAGAAACTAAGGGACCCGTCACACCTGGTCTTGCAAGACACTTTCTGTTTTTTTACACTAACCACTATCTACAGGGAGCTTCACGTTCTTTCAGCCGAATGGCAAAGGTCGTTCCATATTTCTGAGACTGTAAAGTTTACTCAGATTGATGGCTCTTTAACCATCCTCTCTCTGCTACCAAGTGAACTGGTTAGTCCAGCCCCTTTGATGAGTAGAAATTACCCTCGAGATGTATGGGAGTGCAGACCTTACTCATACATCAAATAATGGAGCCGACTCAGGAAGTTGACAAAAAGGAAGACTGTTTTAATATCAACTTTCTAAAACAGGGAGCATAACGAACATCAACGCAATCGCTTTATCTTCAACTCAATGCATTTAAGACAAAACTGAGATTTTATAAGCAATATTCGTCATCAATGACGTCTAAACCACATGTGTACCAATGTCATCCTATGTGGCAAACTACAAAAACCTAAGAGTAACGAGGATAGGGTGTTTGCGGACATCTAAGTATACGATCCATACTCGTCTAAAAAAGTGTAGCTATGTGATTGGCCTAGAATACATATAAGGGCACCTGGATATGCCCTGAAAAACCCAGGTGGCCGTAGTTGAATAATCAAAACAAAATTTCAGGGTGAGAGGTCACACCAAAACAACAAACAAAAAAAAAGTGCATGGATTGTGCACCGAGTCAGTGCACAATCCATGCACTGCTTTTTGTTTGTTTATGTTCATTAAATTTGCTTTTTTGTTCACATTGTACCTGCATAACTCGAAATGTTGTCTAATGTCAGCAGAACATGTTTGTGTCCTATCTAAACCCAGTCCATTCCACTGGGTTGTACTTATTTGTATTGTCTTCCCAATATTCCTGGGTACTCTACCCCAATACTTTGTCATTTATATGCTAATTAAATACACTAAGTCGAAACGCGTGCTGTGATTTTGTTTTGATTACTATGTGATTGGTTACTTAACACCAGGTGGGGTAACTAAGCCCTAAGACCTCCCCTTAAAATGACCACTATGAACGTCACTAATTACATGACGTCCCACTGGTTTACACAACTATAGGACCCCTGAATACGCAGGTCCTCTACAATTGGTTGGCACTCTACTCTCTTCAGTGTTTTTCCATCTACCTTAGCAGGCAAACAGACTGGCCATGCAGGTGCTGGTGAGGTCGTCTTAAGTATAGCTTCCCACCAATTAGCATATTCATCCATCATCACCTCAGTGGTCGGCTGTCAGTTAGGCCTTTGAAATTCGCCCTTGAGAGTGTTCTTAGCTCTGAGAAAATTACGGAGTGAGCAGCGCAGTCTGCCTCCATGCATAGTTGTGACCATCTAGTTCATCGAACTTCATGCTCCCATGTGACTAGAGACCATAAAATCGAGTTTTATTTGTGTATTTAATATTATTTTCCAATAGATGTCTGCGGTCTTCCTTGTTATGTTCATGCCTTTCGAACAGGAGTTTTGTTCTTTCACGTGATTTGTATCCAAAGTCAGTTTGCTCCAGTTTGATAAGACCTTGGTTTCTTGGCTCGCTCAACCTCGCCTTTAGCTGAAACATACTTGTAATTCAATTTCTGTATTTTAACTGCGACAAACTAGAATGAGACCTTTTACTACTGTCCAGCCTTCTATAGCACGTTAATGAAAACCATCCATTGTTCATTCATTCCTATATGTATACGTTGGCGCTTGCCGCAATCTATATAAGCTTAGAGCTAGCATCACAATTACTTTGCTGCTTGCGTTTCTTCTGCATCTGTACATGTGTAAAACAACTTAATATCTTCATCTGTTCTGTGGCATAAGCTTTTTCACCTTGATCCCAAGATGTCACTTATCCTTGATACTTTCTTGATGCCTTATAGAATATCCGCATTCTCTGATCACTGCATCTCTTTATGTACGTCATCTCAGCTTCATGTAACATATACTGATAATGGCAAATAACATTATCATTCATTCTTGCCATCTATTGGCTTTGCGTCTTCAGGAATTTCATTCAAATGACAATCATATTTTCTTGTATGTAGGTATGGTTTTCTCAATGGGTACCCTGGCTCCCAGATTCTCTTAGGTACTGGACCTTTAACTGGTACTGGACTGAGTCCATACTCTGCTCTTTGTCGATTCAGCTGTTCCGTGTATATCTCATACTTTTGCTTCCAACCTACAGGTAAAATGGGCGGGACGGTTGAGGTGGGGGTACTTGGCTCCTCCTCTACACATGCCATGGTCAGCATGTAGCTAAATGCACTGACATAATGGCCTATTTGAAGTATTGTAATCCCAAACGGATCGTTTCCTGAAGTGCTCCTTCTACACGTCTGTGGTGATGACCGTGGGTACACTAAGAGCATAGACCCTATGCAGCAAATTATAGCTGGCCTGAAGAGTTTGCTGGTTCACTTTCTATAGTTCTGCATGTACACCTTGGGTCAGAGGCACATCAGGACATAACAACTTTGACAAAGCTCGCCAGAACATGAACAAATGCATGTGTGCCTCCAAGTGTGATCACTGAATATTGCACATCTGCAGCAGTGGCCTTTATTCATTTCGTGGAGGCACAAAAAAGGAGTGATTTTTTGCATAACTAAGTTGCAGTTCAGGATAAATACTATAAGGGTCAAAAATAGCACTTACTGGTTTTGATGAGCTGCAGGCCTATTGATTCCCACAGTTTAGATATAATACTATACCATAACAGATTCAGACCCCCAGATATAATACTATCCCATAACAGATTCAGATCCCCAGTTTTCGATATCATACAACAGAGGGAAGTCAAATCTAGCAATGCTGTTGATTGATTTCCACCCATGGTTCCAAAACCATTGCCAGTAGGGACAATCACACATTATGTGATGGGGCGATCCTGAATCTAACTTGTAGTGTTGTCATACCTGTTGTATATAGGTTGTGCGTTTGGATGTCCTTCTATGGATGCCTGTTAATACCTTCATGTTAGTGCCACTGCGGCTTGTGACAGGGCTGCATCATTCCATGTTAGAACTTCATTATGTCATCAGCTATGAAGTGCTAGTGCATTAGAATGTTATTCTTTGATTGTGGTCAGTTGGGCCCTGGACATTGCCTGTGCTGGGGGTCTCTCACTATGCTGCATAAAATAAAGACAATAAAGCTGACAAGGTACATTGATGGTGTGACTTGCTTTCATCATTGCAATGGCGACGAGGATGGGATGAAAGAACATTTCTTTTTGAAGGCGAGCTGAAGCAGAGACCCCCAGGCTGCAGGATCACACGTTTGGCTGCAGGATCAGAGGAGTCAAGGGAAGGAGGAACAGATGTTCAGGAGGCGGCCGTTCAGGTGGCTGTAGGATTTTGGCTTGGGTGTGTCCCACGGTGTAAGCCGCTGTGTGAGAAACGCATCCACCCACGGGCGCAGGCGGGCGCTGGCACAATCTCTTTCGAGTGGCCTAAGCCGCCCAGAAATCAGACTGCATCGCAGAAGGAGGTCCTGAAGGCTGGAGGGGAAGATCCCTGTATCCCTGTACTACGCGGACCGAACCGCGACACAGAAGACTCTCCGGAACCCCATTCAGAGAAGGTACGTGCAGGGTGGAACAAGCGCGGCGGCTGTAGAAGCGAGTTTTCGGCTGCTCCGAGTGCGCTGCGAGAGGTGCTCTCTCCTCTCATCACACGGAAGCGGCGTGACCAAACGTGGAGACAGGCTCCTCGGAACAAAGGCTGCTAATAGGGCCAGGAGAGGAATCCAACCCGCCCCACTGTCACGTGGTTGCAACGTAGATCTAACGTGAAGAACAACAAGGAAGTGCGATCCCTTAGCATGGCTGTGGCGCTGAGCTTTCTGTATGTTTGACGTGTTTGTCACTGTTTGTGGAAAAGCAGAACTTTTGAAATTTGCCCAGGGCCCTCGCGGGATGGCAAATTAGGCTTGGATCACTATAAGGTACCACAGGTGAGGAACGGCACATTACCTGTGTGTCAACTGGCCATACGAATATTGAACTACTGTAAATCTGCCCGATATTGTCTCTTAGCACTTTGGGAGTGACTTACTTGGTGGTGTACTTACCATTGTGAAAGAAAAGGGGTTACTGTAGTGAGTTTTACCTGTAACAGAAGATATGGCACTATCTGGAGTTCCGGGTCCACAGGTGTTCATGCCCTCACCAGGTCCCCCAAGAATTAAATGGGCGCCCTGGAAAAGGGGTTTTCTTCACTACGTTAAAGCTACATGTGGAAATGGCATGTCTGTTGAGCGGAAAGTAGCAATGTTGATGCATTTTCTGGGTTATGAGGGGCAGAGGATATATGACACTTTGCCTGATGTTTCGGAATTAGATATAGAAGAAGGCGCAAATGATTTTGATCTTGCCCTGATCAAACTTGACAAACATTTTGAAGCTAAAACCAGTACGGTGTTGGAAAGATATCATTTTGGTATGAGATGCCAACATGAAGGAGAATCTATTGAGGACTATATAACTTTACATTGTAAATTTGGGAGTGGTTTGGAGGAACACATAAGGGATCAGTTTATGATACACTGTGCAAATGATAAGATACGTGAAGAGATCTGGTTGAAAGACGATCCTAATTTAGATGAAGTTATTAGTATTGCAAAGAAAATTGAACACACACTACAATGTGTGGCAAAGTTGTCTGTAAAGGAAAATAAGTCGGCAGTAGGAACTGAAGTGTTAAGGGTGAGTGATAAAAAGGGTCCTTACCCAAAAGAAAAGAAGAAACAGAAAGCCAGACTCAATAGGCGTTACGATAATACCCAAATGAAGGGTGGGGGAGCTGAACAGACCAATAAACGTGCCCAGAAGGATAACGTCCAGTTCAATGCAAAGAGGGAAGATAGATTATGTTTTCGTTGTGGGAGTGCACGCCACTTACCAACGTCTCCCATATGCCCTGGGAGGCATGCCAATTGTAACATATGTAAGAAATGGGGTCATTTCGAAAACTGCTGTAAAAACTATCGGATAGGAACTGATAGCAAAGGAACACTTCTGGTTGAAGAGTATGATGGTCCCTCCTCAGAGGAGGCATATATTTCTGAAAATGAAATTGTCACGGTACATATGGTAAAATGTTTAGAAACTGATGAATGTGAGCATCCTTCAGCATGGATAGAGGTGAATGGTCATTATGTTAAGATGCTTGCTGATTCGTGTTCTAAAATCACTTTAATGTCCAAAATAGTTTTTGAAAATGTGATTGGAGGTGCCATTGAACAGTTGCGCCCGTCCGATAAAACCCCAGGGGGATATAATGGTGACAAAATAGAGATATTAGGATGTTGTGATGCTGAATTCAAATTCAAAGGGAGGGTAACGCATGGAAGAATATATGTCACAAAGAGAGGAGAAACATTGGAGGGAACAAAGAGGGTTAAAATTCAAGTTAGATCCCAATGGTGAAGAACAGGTTTTTAATGTGGCCTACCCTCCTGAGTCCAGAGGTAAAATAGCCAAATGTGAAATGATAATGAAATACCCTGAAGTATTTAGGGAAAAGGTAGGATGTCTTAAGGGTATGGTTCATAAGATCGTGATAAGGGAAGGAAGTAAGCCTATTGCCTCAAAGCTTAGGCCGTTACCACTGTCAATGCGGAAAGCACTACGGGATGAATTGGTAAAGCTTGAGAAGGAAGGAATTATTGAGCCGGCCAAGGCAGTAGAGTGGATATCTCCTGTGGTGGTGGTGAAGAAGGGAAATGGAGATTTCAGGGTGTGCATCGATTTGAGGGAGCTTAATCGATGTGTTTTGGCGGAACGCCATCCCTTACCAAATATGGGTGAGCTTTTAAGTAGGATTGGGGATGCAAAGTGTTTCGCAAAACTTGACATGGCGAGTGCTTATCATCAAATTGGTTTGGATAATGAGTCTCGCAAGTTAACCGCTTTCATTACGTATGAAGGCATATACCAATTTAAACGCATGCCATTTGGATTGGTATCGGCTTCCTCGGTGTTCCAGAAGGTGATGGACAAATTACTAAAGGAAGTTAATGGAGTCTGGTGTTTTCAAGACGATGTCCTGATTTGTGGGAAAGATGAAGAAGAATTGAGATGTAGACTTGATATGGTTATAAGAATATTCAAGTCAAGGGGAATAACTTTGAGGAGCGAGAAGTGTGTTTTCATGACTCAGGTGGTAGAGTATTTGGGCCATTAAATATCTGAACAGGGTCTCAGACCGAAAAATAATTTAGTGGAGTCTATTGTGAGAACTCAGCCACCAAAGAACAAAGGTGAATTAAGGTCATTGTTGGGTACTCTTGAATTCTATCATCGATTCGTGGAGAATTACGCGGATTGCATAAGAAATTTGAGGGCACTGCTAAGGAAAGGTGTTGAATTTGTATGGAGCAATGAATGTGAGAGAGAATTTGAGGAGATAAAGAAAAAAATAGATATGGCAAAACCTTTATCAATGTTTGATACCAGGAAGAAAACAATTTTATCTGTGGATGCCAGTGACACTGGCATAGGAGTGGTTATGTTACAATCAGATTTTGATGGGAAAGAAATGATGGTGATGCATGCATCCCGCATGCTGAGGGGTGCAGAATTAAATTACTCCGTGCTGCAAAAAGAAGCTCTGGCGTGCCACTGGGGAATTGAAAAAATGAAAAATTTTGTCTGGGGACAAGAATTTGTCCTAAGAACAGATCATAGACCTCTCAAGTCGATTTTTGAAAATAAGGGACTTGACAAGGTATCAAGGAGAGTGGCTGGATGGGTAACAAGACTACAGTGTCACAAGTTTATAATTGAGGTGGTTGCTGGTAAATAAATGTCAAGGCTGATCACGCCTCAAGAGTGAAAGTTGAAGATAATGTGACCGATAATGACAGAAGCATATATGGTAAAAATGAGATGGTGTTTGCTACAGTGGAGGGCATAATACAGAAACAGGAATGAATTCAAGCTTTAAAGTCTAGTGAGATGTGGAGACGGATCATGACTTTTGTAGAAAGTGAATGGCCAGAGAAAAGACTATTGTCGAGTGAAGAAAGGTCAATGTGGGAGGTGAGAAATGAATTATGATTGAAAGGAGAGTTGTTATACCGGTGGGACAAATTGGTTGTTCCGGGATGTTTGAGAAGTAAACTAATAAGCCGAGCACAACAAGGTCACATAGGGATGTGTAAGACTAAAGAAGTAATTAAAGCTGATTACTGGTGGCCAGGGATGGATCGTGAAATTGAAAAGGTTGTGGGTGCTTGCACTGATTGCATCAGGTCAGGGAAAAACCTACTTGCTAAGTCACAACCAATGGAGAAAACTAATACTCCAGCGGGTGTGTGGCAAGACTTGTCTATGGATGTTTTGGGTCCATTGGATATGGGTGCAGGTAAAGGAAGGTTCATCCTAGTACTGGTTGATATTTTTTCTAGATGGACTGAGTTTAGGATTATGAGGGATGTTACCTGTATGCGGATAATAGAATTTCTGGAAGACGTTTTTGAAAGAGAGGGTTTACCCAGAAGTATCCTTACTGATAATGGTCCACAATTCGTGGGAAAAATGTTTTTAGAGTATCTTGGCAAATGTGGTATCAAACACAAAAGGACACCCTTATACTATCCACAAGCAAATAGAATGGTTGAGAGGGTCAACAGATCCATCATGGATGCTATTCGTGGAGCGAATGTAAGTGGACTTGACAGGAAGGTAGCTGTGAGAGATAGATTGTACGCCTTATGGATTGGCTCCGAGGATCGAGACAGGAGTCAGTGCATTTGAATTGATGAGAGGATGGAAAGCTAATACCTGTGTAGCTCCTGCCTGGTTGGGTAGGGCGAGAGAAACAGATACAGTGGTGAATGACGTGAGGAAAAGGATGTATGCCTGCAAAGATAGGTGGGTGAAGAGAGTTAATGAGAAAAATCCAAAAAGGAAAACTATGGTTGAGGTTGGGGATTTGGTGCGCGTAAGAAGGGCTGTGGTCTCTAAGAAAGGGGAACCACTCTATTCAGAACCTGTTAGGGTGACAAAAATGTACAAGAATGCTGTATGTGTGGAAGGTGGTCAAGTTTGGAGCTTATCTAGAATTGCGAAGGTAAAAAGATGAATACACAATTTTAAAAAGTGTTTTGTTTTATAACACAGATGTTGTAATCTCCAATGTGTTTGTGTTTTACCTGGTAATGTTAAGTAGTAATTTGTAATAAAGAGTTTTTTTTATTTTTAGGGGAGGGAGGTGTGTTGTATATAGGTTGTGCGTTTGGATGTCCTTCTATGGATGCCTGTTAATACCTTCATGTTAGTGCCACTGCGGCTTGTGACAGGGCTGCATCATTCCATGTTAGAACTTCATTATGTCATCAGCTATGAAGTGCTAGTGCATTAGAATGTTATTCTTTGATTGTGGTCAGTTGGGCCCTGGACATTGCCTGTGCTGGGGGTCTCTCACTACGCTGCATAAAATAAAGACAATAAAGCTGACAAGGTACATTGATGGTGTGACTTGCTTTCATCATTACAATACCCCATTTCCCTCATTCGTTATTTTTAGTCTTGCTGCGATCCTACAAACATATGCATAAAAAGTACAAATATTTATGAATGTCATCTGGAGGTGATGATTTCAAAAACTGTTGCCCGATTCTTTCCCGTGAAGCAAACCCTCACTCACTGTTCATATACTTTTGCCAATTATTCTGATAGCTGCACCTGAGCTTGCTCTCAGATTCCTCATTACTAGTCTTAAAGACCCTGGGGACACTCACCAGTCTATTAGCGTCCAACATGGGCCAATTCCTCAAATGCAATCTTGAATAAACAGTTACATTGTTTTAGCAGAGCATGCTCCTTTTTCCATAACTCCCAGATGTTTTTATCCTTTAGCCCCTCAACACTCAGATAACTTCACTCGTATAATAGCTGATCTGGAGATATTATTGATTTTTCCACTGTGGCCATGGGTGACTTCCATTTGCAGTTATTGAGGCTTTGTCCCTTCTTTTTATAACTTCATCCGTTTTGGCACCATTTTGGTGTTCACACTGTGTACGATTCTGCATGCTGCAATGAAGAGGGAGGAATAGAACACTCATGGGCAACATACATGTTAGGCAGATTCATATGCAGTACCCTTTGGGAACACCACACACAATTAACACTACAAGTGACAGTACAAATTCACCTTTGGTACAAGCCTGTAATACACAGTAAAGTGGTAGCGATGGCTGAGCAGTCAGACTTATCTCAAGAGTAAAGTGAGCAGTATCAGAAGTTACACAAAGGACAGCAATTACTATGGTTCAAACAAACACTGACTCAAGGTTTCTGAGTAAAAGAATATACATTTATTTACACAATCATTTGTAAAACAGTTCACTAAGTAAAGCAGAAGAAAATCACAATCTTAATACACTACACAACACCCAATGAATTCTGGACGAGTTAAGCTCAAAATGAAGTGTGAGCAAAATGGCCCTCCAGCAATTTAAAAAGGGAGGGAAAGACAAAGTTATACAAAACTAAGCAGCATCAACAAGTAAGTAGGCAGGGCAATCTAGAAAAGGCTTACTACAATGAGGATTCAAATCAATAGGCCCGGGCCAATGTTAATGGTACTGAATATTTGCAGAGGATCACACAGTTCAGTGTAGTTTGCGGTTAAGTCTTTGCCAAGAGTTCAAAACAAAGTTGGTCGGAAGAAAAGTTACTTAAAACAGTGGAGAAGGACAAGCCCTCGGATTGGTGAAAGATTTAAAACACTTTCACCGCGGTCGGAAGTAATGAACAACCGGATTTGAACAGTATCTTAGAAGAAGAAGAATGCTGTAGCTGAGGCAGAAGTTCCTGGCAGATCCTGCAGGCACACGGTTCCTGAAGCGACTATCGGACTGACACGAAGGAGGAAGACTGGAGGGTCCTGCAGTGCCCAGGGAAGAAACCAGCAGCAGAGCAAAGCAACAAATAAAAGGTGTGCTCCTTAAAACCCAAACAGGGTCCGGTCCTCCTGGCTATCCGGTTTATTGCAGCGATGCACAACAAATTCGACCAGGGGAGGGAGGCCTTGCTTGGCATTTGGCAAACTGGTTGGTCCCACCAGCTCAAGGGAAGAAGATTCCTTGCAGATCTTTTCTGCCGTCGAAGTGTTGGTGATTCGGACCCGCAGCAGGGTTCACCGGGAGATTCAGTTGTGGTAGTAGTCCCCTTCCTTCAGCTTCTCTTCAGTTCTCTCGATCCAGTGGCGGCTCTGCCTTCCAAGTCCCAGAGACCTGCTTTTTATGCAGTTTTCCCCCATTCACACAGCTTGGCTGTCAATCACCCAGCAGGGCAGGACAGGACAGTCACCTAACCAATCAAACAAGAGTGCGACTGTGGCCTAAAACCCCTCCCTCATATCCTGACTACCTAGACTCTGAGGTGCTTAAGGAGGGCTACTGTGCAGAAACCCACCAAAGGACGGCATACAAAGGAACCAAACCTGGTTTCGCGTCCAGAGTAAAACACGAGAAAGACCTTTACAAAAATAAATGATGAATAAACCCAGTCGGAACCATATAAAAGTAGATGGGGTCCAGCGGATTTAAGTTTGAGGCTACTAACTTAGCCTAAAACAGTACCAAGGCTATTTTCATAGACCGAGGTCGGAAAAATATGGTAGATACCACTGCCACCAGCCAAATCCCTTAAAGAAAGGGGAACTAAATAATGTTCCATGAGAGACAGACAAAAAGGGATAACTATTAACCCTTTCCAGTACTCTGTAAGATAGTTTGTACTGGGTCTGTGAATTTTAAAGACTAATAAAGTCAATGGCAACTTTACATGTTCTGGGAGACAGTAGTTAGTCCCAGAACATGGAGTTTAAAGTAGGAAGTCTGAAAAAGACAACCCTGTGTCACTGCACTAAAGGTGCTGTGTGACACACAGTAAAAAGATGATGCCTATGGAGTAGGTGAGGCTCCACAGTCTATGAACACAAACATGTTAAACACACAGCAAAACACATGTAAGAGTGGGAAAAAAGGCTCACAGAAATCCAGCAAAGCTGCTGTGGGACTCGGTAGGTAAGGGAAATTAGCCATTCTGGATAATTCTCCCTAACAATACACGAGGTGTAACCATTTTTTTCTACAGAAAAACAATACGGGATAAGGGTAGTATGGAGAAAGGGGTATAACATAGACATATCAGTCTTATTTGGCCGTATTGGGGTAGCTGTACCAACACACAGGTCTCCTTTAAGCACTGATTGGTACAACCTGTGGAACTCTATGTTTAGGAGTAGAGGTAGTCAATCTTGAATCTCTGTGTGGTGGTTCTTCACTGATCTTTAAACCTGTCCTGGAATAGCCCTGTTGCCCTCACATATCTTTCACTGAGCCTTGTATGTTCCACAATGAGTCTAGGACTAGGGTAGGATAAAGCACACTAATCCATAACCCCACTAGGATCTGTACCAGATCCCTTCCAAGGGAATAGCTGTACCCCCTCTTGCCCCTCTTGCTATAGGGCTTTTTGATGCTTTATCAAGACAACATGTGTAGTTATCGTGATTGCTCTAGGAGTTCTTCTGGGTAGGATTGTTTTCCCCGCTACCTAGATATTTTATTCGACTGCAGTAATTATGACCTTCCAGCCAACTGTTTCTCCAAGGATTCAAACTGCTTTGGTTGATATTGGTGACTTTTCAGTAACCACCAGAATTTGGTCTAAAGACTCCATCAGGTTGCTCTCAGCCTTCTACTCTGATATTTCCAGGAATACATGCCTGTTCTACAGTGTGGCTCACTTGGCTCAGCCATGTCCAGTTTTGTAACTTTCTCCTTATGTGGCCCATTTGGCTTGGCCCACTCAGGTTCTTACTTGCTGTATCTTCTCCTCCGTCTGCTACATCACTGGAACTCTGACATGCTGCCCTAACACCACCAAAGTCAGGAGACTTCTGCCTTTTTTATAGTGATTGTGATTGGCAGTGATTGTGTCAATCCAATGAGTGTTCTGGCTGGCTGGTCCACTTCCCCATTAAGTACATGTTCATGACTGAAGTCCTCACCAGGCATATGTTTTTCCTTTTCATTTGTACTTTAGGGTTGTGCTTTGTCGGGGTGATTTCCCGGGGGCCGGCAGAGCCTTCCGCGGACCTCCTGGGTAGGGGAGGCCCCAACTCCTCCCGCGTCCCAAAAGGAGTATGAGACACACACAAGGAGCAAGGTAATTATTGCTGTTTATTATAGTAACGGCAGGGATAGTTCTTAGCTCGTATGCATCAGGCGAGAATCTCTCGTCGTTATTGGGGCTTGTAGGCACTTTTTACAGCAGTATGATGCGCTACTTGCGTCACCTGGGAAAATCATCACAAAACCTATTGCCACTTTGGATTGGTTCCCCGAGTGGTAGGGTTAGTATGGTTATCCTATGTGAAGAAATGTTAGTGGATAAGGATGGGTCAGGTGGTACCTTTGGGTTGTCCCTAACAGATGCTACATTGGAATTGTTACAAGCGGACCCTTGGTGATTAGCTAAGAGTAATGGCATCAGTGATGAGCCCCCTGTATTTTGATTGGTTCTCCTGCGAGCCCCCAAGCCTGGGACCATCGCCGTTCCCAGCTCGCGGTGTACCTGACATTAGCAACAATGTGCAACTATGTGTTTGTGGTGGACAATGGACAGGTCTGCTTACGGGCTGGTGAGCAGGTCTTTCCCATCGCTGTAGGTGTCCAACTTGCCAATTCGTTGTTGCAAACTGTGTCCCGGACGTGGGACCCTGACGGTCTTCTGTCTCGTGAGCTTGGCATCTTGTCAGTTCGGCTTGGTCACGTGTGGGAAGACCGTAGCTGGAGCAGAATTGTGAGCATTAGATTTGTGTTTTTCAGCTCTTTGACACCGGCAGGTATAACCTTGGCGCTGGGAGCGTGGCATGTGGGTTGCAACAATGTGGCCTTGGCTGTGAGCTCTCGTTGGGGCTCGTTCTGCATGGTCAGCGGTCAGCTTTTTGCCTTTTTCGTTCTGGGAGGATTTTCGTTTGCGAGGCTCCTGCCTGGGGACTCTTGCTTGCGGCCTACTTGGGACTAGTTTCTGGGTGGCGGTACATAATCATGGTATAATCATAAGTATGGAGGTTGCGGGGCGACAGAGTTTCACAAGCAGCATTAGGTATACATGGTGGCATCTTCATAGGAATAGGTAGCGAGAAAGCATCAGCAAGCATATACACGAGCTCTTCAGGCGTCTTGCATTTCTGCGGTGCTGTAGAAGGCCTATGTGAAAAATAACAACGATGCATGTCAGTGGGTGTGTCAGTCACCTATGTCATAGCACTGAGTATGTTCTTCGTGTGGGTTGGTGTGTGAGTGACCAGTGTGCATGGTGGCACGTGTGTTCTTGTTTGTTGGCTATGTCGTCATGGCATCTCTAATGATGTGAATCCTTGTGGCTTTTGTTGTAGTCGAGTTGGTCCATGTCGCAGGCGTCAGCTTGAGCATGGCGTATTAGTGGGCATACTCCTCGTATGTGTATGCTTTTGAAACAGGATACTTTGTTTTTTATCGTGTCATCTGGTAAGAAAGCAAACTCCTGTCATGGGAGGTGCCTAGGCGTGGTCCCCTAGGCCATGGTCTGGATGAGATTGGGGGGAGGGTGCTATCCCATTCTCCCACTTCAGTCCCCCCCTGGTCGACTTGTCGACCACAAAATCATCCTTTCCTTATCTCCTTTCACTCTCCATACTTTTGTTATTCCAGCCTGGTGTCCATAGTGGTTGACATGATCTTCAAATGACCAATACATATAAACGCAGCCTCCACCTGGTTTGCAGTAGACCCATTTTCCAACATAGCTCATTGGGTTCCTTGGGTTCTCCACCTTCACAGATGGCAGGTCTAGATGAGTCTCTAATATTTGTTTGTGCAACCTCTGACATTCCTGTATAATCATGTCTGTGTGCCTGTCATCTTCAGCTGCTAGTAGGGCGTGCATGCCGACCATCTCCATCATTTCGTCCGTTGTACGTGCTTTTCTTCCTTTCCACAACCTCATTCCAATCAATACAGCCATTGCCAGTATTATGCATCCTACTATTCATTTCAGTCCATCTGACAGCCATGTAGGCATCCATGACCATAACAATGAAAACCAGCTGCCATCTTTCTTTACTCCTTTACTTTCTTCAACCATTTTCGAGTGCATCAGGGCAAGTTGTGATACTGCTTCAGTAAGTGTTCCATTGTCTGCGTCATTAGCGGGGCTGAATGTGCAACATGATTGTCCAATTTTCACACAAACTCCTCCTTCATTTGCTGTGAGGAGGTCCAGCACATATCTGTTTTGTAGTGCTACCATTCGTACTGCCCCCAGTTCTTCTTTTATTGCATTGAATTAATTGACGGTGGAATTAATTGTCATCATTAGCTCCCATCATGTTATTTGGAGCCATTTTGCATTTGCATATGCCTGCAGTCCTGGATGTATTATTGATGAGAAGAACATTGCTGCTCTGCTAAATAGTCTGTGTTCTGGTGGAATGGCAGTGAGAGCTGTTTCCGATCTTCCCCACTGGTAGTTTCCCGTCAGTGGTTCTCCTTGCCTTTTCACTCTCAACAGAATGTTTGTGTTGTTGTTCTCGTCACCTTCTTCAAACATCACAGATCTTTTCCTCCTTTTGTCGCCTTCGTCCATCTTGGGGAAGTTGGCCAAGTTGACATGTTTCTGAGGCACAACAAGAGATGGTACATTGACATGTACCATAGTACATATTCCATTACATGATGGAGGTAATGTGTGGTATGCCTTATCGCTGCAGGCCCAATAGTGGTCCATTAGAACTGCTGTGCCGGCCCCCTCTCAGGTATCAATATGGTACTTTTACAGTTGTTGTTATTTCCAACATCAACATCGCCGTTGTGTTGATAGCACAGTGTGGGTGCAGTTAGCGGTAGTATAGTTATTGGGTCTTCGTCTTTCTCCAGCCATGTTAACAGTGGTACACTTTTTACCCACTCCATCCAACATTTGTGTTTTGTTTCATTTATTGAGTTCGCATTTTCATTTGTTACCATATTGCTCCCCACCACTCCCTCTGTCCATCCTTCATTCGTGTATATCTTCCCATATATTACAATGAGAGGTCTTTCCCAACAACTTTGTTCACCAGCAACTTCACTTGCATACCAATCACACGGCAGGTTTTCTAACGTTACTTTCTTCGTCTCTCCTTTTTCAGGGCCATCCGTCACGTATCTGAACCCTTCGGCGGTAGCTGTTGTACATCCTAAGCGTTTTGATGAAGTTATTTTCATATGGGTATGAGTCCCTTGTCTTCCATTGCAACTATACCACTGTCCCTTTAAATCGTCCTTTTGTTTGGAACAGTGCCAGATATATCAGGCATTCTACTATCTTTGCTGGCACTTCAGTAGCTGCTCATGGCATATGGGATCAACAAGCACACATAGCAGTTGTCCTTAGTTGTCTGCTTACCAATTTTGGACATGTGCTGATACCACATGTTGTTCGTGACGTGTGCTGAATCTGTGAGATATGTGTCAATCCCATTATTATCTCCATATGTGCTATGTTTAACCCTATTCCCATTACCTCTTGGGTTACTTGTACCATCTGACACCCTACCTGTTGCAGCTGTGGGAGGGCGTACATTAATTTTAGGTGCAGCCATAATTCGAGAAGCATAGTGTGTCTGCCAGACAGAGGCAGCAAGTAGACCAGTGATGACCAACACTACTACAATCTTTATTACAATAGCTAATATCACCCGCATTTTGCTCTTACCTTTGCTGCGGTCCTCCAGCTTATTCTTTGTGATGTTAAAGATGCCCGCCTAACAATTTCATAAAATATGTGTTAATTTGTTAGTTTTCTTTAATCAAGCTCTCCCTATCAGGTAGTCATTTAATGCCCAGGCGAAAAGCTGTTCCCACGCTAATCTCAGTGACCTATCTCTCAGAGCTGGTAAGTGCTTGTGGAGATGTGGGAATGATTGTTGTATGGCCAAAATGAACTTGTTGTAATACACACGTACCCTTCTCCTTTTTAGATATTTTGGTCTCTTTATATGGTATACAAATTGGTGTGACAGTGCTTCAGGGGTGTTGTCTTGTCATCTGTGTGTAGCATTTACCCCTGAGCAAAATGCGACGTTGGTAACTTCACTTTTCTTTACAATACATTAATATGCGGTACCTGCATGTGCAAGACAAAAAGAGAAAGAGAACATGCATGTTTCTACATGTGTGGTGCAGTATTCCTTTTTGTTAAACAATGTCCTTTATTTGGGTAGTGGCTGGGGTGGGTTGGCCAGGGCAGGGTTTTGTTTGATCTGGGATCTCGTGACCATGGGGTGGGCTGTGGGCGATTGTCCAAAGTTTTTGGGTGTGTCTGTGGTCAGGGAGGGGTCAAGGGCAGTGTCGCAATTGTCTTTTGTTGCAGTTGCTGCTTCTTTGTCTTTCGTTGGTGTTGCTGCTGCGTTGGCCCTGTCGTCAACGCAAGGGCGGGTCTGATCTTTGTAGGGCTTGACGTCGTGTAGATGGTTCCACACTTTTTTGTCGCGCAACTTGACAGCTCTAGGAGCTACTGTTTCCACCTGGTGGGGCCCAGTAAAACGGGGGCTATTACACCGGCGATTGAAGTTGCGGAGGAGAACGTGGTCCCCTTCCGCAACAGTCCAGTGTGCTGGTGGTCCTTGTTCCTTGTTTGTTTCTTCTTGCTGAGTGTTTTTCGACCCGTCCCGCGTGCGCTCAAGCTGTTGAGAGATAAAGGCGACACTAGTAATCAAGGAAGACAAATAATTGTACATTTCATCAGCAAAAACATTTGCAGAGCTTTCATAATCTGTCATGGCCCTTGATGGTGGCGTTACTGGAAGGTGCATCTGACGTCCAGTCACCACCTCGTGGGGTGTGAGGTGGTGATCTGACCCTGGCCTATTTCTTAATTCAAACAGGGCCAAGGGGAGGCAGTACAACCAACTTTTCTTAGTTGTCTGCTGAATTTTAGCAATTTCTTCTTTCAGGAGGCTGTTCAGTTGTTCACAAACACTGTTAGCCTGTGGGTGATATGCTCATGCAAACTTGTGTTTGATGCCAAGCAGTGCAGTTATGTGTTCGAACATTTCATTTGCAAAGTGCGGGCCATTGTCTGACCGCAGCACTTGGCAAACCCCCCACCTTGGGAAGACCTCTCTCACCAGGAATTTGGCTGCTCTGAAGGTGTCTGCATGAGAGCAGGGCCCAGCCTCAACCCATCTTGAAAATGGACATACTACTACAATCATGTATCTGTTCCCTTGACATACATTGATCATGTCAACGTAGGCAATGTGTAGGTGTAGGAAGGGTCCTTCTGGCTGGAGTATAGTACCTTTATCACTTGCAGCGTGTGACGGGCTGTGAACTGTTGACAGGTTAGGCATCTGCTGATAAAGTTTGCAACATGTGAATTTAACTCGGGACAGAACCAGGCCTCCTTTATTCGTGCTGCAATCACTTCCTTTCCTGTATGTGTGGGATGGTGTAGCTGAGCCAGGGCTGTTTTCAATAGTGCTAGGGGCATCACCACTTTGCCCCTATTGTTCTGACGCCATAATGTGTCAGTGGGGGACATTGTGCATCCTCTTTTCAACCATAGCTCCTTTTCTGCCATAGGTGCTGCTGCCTGTAATTCCATAATTTGTGTGTCAGGGATGTGTGTGTACCCATCCTTCATCAGCATTTGTCTTGCTCCCACCCTCCCCTTATATTTTCCTTTTTCTGGGGGGGTCCAAACTTCTCCAAAGTATGCAGCATGTTTGGCATGTGCGTCTGCTGTTTCGTTACAATTTGATATAGGGTCATCCCCGTTGGTGTGGGCCTGACACTTTACCAGGGCTGTTTCTCTTGGGTCATCAATTACTTCAATTAGTTCTGCAAGTAGTAGGGCATGTTGTACTGGGGTACCATCTGCTCTTCTGAACCCTCTCCTTTGCCACTTTATTAATCCTGAGTGTACTGTTGACGTGACATATGCACTGTCAGAATATATCGTTACTATTTTATCATAGCTCTCTTTTAGTGCCAAAATTAGGGCCACTAGTTCTGCTGCTTGGGCCGAGTAATGTTGTGGTAGTTGAACACACCTTACTGGTACATACATCCAGTCCTCTGTCAACTTAACCACTGCTGCTCCTGTCCTTCTAACCCCATCACTTTGGTCAATTGTTGAGGACCCATCAATGTACATTATTTCTCCCCCCTCTAGGGCATTTTCCTCAACTTTTCTTGCGCTCGAGTAAATTTCAATGGCATGTGTGCAATCATGAGCGTAGTCACCATCTTCAACTATCTCAGCTATAAATCTTGCGGGGTTTACATTGCTGCACCATACAATTGTTAATTCTGGTCTGGATAGAATTATTTCATAGCCTGATGCTCTCTGTGTGGTCAACGTTGATTTGGGCTTGTTCAATATTGCAAAGAGGGCGTGTTCCACGAACAGTATAGTGGGGCACCCCATTGTTATTGATGATGATTTCTCCACCGCAAAGGCTGCGGCGGCGAGGCTCTGTTTGCAAGGGAAGTGACCTAACATTACAGGGTCCAAGTGTCTGCTGTAAAAAGCTACATGCTTGTTTTTTGTGTCAGTACTGCCTTCATTACTGCTGAGTCGCAATGTGAGAAGATGAAAGATTGGTGTTCATAGTTTGGAGTGGCCTGCACAGGTGCTGTTGAGATGGCATGTTTTAATTCGTCAAATTCCTCTTTCATTTCTCTTGTCCATCCCAACTTTTTGTCCCCCTTCTGTGCTTCTCTGAGGGCCTCAAACAGGGGTCCTATGTATGAGCTGTATTCAAAAACCCATACCCTGCAGTAGTTGCATAGGCCCAGAAACTGCTGTAGTTCTCTCACTGTCTGTGGTTGTGGTGTGTTTGTTATGGCTTGTGCCCTTTGTGGTGCAATGTTCCTTCCATTCTGTGAAATGAGCTGACCAATGTAGAGCACCTGTTCTTGGCAGTACTGTAACTTTTCCTTGTCTACCTTGTACCCCTTTTCAGCTAACACTGTCAGCATCTTTACTGAGTCCTTCCTACACCTTTCTTCTGTGGTGCTGCAGATGATGATATCATCCACATATTGCAGCACTGTGCTCTCCATCTCAATGTTTCCCAAATCCATTTGTATCATTCTGTTATAGATGGATGGTGACTCACAGTACCCTTGGGGCAATCCTGTGTGTTTCCATTTTGTGTTGCTGTATGTGAAGCTTGTCAGGTCTTGTGAGTCAGGGTGCAGAGGTATCGAGAAAAATGTATTTTTGAGGTCAATCACGGTGAACCGTGATTCCTCTGCTGGTATTCCACATAGTATGGTGGCTGGGTTAGCTCCTATGGGGTACTCTGCCTCTACAATGTAATTTAAGGGTCTAAGGTCCTGGATGAAATGCCAAGACCCTCCTTTCGCTCTGCGCACTGGGTACACAGCAGTGTTGCATGGTGATTCTGATGGTACTAATATGCCATTGTTTATTAGGGCTGTTATCGTTTCATGTATGCCCTCATCTGCCTCTTTCGAGAGTGGGTATTGCTTCACTCTAGGTAACATTGCTCCCTTTTTCAATTTTATTTTTACTCCTCCAATGCTCTTGATGCAGCCAACGTCATATGGACTGGTGGTCCACAGAGATGCTGGTACTGCTGCCATGTCCTCATCGTAAAATGGTACTGGTGTAGCGGCAGGTGCCTATGGTGCCATGGCCATTTTCTGTGCCACTTGCTTGTATGTTACCTTCAACCAAATGTTAATGCTCATCCCAAACACCATCTCTCCCTCTCCATTATCGTCTGTGAAGAACTCCTCATCAGATACCTGTGTAAGCATGCACCCCTCTGCCAGTGCTATTACAGCTCTCCAGGCCCTCCCCTCCCTGTTCTGGGCATGTACTGCGATGTAGTCTGCAGTTGCCATAATGCTCTCGATGCTAACTGAAATCATTTTCCCTTCCTTTTCACTTGCTGGTGTTTCAGGTCTGAATAGGTAAGCTGCTGGCCGCCTCCAAATTTTGCCCTCAACTCCAGGCAACCATGCTATTGCCATGGCTGTCCCATATTTCAAGAGGTTTCTGTCCACTGGCTCAGCCCGGGCCACTGTTTGGCCACAGTAAGCCTGCAATATTTGTGGTGCTGTGAGCATGTTAATGCCTGGTGTTGAGCAAATTATGCATTTCTCCGTGAAGGAGATGGTCATATTTAACCTGCTCATTATATCTCTTCCAAGTATGTTTACTGGTGACTGCTTCGAGTACAGAAGTGGAAGAGACATGTCGTGATCTCCTATAGATAAGGAGATGTTATCAGTAAAGGGAACAACCCTCGAGCCCCAGAAAATCCTGTGCATTACTTTGCCTCTCAATTTAAACTTCCCCTCCCTTATGCAAGACCTACTGGCCCCGGTGTCAACTAGGAAGGAGACATTTTTATCACCTATCGCCACCTGTATATGTGGTTCCTCCGCAATGTTAGGTGTTACAGATAGGATGGGACACATCAAAGACATCTGTGGGCTGTCCTATTGTGGGTATAGTGACTGACCGCTTCCTGTGTAAGGGTTGTGACCCAATATTGTCACCTTTCCCAGCTGTGTCTGTTGTAGGGGTGTACCAGTTGTTGATACTGCATTGCCCTGTATCTGTGTGAGCTGGTGTACCGTTTGCACTTGATGCTGTTGTGTTGCTATCGCTTGTTGCTGTGGTGGTGTGTATGTTTGTATCTGTTGCTGTGGTGGTGTGTATGTTTGTACCTGTGTCTGTGGCTGTGGTTGTTGCAGTGGCGCTTGTTGTTGTGGTAGGCATTGTTGTATTCCTTGTTGTTGTTGGTAAACGTGTTAATCCCCCACATGCTCTTGTTGCCCTTGTTCCCCCATGCTGCTTGGGTAGGCCTCATCCTGCAAGTGCGTGACATGTGTCCCACCATCCCACAAGTCCAACATATTGGTGGTTCTCTGGTCTGCCATTGTAAACCCCCAGCATTGTCTTGCTGTCCATTTGGGTAATAGCCCCTAAACCCTCCCCCTTGTTGTTGTGCATGTTGGCCATAGCCTCTCCCTCTCATCATTCCGACCCTCCCCCTGTAGTTGTTAGAGTATCCATTTCCCATTTGCATATATCCTCCTCCTGCGTATGCCGTGTATGGTGGGGGTGGGGGAATCTGCTGTGTTATAATTTGTGCTGGCTGCTGTAGTTGTGCTACCTGCTGTTGTGTTGTGTCTTGTGCAACCTCTACCTGCGTGGGGGCGGGTGTTGTTATTATTGCTCCTTCTATTGCATATTTAGATAGCTTCTTCTGTACCAGTTTTGCCTCCTCTGACTTCCTATCTTCCTCCTTTTATTTCATCTTTTCCTGCCTCAACCTGCAGTGGTGTACTATAGTTAGTTGTATTTCCGGCCATGCCTTAACTTCCATCCCCACTATTTTCTTCAGCTGTCTTTGTACTTGCTCCGGGAGTCCTTGTATTAATATATGGTAGAAAATTGCTAGCGTTTTATCCCACCGCTCCCACGTTTCCAGGCGCCACTTCTCCTGAATCTCCTGGATGTAATCAACAGGATCTTCATTGTCATGCATCTTGCGTGACGTTATTGCTCCTATGTCTGACTGAACCCTTAAAGCCTGCCACCGCGCATGTCTGCAGTTGGAAAATGGCGCTCCATCATGTGACGTGTCTGTTATTGTGACCCCTGGGAAGTCCGCCTTTTTCTATATGTCATCTGCGGCATCCCCCAATATTGATATTAAGAGCCCCTTCACGTCCCCCACCGCTAGTCTTTGCCCCGCAGTGTGTTTTTTCCATCTCATATATCCACTTCCCTGCTCCTCCACTTAGTGATGGGAGTCTGCATTTTATGTTCTCTTTATCGGCATGCTTCCAGGGGACATATTGTGGCCTGGCCCCTCCCCTTTCCAGAAGTGGCATTAAATTGTACCCCCTCATTTCCCCCAGTGCCCGTGGGGTTATGCCAGTGTATTCATCCTCTTCCTCTGTATCGGGTAATTCTGTAATCATATCAATATTACTGTTGTTTGTTCTATCGTCCTCTTCACCCTTCCTCCCTCTCCTGTTACTCTCTTGTCTCACCGTGGGCGTGCTCGCCCGTTCTTCCTGCCTGCGTCCTGGGAGGTCCCTAAGTCTGCCGACATATGGGGTGTGTGCAGGGGTGGGTGTCAATGGGCGTGGTGTTTGTGGGCGTGGTGTTTGTACTGGTGTCCGTGTTAATGGTTTGGGCGTTCTCGTTGCTACCTTTCTTAGCTGTACTTCACCTGTGTTCTCTTCTTCCCTTCTGCCGCATGGCTATGGTGACTCGCAGTTAGTGCTTGTAATGTACAGTTTCTCTAAACTCTCCCTATTGCCATCTCTTCCACTTTTTCCCGAACATTCTTCCTCCTCGCTGCAAAATCCATCAAGAAAGGACAATCCCCAGTCTGTGCGCTTTCCCCCCACTGTTACCGTCCTTAAATCTATTAAGTCCGCTTCCTTGTGCTCTTCGCTTTTAACAGCTGCCCCCTGTGTTGACGTTGTAGCCACCTCCGAGCCCTGGCGTGTGTAAGTTTTTACTCCATGCTCCACTCTCCTGTCTCCTTTTTCCTCTTCCTCCTTTCCTATTATTTCACCAACAATTTCCGCTCTCTTCCTGTGTAATTCTTCCATTACCTCTGCGCTTACCTTCGCTAATATCCTCTCTTCTTCTTCCCTTCTCCCCCATTTTGCCCCTTCCTTTTTTAATATGCTCTCTATTACTTTACCTTCTTCATACTTCCGGACGCTTTCAGATAGTATCTTCTTTTTACACAGTTCCATTTCCCTATCCTTCTCCTCCTCCTTCCTTTTAATTTCCCGTTGCTCCGTGCATGACACCCTCTCTGCTATTGCCCTCAACCGCTTCGCCTCCTTTTTTCTTTCTTCTGTTCGCTCCTTTATCCTCTCCTGCTCGTCCCTATTCTCCTTCCTTTCTTTCTTCCTTCCTCGTGTTTCTTGCTCAAGCTGTCTGATCAGTGCGCATTGTACTTCTCTTAATTCTGCCAGCCTTTCCTCCAACCTTTCTTCCTCTACCTGTGACAGTTGGCCTTCTCTTGTCTTACTCACCTCGGTCCCTGTCTGTGCATTGTCCATTTCTTCCTGGTTCACTCTCCTCACTGCGTCCTTTTCTTCCCCTGTTAGTGTCCCTCAGAGCTTTGGGAGCACCTGTGCTGCTATCCATTCATCTGGTCCTATGTTTGCGATGTGTTCCCCACTTTTCTTCCCTCCCCCCGTGCCTGCCTGTGTTGTGTTTAAGTCTATCGTGCCCGTTGCCGCCACCCCCCTCTGCTAGCTATCTGTAGGGGCGTATGGTGGAGTGCTGTACGCGGGGTTTGAGTACCCCTCAGCAGCTGTTAATTGTTGTCTGGCGGCTTCTCTTAATTCTGTTACTGGGTACAACCCTCCTTCTTCCTTCTTTACTACCTTCGCCACAGGCATATCGTCTGTCCCTTCCTTTTCCATCTTTGCTTCTAACACTGCAACCGATCGTTCTCTCTCCTTCCTGCCCTCTTCTGTGCATAGTGTATTGCTGCTCACATTGCCCACGCCCCCTCTGTTCTCCTTCTCCTCTTTACCCTCCTTCGTTTCTTTGCTCCCCTTCTCCGCTGTTGCCCCTTCCATAGTAAACATTCCCATTGCCCCTGGCCTGGCTCCTGGAACATCTTCCATAAGTTAAACGCCTCTATATGGTGAGCTAATTTCTTTCCTTTGTACGTGTTGTGTATGTATGTCAATAGCGAGTGTTGGGTGCATGAGTGAAAGCTGCCGTTAGGCGGCCACAATGTTAGTATTTTGTTATCTGTTCCTTGTGTCTAGTCAATGCTGTACTTTATAATTTTCTCCTTTTGTGGTGATAGTGACGTGCAAATGTGCTGGAGGGGTGTAGTTAAAGCACTTCCCCTCAATCCACACCCCAACCCGTAGTATGCAGCCATGTGTAACGCTCACCTGATTCCCGCAGAGGCGCCGGTCTTGACTGGGCGAATACCGTATCTTCAAAGGTGATGTGTAACACACGGTTGGCTCTTTGGGCTGGACCTCTGTGCACTGTATGTCTGACTCGAAGAGTAAGATGTCTGCGGATAGAAAATATGGGATTAATGAACTGGGGTTATTGGGTGTCTCTCTCTTCTTCCCTTTCTCTTCTCCTGTAGAACCCCAAAGGTTAACGCTCTCACCTTAGGTAAGTGAACGCCGAGCTCTCCATCTGCCTCGTGGCAGGGTGCCGTAACCAGTTTCTTCACTGGATAAGGGTGCAGGCCTCTTGACCTCAGAGGACTGCTGTCCGTCGTTTACTGCACGAACGGTAAGTTCCGAGTATTTCAAATGTCTTTAAAAGTCTTTTGTAATGATGTCTCTTGTTTTGCAGGGTTCCGGCGATGGCGGATGACGGGCTGAAGTGAGTTGAGGATGGAACCCGTGTGAGGAATAGAAGCGCCTGGAAGCACGTAAGTAAGCGCTTGTTGCCTGCTTCACGATGCGCACTAACTGTCCTTTTATCTTGCAGGTACAAGTTCGGAGCTGCTGAAGGGTGCCGGAATACCCACTGGGTTCGGCGTGGGAAGGAGTAATGGCACGTGAGTAATAAAGTTACCCAATGTCTTTAAACGCACCTTCTTTTGTCTTTCAGATGCGGGATGCAGCGCCGAAGGCCTCCGGAGCGTGCGAAGAGTTGGTAAGCTTTTGTCTTTCAGATGCCGGAATGCAGTGCAAAGACCTCCGGAGCACGCGAAGAGTAGGTAAGCCTTTGTCTTTCAGATGCCGGAATGCAGCGCGAGGTGTTGGTGACAGCCGATGGACCAGGTAAGAGAAGCGCTGTCACTGAAGACCGTATTGCTAACCTGTTCTTTCTTGTCTTTATAGGTGTTGCTGAAGACTGGATTCAGGATGGTAAGCCTTTTTCCCTTAGGCCCAGGATCAGATGCAGAAGACACGATGAGCGTTCTGCTGCAGAGGATGCAGAATAACGCAAAGCAAGATTCATCCATCGGGTGTGGTTTAAATAGCCTCCTATAGTGCTTAGGTGTCTCCTTCCACAGCCTCGCCTAGGTAAGAAAAGAGTTCCTGCTTTCCAGAAGAGTTCCAGTGTTCTGAACCTAGGGAGTGGCTCCTGCCCCACCCAACAGGAAAAGTAGTCCCAAACAGAAGAGGATTAGAGGCTCAACTGGCAGGTAAGTAAGCAGCATGGTCTGCTGCAGGTAAGTCCACCCAAGCATTATGAGCCCGGCGCTTCCAGCGCTGGGACTGGGCATATTTATGAGCCTGGTGCCACTGGCGCCAGGACAGGGTCCAAAAGGTCCCAATTGGGACTGGTTGGCACTCGGAACCTGGGTTATGGGTCTGCTTCCAAGGGAGTTGGGTAAGTCCTGACCTTTTGGAAGCAGAGATCATGACAGCATGTTACAGTTTTTCCTTTTACCAATATCAACCTTCTTTACCTGGCCCCATAGACTGGGGACTTCCGACTGTCCGCTGAAAAAATAATACAATTGGAAATATACAGTTCCTTCTCCTTTATTATTTGTCCCTCTTGATGTCACTATTATGGCCCCCTGAGGCCGTGGCGCATAAAGCCCCCTGCGGCTGCGTGCCGTGTGGCGTGCTTTTCCAGCTGCCCCACCTTCCTTTCTTCTTCAGCCCTCTTCCTCCCCCTTTTCCAGCCCCCTTGTTGAGTTGACCAGCGTTCTCCGTGCGTGGCCACCTCTCCCTTTTTGCCCCTACCTTATCGAGTGCTGCCGGCGTTCTCCGTGCGGCCTTCTCTCCCCTTTTGTCCTGCCCTTTCCCACTTCCTGTCCCCAGGCCTCCCGTCAATCAACACGAGATGGTCGCAGTGTCCTATACAAGCCCTACTGGTAACATCACCAACTTCTGCAAACTAGGTAAGAAAACGTTATAAAATCAAAGGAGTGCGCGCGATATGTTCTAACCCTCTTCCCCCTCGTAAATCCCACAGCGGTCTTCCCACAAAAAGTGGAGGATACATCAATCAATTAACTTATTACAATCGGACTGCGCATGCTGCGTCGCCTCTCGTGTGATACGCCCCGTCTCTCTTGGGGAGCTTAACCAGCCAATCGTCTTCCGCACTTGGGACTAAGACTAGCTACCTCCTGCGGGAAAACGTCATCTACCTAACAACACTCAATCAGTAGAGATCCTCGTCTATTCATTGATCAAAAACGCCAATTCATAGGAAAGCCACACACACCCCTTACAGGTGCCCGCGATCTGGACAAATCAATGCCTTCGAACAACCACACCTGGTAGCTGCACTCCACCCAATTTACCTTGTGACGCGGTAGAAGACGGCCCTCGTGCCTGTCCCGCTACCGCTCACTCGTCTATCAACACTTATTAATCAAATCTTTTTCAACACACTGTAAAACACCTCCCGCCACCCTTACTACAATTCTTCCCTCCTCCCACACAACATTACATTGCTTGTTGGGTGTGTCATACTCACCAAGTCCTCATGAGCCGGGGCCGCTCGACTGCGTGCACCCCTCCAAAGCAGCTTGCCGCCTCCCCTTGTCTGGACCACGTCTGGACACTCCCCAACCGCGGGCGGGATACTTCTCAAGTCGGCTCCCAAAGGCCAATATCCGGATTACGCTGTCCGGTCTTCTCGCAGTTCCAGGATGGTCCTGTAGTCGTCAAAAGGGGGCAACATCAGAGGGGGCCGCACTGCCGGGTTGCTTCGTTGCAAGAGGCCTTGTAATGGTGTTCTCGGAGTAAGTGGACCTCAAACAGATCTCAGCAGTGCCTCCAACTTGTCGGGGTGATTTCCCGGGGGCCGGCAGAGCCGTCCGTGGACCTCCGGGGTAGGGGAGGCCCCAACTCCTCCCGCATCCCAAAAGGAGTATGAGACACACACAAGGAGCAAGGTAATTAATGCTGTTTATTATAGTAACGGCAGGGATAGTTCTCAGCTCGTATGCATCCGGCGAGAATCTCTCGTCATTATTTTTACAGCAGTATGACACGCTACTTGCGTCACCTGGGAAAATCATCACAAAACCTATCGCCACTTCGGATTGGTTCCCCGAGTGGTAGGGTTAGTATGGTTATCCTATGTGAAGAAATGTTAGTGGATAAGGATGGGTCAGGTGGTACACTTGGGTTGTCCCTAACAGTTGCTACATTGGAATCGTTACAAGAGGACCCTTGGTGATTGGCTAACAGTAATAGCGTCAGTGATGAGCACCCTGTATTTTGATTGGTTCCCCCGTGAGCCCCCAAGCCTGGGACCATCACCGTTCCCAGCTCGCGGTGAACCTGACATTAGCAACAATGTGCAACTATGTGTTTGTGGCGGACAATGAACAGGTCTGCTTACGGGCTGGTGAGCAGGTCTTTCCCGTTGCAAACTGTGTCCCAGACGTGGGACCCTGGCGGTCTTCTGTCTCGTGAGCTTCGCATCTTGTCAGTTCGGCTTGGTCACGTGTGGGGAGACCGTAGCTGGAGCAGAATTGTGAGCATTAGATTTGTGTTTTTGCGGCTCTGATGGCTTGGCACCGGCAGGTATAACCTTGGCGCTGGGAGCACGGCATGTGGGTTGCAACAATGTGGCCTTGGCTGTTAGCTCTCGTTGGGGGCTCGTTCTGCATGGTCAGCTTTTTGCCTTTTTTCGTTCTGGGAGGATTTTCGTTTGCAGGGCTCCTGCCTAGGGTCTCTTGCTTGCGGCCTACTTGGGCCTAGTTTCTGGGTGGCGGTACATAATCCATAGTATGGAGGTCGCGGGGCGACAGAGTGTCACAGGCAGAATTAGGTATACCTGGTGCCATCTTCATAGGGATAGGTAGCGAAAAAGCATATACACAAGCTCTTCAGGCGTCTTTCGTTTCTGCGGTGCTGTAGAAGGCCTATGTAAAAAATAACAACGATGCATGTCAGTGGGTGTTTCAGTCACCTACATCATAGCACTGAGTATGTTCTTCGTGTGGGTTGGTGTGTGAGTGACCACTGTGCATGGTGGCACATGTGTTCCTGTCTGTTGGCTATGTCGTCATGGCATCTCTAATGATGTGAATCCTTGTGGCTGTTGTTCTAGTCGAGTTTGTCCATGTTGCAGGCATCGGCTTGAGCATGGCGTGCTAGTGGGCATACTCCTCGTATGTGTATGCTTTTGAAACAGGATACTTTGTTTTTTATTGTGTCATCTGGTAAGTAAGCGAACTCCTCTCTTGGGGGGTGCCTGGGTCGTGGTCCCGTAGGCCATGGTCTGGATGAGATTGGGGGAGGGTGTTATCCCATTCTCCCAATTCAGCTTGTTAAAATATTTTAGTTTGGCCCTTGCACTACCCCCTTGGCTGAAATTCCCAAAAGTCCTTTCTGCTATCTTGGGATCAGACAGATGTGCAATAGTGTTAAAGAACTCCAGCCTTTTTACTGGAAATGCTGCTGGTAATATTGCTTAGTCAGGAACAGCCCGCACGCGTGAAGCACGTATACCTGTTCTGTTTGTTTTTCTCTCCTGCTTTATCTATGTTATCAGTAGTAGTATGTATTAATTGCTGGGGTGTGTGCACCAAACATGCGTTTGTCACAGAGCCCCGCTCCCTTCATGGATCCTACTCAGGGCCTGGTATTGCTTTCTGCTTTTCCCGTGTAAATAAAACATCCTTTCTGGGGATGTTTTTCTCTGGGTTTCTTCATAGTCTAATGTATCTCACAGTAGGACAGTATTGGGTGGCCTCCCTCCACTGTCATAAGATATAGACCCTTCTGTGTGACACTACAGCTCATGTGAGGAAAGGGAACTTGTGTGACTTGTTTGTTAAAATAGTTTAATTCAGCCCTTGCGCCAACCCACGTTGCTGGAATTCTCAAAAATCCTTTGTGCTATCTTTGGGATCAGGAACATGTGTAATGGTGTTAAAGCACTCCAGCGTTTTCACTAGAAATGCTGCGCTAAACTCGCATTCTCAGGAACAGCCTCATGTGTGCTTGTTGTTCATGTTTTTCTCTTGTTTTTACTTCAACTCTCATAAGATATACACCGGTCTGTGTGACGCTAAAGCCCATTTAAGGACACAGAGCTTGTGTGGCATTCTGAGGTGCCATAGGGTATTCTGGAGGAGCTTTGGGGGATTCTTCACCTCATCACTTAGCTGGGGGCTTCCCGTAGTCTCAAGAGTTCCTCAGCCCCCTTCCATGTGCATTCCGAAGGTGACTCCAACAATGCATTGTACAACTAAAGAGAGCAGGTCTTTGATGGCTTGGCATCTTGTGAGCGTGGAGTAACCCATTTTTTTTTTATTCACATAAAATGATGCAGATAATTCTGATGCTAAAGGGAGGTCTGCTTATCAGCACCCCTCTTTCATAAATGCTACATGCCAAATGTATAGTCTCAACATGTGCCCCAGCTGTGACAGCCTACAGGTGGGCTCAGCCCTATGCCCTGTAGTTGCACATGCATGGGTTCAAATGTCACATGTGCATCCCTGACAGCTGCTGGGATACAAAGTGCCTGCAGGTAGAGTTGGTTTCTTAATCCGCTGCACCTGTGATCTAAATTATAATGATTGCATGCCTTAGTCAGTCTGGTGGCACATACATCTTTAAATATAAACCATGCATAGTTGTGGCATGGTGAATGATCCACACATTCAATTATACTACCACAACAATTTGATATCACACAGTGTTAGCTTTGTGGGCAGGGCCAGCTATGACAGCACTGATGTGGATTGCTGTCCAGTCTGAGTGTCTCCACTATAGCCATGCTTAACAATAGCCAGGATGCTACCCCTTTGATTCTCCTGCAGGAAAGGTAACACCTTCCCCCAAGGCACCTTCTCCAGGGAATCTTCCTCCAGTACAACATCCCCCAGGTCACCTTCCCTTAGGAGGTCTCCTGTTAACCACGGTGCTGCCCATCATACACAGGGTGTTGACCTGCCTTCCCATGCAACGAGGCATGGGAAGGGGGCATAGATAGAGTAGCCAGAATCCAAAGGTAGGCCTGGAGAAGGGTACCACCATCCTAGTTTCTGTTAGGACTCACTTAATTTATCCTGTCCCCTCCATTTCCTGCAGGCAATCCACTCTGGGTGTGATGTCATAAGTTCCAAGGGCACTTGTTAGACCCACCTGAATTGGACAGAGATGCACCCCCTAATTCTTTGATTCATCTTTGGACTTCTACAGGGAGAAGGATTCACTGGACCCCTGTTGCACATAATGGCTACTTCAAAGGCCTCTGCCATATAAGACAGAGGCATCCAAGGCAGAGGAGAGCTCTTTCCCCTAACCATCCCCTGGGGACATTGGGGGTAAATGCTGTGCACTTAGGCCTCAACTTCCGGCTGCACTGGGACCTGGTCACTGGAGGTAAAGGATCCCCTTTTGGTGCCAGCCTAGCACCCTGGAGTGGGAGTGCAGAACAAAGGGAACTCCATTTTCTCCTGGAATACCTGGGTTAGTACTCCCAGTAACCACAGAAACATGGACATGGCCCTTTGCTCTCCATGCAGCTCTGAACCGCCTCTGCATTCAACCCTGTCCAAGCTGCTGCAAGGGAACCACCGGAGTCAACCTCTCCATCTGAGACCAACTGAGTCTTCTAGTGTCCCCAATTCAACAGCTTTGCCTCATCCCCAGCTTCTTCGAGCTTCTGCCAAATTCCCCTGCCGAACAGTGAGGGCTAGTCTCTTCTTCTCTGCATCCCAGGCTATGGAATATTCCAGCGCTGACCTGACATCACCTTACATTCCCAGCATATTGTACCTGCAAACCATCACTGCGGTTTAGGATGATTTTACCTAAAAAAAATGGTTGCAATGACCAAAAGTTCTAAAAATGCTAAAGGTTCGAACCTTTGGTGGTAGCATCGCCCCGCTCACTATACTTTATTGTATAGTGAGCGGGGGCTGAGGGGGACACCCCCGGAGCCTTCCGTTTAAAAAAAAAGAAAAGAAAAGGACCCTGCAGCGCCAGTTCCAGATCACGGAAGTGAAAGGGAACTGGCGCTGCAGGAACCCAGCGTGAAGATGAAGGTAAGTGGGGTTTGTTTATGTTGGGAGTGTGGGTGGGGGTGTGCTGGGGGTGTGCTGAGGGTGCGGGTGGGGGGGTGTTATGGGTGTGTTGTGTGTGTGGGTGTGAGTATGTATGTGTGTTCGCATGAGAAAGGTGCAAACTTTTGGTAGTTTGCATCTTTCTCATGCGAACGTTTTGCCCGCGGTAGTTTCAGCCGTGGGCAAATCACTTAGATTCATCACAGCTGCTAAACAGCACTGCTTTATTGGACACAGTGCTTCTGCTCCTCAACTTGACACCAGCCTTGCACCAAAAGCACTCGGGCTGTAGGTCTGATGCCTAGAAATCTATCTCAATGCTGTCGGGCCCCAAAGACAAGAATATAAGGTACTGTAGAGTGTCCCTGTCACCTAGTCCACTTTCAGGACCATAGATGTCTTGTAATTACCCTCCTCTGCCTTATTCTTAAAGACATATCCTTTGAATAGTGCTATTGCCTGGGCGCCCCTGCTCATTCACCTGCATTCTCTGTGTTCTATCACAGGGACAGGTTTTCTTAGTGGTTCTTGATTATTTGGTTGCATATCACTGCTTGATTAAAAGTCTATTATGGGTCTCATTATAACTATTCCAGTCCGGTAACAACGGTGCCGGTAAGCCTACCGGCACCGTTGTTACCGGACCGGCACAGTACGATTCTGCGGGTTGGTGCCATCCCTCCCTCCAGGGTCAGACGTGGCGGGCGTAACTTCCGTGGTCCCCATTCCCATTGAGTCCTATGGGACTGAGGATTTACAATTACCGGTGCCTGTCTTCCCGGAACGCCAGAGTTGTAATGCCCCAATGTTACCGGCAAGCCAGGTGCCAGTAAATCTTGCAAGTCCAGCGGCAACCCAACGGTAACACTGGCAGGGTTTCCGCCGGACTAGTAATGAGGCACTATATCTTTGTATAGAACCTTCATTGGACCTTCTTCAATTTTGAACTAATGCACTTATGTTGTTTGGCTTGCTACTGTTATCAGATCACACGCCTCTTGAAGAGTATAGCCTGCCCTCGGCCTGCGCTATGTGGAAACAAAATAAGAAACATGTAGACTACCTTGATTTGAAGTGAAGAGGCACCAGAATAATGCATTGCTTCATTCATTCATGTTTTTGGTCAACTACCAGGAAAGGGGTGCACATGGGGGATGCCCCTGCTCCCCTGAGAGACAGCACTTGACAAATGGCACAGAGATTGCTAAACACCAGGAACATTTTGGAACTGATCATTAAACCCACAACCAGAAATACTCAAAACCATAGTAAAGTAAAATCGTCTGCAGTTTTTCATAAATTCTGCTTTGACACACTGGAATAATGCATTGAAAGCCAAAGAAAACCAGCACCGGTTTCTATTTCACTAAGAAAACCACACCTGCATTTGTTTCCCACCGCATTGCCACTCTCCGCCCCAACTTTCAGTGCTATGCGGATGACACTCAGCTCATTTTCATACTACCTTCAGCCTCCGCTTCTCCTTCCCTTATCACCGACTGTCTGTCTGCTATCCAGGAGTGGTGTGCACCAATGACCTCTGCCTTAATGCCAGTAAGACTGAGATTCTCCTTATCGGCACACCCACTCCCTGCTTTCCTGTCACACTCTGGCCGGCCTCCCTTGGCCTTCCTCCTGCTCCCACCTGTGAGGCTAAAAATCTTGGGGTCATCTTTGGCTCCACACTCTCCTTCTCTCGTCACATCTCTGACATCTCTTAGAAGGCACACTACCAACTCCACCTCCTCGGAGGTATTCTTCCTTTCCTCTCCTTCCCCCAGAAGCTCACTGTCTCCAGAGCTCTGGTTCTCTTTAGACTGGAGTATTGCAATAGCCTCTTTCTAAATCTGCCTGCTTCTACTCTCCGCCCTCTGCAACTCATCCAAAACAGGACTGCAAGACTTGTCCTTGGCCTCAAGCCCAGGGATCGTATCTCCCCAGGACTGAAATCTCTGCACTGACTCCCAGTGGCTGCGATGATTTAGTTCAAAACCCTTTGCATTGTCCACAAGGCCTTCTGGGGCCTGGGGCATCAATATCTTCAACTCTCTTCCTAAATATCTTCCTTCCCGAGCTGTTCGCTCATCCGCCTCCAACTCCCTCAGGGTCAGTTGCTTCTCCAAACAACGAGTTGGTGGTAGATCTCTTTCTTTGGCTGGGGCCTCCCTGCCTCCCTGAAACTTGAGGAGAACCTTCTCCGGTTCCGGAAGCACCTCAAAACCTTTCTCTTTGCTTCTGCTTTTTCTCCTCCTCTCCCCTGCTGGCCTCCTGGTTGAAACAGCAACTGCACTGGTTACCTGGCCACCCTCTGATCTCGGGCCCAGGTCCCTCCCACACCAGTCGCACACGCCCGCACTACCTGCCCGGCAACCCACGCACTCAGAGACTGTTTCTGTATCCCTACATTCCCACTACCAGCACTTGCCACCCGTCGTCTGCACTTCCTTGCACTTGCCACCTGCTGGCCATTATTTATACTTTTGTTATTATTCTATTCCCATGTATTGCACTGTCCCCTCCCCCCGCACTTTTCCCCTTCCCGCCTCACATGCACTTGCGAGATCTGAATGAAACCTGCCATAGTAGGATCGTTGTCTGTCCTCCCTTTGTTCCCCCTCCCTTGCCTCGTCGTGCCTTGATACACTTGTGTATAGGCGCGTTATAAATGCCATATCATATCATATCATTGGTATGATTCAAAAGCACTGTTGGTTGAACACCCTCAGGGCCCGTAAGCAAGGTCAGTGGAGAGAGTAGTGTAGAAAAAAGTGCTCGGGTGCACTCAGTATGTGTGCAGCCAGGGCGAATTAAGTGGTGTGTAGCTGTGTTTCAGTGCTAGGCATGGTGTGTGGTTCAGATAAGATCAGTAGAATGTGTGCAGCAAGGCCAATTGGACTTGGATAGCTGCATTCTGGTGGCAGTGGAGTTTGTGCCTGAGTTTATGTGTGCAGCTAGGCCAAATTAATTGAGGGGCATAGCTGCATTCTATTGTTTGTTGGTGCAGAGGACAGAGTTAGCATACTGTTGTGTTTGAGTGTATCTGTGGATTTGAGGGGGACCATGTTCCTGATAATCTTCCAATGCCTGTGAGGGATGCTATCTCCCTTTGGGGTTCGAGGCTATTAGCTAAGGTCCTCCCTGTGTCTTGATGGGTCTGCAATTGCTTTTTGGCGTTGTCTGTTAGACGATGACAGCCAGATCTGGCCCAAATCATATAGTTTCAATATAGGTGCTAAAGAGGCTCTCGGTCAGTAGTTCTACTAAATATATTCCAAAATAGGTAGGATTAGCAAAGATATAAGTGCTAGTAGGCCCTCGGTATGTAGTTCTGCTGAAAGATTTCCAGATGTTATATTATGTTGACCCATACCGCGCACCGCTTCCACCCAGGGACAGTCTTCATGCGCTCATGCGGCTCTGCAAGAAAGAGAACAGGGCTGGTTACTGAGGTTAGAGGTATAGGATAGGTCCAGAACATGGATAAATTGGCATCAGTGTGTGTTGGGTTGCAGATGGGCTGTTTGCGTTCACTGGCTAGTTTTATCCATATGGGTGAGGCCCAATGCCTTGGTTGTTTGTTGTATGTGAATGTCTGTTGTGTTGGGTGTGTGTTTGTGTGATTTACATGTAAATTGGTTGGTATTTAAGGTTGTGGTTGTGCACACTTGCTTGTGTATCTGTAGGGGTATGGTCCAGTGCCTGCGATTTTTGTTGTATGCAAGTGTTAGTGATGTTGGGGGTGTGTTTGTGTGAAGTTTGGCTAGCCCATGGGTAAGTATAGTACAAGGGATATGTGTAGGAGGGGAGAAAGAGTGGGGGTTAGTACAGTTGGTACTCTCAACATTTTTCTCTTTTGCTAATCTTCATGATTCTATCTAAGTGTGACATATGGCTAGTCTTCACAATTCTATGTAAATGGATGTTTCGTGAATGAGGGATCCCAGAAACCCATATTTTCTCAATGTGGCATGTTGTTATGTTGAAATTTGGAATACAAATTATTTTGCACTCAAAAGTGTTAAGCGCACAACACCCCATCCTTCCACATGTATAGAAAATATGATCTACCCATCAAGACTGGGAGTGTGTGTTCTCTCTGGGGGTGTATGGCTATTAAGCAAGCCAATGGAAATACATGGCCAATTAAAAAGTGCAATGCCATCAATAAGCAAGTGTGGAATGGACCATCCATGATAAAAAAGGAAACATAGGGAATAGAGGGAGACTCTGGAATCAAAAGCTGCATTGAAATTATAACACCTGTTCCAATTGGATGAGAACTGAGCCTGGAATGTGCCCAAAGTATTGGGCCCCATCCATGAGGAGACTATTCTCGGTCTCTGAGAGGGGGAGAGCTGACTGGGAGTTTCATGAAAACTGATGCGGGTCCACCCGGCTCAGCACCATAAAGAATTATTCCAAAGTGAGCATACACATTCCCCCCAAATATAATTGGATAAATCCTCTAGAATAATTGCATTGCTAAGTCCCTGGAGTGGGAGGGAACTGCGGAGGTGATGCCACTAGTCGGCATTCACTTCCAAAAGAATTCTTTAATAATATACAGGGGAAATGCACTGTGATTTCTCACTGCATTTAAAGCCATTTGAAATTTCCAGGTCAATGAAAACCAATAACATTTTCTGTGCTGTGTGCATAGTGTAGAACTGATAAGGTGTAGTTTTTTGTATATTAAATCCAGTAAACTTTTACCCACAGTGTTTTTACACGTGTAGTCAACCAACTAAGCTATGATTCGAAGGGCCACGTTCCACAGCTTAATGGAGAATTACTTGATAATTTGTGACCTGTGATAGCCATAGATATTTAAAATGGAATGAGGAGGTGAAAGGGAGATTACCCATCCAAATTTAATTCCGATGGAAAATGATACCAATATACATTGCACCGTAGATGAATGACTTTCATCAATGGAACCCGATTCGCAAAGTGAAATGGGAAGGATAATCATCCTTGTTTTAGAAAATCATGCATCCACTTTCCAGAGTTGGATGGGTGACCCAGTATCCTGTGTATTATAAATCGATAACACTGCTTTTCTCACCCAAATCTGCAGAATTAGATTGATTGATTTGTTATTTATTATGCGCCTATACACAAGTGTTTCAAGGTGCAAAAAGGCACGGGAGGGGGGAACAAAGGAAGGACAGGACAAACGATCGTAGTAGACCTAGTGTCATTTAGATTGTGCAAGTGCACAACAAGGAGGGTACAGGGAGATGCGCACACAGAGCAGCAGGGCCCTGAGTTAAGTACAGGCAAAGGCTGGGACTACAGGGGGCAATCCCAGTCTGGTAGTGCAAGGTTAGCCAGGTGGCAGTGCAAGTAGTGCCAGGCGGCAAGTGCAGGGGGAATGGTTAGGGGGGCCTGGTGTCCTGTAGACACAGAGGACACCGAGCAGCCAGTCAGCAGATGGAGCATGAGCAAGGGAAGGTTAGCAGAGGAGAGGGAGTGAGAAAGAAGAGGAGAAAAGGGAGGTCTTGAGGAGCTTCCGGAACTTAAGGAGATCCAGCTCAAGGCAGAGAGAGACAGGGAGGCCACTCCAGAGGGAGGCACCGGCAGAGGAGAGAGATTCACCCCCCATTGTCTGCTTAGAGAAGCGAATGACCCACAGAGAGTTAGAAGTAGATGAGCAAAGGGCTCTAGGAGGAAGGTACTTAGGAAGAGAGAATTGAAGGTAATGAGGGCCAAAGCCCCAGAAACCTTATGGACAATGCAGAGGATCTTAAACTTGATCCTTGCCGCCACCAGGAGCCAGTGGAGGGATTTCAGGGCCAGAGAAATGCACTCCCTCAGCTTGAGGTCAAGGATAGGTCTCACAGCCCTGTTCTGGATGAGTTGAAGAGGGTGAAGAGTAGAGATAGGCAGATTTAGAAATAGGCTGTTGCAGTAGTCCAGCCTAGAGAGAACCAGAGCTCTGGAGACAGTGAGCTTCTGGGGGAAGGTGAGAACACAGAGAATCCCTCTGAGGAGGTACCGCGGGAAATGTGCCTTCTTTGCAAGGTCTGTGATGTGTGGAAAGGAGAGAGTGGAGTTTGATGATGACCCCAGGTTTTCTGCCTCACAAGAGGGTGAGGGCATAGGGCCCAAGGAGGGCAGCCAGAGGAATAGAGGAAAAGCAGGAGCTGGGGTCTCAATGAGAAGGATCTCAGTCTTACTTAAGTTAAGACACAGATCGTTAGAGGCGCACCATGCCTGAACAGCAGATAGTCAGGGATGAGCAAAGAGGAGGCCGAGGGTAGCCTGAAAGAGAGATGTCTGTCATCTGCATAACACTGAAAATAGATGAAAAGGTAGAGAGCAGGACAGCTAAAGGGCACAGATAGACATTGAAGAATCAGGGGGCGAGGATAGAACCCTGGGGAACACAACATGTTGTGAGAGAGGTGGTGGAGAGAAAGGACCCAAGCTGAACCTGGGAAGGTTGGTCCAGGAGAACAGAGTTCAGCCACACCAGAGCCTGATCCATGATGCCAAGGGTCTCGTGGAGATGAGTATTCAGGATGTTGTGGTTGACCATGTCAAATTCAGAGACACGGTTGAGAAGAATGACAAGATTTGAGAGCAGATCTTCACGGGTGTTCAGGAATACAGTTTCCATGCATCTGGCACCTCTGAAGCCAGACTGATGGTCATGGAGACAACCAACAGATTCAGTGTGGAGGGTTAGCTGGGAGATAGCTATCTTTTCAAGGATTTTGCCCAGGAAAGGAGTGATAGAGATCGGGAGATATTTCACCAGAATGGAGCGATCAGCAGAAGGCTTTTCTAGCAAGGGGTGCACAGGGGAGTGCTTGAGAAGATAGGGGAAAGATCCAGTGGCGAAAGAGTGATTACAGAAATCATCCAAGGATGGAGTGAGAGAACCAATGTTGTCTTTAATGGTTCTGGAAGAGCAGGGGATCACTTGTTTGGATGAGACTTTCGTAGACCGGACTTGTCTGTAAACATCTTCAGGTGTTACACGCGTGAGGGAGGAGAGAAGGAGAGAAGGGGGCACCAGAGGGGGCCTGAGAGAGGTAGAGGGAGAGAGAAGAGAAGGGGAGGAGTGTGTTATATCGGGATTGCCAGTTAGTGAAACAAAATATAACATCAACAAAGATCTCAACAGCTACCACAAAGGAGGAAAGAGTTATACCTGTCAGGCTGTGTCTTTTTGATTTGGATCGCTGCTTGTTTGACAGTAGTGTTTGGCTGATTAGGCAATATTTTCTCTGCTCATCCCTCGTCTCCTGTAGAGCATTAGTCATTTAATTGAACTGGTGGCAGCAGTGCGATTTTCTACAGACTGCCTCTACAGCCTAGTCATCTACAAATTACTGTGTTTCCAATGTCAGAAACACTGACAGGCATTTCTGATTGCTACACAGTGAAGTTGGACATGAGCTACATGCATGGCCGGCTGGCCACTGTCATCCACAAACTTTGCTGAGAAAGGGGACTCCGCCAGAGCAGTATGGTTAGTAAACCTGAAATACTTAAGCGCCTCCAAGCTCTCGAGGAAGCTGTGGAGGTGAAAGAGGGCCAGGGGACCAGCAGGGAGCTCAAGCCTACAACCCAGTTTCCCATTCCATTGGAGGGGAGTGTAGAGATGGAGGGGGCAGCAATAGCGACAGTTGTTCTCACCATTCTTCACCGACTGCTAGTAGTGTGGTTCCCCAGAGGTTCCGAGTTTCAGTATAATTGCAAGCATCGCTTAGGCCCCAGGTTTTAGGAAAGTCCCAGGATGTTCTCTCCAGGTGGAAATAATGAAAGAAAACTCAATTTAGAGGAGGGAAAGCCGGACCTAGCAGAAAAGAAGCAGAGATGTTCTGATCCGCACAAACCTAAGCTTGAGGAACAGAGTGAAGCTGATTAAAATACCTCTAGTTGGGAGGGCGATGTTTATAGTGGTGGCACCCAAGGAAAGTCAAGGAACCAAGAATGTACTCCAACCTTGTGGTATGTGGAAAGACATCTCCAGGAGCTGGAAGATGGATTGTGGGATGCAACCCTAATGAGCCCTCTACCAACGTCTGCAAGTGATGTTATTATTCTGTTGGCTCCTGGGGAAAGACCATTTTATGCCACAATTAGGGCCTCTAGAAGTTCTGCAAGACCACCGAGCAATACCACAGGAGCTAGAGAAGCTTGCAGAAAGGAGAATACAATCTTTGAGACATTTACACACCAGCCTTGAAGTATCTGAGTGGTTGGGTAACTGGTAACAAACATGACACATTTGAAGGAATGTTTAATTTGATTGCATGCGAGCAGGTCCTTATAAATTGGAAGGCAGAGTTACACCAGCATCTAGTGGATATGAAAATTGCAGACCCTGAGGGGTGTGCAGAGGATGGCAACAGATATGTGTGCCCACAAGTCCATAAAAAGGTTCAGGCAAACACATCTAAACAAGGAAAAGGCTTCTTCTAATAAAAGTAATCCAAAGGAAAGTAATGATTAAGGTGTTCATCCTTCTGCCATGAAAGGTCCCCAAAGCATGATGGGAGAACCTAGCAACATGGCTCAGAGAAAAGAACAGTGGGTGTACCCCTAATGCTGGGAAATCAGCAACACCACCACCCAAAGGTGTTTTTATGTGTGTGGGGACATGGCACATGGGAAAGAAGATCCAACCTGCCAGGGAAGTTCCAACCAGGCCATAGACAGTGCTGGCCTAATGAAGGAGGCCAAAGTCATTGTGGCATCTTAGAAGATGAATTCCCACTAGGCCAGGGAATGGCCAAATGTTCCCTTTGAGTGGAAATGATACAGGATCCCCTGAGAAGACACTTGTTCCACAAATACTCAGACTTTTTTGCAGCACATCTTCATTAATGGGAACAACGCTAGCACATTGCGTGATTGCAACAGAGGGTGCAAGAAGGACTGAGAATTCCAGGTCCTGAGAGGGTAGTTAAAGGGTTTGAGGGCCTCAGCCAACAAACACTGAAAATGGTGGAGTTTAGCTGGAGGGCGGAACATCTCAGCACTGTGTTTCTGTGAAAGTCGCAATTCCAGTAGACTTTCTGATAGGAAAGGACATTTCTGATCCCGAGGCGATTAGGAATGTCTCTAGATCTAATGCTAAGGAAGCAGCCCAGGAAACGGTGCTTCAGGCCTGGGCTTAACTCCCAAGACTCTTCCGGCTGCAGAGCGTGAAATACCCTGGACCCAATAGTGGCAGTGAGAGCCTTCATGGGTGTCACTTGGTACTACAGTCCTTTTTAACCAGGGGTATGGGACCACGGCCCTTCCCTTCAATTACTTGACATCTAAAAGGTGCCATATAAAGTCACTTGGACTCCTGCCTGAAAAACTTTTTTGCACAACTTAAAATGTGGCTTGTGCAGGCACTCAATTGTAAAGAGCCTAGATTATGGACAGGAATTCACTATCCTGACAGACAGCTGTGAATTTGAAATTGGAGCTGTTTTCGTTCATCTAAACTCAAAATGTGTTTAACAAACCATGTTGCCTTCATTACCTGGTGACTGATTTAAAGAGATTGTAACTGAGCCACCTTCGAAAAGGGGGCATTTGCAGTCATTTTTTGTGGTACACAAACTGAAGCCCTACATTTATGGGTCTCATTTATTCATCGAGAGTGACCTGTGGCCTGTCAGATCATTATTGGCCATGCAGGGAGAGAACCACAAGTTTCTGCACTCAGCCACATCCCTAAAAGGACTGAAGATAGACCTCCAGCATAAACCTGGATTTCTTCTCACCAATTCAGGTGGCATCAGTATGTACATTGTGTTAGTAGGTACTTCCATCTGGAGGATCAGCATAACCTTTAGGAAAAGTGGTCGTCAACTATTTTTGACTGGTGACTGAATGCCATATGGTGAGGGTGTGAAATCCCAATCTTTTTGATATTTAAGTAATCAAATGATGCATGTAATTTTTGTTCTGAATTTGAGGTCTGCTAATCAGAACCCCCTTCCACAATGCTCCATGTCAAAATCATAGTGCACTCATGTGCCTTTGCTGAGATGGTCTCCTGTGAAAGCAAGGCAGGTTCAAAGGTGGCATATGCATTCCTGACAGCAGCTAGATTCCAACAGGCAGAGGTGGCTTTTTAATCATCTACACATCTGATTCAAAACATAATAATTGTATACCCTTCTCAGCCTGGTGGCAGGTTAAACTATACATGTTATGGTGGCTACAAGGTGCACACAATTTGGATGTCATATTAGTGACAGTTTGGTGATCAGTGCTTCAATCATGGGAAGGCTGGTGTGTATCAGCTGCCTGGCCTTGGTGTCTCCGCGACAACCATGTGGGACCCTTCCCAGGTAGCTACTCCTTTTGGTGCCTCTGAAGAAGGCTACCTTCATCCAGGGTGCAGGAACCCTCCCCGGTAGGTCCTCTCAGAACCAGTGCTTCAAAGGCAGTCCTGACATACCATAGACACTGTCAGATGAGGGTGCTGATTACAGGAGTCCTTTTGAAGTCTTTATATAGGAGAAAGGTGTGGGGTTAGAGAAACATAGGGGAGAGGTTTAGGCCACAAGAGGGATTCAATCAATTTCAAAGTCCTCTGCCATAGAGGTGAAGACAGATGTTTCCAATGAAGAGGAAAGCTCTTCTCCCTACCACCTTCAGGGCACATGTGGTGTGTCACTGCTCTGGAACAACGGCTCTCTGCATGTGCGCTAGAAGCAGGATCCTGCTCACTGAAGGTGCCAGACTTTCTTCCTGGAGTGGAAGTGCATAACAAAAGACCCGCCTAGTGCCTGAAGACCCTGGATGAAGGCTTCCACCAACTAAAATGTCCATAACCAGCTCAGAGTCTGTTTATTGCCTCCAACCCACTTGTGATGGTGTGACTGCGCTCAACTCAATTATAGGCGCTGCAGCATCCATGGTGCTACTTTTGACATGTGACGAACTTCAATCTGCTCACCTGCTCTTTGAGTCATCCAGACATGGACTCGACCCATTGAATCTGTCCGACTCGACTTGATGGCCAGCTCGACGCGGTGGAAGCAACCGGCTCAAACAAAACATCAATGTGCTGAGAGCCATTGACCCCCCCATTTCAAATGCCAGCTCAACCCAGCGAAACCATTGTCTCGCTGCTGACTCGACTGCTGAATTGAACCACTGCAGGATATTGACTCTCCCCATCAGGAACGCCGACTGGATCTACCAGTAGCATGACCCTGAAATGGACTCAATGCAAGCTCGCCACTGGGAAAGCCCTGCTAGCCAGTCTTGACACCGGATTGACTGCAAGAAAGTGCCTAGAAGCCTGGCTGGAAGCTGTTGAGCCCCAAAGACAAGAAACCAAAGCTATTTAAAAAGGTCATGTCGATTTGGTTTGCCTTAGATGCCTTTAAGGGCCCTTCTTCTTTTCCTTTCAAAGGATATCCTAGAACATTGAGATTTGCTGCTCAAATAATGTGCCTGCATCCCTGTCTTCACCCAGAGAGCCCCTTTATTCTCAAAGTATGCATTCTCTGTGTTTCCTTTACAGGGCTGGGTCTTCTGTGTTTGTCATTACCTGTGTGCATTGTTAGTGTTTATTAAAGTTTCTACTTTTCTAGAACCTTGGCTGGACATTCTTTTATTTTGGTATTCTTGTATTATTGTTGTGTTGGAACTCTATCTGCTCAAACCCCTACTGAAGAGTATAGCCTACCCTCAGTCCACATTGCTAAAAGAAACAAAGGAAACTGTGTTATACATTCACCTGCTCAGGGCCTTTGTTTAACACAGACTTGCGGGTCGTTATTTATGATGTCAAGAAGGGCATTTGAAGTTGTAAAAACATTCAAAATGTTTCTTGTATCACATAGGTGGACTTGAAAATAAGCCTGCCAGAGGCCTGTGACATTTTGTTGGCTCTCTACTGTCTAGGACAAGTGGCCTACGTGAAAAGAAGACAGGAGAGATGATAAGCACAGATTGCTACTGACAGTGAACACAAACAACAGACAAGCACACATGGCGCTCATTGCCCCCGCTAACAAATATCACTGATGTTACTTTCACTGAAATCCTTACATATTTTCAGTGGAGGCTGGTGAATTTTTTAACTGTAGGCGTGTACATATTTCCCACAAATATGCGAGAGCGAACGAGTGTAGTGAGGGAGCCCAAACTGACCAAAGGCTATTCGTGGGAGTTTTCCCCCTGAGAATGTTCTTTTAATAGTGGGCTAAAATTGTGCTTTTGGTTTACAGCACAATTTCTGTGAAAAACTGGGTAAAAAGTCACAGTTTGAAATTGGTTTTGTAGGGTAACTCCAATCCATAAATGCAACAGATGCATGAACAGTGCACAGGAGCATTTCCCAATGCATTTTCATGATGCCTTTCCCCGCAATATATACCAGCATAAAACATGTTGACACAAGCGGTGCCCATATATTGCTATCCTTGCTGCACCAATATATGCCAGAATTACTATATAAGAACATACTCATGTTTGCTCCGCACATAATACCAGTAATCATACTATCAGACATAGTATCATCATCATCATCATAGTTTATTCTGACGATTGTCATAAAATTGAACAGATTACAAAATACAAAGTAACAACATGTATGACCCCCAATAACCGCATTCAGGTTTTAAAACACTTGAACAGTACAATGGCTTAAACGAGTTCAAATTTAGTTCATGTCCTACTAATAAATAATTAAAAGTGTAGGGTTAGTCAATGCATCACAGCTTTCAGGGCATGAAGACTCTAAAGTGCAGTGTGCATAACTGCTTCTAATGCTGACAACCTAATATCAGTAAATCCTTAAGCATGCTTTTAAAACTAGGGCACAAGGGAGCTCAGTAGTGCGACAGGTCATATGGTGTAACTTGCAGGGTAGGAGACTCTAAAGTGCAAAGTGCGTAACGGCTTCACACTCTAATTTCCTTAAAACACTGAGCCCCTAAACAGGACTTTTAGGACTGGAATAAAAGGAACTGCCAAGGTACTTACATGTCCGGACTCCCAGCCCTATAAAGAAATTAAGCAACTGCAAACACTACATTCTTCTTACAGGTCGTTTTACAGAATATAAGAGCATAATGAACTCGTTTTATAGAGTGCTCCCTCAGTATTGGTTTTAAATATGTAGATCCCAGCTGAGCGAATAAGGGACAGAAAAAAACAAAGTTCTCAAATAATTCGCTCTCCAAACAGCATGCCGGACATAAGTCAGAATCGCCTGATTTCCACACCAGTAGGTCGTAAATAGGTGGAAGAGTGCCAAACCTCAGTTTCAGATACAGTGTGTGCATGTACATAGGGGCCATCTCATCTAAGCAAGCCTCGAACCTGAAGTGTCATTTACAATGTATATAGGAACTGGCCAAGGTGTGGTTGTTACAATATAGAAAAACCATGGACTACGAGGAGGTACGATAAGCTGAATTAAGTATCTCCTTCGTATCCGCAGTGATGCTAGTGGGGTTCTACCAAAAATGCGAACAATCCCAGGGTTCTAAGATGCTTCTTCACATGCATGCACCATGCTAGATCACGACCACCATCCTGTAATAAAATGTCATATAAAGCTTCTGTGAGGAACTCATGGTGGCAACAAGTAAGACTGATATGATATGGCATTTATAATGCGCCTATACATAAGTGTTTCACAGTTCAAGGGTGTTTATTGAACAATGAATGCAGTATGCAGGTTTGAAAAAGGCCTAAGCGGAACCTATATCTAAGATGGGAGCAAGCGTCAACCATCGAATGAAAAATAAGGCAGTCCTAGTAGTGTTGTGTAAAAATAAAAAGGGCCTATACTAAGAAACCTATTGCCAAACCTCACAACTAATACAAAAAGGGGCGTGGGATAGTTCTCAAGAAAAGAAAGAAGTGTTCTCAAATAATATTTCAGGATGCGGTAGCCTGGGTCTCCCTTCCCCACGTTTTGGACACGGAGTAAGATGGGAGCTTGGAACACAGTACAGTCTCGGTCCTCTCCATCACAAGATGACAGTTCTAATGGCAGCTATCAGGACACACTCTTGATCTTTCAGTTATCGGGGCCGTTGATGGCCAAGTCTTGTTTCACTTGAAAGTCTCTTGCCTTCCAGGAGCTGACGTGTTCAAATAACAAAACAAAAGTTCCTTTAACAAATGAAAAGTTTGTTTCCATTGTTCGCTGGGTGATGAGTTCACCCATGGGTCCCGCTCTTCTGGTTGCCGACCCTTCTGGTATCATATTCCACAAATCTAAATGTCTTTTTAAACAGTTCCAAACACACTGTTTCTTGGGACTTTAGACTTTGACCCTCTTGGGATTCACTTTCCTTGTTTCGTCTCACTGCGGGATTCACTTCCCTTTCTTTCTCTTAGTTTGTAGATCAAAGTCTTTTGATTGTACAGGGATTTTGCTTGACCCTCTGTAGGACCACTTTGACCTATTTCGCTGGCCCTCCTACGGCCTTCTGGTTTATATAGTTTGGCTCACATGGGGATCGACCAGAGTCTATTGAGTTAGCGCCCACATGGTGCTGATTCCCTCTGCAGCTGGTCTCCCCTTAACTCTCTTTACAGTTCTTTGATAAATCAATCATCGAACTTGTTTCAAAACTTGCCATTTTGCGATTCTCCCTCAACACAGCTCGGTTCTTATCGGTTCCCCTTCGACTCACCGGCTGTGATGAACAACTTGGCTTTTCTTCTTCATCAGAGTCAAGAGCGGTGCCACGGTTGCAGGAGCTTCCCTCGGTCCTGCTTATCGGTGTAGGCTTGCCCTGTGTACCATTGACATCTGCTACAAGACACTGGTGCTATCGTTCACTGTTTTAGGCTCTCTTCTATGAAGTTTCTGTGGGACTGGGACGAAAAGAGCAAGGTCATTTTTTTCCTTGCCCACCTCTCGATTCCTGCCACCTTTCTCCTTCCCTTGAACTGCTGCGCCTGTTTAGCTATCTCATTGTGCTATCTGCCGTGCTCACGTTGCTTGTACTGTGCTCTCTGGCTACACCTTTTATCCCTGTGGGGAAGGGAAAGGGCTGTCAAGTGTGTGCGATTTTGGTCAATTCACCGTTTTTTGCCTGACCCTTGTATTGGGACATGTCAGGTAAACGGCTCTGATGTTAGTCCGTTGTCCTTTGTGTTGTAGCAAAGTGTTAGAGTTAGAGAAGGGAGGGTAGAGGGTTGAATGTCCTACGTGAGAGGATGGGGAAAAGGTGTTAAAGGAAAGGTGATACTACGTTTCACTCGTCGGTGTCCCTCTCCCACTCCATTAGGACCCCCTATCTAGGTGATCCTCCATCACTGGTCCACCCCCAGGAACTGGATCCAATTGCGATGGCTGTGTCCTGGCCACCTGTATGACAGATCCCCGGGGACTAGCTAGGGAGACACCTTCAGGTTTGTCACACTTCCCAATGCTTTCCCAGAATTGGTGAAGACCAAAGTCTAACTCGATATAAAGTATACTTAAAACAAATAGAATCACTTATAAGATTTTGATCTAACTCGAGTCGCACTAAAACATTACCTGTGCTTGGTGGGAGATAGAGCAACTTTTAAAGAAATTTGTTTACTGAGCTCTTCAATTTTTGATAGCTCAATCGTTATCATACAGGTTTTTTGATAATCCAGCAATATTCCATGGCAATATTTTGATAACGGAAGGAGCCACACCATAGTTAACAGGTGCAACATTCAGGGTTGATGTCATATCTTCTCCTGTCACATGATCTATTAGCCAATATAGCGCCTCCATTCCTTGTTCCTCAGTTACTCTACCAGTAATTGTACATGGAGAGCCATTTGGGCAAACAGGATAATTGCACGACATACCCAGGCTGGGAGATTTGCTCAGAGAGATGTTCTTGAATTTGGTAGGGGGGAGGGGGAGTTTGACTATCAATAGTTAATATACTGTGTGCAATGTTAAAGTCCTTAAAATCAATGCAAATACAATCCCCATATTCTGCCCTTGGCATAGGAAAACATGGTCAGCGTAGGATGTCATCCCTAAAAACTGAGAGGCAACCTCTAGTCATTCTTAACCAGTAAATGCACATATTGGTCAGTGAAACAGAACTCTCAGGGGTACTATTAACTAATTTCAGTGTATGATGTAAATATACTCTATTCCTTTTGTGGACCCTGAGACTTGGGGCCAGGGAATTAGGTGGATAATATCTACACTGGCCCTGCCAATACATGGCAGAATTTCCCACATAAGAACATATTCCTGTTGGCTTTGTCTTTAAAATTGCCATGCCAAAATAAGAAAGCATGTCCAAACTGGCTGCACAATGTATTCCAGTCTGGGTAGGTAATAACACTTATCATGTCTGCTTTTATCCTTGATGCCCAGTAAAAAATAAATGCCATGCCATGCTAAGAAATAGTTAGAATGGCTGCACCAAAATGGCAGTCTTGCCACGTAATTACACTTATCATGCTTACTTTATCATAGATGCCCAGAATAAAATGCTATGCCACAGTAACACATAGCTTGACTGGAGGCACCAAAATGCCAGTCTAGCCAGGCAATAACACTTTAATGCTTGCTTCATCATAGATTCCCAGAATAAAATGCCATGACACAGTAAAACAGGGCTAGATTGGCTACCCCAAAATGCCAGTCTAGCCATAACTTAACTCATATCATGCTTGCTTTATCAAAGATCCCCAGTAAAAAATGTCATGCCACCGTAAGAAAGGGCTAGACTACCGTCCCCAAAATGCCAGTCTAGCCAAGTAATAACACATATGATATGATAGGTTATTTATAACGTGCTTAATACCCAGATGTTTCTAAGCACGCTTAATACCCAGAGGTTTCTAAGCGCGGAACCGGGGATCGAACCAGTGTTGCTTCGTCATAGATTCCCAGAATAAAATGCCATGACACAGTAAAACAGGGCTAGATTGGCTACCCCAAAATGCCAGTCTAGCCATAACTTAACTCATATCATGCTTGCTTTATCATAGATCCCCAGTAAAAAATGTTATGCCACCGTAAGAAAGGGCTAGACTAGCATCCCCAAAATGCCAGTCTAGCCAAGTAATAACACATATGATGATAGGTTATTTATGACATGCTTAATACCCAGATGTTTCGAAGCACGCTTAATACCCAGAGGTTTCTAAGCGCGCAACCGGGGATCGAACCAGTGTTGTTCTGTGTCATCTTGCTTCCAAGGCAAGCACGTTGCCTCTGAGCTATCCTCCAGAGACTAATCATATATCAGACTAATATCATGCTTGTTTTTATCATAGATGCCAAAAGAAAGTTTTGCTGCAGTAAGAAGAGGCTAAACTAGCTTCCCCAATATGCCAATCTACCCAAGTTATACCACTTAACATGCTTGCTTTATCAGTGAAAAATGCAGACAATAGCATCACTTTGCAATTGCCTACATTATTCACTTCTAGGTTCCCTGCTGACCTCTGTGTTTTGCTTTTGGTTCTGTATTGCATCTGCAGTCTTTACTTCCAGGTTCCCTGTTGTGCTGTGTGCTTTGCCTTGGTTCTGTACAACATCTGCATTCACTACTTCTAGGTTCCCTGTTATGCTCTTTTCTTTCTGATAGTTCTGTACTGAATCTGATTTGTAAGTCTGTTGTTCTTTGTTGTGCCCCCCTCCCTTCCGTGTGCCCCCCTGTGCCTCCCTCCTGTCTGCCCCAACTGCATGACCTCCTCTCACCCCTCCCCTGGCTGGACTCCCCTCTCCCTTCCGTGCACCACTTATGGTGCTCTATGTCTCACCTATGTTTTCTAACTGCTTTTCTATCGACTATCCTATCCCTCTCACTAAGTCTGACAGGAAGAAGTTCAAAAGGGACATCCAGGTCTCCAAAAAGGGCCTCCCTATCGCTGCTACCTACGCCAGTGCTTCCTCCAGACAGACCCATACCGACATACTCTTTGTTGTTTGCTCTCCAGGCCTATGGACCTCCCATATGGTCTCTGTTCTCTCTACTTTTTCCTCTTCTCTCATTAATCCCATTAATGGTGGCACCCGGTGGGAGACCCTCGTGGCCCCCTTCCACTCCTTCTCTAAGACCATCGATAATGCCTACTTAAATGGCACTGTCTTGGTCCAGGGCCCTCAGGCCAATCTCCTCCTTTTTGTTAGACACTTCCCGCGCCTTATCACCTTCCTTTCCTCTCCTGCTATCCCTTCTTACCTCTCTTTGGCTTCTCTGACACCTCAACAGCACCCCCTGCTGTTTCTCTGGCCACCCTGTTGCCTCCCTCCTCTGCACCCGTCTGGCACTCTCGTCTCCTTCTCTTACGACCCTGTCTTCACTTCCTTCCTCCTCTGCCCATCCTAGGGGACCTGCAGGGTGTACCTCTGGCCTGTATCCCTCCCCCAATGTCCTTCAAATGTGGCAACCTGCTCCATATCGCTACTCTCAACTCTCGTTCAGCTGTCAAACACTCCTCTGACATCTGCCTTCTCCTGGTAGAGCTTGATTTGGATGTACTCGGTCTCACCGAGACTTGGCTCATGGCCAGCTCTGTCACCAGTTTCAACACTCTCCTTCCCGATGGCTACAAGATCCTCTCTGAACCCAGAACCAACCATCCCGGTGGGGGTGGAGCCTTCATTTTCCCAGATTGGATCTGCCCGACTGTCCGTATAATAGCAGACCATCTTTTCTTTTATCAACCGCTGTTTGATTAAAGAAGAGATGATGATTTTTTGCTGGTCATCTATCATAGATGCACAGTAAAAATGGTGCTGTTCACACGGCCCCACCCCATCCACCCCATACACCCATACGCTCCCCGGTGCAGCATGAAACCCACACACATTCACACATCACATTAATTCTCTCATCCCATTCGCACACAGCATTCACTCATTCATTCGCATGTGCACACATACATCTTACACTCCCTGATAACATCCTACCTTCACCCAGCCCTGCTGCCACTACCAGAAAGCCATTGGCTCCCGCAAAGCATGAACAGGAAGCAAAATGCGCTTCCAGGTTCCTGCACATGCACCAAGGAACCGGAGAGCTTCTGACATGGCACGCCATTCTGTTTGTATGTGCAGGGAGGCGCAGGAGAGCCCCTCCTCACACATGCAACTGTGCTGTACCCCAGCCTACATCCCCAATGGGAAGCAAAACACCCCTAGCCTTGCAGGGCCCATTGGACAGGCATGGCTGGGGTACAAATTGTGAAAGGCAAACTGTGTTTCACTTTGACAGTTCAAACCCCAGGAACACTCCCTCAGATGTAACAAGCAGCTGAGGGAGTGCTCCTGGGTTGGCACGACTCCTCCATTATGGCCAAGGATTCTGGTAGTCCGGGCCCCCTCGCCCATTATGGACGAGCCAGCCCTACTATTGCAAAGCAACGGATAATAATTACACTGTCAAAATGTTTCATTTATCTGTCATCATTATATAACAGCAAAGAACATTCAAAATGGATAGAAAATATTAACAAGGTTATGAAGATTTGTGGTTTCGTGCAGGAAAGCAGCCATAAGCATCAGAAATGAACGGTTATCATGCATGCGCATGAGAAAAAGAGACCCTCCTTCATAAACATTCACCCTTTTCACACATACACTCACCTGGGCATCCCGCCACTCCTCTTCTGGGTCCCGTGCACACTCGTGTGCGTCGCAGGGTCTGACAGTTCGATTTATTCACTTAGTACCATGTTCACCATGATGAGAGAGACAGAGAGACAGAGAGACAGAGAGAGAGAGAGAGACAGACAGAGAGAGGGAAAGAGAGATTGCTGTCGTTTTAGCAATCTATGCCAGATTCTTTCCGTTTCTAAGCACCGTGTTGAGAGCTTTTTTTCAAAACTATAAATTATAAATTTTGTTTAAAGGTTTGTTTTAGATACATTGGCGCCTTGGGGAGCTACATGAGAAAAGCCAAAAATATATATTAAAGCTGTACAACTGGCCGACAGAGCTTCATAACAACGACAGTCTGCATATTACATTTTGGAAAAAAAGGCAATTAGAAAACAATTTATTCTTCCACACAAATCAAACTCAATGCCATGTGCAGACAACACCAGTGGTAGCAAAGAAAAATGATGTGGAAGGCTGAACATACACCTGGGAACTGAGGAGTGGCCTGCTGAAAACATTATGGATTAATAAAATCAATGGGAAGGAAAGCAGACTGCCATCCAAGAAGTGCCAAGAACCGCCAGCCATCTGTTGTCCACGGCTGCAGCCAGTCTGAGTGAATTTGAGACTCATCCTTTAATTGAAAAAGACCAAGCGCGACTAATCTTTTAAAGAGCATAATGTGAAAACAATGGCCAAAAAAAGTTGCTCTGGCCCATGCTGTTCCTCACGCTGTGCGTCCATTGTGTGAGGTACTGCGGCCAGTCACGGCCCAGCACTGACAGCAGCCACGCTCATTTTCAGTGTTCCTACAGAGTTCATCAGGCGCATCGGATGTCGCCGACAAGCCTTCTATGGTGGGCCGCACTGTCCAAGGGGCGGCGCAGAAGGCCTTTTGCCTGGGATATTTTATTTTATTTTTTTAAGAAAAACTGGAAAGAAACATTTTGTGGCGCACTTATGAGCTTAAATGTTCTATTGCCAACTAATATGTGCATTACATTTTATCAACAAGTAGCTGCGTCACAAGGATCTAGCACTCCCTCTGTGCACCCTGTTGCTCACTCTGTCTGTGCTCTGTCTCTCTGAGTGCTTTGCAATGTCTCTCCCTCTGTCCTGTCTCTCTGGACTCGTTATGTGCCCTGCCTGCTCTGTTTCTCGAGCAGGTTCAGTTTCTCTGTCTTCATGTGCGTTCTGTATCTCTACTGTGCGTTCTGAATGAGTTCCCCGGTATCCCGCCGGTAATTCCGGTGGGATACCGGGGAACTACCTTACCGTCTCCGCCACCCGATATCCCGGTATAACTAGGATATTATGGGTGGCGCAGACGCTGGTAACTCCCCATTCCATTGAGTCCCATAGGACTCCACGGGATGAGGTTATCCAAATCACTGTCAGAGTTAATAATGGTGCGGCTATTCAGGCATGTATCTGCTGGTAGGGGCCTAATCTACCGGCAGGTCAGGCCTACTGGTAGATCAGAGCCCTTACCATCAGACTTGGAGTGGGCCGGTCGGAGAGGTGTCGGTATACATTGTTACCAGCACTTTGTTTTTGGAGCAGCCAACTCGTAATGAGGCCCTCTGTCTCTGTGTTTGTGCTTTCTCTCTGTCCCTCTGTGCGCTCCACCTCCCTGGCCTCGCTGTCTCTCTATATGCTCTGCTTCTCTGCCTGCTCTGTCACTCGGTGTAGTCTGTCTCTATACACTCTGACTCTTTGCGGTCTGTACCTGCATTTTATCTGTTCTCTGTATTTCTGCGCACCCTGTGGGCGTTGTCTTTCGATACCCTCTGTCTCTATGTGAACTGTATCGGCTCTGTAACTGTACCCCTGTCTTTATGTATGCTTTTGTGTGCTAACTCTCTATGCTCAATGTCGCTGCATACTCTGCTTCTCTATGTGTGCGCTCTGCATTCTGTCTCTCTTTGTGGTCTGTACCCTCTGTCTATCTGCCCTCTCTGCCTGCACACTCTGCTGTCTCTGTCTTTCTATGCCCTTTGCCTCTGTGAACTCTCTCCGTAACTGCCCCTCTGTCTCCATGTATACTTGCTGTCCTCTATGCTCACTGTCTGTGTGGTATGTCATTCTGTGTGCTCTGTCGGTCTGTATGTTCTGTCTCTCAGTGTGCTCTGTGGGTATGTGTGCTATGGCTCTCTGTCTGCCCTAGCTCTCTTTGTGCTCTGTCGGTCTGTGTGTTCCTTCTCTCGTTACCCCTTAGGACCTCATCTTCCCCAAAGCTGTTTCCTAGTGAAGCTGTGTTTATCAAGGGCTTCGGAGCTGTATGATGGAACTGTTGTCCGCAGGCCTAGTCCCAATTTAAACAGGCATCCTTCCATTTTATACATACATAGTATGTAACTTTTTCTGAGAACAATGTTGGTGTATCTGCACTGATTGAGACAATGAGGCCTGGTTTATTATTTAAAGGTTTAAATCAACGATAAGGTGTGTTTATTGACTTCCAGATTGGGCCTATGGGGCTATAATTGAAAAATGGTTCGGATTTCTATATAGTTCTGTATTCGTTGTGCAACAGAATTAGGGATTGTGATTTCACATGCTAACACTAAATAACACGACATATACACTTGGAAATCTTTGTATGTGTTATATGCCTCTATGTACATATAATGGGGTTTGTCAAGTCAGGTTGAGCCACTATGATTAGATATAATTAGATATAGACTACCTCGGGGTTGCCCCAATCTGCACTTCCCAATCCCCTCTTTTGTGATGGGAGTAATAGTTCATAGAAATAGGAGGACAACACCACCATGTGTAGGTCATGGAAGAATACTTGAGGCCCATGGAGAGAGAGAGAGAGATAGAGAGAGAGAGAGAGAGAGAGAGAGAGAGAGAGAGAGAGAGAGAGAGAGAGAGTGTGTGTGTGTGTGTGTGTGTGTGTGTGTGTGTGTGTGTGTGTGTGTGTGTGTGTGTGTGTGTGTGTGTGTGTGTGTGTGTGTGTGTGTGTGTGTGTGTGTGTGTGTGTGTGTGTGTGTGTGTGTGTGTGTGTGTGTGTGTGTGTGTGTGTGTGTGTGTGTGTGTGTGTGTGTGTGTGTGAGTTTGTGTTACTATCCTTGTGGGGACTTGGGTGTGTAAACATGCACACGCTGTGGGGACTTGATTTCACTGTGGGGACCTAAACCCAAGTCCCCACATGGTAATGCCTTCCAAATGAATTAAAACAACTTAAAAGACATCTGTGCCAATTTTTAGAACTTTTAAAAAAATGGCTTTGTGGGGACCTGTGTTTATTTTGGTGTGTTGATTTTTTACTCAGCTCTGCCCCCGCAGGCTGGGTGTGGTATTGCAGTCATCAACACACGGACAGGAATTTAAACACACTTGATAAATCAGATGCCCTACATGCTTAGGCAACAGACAGCAGATTCATGGGAACCATTTATACACAAATTCAATTGTATTTTAAATGGCCTGAACTCTGCGTTTAAATGTAAAAGAATGAAATTAAGCTGTTTTTTGTGTATTTTGTATGTTTACAGAATTGAATATAATTGATACACAACATAAGTCTTCCCTCATTGCACAACACACTTCCAGATTCATTTTAAGCATTGGCTACTTTGTAACAAACCAATCACAATGTGACTTACTTTACTTCCTTATTTTTCTGTGATTTTGTTGAAGTCCCCATATGGGTGGCGTGTGATGATATTGAATTCCACACTGTGAAGACAACACATTATGTGCACTGATGTCATCTTGTCCACACTGTGAAGACAACACATTATGTGCACTGATGTCATCTTGTCTATAGTCTGATATGGGAATTAATTGAATGTTGGCATCACATTTTGTCTGATTACACAAACATATTCACAGGGTTAATGTTTAATTGATACTAATTTGGTTTCATTACAAGTTCATCTCTAAGGGTCAAAGTGGCAGTAGTGGAATTGCCGCCACTTTATTCAGTCTGCTGATATACAGGTTATTGAAAATGGACACTAATTCCTCTGGTGAAATTAACCCTGAAGAAATTAGCACTGGAGGAATAAGCAATGAAAACCAGTGATAATTCCCCCCGGGATACATCCTCCAGTGGAATTAGAGCTGGAAATAAAAATGCTTATTCCATCCTACCTTCAGGTTAAAATACTGAACGAAACACAGCCAAAAATAGTGGCCGATTTTAACCAAAAATAGCCAAAAGGCGAAGGAAAATGCATTCAGGTGATGCAAATGAAGCCACAGATGCACCCAATTGGTCATACAAGGGTATGTGAATACGAATAGTATGGCATGATGCTGAAGTCCCCATAGAGCTGATATGATGGTACTGAGTCCACCAAAAGGATGGTGCGTGGTCATGTTCAGATCCCCACTGGGATGTTGTTTGATGACAAAGAGGTCCTCACAGGGATGGTGTGTCATGGCATATTAGGCCCCATAAGAATAGTTTGTAATTATGCTCAATGTCGCAGTAGAGATGGAATGCAATGATATTGAATCCTCCAACTGGATGGTGTGTGCTGATGTTGAGGTCCCCACAGGGTTGATATGTGATGATATTAAGTCCCCACATGGATGGTGTGTGCTGATGGTGAGGTCCCCACAGGGTTGATATGTGATGATATTTAAGTCCTCACATGGATGGTGTGTCCTGATGGTGAGGTCCCCCCCCACAGGGTTGATATGTGATGATATTTAAGTCCTCACATGGATGGTGTGTGCTGATGGTGAGGTCCCCACAGGGTTGATATGTGATGATATTTAAGTCCTCACGTGCATGGTGTGTGCTGATGGTGAGGTCCCCACAGGGTTGATGTGTGATGATATTTAAGTCCTCACATGGATGGTGTGTGCTGATGGTGAGGTCCCCACAGGGATGATGTGTGATGATATTGAAGTCCTCACATGGATGGTGTGTGCTGATGTTGAGGTCCCCACATGGATGATATGTGATGATATTGAAGTCCTTACATGGATGCTAGGGAGAATTCTCTGTAGAGGCTAATTTCCCGAACCTAGTGAGTCCCCCAGCAGCTTTGCTGGATTTTTGGGGTTTATGTTTTTCTCCTACCAAGAGTGAGACTCTTTTCCTCACACTCTTGGACATGATTTGAGGTGTTCCTTTGACTATCTATGTGTTTGATGGGCTATGGGGGTCTTTCACCCCATAGGGTTTCATGTTTTTTTTTCTATGTGTGTTACAAAGCACCCTCCGTGCAGTAACACAGGGATGTCATAGTGGCTCCCAAACATAGACTCCATACCCTGGGACTGACTACTGTCTCCCAGGGCATGTAAAGTCACCATTGGCTTTACTAGTCCCAAATTATTAACAGAACCAGTACAAACCATCCTATTGTGGACGTACTGGTAGGGGCAATTCGATTGCCCCTGTGTCTGTTGTTCGAGGGGGCACTGTCCCGTCCCCCCTGAGCGAGTTTTGGCTGGTGGCAGTGGATACTACTTTTTATATTCGACCGCAAATATATTGCTATGGGATTTTCCCATTGTTCGAGGCTAATACTTTTTCAACATAGCCTCAGACATACCGCCGGTTTATTAAATTAATATTAATTCACTGGTTGGTATTTTCTGCCAGAACTCGGTTCTAGAATGGCGATGGTGTTCGCCTCTGTAATTCTAACCCAAGGTTGAGCCCTTTGTTTCACTTTTGGCGGGCTTCTGCACAGAAGCCCTCCAAAGTGGTGCCACTCTGTCTGGGGGTGTGGGAGGGGGTTTAGGCACCCTGGACTGAGTTGCCTCGACAACTCAAGTCGCACTCTTGTGTGCTCACCACTTAGCATGTTTGATTGACAGCTAGGTTGTGTGAATGGGGGTTTTGGTGCATAAAAGCAGGGCCTTTGGGGACTGGAACTTCAGAAGTCGCCACAGGACCTAAGAATCCGAAGAGGGAGAAGCTGAGCCGACCTGCAACGACACCACCACCGGTGGAGCCCTGCTGAACCGACTCACCACTTCCCAACGACAGAGGAGATCTCCCTGCTGGAGAGTCTTCTTCCCTTGACTGGTGGGAACAACCAGTTTTGTCTTTCTTTTCGTCACCCCCAACGTCGTGTGGTCGAATTGCCCGTGCCAAGCACCCCGGCAACCGGATAGCCACACTTACCACGGGACCGCGAACAAAAGGTGGTGCCTTGTGACCGAGAACTCCGCGGCTGGTTTCTTCCCTGGCAGTGCAACGATCTTCAGCTTTCCTCCACGTCGAGATCTTTTCTTCCTCCAGGCAAAGCCCTGACTTGCATCCGCTGCCAGGAACAACTGACCCCGCTGGAGCTGTCTCCCCACTTTAAAGGTACTGTGTCCGCCTGACTTCCCTTGTAACGGTTAGAGTGGGGTGTCCCGTAAATCCTCACCTTTCCACTGGGTCGTCCTCCAGACCTTCTTAAACTTTCTTTTCGAAACTGGTCCAACCGTTCTGTGACATTTTTCTACAAAGACTGGAAGTGCTTTTCCACTGTGCTGTTTGAGACATTCAGCCTTGCTCTCTCCAAGAGTGGGCCTGGCCCTTGACTTTGTGTGCTATACAGTAGATTTTGCCTGCCTGACTTGCATTTGTCTCTTAAAAGTGTTGGTACTGAGTTGGTTTCATACCCTGCCTTTTTCCCTCCCTTTTTAACAAATATTAGAGTGCCATCTAGGTTATGCGCTCACCTCTGTCTGAAAATAAGTGGTGTCTTGAACCTAGACTTGTCGAATATTTATAAGGGGGTTGTATATACTTACAGTGACTGTGTTTGAAATTGCTTGCCTCATTAGTGTTAGTGTATTTTTACAAAGTGTGTTTTAAATAAATAAATCTATACTTTTTAATACCAAAGCTCTGGTCAGTGTTTGCTTATTCTACTGTGTTATCCGCCCTACTGTGTATGCTCTATATACTGCCTAACTCTTCTTTAGAGAAGTCTGACTGCTCAGCCACAGCTACCAGGTAACTCTGGGTGGTACAGACTGCTACCAATTGGGTTTACTGCCAACACCTGTAGTCTTAAACTTTTTGCAGTGGTCCCAGAGGGAACTGCACAGGTTTCTGCCTAACAATGGATAGTATGTGATGATGTTGAAGTCTCCTTAATGAAGATGTATTATGATATTAAACTTTTTGTATGTGGGCTCTTTGATATTAAATGCCTTACAGATATATACTGCTTCAAGGAAATAGAAGAGAGGGTTGGTGAAGATGTTGAAATAATTTAAGAAAGTATGTATAGGCCTGAGTGTGTTTTATGTTAACTTGAACTCATGTAATGGCAATGTTACATCAACCCCTGCTTAGTACATGGCCAAATCAGAAATTGAATGAAATCTCACCTGACAATGGAGGTCATTACGAGTTGGGCGGTATTCTGTCTGTAAATCCACTGGTCTTACCGTTATAAACACTTGGTCTGGCAGATTTACCGCTGGATCACATGTGGTGGCGGCGGAGTATGTTCCCATTTTTTCAGACTCCATTGGACTCTATGGGGCATTTTGGCAGAATTACTGCAGCAGTAAATCCACCCCAGTAATTTCGCTGAAAATGGGTAGAAAGTCAGCAGATTTACTTCCAGCTCATTGCTGGAGGTGAATCTTTTACATTTCTGCCAAACTCATAGTTGGGTGGTGTGGTAATGTGGCGTGAATGCTATTACTGTTGCATTTTTACTGCACTGCCCAACTCGTAATGAGTCCAAATATCTTTAGTTTCTCTTCTGTGCAACTGTGAGGTCTTCTGCCACATTTCACCTACTTCTTGTGCCCATTTATTTAGCATGAAATTCATGACTGTCCTTCTTTACAGGCATGTTGAAGCTGTCCCTCAACTCTCCATTTAGGAGATTTGTTGTTGCTTCAGAGACCACAGCCAAAAATTCAAAAGATAACTTGGCCAAGCTACAGGATGCATTTCGTGCTTTCAGGGCAAGGATGCCCGTAGTTGATATATTGTGCATCCAGCCCCTTGCTCCCCTGTCAGGAGACAAAAGGGGGAAAATGTGGTTTGGAAGCTAGCCATCATGACCTTCACCACCAAACCTTATTGGGATACATGGTTGGAGAGTGGCAAGACCACCCCCTTACATTTCTTGGAGGCACTGCTGAGCTCACCTCTGGAGTGCTATACCTATCCCATCCTACCCTACCTTGACCTAGGCATACCTACCCTTTCTCATCTCAGGGTTAGTGTACATATTTCTAGTGTAAGTTTCCATTTTTCTATCGTGTAAATAGTTCTTTTGTGCACATTTGTGGATAGGGATTTGTTTATATTCTTGAATTAATTGTGATTTGCCACCACAGCAGATAGGCAGGCACCAGCTTCATGAATTGGGTTCTGGTAGCCAGCTGGACTGAGCGTGAGGGGATTAAGACTGACCATTAATTCATTATAGGCAATGTCCCATGGAGCACACCCCTACAACACGTGCTCAAAATGACCATGTCCGTCGAGTCCCTCCCAGGCTAGGTCAAGTGCTTGGGTAAAGACCTTGGCCTAGCAGAGACCAGCATCCTGGTCTGCCATGGCCCTAAGAAAGTCGACCCTGAGACATTGCCCCTTACCATCCACATGTGTGACTCAATAGTGTCCTATCCTCTTTGGGCATTCAACATCTGGCCAGTGTTATAGGCTAGCCTACCATCCACACCACCTATGCCTAGCTCAAGCCCTGCCCTGCCTTGACCAACACTGCACACATTCACCCTGCAGTGACCACTGTAGGTGCCATCATAGCTGCACCCACAAGCAACCCTAGTTCACCTGGGTGTAGCACGCACCAGTTCTACACCAGAGGATAGAGGCACCATACTGAACGCTTCCTCATGGCGAATGCTGTCAAGCATATGTTGAATGCAGGGTATCATGACACCAGCAGAACATGGACCTTATATCTGCCTGAGACCCTTCTCAGTTGAGAAACCGACCCCGAGATGTGAAGAGGAATATTGGTTAAGGGTGGACCAGACCAACCAGATAATCCACGACTTGAGAGCTCCTGACAGGGAGACAAGGCGCTGTGCTCTTGAGAGTCTCTGATGTCTTGCCACACACCCAAACCCCACATCAAAGGACATTATTCATGCTGAATGGAGTCTTTGGAGCCACTGAGTCAGATCTAGAGCTGACATTTAGGTATTATTCCAACCACCTCCAACACAGTGAAAGTCTCTCAGAATATATGGCCAGAACTGAACTGATTCTGCAGCTGCCTTACAAGCAGAAGGAGGTTGAGCCAAACAACCTGAAACTGGTCAGGCAGCAACACGTAATGTGTGTAGCAAGATCAGTGCTGCTGATGCTTCTGCAGCTACGACTCTGAGAACGGATCCAGAAACCACCTTTCTTTGATGAACTGGCCCGGAAGGAGAGATGAAGGACACAGTGTATAGTCTACTTAGTCAACTGGTGTCTCCTTACACAGCCCCAGGATATGACCGGAGACATCAAGTGGTGAAATTGAATCAGACCAGCTTGGTGATGCAGCTGCAGAGGGCGCCAGCCAGGACACTGCCTTTAGGGTCACCCATGCTACCAGAGCTTGGAAGAGACTCTACACTCTCCGCCCAGGAGAGGAAATGCCAGCTCTTCGAGCTCAAGAACCACGGCTGCCCAAAGTATACCAATGGTGAACAGCACCGCTGCAGTCCGGGCAATTCTGCCAAAGCTGTGGACAGCAGAGCAGCACTTTCTGTATGTGCACAAGCCCACCAGATTACATCCGAGTTGCAGAGAAGTTCCAGGCCTTGAACATTCCAACATGCGCAATGGTGGGAAACGCCAGTGAGGACCAGACGGAGGAGCAACTGAATCCTCACAATTATTATGCACCCACAGTGTAAAGACAGAGAACTGCAAGTCTGTGCCACCAGACAGGTCCAAAGCTGCAGTGGCATCTCTTGTGGGAAAGTCATCTGAGAACCAGCATCCACCCAAACTGGCTAGCCCACCTGTGAGGTAGATCACCTGTAATCTAACTACCATCAAGAGAAGCACTGGAACACTTTGTACCTAAAGGGCTCCCATGACCACCAGCCACTGTGACAGTTACCATTGATGGATAGCAGGTACAAACGCTACTGCAAAACAGCTCACAGATGAACATTGTGTATGAATGGTTCAATAGAAAACCCTTAACTGATATCCCATTGGATCCCTTGACTGGACTGATCCTCCTCTGCAAGAGAGATCCCCCCTACAAATATCTGGCGTACATCTGATGCAGGCTGCAATTTCCATGCAATGTAGCTGGAGCCAGCACCTCCATCGTCTCCATGGCTTTGTTGTGCAGCAACCGGAGTGAGGAACCCACTCACTGGTGGTGATTAGAACCAATTCCTCGATTTTCAATGCATTGGCTGCACTATGTTGGGAGATGGCTGAACCACGATATGTCAGCACAGTATCCATGCACCCTATGTGCCAGTAGGCATGCTTGCAGATAGATATTCGGTCCAGAGATTTACCTGATGGACCCGTTGTAGATGTCCACAACAACTGGTTGGACCAGATCACAGTCCTGGCACATGCCACAGTGAGGGTTCCTGCCAGAGTGTGACTCAGTGGGGAGCAACACCCAAGATGTCTGGTGATGGAGTCATTAGAATTAGGGGAGATCCCAAGGGGTTTATTAGTACAAGAGACCATGGTGACAATGGATAGCATGTGCCTCAAGACCATCAAGGTATTGGTCATTAATGTGGCCAATAGGACCATATGTTTACCATAATGCATAATCATCATCATCCAGTCACACCTGACCCCTCCTGTAGCCCTAGCAGGTGTTGCTACCAGCCAATCAGAGAAGGTACTGTTACGCTCACCTGGTCTCCACAGGGGCGTTGCACGAAGCTGAACGGTGAACGTCTGCGCGCGTCTCTTCCTGTCCCACTGCTTCACTCACGCTTGGGCGCTACCCTAAAGTGATGAACGGGGAAGTTAACTTGCTGCTTAGGGTGGGCAAGACTCCCACCTCCCTCAAACCTCCAACTGCTTCCCTCTGTGCTTATGTCTCACCTTAGGTATCTTAACGTTGGGCTCTCCGTCCTGCATCTGAATGCAGGGGCGCTTTAATGTTCTTAGGCACCTTCACTGGATCTAGTTCCTTCCCTGATCCTACGGCCTGTAGTGGAATCCAGACCAGCTGTGACATCGTAAGTAAGTCTTGGTACCAATTGGTTCTTGGTAACTGTTTTTGCTTAAGTGTTTCTTCTTGTTGCCAATGTTTCACTATTGTCCTTATTATTTTGCAGAAGCTGTCTTGGAGATGCCAGATTAAGCAACGGACTCCTGAATACGGCGTCGAGCAGTATTTATGCAGGTGAGTGCTAGCGCGTGAGCGCGCCTTCGAAATGTACTTTAAAATAATGTACTTTAAAATAAGTATTTTTCTATTGCACGGCTAACCTGGTGTCTCTCTTTCCTTCCTCTGCAGGTGTGGTGATGCTCCAGAGTAGCGACCGCGTGGACTGCTTCGATGGAATCCTGAGATGACTGATGCCTCCGGGTAAGTTTCGTTCTCTCTTCTTGTCTCCTTTCTGCAGGTGCAGTGGTCCTCAGGAGCGGCGGATGGAATTGGAAAGACTGCTTCTCTCAGGTAAGAACTTAACTAATGTTCTTCTTCTTGGTTTTCCCTTGTTCGGCAGGTGCTGATGGTCCGTGGTTCCAGATGAAGTTAACAGGGTGTGGCTGAAGTCTAGGTAAGCAGGAGCAGAGCTGGCACGGTGAGCGTTATGCTGCAGGAGTGCAGAATAACGCGAAGTGTGTTCTGCTCTTTGGGTGTGGTTTATATAGCACAGGTAAAGTAGTCCCAGCTAAAGTAGTTCCAGGACCAGCCACACCCTAGAAACTAGACTGCATAGCTCAGTTCTTCAGGACTGGGCTATGTGTGGCTCCATGTTCACTGGAACCTTATTCCATGTGGTCAAATAGCATGAACCTGGTGCCAAAGGTGCCAGGGTTGGCTCCAGGAGAGCCTCTGATAACAATTTGTGGCCTTTAAAGCCCCATTGGAAGCCTGCAACTTGGAAAGGCTGGCCCTGAAGACTGGGGACATGCATCATGACAGGTACTGGAATTGAAGACCTTGGACTTTAGCTACTGATGTCAGAAAAGGACCCGGACCACCTGAGAGAACAGGTCGCCATGTGCGCCAAGGCTTTTCCCACCAGCCCCTGGGACATCGGCAAGGCCCAAACAGTGCAATACTGGATTTGTGTGAGTGACGAGATGCCCTTCAGGGAGTGATTATGATGCCTAGACCCAGGAGATGTAGAGGATTTACACCACTACCCGGAGGATCTTCTGGAGGCAGGGATCATCCAAGAGTCCAAGAACCCCTATACTTCTACTATCATTGATCAACTCTGTGGACCATTTATACCATCCACATGAGCCCTTTGATGATAGGTGGACCAACCAATACCAGGAGGCATTCGAGGAGCTCAAGCAGACCCTCACCACTTGAGCTCCTTGAATCCTCCCTCCAGTCCTGGCCTACACGGATCCTCAGTTGCCTTCCATCTTGCACACACATTGATGCAAGTCTGCAGGGATTGGGAGCTGTCCTTTGCCAGGAGAACAATGATGAGAAGAGATTGGTGAGGTCTGCATGCATAGCAGAGGAACTGCCCAGTCAAGTTGGCATTTCTGGTATTGAGGTGGGCTTTCACAGACAAGTTCCAGGATTACCTCTATGGTGCGACTTTCAGAGACCAGAGAGAGAGACAACAACCCCCTGATGTATGTGTTGAAGTCAGTTAAGCTGGATGCTTCCAGACATCGATGGCTATCATGACCCAGAACAGACTGCAATGCTGAAGGAGTGGAAGACACTTGTGCAGATGGGAGGAATCCTAAATAAGGTAAGTAAAGTTGGAATTTGGCTATTGCATTGCCTGGTTTTACCACAGAGGATCTATTGAGCAGTAGTGTATGCATTTCTCGACCAGCATGGACATCTTGGCAGTGACTGATCTTTTGTTTGGTCCACTCGAGGGTTTTCTGGCCTACACTAGCAGCAGATATGCAGTATTATTGTCAGCACAGTTCCAGGTATGTCACCAAGAAGACTGCAACTCATCATGCTGCTTATTTTCATCACCTGCAGGGTTCGCATGGACCTCAACTACATCGACTTTATCATGTTGGAGATGGACAGGCAAGGTGTGCAGAACTTCCTGCTGGTGACAGACCACTTTACTCTGAACACGCAGGTGTTCCTTCCTAATGATCAGTGTGCCACCACCGTTACCAGGGTGCTGTGGGAGAAATCATTTGTGCACTATGGTTGGACAGTAAGGATTCATTCCAACCAGGGACCGGATTTTGAGTCGACACTTGTAAAGCAGATACTGGAGCTGGTTGCCATCAAGAAGACCAGTATGCCTCCATACCAATCTTAGGGGAATGCCAAAATAGAGAGGTTCAATCAAACCCTCTCGCCGACGCTGGTCACCCTAATGCCAGTTGATAAGAACAGGCGGTGTCAGCATGTGGCTAATTTGACCCATCGTTATAATTGTTCCAAGAATGAAGCCACCAGGTTTACACCATACTACTTGACGTTGGGAAGAGATGCCCAACTGCCTGTAAACTTGTATTTTGCAGTATCCGCAGATGGAACATGTGACAAGAACTATGCCAGCTATGTGAGGCAGCTGAAACATCAACTAGAGCAAGGTCATCAGCTTGTCCAAGTTGCTGTGGAGAAGGCAACAGAGGGAAACAAACGCTGCTAAAACACCAAGGTTAAGTTTCACGCTCTTCCACCTGGCGATTGTGTGTTGATCCATAGCCTGGGAAAGAGTGGACAGAACAAGCTGGGAGACAAGTGGGAGGTTCCACCATTCATCATTGAGCAACAATTAGGAGAGTTACCTGTCTACAAGGAGTACAGCCAAGGAACATCAAGACATTACAACGGAACCAACCGCTCCCAGTCCAGGTTGAGTCCAGGTTGAGTTTGAGCTGACACTAGCAGTGAGAGAAGAGGACATGAACCTAGGAATTATAGGGTACTGTGGCAGGTGGCCTCTAGCTAGACATCATGGCTCAATTATTGTATTATTATTATTATTATTATTATTATTATTATTATTATTATTATTATTATTATTAGTGTATTTGGAAGGGGAAGGCGGGAAAGGGATCTCCAAGCAATCAGGGGAGGGTGGAAACAGTGAGGAGCAGATCACCCAGTCTCAGGTTGGATGCAGAGTGGAAAGTGTGTGGAGCTAGGTGTTAGCTGGATAGATTTATAAATCAGGCCAAGGCTATCCTCAAGGTTTGTGATATTTAAATGGGGGGGAAGCATGCAACAAGTAGAGTGAAAGGCACCCGTGTATGATGCAGCAAAGAGATTCATTAAAAAAAGGAAAACGTTTGTGGCGCGAGCAGAGCTCCTTGGGGACAGTTGGTCTCAACCTTCACTGAGGAGGGTGGAACAGTGCTCCACCCGTACCTTTGCTGGTTCTTTTTCACCTCTGCAGACCCAAGCTGACCCTGACAGGTAGGGGTGTGCTAGAACCCACCACCGCCTCCTGGCAGTCCTGTCACTTCCGTGGCCTGGCTCCACAGTGCTCCGTGAGCGGTAAGCGCCCCCAGTCATTGCCCCCTCTCTCGCTCTGTCAGGCTCAGCGCTCTCTGGTATAGAGAGGGGAGCGCTGTGTAATGATTTAAAGCCTGGCCCCCGCCAAGACAGGCCTCTGAGATTCCCAGGGCTGCATCTGCCAGGTGCAGCGTGGGTGGAGCATTGGTTTGGACCCGGCTCCCAGGCTGCCATCAATGCTGGACTGCCCCTAGCATAAACTGCCCATCCCCAAAAATATTGGGGACTCACCCCACATGCTGCTGCCATACCTGCCATAGAACCATCACAACACAGACTTTTATATTTTGGAAGAACTGTTTACATTTTAAAATAACTCTTTTCTCAGCTGTTTTTAGTCATTCAGCTGCTTAGGAAGGTTAATAATGTAAATGGTATTGTGTGATTACCCCTTTTCATATAAAAATATAAAAATCTACTGGTGTACTGGGAGAAGGGAAAAATCTTAAGATCAACTAAACAAACCATACACCAGCATTTTGCTGTCTGCCTTTACGTTTTGTGTGCTAAAAGGCATACCCAGTGTAACCTGTGCATTTTGATCCCACGTCCACTTCCCAACGAGGTGCACCAAGGCAGGGTCAGACTGGGGCATGAAATTAGTACAGGCACCAATGAAAAAGTGGCCCACAATCACACATTACTATTGATTACTATCCAGAACAGACTGTTTGAGTACTATCCAAGGCGTAGTAAAATTGGTTAAAACTAGTGTGGAAACAAATGAAACCGGCCTACTCTGTCCAAAAGTGGTCCATGCTGTAAACAAATACCTGGCCCATTATAGAATCATTGGCTGGCGCTTTCGGGCAAAGCCCTATAGGCCAGTACGAGCCTGCATGCTCTAACGTCTGAGTCACTGGATCTTGCTCCAGAGAGCATATTGTTGTGCATTATGACATGGCAGTCAAAGGTGTAATGGATGAAGATGCACCTGGGAACTAGCAATGCCGGTTGGGATAAACAAAGGTGCTGGTCTGAGCCATTTGAAATGGAAATAAAGATAAAAAACAATATTTGTATAACAGTAAAAAAGCATTACACACAGAAATATTACCTATGTCCACCCAATGCACAGCTGAACCTACCAATTTGACTATTTCAGGCCAATGAGGGGACTTGAACCTGCAGTTTGTAAACACATGGTCTAACCTCTGAGTCACTGGGGATCCCTTCAGAAACCATAGCTTTCTGCAATATGACATGGCAGTCCAAATTGGAATGGATGAAGTTTCATCTGGGAACTAGCAATGCTGTTTGGGAGAAACAAATGTGCTATCAGATAGGCAAAGGAGGAGTATTATAGAACATTCAGTAGTGGCAGGGAGAAGTAAAGTTGGGTAGATAGTTGGATGAAGGTGAGGGATAGATATGATGCACAGGAAGTCATGAGTAGGAAAGGGTAGAGGAGCTATGTTTACAATTGTATTGAATACATTGTGGGACTCAACTGTATTCTATGGGGCTCAGCACCAAGAGAAGAGACAGCTGGAGAGCAGGTGTCCAATGCACAAGGTGGTGTATCTCTGGAATGCACTCACTGCATGGGGAGCATGAGCATTATTATGCCATGTCCCTGAAAACACAGATAGCAAATCCCATGTGCTTACTTCCTTAGGTCCCCAACAACATTTGGGAGGGGTTGTATGCTAGAAATTCGAATTTACAAGTAAAACGGAAATGAATTGGCGAATATACTGAAAAAGGTTTTTGCCATAATCAAAACATTACCAGCTGAGAGTAATAAAAGTATCATTTCGAGACAGCCTTCAACACAGTATTTATTTAAAAATGAAATTGTATATTAGTTACCCCATGACAAAGGAAGGACCCTAGATTGGGTAGCCAACCTTAACTGTGATACTATAATTACATCTATTAGACCCCAATCTTGGACATATCATTATCTATTGTCATTTACTCTCTCAGCTAATACTCTGAAAATTCAGGTCCTCAACAACTCCCCTTGCTTATGGTCTGACCATCACATCATAACTTTGAACACTGAAGCTACCCCGCGGGCTCCGACACAGATAGCCCCAGCACTCCCCACTCGTAGTAAAAAAAACATAACTAAGGAACAACTCCTCCCACTGCTACTTCCTTCCCTCAACGCGGCTACCAACTCATGTTCTGATCCCACCTCCCTAGCAGACACCTATAACCAAACTATGCTTACGGCTATAGACTCTATAGCACCCATCAAACCTAGGAAGGCCAAACCGCAAGCACATCTTAACTCATGGTTCACTCCACAGCTAAGAATCCTCTGCAAAGCTAAACGCTGTGCGGAAAATCACTGGAAAAGCCACCCGTCTGATGAGCATAATAATGGCTTCCTTCTTGCCTCCCTTACCTACAAAGATGCCATCATCACTGCTAAAAAAGAGTTGCTTAACAATCGTATTTTGCAAGCCGATTCTAACTCCAAGGAACTCTTTAGAATCCTAAAAGAGCTCGAAACCCCAATCTCCCCTCCTGACACATGCACGAAAGATAGTAATTGGTGTGCTAGCATTCAAGCAGCCTTACTAAATAAAATGTCCATGCTTCAATCCAAAATTAAAGACAAGCAGGACAGCCTGAAGCTTGACAACCACGCACTCTCCCCAGCTAGGTCCCTCCCGTCAGACAATGCTAACACCATACCTTTCACCTTCTCACCGCTCACTGTTACTGAGGTAGAAAATATCATCCTGAGAATTAAACCATCCAACTGCCAAGGTGACCCTTGCCCAGCTCCCATCATTAAGGACTCTGCCCATGATCTAGCTCCATTCATTACGACCTTCATCAACTCCTCCTTTAAAACAGGTATTGTCCCGGACAACCTTAAGGACGTGTGGGTGATCCTGTTACCCAAAAAACCTTCCCTTGACCCAAGTATACCTACGAACTTCCGACCGATCACTACAGTACCGTTTTTGCTTAAGAAACTGGACCGCGCAGCTTACATTCAGATCCAAAACTACTTGGAATCCAACAATCTGCTAGGTCTACGACAATCCGGATTTCGGCCCAGACATGGGACTGAAACTGCTCTAATAGACCTAAAACCCCAGATCGAAGTATTGAAGGACAAAGGCAAATTAGCAATGCTATTACTCCTCGACCTCTCTGCCGCATTTGATTTGGTCAACCACCAGATCCTTTGCAGGCACCTCCACTCTGCTGCCAACTTCTCCTCCTCCACTGCGGCCTGGATCAAATCCTTTCTGAGCAACAGATCCATGAGGGTCTTTACACCATCCGCAGCCGCGGACCCCTCCCCTATACACTGCGGCGTACCTCAGGGTTCTTGCGTGTCACCTACACTTTACAACATCTTTACGAAACCACTCTTTGATGTGCTTGACTATCTGGGTGTCTCCTACACTAACTATGCGGATGACACCCAGACACTCATTCCCATCTCAGGTGATTATCTAGCTGACACCAAGGCCATCAATGACGTCTACCTGGTCATCCAGGCCTGGATGGCCCAACACCAGCTATGTCTAAATGACGATAAAACGGTGCTCCTTATCCTGGGACCGCAAAACGCCTGAGCAAACTGGAGCCGTCCTATCAGTCATTCACCATAGACGGTAATACCATACGTGTCTCAAAAGACACCAAAACGTTAGGCTTTTACCTTGACTCCACCCTATCCTTATCCAGACAAATAAATGCAGTTAGGTCTGCCTCTGCTTACACGTGCAAACTTATTGCAGCCTGCAGACCGTTTCTTACCACCCCCAACATTGTCACACTAGCTAGAACCCTCATTATGGCAAAAATTGATTATTGCAGTGCTCTTTACTTAGGTACCAGCCAAGAGAACTTGAGCAAACTCCAAACCACCCAGAATAACGCCATTCGAGCGGCCTTGAACATCCCCGCAACCACCACATTTCAGAAGCCAGAACCAACTTAAAGTGGTTACCTGTCAAACAGAGAATCTCCTTAAAAACACTTGCCCTAACGCACAAATGCCTGGCCAACAAAGCCCCAATCTATCTCTGTAGTCGGCTATCTCGCCACTCTACCGCCCGACCACTAAGAACTGCCCAGACTCATTGTCTATCGATCCCTAGGTTTAAGCTTCAAAAAGCGGGGGGCACCAGCTTCCCTGTCCTAGCCTCTAAACTATGGAACACCCTCCCTGCCACTATCAGAGCTGAAGATTCTTTCAACACCTTTAAGACCAAAACCAAATTGTGGCTCTTTGATCAGCAATAAGACTGCGTCTGTCTCACATACTCCGGTCTGCTTCCTCTGATACTATTATTGGCCTGCTACCGCTGTACTGTTACTGTACAACCTAGGGTATATCCTCTGTTATTCCTAGTGGCACTGTAATCTTTGTTATATATGTAATTAGAAAGATGGTTAATATGCTGTTACTGTAAATTTTGTAATGTAATTTATTGTCTGTATTTCTTTTTCTGCAACTTTGTACAAATTGCGCCCTGATGCCCCCGGGCCTGCTGGTTTGCGTGTTATAAATAAACAAAATACAACTACAACTAACCTGATAGCGCCTCCATGTCCTACAAGGAACAAACGGAACATTACAACGGATGCTATCCTGCCACAAGTGATCCCTACTCTGAATTCCCTAGAGGGCACCACTGATCCCAACAAGTTAGTAGAGATCTACTGTTCCACTATGACCAAGGCATTGAACATTATCACCCCTCTCAAAATGTGCAAAGGCAAACCAAGAGTTTACCTGAACCCCTGGTTCACTCCGCAGTTAAAATCTTTACGGGCTGAAAAAAGAAAATTGGAAACTCTATGGAAACACCTCCCTTCCGCAGAGAATAAAACCAATCTGATTAATTTATCTGCTAAATACAAGGAAGAGATACTTCATACTAAACGCGAGTCGTACAACAATAGAATTAATCAAACTAGCTCCAGCACTAAAGAGCTCTTTGTTATCTGTAGAGTGATGGAGACACCCATTACCCCTACAGATCCGTGCCTAAAGGACAAACTCTGGTGCACAAACATTCAGAATGCTCTCACCAATAAAATAGGCACACTGCAAAGTAAAATTGCTGACAAATGCCTAAACTTACAAAACTCAGATACTCCACACCACACCCAAAAGCCATCTATTAAACCATCCCAATGCTTTTAATTCTCCAAAGTCTCCGTCTCGGAGGTAAAAACAATTATTGCATCCCTTTAACCATCAAGGTGCCAAGGAGATAGTTGCCCGGCTCAAATAATGAAAGATGCCACTAGAGACATGGCACCATTCATATCCAAACTAATTAATGCTTCATTTACTTCTCGTATTGCACTCATCAACTTAAAGGAGTCGTGGGTTCTACCCCTCCTTAAAAAACAATCACTGGACCCTACAATTCCGACAAATTGCAGGCCAATCACTATGGTCCTGTCCTTACTGAAGATACTGGATAGGGTAGCATAACTGTAGATCCATGAAGTCCCGGGAGGATAGCACAGCGGCAGCGTGCGCGTCTTGGAAGCAAGACGACACAAAGCTACAACAGGTTCGATCCCCGGGTCCGCGCTTAGAAACCTCTGAGTGTTTAAGCGCGTTATAAATACGTAACTAAGACAAAGAAAAAAACACAATTGCACAACTAAGAAAAACTAACAATTCCTGTAACAGCGCCTCGATGCCTGCGGGCTGTGTGAGCGCTTTATAAATGTAAATAAATTAAATTAGAGACTAACCATCTCCTACGGACTTGGCAATCTGGGTTTAGACCTCAATATGGTAATGAAACAGCGTTGATTGATTTAAAAACCCAGATTGCCGAACTCAAAGACAATGGGAAAATCACATTGTTACTTCTGTTGGATTTATTGGCTGTGTTTGATCTGGTCGACCATAGAGTACTATGCAATCACCTCACTTCAGCAGCTCACGTTTCTCAGAACGCTATTACATGGATCCAATCCTTTCTAAATAACAAGACAATGAGAGTCTTTTCACGATCAGCAGCAGCTGGCCCCATTCCCATTACATGTGGAGTCCCCCAAGGCTTCTGCATATCACCGACTATGTACAACATTTTCACGAGGCCCCTATTCGATGACCTGGACCATCTGCGTGTCACCTACACTAACTATACAGAGGACACCCAGATCCTCCTCCCATTAACGGGTACTTATGACACTGATGTACACTAGTGAACACAATGTATCTAATCTTTCAGGCATGGATGGCCACCCATGGCCTCTGCATGAATGACAATAAAACCGAGCTTCTGATCATAGGATCCCCAGCTAACCTGAATAAACTCAACACAGATTATGCCTCCTTCAATATCAATGGGAACAATATCCTAGTGGCTAAAGAGCTAAAAACATTAGGTTTTTCTCTAGATTCCACACTCAATTTACAAAAACAAGTTAACGCCACAGCTTCGGCTACTGCCTATACTGGTAAATTGATAAGGGCTTGCAAACCTCTGCTCTCTAAGGAGTGTTACCTTACACTTGCCAGAGCCCTCTTCCTGTCCAAATTGGATTATTGTAAGGGACTCTACTTAGGTGCAAGTAAGTACGTTATCAATAAATTACAAATACTGCAAAATAATGCACTTAGGACTGCTTTGATTATATCAAGGAGAGAACATATCTCCCAAACAAGAAGACAGCATAAATGGCTGTCGATCAAGGATAAGATCCAACTCAAAACCATGTCTCATGTATAAATCCCTGAACCATGTAGCCCCTCCATTCTTAACTGAAAAATTCAACATCAGATCTTCAGTATGGGTCACCAGGTCATCAAATACCTCCTGTCTGGTAGTCCCAGGTACAAACTAAAAAAGCAGAAGGAAACAGTTTCCCAGTTATGGCAGCCCAGCTATGGAACTCACTCCCACCCTCCCTGAAGATGACCGAGTCTTTCTCTGACTTCAGAAGAAAATCTATCTTATGGCTAACTAAGATGTACCTATGCCAAGAATAGGTTTTCATAACCGCCAAGGGCACATTCTGTACATTATTTATCTCTGCACTGCTATTGTTCCCATGACTGGACATCACCTGTAACCAACTGTCCTACTCATTGTTTTATTGTATTTTTCTGTATTCTGTGATCATGCCTATCTGTAACACTTGTAACGGTTCCAAAGCGCCCCGATACCTCCAGGTTCAGTGCGCTATAGAAATAAAACAAACAAACAAACAAACTTCTTCAGAGTTCCTGCAAAGCCTAACAATTAAAGCATTCAGGTGAATTCTTCATTTATCAATGATATGTCTGTAGGGTGACCAGATGTCCCAGTTTTGCCAGGACTGTCCCAAAGTTCAGAAATCTGTCCCCCTGACCTCAGAGTTTTTGATTTAAAAACCCCATCCTGGAAAAAATGAGTTTCAACCTCCTTTTTACAAACAGACCTTCATTTATTTGCTATACATTAAATAAACATAATTGGTGATTTAATTGTAATGCCTGAAGCCAACCGCCCTTGTGTGGACTTGAATCACCATCCTATCAGTTAGCACCCCATAGTACTAACCAATTGTACCACAGACACTGCTCGGATAAACTGCTTTCCAGACAGGACTACAATATCAATCTGAGCAAAAGCACCTTTGTATTTAGTGTCCTTAAAGTCACAGGTATATCACAGTATAAGCCCAGAGTAAATGCCTAGAATCACAACACCACTCCCACCCGACCACTCTGTTTTCCCCACTACTAAAGTGTAATCACAGCTGTCAGTCACTGTCGTGGGTTAGTCCTGCTTTTATATCGTTGGTCTATCCAGTTTCTGCTTAAGAAACACTGTGCTACACGCATACAACTGGTCACCACTGCCAAGGCCAATTATGACCAAAAGACCATTGCCAAGGCCAACACGGATAGCAGAGCCCTCTTCAAAGCTATCAAGAACTCCATCAACATTCTGCCTGACCTACTTGTACAATAATCCATAGAAAAATCCAGTGCAATCAAGTCTTTCTCCTTCATCAAGGTCAGTATGACCTGCCAACACATAGACGCTAACGCCACAACTGACAACACACTACACATCCCATCTCTGAAAAGCCAAAACTACCTGGACACCTTTCAAGACACTCACTATTGAAGATCTCACTGGCACCTTAGCATCCCTCAAGTCAACATTGCACATGGACGTAATCCTCTTTTTCTGTACGCAAGATCCTTCTGGCTGAAGCACTCCCCGAGACCTAACAATCATAAACAGCTCCCTTACCCAAGGCATCCTCCCCTAGTCCCTTGAGACTAGACAAATCCTCCCACTTCTCAAGAAACCAACATTGGATCCTGACGACATCAGAAACTACCGCCCCATCACCCATCTTCCCTTCATAGGTAAGATCCTTGAGAAAGCAGTAGCCACTCAAATCCTCCAACACGTCGAGGTTAACAATCTCCTTCAGTCCTACAAATCTGGCTTCAGAACAAGATGCAGCACAGAAACAGCTAAGCTATCATCAAGGTGATCAATGATTCCTGTAAAACATTTAATGATGGCCATCCTTGCTCTCCTTGATATCTCAGCAGCATTCAAAACAGTAATCAACAAACACTTACCAAAAATCTACATCTCCACATGGGGATATTTGAGTTCATCCTCAGCTGCTTCAAATACTACCTTGCTAAATGCCGCCAGTTCATACAAATGGATTCCTCTAGATCACCAACCCTACCAACCACCTGGGGAGTCCCGCAAGGATTTGTCCTTTCCCCCGTGATCTTCGATCTTTAGATGGAACCACTTGGAACTCTCCTCGCTTAACACAACATCCACACCCACCAATACGCAGATGGCATGCAGATCTTCCTCAAGAGTTCCACCCTCAAAGGAATCCACAGGCTTAAGGCCAGCCTCACATTGATCCTTTCACGGATGTCTAGTGCTGACCAGAAGCTGAACCCCTTCAAGACTGAATTCCTACTGCTGACTAACAACTCTTAACACCCTGACATCCATAACTTGCTCTATGCTATGCTTCTCAAGAATTTAAACCCCAGCTGCCCACCTGCGCCAAATCTCTTAGGTATGACACTGGCAGACACCTCTCCTTCAAACCCAACATACCAAGGAGGACACAAACAGCTTAGTAACAACTCGCTCTCCTGTGAAAAATCAAGCCTTTTATCCCAGAAAACAACTTCAGATCTACTGTGCAGGCCTTGGACCTCTCACACCTAGATGATGGCAATGCCCTTTTGGAAGGCCTCCCAGTGACTACCATAGCACCCCTGAGAGGTGTCCTGCATGCTGCAGCTCGTCTTATCTCAAATGACTCTGCACATTCGACCACATCACCCCGACACTCATCCTACTAGGCTGCTACCCTGAAATCCCCAAACTTCCTCACTGAGAAACTCTGTATCTCCTGAGGCCTACAATACACAAGAAGCAATGATACATGCAGACTTGAACTCCGGAGGTGCAGGAAGGCGAGAACCAGAAGACAGGTCTTCTGTGTCTACAGCCCACGACTCTGGAATCTCCTCCCATCATCATTAGAGTTGGGCTATCACTTCTAAAGTTCAGGGAGAAGATCCTTCTCTTCAGGGAATTTCTCCCCTTAACACCTAGGTCCACACATGAACCACTTCACACCCTTTCAGAGACTAGGTGAACTGTCCCCCAATGTTTCCTCCCCGGTTGTTGTAGATCCCTTGCTGCTAAATAGCGTATACTGTCCCTCCCCTATTAGCTGCCCTTTCCCTCATTGTCCTGCTTCCCTCACCATTTTCTTCCCCCTACAGCCACGCCCGCATCTTGGCAGCCTCTTAGAACTCGGCCGTACCTTTCAAAATCTGCAAGGAGCTGGCCAAACCTGCTTCAGTCTCTACCTCTCCTGTTCCCTCCAAGGCCCTTTGCACATTCTTAGCATCTCATTTCACCACTAAAACTCAGGACATCATGTCCACTCTCTCTTCCTCTGCCTCCTCTTTCTCTCCCTTTACATTTCTAGCCCCTCTCTGGCTGGTTCTCCTCCTTCCACTGGTTCACTCCCCACAGTGTTTCTAGACAAGTCTGATCTATGAAAGTCTTGTCAAAGCAGGTGCTCCCCTGCTCCTTCAGAACCATCAAGGACCACATTGACACCCTTGCCCCAGCCCTGGCCGATGTCTGCAATCACTCTTTTGCCACTGGAACCTTCCCGTCGCCCCTTAAGCACTCCCTTGCAACCCCCTTCTTAAGAAGCCTTCTGCCTATCTTTCCTCTCCAGCAAACTATCGGCCAATCTCTCATCCTGGGCAAACTCCTGGAAAAGCTGGCCTTCTCCCAGCTTAATCTACATACTGAATCTGTTGGCTGTCTCCATGACCACCAGTCTGGCTTCAGAGCAGCCAGGAGCATGGAAACTGCTCTCCTGAACACCCATGAAGACTTGCTCTCCAACCTTTACTCTAACCTACATTCTGTCCTCATTCTCCTTGATCTATTCTCTGCTTTTGAAACGGTTAACCACGCCATCCTGCTCAATTGTCTCTGAGACAACCTGGGTATCTTTGGTCAGGCCACTGCCTGGTTGACCTTCTTTCTCACTAATCGACCCTCCAAGATCCAACTTGGGTCTTTCCTCTCATCTATCTCTCTCTACTTGTGGTGTTCCCCAGGGCTTTAACCTCTCTCCCTGGCTATTTAACCACTACCTGTCGCCTCGGGCCAACTGCATCTCTACTTTCTGCCCTAACTTTCAGTGTTATGCGGATGACAGCCAGTTCTCCTTCAGGCTCCCCCCAGCTTCCACTGCTCCTTCTCTGATACCAGACTGTCTGTCCACTATTCAGGAATGGTGTGCCTCCAACGATCTCTGCCTTAATGCCAGTAAGACTGAGATCCTCCTCATTGGGACTGTTGCTCCAGCCCTCCCGCACTCTGGCCGCCCACGCTGGGTTCTCAACCTGCTCCTTCCAGGGAGGCTAAGAACCTTGGGGTCATCTTCGACTCCACCCTCTCCCTCCCTCCTCACATCTCTGACGTCTCTAAGAAGTCACACTATCAGCTGTACCTCCTCATGGGTATTCTTCCTTTTCTCTCTTTCCCCCAGAAGCTCACTGTCTCCAGAGCTCTGGTCCTCTCTAGGCTGTACTACTGCAACAGCCTCCATCTAAATGTGCTTGCCTCTACTCTTCGCCCTCTACAAATTATCCAGAACAGGACAGCGAGACTTGTCCATGGACTCAAGCCCAGGGATTGTATCTCTCCAGCCCTGAAATCTCTTCACTGGCTCCCTGTGGCTGCAAGGATCAAGTTCAAGATCCTCTGCATTGTCCACAAGGCTACCTGGTGCCGAGGACCACACTATGGGCCTCATTACATGGTAGGTGGTAAGGGCACCGGTACCGGTAAACCCTTACCACCCTATTCTGAGGTCCCTTTGCGGGTTCCCACCTTAACGCTGGTTTTACCAGCCGTTAAAGATTGGACCCGCATAGGGACCTTGGTGCTAATTACGGTACCGCAATTTGCAGTACCGTATTTACCGCCTTCCCCATTCCCATTGAGCCCTATGGGGCAAAAATGGGAATGGGCAAGGGCCATGGAGAAAGGGGGAATTACTGCCCCGCCAACCTTGCAATGGGGTGGTAATTCCCCTTTTCTCCTTGGTGGTACCGGTATGGTACCGGCGGCAACCATGGTGCCAATAGCACCATGGTTTACCGCATAATGTGTAATGAGGCCCTATATCCAATGTTGTCTTCCTAAGCATCTTCCTTTTCAAGCCCTCCGTGTATCCACCTCCAACTCTCTTAGGGTCAGACGCTTCTCCAGGCAGAGAGTGGGGGGTAGATCTCTGTCCTCAGCTGGGAGCTCCCTCTGGAACAGCCTCCCTGCCTCTCTCAATCTTGAACAGGACCACCTAAGGTCCCGGAAGCAACTCAAGACCTTCCTTTTTGATTCCGCTTTCTCTCTCCTTCTCCTGTGCTGATGTCCATGTCTGCTGCACATACTGGTTACCTGGCCACCCACTGAACTTAAAGGACCAGGCTCCTGCATGACTGGTTGGCCTTGCACTGCCTTTGGGCCCCGCAACCACTTAAGGGACTGTCTGCAACCGTACAGTCCCCTGACTCTCTACACTTATGAGCCACCTGCCGCCTACACTTACTAGCTACTTGCACTCTCCCCTCCCTTACGGCACTTCTCCCCTCCACCCCACGCACTTGAGCGATCTGAATGACAGAAGGCCTAGTAAGATTGTTGTTTTGTCGTCCTTCTGTCCTCCCTTACTTGTCTTGTTGTGCCTAGAAACACTTGTGTACAGGTGCGTTATAAATGACTTATATCAAACCATATCGTATATCATATCATATGATAGTAAAGTGCTCCATCACATCCTGAAGAAAGGTCAGTGCAGTTGATAGAGCATAATGCATTTTCAGATCATTTTGAAGGACTTTATTTTTACGGAGAAAGCCTACATTATTATTCCTTTGGAAATATTGGCCATGTCAATCCCCAATGCTACATGGTAAGCATGCAGTAACGGGAGGGATATGCATAATTCAATAGGTATTCCCACATTTTGGAGTGCGATTACATTCCACTGTGGAAATGTGGTATTAACACATGGTAACAGTATATGCCATAATGCACAGTGCAAAAAAACTAGGAATTTGGTGGATGTTATATGGGTAAATGTTTGTCTTCACATAAGTGTTTTCATGTCCAGATGCAGCCCTCCTTATTACTCTACCCTCCACTCACAATTCTCCACAATCACACACTGCGACTTAATTCAGGGCAGTGTAAAATATGCCATTTTGCAAAGGTTAAGTGACTGTTTTACCTCCAGCTTGTTGCTGTAGGGAAATTGTCCACTTTGCCTCCAAAGTTATAATTTGGCTGTGCGAGAAAAACTGTGGTAATTTCGTTACTGACAATCATAGTGGGGGTCATTACGACCTGGGCGCAAAGGGATACCGGGCACCGGTAACGACACCGGTGCCGGTAATCCCTTTGCGCCCTATTCCGAGGTCCCTTTGCGGGTCCTTCCCTTAATGCCTGGTTTTAGCAGGCGTTAAGGACGGGACCCGCAAAGGGATACCGGGATCAATAACGGTACCGTAATTTACGGTACCGTTATTGCCGCCTTCCCCCTTCTCATTGAGCCCTATGGGGGCTCAAATGGGAATGGGGATTGACATTTTCAATGGGGACTTACCGGTCCCGCAAAGGTCGGACTAGACTGGTAAGTCCCCATTGAACCAGGGCGGACACGGTACCGGTAATGGTGCTAGTCATGGCGCTAATAGCACCATGACTAGCACCAACCTCGGAATGAGGCCCAATGGCTGTAACAGAATAACCACAATTTGTTCCCTGCACTGCTGAACTTGTAATGTGACCCAATACATAGGGTTTATCCCAATGCCCCACATCCAAAGCTATGCACTAAAATGGTGTGCCATTAAATAAGTGCAGTGAAATCAGAATTTCCGTATATACCATTTGCAATGCATTGGTGCGCAAAATGTATAAAATTGTCTAACCATAGTAAAAGCGTTAGTACACTGCAATCAAAATGCGAATATCTGCCTTTTCCATTTGCAAAACAACCCGTTTCTGTAGGAAAAATGACCACAATACAATGACAAAGATTAAAAGTGACACCATTACTTAAGTGTTGCTTAACTTTAAAAATAAAAAAAGCATTATCCAATTTAAGGCTATCAAAATACTGTGCAGCTTTTTAACAACGTTTATTTTCTAAATTAAACACCAACACGTTTGTTTTGCTCATTTTAGAACAAGCTGAATGCGAGGTTTCACTTGCAACTGCATGTTTTGTTTTCCCCTTGGCTGTAGTGATGCCAGTGTTATCTAGGGAGAGGTCACTTCCAGCCTGGGAAGGGCTATTGTAATGCAGATGCTCCTGGGCTCAGGCGAATTTAGCACCTAATTACAACACCCGTGGCTTTGCATTCCTTAGTGCTGTGGAAGAGGGGGGATGGTTGCTGCAGCCATTGCCGTAGAACAAACATTTGCAAAATTGCCTGTTCTGAAAGGTTTCAGTAAAGAAGGCACTTTTGGCGGGCACCCGTGTTTTTGATTTTATCTAATATGGGGCAGCCGAGGATAGCAGGACTCTCATAGTATGGGTATTTTTAAACAGTATTAGCAGCCCCAGCCCTTTTCTATATGTTTTCACAGAGGCATGACATTTCTATCTGCATGGCCAACGTTCTGTAATGATGTACTGCGCATGAATGAAAGGCATATAATACATGAATTGCAGACATAACTCCAATTTTAAAAATAACTGTAACGATGGTTACCAAAATGCAATATAATCATAAATGCTACAATGCTAAAAATGACAAACATTTTTTTGATTGTGACAAAATGACTTTTTATTTTTCACACAATTGAATATTTGCATGAAACGATAAGATTTAATGCTGGCTGATAGAAGGATCAAATGAACAAAGTTACTGACATTCTACAGTGTTCAATGGCTCTCTGCTCGTTTATTATACATAGTTATCATGAAACACTTGTGTATAGGCGCGTTATAAATGCCATATCATATCATATCCTATCATCTTTCAAACCGTTATTTCAAACATTTTCCATTTGGGATGCATCAATGTTGTGAACTTTCTGCAATACGTTGTTCACAATTAATCTTTGCAAACCTTACTAAAAGCTAAAATATATTTTGACCAGAGCTTTCAGGTTTCTCAGCTCCATGTGTGTGTAAACCATCCAGTTCTGTCTTTTTTTAAACTTATAGCAGTTGTATGATACTGAACTGAGAAACTTGAAAGCTCTCATTGGTGTGCATTTTAACCCACCATTGCCCAATACAGCACTGTCAACCATTCAACCTTTCAATAAGTAAAATGCTAGACAATAAATGGTATAAATGTCTAATTGTCAGCTGCGCAGAGAATATTGATTCTGCTATTCACCTGCTATTCTAAAGTTATTGATAAGGAAACTGTGGTACAGTGAAATAAACAAAAATAAATGGCAGAGTTTGCACTGTATTTCCAAGTCGGAAATTGTGTATTTAACTTATGAGTTATGGTTCCATGGCCATGTCGTAGAAACTGGAGAGGAAGGAGGTGAGGAGGTGCAACCTCTGAGACACCTTTGACCCTCCCTCCCCATTGCCCTGTTGGCGCTTTGAAACAGAATTAATTTGCTGTATTTTCCTTCCAAAGAAGCAGGTGAGTGCAGCCTTCCTTGTTGCTCCATTTTGCCCATTGTATTGTGTAAAAGTAATTCTAGGCCCTGTGTGCCTGCACCCCCTCGATCCCTGGCGTCTCTTCCTGGTTTCCCTCTCCCTCCCGCCTCCCACCCGCCCACCGCCTATGATTGGCAGAAAACACCAGTTGCTTCGGGTCTAGCGATCCATATCCCCCCTACCGCCTCCCAGTGTCCCTCACCTGCTGCCCCACTGAGGTGTGCCCTGGTCAATTCACGCTCCCTACCAGCACACACCTTAGATGTGCAAGACCTTATCATTAGGGACAACATTGACTTACTGATACTAAGTGAGACCTGGCTGAATGAAACCTCTGGCCCCGCCCTGGCCCTCGCCATCGCGAGTGGCTACACCTTTTTTCAGGCAGGACCGCTCCTGTCATAGGGCCGGTGGGGTAGCTGTCATTGCTAAGGAGACTCTATCAGAAGGATTGAAGGGGAACTTGTGCAGAATTCAGACTACCTTCAGCTCAAAATGAGGCTCTCCCCCAACTGTACCATCTCGCTCCATGTCTTTTACCACCCACCTGGCCCTATCACTGATTTTTGTGAAGCACTAATCCACGCGCTCTCCGACAACCTAATAAACTCATTTAAAGTCATACTCCTGGGTGATCCCAATCTAGGGCTTAATGACCCTAACAATGCCCACGCCACTGCCCTGAATAAAGTCTTATCTACCCTAGGGTTTACCCAAGCCACCTCTAAGCCTAACCACATTAAAGGTTGCACGCTCGATTGGGCGTCTCACCATAACTGCTCCCTCTTGGTCACCGATATTAATCCCATTCCATGGTCTGACCACCGTTGCATTAAATTTGACCTCATTGCCTCCAAAGGGCCCCCTAAGCCAATGATCCCTCTCCCTGCAGCACACTCGAGGAGCTCCCATCAGCTCACCATGGAGAATATCACCCCCTACCTCACGGTTCCTGCCCTCTTGCCCCCTCTCTCCAAAGACCCTGAGATTCCTGCTAGTAAATTCAAAATGGTCATCACCCAAGCTGTTGATAACGTTGCCCCACTCACCCTAAAGAAAGCTAAGAGAACAAAGCATTCTAATGCCTGGTTCGCCCAGGAGCTTCTGGAGCTACGCTCCAAAAAAAAAAAAGGGCAGCGCTCGCCACCTGGAAAAATAACCCCAATGACGCTTCGAAAGTAGACTTCAAAGTTATCTCCAAAGACTATAAAACTTTCATCATCAAGGCTAAAGCTGCAACCTTCAACACTAGGATAGCTAATGCAAAATCTGGGACAAAAAAAATCTTTGCCATCATTAGAGAGTTGGAAACTCCCTCCACCACGCCACCTACTCTCATGAAGGATGAACTCTGGTGTAACAAAATTCAATTTTCCATGCTTGATAAGTTGCACACCCTGCACACCAAAATCTTAGCCCACCAACAGGCACTTACCAACGTTATAGCCAACAGTCACAGTAACCCGTCCCCAGTAACCAACTCTAAACATTCCCCAATGTTTGAATTTAAGGATATGAGTGAACCGGAAGTCATTGCCCTCCTCAAATCTATTAAACCTTCCAACTTTAAAGGGGATGCCTGCCCAGCCCAGGACATCAAAGACTGTGCCCCTTACCTTGCCCCATTCATCACTGCATTCATGAATGCCTCCTCCCAGCCTGGCCATGTCCCAACTGGACTTAAGGAAGCCTGGGTTTGACCGCTCCTTAAAAAACCCTCCCTCAACCCATTGGTGCCAGGGAACTATAGACCCTTTACCACTGTCCCTTTTCTGCTACAAATCCTGGACAAAGTAGCCTACCTGCAAATCTAAAAATCCCTTGAAGATAACCACCTTCTTGGTCTTCGGCAGTCGGGTTCCATCCATGACATGGCACCGAAACGGCCCCGCTAAACCTTAAAAATCAAATGGATGACCTCAGATACGCAGGCAAACCTGCACTCCTTCAGCTCCATGATTTATCCGCTGCCTTTGATCTGGTGGATCACAAGACCCTCTGCCATCACCTTTCTACTGCGGCCAACTTCTCCCTGAGGGCTTGTGGCTGGATAACATTGTTTCGAGTGGATTGTGTCCTCCAACGTATTCCTCATCTTAGATGTATTCCATCCAGCTTTAGCTGCTTTGGAAACAATGTTTGGCAAAGGGCGCGGATGTCGTTGAGTCGATGGTCCCTCGAAGGCCTCCGTCGAGGGTGACGTCATTGGGTGTACAAGTAGGACGCGCTGCGCCCGTTGGCCTCAGTTCCATTTTTCCGTGGTACATGTTGCTTCGGAGATTCGGCATGCCTTGAGTTCTGTGACGCAGTGAATATTATTAGAGAAATATCGATATGTCCTCATCATTGATACCGACTACAACCCCGCGATCGGGTTTGAAAAAATGTAAATCTTGCGGTTCAAAAATGTCTATCATGGACCCGCATCGAGAATGTCTGTGGTGTCTCGGGGAAGGCCACGACACGGAGGCCTGTACGAAGTGTCAGGCAATGACGGGGAAGGCCTTGCGATTGAGGAAGGGAAAACTAAAGGTAGGTCGTAAATCTGACCGAAAAGCCTCTAGCGTCGAGTCGAGGTCCCGTGAGGAGAAATCTCCTCAACGCGAAAGGCATCGGTCCAGGTCCCGAAGCGATTCCCATTGCTCGTCATCTTCGACAAAGAAATCAAAGAAAAGACGCCACAGGTCCCCCTCCACCTCGTCCTCGGACGAATCTCCGAAAAGAATGAAATGCCCCACAAAACATTCTTCCTCTGAGAGTGGGAAGCATTCAGAATTAAAAGCCGGCCGGGAGCGTCATCGCTCCGACACTCGCGTGCCCTCGAGCCCGGGTGAACGAAGAAGGAAGGATTGAGAACCTTCCAGGACGACAAGTGAAAAAGACAGCGCGAGTCGAGTCGACCGCTCGAGGTCACCAACGCCATCCAAAACCCAAAACACCTCGAAGAGCACCGTCGACGACCACTATTCCGTCGGCGCCATCAACGCCCTTGTCGATGTCGACCCCGAAGCCCTCGGTGCCAAAGGTTCCAAAGGCTCCAGTTCAACCAACTCGACAAGAAGTGAAGGCTGTAGAGCCTGTAAGACCTTCAGGGTCCACTAACACACCTCCTCCGCCTCTCCCAGAAAAGGTTTTTAAACCTCTTCCTAGGAAGGAATTTTTCAAGTCCTTGACCTCAATGTTTGAGCAACAGGAGCGATCTGATGAGGAGAATGTGCCTTTTGGATTGGAATATGGTACACCAAATGTCCCAGAATGCCTGATTTCTGAAGAAAGCAGGATGAGGGACCTGGTGGAATCCTTACATAATGCAAGTGGCATTGATACATCTCCTGAAACAGATTTTGGCAGGCCAGAACCAGGAGAGCATGCCAGTCCCTCATACCGTCAACTAATGAAAAAAGTGGTTGATTATTTAGGATGGGCTAGACCACCAACCCAATTAATCCAGGATGATTTGACTGATATATTGGACCATGGGCCCACCGAAGATCCAGCCCTACCCTCCCATATAGCCTTGCAAAATAGGGTGGCCAGAAATTGGGAGACTCCGGATTCTATTCCTCTAGTGAATAAATCCCTTACTTCAAAATACCGCCCTGCCAGTAGCGACCCTGGCTATCTGTCTACACATCCCATTCCCGAAAGTCTGGTGGTCCAGGCAGCCACAGCTTCAAATAAAATGGCGTACCCTTCTATCCCTGAGGACAGGGACGATAAGCGTGTGGATGGCTGGGCACGTAAGGTATTTTCAGCTGGGAGTATGGCGTTAAAATCAGCCAACTCCACATGTGCCTTGGCAAAGTTTTCGTACACTCTGTGGGAGGGCATTCAATGGCGGCGGAGCACATACCAGAAGGGGATGAAAGGGAAGGATTCCTAGCCATTGTTGGAGATGGAAAGGAAGCCATTCAGGAATCCCTTGAATCTGGATTGGACACTGTAAATAGTGTGAGCAGGTCCATGGGTACTAGCACTGTAATACGCAGATTTGCGTGGTTATGGAAGTCGGGTTTCGCACCAGACGTACAGAACCGCCTTCTGAACATGCCCTTTGACGGGTGTCACCTTTTTGGCAGCAAGGCTGACGAGAGCCCTGAGAGGTTGCAGACATCAAAAGCAGCTGCCAAATCTTTAGGAGCTGCTATTAGGCAACCTTAGCCTTTTCGTGCACCAGGACAATCTTGGAGGGGACAATCCTATCGTTATTACTCTTCATATGGAAAGGCGAGAGGAATGGCCAGTCAAAGAGGCCAGAAAAAGGCCACTCGTGGTGGACGAGGAAAACGTGCAAAGTCAGCTCCAGCTGCAGCCTCTTTGTCATCAGCGGCTACAGCAACCGCCACAAAACCACTTTGAGGACTTGCATCACAAGACACCTGTGGGAGGCAGGCTGTCACAGCATCTGCAAGAATGGCGAGCCATTACTTCAGATGTTTGGGCTCTAGAATTAATATCCCAAGGTTACTGCCTTCCTTTTCTAACGCAACCTCAAAGCAATCCACCAGGGAGACACCCTTTGAAGTTTTCAGTCCCTCTCCTACAGCAGGAAGTTCTAACCCTGCTGGAGAAAGGTGCTATAGAGCCAGTACCTGTAGCGGAGAGGAACAGGGATGGTACTCCCCGTATTTTTTGATTCCCAAAAAGGACAGAGGACTGAGACCCATTGGACTTAAGAAGCTTGAACAAGTTCCTCAGGAAGGACAAGTTCAAGATGGTCACTCTTTCTCAGATCCTTCAGGCCCTCCAACTTCAAGATTGGTTGGTGTCATTGGACCTCCAGGATGCTTATTTTCATGTGCCAATTCACCTCAAGCACTTAAAATACCTGAGGTTCGTAGTTGGCGACTCACACTATCAGTTTCGAGTCCTGCCATTTGGATTGACCTCCGCCTGAGGGTCTTCACCAAGTTAATGGTGGTGGTGGCAGCGCACCTCAGGACAGGGGGGATTCATGTTCACCCCTACCTGGACGATTGGTTGATCAGGGCACGTTCTGCCGAACAAGCACTAGATCATCTGAAAGTCACCTGCAACTTCCTCCACAGACTGGGCTTCTCCCTCAATTTCAAGAAGTCACAGATGACACCTTCCCAACAGCTCCAGTACATAGGAGCTGTATTGGACACATCCTTGGGAAAGAGCTCGCCTCCGAAGTCAAGGGCTCAAGACATTCTTCAGATGGTTTCCAAATTCCAAAATGTCCAAAATCTCCAGGCCTACGACTTCTTAAGGTTGCTCGGCCTCATGGCATCCTGCATCTTCCTAGTGCCAGAAGCACGCCTGAGGATGAGATCCCTTCAATGGGCTCTAAAGACTCAATGGTCCCAGTTCTCAGGTCAAATGACGGATATTCTTCAGATTCCGAACAAGGTTCGGCAGGATCTTCTGTGGTGGAATTGCACAGAGAATATCCTAAAAGGGGAACAGTTTTGGCAGCCTTGGCCGGAGGATATAGTAGTGACGGATACCTCACTCATGGGGTGGGGAGCTCATGCCAACGATCTGAAAATCAGCGGTCGCTGGTCTCCATCAGAGTCCAAACTACACATCAACCTTTTAGAGCTGAGAGCAATCAGACTAGCGCTGAAGGCTTTTCTGCCATCTGTCAGGGGAAAAAAAGTCCTAATAATGACGGACAATACAGTGGCCATGCACTATCTAAACAAGAGAGGAAGTGTAAGGTCACTACCTCTGTGCAGAGAGGCAATGCAGCTCTGGTATTAGGCAATTCAAGAAGGAATCTCCTTAACAGCAGTCCAACTAGCTGGGGAGGAGAATATGACGGCAGCCGCTCTGACCTGGCAGGGCACGGTGTCCCACAAATGGGAACTGGCTCAGGAAGTCATTCAGGAGATCTTCGCCCTTTGGGGAACCCCTCAAGTAGACCTGTTTGCGAACAGAATCAACCGGAAGTGCAAACGGTATTGCTCAAGGGAATTTACCCTGAGAGGAGCCCTAGGGGACGCGTTCGTGGTGGAGTGGAACTTCCCACTACTATACGCGTTCCCTCGGATTCCTGTCATTCCTCAGGTCATCAGGAGACTGAGACGGTTCGGAAACCGCATGATCCTAATTGCCCCGGATTGGGCCAGGAGAACGTGGTACCCGGACCTTCTAGACATGTCCATCTGTCCCCCGGTACGTCTTCCTCAGAGAGAGGACCTTCTCTCTCAAATGGAGGGTCAGGTACTCCATCCAGAGGTCAAGATTCTCAACCTTCATGCTTGGTATCTGAAAGGCTGAGATACAAGGATTGGGACCTTCCAGATGGCGTCATGGAGGTGTTGCTTTCGGCAAGAAGACCAGCAACAAACTCTCTATACTGTTGCCGTTGGAAATAGTTTTGCAACTGGTGCCGAGAAATGAATGTTGATCTGTTTCTATGTTCTATTCTGGAAGTACTGTCCTTCCTCTTGTCCCTAGCACATAGAGGTCTAAATGTGGGGACCAGGAAAGGTTATCTTGCAGCGCTTTCCATCTTCAAGCGCTGTCGGAAGAATGCTCCTATTCCAAAATTCCTTTAGTAGTACAATTCTTAAAAAGGACTTACCAATGTGTTTCTTCCTTATCCTTTCCAAGAACCAATTTGGGATCTCAATCTGGTTCTAAAATTCTTAATGTGTGCCCCTTTTGAACCCTTGCACACTTGTCCATTAAGATATCTGACATGGAAAACTGCTTTCCTAGTTACTCTAACATCTGCAAGAAGAGTGAGCGAATTGTAGGCACTGTCTTCTGGGCCACCCTATACTGTGTTCCACAGGGACAGAGTGGTATTGAGGGTTACACCCTCATTTTTGCTTAAAGTTGTGTCTGATTTACATCTAAATCAGAAAATTGTTCTACCCGCATTCTACCCTCCACCTCATCCTAGTAAGGAGGAGAAAGATTGCATAGGTTGGATCCGAAAAGAGCTCTAAGCTTTTACATCTCTAGGCTCTCCAAGCCTAGAGTGGATAATCAAGTTTTCATCGGCTACACCGGAAGGAAATTGGGTCAATCGGTGTCAAAGCAAACCATATCACGTTGGAGTGCTTTGCATTTCGGAATGCTACAGATTAGCAGGGAAAGACCCACCAGAGGGCTTAAGGGCCCATTATACCAGAGTCATCGCCTCTTCGACAGCCCTTCAAAGAGGTGTTCCCATAAAATCCATTTGTGAAGCAGCAAACCGGTTGTCGCTGCATACTTTTTCAAAATTCTATAATCTGGATGCTTCCCAGTCTAAGGAGCTGAATTTTGGTAAAGCAGTACTATATTCAGCCATTTGAGGGTATCAAAAAATCTACTCCCTCCTCCAGAGAATTGTCCATAATGCTTTGGGAGTCTATCTAAGATGAGGAATACTTTGGAGGACACAATCCACTCGAAGACAAGTTACTTACCAACTGGTAACGTTTTTTTAATTGGATGTTCCTCCAACGTATTCCTCATCACCCCCCCCAGCCTACCCCTCTGTAGATTTTTCCGGTTTATTGCCACTTCAACTCTCGCAAGGCTGATACCTGATTACCGGCACAATCTACACAGTAGAACAAAATTGAGGTGGAAAAACAGAACTGAGGCCAACGGGCGCCGCGCGTGCTACTTGTACACCCGATGACGTCACCTTCGACGGAGGCCTTCGAGGGACCATCGACTCAACGACATCGACGCACGGTGCTCTCTGCAGAAATTATTTTCCGAAGCAGCTAAAGCTTGATGGAATACATCTAAGATGAGGAATACGTCGGAGGAACATCAAATCAAAAGAACGTTACCAGTTGGTAAGTAACTTGTTCTTCTTCAGGAAAGAGCTATGAAGGTCTTCTCCGAATCGTCATGTGCCAATCCAAGTCTCATCAAATGCGGTGTCCCACAGGGCTTGTGCATTGCCCCCACCCTGTACAAACTTTTAACGAGGCCTCTGTTCAACATTCTGGACACACTGGGCATCTCATACACAAACTATTCTAATGACACCCAGGTGCTCATTCCCCTCTCGGGTGATTATCTGTCTGACCTGAACACCCTCAACTCCATTTACTCAACGATCCAATCCTGGATGGCAGAAAACTGGTTATGCCTCAACAGCGGCATAACCGAACATCTGTTAATTGGATCGCCGGCCACCTTGGGTAAACTGGACAAGCAATACAGCTCCTTCACCGCTGATAATATCCCCATCTCTGTCTCCCAATCTGTTAACACCCTGGGCGTCTACTTTGACTCTAACCTGACGATGAATAGGCAGGTCAATGCCATTGCCTCCTCCTCAGTTTACCACTCCAAATTGCTTAATGCAGCTAGACCGTTCTTATCCCAACAGAATTGCCTCAACATTGCTAGGGCAATAATTGGGTCAAGACTGGACTACTGTAATGTCCTCTTCATAGGGACCTCCTGCAAGAACATAACTAAATTACAACTAGTACAACAGGAACCGCATCTCGGAGGTTAGGAGGCTCGTCCACTGGCTTCTTGTTAAGGAAAGGATTGTTTTTAAAACCCCCGCCCTGACGCATAAGTGTGTCCATGACTTGGAACCCCTCTACCTGGTCCAAAGGATTACCAAACCTACCCCAGCTAGGCCTACAAGCACGGCATACACCAACAGGATATCTGTACCCAAGACCCGCAGAGTTCGTGCGGGCGGTACCAGTTTCCCAACCATGGCAGCCACTTACTGGAACTCCCTCCACTCTCATATCAGGCTAATTGCCTCTCACACAGCTTTCCGGAAAGCCATCAAAACCAGGCTATTTGTATGACACTGCACCTGTACCCTCCCCTTTGCTTCTTCTGCTCTGTATCAAACATGCTGTTATTGTTACCCTCATAACTACCTCTATGTATCTGTGTAAATGTAACCAAGTAACATGTAGCAGGTAAACTTGCTGTTGGGCTGCATTCCTGTAACCCTGAATTAAGCCTACCTACTCTCACCTGTAGTAGCGGCTTGATGCCTGTGGGCTGTAGTGCGCTCTACAAATCCCAAAATAAAAGTAAAATAAATAAGTGCAGAGAGAGGGGACTGTAGGGTTACAGATACAGACCACAAGTGCTGGGGGAGCCAAGAGACATTGCGAGGTGCAACAGGATAGGCAGGGACCTGGGTCCAAGTTCAGAGGGTACCCATGTGACCAGTGCGTGGAACATATGGGTGATCAGCAGGGGAGAGGAAGAGAGAAAGCGGAGGTGAAGAGGAAGATCTGGAGTTGCTTCCGGAACCAGAGATGGTTCTGCTCAAGTTTGAGAGAGGCAGGGAGGCTGTTCCAGAGTTTAGCTCCAGCCAAAGAAAGAGATCTACCCACAACTCTCCGCTTGGAAAAGCGACTGACCACCAGAGAGGTGGAGGTGGCTAAGTGGAGAGCTTGAGATGGGAGATACGTAGGAAAAGAGAGTAGGTGGTAGTGCGGTCCCAGGCCCCAGAAAGCTTTGTGGACAATGCAGAGGGTCTTGAACTTGATGCTTGCCACCACTGAGAGCCAATGAAGAGATTTCAGATCTGGAGAGATACGATCTCTGTGCTTGAGGGCAAACAAAAGTCTTGCAGCCCTGTTCTAGATAAATTGTTGATGACAGAGAGTAGAGGCATGAATGTTTAGAAAGATGCTGTTGCAGTAGTCCAGCCTGGAGAGGCCCAGAGCTCTGGAGACAGTGAGCTTCTGGGGGAAAGTAAGGAAAGGAAGAATACCTCTGAGGAGGTGCTGCTGATAGTTTGACTTCTTAGAGATGTCGGAGATGTGAGGAGAGAAGAAGAGGCTGGAGTAGAAGATGACCCCAAGGTTCTTAGCCTCACAGGTAGGAGCAGGAAGAGGACCCAGAGTGGGCCGCCAGACAGAGAGAGGAAAAGAGGGAGCTGGTTTTCTGATGAGGAGGATCTCCATCTTACTGGCATTAAGGCAGAGATCATTGGTGGCACGCCATTCCTGATTTGCAGACAGACAGGTAGGAATGAGGGAAGGAGTAGAGGTGGCCGAGGGTAGCGTGAAGGAGAGTTGGGTGTCATTGGCATAACACTTAAAATTGGAACAGAGAGCAGCGATGCGGTGGGCAAGAGGTGCCAAGTATTGGTTGAACGGCCAGGGAGAGTTGTTATACCCATGGGGAACACCACAGGTAGAGAGAGATAGAAGAGAGGAAGGACCCCAGTTGGACCTGCGAGGGTCGGTCAGTGAGAAAAGAGGTCAGCTAGGCCAGGGCCTGATCAGTGATACCCAGGTTATCACAGAGGCGCTTAAGCAGGATGGCATGGTTGACTGTATCGAAAGCAGAAGAAAGATTGAGGGGAATGAGAACAGAAGGAAGGTTAGAATCAAGGTAGGAGAGCAGGTCTTCACAGATGTTCAGGAAAGCAGTTTCCGTGCTTCTAGTCGCTCTGAAGCCAGACTGATGGTCATGGAAGCAACCAATAGATTCAGTATGAAGGTTAATCTGGGAGATGGCCGGCTTTTCCAAGAGTTTGCCAAGGAAAGGAGTGATAGAGATCGGGTGATAGTTAGCCGGAGAGGAAGGATCGGCAGAGGGCTTCTTTAATTGGGCACTCCGAGCTACCCATTCCATTCCCTTTACTCATATTTTCCTGCACCGGCAAGCAACCTAGGGGTAGCCTAATGTATAAGGAGCGGGCACTAGCTGGCTCCACTGTATTCAGGTATAGCTCCATGCCCTGCGTAGCTTTAAGCTCTAAGTTGTTTGAACCAGTTGCCAAGGCTAATGAGATTTCCTGTGCCCTTATTAGTTTATATCTATGAAAAGTCACCTTGACTCTCCCTTTCACGTTATCTCCCAAAGTCTGTGGGTTTTGCCAATATGGAGATAAACACAAGGGGGCAAGCCATTTTTTTTTATGTGGGCCAACCATTGAATCATGTGCCATCCCCCGAATGTCAATACATGCTCTAATGCTTCCGGTATTTTACTAGCTCCTGGTTTCCCCAAACTCAGAGCCAGTAATAAACCGGTCTAATGCTCATTTATTCATCAGTGGGAGAGAGACCACACTTCATACAAACTGTACTAGTGGGGGTGCTTTTGGGAAGCAACAATATCACTTTCAGAAATGTGTTCTCTCTAATTGTTAGGGGGTGGCATCAGCGTAGCCCCAGACTTCAGCGCCATATAATGCTGCTAGCGCCATATAATGCTGCTGCCTTAGCCTGCGGTACGTATAGCTTTAGGGCCGGGCATATTGCACCCCTTCCATGCCTAGCATGTAAGGCTTTCAGGGCCCCAGTGTTTTGTTTGTAATAGAGTGTTGGCTTTGGCAACCTGACCAACCCAATGACCCCCACTTGAGAACCGAGTTCCCAGAAAATCATACCAACCCACTTCTTCTAGAATTGTACCCCCCACCTCGAATTTCAATGGTTTGATTCCAAATGATTTTGATGTAAAGACCATAGCCTTAGTCTTTGAGGCATTTACCTCCAGCCCAAATTTACCACATTCATCTGCTAGAGTGGACAGGGCAAGGCACAGTCCCATAGGGGTGGTGAACAATAGGACTGCGTTGTCAGCGAAAAACAAAACTGGGATGTGGTTCCATCACAATCTTGGCAGATCCATGCTCACTGCCAATAGTCACTCGATAATAGACTTAATATACAAACAGAATAATACCGGAGCAAGGACCCAACCATGTTGGACCCCTCGGTCCACTCTGAAAAATTCTGTGCGTTTGCCTCCTCTCCCACAGCAGACAGTTGCTGTATTGTCATTATACAAGAGTTGGATCGCTCGCAAAAGTTCACTGGGGATACTTTTGGCATGCAATATTGCCCGCAGGGTTTCTCTAGGGACGCTGTCAAATGCTGCCTTGAGATCCACGTATACACCATATAAATTGGTGTTTGCGATTCTCAGTTGTTTTTGGACCACTAAGTAGAACCGGAAGCACTTATGTATCATGTGTTTTCCTGCCTAGAACCAGGCCTGAAGATGACTCAATTGCTTGGTATCATCCACCCATGCCACTAGGTGCCGCAGCAGGACCTTAGCAAATGTCTTTCCTGTGGCATCCAGTAAGGTAATGAGTCTATAATTTCCCTGGTCTGCCCGGTCACCCTTTTTGTACATGCAGACTATTACTGCTGATGTCTAGGTATTAGTCACCCAGTCACTCTGCATTACAGTGTTAAATGCCATGGTTAATACTAGGGCCCAAATTGCAAGCATGCTTTTATAGAGACCCACCAGCACCCCATCGGGTCCCGGCGCTTTACCTGACTTCTGTACTCTTATAGCCCTCTCCACTTCTGCGAGTATGAATGTTAAGTTGCCAAGTCCATCATGCACAGGTCCAGTCCCCCTCCAATATTGGACTGATACATGCTCCCTTCCCCCTAGATTGAAATGAGTACAAATCTTCAAAGTGGGCATACCATCTGGTCGGGCTTATATCTTCAGGGTCGATTGCATCACCCTTTATATCCATATCCGTAATAAGATGCCAGAACCCAACTTGGTCCCCACTCTGCACACATTTGATCAGGGTAGGCCACCTACCTTGTAGGTACTGAGATTTCTTACTGGCTGTGATCTTCTTATATACACTCTGTAACCATTGTACATGAGCTCCATCTACCTGGCCAGTGCCCCTCAGGCATGTGACCAGGGCCTGCTTTGCTTCCCTGCACACCTTGTCGAACCAGAAGTTCGATTTTTTACCCTCCTGTCGTGGTCACCTTTCCGGCATGGTCAGGGATTCTCCTAGCTACTCAATTAAAGTGAGATAACTTGCACGTTTACTTTCAAGAGAGGTACTTGCCTCACAAATGCACTTGTGCAGCACTATAAATTTACTGTATCAAACTGGAGCAAGATCAACCAGGTTCAGGCCCACCCATTTCACAGAGCGCCTGGCTTTACCATGAACCATCACGGACACTGCCCCATCCACTGTCAGGTCTGGCTCAGGTGAAAGGTCTTTAATTGGAGAAGTATCAGCATATGATCGCTCTCTAAGCACCCTGAAACCCTTCTATTATCTGCCAGTCTGATTCTGACACTAGGGCACAATCTATTCTAGAGTGACCTTCTGGGCAGATAAAAGTATACCCAGCTGGTTGGTCAGTAGCAAACCGGCCAATGGAAAGTCTCAGTCCAGCATTATACAATCTTCTATCAATCTCTGAAGCGGCTGGGTGTAATCTTGCGGGTCTATTAGCAATTATGCGGGGCATACTTTCTCTGGGCTGAATGGCTGCCAGAGAATTGACCTTATTTGGATTAACACTGAAGATTGGCCTTTGATGGTAAATGTCCTTATACTAAATCGCAATGAGAGTGACGGCAAGCCACTCACGAGTTCCATCTGTTTAGTCACCTGCGTTATAGCACACCAATTCAATGCGTCCAGATCTGTAGGGATAGACAGTGTGGAATGCAACAAGAAGGGTAAAATGGGGAGACGTGTTGGTGAAAAAATCTCAAACCCAAAGTTTATCAGACCATCATACATGAAATAGAAGCAATTAGCACCCTTCCATTTGGTTCTTGGATTATTATAAAGTTATGACACAAAGGCCCTCATTACGACCCTGGCGGAAAGTGACTGACCGGACCGCAACAGCGTAAATAGCGTTTCCGCCATTGCACGAAGGAGCAAAGTGCGGCCAATCACGACCCATCGGGCACGAGCATTACGCCATGGCGGAATCCGAAAGGCTGCGATGGCGGAAATGACCCCAAAACGGCCCTTACCGCCGCCGTACGCTGCACCAGGTGCAATACCGCCACCCATCTTAGCGGTCACCGTAATGAGCGGTCACCGTAACGAGCGTGCACCGCAAATTACGGCCACCGTAAATATACGGAAACGGAAGTAAAAGCATGTGGCCGGAACGGGAAACAGCACGCCGCACAACTATAAAATCCGAATCCCAACACAACCATAAAAAATCCGACCCTGACACACATCCCAACCCGTTAGCAACCCCAGTTAAAAAAATAAATATGGGAAAGGTAGCCAAGAAAGCGTGTGACCGCAAGCGGCAGGTACACTTCTCCCGAGAGGAACTGACCGTGCTCACCGAGACCCTACAGGAAAATTCCGCCGTCGTCTTCTCCAGTCAAATGACCAGGACGGCCCTTGCCAACAAGAAGGCCATATGGGCCCTGGTGGCACAGCGCGTAAGTGCGGTGGGGACAACACCCCGCACGCCACAGCAATGTCGCAAGCGGTGGGACGACCTGCGGATCCGCGTACGCAGCATACTTTCTGCGAACAGGAACATCGCCACAGCTACCGGTGGGGGTTCAGAGTCGCCCATCAAGTTGACCCCCTGGGAGGAAATCTGCGCCTCCACCATAGGAATGGAGAGCATAGAGGGAGTCGGAGGGATGGAGAAAGGAGTGCCGACATCCGGAGAATCAGGTAGGTTGGCCAAGAGAAACAATGCGAAATCCACAACCCACGAACATGTGCAGTACCATGTGACCCCATAGTGCAATACATACTTAGCCCTGACAGCGCCCTCTAAAAGTCAGAATGAACAAACAAATCAATCAAGAAGCCATAAACAACCCCTACATGTGCAGCATGCACCCCCTAACTGCAGGCAGCCAAATGAATGCATCCTCAATCCACACGAAAATGAGACCACCTCCAAGGCCCAGTCCCAAATCAGCCTCATGTACCACCCCAATGCATTTGATACGTTGCCATTCCAAATCCGACAGACCCATAACTAACGCTCGCCCCTCTTTACTCCACCACAGGGTCCGATACCAACGACGAGCTGCAGGACACCCCTACCAGCACGCCTGCAAAGAGGGCCAGGACCAACGTCCCAAGAGCCTCCACCTCAGGTGCAAGGATCAAGACACGGCAGCAGCAGGAATCAAGTGGCAGCACACTGGAGGGGACTGCAACAGGCACCCCAGCAGCCAGCAAGTCCACAACCCCAGCACCACAGGTCCCCCCAAAGAACGTATCTGATGGCACTGCCTCTGGTGGTAGCAGCACCATAGGTGACACAGCTGTCATGCCAGCATGCTCCGACACGGAAAACAGTGCTGGCGACGTAGGTACCATCCATGACCTTTCCCAATCCCCCTGCATGTTCCATCCCCTACACCATGACGAAACCACGCAGGGGCACCCTGAAGACGACGACTGGCCAACCCCCACAAGTCCTGTGCCAAGGCAACATGTGTTGAGCAGCCCCCCTGTCACACCACCGCAAATGTCCATGGCCCAGCAGAGGCAACAGTCCCTCGACCTGCTGATCGAGCAACAGCAGGAAGCGTCCACGCTACTCAAGGACCATGCAAATGAATGCGGGGGTTCCAGGGCAGCCATGGAAACATCCACCGAGACACTCAGGGCACAAATAGAGAAAAGTAGTGAGAGCCTCAGGGGAGAAATGGAGAGAAGCACCGAGAGCCTGAGAGCACAAATGGAGAAAAGCACCGAGAGCCTGAGGGGGGAACTGCATGCGACGTCCAAAGACGTTTGTGCTGAACTTGCTGCTGTGCGCCGTGTGCTCTCGGAGCTCTCACAAACCCTCAGAGACATGCATGGACGCGAGCAGGCAGAGACCTCATCCGTGGCAAGTTCCGTCCAGGGCAGCCCCCAACGCAGATCTGGCAGGAACCTGCGCTCCACGGGCAGGGGTGCCCCTGATACCCGTAGAGGGGGCCTGCAATAGCGTCTACCCACGGACAGCATGCATATTTGGACACTGGTGTTGGGGGGGGAGGTAGTAGGGTGGAGGGGGTGTGTTGGGCTTCACTGGGTGGCGGGTCCATAGGGTGTATAAATCAAATCACATTAACAATACAGCACCTCATTATCATCCAATGACATGTGTGGACATTGATATTTGCGTACGAGGCCTTCATAGGCGTACAGTCCACAATGTGCCTGTACTACACACACACAGTGCCACAGGTCCCCTTTCCGTGTAACAGGCACCATGCGTGGTTGCTAGAAGCATGCATCTATGATGCTCTGTCGGATTGCACGTGCATCCTGTGCCTCATGGACTCCTTGAGGTGCCTCCACATCCCCACCCTCATCATCATCATCATCTTCAGGTGCATGCAGTACAGCGTCAGGGGGCATGGGCACATTCCTACGAATGCACATGTTGTGCAGCATGACACATGCCATGACCATCTTAGAAACCTTCTCATGGCTGTATATGAGTGCCCCGCCAGACCTGCTGAGGCTGCGGAAACGAGCCTTCAGTAGGCCGAATGCCTGTTCAATGACCACACGGGTACGTGAGTGGGCATGGTTGTAGTCCTCCTCATGCTCGTTCTGTGGGTTCCGGATTGGTGTAAGGAGCCATCTCTTCAGTGGATACCCGGCATCACCTGTATGAGACGAATAAAGGGTGTCAGTGGAATGATAGTGCTAAGTAGCCCCCCCCCCCCCTGCAAGGTCATTGACGCATCAAATGGGCCACGATGTCATGCATGGAATGAGACTCACCGAGTAGCCAGGATCTGTGCCCTGCGTGTCGCTCCATGTAGCGTGGTATTCTTGTGTTCCTCAGGACCATAGAATCATGGGTAGATCCTGGAAATCTGGCACAACAATGCGTAAATATCTTGTTGGAGTCACACACCATTTGCACATTGATTGAATGAAATTGTTTCCGGTTGCGGTACTGGACCTCCATGGCATGTGGGACAACCAATTCAACATGGGTGCAGTCGATGGCACCAATGCAACCCGGGATGCCGCCAAGTGCATGGAATCCCACTTTAGCGTTGGTAATCTCCTGGTACGTGCGTGGTAGTGTGATGTGGTCGTCGGCGTGCTTCAGGAGGGCATCGTGCACTTGGAAGAGTGTCCGTGAGAACAGTGGCTGTGAAATGCCATGCAACTGTCCCACTGTGTGCTGGTAGGTGCCTGTGGCCAGGAAGTGGAGTGCAGACACCACCTTCAGTAGGGGTGGGATGGCGGTTGGGCTATCTATCATGCTCACGAGGTCAGCATGTGTCATGTCCACAATGGCGATTATGGTGTCCCGGTCCAAACGGTAGAGGGTGTGGATCTGCTCAGCAGTGAGGTTGAACGGATCGGCTCGGAGGCGTGGGATTGCGGGCCGCCTGCGTGGTGGTAGTGGCAGTGCTTGTGGGCCTTGCTGACCCTGCCTTGCCCTCCTCCTCCTCCTTCTCCTCCGTCTCCCCTGTGCGCCCGGTTGTTGTACCTGTTGTTGTTCGTCGTCTTCTTGTAGTTGTAGCACTTGCAGTGCTATCTGGTACCCCAGGCCCAACATCGCTAGTCCTGCCGGTAGCATTTTGGAGTGGGAGTGGTTGTGGGAGGGGTTTGGGTCTGCAATATATGTGCTGTCGGCCTGTATGGCCTCCACCTGTGCTGATTGAATGAATCTGTGGCAGATGCAATCCCTTCTGGTCGAGCACGGCCCGCACGTAAGGCTGCATTTGGCCGCATGGCATCTTGGGATTTGAATCATGTATCTAATCCCGATGGCAGTGTGATGTACTTTGACTGATCTTCATGCTATGCTCCCATTGTTACACATGCTATGATTGCAGCCGCTTACATACCTGTGAAGAGTCAGTGGTATGTAGGGCTCGATCGATGGGCGACCCTCATGCAGCACAGTAACGTAATTCACCGACGGGCGTGGCGTACCATTTGTGATTGCAGCCAGTTAGCATCATGACACACAGCCGCACTACATTGATGTAATTGTGAATGCAAGCGTTCACAGAAGCCTTTTCGACGTAATGTTGCAAGTGAGGAATTCGAAGGCCAGCATTCTGGGTTTTGAAGTAGCGGCGAGGATACGCCCACAGGTCTGGCTGGAAATGTAACGTTCTATTGTAGAATGTCCTTGGGACATGGCCCATAACGAGCAGGCAATGAATGATATGAATTGAATGGGATGCGCAATAGCGTAGTGGACGATGAGGCAGGACGTTCCCAAATCCATCTTGCTTCACAACACTACAGATCCGGCCAGGGGCACAGTGGTTTTTGCGGACTGCATTACGCACAGACGCGATGGAAGTTTCACATATTATGTGAGTGAATAGTCATGCGTTTTCATTGCGGGATGAGGGAATGATGTGTGGATGCATGGACTGATGAATCCGTTTAGGGTCTGCCATGTACATGGGTTTTTTGGTTCACTCCCCTTCCCCTGCGTTATGTGATGCAAGGCTGCCATAGTGGGACATACGTCTATCTGCCCTTGTCGGATCCTCCCTGTCTCGACGCGCCTTCATACACTTGTGTCTAGGCACGTTACTAATCCCATGTCATGGGTTCTATCTTGACGGACGCATGCACAGTAACCGACGTTGCCAATGGTGTATTTAGCTCGATTGGTTTCGTTGTGATTCGATACTGAATTAGGGGTGTGTATATTCCTTTGGAGTGGGCTAGCATGCATATGGGTGTGGATTTGGTGTGTTGAATGAAGATTGTAATGCATCATGAGTCCCGTAATGCAATCGGTTGATTTGTGTTTCTTTTGGGTGACAGGTATCTCCTGCCCTATTGCAGATGCCATCTCTACGCCACTCCTCCAGATGGTTTTTACTCTCGACTCCTGCAGCTTCGGGTGAATCAGTGGAGCACCATTTCGATCATATGGGACGATCGCCAATGGGCCACATGCCCTTACGCTGTACTGGTGGCTAGGTGCAACATTTCGGCCTTTCAGCTCGACTAGTGCCTGCCTCATGGGACGGACCTGCGGTTCTTGCCGCTTCCATGTTGCCTTTTGGAACGTTGATGTAAGCCCTGTGTGCCATGATGGTACAGGGCGTCACACAAGTGGAAGCCGGTCAATTATTGCAGATGCAGCCCTCGGTGATGATGGTTGTTTTGGTGGTATTTTGCAAATTGCTGTGGGGCCTTTGTCATTTGGATGTGCATTTAAATTGTATTCCGATATTTGTCGTGTTGCGTTGTTCTTTGCAGGTGATGTGGCGATTTTCGCTTTGTGGCGGTATGTATTGCGTGATGATCTGCTTTGTGTTCCGCCTTCTGAGTTGAGTTGTGTGGTACAGTACTGGCCGCGTTTGCCTACGTAGCACAGTATGGTCACGGATAGAGGCTGCCATTGTGACTGTTTACATGATGTGCTGTTCAGGGGCGGGGGATTGGCTTTTGGCCGACTGGTGCCTGTCAGCCAGGTCGATTGGTGGAATGATGGGTTGTTCAGAATGTGGCTGGTCACAGGTGGCTGTGTTTGCGTGCGTTTGTTGGAGGGGGACTGGGGTCATGTCCATTGGAATAGCTTCTGTATTGATGCCATCTGTGCCCTGCAGCTCCCATCGGCCCCTCTTGGGATGAGCCTGGCTGCTCAGTCACTCTGCCGACTTGTGTGGTACATGCTTCTGCTGATGGTTGGTTTGTTTACTGGCATGAGTACAGGGCTGGTGCAATCCCCCTCAGGATGCTGTTGTGGATGTTGCCTTGCGCTGGTGGCAAGCGATGGGGGACTACTGTTGTTTTGTGTCATGTGTTCTTGATTTTCATTTTGATGTGTTGTACCTTCACATGCCTGTGCTGCGTCAGTACGGCTATGGTGACATGCCGTACATGGATGCCCACTCACGGGGCGCTTTGAGCCACTGCATGCTTTTCTACGTTGGCATGCATGGGTGAATTGTGGATTTCACTGGTTGCATAGTGTGAGTACATTGCGCCTGCCAGGAGTTGTGCAATGAGGCCAGGGAGTGGAGTACAGGCACTCAGTGGGCCATTTACGGTTGGTTCGCGTTGCCGTATTTCTCGCCATGGCGGAATGGTACTTTACGACGTGCTTGATGGCGTTCAGTACATGTCCGCTAGGGTCAGAATTCGCGTACCGTTGCGCCATGGCGGTGATTCCGGTTTTGCAAGGCGCGCGTGCGCGTACTTGGTGCAGTTAGCGTTGCCGTTCACTGCGGTGTCGCTAATGGCATCGTACTTTACGGTGACGGGTCATGATCGCAACGAGCGGTGTTCGATGGCGGTATTGCATTTCCGCCATCATTTTTCCATTTCCGCAAGGGTCGTAATGAGGCCCAAAGTCTTCAGGATGCATTCACCAGGCCGGTCAGACAAACCAAGCATAAGGAGTAAGCAAAGGACGGGTGGTTCGACGAGGAATGCAGAGCTGCCAAGTGTGATTTAATATGCTGCCTCAGTGAGGGCACACTGGTTAGTCTGCAAAATCCCAGGTCTGCATACAAATCTTTGATTCTGAAGAAAAAGGCAGACTTTAACCAGAATAGATGGGACGAGTTGCACTCTGCATGTGTAAATGGCAACTCCCATCAGTTCTGGAAAATGGTTGCACTTTAAGATCGTAATGCTCCCAATGCCCTCCAGTGCATCATACCTCCTTCATGGTGCAAGCACTCTGGGAAGCTGTGCCAAGTTAGGGCAGACCAGCTGGAGGAACGCTTAAAATCAGAGAATATGCTCCCCCCCATTTGCAAATGCCCTGGTCCTTACAGAGAGGCAGGTAGAAAGAGCTATACAAGCACAAGCTAAGGGTAATCTATACAAAGATGAACCCTCAATATTGGCTCCCTTATGGTGCTGCGCCTTTAATGTAGCAATGGAAAACAGGGCAACACCAAGGTCATGGAGGAATGCAGAAAAAGTTCTGATCTTCAAGAAGGGGACAGAGAACAACCTGGGAATTACCGCCCCATTTCACTTCTAGATGAGGCTGGGAAAATGTTTGCCAAAGCTATCCTGGAGCGATTACAGAACTGGGAAGAATCAAGAGGGTTCATTAGCCACCTACAAGTTGGTTTTCGGAAAGGGTACAGCACAATAGATCAGAGCTTCCAATTCCATCTAATCCTGGATAAATAGTCAGCCCTTAGTCGTGTCAGGATATATGCGGTCTTAGTAGATCTAAAGGACACTTTTGACTGTGTTCCCAGAAATTCCCTGTGGCAAGTGCTAAGAAACAAAGGTATCCCCCAGAACTTCTTGATCAAAATCCAACAGCTGTATACTGATAACACATTGTTTGTATGCTGAGGTTTGAGGGGCGAGTTGACAGACCCAATTGCTTTTCAGAGAGGTGTCCGGCCAGGCTGCATGCTAGCCCCACTCCTCTTAACATTTATATCAATGAGGTTATTGAACGACCTAGATTGGGCAGCAGCAGGCTCCCTGCACTGTTATTTGCGGATGATGCAGTATGGCTGGCCACATCCCCCATGTGTCTTAAGACCACTCTGGCAAAGTTCATTGACAAATGCAATGAATTGCGTCTGGAGCTCAATAAAGAGAAAACAAAGACACTTGTCATCAGACCTCGCCTGGCACAATCCTTGAGCTTGACATTAAGGTGGAGGGAACAAATCTAGAACATGTCCTATCCTATGACTACCTTGGAGTCAGGTTCATGGACAACGGTTTCTGGTTGCAGTAGGTAACTAACGTAAAATGTATTGTGGCGGCATAGGGCATTTTTACCGAATGCATCACAGCATCATAGCGATGCCATTAGCCCAGTCCTGCTATTACACCGGATGCAGGCCATTTCCTTGTCACTATATGGGGCTGAGATATGGGGACACATGGGTTTCGAAATCTCTGGCCATTATTGAAAGGACATTTTTAAAAATGCTATTCATGTTACCAAGTTCTTCGCCTAGCACTAGTATATTTATGGAATGCAACCTTCAACCGGTCGACGATCAAGCAAGGTTGAAACCCCTTTTGTATTGGATGAGGATTTGGACCTCGCCAGATTTGGCCGTATATAAAGATGCCTTGGTGCATATTTTGTCTCTAGTGGGGTCCAAGTTCCTCCCATGGTTCAGATAAGTGAAAACAGAATTATCTAAACTGAATCTGGACCAGTACTGGAGAACTGAAGCGACAGATCAAATGTGCAGGTGGTACCCTCTCCCATTGCAGGTTAGAAGAGGACTGCACCGCCCTAAATACCGTTTTGTATTATTTATTGTATAAACCTGATTTGGGGCTTGAGCATTACATGGACCTGATTAGCCCGAGAAATGTCTGGCCGCTATATATATATACAGTTCTCTCTCAATACTCTAAAAGTGGGATCTTTTACACAGAATTGGCCAGGGTCAGGGGGTTCTTTGATTCTGTCATAAAATGACTGGAAAAAAGACAGACACCGATTGTTTGATGCAGGTAATGTTATGTTATGAGTGAATATTTTTCTACCACACAGTAACTATGTGTTCCACTTTTCTTATCAGCCAATCAATCCGTTATTATTTTGTTTTACCTCAACAGTTATCAAGGGATTGGAAAGTGTAAATTATAGTTCCCAAGCAGTTATAAGCACTTTTCTTGTACAAGTGGTTAATTTCTTCTCTAAGCACCGAGTAATTCACTTAGAAAATGTTCACTGACTGTTTTTTAGCTAATTTAAATGTTCTGCCCTAAACATGCTTGGGTAGGGTTTACTGTAATGCTTCAATAAGGCATAGAGAAGCAGTTTGTTTGCTTATTCAATTCTTGACAAATGCCTTGTTTTTACTAGAGTTGTGACTTACTGAGGTGATCTGTATTTATGGGCTTGGGGGTTGGCCATCTGAGGAAGAAACACATCCTTTCTCTTTTTGGGGGTGAGGGAGTTAATTATATTTATGTGCAGTCTTTAACATCATTAATATCACACACTATATCTGCTGTGACGTGTTCATCATCATCATCACCATCTCCATGGGGACTTAAACATAATATGTATCACACACTATCTCTGGGAGGGACTTTAACATCAATGAAAGCCCTCACCATCTCTGTAAGGACGTTAATATCATTATAATCGCGTGCTATCTCTGTAGGAACTTGAGCACTAGTGTTATGATACAAAATCTCTCATAAGTATCATGCACCATCTCTCTGGGGACATTAACATCATTATAAATCACACACCATAACTGTAGGACATTAACACTATTTTAACTACTTTCTACCTCTGAGGGGGACTTTAACATCATTGTTAGCCCAAACCATCTTTGCGAGGATTATAACACCATTCTAATCAGATATTAAAATGTGTGTTAAGATAAAATGTCACTGTGGTTCTTTGACATCATTGTTATCACACACCATCTCTCTGAGGACTTTATCATCATTATAATTACACATCATATCACATGCTTTATGCCTCATGACTGCTATTTGGCTGTGCCTTTTGGTCACTAACTGACCACTGCAATTGTGTTGTGCCTTATGGTCGCTTACGGACCACTGCTATTGTGTTGTGCCTTATGGTCGCTAACCGACCACTGCAATTGTGTTGTGCCTTATGGTCGCCAACGGACCACTGCTATTGTGTTGTGCCTTATGGTCGCTTACGGACCACTGCTATTGTGTTGTGCCTTATGGTCGCTAACTGACCACTGCAATTGTGTTGTGCCTTATGGTCGCTAACCGACCACTGCAATTGTGTTGTGCCTTATGGTCGCCATCGGACCACTGCAATTGTGTTGTGCCTTATGGTCGCCAACGGACCACTGCAATTGTGTTGTGCCTTATGGTCGCTACTGACCACTGCTATTGTGTTGTGCCGTATGGTCGCTAACTGACCACTGCAATTGTGTTGTGCCTTATGGTCGCTAACCGACCACTGCAATTGTGTCGTGCCGTATGGTCGCTAACTGACCACTGCAATTGTGTTGTGCCTTATGGTCGCTAACCGACCACTGCAATTGTGTTGTGCCTTATGGTCGCCATCGGACCACTGCAATTGTGTTGTGCCTTATGGTCGCCAACGGACCACTGCAATTGTGTTGTGCCTTATGGTCGCTACTGACCACTGCAATTGTGTTGTGCCCTATGGTCGCTACTGACCACTGCAATTGTGTTGTGCCGTATGGTCGCTAACTGACCACTGCAATTGTGTTGTGCCTTATGGTCGCTACTGACCACTGCTATTGTGCTGTGCCTTATGGTCGCTAACCGACCACTGCAATTGTGTTGTGCCTTATGGTCGCTAACTGACCACTGCAATTGTGTTGTGCCTTATGGTCGCTAACGGACCACTGCAACTGTGCAAGTGTCATATGGTCGCCCTCACGTTCCGTACCAGACCACGTGCGCTTAGACTCTACTAGGTCAACATGCCCCCCTCCAACAGTCTAACTACTGCATACTCTCCTCTGTACTCTTTCAGTATCCTACTTACCAGACTGCTGCCCTCCCTTCTCCTCCTTATACTGCACTTTGGCTGCACTGCACTACACCTTACCACCACCTCTATCTACCACTCTTACTTGCATCACACCTCTACTATGCCATCCCACGCTCACCACACCAACCCCTATCTCAACAACCCAGCCCTCTGGATCCAGCACTTCGCCACCAGACCTTCACCTAACTTACCCTGCTCTATCTCCTTGAGAAATGCTAGACTTGGCTCGCGTTTTACCCACGCTTCCCATCATTTAGCTCACCGCATCAAACTGCCTCTCCCTTTGTCACCACCCATACTTTCACCTAATCTACCACCATCCTCCAACTCCCCTAACCCAAACAATATCAAAGGCGCGCTAATCAACGCCAGATCACTCCCGGCTCACGCCCTAGAAGTAGCTGACTTGATCATCAACCTTGACCTCGACTTTATAGCAATCACTGAAACCTGGCTCCACCCAGCTTCAGGTCCTCTTCTCTCCCTCGCTATCCCTCCAGGCTACAACATTATCAGACATGACCGTAATTCCATCCAATCTAAAGGAGGTGGCATCGCCATCATCCACAAAAACGCTCTGAACTTCCACCTCTCAGCCACACATCACGCCTCCACTCTGGAAGCATTGACAGCTAAACTAGCTGTCACACCTAACCATTCTATCACCTTCCATCTACTCTACCGGCCACCTGGCCCACTATCCACCTTCGCGGAGGACCTCTCTAACATCTTCTCACACAACACCAAAGCTATCTCCCAGGTCTTGATACTGGGGGATTTTAACTTAGGCCTCCACGACCCCAAGGACACTGCTGCTTCGTCTATTGACAACATCCTCACTAATGCCGGATTCACTCAGTTCCTAAACCAACCCACCCACAACAAGGGCAGAACCCTTGACTGGCTAGCCGCCCTCAACTGTCCCATCAACATCACCTCTAACCAACAGTGTGCCTGGACAGACCACAACTTAATTACATTCAATATTGAGTCCAAACCTATCAGCCTCCCTCACAACATTGCCCCGGCTATGGCCACTCGCAACAAACGCAACATTACCTGCGATAGACTCCTCCCCCTCCTCCTTCCAGCTCTCAATGACCGGGATCCCTCATGCTCTGACCCTACGGCCTTGGTCGACACATTCAACCAGGCCATGCTTATAGCCTTAGACACCATCGCACCCTCGAAACTGAGAAAACCTAAACCTCGAGCCCACCTAAACTCTTGGTTTACACCCCATCTCAGAGCCCTGCGCAAAGAAAAACGAATTGCAGAATCCCACTGGAGAAGCAATCACTCACCAGCTAATAAATCACGCATACTCCTGGCCACCCTCAACTACAAGGAAGCTATATTCCAGGCAAAAAAAGACACATACAACAAACGTATCGAACAAGCCAAATCTAACACCAAAGAATTGTTTAAAATCTTAAAAGAACTTGAAACTCCTGCTACTCCACCTGACACTTGTACCAAAGATAGCACCCGGTGCTCCAAAATCCAAGAAGCTCTCCTAGGTAAGATTGCCACTCTCCAAATTAAAATCAACAACAAACAATCTAGCCTCCAATCCTACCCTCTACAGATCCCTATACCTACTACAAACCTCTCTAGCACAGACTCTCTGACTCCTTTTAGCTTCTCTCCAATCTCCATTCTCGAAGTGGAAAAGATCATCACTAGCCTTAAACCTTCCAATTGTCAGGGTGACCTTTGTCCTGCACCTATTATTAAGGAAGCAGCTCACGACCTAGCACCATTCATCACTACGCTCATCAACTCCTCCTTCAGCTCTGGGATTGTACCGGACAATCTTAAGGATGCGTGGGTCATCCCGCTTCTGAAAAAACCTACCCTGGATCCCAGCATACCCACTAACTACAGACCAATTACCACTGTACCTTTTTTACTAAAAATCCTTGACCGCGCGGCCTACCTACAAATTCAGGAATACCTTGAATCTAATAAGCTTCTGGGACTCAGGCAATCAGGGTTCCGGCCTCGCCATGGCACTGAGACCGCCCTTATCGATTTAAAAATGCAGATCGAAGAGCTCAAAGACAAAGGCAAACTGGCGTTATTACTTCTCCTGGACCTCTCTGCTGCCTTTGATCTTGTCAATCACAAAATTCTCTGCCATCACCTCAAATCAGCCGCACATTTCTCAGAAAATGCCTCTACTTGGATCAGATCCTTCCTGGATAATAGATCTATGCGCGTGTTTTCCCCACTTGCGGCCGCACCACCCGCTCCGGTCTCTTGTGGTGTGCCTCAAGGGTCTTGTGTCTCGCCCACGTTATATAACGTGTTTACCAAACCCCTTTTCGATATTCTGGACCACTTGGGCGTCACGTATACCAATTACGCTGACGACACACAGATACTAATCCCCATCTCAGGAGACTACACAACTGACTCCCGTGCCATCAACGCCATCTACCAGGTCATCCAAGCGTGGATGGCCCAACACGGCCTCTGCCTAAACGATGAAAAGACCGAGCTCCTCATTCTTGGTTCACCACAAAAACTCACTAAACTCGACCCTGCTTTCAAGTCTTTCACCATTGATGGGAACACCATCCCTATTGCCAAGGACACGAAAACCTTAGGGTTTTACATCGACTCAACCCTATCCTTGACTAGACAGTCCAACGCAGTCTCATCTGCAGCAGCGTATACTTGCAAGCTCATCACCGCCTGTCGCCCGTTCCTAACCACTGCCAACTGTGTAACCTTGGCCAGGACCCTCGTACTATCCAAGGTCGACTACTGTAATGCCCTCTACCTAGGTACTAATCTCCGCAACTTAAACAAGCTACAAATTGTCCAAAACAATGCGATCAGAGCGGCCCTTAACATTCCTAGGCGCCAGCATATATCTGACACCAGGCGCAACCTGCACTGGCTCTCTATCCCACATCGCATCTCCTTGAAGTCCCTGGCTCTCACACACAAATGCCTCCACAACCAAGCCCCTCGTTACCTGGCAAACAGATTCTCTTTCCACAATTCCACCAGACCTCGCAGAGCGGCCCAAGCCAACTGCCTTGTCATCCCGCGTTTTAATCTCCAAAGATCAGGTGGAACCAGCTTCCCCATCCTGGCAGCCAAACTTTGGAACTCACTCCCCAATGACCTTAGAGCAGAACCTTCCTTCCTGAAATTCAAACACCTTACCAAAGCTTGGCTATCCTCCCAAGACAGCTAATACCAGCTTACTGCCCTACTTGCACTTTGACCTACTTTGCATCCATTATTAACTATCCTGTATATCACTGCCTTATCTATATGCGCTTGAATGTATACTTTGTAAATTTTTGTAAAACTTCTTGTAATACTCCTGTAATACTCTGTCACATGCCTTGTCTTGCCTTCATCTTGTTGTAACTAAGTTAAGCGCCCGGTTGCCCCTGGGCCTGGTGCGCTATAGAAATAAATAAAATACAAATACAAATACAAAATAAATCATCTCTGTGGGAACTTGGATATCATTATTATCACACACCATCTCTGTGTGGACCTGAACATCAGTATCACACAACACAATCTCTACAGGGTCCTCAACATCGCCAACATTGCACACCATTTATACGGGGACATTAACATCATGATAATCACACACCCTCAATGTAGGGACTTAAACATTAGCATTATGATACAACATCTCTGTGGGATCTTTAACACCATTTTCACACATCATTAATGTGAGGACTTTATCCTCATCACATACCATCTCTATGGGGACCTTAATACAATTTATATCACCTATTATCTCTCAGTGGAACCTCAATGTCACTAATAGTCCACACCCCCTCTGTGAGGACTTTAGCATCATTGTAATCACACACCATCTCTCTGGAGCCTGCAGATATTACTATTAAAACAATCTTTGTGTGGACGTTTACTTTACCATAATCACGTACCATCCCTTTTTGGAAATGCCACTTTTGTCCCAAAGAGGACAGTAACATCTCTATCATCACACCAATCAGAGCGAGGCGATGTGGTTCAGTGGGCAAGTATGTGACCTTGTAGCAATCCAAATCCCTGCTGCCCACTGGACCACAGTATGTGATGCTTTATTATTCACCTCATCGTTATTTGGGGTGTTGTAATAGGGTTTAATGCCCGAATGAAGTTCTGTTAAGTGAATATCTTACAGGAAGTGCAACGACATTACCATCCATCGGTTGTATGTCTCTAGGATGTGGAACAGGATCAGGAACAAGTTATGTACCTCTGTCAAGACCTGAAAGAATCTTTGCACACCATCCCTGTGGGAATGTATCATTACTACAATCGCACACCATTCTTACAGTTACTTAAACCTCATCATCATCATCATCACAGAAATAGGGGGAAGTTATCATCATTGTATTGTCCCTTGTTAAGACATTAAATTGCCCTCATCACACACCTCTGTAAGGACTTAAATTTCACGGACATCATACCATCCATGATGCAACTCCAATATCCGACATCACACGCCATCGATGTAGGTACTTCAATGCCACGATCATCACATACCTCTTATCTAATGAATATAACACCCACCCATTACGCAAATCTCTGTGGTGACTTAAATATCCCCAACAAAACACACCATATCTGTGGCAACTCACAGTCATCACACACCATCTCTGTGAGGACTTCAATAGCTTAATCATCACACAACATCTCTGTGAGGACTGTACCATGTCCTTCTTCATTCACCCCCTCTTTTGGGACTTAAACATTTGTGACATCACACATATTGTCTGTGGTCACTAAAAAGCATCTTTTAAACCTTAATGTCATCCTCATTCACATCACACAACATCCAGGTGTGAACTTTAACACCACAATGTTCACACAACATCTTTGTGGGGACTTCAATGGCATGATCATCACACAAAACCCCTACAAGGACAATAAAACTCAGCTCATCACACATAAAATCTGTTAAACATCCCAAACAACATATACTTTATGTGTGTACACTCAAAATCTCACAGTCATAACACACCATCTCTCTGGGGACTTCCGTAGCACAATCGTCACACACCATCTCTGTGAGGACTTTACCATACCCCTCCTCTCTCAATCCCACTGAGACCTAAACATTTCTAATATCCTACACAATGTCTTTATTACTTACACATCTCTGTTGGTCCTTAATGCCATGCTTCACTCTCATCACACAACATCCATGTGGGGACTTTAAAACCACTATATTCACACGCCATCTCTGTAGGGACTTTAATGCCATGATTATCACACACCATCACTGTGGGTACTTTTAGTGCCACCATCATCACACACCAGCACTATGAGGACTTTAAAACCACACTCATCAACAACATCCCTGAGGAGGCATTCATCTCATGGTCAAAATAGATCGGCAAAATACACCATCCTAAATCAGAGAGCAGATAGTAACACCATTATATCATGCCATTCTTGTGGTAGGGCCTATTGTAAAGGTTACATTTATGACTGTGAACCCAGGAAGCCTACATCTCAATCACAGATTCCTCTCTGTATGACATAGTGGGAATCACAATCAAACATTTAAAACCCTGAAGCAAATGGAATGTGGCTACTGGTCAAATTAAGTGTATTTAAGTGAACATGCAAATGGGACTTGGACCGAAATTAAAAATATTAAAATGATACCTTATTGTCATTGTAATCACACACCATCTCTATGGGGACCTTATCATCATTGTAATCACACACCATCTCTGTGGGGACCTTATCATCATTGTAATCACATACCATCTCTGTGGGGACTTTAGTGTTATCATAATCACTTGCCATATCTGTGAGGACCATATTTCATATTTGTATTTTTTGTATTGCATTTAGATTTATATAGCGGCTAATGCCCAAGCGATTAACAGCACCATAATTACACACTGTCTCTGTGGGGACTTAAGCATAGTCCTAATCACACACCATCTCTATGGGGACCTTATCATCATTGTAATCACACACCATCTCTGTGGGGACTTTAGTGTTATCATCATCATTTGCCATACCTGTGGGGACCATATTTTGTATTTGTATTTTTTGTATTATATTTAGATTTATATAGTGGATAATGCCCAAGCGCTTAACAGCACCGCCTTGAAACACTTGTGTAAAGGCGTGTTATAAATGCCATATCGTATAATATCACCATAATTACACACTGGTCAAATTAAGTGTATTTAAGTGAACATGCAAATGGGACTTGGACCAAAATGAAAAATATAAAAATGAAAAATATTAAAATATATTCACTGTAAATCGTCTTAGATTCCTTAAATTACTTATATTTGAAGATACAATTCTGTAATTAGTTTATGTTGTTTTAAAACAACCATATCTACATTTGAAAATGAATGCCCAAGCGCTAACAGCCACATAATTACACACTGACTGAACAGGGCAAGGCACAGTCCTAATCACACACACCATCTCTATGGGGATCTTACCATCACTGTAATCACACACCATCGCTGTGGGGACCTCAACATGATTGCAAGTACACACTGTCTCTGTGGGGAGCGTTTCATGATTATCACACACAATCTCTGTGGAAAATGTAACTTTTCCATAATCAAACATGACCCCTATAGGAAAGTTAACTCCACTATTATTATACACATTCCAAAAGAAGAAAGCAACATCATTTCCATTACACCATTTCTAAAGAGGAGATATGAGTTAGCAGGGAGGTGATGCCTGCGAAAGAATGAAAGCTGAATTTGAATTAATTATTCCTTTTTGGCCACAGTGTGCCAGCCTGGGTCAATCGAGTCATCTCCTATGTCGCAGTTATCTTTTCTGGAACATTTTAAGTGTTTATAACAGTGTTTAATGCCAGAAACTAGGTGCCTTTTTTAAGGTTTAATGCAAATTAAACATCTTGTGGGAAATGCCAAACCATCAAAATGCACCTGTTGTGATAGCCATAATGCAGGCAGGTACTCACATGTATGAATACAATTGTATAATGTATATTGAGTATTATAAAGTAAGCATTTTTCCATCTGCTTATGGGGCAATCCATCCCAAATAAGAATAATAAAGTAAGTCCCCACAAGGATGGTAACACGCGTCCAAGTCCCCGCAAAGATGGTACCGGACACGCGAGTAAAAATAAGCATTTTTGCAAATATGAAGTTGGATCCTTTATTGTGAATTTTTTCTGAACCTAGTTCTGCTATTAGCCAATTTCTAAAACATTGGGAAAGGATAGTCCCCACAAGGCAGGTCCCCACACATAGTCCCCACAAGGTAGGTAAAACGTGTGTGTGTGTGTGTGTGTGTGTGTGTGTGTGTGTGTGTGTGTGTGTGTGTGTCATCCCCACTGTCTCATCATGGAGTGGGACTGTAGTGGTGAGATGTTGGTGTCTTCTTGTGCTGCAAGGCATGGCAGGTGTGAGACTGAAATGTGGGAACCATTCAGGGGCACAGGAGTTCCTCCCGGCTCCCTGGTCAATCCAGTTATGATAAGATCGGGCAGCCTGAACAAAGGCAGCGGGTGTGTCATTCATGGTCAAGAGTGTGATTTTGTGAGAACTCTGTGCCTGGAACTGTCAATTCTCAGAATGTCCAGTTCAATCTCTGGTGTGTCACAGTGGTCCCGCCAATGTGAGCTGTCATCAGAAGCAGGTGGGAAAAAGGTTTGCTGAATGAAGCACAAGAGGTGTAAGGCTGATGTGGTGTCACTTGTGATGCCAGCTTACTCTGCTGTGCCTTCATGAGAAGGGACTGCAACTCTTTCCGGTGCCGCCACTGCACCACCATTTCATCCAGAGGTAGCAAAGGTTTTGGTGAAAGTATGTCTGTGTTGCGGTCTTCATAGCTTACCAGGTGGCTGCAACTTATATAAAGCACTAGCAATACCTACTCGTACTCTGCATGGGTTCTGCAGACACTATATAACCCTCTCATACATTTTTGAAAATCAATGATCATGTAGGTTGCTGTTCCGAGTCGCTTATCGCTTTCTCATACATTTTTGAAAATCAATGATCATGTAGGTTGCTGTTCCGAGTCGCTTATCGCTTGATGTGCTTTGGACTCTGAAGTAAACGTGTCGGAAGCAGCCTCTGATCTCTGTTGTTGCGCTCCTGTGCTGAGGTGCGGCTTGACACGGCTGTTACGCTGCTACGTTCGTTCGTGAGTGTGAGTGTGCAGAGGTCCTTTCTTCTGAGCTCTGTGCTGGGAGCAAAGAGAGAGCAGAGGGAGAGAGATTAACGTGGACTGGGAGCAAGCGGGTTGGAGCAGCGACCATTAGCCCGCAGTCGGTGCGGACCAGTAGCAAAGCCAGTTGGAGCGGCGACCTTTAGCCCATAGTCTCCCGCAGTCTCCCGCAGTGAAACGCAGTCTGCAGTTTGTTGACACAGTGGTTGAGCTGAGAACTGAGATGCTTGATCCTGTGGCTAGCCAGCCGTAAGTAGGTGGTAGTCTGCAGCCTCTTGCCCTTGGATTTCTGGCTTGACATTAAACTGTGCAACAGCTGTTTATATTTTTTAAATTACAGAGGCCTAAAGTTGGCGCCGGCCCTGTAAGGCTTAAATACCTGTTTAAAGTACTGTGCAAAGTGCTGTGACGTGTTTATTGTGTTTGGAGCAGTCGAGAGAGGGTGTGATTCTCTTGTATTGTTGCCAATAGAGTTTGCTTTCGAGGGCCTATTGGCGTTCTGCATGAAAAAACACTCCTCTTAACTCCTCAATTTAATTATAACTAAGCGTAAATTTCACTTCTGGATTGCATTTCTAAATGTATGATTTAAGGAGTGGACCCAAACCGACAGTACCCCACAATTCACGCCTAGATGTTGCAATGTCACAAGATTGCTCAGTCTCTTCCATTGACCTCTTACAGGCAGCCATGGATCTCCCTCTTCCGTTGTCTACAGGGGAGGGAATGTCGTGGCTAACGGGAGGGGTGGAAGTTAATTATGAGACGAACTTTGGAAACGGCACTAGTGATCAATCAGCAAATAAGTGCTGATGGATGTTTCATAGGGAAAAATCACCTTGTATTTTACCTCGGCATGACTGTTGTCCAGCAAAGAACAACTCCCTCCCAAAGAACGGGCTGCAAAGGGGAAATACGTTAAATACCACACAATTTCAAATTTCACAATTAGCCGATGAAAGGAATGAAAGGATATTGTCTCAAGGGGATGCCAGCTAGGCAACATAAAGCATGCTGGCATCACCTGACTTGATTGAAATATCTATTTATGGTTCTCAAACCTTTTCTTCCAATATGTCAACTCCAAATTCCCATCCTCCTAAATGGCTATCCGGAATGCTGAGACAAGTGAGTCAGAAAGTGATCGCAAGCAGAAAACAACAGTAGAATAATTCTGGAGGAAATACATCAGGCATTAAGTGTTCTGGTATCCCTATATGAAGGATTAAAACTAGAATAAAAAAAACAGTCCACTTTATTAGAATCGTTACTGTTTAAATTTAACAATGTGGGCATACAGAAGAAAATAAAGGATTTTCTAATTGCAGATGCCAATTTGGCCACCTGCCTTCAAGATTTGACGAGTCCAAATGATTTACAGTTCCAAATTCCAGTAGTCGCAATCAATCTGGAAGTACCAGAAATAATCGAGTTATCATCAAATTCTCGAGAAAAAACATCTCAGTCAGTTGCACAAAAAACATTCGAAGATGTGGAAAGGCTAAACGTTTTACATCAGAAGTTTCATCTGGAAAAGAAGTGGCTAGTAAAAATATGTGTAAACAATCTTACCAAAAATGTCTAAGAACCCTGCTAAATCAGCCCACTATTATGACTGTGTTAAGTAATCAACAAAGACATCTTATAAAGTCTCCTAAGGATCAATTAACTGTTTCAAATTCAACAAGGGTAGACAAAATAGCAGCTGTCTCAGTTGCTACACAGGACATGGAGATGATTGAGGGGGGAAAAGGTCAATCAACCATCTGTATAGGAGCAATCCCTAATGAGGTACAGATGGTTGTACACTGAAACCAGCCCCTTTGGCAAACCTCAGTAAAAACAGAAAACAGATTTGCCTCATTAGAAGCACAGCCAGAATCCACGTTGACCAGAACACCATTTTGGAATTACCATCAATGATGGCTACAATATCATGCATGTCAATAGTAGCAGATGTCCCAAGGTCAAATATAGAAGCCTTGTCTGACGGATCAGTGCTACAACCTCCAAGATTTGTATTCTTCAATTCAAAGAATCTGGGGGAGTCCTCAGCATTATTAGGCATGAAGGGGACAAAAGTTACATTAGAAAGAAGAGATGGAATCTACTTCTTAGAGGAGCAAGAGGTCATGAGCCCATCATTCCACAACAAGCTTCTCTTTCAAATGGCCTACCAGAAAGGGCGTTACACTCAATGCAGCCCGGGGATTCTTCTGAACCCGCTTTAAATGGAAGCCATCAAATACTTGCCCGAGTATAAGGAAGTGTTCCTGGACAGAACTAATATTTTAAGGGTCTTTTTGTGGTTCCGTAGCCTCATTACATGTAATAGGCACGAGGGACATAGCTAGAGTCGATTTTATTGACCTATATTGGACTGACCGAGTACTGATTTATATTAATTCAGAGGTTGTTTTAAAACTAATATTGCATGAATTACAGTTGCTTTGCCAAATTGGTTCGATGTGACTCATTATTCTTTTGCGAATGAAAAGAAAACACAAGACCAAGTGCCTCAATCTGCAGGATTCCATCCAAATGAGTTCATCATCTATGCCAATGGAGCAGGCCACAAGGTAACTTCCACACAGCCTTGTCAAAAAAGATGCAAATCACAACAGGACTGGCTGTGGGTTGCAGGATCTCTGAATGGCCGAAGAAGTGATCGGAACACCAATCAGGATCTTTAGTACAATGAAACATATTATGATGCTCTCGTGGAATACCAGGGGCATCAAAGACTTTTTACAGATCCAGAGTTGGGGAAAACCTTGAAAAAATATAAATTCATTCTTCTACAAGAGACACAGTTACTTGAAAACATACACACAGATGGTTTTGCCGGAGTTTCGCAATGGGAAAAAGCATTTTTATTGGGGCAACCTTCTGGGGGTCTCTTGACTCTTGTGAAAACCTCAGTGGGGATGGAAATTAGGTTGAGAATCAGTTGCTAAATGTCCTTGTAATATATGTCTATTGGCACAAAGGGTATCTGGTAATAATGTCCCTATATATACGGTCGCCATACATAATGTCACCGGGAAAGGTTTTGGGGGTTGCAGGGGTGTCCCCTGCATGTTCCATGTAATAATGTCTCTGCAAAAACAGGGCCATTTCCCAGCTAATTTGTTGCATGGTGACATTTGTGCAGGGACATTTTCACATGGAGCCACACAAAGGGGTTTGCTCACTAGATGTAATGCTGAAAACTCTAGTTTTGATGGTTAACAGCTAGCGTGAAAAAACCCAGGAGACTATGGTTATTATGACTACACACAAAACAAACAACCCCAAGGGCCACAGATACAGCCACAGATAGTGCCACAACAACCACAGAAGACATTGACACGGCAACCACAGAGTGCAGTCACAACAAGTAGTGACACAGTGGGATACCAATATTCTGCCACAGGCACAGACACACCGGATAGGAGGAGTGACAGCGGTTGGCGGGGAACACTTTTACTTACAGGGACAGGACTGAACATGTATCCCAAATAGGACAGCCCACACAATAGCTTGATGTGCCCGATCCCATCAGTAACCACAGACACTGAACAGGAACAGAGGGTGGAGGTAACCATAGGTGACCGGACTCTTTCCTTTTTAGTTGACACTGGGACAGCAACAGCCCGTGACAGTAGGAGATCAGACGGTAGCTATCCCATTCCTGTGTTCCAGGAAGACACCTGTTAACATATTGGGAAGAGATCTTATGGCCAAACTCAATATGTCAATATCATTCACAGAGGACGTCATAATATGCTTTACACCAGGCATATATTTCCAGACAGCAAAGAAATGCATACAAGCCTTTTAAGGGCAGAAAGTACAGAAGGGAGTACCAGTGGATCCTGAAATATTTTTTTATGGAGTACAAGTGAAGTTGGCATGGCTTCCCCGCATTGAGGGACAGTTATTGAGACTACCCACAGATACCTACAGATGTAACTGAAGGGGAACTGGTTACAATTGAGCTAGAGATGGCTGCAATGAGGGAGGATACAGTGATTTTACATGGCACTGATGAGGAAGGGGTGAGTTGGCGCACAGTAATAGCACTTGACACATCACGCATACAGACCAAGTTGACAGATGATGAGTTGTTTGACTACAGTGACTCTGATGATGAGGTAGTGTATGAAATAAATATACCATGTCAATTGGGAATAGAGTATACAGAGGTGCCACAACAAATAATGCTAGCTAAAAAAGAACCATCATTTATCGGATAAGATTTGGCAAGGGTACCCGGCACACTATGGACGACCAGTCCATATGATGTAGAGCTGTTAAAAGGCATTGGAGCTGTAAAAATAAAACTAAAGAAATGGGGCAATTTTACCTCGAATAAAACAGTACTCAATGTCGAAAGAAGCAGATGAGGATATTTATGAAACAGTACATTTTCTCATGAAGCAGGGAGTGATAGTGCCATCAGAATCTCCTTGCAACACTGCTGTATACATAGTGAACAAATCTCAGGGAGGGTTGTGGAGATTTATTTATTTATTTATTTCACATTTATAAAGTGCACAAAAACTCTTAGGCATCATGGGTTAGCAAGATTGTGTGACACACTGCATAAGGACTGGATGTATTGCCTTCCGCTGGCTCTTTTTCCCTGCGCAATATGCAAGGCTCAGATGATCACCTAACTCCTTATGAGTTGGTAACAGGTTGCAGAATGCATGTGCCCATTACCTTGCCCATGCATGCGCAGACAGATGCCCAAAGCACTGCGATTGTGCTTGTAAATGAGTTACATGACTATTTGATGTCCATGACTAAATACCTCTCTCTTCCATTCCTTGACAGGAAAGGAAAGACAGGGAAGTATCGCTAAAGGCACAGAAAAAGATTAAATAAAATTGAAAACTACTGCAGTTGTCAACTTTTTTATGTGGGTCAACATAGCCAACATAGGACGATACAAGAGTGCCGCCTACATGCCGAACTACCAGGATCCCGAGGGAGAAAAGAACAAAAACAGACCCAGGACAAGAGCTCAAGTGCATGATGAGAAAGTAGATAAAAGGAATAAGGAACTTAAGAATAAAGGTGATATAAATCACGTTGCACTACTTGAGAAACACTGACGCTGAACTATCACTGGAACAGTAAGAAAGGAGTTGATGCTGAGGACTTTTTTAATACATCACCAGCACAGTATTAAGGACTATTTTTCATAACAACATACATCTATAACAGGCTATTTTTTCTACTGTTCTATCTTTACATTTTTATTGGGGCCATTTTTTTATACTATTTTTCATAAGAACATACATCTATAACAGCCTATTTTTCTTCTCTATCTTTACATTTTTATTGGGACTATTTCTATCTTCCACATTTTTATATTTTTATGTTTTTTATCAGCACTATTTTTATATTTTCATATTTTTCAATGAACCACATAATAGTGGAAGTGGTTTGAAAATCATCAATCAAATCTTTTATTATTGTCATTATATGTGGTTGTAAAATGTTTTGAAAAAAGTATATATAGCTCGCCTCACTCACCATCGAAAAATAATAACCTGCTATTGCCCGACACTAAGTAAACTGCACAAATGTTTTCATATCCTTATGTTCCTGATATCTTCATAATACCCTGATCAATACGCCGCAGGACACATCAAAACATGACAGACATTATGGCTATTGCTGTCTTTCTGCTTTCTTTTCTCTTTTGTTGTTTTAATTTCTTATTTTATCTCACACTGCATTTGACTGATTATGATAAGATAAATGCATCCCTATGATATAATGTTAGTGAAGATGTTAAAAAACAAGTATATTCCCCGTTAGAGCAGCAAATGGTATTCCACCCAGCTGTGGAGACAGTAAGGGCTCGGAGAAGTATTGCAGATGATGAATATTACATGAGAAGGCATTTTGATAATTCCATAAATATTGAACGAAACTCATGGTATAGGTTGATGGAGAAGGTGGGAAGAGAGAGATCAAGGGTAAGCTGCTTTGTTTTCTCACTTATCCCCTATGCCATGACAGCCTCTCGAGTATTTATACCTCAAGAAATACCTGAGCACTGAGCACACTGCTTGGTACATCTCGCAGTATGCCAGACCAGAGGACAATTTCCGGGACAATCTGCCATGATGAAGTGTCTCACAGGACAGAATTCCCATACGTAGACAACTATGTAAAAGAGGCACACATGATGGAGGGTAAAAGAATGAAAAGTAAGGTGCTCAAGTACATACTATCAGCTCCAAAAAGAGGAGATGTTGAAGTAGTGGATCACCAAATATTAAGGTGTTCAGATGCCCAGTTTAATTTGATACCTCATTGTGCCGACAGACCACAATTGCAAATAAAAGAGAAAGTATATTCCTCAGGAGGATGGGTTGATGGAATAATGGGATGCAAAGCAGAGGCAGTATGGACTGCGCCAATAGAAGTGATAAAAACGCAGATAGAGTGTGCCTTAAGGAATGGAAAGAAACTGCAAACATTTTAACATGGGTGGAAGATGAAGCAGGACCACTACCCATAACTAAACCACAAGCACTGATATTATACGTTAGAAATAATGATTCAGTAAAGCTTGGTGACAATGAAGGGTGCAAACGCAAAATGTATTTACCAGGTATGAAAATTGGCAAAGCTGTACTAATGGACCATTACTGGGCCTGTGGTACAAGAGCTTATATGCAACTTCCAACCACCTGGGGTGGCATATGTACAAAGGTGCTACTAAATGCACCAGCACCGGTAATACCACAAAGTGAGGTTGACATTGGGACTTTTCCTTTGATGGCACACAAAAGGAAGAAAAGATCCCTGGGCCTAAAACGCACAAAAAGAACAAACTATTTTTCCAAAGAAGCCAATGCTGCATTCAATGAAATACCAGAGAGGCATAAGTTGTTTGGTAAAACAACATTCTTTACATCCTTTCTGATGCCTGGCCTGCAAGCAGTAGCAAATACACACTGGATCCAGATAACTAGATAAATAAATAAATAGATAGATAAATAAATAAATAAATAAGTAAATAAAAGGCTTCAATGCCATCAAGGAGGCGTTAATAGTGGTCAGATTGATGACCCTACAGAACAGGTATGTTCTGGACCTCCTCACAGCCATGGACGGAGGAGTGTGCACAAAGATAGGGCCATGTTGCTGTACATATTTACCCGCACATGATGAGGAGAATGGGAGCTTGACAGATGCCATATACTCCCTGAAAGAGCTGAATGATAAAATGGAGGAGGAAGTGGATGACATTGAGGACGATATCTGGTTCAGTTATCTATTCTCCTGGATGCCTACCTGGCTGACAGATGCATTCAAATTTCTGTTGTCAATTTTTGTACTGGTCATAATGGCTTTTTGCATCTTGTCAATAGCAATAAGCCAATGTAAAAAGACTGGCAAGAAGGCACTCCAAATGACAGTAATGGTTATTGTGGCTGACACCGTACATCAGAACACTCAAACTGATGATGAAGTTTACTGTCCCATGTACCCATAGGGTCAGCCAGCTAGACAACCTGGAGCATTGTTTACGTGCCCAAAAGATACCAATAACTACAATGAGCACTGGATGAAATGTGACGACAATAGCGAGTGCTGGCCTATGACATGCAGTTCAGCAGAACATGTGGCACAAAGAGGTAACTTGATGGGGGTCACCAGAGTGTGGCTGCCCAAGGATGGCTATAATATGAGACAAAATGAAGGAGTGGTTGATGACTCGACCAGAGGGGGGAATGTAGTGGGGCAATTATTGACTAGAGAGTATGTTCAAGCTCTGCCCCCCTGCCTTCCTCAGAAGAAATAAAATTCTAAGATAAGAAAGGACACATTTGAAACTGCACTTTAAATTCTCCTGGAAATGCAGATGGCACAAAGAATAGTTTCTTTCACCACACAAGTAGGGGACAGATAAGGCATTATCTTGCACAATTAGTGTGACAGGAAGGTGTGTACCCAAGATAGGGGCTCAATACACAAGTAGGGCAGAACAACTGTAGGCAGGATAAGGTTGCGGCTACCCATAGGTAGAGAGATATAATATGACAGGCATGCATCAGGAACTCGGTAGATAGAAAATAAATGTGTCCTGCAGAGGAAAATAATGTGACAAGCAGCTGCCATTTTACAACTGCACCAAACACAGCAGATAATTAGACACTGCAGCTTTAAGAGAGGTCCCAGTTAAACACACTATTTGAACAAATATATTTAATTCAGGAAAATGCTGTGGCCAGCTAGATGGTTGTTGCCTGAAAAGAATATCAAAACCCAAGGCTCCGTAAGGGAGGGTTACATGGCGTAACAAGAATTCATTGTGTGCATCCAACTGTCAAGGTAAATCAAGTAACAATAACATGGCAGACTATTTGAAGTCTATGGGATCAACTGAACATCCCAGGAAGTTCATAAGTAGTTGGCAGATTAATGTCTCAGTGATCGGCTTGACAGAGAAACATGATGCGACTTAAAAAGACAACTAATTGCTGTGATAAAATATTAACGGGGTGTAAGTAGCAGGACTCACAAAATAGTTATTCATAAATGTGTCAACAACAGAATGGCCCAATTACTGTTGCAAGAACAGGTCCTTGAGACTCAGCGGCATCATGGCGGGGATAACATGGGCTGTTTTATTTAATTAAGAACAAAGGCGATACGCTTGTCTTCTCCTCCCATCTACATAACAAAATGCCATCATGCAGCCTGTTCATGGAGATTGTGGCTGCATGTTAACCGATAAGCACATGTCCTTTCACCGCAGAAGTAATTTAGAGCCTACCAATAATATTCAAGCATGATGAGGTAGCACATTTTTATGGGAGGATTTATGGGTGGGATCTTAGATAAAAAGTTGTCCAATCATTTTTGTTGAACATATGGAATTATATATGAAACTTAGTAGAGGGAGCCAATGACCAGGAGTGATACATTTTCACAACTTTGACATCAAAATGTCTATAAAAACTGCTGTTTCCTGTTGAGATGTGGAGAAAATCCTGAGTGAGAGCTTGGCTGTTTATCATGTTTTTCTCGATTTATACTGCAATAAAGCTGGGTTACCTTGCACTTGGCATACCACAATCCACTCAGTGTTGTCTCTCTTTTGGAAAATGCCAGTTAGAGGTCTATCTGGCTTTTTGACCTCTGTTGCAGTGATGCTAGGGATCCATTTTGCATGTGTTTCCACAGCAAGCATCCTATCTTAATGGAAGAGGATGGGGACCAAAGACATGGGCATATCAAAGACCTGGTCTGCTTATGGAGGAAAGTTCCCCATTCAAAGCATTGCTACATACACAGTAATTAGCCCATGTCTTTCCGATGGACATAGTACCACATCCTTTATTATTAATCCTGTATGTGCTCAGACCTCACTATCTGGCTGCCTATTAAAAGCCTATTTGGTCTACCAAATTAGCTTTTTTTTCTTTTCAACATGCCTGAAGCTCTGAACTCACCCAGGGTAATCAGAAAAATCTAATTTTCACTGAACCTTTCCCTCTTCTTTCCCACCCTGTACTTCTGAAAAAATGTGTTAATTGCTTCTCAGATATGATTGACACCATCTACGGAGTCAACACTTCCTTTTATGGCTCTTTCTTTATCCCGCCTTAGTTCATCCCTCCAGTGTTTCCTCCCCTCCCTCCTGCCCTCCCTGGTCCTCCACACTCTCCTTAGTGCCATGAAGGTCTCTGTCTTCTGGCTCACACATTGGGCCTCATTACGACCCAGGCGGTAAGTTACCGCCTGGGCCGTCACTTTACCACCATGGCGTAAACTATGTTTACGCCATGGTGGTTGGCGGACTTACCGCCCCATTCCGACCTTGGCGGGGCGGTAAGTCCCCAATCCCCATTTACCCTTCCCCATTCCCATTTTTGCCCCATAGGGCATAATGGGAGTGGGGAAGGCGTTAATTACGCCACCGTAAATTACGGTGGCGTAATTAACTCCATGGTCCCTTAGCGCCATGGATTTTAACACCCGCTAAAAGCGGGTGTTAAAACCTCCATGGCGCTAAGGGACCTCGTAATTGGCGGTAAGGGGTCGGCGCAGCTAACGCTGGCGTAAACCCCTTACCGCCAGGGTCGTAATGAGGCCCATTGTCTGCCTCCCTGTGCTTAGACCTCACCTTCTGTATTTCCTCAACAGTACCACATGTTCTGACCTAGTTTCCTCTCTGACTGTACAAGTTTGTACAACCTGTCACACCTCCCTTTTTAAAGTAAACACTCACCAGACCTCAGGAACTGCAGTCCAGTCTCCAACATACCCTTCCCTGCCAAACACCTTGAACGTGTGGCTATCTTACAGTTTCAGTTATACTTTGTATCCATTTGTTTGGTTCTTGACCTCCAGGTGTGTTCTATCTTGAAAAATACACTGTTCTTGTTTCAATACTCAATGACCTTTGGGTGCTCTCTTATGTAATTCTTATTGATGTCCCAAACCTGATACATGAGTCATCAACCCATCACTCTCGTGGATCTCTTCCTTCCCACTAGGTTCTCCTGTGTGTAACCTGTAACTTGAAATGTTCTGTAAATGCGCCCAGATACCCTCGGGTTCCGTGCGCTATAATAATCTGGAGCTCCTCAGTGTTTTTCCTTGTCTCCACTCTTCTTTAAAAATTACTTAGAGTCCTCTGTATTGCTGATACATTTCTTGGCAGAGACGTTTGAACTGGTGCAAGAGCGATTAGAAAGTGATCCTTACAGGTCTTTTGGTTTCCATGGGAATCCTTGATATACCTTAATGCTCTAAAAAAGGTGAGGGAACCTGATTGAAACCTTATAGATTGTTATGGCATGGCTGTAGTTAATGGTCATACTCTCTCAAATAGACTGGACTAAAACATCCACGGCTAGCTTAAGAAGCAGATTTTTGATGACTGAACACTCTGTGCCATATGCAATTGGGGCATAATTAATTACTTCAAAATATTTGCTAGGTCTGAGAGAAGCCATATGTTCCAATGTCCCATACACGTAAACAACTTAAAGGGGAATATTTTAAGTGACATGAAGTGTAAGGAATTGTTAGTAAGGATTGTTCCAACGCAAGAACCCCACTCTTGGTGACTATCTAGAGTAAGTGATTGGTGTTGTTGTAATCGGGCAAGCCCCAGCTGTATATGAAAGGGATGGTTTGAGCCGAGTTGCATTAGGGCCAAGCAAAACCTTTGCCGACACTTACAAAACCATAAGGCCAAGTTGGCAGAAGTGGAAAATAAGCAAGTAGTAAAAAATATACATTAATAAAGAAGAAAATGCTCTGAAGTGTATTAATAAGAAATGATTGAAGTGTTCACTATTAGGGACACACACAGATTGTGTGGAATCATTTCTAAGACCTTGCCTAAAAAAGAGACGGAGCTTATAGGGAAAATCCCAGAGCTAGAATAAGTCCATGTTTTCAGAGAACACTTTAGCTCCAAATTAGGGACTTGAAGTGTATATGAGAAAGGAAACCGGCATTTTGACTTTATCGTTGATAAGTTGCAGAGACCCTTATCGTGCATAAAGAAATCATGAAATCAAAAGCTGCCTGAAGAGATGGGACACCAATGTTGACTAGTCAAAGGAGGGTGAAAAGTGGGCAAGGATGCTGACATATTTATTTAGAGTAGCCTGCCAGTCCAAGGAAGGAGCAGGCTGATGGAGGGGCAGGTTGATAACATCAATTATAAAAGAAAGAGCAAAGGGACTAACCAGGCTCCTATAGGTTTATTTCCCTGATGGACTGGGCTGAGAAATCCTTTTGTAGAGTACTGATGCAGCATTTGACGGTACCCAGTCATTTTTTCGACAGGAATTCTGCAGAAAAAAACGAATCAAAGTATAGGGGCCGGGGCTAAAGCGTTAAAAAAGAGTGGGGAGGGGCCTGTGTACGGGTATTAGTGTAGGGAAAAGGAGGGGGTTGGGGACAAACCCCCCAAAATAAAGAAATATAAAAATCAGTGAGTTTTTTTGGCAATATTCCTGTTGGAAAAAAAAACATACAACTGCATTTGATAATCTAAGTGGGCAATAAGACGCTTATATTTGCATTTCAACCTGGCTCAACAACTGGCATATGGCCTCCCATGCCTTCATACTATCCAATCTATGTGGATGTCCAGGCTTGAAGATTTATGCTGCTTGCATTGATCATCTGCATTTGGCTGTGTGAACCGGCTTCTGCTTTGGAATAGGTGACAGGTTATGGAATTTGAAAGTGCTTTCCTTTATTTATTAATTATTTTAAACACTCCCAATAGAAGGAAGGACAAGGACAGTGCATATAAAGGTAACAGATCTGCATTTTAGCGTCCACTTCGTTAATGTGTTCATGAGAGAATTTACAGAGCGTGGGTGGAATACCTTCTAGTATTGGTCCTATTCAATACCCTTTTGGAAACTATCAGGGGCATGCAGCATTACATAAGTGCTCTAGAGAGTGTGATGCAGTCACCTAAGAATGGCAGGAGATGGAGCAAGAGGTATCCTGGGGATGAGGAAAGCCGTTCGTTCAGCGACTGACACCTGATGTATGTAGCACATGGTTTCTTACCCATTCATAGCATTCTGTCAGAGCCTACCCACATTCCCCCAGTACTGCCAGCGCCCCTGTTTCTCCCCTCCTTACTCTGTTTACTCACATTCCATTCTTTGTTAAGAGAGGAGACTTGCCTGTTGGATCGACCTGCAACTGTTGAGGTCCACAATCCTAGATTTTGCGGGTAATGTTGAGTCTTGGAGAGAGAGGTGCAGAAGGAGAGCAACTAGTGGGTCCAACTGTGAATGCGGTCATTCACTTACCATGAATTAGTTACAGCCACAGGCCCGGGGTCAATGGCATACATTCAAAGAATGACGGCATAGCGCAGTAGAGAGAGTGAACAGCGAACACCATGCACACTGACACAGGAAAGCCAAGGTGCAATCATGTGGTTGCCATGACAGGGCTGCATGATCCCAAGATCCCAGGTCCCCCAGATACAGACTTGTCCTTTGGAGCAGTGGGCTGATGGAGAGTCACACAAGCACTATCATGTACAACTGTGTGGGGACATTGCTGGCCATCTGCCAATCACATAAGAACATTTCTAAGTGGTCTTTGGTGTCCTTTGTCAAATTCTCACTCACCCAAATCCCCAATAACTCTGAGCATAAAAAGGAACACAGACAGAAACAGGATGAGGTTGCCTAGAGGGTATAACGTTCTTTCATCGTCAGGCATTTCAAAGCCTGCAGTTTAAACGTGTTTGACAGTTCATCGAATTGTTTTTGGGGGGGGGGAAGAGCAGATAAGTGGTTGGGGGGTTGTGTATAAGCATAAATAGGTGCAGGAGGGGGGATTGGGAGGACACCCCCAAATAAAACAAGTAAAAAACTTGATGAACTGTCAAACAGGTTTAAATTGCAGGCTTTGAAATGCCTGACAATCGATGAAATGCCACAGAACCGCCTAGAGAGAGGTCAACAATGAGGAGGTGCAGGGAGTAAACCAACTGGTAGGAGGAAGGAGAAAGGAGCAGGAGAGGTCAAAAGTCGATAAGTGCATAGAGGAAGAGAAAGACGGAGAGGTTAAAGAGGGGAGAGATTTGGAGGTGCAATAAAGGTAGAAGCAGGAGAAAGCTCAAGCCAGGAGGTGGTGGAAAGAGAGATATAGAAAAAGGAAGGAGGGGGCCGTCAGAAGCAGATAGAGCTTTGAGAAGGAGGAGGAGCAGAATGTTGGAGGAGGTGATCAGGGACGTCCTAGATGAGAATTCATAACTTTCGAGCTAGGGGAGCCAACATTAGCTAGTGCTGTGGGACAGATGGTAAAACTAGTGCGACTGAGGAATGGGCTCCGCAAACACAAGAGGGCAAGTGCTGACAGAGTTGGAAAGCCCTGTTAGTCAAAAGCATAGAGATCCCAAAATAGAGTTGTAGAGAGAGGCAGAGAGAGAGAGTGAGAGAGAGAGAGAGAGAGAGAGAGAGCGAGAGAGAGAGGGAGAGAGGGAGAGGAATTCCAGCGAAACTAAAAAACACACCACAAAATGGGTTGTGAAGAAACTGTGCCAGCTAGAGACATTGAGGGTCATTACGTGTTTGCTGATAACTTGCTGGTGATTTCAGCAGGTTACCGGAAAAAACCTGCCTTATCGTAACCAGTGCCTGATATCCCGGTATTACCAGGATATTATGGGTGCCGGCAGCGGCAGTATGTTCACATTTCATGGAGTCCCATAGGACTCCATGGAATGGGTTTGCTGCAATCCCAGGCACTGGCAGAACCAGTGCCGGTGATTGCAGCAATTATTTGCCAGTGGGGATCCTGAAATCTCAGCAGGTCGGGCCTGCCGGTCGTTCATCTCCCCTACCTGAAACCTTGAAGTGTGCCAGTCTGATAATAATGCCAAGCCGGTATTACCGGCATTTGCACCAGACTGGCACCTTCCCACTGACCCCATTGACTTCCTGGACAACATCTGGGAGAAATCCTCTCGGGACAGTTCGGAAAGAAATCAGGAGGACTAACATTCTCCATAAACGTTTACAGAAGGAACTCCATACAGGAAATGTGAGTAACTTATTACAATTTCTCCAGAGCAGTACAAAACACAAACTGGTATAGGTTAGGACCCTTGTACTGCAGACCATGGTCTCCCTAATACTGGAATTGAAACATCCCCTTCACTTACTTGGGTTTCCTTCACGATTTCTATCTGTTATTTTCAGACTACTTCCTGCACTTTAGGACTTACTAAGTCCCACCCACCCTAGTGTTTTGTTTACAATAAACCTATATTATTCCTCAGTCAACTGTGTTGAGTCTTCTGTTAATCCCCCAGTCTGTGAACAGGGATAATCTAAGGTATATACCAGTGAATATAACAAAGATGAAGGTTTGGATCCTTGGGAGAAATAAAGTCACAACAAGGTACCTTGTCTTTCATCTCAATACCCACCTTTCCACACACTTTCCTCTTTTCACCTCTGATTTCGATATTTCCAACTTTTTATCACATGCTCATCTGACCACCTCCCCTCTTGATCCCATTCCCATTTTACCTCCAAAATGCTGAAGGTGAATCCTCCTCTTTACCTCCAAAAACAGGTGGATTTACAGCACGATATTACCACTAATGGTAAATCCACCAAAAATCTCAGTGAAGTCCTATAAACTAGAAAAATTTGGATTTACACCACCATACTACCGCTCATAATCCTTTGGTAATGCCACAGGACTCCGTGCTGGTAACGGCAAGGGAGTAAATTGTCATTACGAGTTTGCAAATGTACTGCCACACTCGGAATGAGGCCCAGAGGTATTTTAAGTTGACCCACTGGCTTCCTAATGTGCGTTCACCTGCTTCAAACACCCGGTGGGCCAATGTATGGTTAATCATTGAAAAATGCCCTTCCATGCTTCAGCCATTGATGTATGGTTGGTGTTTCCCAGCTCCAGTCTAATTGGTGTATTTTGAAATAAAGTCAACAAGCAAAATGAGAAATTGAATTCTAACTTTTGGGCACTGGGACACAGCCCCTCTCCACATCTGCGCCCCAAATATGTCTATAGAGGAAATGTTAGCCTGCATTAGTTGTACTGCTGGCATAGTTGGTCCATCCCTTGGCAGTTCTTCTAGAAACCTACTCATTGGTACTGCAGTTTCTCGATTGTCCTATCTCTAATCATGTTCTCTTGCACAGGAAGCACAGGTACAGTATCAGAATTATTTGATCACCTCTAGTAGAGTTTTTTTTTGTAATATTACTATTAGGACCCTTACTGTGACGTTGGTGGATCAAACTTGGCATCAATCGCGAAGCCTTTTTTAAAAAAAAATTTTCGTTTTTATATTTTTTTAGAAAAGAAAAATAAATGTATCTCTGCTCCTTTTAATTGTATGATGATTATGGCGTTAATACCAATCAAAGTTGAATCTGATACATTTCTGTTTGCTGCACCTTTTGCTCATAAGGTATTTACACCCATCCCCCCTCCTTCTTCTGGATGGCAGTCATTTTGCAACCACATTCTCCTTCCATCCATTCCGGAATGTAACCAATTTGATATAAAGTGCAACAGAGACAAGACAAACACGCCATCAGCAGCTGCTTCTTCTGCTTGCATTCCTGAAAGGAAATACCTCCGGGCCGTACATATACGCTCTCATTAATGCCCCTCCTGCTAGACCAGACCCGACCCAACCCGCCTAGCCTCTATTTAGAGCTGCCTCTTTCTACAATCTCCAAGCTTTAATATTTAGAAAAACCGGCAACCTGCCTTCTTTTTGGATTGCACACATTTGAGCACATCTCCTTTGCCCTTGCTGTCCCCGCCGCCTCCCAGGCACCTAAGGAATTCAGCTCAAATTCTTCCATCAACAGCCATCATCACATGTAAATGTTTTGCCTCCCTGCGAAACTCCCCTGCTCCTCATCAACCTTGCTTCTTGAAATACAAAAAGTCATGGAAGGGAGATTCTACGGTCTCCATTTTGACAACGTACCTCTGTAACCCTCTCACGCAAGCTATCAGTAATGTGAATGATGACCTGGCCTTCCATAAGGTCAGTATGGCTTAGCTCATTAAAAGTTAAAGAAATGAGTTTATAAGCGAAACATTGAGAGGTAACAATACAGTGCTTGGCAACAATGTGAAGGTGTGCACAAAATGAAACGACGCAAGCGGTAGCCGGTAAGATATCCTACCAACAGTTAGGTACTATTTCATGCGCCTGAAGGACAAAGGTGTAAATCCTGGCAGAGCCGACGCAGTGATCTGAGATCAGCCAATGGGATACCATTAAACTCATTAATAGCAGCAGCCCATATGTACAATTCCTTGGGTTGTGCGTGTTCACAGCCATCCTTACCCTGAGGCAGGCTTTCCCTCACAGACTTCCCACTCAGCGTGGCGCAGCTTGTTACCATTATGTCCTCACATCCGAATCTTGAAGATTCCTGAATGAGTGTTTATGGTTCAAGATTAGAAACTCTTTAATGTTATTATGAGTGTTGTGAAAAATTATGAACTTAGATCCAAGCACGAAACCCTTTCAACACAGTCATATTTGTCAAATATGAAGGTATGAGGTCATTGCTCTTTATTTTTATGCCAATCGGCTAACAACCCTCACGGATCCCCCTCCCCTTTTTCACAGGAGTATTTTCGAAAGAGAATAATATGTATAGGGTTATTCTTGGTTTTGATAAAGTGCTTAGCTTAGATATATGCTGGAGGTCATCATTATAAATGAACATTGTGAAATGTCAAACCAGCCAGCTTAATTGAGAGACAAACAAATTGAGATAGCATGAGAGAGAGGGGCTCAAAGCGAGAAACACAAAAACACACAGAGATCAAGATAGCGAGAGGCACACACACAGGAAGAGGGAAAAATAGAGGTGCGGAATGAAAAAGGGACAGAGAGAGAGAGAGAGAGAGAGAGAGAGAGAGAGAGAGAGAGAGAAAGAGAGAGCGAGAGAGTGAGAGAGAGAGAAACAGGGACAGAGGTTTAGAGAGAGGCGAGGTATAGGGAGACAGAAAATCTGCCCACAGTGACAGAGAACGTGTGTGTATCCGACTCCGTCTGTCACAGGGAGGCAGAGAGAACACAGCCTGCAAGACCAAACTAAAAGATGAAGAGGTAGAAATAAAGAGAGCGATAGAGATACAGACCACATTAATGCAGAGAAGGGGAGTGAAACAGACTGCATGTGTGAGAGAGAGAGAGAGAGACAGTAAGAGCATTCCAGAACACACTGACAGAGAGAGTGAGAGAGAGAGAGAGAGAGAGAGAGAGAGGAGAGAGAGAGGAGGCAGGGAGGGAGAGGGAGAGAGAAAGAGAGAGAGAGAGAGAGAGAGAGAGAACAGTAAGAGCCAGAGACACAGAGTGTGACACAGTAGAGAAAGAGGGAGAGAGAGAGAGAGAGAGAGAGAGAGAGAGAGAGAGAGAGAGTGCTAGATCAAAGTATGATATGCTGGGTACAGATAGTCTATTATTACAGCACTTAGAAACAAGAGAAATTTGACATAAAATGTATAAAACATATTATTTCAGTGTTTTATGACAACCAAACATTCCTCTTCACATCCGCATAAAATATCATTATCCCTACCTTGTCATGATCCTTACCTTTTAAGGCTTATCATGCCTTTACTGCCTTCTATGTCTTCCATGCCTTTTAACTGCACTTATTAATGTCAGTCATGCCGTTAATGGCTTTTAACCATGGGTGGGAGGGTCCGGTCGGATGGGGGGCTGGAAACAATATAATGTTTTATAATTACTATTAGGAGGCATACATACATTGATAGGCAAAACAGGACCATTTGATTTCTGACTGATATATACAAACTGCCAGCAGCCAAAGGGTTAATGCTTTCCACACCTGTAATGCACCTGTATGCCCTTTTACACCTCCCATGCCTTTTCTTAATATGCCTTCTATTCCTTCTTATGCCTGCCATGCCTTCTACGGCACATTTGTCCCTTCATATGCCTTCTTGGCCTAATAAAGCACATGTTAAGCCTGATTATAACTTCCATACCTTTTAATACCTCTGTAGCTTTTAATACACTCATGCCCTCATGCCTTCCACACGTTTTAAAGTGCTCCATGCTTTTTGTAACACATTGAACACCTCTTAAAGCCTTCCATGCTTTCCATGTCTTCTATGACTTTAATGCATTCATGCTTCTTCGTGCCTTCTATGCCTACCATGCCTGTTAGTGCCTTGTTTTGGCTTCCATTCCTTTATTTTTATGTTATGTTACAAGGTCTTGGCAATCGTGAGGGGTCAAGTGCGGGTGGTAAAGTTGAGGAGATAGGCAGTAGAGAGTGCTTTTGTAGAGGGGTGATGGATGTTTCTGGGAAATGTTCAACCCACCCCATATCGCACAATTTTCATTTATTTAATAACATTCTTTTAATGATCCTTGGGCCTCCAATTTAACAGTACTGATACAATACAGCCTCCCTCTCATTTCACTAGAAGAAATGCACAGGGTTGCACATACATTCTATTTATTAATAAAATAGAAATAATGGAATCAATGTAAATATATATAAATTATTTGTCTATTGGGATTCTCACATAAATGGTCGAAAGGCATTAGTATGAAAGAGAACTTTTAAAACACATAAATCGTCATGTGTACATTTGAATTGTCATGAGTGAAAATCCACCATGTGTTAAATAGTGAATGAGGGCTCAGAATAAAAGTATAATTCTATACAAAATCAATTTAAATCAAAACATCCCTGGCTATCTAAATCTCTCTACCTCTTATTCATGGCGAATACAAACCCATCACCAACTCAAAGAACCTGTCAGAAATTCAAATTGTGTCCTAGAAAACTCAATTGCAAGACAAGCTACTTAACATTCCCGAATGAGGATCACTTACAAAATGAAAGCGTAAGCTTGCTAAACTCCCTTGAGAAGTGTTTCTATTGCATTTTCATGTGAAGGTATTCATCTGTAATGTTCAAAGGAAACTTAAAGGTTGGAAAATAGGTGTCAATCAATAACCGTTTCAGCCTTTTTTGAGTGGATAAGCACCAGTAACAAAACTCTGCTTGAGGTAATCAGGAAATGACTTCAATTACTTACATTTTCTAGGTATGCACACAGTGAGATGCCCTTTACTCTTCTGTGCTTGTGCAATGCAGAGAGAAGTCAGGGGATCTCACCATATACAGACCTTAGGTACTATATGATCAATTTGCTAATTCCAGAGGCTTTTGAAATATTTACTTATTTCCCAGGATGTATAGTCATAATGTATATACTGCCGCCCTTTAGTACTTACAAATGGCATGGGCATGTGCTTATTCTATTCCCCTTTAAAGTATTGCTTCCCTCTGGATTATTTCCCCTATATGTCATACTTCTGAGTTTCTTTTGGCTGTCTCACAGACAGGTGGGCACCTCTTAAGGACTGGTTCAATTCTTCCCCTCTATGGACAGGGGCATCAGTGAGCAAGGCGGGGTCAGCTACCATCCACAGCCAGGTCTTCCTCTTCCTATATTGGGAACTGGCTGCTATCTCTTCCACTGAAGAAGGGCCTTTAACTCCAGTTAGGTCTCTTTTACAGTGCTCTGCTGGTAATCCATAAACAACGGTCCAAAAGCGAAGGGAATCTATTCCATTCTCCTTTCTGTCTGTTTTTATCAATTCAACTTTCTCTCCTTCACCCTCCCCATCAGTCAGTGAGTGAGTGACTGTCTGTGTCCATAATCAATGGGTTTGAAATGTTATAGAGCAGAAAACACACCTCTTAAAGGTGTGTATCATTTCTCTAACCCAATTGGTCAATGTATTAAATTGGACAAAAGTGACATCACACTAAAGCAACCCCACCACAGTCATTGGGCATATTAATGAGGGCAGTCTGATGAGAGTGACTTCTAAACCCGGTAACCCTCCCATTTGATGTGAAGTCATCTTACAGATTCTAAATTAAACAATTGCAACTTTCTAAAAAAGCATCTTCCACAAATTTGATTATGTTACTAAGTGGTTCATCAGATTACTCTCACCTAGACAAATCAAATGATTCAATTTGCATCTCGACACAACATATGGGGGATGAATTACAGAAAGCCTTAGAAACCTTACTGTTTAAGAAGGCCTTCACTCACACTGGCTAAGCATGAAAGCACTAATTGCTATCAGCATAATAACAAAGTACAGTTAAGAAATATATTTATTTTAGCCATAATACCCGCATTGGTTGGTAATGGCCCGAGTACCAAGTTGTAGGCCAGAGTGAAGCAAGGGTCTTATCACTGGGCTCCAGTACTTTCACCTGCCATGGCAGGTTTTATTGCCTTTTGTACCCTGGGGCCGATCACCTAGCATGTGCATGTCAGAAGTCACATGCAACCCAGGATAGCAAGTAAATGCCCCAAATCTGTCTTGAGCACGACTACCAAAGCACACATACTTTTGTGCTTTTGGGATGTACCCAGCTGTCTTCAAAATATACATGTCATTCACAACAATATCCTTGTCTACATAACAACTAACTGAATGTTACTGAAGCCAGCCAAGAAGAGGAAGCTAGTGGCCATGCTGCTAACTGAACCCGCAGCTGAATCATCAGACGCAGCCACCAACACCTCCCCCTCTGCATTCTGCAGTGCAGGCACCCTCTGGGGGATGTCAGCAAAGACACCATTGGCTGCTTTGTCACCTATGGCAACCTCACCATCTGTAGTGAATGCAACCTCGATCAACATCACCAGCCTGTCTTCCACCTCACCCGCTGGCATTCCTAAGACCTGCATTAGCCTGCCATCCACGTTGCCAACCACTGATATGCCTTCAACCACCACCACCACCAGCTTGCCTTCCTCCTCACCATCTGATGTGGCTGCAACCACCAACAGTCTACTTTCACCTGGACCCAGCAAACTGCCTTTTACTCAGGTTGGTGCTCCCTCAGGGACTATCTTGCCTGACAATTCCCCCTCCCAACCCACTCCCCTCTCATTAACTCTCCTTCATCTCTTCTGCTGCTCGGGCTCTACAGTGACACCACTATCAAGACTCTGATTTTGGTGCTGATGGTGATGATAATGGAGAAGCTGGAGCAGGTGGAGCAGGGATGAGGCACCCATGTGGCACACCCTTCCCTGACCAGCCTACAGGCGAGGCCCCCCAATATTCCTTTGAAGTCATCTGGAGAGGCTTCACAGCTGCTATTACTTTGGTGAGCCAGAGAAAGAGCAACTGGCTGAGGCCATATCAGCTGGGCAGGAAAACATGCAGAGGGCAACAGTCCTCACACTGCTGCACTGCTGTGAGGTGCACCTGCCAGCTCCAACTTGGCAACGCCCACCGAGTAGTTCCTTGCTGGTTGCCTCAGCAGGCTTCCTTGGTGCACAATCATGCACTGACCATTGGTGCCATCAGGATGTATAACATATGCCTGCAAATATTACAAGGAATAGGGTGGGTGGTGGGGGACTGGAGTTTTTAGGAAGAGGTGTTGAGAGGCCATTGGTGCTGGGGAAGAAGGGGTGTGAGTGTTTACTTGTTAGCAAATAGACATTTGAATTTTAAACAAATGTATCCAGTTGTCATTTTGTTTTGTCATAGCTATTCCTTTAGTGATGAGATATAGCCAAGTGAAAAATGTGTACAAATGCAATCAGAAAATGTCCTTTATGACTACTTGGCATTTATTTATTTTATTTAGGCATAAATGCACCAAGCCCATGAGCATCTAGGAGCTGGTTACAATAAGGCAAAAGGAAAAACATATGACAGTCGCAGAAAATAGAGGTAAAGGAACGTTAGTTAAAAGTGTGCGTTTTCAGCTTTTTCCTGAAGATGTTGTAGGAAGGTTCATCTCGCAGGCATGCAGGGAGGTCTGTCCAGAGAATGGAGGCCTGGACCGTGAAGCTGGACCCCCCAGATGTTTGCGGTTAATTCTTGGGGTGATGAGGCAATGTTTGTAAGCAGGTCTTAGAGGTATTACCGAAGTACGTTGTTTCAGTTTCCTCATGAGGAAAGATGGGGTGCTGTTGGTCAGACAGTGATGAGCGGTAGAAAGGATCTTGAAGTTGTTTCTGTCCTTGACAGGGAGCAAATGGGTGGATTTTCTGGCATTTGTGATGTGGTCACGCTTGCCAATGTCTAGGGTCGCTCGCAGCACATTGTTCTGTATCATTTGAAGCTTGGTCAAGTTTTTATCGGAGGTGCTGCTCAGCGATGATTTACAATAGTCAAGTTTTGAACAGACAAAAGCACGTGCAACTTCAAGATGTTTTTTTCATACAGGAAAGGTTTACTGGCGGTGCTGTTCTTGGCGACATATCCAGATGTGGAGGCAATATGATTGTCCTGACGGGTCATGTTTACTGAGGAGTCCAGGTATACACCACGGGTTTTCAATGAGGTGGTAACAGGGCTGCAGTGTCCATCGATTGTGAAGGCTTTGTAGGCTTGGCTGAGTTTGGATAGGCGAGTCAGGGTGCGATGATGAGAAGCTCAGTGTTGCCATTGTTGAGGCAGACACTGTGTATGACCATCCAGGTTTGCATGGCCTCGTAAATCGTATTTACTCTGAGGGAGTCATATGTGTGTTTGCCGGACAGGGGGATGAGGATTTGCATATTGTCGGCATAGTTGGTGTATGAAATGCCTAACTAGTCAAGGTAATCAACTAAAGGTTTTGTGTATATATATATATTGTACAATTTGGGGGACATGAATGAATCTTGTGGTTCTTCACAGCAGGTTGGAGTGAGGTGTGCGGAAGCTTCACTGGAAAAGAACGAGAGGTTCTGTCGGCTAGGAATGTGGCAATCCAGTTAGCAGCATCTGGGGAGAAGTGAGCTGAAGATGTGAGGTGGTGGCAGAGCATTTGGTGATCGACAAGGTTGAATACTGTAGATAGGTTCAGATGTAAGAGAAGGGAGAGGTTGCCAAGGTCATTTGCATCATTTAGCAGTTTTGTGAGGTCCAGAAGGGCTGTTTGGGTTCCGTGCTGTGGGTGGAAGAATATGGTGTGATTCGAGGAATTTTTGGATTTGTAGGTAAGTAACTCTATCAATGATTTTCAAGCATATGGGACTGTCATGCTAGGTCGGTAATTAGTAGGGATTCAGGGGTCGACAGCTGATGTTTTAGCAGCGGCGAGATCCATGATTCTTTCAGGACAAGGGGTACAGAACAGGTGGCAAAGGAGGAGTTTATTATGGGGGCGATGAGAAGGAGAAGTGGTTCAATAGAGGCTGGGCAGTTGTTGCCTTTACAACAAGACGGTTTAAAGCCTTTGATAAAATAGCCAAGTGTGGAGACATAGATAGGCTGAAACTAGAAAAGCAGAATGTTTCGAGGTTCTCCAAGTGGTGGGATAAGAGGCAGGCCTGCAGTAGTGCAATTTTGTTTGGGAGGATGTCTTGGACGGTGGTACACAAAGAGTTGTCTTTAATGATGGTGGTGAGGTGAAGGGGTCCCGAGTTCTCCAAGGATGGTAAATAGTTCAGGAGAGTTGGAGGATGCCTTGGTGATTCTGTCATTGTAGGCAGCCGCTTTAGCTGCATGAATGGTTTGTCTGTAGTGGAGGGAGGTCTTGGTGAAGTGAGCTTTGTTGGCTTTAGTGGGTTCTTTATGACAGGCAGCTTCAGCTGCTCTTTATTTTGTGTGGATGTCCCTAAACTCTGGGGTGAACCAAAGGTTGAGGTGTTGTACATTTTTTGCTTTTTGTGCTTTGAAGGGGGCCAGGAGGTTAAGAGTTTTGTTGAGCAGAGTGTTGTAATGTTGAACCAAGGAGGCGGTGCTCGTCGTGTGCAGAAGGGGGTGTCTGAGTAGTGGGGTTATCCAGGCACTTGTCAGGTTGTAGATTCTATGTGACATAATGGTAGCCAGCGTGGTGATAGGATTGGTGCATGGTGGTCTTTGTTGGCTGGGGGAGGGAATGGTGAAGGTGATGGTGTTGTGGTGTGACCAAGGGCAGGGAGTTTGGATATGATGGTGATGTTGAATTTGTGATCCAAAATACAATTAATGTTGTGGCCAAGAGCGTGTGTGGGGGCAGTGACCAGTTGAGTGCATTCTAAGGCTGCCATGGAGCTAGACAACGCGGCAGCCTCTGTGTCCAAAAGGTCATTATATCCAAGATTAAGGTCACCCAGGATTAAGCGTTGGGAGGTGGGCTTAAGGTTGGCTAGTATGAGTTGCGAGAGGTCGTCGAAAGATGCAAGTGGGCCTGGGGGTCGGTAAATGCGGTGGAGGGTGATGGTGGCATTAGGTGTATGCTTTTGTTTGCCAGATATCGATTCACAGTTGGGCAGTGAGGCTACATTGAGTGAGTGTAAGGGGATAGTGTCCTTGTAGATAAGGGCTAGGCCACCTCCTTTTTCCGATGTTTTGTCGCAGCGAAGTACAGCATAGCCATTAGGGATAGCTATGGAGAGCGCAGGGTCAGCAGTGGGCATGAGCCAAGTTTCTGATAAAGCAAGGATGTCGAGGTTATTTGTGGTGATTAGGTCGAGAATATCATGTGCATGTGCTATCAGAGACCTGCTGTTGAGACGGGCACATTGAAGTGGAGGTGTCTGAGGCACAGGAGTGAGCAGTGCTGCTTTGACCTGGACATTGTTAGTTGGCGTGGGGATGCTGAGTGGGCGAGGTTTGGATTTAGCACTGCCTCATTCAGCTTGGCTGGCAAGGAGAGTTGGGCAGGGGAGCCGTGTGGGCTGTGAATGGTTGCATACCATGGGAGAGGTTTGGCTTGGGTGTTGCCAGATGAGCCAGGAGGGATGCCCGGTCTGGGTGAGGTCAGGGGCACTGAGGTCAATGTGGGCGACAATGCTTATTGTGTATTTTTCCCTGCGAAGCGTGTAAGGCGTATGTTGGCATGTTGCAGCATCTGAGAATATGCTCTGCGTGCACTGGGTGGTATCAGTATGTGGACTGGTGCTAACTTATTGGCCTCGCTATAACGGTTTTTGGAGACATGTAGCTTCGATGTGGGCTGCGCAGTCAAAAGTGGGGGGAAGAAGAGGGTTGGTGGTGGGAGACTGTGTTAAGCAGCGGGCATCTGGGATAGCAGACAGGGACGTCATTTGGGGGCCACCAGAGGTCATAAAAGCGACCGCTGCTATCTCCCGAGCAACCTCTGAAATATTTTTGCGACCTCTGTATTTCCAGTGGTCCTGGACTGGAGGTTGCGCTTTTAAAAATAGTTTGTTGTTTCAACAAACTATTTTAAAAACGTGCAAGCTCCAGATTGCCTGCTGCCATGCCTGGGCTGCAGCAGGAGTGGGAGCGGCGATGGCATCACAGCGTCTGTGTTCATAAATGTATCCTTCTTAATCTTGAGCTGAGCTCATCCGGAGATCGGGCGGGGCTGAGAGGCAGAGCTCTGAGAGCAGACAGCAGCAGCAGCAGCTCGGTTGCGTGCACGGGACGGAGAATGTTAAATCACAGCAATGTAGGGTTTTAGTTTTGCAAAAATATTCAGCAACCTATGCGCTTAGGTTGTGTTGTTGACCCTCCTTGACCAATGAATCATTTACCTAACAATCTCCTCTCCATTTGGGTGCTGCTTAGCATTCTGCTCAACAGTCTGGCTCTGTGGAGAGCATCTTGCAGGAGAGAAGAACTAGTTGCTTGACAGCTATGTCCTTAGTGGTATCCATCGAGCCGTATGACACAGAACCATCTCAGTTGGTGCTATGTGCTTGGTTGGCCTTTCCTTCAGAGTATGAGAGTCTGAAATTGTGGTGTAGGCTAACGTGTAGAGTGGCATGCACCTAGGAGGGCCAGGTCCTTCTCAGTGTTAATTTTGTGTTTCTTTTTTGTGATGGGCTTTGTTGTCGACCTGTACTCTCGTATGCTTGAGAGCGGGCCCATGCACAGAACTGTTTGGCAAATAACTAGTTATTTCCTCTCAGAGAAAAACTGCCTGCCCCTAGCAAGCCCCTCTTGTAATGTGCAAAGTGGTGCCATCCCTGGAACCCAGATTACAGAAATTGTTGGTGCACTTTTTACACAAGTCTGTGGAATTACTGAAACCTGGGTGTGCCCTGTTTACCATTGCCCGCAAGGACTGTTAATACAGCTGCATGCTCTCGTTTTCTGCTATTATGTGGTGCTTTGGCTGATGTCTAGTCCTGCTTACCGAATTCTATGCTTTTCGCAAAAGATTATGGGTACGTATAAGAAACAGTTATCCTTGTTTTCAAATCCATACCTACTTGTTCCAGAGTTGGGCGCACAGTTTACAAGTTCCTGTTTGTAGTGTAATTTGCTTGTGCACTTATTATAAAAAGGCAACATGTTCACAGAAATGTTCATGCACATTTTGAAGCATTCCATCCCCTTTTTATTTGAAGGACTTTGCACGCAGTTGTTACAGAATAGCCATGCTGTTTATTACAGCAATGTCCCCACATGTTCTTTTACAGAATTATGGGGGGTACATTCCCGGAAATAACCAGACTTTGTATTACGTCTTATTGTGCTTACTCATGGTTTTAAAAATTTCCATTTAACACCCTTTGCTAAAATCTCAAAGAGTGCCAATGTCCATTTTTCATTGTAACTGCTGACCCTTTGCGAGAATATCTTTAGGCAATGCACACGCGCTGCATAACCTGTGCATGGCTCTGTGCAGATCTGCCCAGCCATGGCATTGGCATCACCCAGGAGTACAGATCTTAACATTGGCAAACAAAGTCAAATCATGGAATGCAGACCTCTGCATTGGATTGGTATGCTGAGAGGACAGGTCTGTGCCAGCTAGGCACAGGCCGATCGTGGATTCGCTCAGGAGCCTGTCCCGACTTTTTACTGGCCTGGCATGTGGGGTGGCTCTGTGTGTGTGCAAGGCAGACACAGGTCAACATTGGCATTGCTCAGGAGCCAAGATTCAGCATTGGCCTGGCATGATGGGCTGATCTGTGTGTGTGCGCAAGGCAGTCACAGGTTGATCGTGGCATCACCCAGGGGAACAGTTAGAGCTGGCTTGCTGTTCAGGAAGTTTGTTTGCGTGTAGGAGACAATGGGTGCCCAGAGAACGGGATGCTGTATGAGTGCGCTGCTTTCCCCAGGCTACTCTAAATTCTTTAATACACTGTTATCAACCCTCCCAATGGTATGTATTTTTCAACATCTGAAGCCTGAAAAGTAGATCCACGCAAGTTTGACCAAGCTTGACATGTGGCCAACTTTGCTCCATACCTGCAGATTAACTGGCCTGCTGTTAAATCTCCGTTACCTGTGTAATGGTGTCCACTACAGAGTGTAATTTGCTTTCTGACTTTGAGAACATTCAGACATGTAATTGCTCATGTTACTATAGCTTGTAAGATAGCTCAGTGGTTTGAGCACTTGTTGCTGCAATGTGGGTGTGATCTGCAGGTTACAGGTTCAAATCCCAGCAAGGCCAGCTCACCCTTACATCCTTCTGAGGTTGATGAATGAGTACCAACACAGGTTTGATGATGTAGTATGTATATTTGCTCTATATAACGCGCTTAAGCGCAAGTGCTATGTAATAACACATTATCATTTGGTGTTGGACGTCTGCTTGCATTCATAGTAATTTTGTAATATGGGCCTATACAAACTGATATTAATGCTACACATGGTAATCCATTCTTGTATGAAATGTGTATCACATTACAGTAATATCATAACCATATATTTAGTAGTGTACTTAGGAATTATGCTATGTGATGCTCTTTCCTGTTTCTTCAAGGGGTGAAAGGTTGTGTTCCATCACTTCCTGTGATGTCTCTTCAGGGTGGGGTTAAATGATATCAATTCCTGTGATGTCACACTTGCGGGTGTGGCACTGTGATGTAACTTCCGCTACCCCAGGCATTTTGGTGAAATGACGTCCCAGATAGCAGAGATGCTTTTACCGTTAGTGCGGAGCGGCATCCATTGTTGCAGAAAGAGTGAGCGGACCGAGGTGTGGTAGTGTTGGAGGACGGCACGCCAGACTGCAGTGGATACAAAGGCAAATGTGTGGGCACAGTAAGGCAGGGTAGCATGAGATTGCACAGCAGGGCACAGTAGTATCAAGAAGGGTGCAATCAAAAGCTGATGCATACGTCTGAAGCGATGGGCAGGGCTTATCTTTCAGGCAGAGGGCTGCTGGACGGGATGTAGCACGGGATTGTGAATGATGTAGCCACAGATTTGTAAGAAGGTACAAAAAAGTAGAGGGTATACCACCTCTTACATAGCGTGCGCGTGCAAGATACCCAGGCTAAATTATAGTTAAAGATGCACAGATCGGTCTGCTTGGCAAATGGTTGAGTGGCTGTGCAAATGGAGCAGGAAGCAGCAGCATTTCAGACAATGGATCAGGTATTCCATTCAGTGCTGGACAGGGCTAGACAGAGGGCACAGGCCTTAGTGAGTGGCCTTTGTAGGGGGCCGTCTTTGCCTGCCAGCTCTCATTGGCTGCGAGGATATCATCCAGGGCCAGCCAATCATCCCTTACATATATCCTTTACTTCAGCACCCCCACTCTGTAGTGCCACCAGGGTCAGACTGGTGCATGGAATTGTCTCGAGTACCAATGAAAAAGTGTCCCACAGTCACAAATGGCAACTCATTCCTTTTGTGACAGACAGTGAAATGTGTGGTGGCAAATTCATTTTAAAGAATAATTCTTCAGTAGTACTTGTCAAAACTACTATCGGCACAGTGAAGTAACTCATTAAATTGGTCCATTGTTGGCCAAATGAACATGCCCAACTTGAAAGAAAACCTGTCGTACTCTTGCATATTGGGCCTGAACTTCAGGCAGTTTCCTATTGCCCCGCAGGGCAGTCCATGGCGGAGTCACAGTCTCCAGCATCCTCCTCATTCTCTGAGTCCAGGACAAGTATGTCCTCTTCTGGAGGCATGATGACATACCTCTTGGGCACATGTTGTGCAGCATGCAACAAAATATTACAACCCCGCCGTTTCAGGGATGTCCACTTATCGCTACATGTCCAGTGTAGGGACCAGAAACTTGCCTTCAATAGCTCAAATGCCCTTTCAATGCAGACCCTGTTTCAAATGTGTGCCTCATTATTGGTCATCTCCTGTGTTGTGAAAGGTATCTGTTTTGGTGTTGTGAGCCTTGGTAGCTGTGTAGCTGTGGATTTTCAGTTGCCTGCAGTGGAAAAGGAATGGTATGCCATCAGTCATGTGACATGCAGATCATTCTAGAACTATATAATATAATGGGGTTGATCTTAGCCGATGTACATATGCCTACCATCAAGGCAGCACCCTTAAACAAACTGCACCTTAAGACTGCCCAAAGCCTATATCTATCGTCCATCTAGCTCTATTTCATGGCTGAGGACCTCTATTGACCCCCATTACCTACCCACACCCCGGATACAACTTACTTCATTGCTAAGTTATCTCTGCAAACCAGTGCTATTTTGATTTGGCTCACATTTTTCTAGGCCTATTTTTGGTATAATGTTGGGATTTCACTATTTTAATGTAACACAGTATAAGAGGACTACAAAGACTGAGTATTTTCCTGCCCATCCAAGTAGACAAATATAGTGTAGTCCCTCTACCACAGGAGACTAGGAGACTTCTGTGGGGTTAGGGGGTCTATGGGATCAGTGGTAACGTGCTCGTCTTGGAAGCAAGACGACGTAGAGCAACAGAGAATCCCGGGTCCGCCCTTAGAAACCTCTCTGGTATTAATCCTGTTATTAAAAAAAACAATTATAATAGGCAACATTTGACTTCCCTCCCAGTGCACTTGCATCATGACCAATGTGTGAATGGGCCTATAAGTCACAGCATGCAGTGAAAAGGCCCTGAAGTGGCTGAAGCTGTGTGGCATGTTCACTGGTCCAGTTGTGGGCATATGGATCATGCACACTTGAGAGTGTTGGTATGCGAGCACAACATGCATATTGGCTCCGTGGCCTTTACCAACATCCCACGCCTTTGCTCCTTTCCTTCCCACTTCTATTGCTGACATGGACATTCATTGCTCACTTCTGGACCATACCCATGATGCACATCCACTGCCCTCTGTGGATGTCCGTATATCCAGGGCGGGTGCTGCTCGACAGCATCATATGTGGACCTGGGAAACAGGGACAATAGGGGTTTACTCTCAGGTCTGCGTTAGTGTCAATCTGCATAGTCAAGCAACGCTGCTGTTTCCGGTTGTGGTCTACCTGTTGCAAGACCTGAGAGGGCACCAATGCAACAAAGTGGCAGCCCAAAGCTTCAATTGCGTTGGGAAAGTTGGCTGAGGTATAGAACCGTCCATTACTGGAATTGATGGGAACAGGAGTGGTGGAAGGGAGACAGATGTGCTAGAAGAAATGTGACAAAAGTGCATCTAGCTTAGAAATGTTGGTGGCGATATACCATGTAGAGTGCCCACTGTGTGCTGAAATTGTTCCAGTGGCACAGAAGTGCAGGACAGACAGCAACTTCAGCAGTAGTGGAATGGCTGTTCTGATATTGAAAGAACTCTGGATGTCAGCCTGGTACAGGGTCAGTATGTCAGCGATGGCCTTCCTGTTGAGGTAATAAAGTGTGATTTTCTGGCCATCAGTCAGTTCCCAGGATGATGATCTAACCTGGAGAATAGGCAGCCTCCACACCACACATCTCCTCCACCTTTGGCCTGGTGGAACCCTTCCCCTCTGCTGCTAGGCAGGCTCTGGAGGTTAACACAGAGCAGGCGGTTGTGGATCTCAAAGTTTGCCACTGCTATGGTCTGCACTGGGTTGGTAAGTGGTTTTGGGGAGGGTGTTGCCCTTAAATACCTTGTTGCCACCTATTTATGCACATTAGTGTTAATGTTCCTCATCTAAGTGCATTTACCTCCACCCCTTTGCATACTTGCCAACCCTACCGATTCAGGCAGTAGGCTACTGCTTTTTAAGCAGTCCTACCGCCTAAAGCCAGCCCAGCGGAAACAAGGAGCAGCATCCTCCAGTGTATTGATGGTGGAAGTGTTAAATGGCCCATTCATTTGATTGATATTGGTAGATGGGGAGCAGGTGTAAGTGGATCTAGGTCACCTGGCCTAAGCCCCGCCCACCTGGTGCCTTCCTGCCTGCCGCTCTTTTTCACCACTTAGCAAGCCCCGCCCACTTGGTGCCTTCCTGCTTGCTGCTCTTTTTCATCATTTAGCAAGCCCCTGCCCACCTGGTGCCTTCCTGCCTGCCGCTCTTTTTCACCACTTAGCAAGCCCCGCCCACTTGGTGCCTTCCTGCTTGCCGGTCTTATTCACCACTTAGCAAGCCCCGCCCACCTGGTGCCTTCCTGCTTGCTGCTCTTTTTCCCTACTTAAGGAGCCCTCCACCCTCTTTTCCTTTGCAGATGGGGAGCAGGTGCCAGTGGATCTAGTTCACCTGGCCTAAGCCCCGCCCACCCGGTGCCTTCCTGCCTGACGCTCATTTTCACCACTTAGCAAGCCCCGCACACTTGGTGCCTTCCTGCTTGCTGCTCTTTTTCACCACTTAGCAAGCCCCCGCCCACCTAGTGCCTTCCTGCTTGCCGCTCTTTTTCCCTACTTAAGGAGCCCTCCAGCCTCTTTTCCTTTGCAGATGGGGAGCAGGTGCAAGTGGATCTAGGTCACCTGGCCTAAGCCCCGCCCACCTGGTGCCTTCCTGCCTGCCGCTCTTTTCACCGCTTAGCAAGCCCCGCCCACTTGGTGCCTTCCTGCTTGATGCTCTTTTTCACCACTTAGCAAGCCCCCACCCACCTGGTGCCTTCCTGTCTGCCGCCTTCTTAGCCCTGCCTCTTCCTTCCTGTTCTTAACTATTAGATCAAGGGCGTCTTTTGCCCGGGCGTCCTAAGCGAAGGGCAGACGAAGAAAAGGGCAATTCCTGTATGGACCTGTTTGGACCAGGAGGACCCAGGGCCCGATCCCCTGCTCAGACAGCAGGTAAGCATGCACCAAAATGTGTTAGTCCCTCTGTCCCCACAGGCCATACCCACCCCCTCTGTTCCCCATGTGATGTTCCCTTGTGCCCCCACCATTCTCGCACACAGGTGTTGCTGTTTTGCTTGATTCTTCTACCCTGCTCCCATCTCACGCCCCTCAAGCCTACTTCTGCAGGAGTTTGTCCTGATACATTCTGGTTTGACCATCACCATCTTGTGGCCAATGCTGGATTTAACTTTTATGGACTTCATTCATTCATGATGCGTCACCCTTTCTCAACTCTCATGCTGGACTTCCTTTGCATCTTGTACTCATGGTGGCCCTGATTCATGCTGTTCCCATCTTCATCTTGTATCCTTGCTTGCAACATGATGTGTTACTACTGACTTCTGCAATTGTATTCACTCTCCCCTCTTGCTTCTCCACTCTTTTGACTGCTAACTCTCTGTTCTCTCCTCCTTTACCTTCTCCCTTTTCCTATCTCCTACCCTTACTTTCATCTATGCACTTACTCTATCAGAATTGTCCCTGGACCTAGTATGATAACAATCTCGTCTGTCTCCTCCCCCCTCCCATTACTGTTTTTTTCCTCCCCAACACCCCTCCAGCACTATCTGAAATGTCGTCAGGCCTAGTATGATAGTCGCTTGTTTTGTTCCTCGCCTACCTTTCTGCACCCCTCTCCCTCGCCTTTTGTTTTTCTCCAGCTCTACCAGAAATGTTGTCAGGTCTAGTACGGTAGTCTCCTGTCTGTTTCCATTTTCCTTCCCACTCCTCCCTCCCTTCCTTATCTATGTCTTAGCTCTTGCACTATCTGAAATGTCGTCAGGCCGAGTACGATAGTTAATTTCACGTCCTTACTGTTCATGGCCTGTAAGAATGTCATTGTATTTTCCCTTGTTCCCTCCCTTGCCTTGAAGCGCTTTGAAACACATTGTGTATAGGCGCTATATAAATAAACTATCATATCATATCATATCATATTGTCTGACATGCTGCCTGGACACTCTCTCCGACAAAGTTCTCGTGACATAATGTCCTCTGATGTCAAGTCCTGCCATTTCATTGGGTCAAGTTGATGTGACATCTTTCCTCCGATGTCATCTTTACGCTAATTGCTATTTTTGAAACGTTACGTTTCCTACAGATTTTTGGTCACAGAATGTTGGCATGAATGCCTTTGGTAGAGGTAAATCCACCCATTGTTGGAGGAGTTACTGCTTCAATGGCAGTTTTCATCCTTCAAATCTTGATGAATAAAAGTCATTCATTTTGGAGGAACTTCTCCCAGAGGTAATTCCATGAGAGGAATTACCATCATTTTATTAGCTGTAATTCCTGTATTGGTAGTTCGGGTGGAGGAAACAATGCTGGAAGAATTCTTTGTCCAAAGCGTCAATACTTAGAATAAGATGGAAGTGAATAAATGGTGGCAATTCCATTAGAAGCCATCGTTACCATTTCTGCCCAACTCGTGATGAGGGCCCAATATCTTTCTTTGAAAAAACTTGGTTGGTTGCTGAAACTCGAATGAAAAATTCGCACAACTTTTTGATTCAATAATTTCCTGTTTTGCCAATTTTGTGTGTTCAAAATGATAATCACACCTGTGGCCCCTTCATCGTTAACAACCCAACATTGTTTAAAAAAAACAAATGGCTCTAAATATTTCTGCTCCTTTCCAGGCGTTTTTCACCGCATATTGCAATGTGTGTATCTTTCGCAACGTAATGCACGTGGGGAGACGAGATGTGTGTAATTGCCGGGATTGGCCAAAAGGCAAAATAATAAAACCAATTATGCAGGCGCCCTCCGCATGTACTTCCTTCCATTTTGTCCGGCGGCTTCAGCTGTATCTGTCATGGCGGCGCGACTCACATCGACGCGACCACCAACACAAGGCAGCCTGACAATCCCGCTCTGCCAGTGGAGGGGTTTCATACCTTTCGCACACAGCAGGCCTCTAATTCCACAAAGCCTGGCAGATTAACAAGAACCTGCGAGCGGAATTGCACAAAATGGGATCTCTGCATGAGGCGGAATTGTACTTTGCTACCAACAATTACAGGCATCTTGTCTAAATGCCTAAGAAGGCTCCTTCATTAATTCAAGCTGTTCGCTCTGTGATAACCTCCCACCCACATGACCGAGCCGGGTCCTTTCCTCGGTGCAGGTAATTGTGCGACATGAAAGCGGTTGTTAAAATCTCATCTAAGGCGCTGTGCATATAGATTCGCAAAATGGGCCCCCATCAACCCACTGGTTCCCAATCAAAACATGACTTGGGGGGGAATGGATCCCTGATATATGAGGCAATTTCCTTTGCAGTGGGAGGGGTGTGAGTAATACCGGGATTCCTGCTGAATAGGCCCTGACCTGGCAGATGTGCATTTCTTCTTGTAGTGCTCATTGTGGCTTGTTTCTTTTTTTTTTTTTTTTTTTTTTTAAGGAAATCTGTTGTACTGGTTTTCATAAATAGTATTATCAGAGACGTGTAAATCCTTCTTTTTATAACATAGTACACTATTCACCATACTACTAGTGCCCGCTTGAGCACTCCAAAAGTCCACCACGCAACCACACACCAGCTACATTGAGTATCATGTTTAACTGATCTAGACATTTCTATCACAGTAAAGGCTTTGCTTTTTTTTCTCTCATGCTTACCGATAACTTATCACAGTTACGGAAAACGCATCCCCTCTACCACAGCCATAATACCTCTCCCTTATGCCATGTGCTTTCCACCTACTCCATTTGTTTACTCCCACAAGGAAGGCAACGCAAAGAGACGCCACTTTCTCCTGGTTCTGAACCCATGCTATCATCCTATCCTCACTAACACACCCAGCCCTCCTCTCTTGCAGAGCCACGTGAGCCACGTGAGCCCCTGGAGACTGCCCTTGGGTGGTAGCAGTGCACAGTATAAATCAACATGACATAACATTGGCTAATCCAGTGTTTCCTATGACCTCTCCCGCCAACCTGTTATTTGCTACAGACTATGGCCTGATGATATCCAACAGTGTCACAATACGCCATCTCTTGTACAAAGTCAGGCACCGTAAGACCATTACGATGGTGATGGGCGCAGCATACATATTGGCCAACATAACATATCTAAAAAGGCCTTCTATTGTCAATCCCTTTGGACTTTCCAATATGCTTTCCCTATGTCTTTTCAGAGTACTTATCCCTTCCTCTGGGCTGGAATGTGACTCTTTCCGTGGCGGCCAGCTTTCCAATTTGTTGAAGCCATTCCCCCTTCTTCGTCATCTTTTTGCGTGCTTCGCAGTTCCGTAACAGGCCATCCGTTCCTACAAATAAAACCCTTTTGACCCAGCGGGCTGTCTTCTTCAAACGTTTTGGGCCAACTTGTTAACAAACAAAAAAAGTTTGAAAAACCTATAAAAGGCTGGAACCATTTTTTTCTCCCTCAGCCGCCACCCACCCCTTCCCACCTCTGAAATTCTGGGAAAATGTCAATGTTTTCTTCATTTTTTTAATGTTGTGATTGTTTTACATAATATTGTAGCTATGGTTAAAAGTACCGGTGTCTTGTTCATTGGTGAGCCAATATGCACAAACGTTCTTCTTCCACAATCTGTTTTTCTTTCTTTTCTTTTTCGGGGTCGTCTCATAGAGCTGGCCAGATCTAGATGACCTTAGTGATCTACTAGGCACACATTGTTCTGTGGACTGAGCACACAGTTGTAAAGGGTGCTCTCCTGCCAGTTGACACAGATTGAGTTGAGGAATGGAGGTTTCTGGTCATTGGATTGAAGCATGTCCACCAGAAGAATGTATTCAAATTCTATTGACCAAGTAAAAATACAACTGGAAACCAATAGACCCTATTGGACACCAATAGCTATTTTCAAGATGCGGTTCAGGGGGTCTATTTATGTGGGTGCTGGGCTTTATAAAGCACAAACTGGTTGTGAGGCAAGGCAGCGCTGAGCAAGGAGTCATAGTAATAGGGTAATACTTACAATGATATGGATGTAGAGGCGAGCACCCGTAATAATGCTGGGGGTTTATATAGTGGCGTATCACAGCAAATCCAGTTTCAGAGCAGTTGGGAATTTATTACCGTCATTATTACCCAAAAGGCCTGGCTCATTTTGTGAATATGGGAGGCGAGGCTTGTTGCTGTGAAGGGCCCAGTTTACCTGAAAGAGGTATCACGTTGCACTTCTGACTTGGGCCTGACCGCGTGACGTTGTCCCCTTTGTGACAGACCTTTCAAGCAACCCTGTGCATGGAGTAAACGCTTTCTTAAAAGAAAAACATAAAATCATAAAATGTCCCAATCCCGCCATCTGTTAAAACTGGGCCCAGAAGAGAAAGCCACACAACAGCACCCGCGTCATTCAGGAGATGTGGCGTACTTTGGCGTCATGGACTCCTGGTGATACATGCCAGACTAGTAGTCCCAGAATGCAAATTGGATAAGCAGGGTGAACGACCTCCTCCCCACCATATGCACATGGTCGATGCATAAACCGCTTGCAAAGGGTCAGCTGGAATTTCCGAAACGGCCCATCTTTGATGCTGTTGGCCGACAGGAGGTTGCTTGCTCGCTGGGGGTAGGGAGGACGAGAGTGGAGGAGGGGCGTTTGGGTGTTGATAGATGGTTGATGGCGTGCACGCCTGTCTAATTACTCTGCCCTGGCAGCAATCAATTATCTTTAAATGCAGAGTCTCCAAAAGCTTTGTTCCTGTGGGAGCCAGCCATGCGCGGGAGATCAGGAATTACCGCGCATTTAACAGTGTCAGGCGTTTGCTCTGGTTGCTGAGTAAAAACTTTAAAGCGATTTCTCGCGTGACAAAAGACCCTCTGCAAAATACCGGTGGCACGTCATGGGGCTCATTTAGCTCCCACAGAGGGAGCTCTGGGGTCCTCAGCCAGCCCCAATAAACTCATCTCCTTTCGGGGCCCTCTTCCACATCTAAAACACCCTTTGTGTTCACTTGTTTGAGAGATATCATTAATGGGACAAAGTCGAAAAATGTTGAAACCAACATCTAGTGGGAAACGGCGGTACAATTGAAGGACAGTGCTGAACAGCTCTACTCCACATGACTGCTGACTGGAGAGCAGCGCCACGAAGGGGGGATGTTCTGTTGTAGATCTATTTCTGAGAATTTCATGGGGTCGCTCGTTGTTCAAGGTGCCTTTAAGCCGCAGGGGATGCTTAGCTACTCGGGGGGGGGGGGGGGGGGCAGCGAGTTCAAGAATCGAGGCTACCAGAATTTCACAGTTTGCCAAGTGAAGGCGAGTCGTGTTTTCATTTGGAAAATTTAATCTCTTGATAGATATCCATGGCTGGACATGGACATTCCAATTGCGGTTGTATTCTCTGAATTCTGGTACTTGTAGTTTTGCTTCCCCAGAACTGAAACGGAGCAAAGCATCCTTTCAACGTTGCATAGGGGCACTATAACTAGGCGAAGTATGTGCCAGTATTCGGCTTATGAAAACTCATGCCTGATGTGGAGTTTGAGATCCCTGCATTTAGTTAGTATATAAAAAATGTCCTGATCACTTAATGGTACTCTTCATTACACTGAGTCTGTATTCCTTGTCATGCACAGCCCTACTTGTCTGAGTGACAGCTTCACCAAGACAGTCACTCATGTCTTGCAACATTAAATAGCTAATTAAATTAAATAGCACAGGTTCAATCCTGGTGCTTCCCCCTTAGTGGCAGGGTGTAACTGCCGCCAGTGTATCAGGGTCTTGGCCGCCCTGACATAACTTTAATAGCTGAAATGCACACATGCTTTATAGCACCTCCCAACTTCTCCCAAATTTGGACTCCGCCCCCCCCCCCCGAGGCCGTTCAACCAAGAGCGCGTTGGGACCATAATTAATCAATCTCAGTACCCAAATGTATATTGCCACACCTCCAGTGCGCTAGTGAGGGCAATCTGACTATGACAAGCATGATGGACTAGGTGTAATGAAAATGTCCAGTAAGTCGTCGCACCATCACCCCGTCCACCCTCTGCCAAGCTGGGGGCGATCTACAGGAAAAAGACACAGTCATAACTGAAGTTAAACTTAGTGGGGAACTGTTTTTATTACTGTGACCATAAAGAGACTGTGCCCAGGACTGCCTTTTCGAAGGTGCTGTTCCTCCGAGTACCTAATGAATGTGTCGGGAGAAACTCAAGTGCCCACCATACAGTCATCGAAAAGGGAAATTCAATTGCCGGCTGCCCACGAAGCCGCCATCCCTCTAGTCCCTCTAGCGTGCTTTCCATGTATCAATGGAGGCAGGGGAATATTTGCCAGCTCCTAGTCTTTCTAATTCACCTACCCAGTATGGAAGTTGAGGGTTTCTTTCCTCAATCCCATGTCTAAAGTTCACAAACCGGGGGTTGGAGATACTGATGGGTGCCTTCCGTTCCAGGTACATCCTAAACCCCATCCCTCCACACAAATCTAGAGATACAGTGCAGAAGGGGCCTCTTGCAAGTATTCAAGGTGGGTAACGACAGTATCCTGGTTCAGGTGAATCCCTGAGAGCACATTGGGTCTAAAATCCAGAAAGGGACGTAAAACAAGATCTTCCAGCAGGAAGTAGAGAAGGGGGTACATACAGTGCAAGGCCCCCGATTAGCCCAGCCTTTGGGTCAAAGTGATGGCCACAAAGAACAGAGCCTTATCTCAGCAGATGTGTAGGGGGACTGCTCCAGAAGTTCGAAAGGAGGGTTTTGCAAGGCTCTGAAGGCAAGCCCCTGAACACTCATACCAGAAAAAATACAACCCTCTAGGGAAGAAAGGCCCAAGTCGATCTTGTAAGGATAACAAATTTAATCTCACAAAAATGAGACCAACATCTAAGAACTCTGCTGTCAAGAACGTTCTGTCGAAAAAGGGTACAAGCAGAGGCTTAAGAGGAGACACATAATCATTGTGACACAATACCATACAGTAAAAACCTGTGCCGCTGGTTGGTGTGTGCCTATCGAGTATCCGCCTGCTCCATAAGGGATGCCAGGTCATTGGTTCCAGCCCAGTCGGTCTGTATTCCTTCACGTGGGTGCTATGGAGATCATCTTCTTCTCACGGACGAAGGTCAAAGAACAAATTACTACACTCCTAACACAATGCTACTTCATCATTGTACTGTGTACCTGGCATGCTTTGAGACTGGCACAAAGGTGGTTCTGGGGCGCTCTGACCGCCATACACACATTTCACTCACTAGCTCTCGCGCCATCTGCCTCCGAGCTCTCCACCCTCGATTTGAACTATACTGTATCCATCCCAGCACCTTGCAATACAAATCAAATGCTTGTAGCTCAAAGACGTGCAATGTCCGTTCTCTTTGCACGTTTAAGACCTGTTACTTTAGGTTTGGTAGTCGAAGGTCACCTGGTGCCATGGAATTCAGGGATCTTGGGCTTAGTCAGTTAAATGGGCTATAACTTATGGCCACATGGGGGTGGGCCGTGTCATGCTTTGGCCAGTGTGAGATAACGTGCATACCGTGTGACGGTCTATGATCTCGGCCTTGTAGGTCACATTCCTTTTGGGTAAAAAAACATCTTTGCAACACTGTTAGAACAATGAATGAGCTTTATGGTTGTTGGGGGTTTGGGTTGTCCTCATGGGAGCTCAGGCATGGCTGGAGGTTTCCCTCATCCCCAATTAGGGCCTAGTGCATGAAATGCTGCATTTGCCATGCATGCCTTGTCTCCTAACTATGGTTACTAACATCTACACAAAATGGCAGTCTTGCTTGCGCCCTGCGCTACACTATGTGGGTTGATTATATCGGGGTGGGGTACCATCCCTCTCCCTCATGGCCCATCATAGTGCTTTGAATGCAGCTTGCCTTACTCTAAAGCACTTAGGGGGCGGGGCGGCGTCGCCCCCTTCCCAACATTCCCCCTTTTGTTACTTCTACAGTAATGAATTCCTTAATACCAATGCACTCCCGCTGTCTTCGCTCTGCTTCCACGTACAGCTGTGTTCCCTGTATTGGCATCCAAGTCCTGCATACTGACCGCAAACCCTCCCCCTATGCACATATTCCTCAGGTGAGCAAGTTATATGATGCATCCCCATCCCCCGCCAGGTCCACCCAAACCTCTGTGTAGTTCTCTAGATCCGGGGGTGGAGTAATGATAGTATGGTTTAGGCGATCAACTTCCTCTCCATACGGGATGGGGAGCATTTCATATCTAGGGACACTCTGTGGGATATCAGTCTCTACTTCACTATCTTTTGTCTCGCGAGGTGCTTCTGAAACCCCAATTGATACCATGATTCTTGCGCTATTAGGTGCCACGTTGGCACAACATTGGAGATCCCAGTTGATAGATGCAGAAGATAACTAGGGTAAATATGATAATGGGCATCAACATCTTCACGATTGCTCCAAGCCAAGACGGGGCCCAGTCAAATTCTAAGGTGAGCCAGTTACTCTCCAGTACCCCTCCCTCCTTCTTCATGTGAACACCCAGGCCATGGACTGCTGCAATGATGTGGGATAGCAGCACATTCTCTGTATCTTCTGAAGGCACAAATGTGCAGAAGGAATCACGAAACATTTTGCAAACCCTGCATTCCATTGCTGTTAACATGTCCAGCAGGTAGCAGTTTTGCATCGTCATAAGTCTCAATGCACACAACTCATATTTGATCACGTTGAACCCGTTCTCTGTGTCATTTATGAGCTGGACCAGCTCCCAGCGTACGATCTGCAGCCATTTGACATTTGCTGCGACCTGCACTCCCGGCAACAGTAGAAATGCGAAAAAGGATTCTGCTGAGCTGAACTGTCCTTTTCCTGGGAGGATGCAGTGCTCTTGTGTGGACAACGGGTTCTTTTCTTCTTTTTCAAATACGGGGGGGGAACTAGTTGGCTCCTCGGCAAGCAGTGCTCCACCTTCAGGTGTTCTTCTGGGATGTCTAGTAGCGCTGAGTGCAGTGTGGCTATCAAACAATAGCCTCTCCATGATAGTGGGAGGTGCAAGTAAGCTTGTTGGCCACAGATCCAGTAGTAATCCATCACAGCTGCCGTTCACCTCTTCATGTCTAGAACCAGGAGAGTCTAATTGAAACATTTGTTTGAGCCGACAAAGACCGTACCCTTGCTGTGGAAACAAGGTAATATACTTCTTCCCTGTGCACTCGCACCGGCTTTTCCATTGTTGCACTCCACGTCAGCTTCGTGATGTGTTCTGTCCATATCTGTGCACAGAAATTATCCACCCGCGCTTTCACTTCCTTGTCCTATGCTACCAGTCCTTCTGCCAGGCAAGTTAGTGTGGTGTCTTGCCATTTGTTATTAACATATTTCTGCAATTTCACCATCAAATAGGGTGGCTCCACACACTTGATGGTTTTTTGGATCGTCGTTGCACTTCACAACATATGGACCCACCATTTACAGTTGCACACTGTGTGCCTGGAATATTAGTTTTATTCTCCATAACGCAAGATGAACTAGGCGTTGTGCCTCTATAATTGGGACTGCTTGTGGTACTAACACCTTGGGAGCCCCTGACGTGGTGTGGAATGTGTGAACACACATAACAGCTTCCATTCGCATCATTTCTTTCCACGCTACTCATGTCAGTATACCAACTGTTGGTAAACTTGGGGTACCGTATATCCTCAATCGCATCCAAACCCAGCCATGATACATATCATACTTCTTTCATACTTCCCTTTTCATTCTTCTATACACGCTCTCAGGGGTGCCAGCCTTAACATTGCTATCGGAAATATATCGTTTTGAATTATTAAACAGTCAGTGAATTGCTGGAAACAAACTCTTTACTATTATCCGCATTGCCAATTGTGCACGCATGCTCACTGTCACGTTGTTCTGGCTATAATCATCACCAATACACCACCATCGCTACTGCTATATGTATTTCCATTATTATTGTTAACATTCATGTTGCTACTTATATACGTAAATCCACTAATATTGTTAACATTTATATGTACTGTCCCGTTTAAGTATACAGTCCCATTCCCCTCTTTATATGACCTTCCCCTACAACAGAATCTCCCCAATAAAGCCCAAAGAATACCATCTATATCATACATTGACCTACAATAATGGTCATGCCACAGTAATAGGCATAGGCCTGTATATTCTCATTTTTGCATCTACACTTCGGATCCCTACTTAACGAACAGTTATTTACATTGATGAGGTTCATCATCTTCTCTACTGAAATGGAAGCAGAATACACAGAACTACAATAAAAGAGATATGTTCAAGACGTACCGTTACAGAGAGAGAGAGAGAGAGAGAGAGACAGAGAGAGGGAGACAGAGAGAGAGAGGGAGAGAGAGAGAGAGAGAGAGAGATAAAGCTGCAGAACTAGCAGCTGAGCTTTGGCCCATTAGAGGGGTGTGACACCGCACACTTACTGTGCCTACACATCCCAGTGAAGTAGATAAGGTGCAGGTACTGCTGCAACTCCTCTAAGATAACTGAAGTGCTGACGTGCTGTCTGGAGGTGCCCTACGGACGTTGGAGAGGCGGACCCAATATTGGAAACCCTTTACCTTCACTGCGATGGGAGTGCAAAACACCACCCCGTAGGGCCCATGGAGCTGAGGGTTGTTCCACCTATGCACGAAATAGCGAATGTACACAGTGACCGGGATGCAGCGGTTGTGTGATCACGCACTCGGAATATGTCGCCATTGTGGTTGCTATGTCTGGTTTGACTGCTGTCTCAATTCTGGGAGGCGCAATCTGTCGGGAGACACATTTAATTGCCTGTGTTCGTGTTGTCACATAATCTTTGAACTCGTCACCTAACACCTCTGCAGCCCTATGTGCGTCTGAAATTCTTCTTACAGGAGATATGGGGGTGTGCATATGTTGACCAGTGACCTCTTCGTGAGGTGACAAATGGTGGTCTTTGCTGGGCTATGAGCGTAAACTGAAGAGGGCCCGGGTCAAGTAGTGTACCCAGTTCTTTTTCAATGTGGTACCCAGTTTGGAAAATTTGCTGTTGAGGAGCCAGTTGATCCTCTCCACAACTTCATTGGCCTGTGGGAGGTAAATTGAACATGTTCGGTGCATAATGCCAAGTAGTGCTGTGAAGTGCTGAAACAGTGTATTGAAAAAATCTGTGCCACTGTCTGACCTTAAATCCCCGCACATGCCCCTTTGAGGGAAACCCTTGTGTACCAAGAATCTAGCAGCACATTTGGCATCTGGGTGTGCATGAGGCCCTGCTTCCACCCACTTTGAGAAAGGGCAACCCACTACTGCGAGGTACCTGGAGCCATTGCAATGCTCACCCATGTCAGCATAATCTATGTGTAATTCACGGAACGGCCCAGTAGAGCGGGGCAATGTGCACATCCAGATGCCAAATGTGCTGCTAGATTCTTGGTGCACAAGGGTTTCCTTCAATGGGGCATGTGCGGGGATTTAAGGTCCGTAGTGTAATTTCTGTACTGAAACTTTGACATGTGGTGCAATGTACAACCATTTCTGTGATATTCTCCTGAATGTTTGGTATGAACCAGTCCTGTATGTCTGCTGCGATATGCTTTTTCAAACTGTGAGATGGGTAGTGTAACTATTCAAATGCTACTGCTAGCAGCTCCTGGGGCATTACTGTCTACTCAGAGCTCTCTTGTCTCCACAATAGATCTGTTGGGGATTGTTTGCACCCCCTTTGAAGACACACTTCTTTTCCCCTTTCTGGTTCCCTTCCTTGTAACTCAATTATCTGGGAGATAGGCAATGCTGTGTAAGGTACTGGATGCTCGCTTGATGGTGGGGTGGTCACAATGTACTCATCGGGCATTTATTTGGCAGGTACACCGCCATTTTGGCTGCTGCATTCCCCATTGATATTTCGTCTGTCCCGGTAGTATGGGAAGCGCACTTGACGACTGCCACAACAGATGGCTGTGATAATGCTTCTATCAGTGTTTCTAGCAGTGCTTCATGCTGTACTGGAGACCTATCCGCCCTCTGAAACCCCCTCTTCTTCCAGCGAGATAGACCGGCATGCGCAGTTGTTGTGACATACGCTGAGTCTGAATAAATTGTGATATGACACCCATGAGACGCTCTCAATGCTTCCTTGTCTATTCTTAGCACGACAACCAATCCGGTCAGCGACCAACAATCCCTGTAAATCCAGCGACAATACTGTTCCCGCCACCACCTCAGGTGACACAACTGGATGAAAGATAAAATCTGTGGGCACTCGCCAACACTGCTTAACGATCTGAGGCACTGCCTCCATGAGCACAGTAATACCATAAATAAACATGTCCGGGTCTACGGAAGTCCTGACAACCACCACCTCCTTTATCATTGTTTGTATTATCAGCATTGTTCTTACTGCGCACATCCCAGGTGTGGAGCAAACTATACCACAATTTGTGTATTATATTGTCATGTTTAATTTGCTGAGCAGGTCCCTGCCCAGCAAATTAACAGAGGAACTTTTGGAATATAGTAAGGGAGCCCATACCACCTTCCCTCCCTCCTTTACGTCCAGCTCCCCAGTGTATGGAACTGTGGATATAGCCCCAAATAATCCCTGCGTGTCAAGATATTTGCCTGATAATGGGAAATTCCCCTCCATGATGCATGATTTTGTTGCACCTGAGTCTACCATACATATGAACTGCTTGTTTCCTATCTCTGCCTCACCAAAGGTTCCTCTTCATGGTGGGTGGTCGTTGATAAGACCGGACAGGTGAGTACTCTCTGTGGGCTGTCCAAATCAGGATATGTGTTTGTTAAGGGAAATGAGAAGGGGTTAACCCCCTATCACTTTTGGACCTCCAAAGGGGGTGGTGGTCCCGCTCAGGACCTTATTGACCGGGGCAACACTGCCCAGCTGTTGCTGTGGCAGTGCCACACTTGCATGTCAGATGCTTGAGATTGCTGGTTATATGTTTGGTGTTGCTCCTGTAGATACCCTTGATTCTGATACCCTTGACCCTGTTGTTGATACCCTAGCCCAGGGGTGCACAACTGATTTTGACAGAGGGCCGAAAGTACCTTATATGAGGGCTATAGTGGGCTGAAAAGTAAATGTGGGCGGGCGATAGGTGGGGCGTGGCAGGAGGCTTTTTCAACCCCCAATTTGTATTAAACACATGGAAAAAGAATATGTTTTTGAGGGGTAACGATTTTTATTTGCATTTCAAACTTACATTTTGTACTACACATTTTCCATTGTTATAATTTATTTCTATTTAGTTATTGTATATCGTCTGTTTAATTAAATTATATATATTTTATTGACCCTTGATTGGACATTCCGTTATTTTGGACTGCTATAGTTTGCTGTTTGGGTTGCCCAAGAGGAGTATGGCCTTCGTTGAGTCAGGTTTCCTCAAAAAGCAAAGGATGTACATCTCCTAACTGTGCCTGTTTTAGCTTTATTATTGGGTTCACTCTTGGAGTGCAACACTATGCCCCATGGCTCCCACCCCCAACCAAACACTATGCCCCATGGCCCCCTCAACACCCCCGACCAAACACTATGCCCCATGGCTCCCTCAACCCCCAACCAAACACTATGCCCCATGGCCCCCTCACCCCCAACCAAACACAATGCCCCATGGCTCCCACCCCCAACCAAACACTATGCCCCATGGCCCCTACCCCTCAAGCAAACACTATGCCCCATGTCCCTCACCCCAACCAAACACTATGCCCCATGGCCCCCTCACTCCCAACCAAACACTATGCCCCATGGCCCCCTCACCCCCAACCAAACATTATGCCCCATGGCTCCCTCAACCCCCAACCAAACACTATGCCCCATGGCTCCCTCAACCCCCAACCAAACACTATGCCCCATTGCCCCCTCACCCCCAACCAAACACTATGCCCCATGGCTCCCACCCCCAACCAAACACTATGCCCCATTAATCCCACCCCCAACCAAACACTATACCCCATGGCTCCCACCCCCAACCAAGCACACAAACATGCACCCATACAGACCCGAACCCCCCACCCCCAACTCAGCACACACACTCTCAAGCATGCACCCATACAGACCTGAACCCCCACCCCCAAAATCAGCACACTCTCAAACAAGCACCCATACAGGCATGAACCCCCCACCCCCCTACTCCGAATCCCCCACCCCCCAAATCATCACACTCTCAAACATGCACCCATACAGACCTGAACCCCCCCACCCCCCAACTCAGCACACACACTCTCAAGCATGCACCCATACAGACCCAAACCCCCAACCGCCAAATCAGCACACTCTCAAACAAGCACCCATACAGACCCGAACCCCCCACCCCCCAAATCAGCACACTCACTCTCAAGCATGCACCCATACAGACCCAAACTCCCCACCCCCCAACTCAGCACACAAACTCTCAAGCATGCACCCATACAGACCCAAATCCCCCCACCCCCCAACTCAGCACACAAACTCTCAAGCATGCACCCATACAGACCCCAACCCCCCACCCCCCAACTCAGCACACAAACTCTCAAGCATGCACCCATACAGACCCAAACCCCCCACCCCCCAACTCAGCACACACACTCTCAAGCATGCACCCATACAGACCCGAACCCCCACCCCCCAAATCAGCACACTCTCAAACATGCACCCATACAGACCCGAACCCCCACCCCCAACTCAGCACACAAACTCTCAAGCATGCACCCATACAGACCCGAACCCCCCACGCCCCAAGTCAGCACACAAACTCTCAAGCATGCACCCATACAGACCCAAACCCCCCAACCCCCAACTCAGCACACACACTCTCAAGCATGCACCCATACAGACCCGAACCCCCACCCCCAAATCAGCACACTCTCAAACATGCACCCATACAGACCTGAACCCCCCACCCCTCAACTAAGCACACAAACTCTCAAGCATGCACCCATACAGACCCGAACCCCCCACCCCCCAACTCAGCACACAAACTCTCAAGCATGCACACATACAGACCAAAACCCCCCCACCACCCAACTCAGCGCACACACTCTCAAGCATGCACCCATACAGACCGGAACCCCGCACCCCCAAATCAGCATACAAACTAGCAAGCATGCACACATACAGACCCTGCACCTCAACATACACTGCATTTACACTCCAAAACAAGCATTCATGGACACCCAACACCCCCCCACCCCCGCATTTCAACATGCACAACACAAACATTCAAAACCAAACATTCATGCACATCCGACACCTCCCACCCCCGCATCTCAACATACACAAAACAAACATTCAAAACCAAACATTCATGCACATCCGACACCCCCCACCCCCGCATCTCAACATACACAAAACAAACTTTCAAAACCAAACATTCATGCACATCCGACACCACCGCATCTCAACATTCACAAAACAAACATTCAAAACCAAACATTCATGCACATCCGACACCCCCCACCCCTGCATCTCAACATACACAAAACAAACATTCAAAACCAAACATTCATGCACATCCGACACCCCCCCACCCCCGCATCTCAACATACACAAAACAAACATTCAAAACCAAACATTCATGCACATCCGACACCCCCCACCCCTGCATCTCAACATACACAACACAAACATTCAAAACCAAACATTCATGCACATCCGACACCCCCCCCCACCCCCGCATCTCAACATACACAACATAAACATTCAAAACCAAACATTCATGCACATCCGAGACCGCCCCCACCCCCGCATCTCAACATACACAGCACAAACATTCAAAACCAAACATTCATGCACATCCGACATCCCCCCACCCCCGCATCTCAACATACACAAAACAAACATTCAAAACCAAACATTCATGCACATCCGACACCCCCCACCCCTGCATCTCAACATACACAACACAAACATTCAAAACCAAACATTCATGCACATCCGACACCCCCCACCCCTGCATCTCAACATACACAACACAAACATTCAAAACCAAACATTCATGCACATCCGACACCCCCCACCCCCGCATCTCAACGTACACAACATAAACATTCAAAACCAAACATTCATGCACATCCGAGACCGCCCCCACCCCCGCATCTCAACATACACAACACAAACATTCAAAACCAAACATTCATGCACATCCGAGACCGCCCCCACCCCCGCATCTCAACATACACAACACAAACATACAAAAACAAACATTCATGCACACCCGACACCCCCCCACCCTACATCTCAACATACACAACACAAACATACAGCAAAACAGACCCGACACACAAACACAAACAGACCACTTACCAGAGACGTGCTGGAAGGCAGGTAAACTGTAACACTGGCGGGGTAACTGGAATCGTACTACGGCTGGCGTGGTCCAAGGCTGAAATGCCTTCCGGCATCAAGCCTTATGGACCATGCCAGCCATAGTGCTGGCCCTCCATTGATGCAGCACACACGCACTACATGGCTCGTAGGAGCGATGTGGTGCGTGTGTGCTGAGCCAATGAGGGTCAGTGTTTTGTCCGGCCCGGAAGACAACGAAGACTTTCCTAATGGAGGGCAGCCGATGCTGCATGCGGGCCGCCCTCCATTAGGAAAGTCTTTGTGCCTCGCGGGCCGGACAAAACAGCATAGCGGGCCGTAACTGGCCCACGGGCCGTATGTTGTGCACCCATGCCCTAGCCCTTGGTGCCCTTTGCCCTGCTGATGTGACCCTTAATTATGCCCCATTACGGATCTGCTCCTGCATTCCCTTGCAAAATGCCCCCACTTCAAACAATTCCAACATTGTGATGGTCCAAACCCACACCCTTTGGGTCAATCCCCCCCTCTTGCTCCTTGGATGCCCCCTCTTCCTTGCTGTGGTCCTCCTTGCTGTCACTGTGGGCTGTGATAATGTTGCCCCCACCCCACTGTCCTTGTCCTTCTTCAGCCCAGAGCGCAGCAATGGTGGCGGTCACGACCTGTTGGGTGTTCTCTGTCCCCTCCACCTGTGCTGGCGTCGACAGAGGTGCCTGGACAACTTTTGCCAATTTCTTTTCTACCAGTTTCGCTACCTCCGTTCGATGCCTTTGGACTGTTCCCCTGTACCGCTCCTTGATTCTTTTGCAATGGTGCTCTGTATATCCGGCCACCCCTTTGCTTCGATACCCACAATCTTATCTAGCACATTCTGCACTTCCTTTGACATGCCCCTCTTTTACAATAAAATACAAAAATGGTATTGAACGATCCCACTGTTCTCCCGTATCAGCTCTCCACATCTCTTGTAATTTAAGAATGAATCTATCTGGGCCCTCATCATCACCCATTGTAGTCTGCATCAATGACTGCAAATCGGGGGTATCTGGGAAAGCCCTTCGTAGTGCATTCCACACCTGTGCTGTAATTCCATTGAACAATACTCCATCCTGTGCAGCGTCCCCCAGGGTTATTCCCAGATACCCAGCTTTTAACAACACACCCCTGACTGGTCCCCAATTATAGCAACCATCAAGCTCTTGCTATCACCCACTGCGAGGGGCACCCCTTCTGTTTGCTTCTCTCACTCATATATTCACTTACTCCCCTCCTGCACTTTCCTTCTTTCTGTATCTGTGCCCCCACTCCGCCCCCTTGGTCCTCTATATCCTCAAACATTCATCGGAGGGCCAAAATGTATTTTCTCTTCTGTAGATGTTTCCCCTTATACTTAGCTACTAAGAATGTGGACATATGTTCCAAGATGCTCTTATTGTGGGAGCCCTGCTGTGGCCACAGGGAGGGCATCCCCCCTCCTCCCATCTCTGCGATCCACGGCTGATGGTATTTTTCTACCATGTCATAATACAGTGGCAAGGCCTTGTGCATATACTCTATTTGTATTTCTCCCCCCATGCTGGTGATGTCTCTCTTACTGACCCCGCAAAGCCCTGCTTACGCACCGCACACGCTGCCGCTGCTTGTGACAAAAAAATGTAATCAACCCCCACCCTCTTGTGTACCCCTGGCCTCACACACACACTACTTCACACAAAAATCCAATGCCACACCATGCTGTGACACACACAATTAATGCCCTTCCTAGGGCCTGTTCTTCATCCAATAAAACACAAATACAATAAAGTAAAATAACAACTACTACTTATTTCAGGCCCACTATCTTCACAGGACCACTACTTTTATTTCAGGATTCCTCCTTTAAATAATATATTTTATCGTGGTACCACCTTCCATCCTCCTCTGAGGGGCTCCCTGCCTTACTGTTACCTTACCGTTGCTTTACCTTTGTCTTACCTTATGATGCCTTACCAAAATAATCTCTTTACAATACAACCACCAATAAGCAATAACACAAACCACCCCCACATCACATCAACAACCTCGCTCTCCACGTGTTCACACCTCTCACAATTCCCCATGCATCTATCCCCTACTTCTTATCGCTTACAAGAGTCTACTCACATGTGCGTGTTCATCCGAACTCCACCGTCATGGGGTTCCAACACTGGCCTGCACTCTCCCCGGAGCCGCACCCCACTTCAAAGAGCAGAGAGGACTTCTCTTAAAATGGCTCCTGCTAAGTCACTCGGAACACATGTTTTTATTTGGGACCAGTCACTGTAGGTGGGTGCTGCTCTTTCTAGGAAGCTGCTGCAAAAATGGGGAGCGCTGAGATCGGTTTATAGTCAAAATCTCGAAAACAAAATCTCGAAAAAAAGAATCTCCAATACAAAAGGCCGAAAAAAAAATATCGAATTCTTTTTTCAATGTGTTTTTTTCCAAAATGGGGGGTTCCCCCCAAACCCCCTTTTTTCATTTTTTTTTATTTTACCCCTTTTTTTTACTTACCTGACCCCAAAAACATATATAAATAAATAAATAAATAAATAAAAAATTCGATATTTTTTTTTTCGAGATTTTTGTTTCGGGCTTTTTGTCATTCGAGATTTTGACTGACCACAGCTGAGATCACGTCGGGATCACCAATTGAAGGCATGATCCTGAACACTCACACCAGAAAAAACTACAACTGCTAGGGAAGAAAGGCTCAAGTTGATCTTGTAACGATAACAAGTTTTAATCTCAAACAAAAATTAGAGCAACAGCAAAGAACTCTGCTGCCAAGAATTTTCGGACGTAAGAAGGGTACAAGCAGAGGCCTAAGAGGAGACACATCATCATCGTGATGCAATACCATACAGTAAAAACCTGCCCGGCTGGTTGATGTGCACCTATACAGGGTCCGCCTGCTCCATAAGGGATGCCAGGTCATTGGTTCCAGCCCAGTCCACCCGTCTTCCATCACTTCAGAGTGATACAGGTGGTGGGACGTGACTCTCCGTCTTTACCCAGGCCATGATGATGGAGCGCCCCAGAGCTTGTCATCAAGCAAGCCACAATGACGGAGTGGCCCAGGGCTTCTCTTCACCTGAGCTACTCGTCAGCCCAGTGCTTTACTTCACCTTGGCCGCTCTGGCGGGCTAGTGTGTTCTTCACCGCCCCAGCCACCAAGGGTGTGGCAGACTTCCTCTGCCTCTCTCTTCACCTTCTGACTTACCCGGGCTGAGAGGATTTTCTATGCAGTGCCCATCCCAACTGGCCCCGGAGCAGGCTCATGTCTGACTGGAGGATTGGCTTTTGGTTTAAAATTGCTGGACAGTTGCTTCATTCCAGACAATGTGGTGCCAGTTTACAGGTCTCTGGTGAGTAAAACACTACAGGAGAGGGCAGATGCCAGTTTTCAAGCATCTCCAAGATATGCACCAGGTCTATTCCTTCCTCTGAGACTATAAGGAGGGAATGAACATTTCTAAGTAAGGACCAGGTTGTGTAGTCCACAAATGTTCCCACCCTCAGAAGGAAATCATGGGGCATAGTGTTTGGTTGGGGGTGGGAGCCATGGGGCATAGTGTTGCACTCCAAGAGTGAACCCAATAATAAAGCTAAAACAGGCACAGTTAGGAGATGTACATCCTTTGCTTTTTGAGGAAACCTGACTCAACGAATCATGGGCCTTCCGAAGGGCAGACTCCATCTTGTCTTTATTGTCAGCAAGAGCAGTGTCCTCAGATGCTACTGCAGTTCTGCCGGCAAAGATTGGGAGAATGGAATCAACATTTAACACAATTAGCCTGGGATAGGCGCTCCTTCTGATCGGGGGCATATCCACTACAAACATCCTCTCTAGTGTGGCCTTGGGCCTGCCTCTTCATTTATCTCTTTGTGGAGAAATGTCCCTGTCTTCACCAAATCTGGCACCTGTTGATTGACATCGGTGTAAGGGCTTCATCAGAGTATTTTCTTGGTCAGCCTGGGCAGAGGCACCAGTGGAGAAGAAAGAGAAGCAATTTGAAGAAGAGGCACTCGGCACACAGACAAGGGAATCACCTGTGCTCCTTCGGGGACGTGCCTATTTAAGATCCTGTTCACTGTTGTCTCTTTGACCATATCCAGATGGTCTTCAGACAACATAATTGGAGGGGCCGGAGAACTCCTCTCGTGTTGGGGATGGATGGTAGCCTGAACTTTGCAGCATTGATCTTGCCTTGGAAATCTGAAGTGAGTGTGATATCACCTTCTGCTCTTATTCCTATCCCTTCCACCTCCAGACCTTGATCTGCTGCAGCCCCTGTGTGTATGAGCACTTTCCCTGGATTGTTCCATCTGAAGAACTCTATGGTACAGAGAATGTCTGGCAGGACTCTTACCTGTGTTGAGCATCACTCTGAGCTGTGTGCCACTGTGTCCCCCTGTGATTATGCCATGGTGTAGTTTGCGTACCACTGTGCATGCTTCTTCGCCCAGGCTCCTCAGCTTTCATTCTATGCTGCTCAGCCCAGGGTGCTGGACACGAAGCACCAAAGTGTACTGGCGGTACGAGAGTCCAGCTATTAGCCAGGCCTGCCCCACTCCTCTTGTCAGATTTTCTGAATCAACAAAGCAAACAAGGTTAGTTGGCCTACCTTGAGAAGCCACCATACCACGCGCGATACCTGTCCTGATGCAGATAGGACACAAATAGGTAGGAGGGGATTTGGGGGCTCTTACACTCTCCCATTAAGGGGGGTAGGTAGAAGGAGGCAGGCATGGGAACACATCAATTAAGTTATTTCAGGTTTTTAAGAAAAGAGTGCCCGTCTTGGCGTGGGTGCCTCTCAGCCATGTAAAGATTGTGACATGGAATAAGGATTAATGAGTAATGATGTTTGCTATAAGGTATGTGTTGCTGAGCTTCGAAAAGCCACACATGTTTTAAATCTGAAATAAACACACAGTGCCATAGCGTAGTTACCAATTTAGCCATTCTGTCACAATCATCTTAGTGAGGTCCAGACGTTTCAGTAAACAGCATTTTCCATTGCATACTTATACTTATAACATAAAAATGCAAACTACATGTTCCATTATTCTAAGTACTCTTGGCTGAAGTGCCAGGACTTCAAACAGTTAAACTCAATGACTGGAGCTAAATGGCAATTATGTCTGGACTCAACCCTACGACACTGCTGCCATTATGGCGCTGGCTGCAGACTGATAGCATAACCACAGGTCTGTTGCAGACAGCGTTGATCCATCAGAAAGAGTATAACCCTTAAGTCACTGGCAACCATTTTACCAAGGCTGACCATAAGCAAGGGCGGCCTGGTAGTCCAACCAGGGTGCTACATCCGAGGGGAGTGTTTGGAGCTGCTTATATGTTCTCCCCTTCCCATTTATTTGGTGATTTGTTCTATACCTGACAGTCCATATGCTGAGCCCTCCTGACAGGCACTCTCACTTTGTGATCATCAGACTGTGGAGCACCATTAAATAGAATGACGCTTGAAGTGCCAACGGATGTCTGCAACCACAGAAGCTTGGAGTAGGCTTTGGCGTGAGTGGTCTCTTTTCTTCTCAAATATAGTAGTTATTATTTTATGTATTATTTATTTATTGCAAAGCTTATATAGCACTTTTATCCAAAGCGCTGAACTGTGGTAAAAAGGAACAAACAAAAGTGAACAATCGCAAGGTCGACCATGAAGGAATGCTCACAACGCAAGAGAGGAAAGTTAAGCTGACAAAGACTGGAGCAAGTGGGTTTTTAGGTATTTCGTGAAGGGTATAGTGTAGGGCAACAACGAATATCCAGAGGGAGGGCATTCCAAAGCTCAGGAGCTAAGAGTTGAAATGAGTGGAGATGTGAGGGTGCTCATGGAGGGCGGAGAACAGCCCAGAGAAAGTGGAAAGCAGAACAAAGGTCCAGCAGGGATGGTGCAGAGAGAGCAGGGAGCAAAGATCAGGTGGAGCCAGTGCATAAATGCCCCTCAAGACAAGACATAAGAACTGAAATTCACAGCATTGTTTCACAGGGAGCCAACAAAGACGCAACAGATAAGTGTTAGAAACCAGGGAAAGAGAGAAAAGAATCCTTACTTCCAATTGAAGAATTGAGTGTAGCGGCAGCATGGTGCACTTGGGCAGACCAACATATCAAGAAGAAAGTAGTTAAGGCGTGAAAGAACAATTGTTTGCAAAAGTATCCTGGTAGAAGCAAAAGTCAAGAGGTGGCAGATTTTGCTAATTTTGAAAAGATTGAATTGACAAAAAAGAACAGCAGTAGCAATTTGAGGCAGAAGGGGAAGAGAAGATTCAAAGATAAATCCAATTTTGCATGCTTAATGGCTAACGGGGAGGCAGAGGGGAGAAATGATACAGATGGAGGAGGAGTGAAAAAAGCAGAAGCAGGGAAAATCAGAATTTCCATCTTATTAGGATTAAGACAGAGAAAACGGGAACTCATCCATAATTTGATCGCAGAAAGACAGGAAGAGAGTTGCTGATGGATAGAGTTGGTAAATGAAGAGCAAGAAATACCGATTTAAGTGTTATCGGTGTATAAGTGTATCTGAAACCCATGGTCAAGAGGTTTAGATAAATAAAGAAGAAGAGAAATAGGGTGGACGTTAGGGAGTTCAGTAGGATCCAAGAGGGTTTTTTGAGAAGAGGGATCATAGTGGCGACTTTGAAAGCAGATGGAAAGCAGTCTGAGGATAAAGAAAAGTAGATATAGTTGAATCTAAAGCTTGGAGAATAGGTTTGACAAATGAAGCAGGTAGGGGATTGTCGGGGGGAAATTCTGCCGGGGTCGGCCGGGCCGTCCGCAGACCTCCAGGCAGGGAGGCCCCAACTCCTCCCGTGTATATCCCAGATGAGATAGAGTATGAGACACACACAAGGAGCAAGGTGACTCTGCTGTTTATTAGACAAAACGGCAGGGATGGGTCAAGGAGCGTACGCGTCCGTCCTGACACACACACAATCGTGGGGCTCGCAGGCCCTTTTTACTGTATTATGACGCGCTACTTGCGTCACTTCAGAAAGTTAACAAAAAAACCTATCGCCACTCTTAATTGGTTGCTCGAGTGGTAGGGTTAGTATAGCACACATATAGAGAACAATGTTAGTGGACAAAGGGTAGTCAGGTGATATATCTGGGTTGTCCCTACAATTAGATACATGAGAATTGTTACATGAAGACTCCTGAGGATTGGTTAATGTTACTGGCGTCAGTGATAAGAGCCCCATGTTCTGATTGGTGCGCCCGTGAGCTTCCCAGCCTGGGACCACCGCTGTTCCCAGCTCTCGGTGTACCTGCAATTTGCAACAATGTTTCATTATGGGTACGTGCAGACAATGTGAGGATTTATTCATAGTTGGAAGGCTGACCGCTCCCACTGTCGCAGATGTCCATTGAGCCTTTCAAGTGTATCTGCCTGTGTCTCGTAGCGAGGGATCCAGACGCCTTTTCTCTCCTGGGTTTGGCATCTCGTCAGGTTCGGCTTGGTCACGTGGGAAGGGACCGTGTTTGAGGCACAATTCTGCACAATTAATATTGCTTTTCCACTGTGTGTCTGGTTTAATTTGCAGGTGTCACCTTAACGTTGGTGCGCGGAGTGCGAGGTTGCAACATCGTGCCTTCGATGCTTTGGTCTTGGAATGTGGGTTTGCAACATTGCGACCTTGGCTGGTTGTTCCACCGGGCTCATTCTGCAGGATCAGCAACCTGACTCTTGCTTTGTTAATGTCCACGGGAGCTCTTGTTTGAGGCCTACTTGGGCCTGGTGCATAAGTGGTCCGTTTGGTGCATTGGTGCTTTAGGTTATAGTAGCATATAGTTCCATGACCAGTATCGTGTCTTCATTATACTTCTCATGGTGGTAACTGGTTTCAAGAGAAGCGTGAGCAAGCTTTGTAGATGAGTTCATGACGCGTCTTGCGTTTCTGCATTCTGAAAGCCTATGTAAAAATAATAAAGATGCACGTCCGTGAATATGCCTGTCGCCTACGTCATAGCACTGAGTATATTCTTCGTGTAGATCGGTGTGGGAATGTCCAGTGTGTATATTTGTACAGATGTGCTTCCCGTTGTCTAGGTCGTCATGGCATCTCTAACGATGTGTAGATTTTAGTCTAGTTGGTCCGTGCCGCAGGTGTCGGCATGGCCAGTGCGGGCTGCTGGGCAGGCAGATGGACACATCCGTATGTTCCTGTACCAGGGTATCTGGTCGTCTGGTAAATGGACAAACTCTTCTCGTGGCGGGTGTCTGGGTCGTGACACTTTAGGCCAAGCGCGAGAGGTGAAGGACGGGAGCCTGGTTTTCCATTCTCCCACTTCAGTCCCCCCTCTGGTCGACTTGTCGACCACAAACATATCCTTCTCGTTATCTCCTCTTACTCGCCATATCTTAGTTATTCCTCCTAGATGTCCATAATGGTTCACATGATCTTCAAATGACCAATACATATATTCACAGGTTCCTCCAGGAGTACAGTATACCCATTTTCCTATGTAGCTCCTGGGGTTTCTTGGGTTCTCGACCTTCACTGATGGTGGGTCTAGATGGTTGGTGATGATTTGGGTGCGCAACTTCTCCCTCTCCTGTATTATCACACCTGTATGCTGGCCGTCATCTGCTGGCATCAAGGGGTGCATTCCCACCATTTCGAGCAACTCGTCAGTGGTACGTGCCTTCCGGGCCTTCCAAAATCTAATTATGATCAGCGTAGCTCCAGCCAAAATAGTACACCCCACTATTATTTTCAGTCCATCTGACAGCCAGGATGGCATCCATGACCATAATAGTGAAAACCAGCTCTTATCCTTGTTTACACCGTTACTTTCATCCATCATTTTGGAGTGCATCTGGGCCAATTGTGAAACTGCTTCTGTCAGTGTACCATTGTCAGCATCGTTGGCAGGTATGAACGTGCAGCATGATTGTCCTATCTTTGCACAAACTCCTCCTTCCATTGCTGTGAGAAGGTCCAATACATATCTGTTCTGGAGTGCTACCATCCTTATAGCTCGCAGCTCCTCTTTTATTGCGTTAAACCCATCTACTGTAGAATTGATGGTCATCATTAGTTCCCATCTAGTTATTTGGAGCCATTTTGCGTTTGCGTAAGCCTGCAGTCCCGGGTGTATTATTGAGGAGAAGAACATTGCTGCTCTGCTGAATAGTCTGTGTTCTGGCGGTATTGAGGTTAGTGCCGTTTCCGACCTTCCCCATAGGTAATTTCCTGTCAGTGGCTCTCCTTGTCTTTTTCTTCTATTTAGGACAGTATCATTGCTGTTGGTCCTGTTCCCTTGCTCCTCCTGAAGTGGTGCAGATCTCTTTTTTCTCTTGTCCCCTTCATCCATTTTGGGAAAGTTCGCCACATTGACATGCTTCTTAGGTACCACTAGTGATGGTACGTTGACGTGCACCATTGTGCACACACCATTCCACAGGGGAGGCAGTATATGGTACGCCTTTTCTCCACAGGCCCAATAATGGTCCATTATTACTGCTGTTCCTGCTCCCCCCTCAGGTAACTCCATCACACTTGCACAATTGGTGTTATATCCTACGTCCACCTCTCCTTTATGCTGGTAGTATACCTTGGGCGCAGTCAGCGGTAGTATTGTTATTGGGTCTTCATCTGTTTCTACCCACGTGAGCATTGGTACATACTTGATCCACGTCGTCCAACATCGGTGATTGTGTGCCTCGATAGTTGAGATAGTTTCTTTTGTTACCATGTTGCTGCCAATCACTCCTATCTCCCAGCTGTTGTCCAGATACACCTTTCCTGTTATCGTCACCAGCGGCCTCTCCCAGCATCCTTGTTTACCCGGAACTTCAGTGGCGTACCAATCACATGGTAGATACTGCAGTGTTACTTTCTTTGTTTCTCCTTTTGCAGGGCCACTTGTTATGTATCTGAATGCTTCAGCATGTAAACTGCTCTTGTGGTAACTCAAATAGGTCTTGAGGAAGTTGTTCTCATATGGGTATGAGTCTCGTGTTTTCCATGTCATGTGCACTACTGTCCCTTGAAATCTTCCTTTCGTTTGGAACAGTGCCAAGTATATTATGCACTGTGCTGTCTTTTCATCTATTTCTGTGGCAACAAATGTTCGTGAAGCACTCATGGCGTATGGTATTAATGAACAAACGTAGCAGCTGTCCTCAGTTGTCTGCTTACCAATGCGGGTCATGTGTTGGTACCATATGTTGTTTGTGACGTGTGCTGAATCTTGTATATAATTATCAATACCTTTATTGTCTGAGTATGTGCTGCGTTTAACTCTATTTTGCTTGGGTGCAATGTTACTACTATCACCTGACGTAACACCTGTTGCAGCAGGGGACGGGGGTATATTAGGTTTGGGTGCAGCAATAAAATTAATAGCATAGCTGTACTGCCATACAGAGGCAGCCAAGAACCCGGTGATCATCAAAATCCCTATTACTTTTATTACATATGCTAATCTCACCGGCATTTTGCTCTTACCTTGCTGCAGTCCTGGCAGCGTATTCTTGCAACGTTAAAGTTGCCCGCCTAAAAATTCTCAAAAATGCTTGTTATTAAATGTTAGTTTTTTGTTTCCTTTAAGCTCTCCCTATCAAATAGTCATTCAGTGCCCAGGCGAAGAGCTGTTCCCACGCTACTCTAAGTGATCTGTCTCTTAGGACTGGCAAGTATGGGCGGAGGTGGGGCATGGAATATTCTATGGCCAGGAGGAATGCTGTGTAGTAGACACGTACCCTTCTCTTTTTTAGGTATGTTGGCCTTTTTATTTCGTATACAAATTGGTGCGACAATTCTTCTGGGTAGTTATCGTCTGGGAGTACCATCTACGCCTGGGCAGTGAACTTGTTAGTTAGCTTTTTCTTAACAATACAATAATACGCAGTTCCTGTATGTGCGAGAGAAAAAAGAGAACATTCACGTGTTTACATGTGTATTTGTGCAGGCAATGTCTTTCAGTTCAGTTATAACTATACTTGGGGGTCAATGGGCGGGGGGTTTGGGCTCAGATGGCGGAAGTATTTTTACTCTTTGAGCGTGTGACCATGGGGTGGGCAGTATGGGGATCACCCCTTTCTTCGTCAGTTATTGTCTCCGGGGAAGCTGGATAGTGACACGGTAAGGGAACAATTGGGTCGTTGTCTGTGGTAGAACTTCCTTCCGCTGTCGGGGATGTTGTTGCTGTTCTTCCAATGGACCTGTCGTTGGCGCTGGGGCGGGTCTGCAGTTTGTAGATCTTTACATCATGTAGGTGGTTCCAGGCACGCTTGTCCTTTAGTTTTACTGCTCTTGTTCATACGTCCTCTACCAGATGGGGGTGTCATGATCTCTGCTTCCAAAAGGTCAGGGTTTTCCCAACCCCTTTGGAAGCAGATCCATAACCCAGGTTCCGAGTGCCAACCAGTCCCAATTGGGACCTTCTGGACCCAGTCCTGGCGCCAATGGCACCAGGCTCATAAATATGCCCAGTCCCAGCGCTGGAAGCGCCGGGCTCATAATGCTTGGGTGGATTTACCTTCAGCAGACCATGCTGCTTACTTGCCTGCCAGTTGAGCCTCTGATCCTCTTCTGTTTGGAACTACTTTTCCTGTTGGGTGGGGCTGGAGCCACTCCCTAGATTCAGAACACTGGAACTCTTCTGGAAGGCAGGAACTCTTTTCTTACCAGGAACTCTTTTCTTACTTAGGCGTGGCTGTGGAAGGAGACACCTAAGCACTACAGGAGGCTATTTAAACCACACCCAGTGGATGAATCTTGCTTTGCGTTATTCTGCAACCTCTGCAGCAGAACGCTCATCGTGTCTTCTGCATCCGGTCCTGGGCCTAAGGAAAAAGGCTTACCATCCTGAATCCAGTCTTCAGCAACACCTATAAAGACAAGAAAGAACAGGTTAGCATTCCGGCATCTGAAAGGCAAAGGCTTACCATCCTGAATCCAGTCTTCAGCAACACCTATAAAGACAAGAAAGAACAGGTTAGCATTCCGGCATCTGAAAGGCAAAGGCTTACCTACTCTTCGTGCGCTCCGGAGGTCTTCACACTGCATTCCGGCATCTGAAAGACAAAAGTTTACCAACTCTTCGCACGCTCCGGAGGCCTTCGGCGCTGCATCCCGCATCTGAAAGACAAAACAAGGTGCGTTTAAAGACATTGGGGAACTTTAATACTCACGTGCCATTACTCCTTTCCACATCTAATCCAGTGGGTATTCCGGCACCCTGCAGCCGCTCCGAACTCGTACCTGCAAAATAAAAAGACAGTTAGAGCGCATAGTGAAGCAGGCAACAAGCGCTTACTTACGTGCTTCCAGGCGCTTCTATTCATCACACGGGCTCCATCTTCAACTCACTTCAGCCCGTCATCCGCCATCGCCGGAACCCTGCAAAACAAGAGACATCATTACTAAAGACTTTAAAGACATTTGAATGACTCGAAACTTACCGTTCGTGCAGTAAACGACGGACAGCAGTCCTCTGAAGTCAAGAGGCCTGCGCTACCTATCCAGTGAAGAAACTGGTTACAGCACCCTGCCCCGAGGCAGATGGAGAGCTCGGCATTCACTTACCTAAGGTGAGAGCGTTAACCTTTGGGGGTCTACAGGAGAGGAGAAGAGGAAAGAGATAGGGACACCCCAATAACCCCAGTTCATTAACCCCATATTTTCTATCTGCAGACATCTTACTCTACACGTCAGGCATACAGTGCACAGAGGTCCAGCCCAAAGAGCCAACCGGGTGCTACACATCACCTTTGAAGATACGGTAGTCGCCCAGTCAAGACCGGCGCCTCTGCGAGAATCAGGTGAGCGTTACAGAACGCAAAGCCTACCGCAAAACTCTCGCCCAGGCGCTATGGAAAGCTCGGATACTGACCCCCTAGCCCGGTTACTTGGGGAACTAAGGGCAGAAGTGCATGCAGCTCGTCAGGAAACGAATGCTCTAAGAAGGGAACTAATTATTTCCAAGGAGAGAACAGACAATCTTGCTAGACAAGTGCTACAGTCACAAGCCGGACAGACCCCGTTACCCGCATCAGGGGCCAATCTTCCTTCAACATCCTCTATGAATCCAGTGCAGATCAACCTACCTGGGAATGTACCTCTGGCTCCGCCCGAACGATTTTCTGGTGACCCAAAGAGGTTTGCAGTATTTATCAATCAGTGCCGGTTGCACTTCTTATGCCGGCCAGCAGCCTTTCCAACTGATCAAGCAAAAGTAGCTTTTGTACTTTCGTACCTTAGTGGCAATGCGGCAGACTGGTCGATCCCTCTAGTTAATCAAGATGATCCGGTTCTCCATGATTTTCAAGCCTTTCAGCTTAGTATGGAAAAACTGTTCGCAAGACATTCACAGGGGCAGGCCTTGGACAATGAGCTTCTTTCGTTGCGACAGGGTAATCAAGACCTTTTGGCTTATATTGCATCTTTCAATAGACTAATAGTGGAAACTCAATGGCCTGAGGACAAAAGGATTACGCTGTTTTATAGAGGTCTACGTGGAGAGCTCAAAGACGTTTTAGCCCAAGTAGTGAATCCCCCACAAGACTGTTCGGATTATATAGACTTGGTCGTTCAAATAGATCACAGGCTGCAGAACAGGAAGGCCGATCGTTCCAAGTTTGATGCTCGAGTATTTTCCAAACCGCCAACTCCTTCCAAAGGAGTAGACTCCGGGGAACCCATGCAAATAGGGGGTCTGAAAGGTCCTCTAACACAAAGGGAGCGGGAAAGGAGGAAACAGTTGCAATTATGCCTATATTGCGGAAACTCAGGGCACTTTCTTCGAGACTGTCCGGTGAAACCTGCCAAGAAGGCAGTAGGAGCTGCAGTTACCAAAGTTACAAACTCTGAGCAGGGAAACGACCTCGCCCGACAAGAGTAGAGGTCCTCTTGCCGAGCGTGAAAACCAGTTCCGTGACCTCGCATTTCGTGATACCTATGGTCCTCATTAGCCCTGATAATCCGGATCGATTACATGCAATTGAAGCTTACGTCGACAGCGGTGCCATCGGCAATTATGTGGATCATGAAATGGTTTTGAGGATGAATCTAACTCTTTGTCCCAAGGCTGTAAAGGACGTCATTACTACGGTGGATGGTACGGAGATAGCCTCCGGGCCAGTAACGCATACCACTCAAGAGGTGACGCTAGTAAGTCAAGATGGACAGCATGAGAAGATCGTGTTCGATGTGATCAAGGCCCCTCAGTTTCAGATTATTCTAGGAATATCTTGGTTAGAGAAACACAATCCTCTGATCGATTGGCGAGCAAGAACGGTCCAGTTTCCAGAATGTGTCTCTACTTGTCACCCTCCACCTGGTGTTGCACTGGCCGCAATTTCTTCAGAGACTCCCCAGTTACCTCCCGAATACCTAGAATACCAAGATGTTTTCCGGAAGGATCAGGCTAACTCTCTACCTCCTCATAGGTCTTATGACTGCCAGATAGACCTGATACCTGGATCTACTCCTCCTTGTAGTAGAATTTATGCCCTCACTGAGCCTGAGAACCTTCACCTTCGACAATACCTGGATCAATACCTGGCAAATGGGTTTATTCGTCCTTCCAAGTCCCCTGCTTCTTCAGCTTTGTTCTTCGTTCCAAAAAAGGAAGGAGACCTTAGAACTTGTATCGATTATCGCTCCCTGAACCAGATCACCGTTAAGAATAGATATCCGTTACCTTTGATCCCTGAACTCCTGGACCAAGTCAGAAAAGCATGCATATATACAAAGCTGGATCTTAGAGGAGCTTACCACTTGGTACGAGTAAAAGAGGGCGATGAATGGAAGACGGCCTTCCGCACCAAGTATGGGCTATTTGAATATCAGGTCATGCCCTTCGGACTTTGCAATGCCCCGGCCGCCTTTCAATATTTTATGAACGATGTCCTCAGAGAGCTCATAGATGTATGTGTTGTTGTTTACATTGACGACATCCTCGTTTATTCTTCATCGGAATCTGAACATCGGAAACACGTGAAAATGGTCCTCGAAAGATTGCGTCAACACAAACTTTTCGCTAAGTTGGAAAAATGTGTTTTCAACGTGACTGAAGTTGAATTCTTGGGATTCATATTATCACCTGGCGGAGTGCGTATGGATTCAAAGAAGGTCGATGCAGTTCTCAAATGGCCATCACCATCCTCCGTAAAAGGTGTGCAAAGCATGTTAGGCTTCGCTAACTTTTACCGCAGGTTTATCCCCGAATTCTCTCGAATAGTCCAGCCCATCACTGCCTTGTTAAAGAAAAACAAACGTTTTGAATGGTCTACCGAGGCGGAACAAGCTTTCCAGGATTTGAAGACTAAATTTATCTCTGCACCAATCTTAAAACACCCTCGCCCCGAACTCCCCTACATCGTGGAAACTGATGCTTCAAGCCTTGCCATGGGGGCAGTTCTATCACAAAAGGACCCGGTAACCAATCAGTTGCATCCCGTGGCATTTTGGTCCCGCAAATTCTCGCCTCCTGAAATCAATTAAACGATTACTGACAAGGAACTTCTGGCTATCAAGTCTGCCTTTAAGGCTTGGCGGCATTATCTGCTGGGGGCCCGACACACCGTTACTGTGATTACGGATCACCGAAACCTGCAATATTTGAAGACCGCAAAAGCCCAATCCTCTAGACAACTCCGTTGGGCATTATTCTTTGCCGAGTTTGACTTCATAATTACCTATCGACCTGGTACAAAGAACGGTAAAGCCGATGCCCTTTCTCGGATGGGAGTGGAAGAACACTTGGTCAACCCTAAACCTGTACCAATCATTCCCGAACAAAGAATTCTGGGTGTAATCGCCACAGAATCCATAGAGGAAGTTAAGGATAAAGCCAGGCAACTTGTAACTCCAGCAGACATACAGAATTGGCATCTGCAGGGAAAGGACTTTGCAGTAAAGGACAACTTATTGTATTTCCAAGAACGATTATACCTACCCAGCACAGATTTACAGAAAAAAGTAATCTCTTGTTATCACGACTCTTTAATGGAAGGTCATCCCGGTATAGCCAAGACCTCAGAAAAGATCAAGCGCTACTTCTGGTGGCCGTCTTGGAAAAAAGATATCAGAGACTTTATAATGTCCTGTGGAGTATGCGCCCAAAACAAGAGTCAAAAGGAAAGACCAGCAGGCCTCTTACGCCCCATTGACATCCCGCCTCGCCCTTGGCATACGCTTTCTATGGACTTCATCACCGATCTACCTCCATGCTCCGGATACAATACGATTCTAGTAATCGTGGACTTATTCTCCAAGATGGCGCATTTCATTCCGCTCAAAGGCTTGCCAACAGCAGCAACTCTGGCCCGAGAATTTCTCGAAAACATCGTCCGACTGCACGGTTTTCCTTCGGTTCTAATTTCGGATCGAGGTAGTCAATTTATTTCTCATTTTTGGCGAAGTTGCTGTCAGTCGGCTCAAATTGATGTGAGACTATCGACCAGTCACCACCCTCAGACCGACGGACAAACCGAGAGGACCAATCAAACTCTGGAACAGTATTTACGCTGCATGCTGCAACAAACTGAAAAAACTTGGAAAGATATCCTTTGGATAGCCGAGTATGCCTACAATAACTCTGTCCATTCGGGAACTGGGAAAACCCCGTTTTTTCTTTTGTACGGCAGTCACCCTCGAACCTCGGAGTTGGATCCCCTCCAAGATCTTGAAACACCAGCAGTAGACTACCTGCATTCTACAATCACCCAAGCCTTTAAGGAAGCTGTTTCTCACCTTCAAAGGGCTAAAGAACAATACAAGAAAGGAGCAGATCAACATCGGAAGGAAGCCCCTCACTATCAAGTAGGGGATCAAGTCTGGTTATCCACCAAATATCTATCTCTAAAAGGGCCACGCACATTCAACCCAAGATACCTTGGTCCCTATTCCATCACTACCATAGTAAACCCAGTAGCGGTCAAGTTGGACTTGCCCCCGCACATGAAGATACATCCGGTCTTCCACGTCTCTCTATTAAAACCCGTGCAACCTCAAACCCGACTAACCAAATCTCCAAAACCTATCCTAGTGGATGGAGAACTCGAGTTTGAAGTCAAAAGCATTCTGGACTCCAAGATCTCCAAATCTAAACTATTCTACCTAATTGACTGGAAAGGCTACGGCCCCCAAGAGAGATCCTGGGAACCTGCTGAATATGTCCACGCTCCTCGCCTAATCAAAAGATTTCACCGAACATTTCCTGACAAGCCAAAACCCCCGGAGAAGCCCGATTTGGGAGGGGCCTTGAGGGGGGGTACTGTCATGATCTCTGCTTCCAAAAGGTCAGGGTTTTCCCAACTCCTTTGGAAGCAGATCCATAACCCAGGTTCCGAGTGCCAACCAGTCCCAATTGGGACCTTTTGGACCCAGTCCTGGCGCCAGTGGCACCAGGCTCATAAATATGCCCAGTCCCAGCGCTGGAAGCGCCGGGCTCATAATGCTTGGGTGGATTTACCTTCAGCAGACCATGCTGCTTACTTGCCTGCCAGTTGAGCCTCTGATCCTCTTCTGTTTGGAACTACTTTTCCTGTTGGGTGGGGCTGGAGCCACTCCCTAGATTCAGAACACTGGAACTCTTCTGGAAGGCAGGAACTCTTTTCTTACCAGGAACTCTTTTCTTACTTAGGCGTGGCTGTGGAAGGAGACACCTAAGCACTACAGGAGGCTATTTAAACCACACCCGGTGGATGAATCTTGCTTTGCGTTATTCTGCAACCTCTGCAGCAGAACGCTCATCGTGTCTTCTGCATCCGGTCCTGGGCCTAAGGAAAAAGGCTTACCATCCTGAATCCAGTCTTCAGCAACACCTATAAAGACAAGAAAGAACAGGTTAGCATTCCGGCATCTGAAAGGCAAAGGCTTACCATCCTGAATCCAGTCTTCAGCAACACCTATAAAGACAAGAAAGAACAGGTTAGCATTCCGGCATCTGAAAGGCAAAGGCTTACCTACTCTTCGTGCGCTCCGGAGGTCTTCACACTGCATTCCGGCATCTGAAAGACAAAAGTTTACCAACTCTTCGCACACTCCGGAGGCCTTCGGCGCTGCATCCCGCATCTGAAAGACAAAACAAGGTGCGTTTAAAGACATTGGGGAACTTTAATACTCACGTGCCATTACTCCTTTCCACATCTAATCCAGTGGGTATTCCGGCACCCTGCAGCCGCTCCAAACTCGTACCTGCAAAATAAAAAGACAGTTAGAGCGCATAGTGAAGCAGGCAACAAGCGCTTACTTACGTGCTTCCAGGCGCTTCTATTCATCACATGGGCTCCATCTTCAACTCACTTCAGCCTGTCATCCGCCATCGCCGGAACCCTGCAAAACAAGAGACATCATTACTAAAGACTTTAAAGACATTTGAATGACTCGAAACTTACCGTTCGTGCAGTAAACGACGGACAGCAGTCCTCTGAAGTCAAGAGGCCTGCGCTACCTATCCAGTGAAGAAACTGGTTACAGCACCCTGCCCCGAGGCAGATGGAGAGCTCGGCATTCACTTACCTAAGGTGAGAGCGTTAACCTTTGGGGGTCTACAGGAGAGGAGAAGAGGAAAGAGATAGGGACACCCCAATAACCCCAGTTCATTAACCCCATATTTTCTATCTGCAGACATCTTACTCTACACGTCAGGCATACAGTGCACAGAGGTCCAGCCCAAAGAGCCAACCGGGTGCTACACATCACCTTTGAAGATACGGTAGTCGCCCAGTCAAGACCGGCGCCTCTGCGAGAATCAGGTGAGCGTTACAGGGGGCCAGTGAACCTCCTATCGTTCCACTTCCTATTGAAATTGCGAAGTAGCACGTGGTCACCTTTGGCAAGTTTGCACAAGTTCTCCTTTTCCAATTCTGTACTGGCGCCTTCTTCTTGATTGCTGGTAGACCCGCCCCGTGTGCGCTCGAGCTGTTGAGACACAAACACAACACTAGTAATCAAAGAAGACACATATTGATACATTTCATCACCTAACACACTCGCTGAACTTTCGTGGTCAGTGAATGCCCTTGACGTTGGCGTTAGGGGAAGGCGCATTTGACGTCCAGTAACCACCTCGTGAGGGGTGAGGTGGTGGTCGGACCCTGGCCTATTCCTTAATTCAAATAGGGCTAATGGAAGGCAATACAACCAGCTTTTCTTTGTTGTTTGTTGTATTTTTGCAATTGCCTCCTTCAATAGGCCATTCAGGCGTTCACATACACCGTTAGCCTGTGGGTGGTATGCACATGCAAATTTGTGTTTTATGCTGGAACATTTCGTTTGCGAAATGCGGGCCATTGTCTGACCTTAAGACTTCGCACACTCCCCACCTGGGGAAGACCTCCCTTACTAGGAATTTGGCTGCTCTAAATGCATCTGGGTGTGAACAGGGCCCTGCTTTAATCCACCTAGAGAATGGGCATACTACTACAATCATATACCTATTACCTTGACATATGTTGATCATATCAACATAGTCAATATGGAGATGCCGAAAAGGTCCCTCTGGCCGGGGTATGGTACCTCTTATCACCTTTAGGGTATGACCGGCCGTAAACTGTTGACATGTGAGACAATTGCTGATAAAATTCGACACATGAGAATTTAACTCGGGACAGAACCAATCTTCTCTAATTCGTGCTGCAATTATTTCCTTGCCTGTATGGGCTGGGTGATGTAATTGGCTCAGGGCGGTGTTTAAAAGTGCCAATGGTATTACAACTTTTCCAGTGCCACCCTGGTGCCATAGTGCGTCGGTTGGTGACATTGTACATCCTCTTTTTACCCATATTTCTTTTTCGGCCATTGGTGCAGCCGCTTGTAGCTCCATAATCTGTGTGACTGGGAGATATGATATGATATGATATGATATGATATGGTATTTGTAACGCGCCTATACACAAGTGTTTCAAGGCGCGACGAGGCAGGGAGGGAGGGAAACAAGGGGAAGACAGACAAACGATCCTACTAGGCCAGGTGTCATTCAGATCGCGCAAGTGCAGAGGTAAGGGGAAAAGGAGAAAGTGCTGGGGGGGGAGATGGGGGGGGAAAGTGCAGTACAAGGTAAGTAGCGTAAAAAAAAATAATAATAAATAATAAATAATAAATAAAAGGGCCAGCTGGTGTACCCTTCTCTTATCAACATCTCCCTAGCCATTCCCCTCCCTCTCCCTCTCTGTGAGTCTGTGGGGTTCCATATCTCACCAAAGTATGCAGCATATTTCGCATGTGCGTCTGCTGCTGCATTCCCTTTTGAGACGTGGTCTTCACCATTGGTGTGTGCGGTGCATTTTACTAGGGCTAGTTCTTGGGGGTCGTTTATTACTTCAATTAGTTCAGCCAATAAGAGGGCATGTTGCACTGGAGTGCCATCAGCTCTCCTAAACCCTCTTCTTCTCCATTTTGATAGCCCTGAGTGGACAGTGGATGCATAATATGCACTGTCAGAATATATGGTTACTCGTTTGTCAAAACTTTCCTTCAATGCCAATATTAGCGCAACCAGTTCCGCGGCTTGAGCAGAGTAATGCTGTGGTAATTGTACACATTTCACAGCCACACACACCGGCGCCTCCATCATTTTTACCACTGCTGCCCCAGTCCTCCGTATCCCATCTCCTTGATCAATAGTTGATGACCCATCAATAAACAAAAGCTCACCTCCCTCCAGTGCGTTTTCTTCAACTTTTCTAGTACATGAGTACATTTCAGTTATTTGGGTGCAGTCATGGGCGTAATCTCCCCCTCAATTACTTCTGCTAGGAACCTTGCAGGGTTAACCGTGCTACATCTGACAATTGCTAGTTCAGCTCTAGACAAAATGATCTCATAACCTGATGCCCTTTGCGTTGTTAGTGTGGACTTAGGTTTATTCAATATTGCAAATAGTGCATGTTCCACAAACAGTGTAGTTGGACACCCCATGGTTATTGCTGATGCTTTTTCCACTGCAAAAGCAGCTGCAGCGAGACCTTGTTCGCAAGAGAAGTGACCTAACATCACAGGGTCTAAGTGACCGCTGTAAAATGCTACTGGTTTATAGCCCATGCTTGTTTTTTGGGCCAATACTGCTTTCATCACTGCTGAGTCGCAATGTGAAAATATAAAAAATCGTCGCTCATAGTCTGGGGATGCCAGTACTGGAGCAGTTGATATCGCGTCTTTTAATTCATCAAAGGCCTCCCTCATTTCCATAGTCCACCCCAACCTTTTCTCCCCTTTATTTGCTTCCCTCAAACCCTCAAGCAGGGGTCCTATGTATGAACTGTAATCAAATACCCATGCTCTACAGTAGTTGCACAGCCCCAGAAATTGCTGTAGTTCTCTCACAGTCTGTGGCATTGGAGTGCTTGAAATGGCCTGTGCTCTTTGTGGTGCAATCTTTCTTCCATGTTGGGATATCAGTTGGCCAATGTAAAGTACCTGTTCTTGACAGTATTGTATCTTTTCCATATCTACCTTGTACCCTTTTTCAGCCAATATCGTCAACATTTTTAAGGAGTCCTCTCTACATTTACTTTCGTTTGTACTGCAAATTATTATGTCATCCACATACTGTAACACTGTGCTTTCCACTTCAACGTTACCCAAATCCATCTGTATTACTCTATTGAAAATTGAGGGTGATTCACAATACCCCTGTGGCAATCTGATATGTTTCCACTTTGTATTTCGGTAAGTGAAGCTTGTCAAATCTTGTGAGTCTGGGTGTAATGGTATTGAGAAAAAAGCATTTTTAAGGTCAATCACTGTAAATCGTGATGCTTCTGCTGGAATGCCACACAATATCGTGGCCGGGTTTGCTGTTACTGGATACTCTGCTTCTACTATGTTGTTCAAGGGCCTGAGGTCCTGTATGAAGCGCCAAGACCCCCCTTTAGCCTTGCGCACTGGGTACACAGCCGTGTTACATGGTGACTCTGAGGGGACCAATATGCCATTGTTTATAAGGGCCGTTATGGTTTCATATATGCCCTCATCTGCCTCTTTTGACAGTGGGTACTGTTTCACTCTTGGTAGTATGGCACCTTTTTTCAATTTTATCCTTACACCCCCTATGCTTTTTATGCATCCCACGTCATAAGGGCTAATAGTCCATAATGATTTGGGCACCCTTGACATATCCTCCTTAAAGAATGGGACTGGGGTGCATGCGGGTGCCTCAAGTGCCATTGCAATTTTCTGTGCTACTTGTTTGTGAGCCACTCTTAGCCATATTTCTACACTCATCATGAACACCATTTCACCTTCCTCCTTTTCTTTTGAGAACAGCTCCTCATCTGACACCTGGGTCAGCCTACATCCTTCTGCTAGTGCTATCACTGCCCTCCATGCTCTCCCTTCTTTATCTTGGGCGTGCACAGCAATATAATCGGCTGTTGCAATAATGCTCTCAATGTCCATTACAAACACCTTTCCTTCTGGTTCATTAACAGGTGTTTCTGGTCGGAACAGATAGGCTGCTGGCCTCCTCCATATTTTCCCTTCTATCCCTGGCATCCATGCAAATGCCATGTCTGTTCCATACTGGAATAGCTCGCCATCTACTGGCTCCGCCCTAATCGCTGTCTGTCCACAGTATGCTTGCATAATCTGTCGTGCTGCGAGCATGTTAATCCCTGGAGTAGAGCAAATTATGCCATCCTCTGTAAAGGAGATCGTCATATTCAACCTGTTCATTATGTCCCTCCCCAGTATATTTACTGGTGAGGCACTATAATATAAAAGTGGAACCGACAGATCATAATCTCCAATAGATAAGGGAAGGTTATCAGTAAAGGAATCCAACCCTTTAGCCCCAGAAAATCCTTGGGTGTTCATGGCTTCGCCTGACATCTTAAATTTACCTTCCCTTATGCAAGACCGGGTTGCCCCGGTGTCAACAAGGAATGATAATTTTTTGTCACCTATCGTTACCTCTATGCGTGGCTCCTCCGCACTATTAGGTGTTACTGACAGGATGGGACACACCAAGGCCGTCTGTGGGCTGTCCTATTGGGGGTAAAATGATTGGCCATTCCCTGTGTAAGGGTTGTGTCCCAACACCGTCACCCTACCCAATTGCGTTTGTTGAGTTTGGGGTTGTTGTGTTAGCGCTACTTGTTGTTGTGGCAGTGGCTGTTGTTGTGTTATTTGTTGTTGTGGCAGTGAATATGTTTGTGGCTGTTGTTGTGTTAATTGTTGTTGTGGGTCACTTCCTTGTTGTAACGTCTGCTGTTGTTGTATGCCCTGCTGTTCTTGTGAGGTCCTAGGTTGTGCCTGTTCATTCCATGCTGGTGTTCCTGGCCTGACCCTACACTTACGTGACATGTGTCCTAATAATCCACAACTCCAACACACGGGTGGTTCCCTGCTTTGCCATGGGAAGCTCCCTGTGTTGTCCTGGTATACTGGTTGCCCTGTGGGGTAGGAATTTCTAAGTCCTCCCACCTGCTGTTGGGTATTATATCCGTATCCTCTCCCTCTCATAAATCCTCCTCTCCCCCTGTTATAACTATAATACCCAGCTCCTTGCATTGGGTACCCTCCTGCCATGTTTGGTGCGTGTAATTGCAGTGGCGGGACTTGTTGTGTTATAGTCTGTGGAGGTGCTATTTGAGCGGGATCTTGTGCAGCCACTACTTGTGTGGGGCTTTGGGCCATTGGTGTGGGCGTAGTTATTAGTGCCCCTTCCATTGTGTATTTAGTAAGTTTTTTCTGTACTAGTTTAGCCTCTTCTGTTTTCCTGTCTTCTTCCTTTTGTTTCATTTTTCCTTGCCATGTCCTGCAGTGATGTACTATAGTCAGTTGTATTTCTGGCCATGGTTTTGCTTCCATTCCCACTACTTTCTTTAGTTGTTTCTGAACTCCTTCTGGGAGCCCTTGTACTAGTATATGATAAAATATGGCTGGTGTTTTGTCCCATTGTTCTCTAGTTTCCATGCGCCACTTCTCTTGGATATCCTGGATATAATCAACAGGATCCTCATTCTCACGCATTTTACGGGAAGTAATTTCTCCTATGTCTGATGTGTCTGGGTACTGTACTCTCAGTGCCTGCCATAGCGCATGTCTGCAGTTTGCAAATGGTGCCCCATCATGCGATGTGTTTGTTATTGTTACCCCATGGAATCCCGCTCTCTTCCAAATGTCATCCGCTCTATCCCCTAATATTGATATTAACAGGCCCTTTACATCTCCTACTGCTAGTTTCTGTCCTGCGGTGTGTTTTTCCATTTCATATATCCACTTACCCGCACCTCCACTTAGTGATGGGAGCCTACATTTTATATTTTCTTTATCCGTATGCTTCCAAGGGACGTACTGTGGTCTAACCCCTCCTCTCTCCAACAGTGGCATTAAGTTGTGTCTTGTGTCACCCTTTATGTTCCATAATATCGAGTCCTCACACCCCTCCTCTTCTTCCGGTTCCTTTACCTCTTCAATTTCGTCCTTATTACCCCTGCTCCTAACTCCTTCTCCATCCTTTCCCCTCTTTTCGTCATTTCCTGTGTTTAATGTGGGCGTGTTTATTTGTCTGTCTTGCCTGCGACTAGGGAGGTCTCTAAGCCGACATGCATAGGGTGTCAGTTCGTCCATGAAGGGCGCGAGCTTTATTCTGCGCAGCGAGCGTGCGGTGGTTGAGCATGTAGGGTGTGATGGGGGAGGGCGTGATGGAGATGGGGATGGTGTGGTTTCATGGGTTTGTCTTTCCACTAGTCCTTTCACTCCCTCCTCACTTCTCTCCAGTTCCTCCCTTCTCCTACTGATCCATGGCGAGTCTATGTTTGTTCGAGTGAGGTATAGCTTATCTAAGCTTTCCCTTTCACTCTTCCTTCCTTCCCTCTCCACTCCTTCTTCCTCCTCACTGCAAAAATCATTCATAAATGGCACCCCCCACTCTGCCTTTTTCCCTTTTATTGTTACTGTTTCTAAGTCTATTAGGTCTATTTCTCCTTGTCCTTTGTTACCAACTGCTCCCCCTAGTGCTGATGTTGTTGCTACTTCTCTACTTCTATATACATCCCCCCATTTTTCACTCTCCCTACTCCTCCCTTCTCTTTCCCCTTCACTTCTCTCCTCCATCTCCCTACTATTTTCCTCCCTTTTCCTTTTCAATTCCTCCATCACTTCGTTGCTCATCTGTTCCAATATTCTTTCATCCTCTTTTTTCCTTTCCCATTTCACCCTTTCTCTTTCTACTATACCGTCTATTACTTTCCCCTCTTCATATTTCTTAGCTGTCTCTGATAGTACCCTCCTCTTCCATATTGCCATTTCCTTTTCCTTTTCTTCTTCTTCCTTCTTCTTTTCTCTCAGCACTACTCTTGATACCCTGTCTGCTGCTGCTTTTACCCTTTCAGCTTCTCTCCTTTGCTCCTCATTTCGTTCCCTTAATTTTTCCAATTCGTTCTTACCTTCTTTCCTTTTCCTCACTCTCTCTCTTTCCTCCCTCTCAAGCTGTTTGATCAATTCATTCTGCTCATCCCTTAGCTTTGCTAATCTTTCCTCCAAAATCTCTTCCTTTTGCCGTAATAGCTCCTCCCCCCTCATTTCACTCTCTCTTGCACTATCCTCATCTGTTCTCTTTACTACCTCCCTCTCTTCTCCAGTTAGTGAACCTCGTAATTTTAATAATATTTGTGCAGCTACCCACTCATCATTTCCTATCTCTACAGTCTGCTCTTCTCCAATCCTCCCCTCCCCCACTGGCATCTTCCTATGAGCCACATATGGTGGAGGGCTGTATGCCAGGTTCGAGTATCCTTCAGCCGCCCTTAACTGTCCTTCTATTTCTCCTAATTCTCTTAAAGGGTACAACCCTCCTCCCTCTGTTTTCACTCCCGGTGTTATGGGTATCTCGTTGCTCGGTTCCTTTTTTATGTCGTCTGATTTATCAATCTTTTCTCCTCCCTCTCCTCCGTTCCCCGTATTCTTTGTGCTTTCACCCCCCTTTTTCCCATCCTCTCCTTCTTTCTTAATCTCCTTTTCTTCCGGTGTTTCCCCCATAGTGAACATTCCATTTGGTCCTGGTCGGGACCCCTGGAACATCCTCCATAAGTTAAACACCTCCACATGGTTTGCCAACTTCTTCCCCTTGTATGTATTGTGCAGATGGTTTAGCAGTGAATGTTGGGCATATGGATCGAAACTACCATTAGGCGGCCATGGTGTTAACATTTTGTTATCCGTCCCCTGGGTCCACTCTATGCTGTACTTAATTAATTTCTCCCTATGGGGTGGCAGTGTGGTGCATATGTGTTGTAGTGGGGTAGTGAGGGTGTTCCCCCACCCTCCCGACCCTGTCCCATGTGACATAGTGGCGCTCCACTTGTTACCCTTCCCTTCACTAGCAGTTTACAATATACAACCTTATATTGTTTACCTGGCCCCACAAGTGTGGGGACTTACGACAATCCTTTGACAGATTATGCAATAAAAATTATTTAAAAAAATAAAATAAAATATGTATATATGTGTATGATTTTATATTGTATATTCCTTCCCTTACGGCCCCCTGCGGCCGAAGCGCACGCAGCCCCCTGCGGCTGCGTACCCTTTACGACGCTCTTATACAGTCGTCCTGTTTCCCCGTTCTCCTCCCCCTTTTACACTTGCCGTGGCTGGCGTTCTCCGTGCGCAGCCACGCCCCTCCCCCCTTCTCCTTTTCCCGATCCACTCGTTTATCGTTTATCTCCGTGTCCGCTCCCTTATCATATTTCTCTTCCCCACTACTCTCAAAACCAAAGTTCCTCGTGCTCGCGATATCCTATTAAATCCCTACTGGTGACGTCACCGATTTCTTCGAGCTACTGGTACATTCTTCATATGTTCTTTAAGTTCAAAATACACTTGCAATCTACCCCCGCTAACCCTACAGCTGTCTTCCTGTCACTCCTGGAACAAGCTAATCAAATCAATAATATAATCGGACTGCGCACGCTGCGTCGCCTCGCGTGTGATACGCCCCTCAACAGGAGGGCTTAACCAGCCAATTATCTTCCGTATTGGGCAACTAGGCAACTAGCTACCGCCTACAGGGAAACGTCATCTACCTATCGAGTTTCTTGCTCGAACAATAGGGATCCTCGTCTACTCATTGATCAATAAATGCCAAATCGTAGGAAACCACACACACCCACCCTTACACGTAGTCGCGACTTAGGCCAATCAGTGTCTTACGAGCGGCCGCACGTGATGTTTTCGTGCTCCACCCCCCTCTTTCGCGTGACGTAGCCGACTGCTCTCGCACTCGTTTCGCTACCATTCATTCCATTGGCAACACTAAGTTGTTAGACCTTCGCCGTGCATCTGTACAACACCTCCCTCCTCCCTTATTTATTTCCTCCCCCTCCCTCACAATTTCGCATTGCTTGTTGTGCGTGTCATGCTCACCAAGTTTTCTCGATGCAGGGCCGCTCGACTGCGTGCACCCCTCCAAGCGGCTCGCCACCTCCCCTCGTCTGGACCACGTCTGGACACTCGCCAACCGCGGGCGGGATACTTCTCAACCGGCTCCCGAGGGTTTAATATCCGGATTGCGCTGTCCGGTCTTCTCGCAGCTCCGCGATGGTCCTGTAGTCCTCAGAAGGGGGCAACGGCAGAGGGGGCCGCGCCGCCGGGCCTCCTCGCAACGGGAGTGCCTGGAAAAAGTAAAAATAAAAAGTCGATCTTAAACAGATCTCAGCAGTGCCTCCAACTTGTCGGGGGGAAATTCTGCCGGGGTCGGCCGGGCCGTCCGCAGACCTCCAGGCAGGGAGGCCCCAACTCCTCCCGTGTATATCCCAGATGAGATAGAGTATGAGACACACACAAGGAGCAAGGTGACTCTGCTGTTTATTAGACAAAACGGCAGGGATGGGTCAAGGAGCGTACGCGTCCGTCCTGACACACACACAATCGTGGGGCTCGCAGGCCCTTTTTACTGTATTATGACGCGCTACTTGCGTCACTTCAGAAAGTTAACAAAAAAACCTATCGCCACTCTTAATTGGTTGCTCGAGTGGTAGGGTTAGTATAGCACACATATAGAGAACAATGTTAGTGGACAAAGGGTAGTCAGGTGATATATCTGGGTTGTCCCTACAATTAGATACATGAGAATTGTTACATGAAGACTCCTGAGGATTGGTTAATGTTACTGGCGTCAGTGATAAGAGCCCCATGTTCTGATTGGTGCGCCCGTGAGCTTCCCAGCCTGGGACCACCGCTGTTCCCAGCTCTCGGTGTACCTGCAATTTGCAACAATGTTTCATTATGGGTACGTGCAGACAATGTGAGGATTTATTCATAGTTGGAAGGCTGACCGCTCCCACTGTCGCAGATGTCCATTGAGCCTTTCAAGTGTATCTGCCTGTGTCTCGTAGCGAGGGATCCAGACGCCTTTTCTCTCCTGGGTTTGGCATCTCGTCAGGTTCGGCTTGGTCACGTGGGGAGGGACCGTGTTTGAGGCAGAATTCTGCACAATTAATATTGCTTTTCCACTGTGTGTCTGGTTTAATTTGCAGGTGTCACCTTAACGTTGGTGCGCGGAGTGCGAGGTTGCAACATCGTGCCTTTGATGCTTTGGTCTTGGAATGTGGGTTTGCAACATTGCGACCTTGGCTGGTTGTTCCACCGGGCTCATTCTGCAGGATCAGCAACCTGACTCTTGCTTTGTTAATGTCCACGGGAGCTCTTGTTTGAGGCCTACTTGGGCCTGGTGCATAAGTGGTCCGTTTGGTGCATTGGTGCTTTAGGTTATAGTAGCATATAGTTCCATGACCAGTATCGTGTCTTCATTATACTTCTCATGGTGGTAACTGGTTTCAAGAGAAGCGTGAGCAAGCTTTGTAGATGAGTTCATGACGCGTCTTGCGTTTCTGCATTCTGAAAGCCTATGTAAAAATAATAAAGATGCACGTCCGTGAATATGCCTGTCGCCTACGTCATAGCACTGAGTATATTCTTCGTGTAGATCGGTGTGGGAATGTCCAGTGTGTATATTTGTACAGATGTGCTTCCCGTTGTCTAGGTCGTCATGGCATCTCTAACGACGTGTAGATTTTAGTCTAGTTGGTCCGTGCCGCAGGTGTCGGCATGGCCAGTGCGGGCTGCTGGGCAGGCAGATGGACACATCCGTATGTTCCTGTACCAGGGTATCTGGTCGTCTGGTAAATGGACAAACTCTTCTCGTGGCGGGTGTCTGGGTCGTGACCCTTTAGGCCAAGCGCGAGAGGTGAAGGACGGGAGCCTGGTTTTCCATTCTCCCACTTCAGGATCATAGAGAGCAGCAGTAGGGTGAGACGGAAAAATATAATTAGTAATGTCAGTCTCAGAGATAGGGGTAAAGCTGAAAAGAGGATGATCAGTAGCTGGAGCAGTCATTCTGAAAAGAGGATGATCAGTAGCTGGAGCAGTCATGCTGAAAAGAGGATGATCAGTAGCTGGAGCAGTCAGGCTCATGGAGGAAGCAGTAAAGTAGGAGTTAGTGGTGTTAGAGAGTGTCTAATTTTCTGTATTTTAGAAAGGAAGACATTTGCAAAGTCAATAGGCATAGTAGTTTATATCTTCTATTGAAATCCAGAAGAATGTATTGTTTCAGAAAACGTGTCAGCTTTTCAAATCTTAACTCAGTGTGTTTCCTACCATGCAATTGACATTTCCCTTGGTTGAATAACACAGGTCAAATCTTCTGATGTTTTCCTCCACTTATTTAGCTGCACTTCCTTTTGCAAATATGCATTATCCTTTGCTCTCATTTCTTATCCAAACGTGCTCCATGCTTGTATTGATTAACATGTTTCTATGGTAACTTCTTGTATTTTGTCGGATTCACTTACGAGCCACGGTTCTTTCCCAAAAACGTCAAACACATCAAAAGTTTAGTGCGTGGAGAGATTCCTGGTGGGATCGGTGGAGAAATTCCTGGGGTTGTGGGTCAACAATACGTTGTATGCTGTCTTCATGTTAAACCATAACAGTTTGAGATACACTTGGTAGTAGAACTAGCCTTAAGAAGGGTGTTCCTGAGGGCAGTGGGATTATTCAAGCAAACGAGGAAGAAGTGGCGTTGTGAAGGGACTGATATATGCTAGAATGTGTTAGATGTTTTAAAAAAGGAAATTAGTTGGTTCTGCAGTGTGAAAAATGCTAGACTCTTGCACACTATTTGGAAGTTGGAATCTCAATGTGGAGTTTTCACTTCCTGACCTTGTGATAGAACTGGGCCAATTTCCAGTAGATTCCTCTCGGTCTGAGGAAGGGATGCTGAGGGAGGAGGCTGCGGAAGTCAGTCAAATAAAGCAGAGTTACACACTGACTTTAGAAATCGGTGTGCTGCATGCAGTCACAAGTTCACATCCAAGCAGGGCAGACTCAGCCCGCCGTCCTTCCGAGGTTGATCATTTGAGCAATGTTAACACCTAACATAGCAGTGTCTAGAAGTGAGAGTGACAATAAGCTTACAATAAGTGCATGAACTGGTATATAAGAACATATTATCATCACTATTATAATAATTACTAATGGGTCTTGGGGTTGATGTATCAGAGTGGTTCATGCCTAATTGCCACAGTGCAATGCCTATGTGTGTGTCCCATATCCACTTTTCACTGTGAGTGTCACTGCAATTGCTATGGACCAGTGGGGAGAGCAGGCGCATGCAAGATAAACTCTCTCTTGTGCCTAAGGAAATGAGGACCCATTTGTGAGTGGGTGTGTACCAGCTGGGGTCTTAAGCTGCACAGAATCAGCAAAAGGGATCCGTGCGGAGACTGAGGTGAGGGGCAATTTCTGTCGGGGGATTGAGGGACATCAGGGAAAACTGGATGTACATATTGATCAAATGCCACTGAGAATATACCTGTTTTGCTGCTCGTCTAATACTGTATGGAATGAAGCAAACCAGTTTTGCCCCACTCCCTACTACATACAGATGTATCCACTGGAGCAAAAACGAAGCCCCAGTGTGTATTATATGTTTTGCATGACAAAAAAAAGGCAAAGTCCCAAAAAGTGGAATACGATTAATTTGTTTGTTCCTTAGAAACGCATGAAATGTCAGTGTGTGGGCTCAGTTTTCTTTCCTTGGCTCAGAATGTTACGTAATAAGGTTGTACCTAAATCTGAAGGTAGTCATGTTTGCTCTGTTCCATGATGATGTTTAAAGAAAAAATGTGAAAAGCTATTTCACTTTATTGCAGAAAGCATTCATGAAATGTTGATCGTGGCAACATTTCTTTACTCCATTCCGTATTGCTCAAGCAGCAAAACATACAACGATATATAATGTGGCTACAACCAGTCCGTTGGTGTGAGAGAGTGGGAATGTAATTTTCCATAAGGGGGTTTCTGCAGTGGTAAAAGAGTTCAGCAATAGGAGTTTTAGTGTTTAAACATATATTCACGTTTTGCATTTTGCTCTGTCTCCGTTAGCAGTGGTTAATGCTCGGAATATAATTCAAAGCTGACCTCGCTGATTGAGACTACACTTTCATCGTATGTCCAAGTGGCATCCATTTTGGAGTGGTGACAGAGATGTGAACCTCAGGCAATGACTTTGGAATACTGATAATGTAAAATGTGTACATAGCACTCTTTCCAGATTCCTCCCGCTTCGAAGTGCTGTAATAGTTGTTTCCATTAGCACCACTTTTAATGATACTCAGTGTCTAAACGTAGGAAGGGTGAAGGGCTGAGTATACCGTGCTGGAATTAAAATCTGTAACTGCAGTTTGCAGACGCATGTGTGAGTGAGGTGAACGCTTTACTTACTGAGCAATCTTACCAGGCTAATGGAAGGGAGAATACCAGGTTTGATTTTTTGCCTGAAAGCTCTGGTCATTGTGCTGTTCAAATACTGCTTAACATACTAACATCCCCAAATAAATAAATAAACCCACACACTCCACTTGTTAATGAATTGTCAAAAGACTAGCCCAGCTGTATGCAGCTATACCCCTAGAACCTACACTTACCTGTGCAGCAGCATTCTCATATTGCACATGTAACCCCCATTTAAACATCTGCTCACACAAAGTCCCCATTGAGCCTGGATGCAACCCAGCAACAGGAAGGCAGCCTCTGCTTAGGCCTGAATATTGTTATTGGAATATAGGTTGGGAATTGGTGATCACGGTATGATGTGATGTTAAAGATGGGCCCTATCACAGCTCTGAGCCAAACATCTCAGAGAGTCTGTCACAGCTTCTGGTAAAATGTATTGTGCACTATGTTTCAGAAATATTCATACACCGACTAAGTAAAGGAAAGCATATCGTATAATTCATATGCTGTATTGCTATAGTTATGAGTGAAACAGGCTCTTGTAGTGTAACTGTTGAATATATAAAGGCTTAGACGGTTTGAAAATGGCACATTCCTCAATGTATGTAGGAAAGGGCTCAAACCAAGGCTCCCACCTCTAATATTGCTGCAAATGGAACATTCTGCGCTGATTGACAGGAAGTGTTTTCTCTGAGGAGAAGAGAAGAGGTGACAGGGGTACAGCCATGACTGACAAGGAGAGTGTAGCCCCGGGAAGCCCTCCTGAGACCTTGAACCCTCTCCTGGACCACCAAACCGAGGTTGCAGCAGTTCACAAGCCATATACCGCTAGGTAGTCCCTCAGGCTACCCTTGTGTCTCATTCTTGGAACTTCAGATCCTTCACCCTGGAGCTGCACTTGCGGTCTGGCTGGTGAGTCATCAGTAAAGTTCTGAGGAAAGCAGGGCCAGACACAAAATATTCTTCATGTCAGCACTGGAGTGGCAGAAACACCTGCACGGAGACTCCCCTCCTCCCACTGGAACCCATTGAAGTTCTGTGACACCAGACCGAGTTGCTATCTGCTCTCCTGAGATGAGCATAGCTCTCCTGGGTGCCAGCCTGGGGTGATCTGAAATGAGTACTCACTCCAGGCCGCCAGGGTGGAGACGATTTGCAGGCAGCAATACCCAGGTTCAAGTGTAAACTCACAGCTCCATGTAATGTGAAATTAAATGTTCCCCAAACTAATTCAAAGTGTGTATTTTGAGGAAAGGCAAGCAGTACCCCCAGGCTGTAGCTGCGAGTACACTTTGTTTTTGGGTGTAGACTTCATATGTTTCTCCTTCTTATTGTACAAGTGTTTTACGGCTACTGAGTGGAATAAGAGTGTCATCCTTCAGGCAAGGACCCATCACCTAAAACCCCCTCACGAGACCAAAGACGCTGAAAGGATTTACAAGATCTGTAACCTTGGAAAGTGGCTGCTGGGATTGAAGTGGTTATTTACCTAAAATTAAATGGGCGGGATGAAGAATCAAGAGCCCCTGTCCTCCTGGAGGGAATTTGTACATATCTGTTTAACATTTATGTTCTACACTGTTCATGGTTTCTTCAGTATTACCCCGTTTCCTCGCAGGCCACTTTCATTGAATCCCATTTCACACTTTTCTTTACCTCCAATTTGTAGATGAAGGGTTGGGCTTAGGTATTTAGAAAGGTGGGAAGGTGTGGGGCGGTGAAGGGTTTCATGGGTCTCCCCCATATATTATTGCGGTAAAAGAAATCCGTAAAACGGGATTCGGTGAAATCCCTGCAAGGAAATGACACAGATCCACTCTCGTCTTGTTATCGCTGGTCTATAAACAGTAAAAAAAGGTAGTAAATCTACCATTCTGTGTCAGAGTATTTGTGAGTCACAGAGTCTCTGTGCCTTGTCCTGGGTTTACTTGGAGAGCCCATCAATACTCCAAGTGGAGGCACGCCACACTCGTCCGGGGGTAACTGATATAGAAAAAAAGATTCAGGTGGTTTACAAAAATTGGTACCAGCTCTCTCCTTCCTGTTCAGGTGCAGTGCGATAACAGATCCCATTCACCATGGAGGGAATCCAAAAATGGGAAATGGGTATCACACACACAACCACACTGACATACCGAATCATACAGTAACACCCCTACCAATCAAAGAAGCTGTGCAGTTACTTTCCTTCGACATATTCAGCCCCTGTGTGTGATATCTCAGGTCATATCCCATAGAGAGACAAGTAGAATGTGGACCAGTGGACCCTCAATATTCCTTTCTCTCTCACCCCCAAACCCTGCTCCCCCATTCAGACCGGCCTCAGGCAGGCCCAGACTCGCAGCCATGATGTTTAGTGTGGGATAAAGTATAGAATCCCAAATCCTACCAGTTTGTAGGCTTCGAGTGTCTGCTTGAGCACATTTCAAACCCATGCCCATTGCACCACCACCCTCATTTACAATGTATGTTAATGGAGTACACAGTCCTGCCTAGAATGCCTACTAATGGCTCACAATTGACACCCTATTTCTTCACAAATACCTCTCACCCAATTTACCACCCGGGAGAATGCATACACCAATGCAGAGATTCTCTTCCTCTAGGCTGTCTGCTCCTCCTATATCTCCCATTATTTTCTCTCCTTCTCATTTTCCTTTTCATTACCACTGACCAAGTTTGTTTACCACAGGCATGGACGCAATGTACCCTTAAGACATGCCTGGGTGTGGGGATACTCCGATGGTGGCAGCTGATGCAGTATTAATAGGTATTTCATTTACACATGATCGAGAATGGGAGTGTATTCTCGGATTTCGGTTGGAAGACCGTAGCTGAAATGTTCTGAAAATAACTTTCGGTCTTCTCTCCCCTGAACATTTTCGACTGTGCCCTTGTCCCCACCCTCATATTAACCTTTGGGCGGCACACCTCCTTGTTTGCCGCCGTCCCCAACATCCCTCTGCGATGCCGGTTCCCTTCACTTACGTGCTTGGGAACTGGAGCCGTAGGGTCCTTTCCTTTTTTTCCCCCCACCACTCCCAAATCTGAAAATTCTGAACATGGGGAGCGGGGAACACTCCGCAACCCCCGCTCCTCATGTTTGGTATTTTCCCATTTGTACTAATGGTACAGGCCTTTTTCAGTCTTTTGTAACATTCGTACGAATAGAAACAGTCTTTTTGGATGTTTCCATATTCTCTGGGGGCCATTGAGTGGCATTTTAGGTACTGATGGCTGAACTAACTGTTTGGTGCGCTTTATGGACAAGTGATGTCAACTATTTGGTGATAACAGCTTCTTCTGGCGCACTCAGATTACGTGGCTTTCTTATGTTGGGAGCAGCTGCAGGCGCTGAAATTGGCTTCCTTAGGTTTTGCAGGCTGCCTTTAGTTGGGTGAAGTGGCTGGTGTCATGAGCCCATTGGGCAGTCATAACTCTTACGTGTTCCTGTTTTCAAGAAGGATTCTTTGGACAAGCAATGTATTCTGTTTGGGAGATTTGGTTTTGGGGTAATTGCTCTGGTGGACCGGAGTAGCATGCCAAAGTGTTGGCTAGGTTTGGGAAGCATTCACGCTAAGTGGGGAGTGGAGAACAGATGGGAATGGGGACGCTAAGGGGAATTCGGTTCTACGTCTTAATCCTTCCCAATGGGGGCCACTCCGCCAAAGGTCCGCCCTTTTTTGGCCATCCCAGAGATACCTCTAATGGGCAAACAAACACACTCCCCGCCCGGGCCCCGACACTTTCCAGCCCCAGTGCTGGTGGGATTTCAACGGCAGATCCCACCTTAGCACACCCACCTTTCCTTTCCCTCTTCACCTCAGCAACCAAACACACACACACGCATACACACATGCACATGTTTACCTGCTCCCCCGTGGCTGCATCTTCACTCTTCCATACGGTTGCGCCACTTCCTGTTCCGGCATTCGGCCATTAAGGTGGTGTTTCCTAGGTCATCTATTTTAGAGGTGGCCCAGAAAACATAGTTTAAAGACCCAATTCCGTGAAATTAGAAGGGGCTACGTGAGTCATGGCATTCCTTGAGTGTTTTCATGGCCTGGCAATGGGCCAAAAAGGAGATACAAGAGTGCAGGAAAACTGAGAGCTTTGCGATTTACAGTGAACATTTAGAAGGTTGTTACCTCTGGGGGAGAACCAGGAACAGGGAGTGCAGGTAGTCTTAACAGCCATTGTTGGCAGAAGTGCTAGCCCGGGAGATGAAGAGGACCTTTGTGAAGAGCAACTGTAGTCCCTGTACAACCATGGCGAGCCTTGGGGATGAGCTGCCTGACCACCGAGAAATGGCAAGTATTATGGAGGGGCAGGTGATTGGCCATGGTAAGCAGAGTGAATTTGATATGCCAAGGGTGAGCGATCAGATAGGGGGCCTAGGGTTGTACCAAGGAACTAGGCTGAGGGTCTGGTGATGGAAGCTAAGCTGGGCATGGTTGCCGGATCACTTTCACAGCATTTCTCCCAACACAGGTTTAGCATTAGAGGAAGATGCATTCCACCCCGCCACACTTTGTTCCAGTACCTTCTTTTGTCCTGGTGTCCATTGCCTAGAGACGAACAGGCACAGTAAGAGGGAAGGGGATGGTAGAATGCTCCACTGCGCAGTTTCCCCAGCACAACTAAGGGGCTGAAGAGGCCTTCTCCTCAGCGTTCTCATTTGCTATAGCCCCTTCTCTGTTCCAGGGTCAAATGTTGGGCGATGCATCAGATGCAGTGGCAGCTGATGGTGAAGGTGGGGTGGCTCATAACTGGACTTTCTCACGTTTGGCTGAGGTTGTTTTTGAAGTCCACTCAACCATCCTAACTGATCAGTCACCATCCCAGGAGGATGGCATCTAGCAATACTGATTGGCACTCACAGAGGTGAAGTCTAGAAATTACTCTTTCCTATCTCGCAAATGTTGACATTTCTGTCAGCCAGTCTTTAACTGTGGGACTGGAAGACCAGCACATAGGGCCTCATTACGAATTTGGAGGTAGCCATGCCGTTTTTACTGCCATGGCTAGCCCCAACACGGGTCCGGGTCCCGAAAAATGGAAATTACCGGGCCATTCCGACCTTTGCGGGCCCGGTAATTCCTATTTTTCAGGACCCGGACCCGGTGCGTCCCCATTCCCATTTGAGCCCCCAGAGGGCTCAATGGGAATGGGGAGGATGGTAGCAGCGGTACAATTGATAACGGTACTGCTGCTACCATCCTGGTCTGCTCGCGGGTGCCGGTATGCACGCCTGGTCAGACCACGCATGCAGTCCGACACCCACGAGCAGAACTCGTAATGAGGTGGTGAGGCAACAACGACGCCGGTAGCACTACCGGCGCCGTTGTTGCCTTACCGCCAGGGTCGTATCTTAGAATGCACAGTTCCGTCACCATTAGATCAGTGCCCACCCAGCTGATCCAATGTTTCAAGTGAAGTTCAGCATCTGTAGTGGGTAACCCAGTATCCTTTTGAATTTTAGTAAAACCCCAGACCAGAATGGGGCAGTTTGTTAGCTAAGCCATAATATACAAGTGGTGTTGGCTGTAGTACCTCCTCCACATCCCTCCCATGGATCCTCTCCTCTCCTCGCTTCGCCGCTTTATGAAGCCTATAAGGGAGCCATGGCCAATGGTGAAGTATTTTGAATTGTGCAAATTCGAGTTTGACCCGTACCATGATTGACTGAATTTGATTTCCAATTTTCATTTGTATTGGTTTTGTATTGGTATTATTCAGCTCATTTTCCCATTAATGTCATGAAGTGGAGGTGTTTAGGAACGACACAATGCAGTCTTGTCTTCAGGAGCACTGTACGGCAGGCTGCATAATCTGATTGATTGTTGTAGCAGCTTCCCAGATGTTCAGGGTGATGGGTGGATGGCCGGGTCTTTGTGCAGAAGACCTTTTGATGGTTATTTGTTGGGTAGCCCTCCTTAGATTAGGGATCGAGTTTCTAGCCATCTTTTTTTCTGGCCAATAAGAAAATGTTGAAAGAAAGATGTGACACTTACCTTAATGTGTATTAGTATGTCACAGGATTATCTCAGCTAATTAATTTATCAATGACAAATAATTGCCGCGATCACTGGCACCGGTACTACCGGTGCCGGTAATTCCAGCATCCAGGACGCCATGGAAATGGAATTTACCAGCGTCTCCGCCACCCGTGATATATCCTGGTGATACCGGGATATCGGGCAGCGGGGCGGTAAGGCAGTTTCGCTGGTATCCCCCAGTAATTCCACCGGGATACCGGCGAAACTGTAATGAGGGCCAATGGCCGTTAAGTGAGATTATGGGCCTGATTAGTGGAATTATTTGCACGGTTCAAAGTGACTTTGTACTGACTTTGCACTGATGTAGCACTGCAAAAATACACTTTGCACAGTTCAACGAATCAGGGTTTGTGTATGCAGTGCGAAGTCACTTAACCGTGCAAAAAAATCCATGATTCAATGGATCGGGCCCTTTGATTGGTAAAGTGGATTTAGACTCAGTTGTTGATTCTGCCTGTGCCAATTCCTCCAAATATGGATCGTAAAGAGGAAAATCTACCTCCAGCAGAATTTGGGGGTGTGGTGAACCTGGTGGTGGTTTTCTTACTGACAAAAATCTACCACTCCACTGGTCTCAGATTGAATCCCTTTGAATTGACTTTGTCGATCTATGAAATAATGAAGGCAATTATGGTATACCACGAGTGTACAACATCATCAGCATGCCACGTATTTCACGATAAAGAGGTTTACATATCATGTGTGGGAAGTATTTAGAACTGCCAGGTGCACATACATTAACAGGACAGTGGGGACACGGGCCCTCCCTTGCCGACCCTCAGCTATCCATGCATGCGTGACCTGCGTCCTCTTTTGCATCAGTCTCTGGGCCATTAAGTGATAAGCAGGAACCCGTGACGTCCTTGACGCATTTAAAGTATTGTTTAGACTGACAGGTCGCCGTCACCGCTGAGGGAAATGTAAATACAGATGGCGCACGTGCTTTGTTCGCACGTAGAACGGAGAGGAGAGCAGAGGCCAGTAATGCTTCTGTACGGTAGGAACGGTAAAACAGAAAATGAGTGAAAAGAGAGTAGGAAAGAAAGAGAGAGACAAAAAGAGGATGAACGTGAGAGAAGCACATGGCAGTTTCTGTGGTGTAGGGGGAAATCGGAGGCAGTGCATTCAGAGAGTTTTGTGGGGTTCTTGTATTTCTAGAAGTTTGTTTACAAATTCAGTTTAGGACTTGGAATGAAAAGCATTGAAAACAGATATAATATCAGGGCATGCAGTTACCACTCATCGAGGGGCGGGCGTGAGGGGGTTACGGGGGGGGGGGAGAATTGATCCGCCTTTAGTCCGATTTGAACCTGAGACCTTTGCATTTGGCACATAGGGGCGCACGCGGCCGTGCAGTACCCCAGGGAGCCGCACAGGGTCTTTTACATGGCTCCGGTGGTCTCCGAAAGATGCACATCCTCTCTGAAAGAAGCCACAAGCTCCAATGACATTCTCGAGCTGCTATTTATTTTATTTATTTATTTTTGTATTGATAGCAGCGCACACAGGCCACGGGCATCTAGGTGCTAGTTACAGGAAGGCAGGTCAGGCAGGGTGCAGACACAGCAGATGTGGCATGGTACATGATGCAAAGTTTAGCAAAACATGGGAGTCTTGAGTTTCTTTCTGAAGGAGAGGTGTAGGAGGCGTCTGCTCGCAGGGTGGGGGTAGATTGTTCCAGAGGGTGACTGTACAGGTTGGGAAGCTGGATCCCCCGCTTTTTTCCGGCGAACCTTAGGAACAGTGAGGAGGTGGCTGTTCGAGGAGCGAAGTGGCCTGGCAGGAGAGTGTCTGTTCAGTGTTTGAGACTGGCAAGAGGGCGCATCGTTTGAGAGGTAACGATGTGAGATGGAGAGGACATTGAATTTAATCCTTTCCCTAACTGGGAGCCAGCGAGTGGCACTTCTGGTGTCTGAGATGTAATCATGTTTCCTTCGGGCCACTGCAGCTCGGATGGCATTATTTTGTACAATCTGGCGCTTGTTCAGGTTCCTTTGTGATTTTCCACATAGGAGGGAGTTGCAATAGTCTATTTTGGAGCAAATTAGGATTCGAGAGAAAGCGATGCAGTTGTTGATAGAAAGAAAGAGTTTGCAAGCATGGATGAACTTGGTGGCATAGGCAGAGGTGGAAGCAATGTGGTTGACTTGCCTAGACATGTTAAAGGTGGCATCCAGGTAAACACCTAGGGTTTTGACAGCAGCGGCTACTATGATATCATGGCCGTCAACGGTGAAGGAATTGTAAGCAGGGTCTACTTTTGCAAGTCGCCAGGGGTACCCTCCAGTAGGAGGTCAGTATTATCGTTATTCAAACATAGCAAGTGGGCAGCCATCCATGTTTTAATTTTTTCATAAATGGTGTTCACTTTAAGGCTGTCCTGGGTGTGGTTGACGGAGAGGTGGAGCAGAATTTGAGTATCGTCTGCATAGTTTGTGCAGGTGATGCCAAGGGTCTAGGTGGTTGAATAAGGGTTTAGTGTAAAGGTTATAGAGGGCGGAGGAGACATAAATGCCTTGTGGGATGCCACAAGAGGTTGGTATCGGAGTTGCAGAGGCTTTGCCCACAAAGACTGTAGAGGATCTGTCTGCGAGGAAGGGGGAGATCCATTTTGCAGATGCGACAGAGAAGTGCCCTGAGGTGGTGAGGTGATGGCAAAGAGCCTGATGGTTTATGAGATCAAAGGCTGCCAAGAGGCCGAGAAGTAGCAGGATGGAGATTTGTCCTTGTTCGTTGAGGTCATCTAGTTGGATTTTCAAATTCAGGAGGGTTGTTTCCATGCCATACATTGAGCAAGAGCCAGATTGACGGGAGCTGAGAATGTGGTTGGATTCCAGGAAGCTTTGGATTTGGAGATAGGCCACTCCGTCAATAATTTTCAGTAGAAAAGGGACGGTGGTTATTGGCCAGTAGTTGGTTGGAATGGCAGGGTGTAGCGAGGCCTTTTTAAGGAAGGGGGAGAGCCAGGAGTCTTTAAGTGAGACAGGTACGTGGAGAAACTCAAAGGAGGAGTTGATGATGGGGTGATGAGAGGAAGAAGGGGTTAGGCAAATTCTTTCACATGCAGGCCAGATGTCACTTTTGCACATCAAAGGTTTGAGGCCTCCTATTATGGCAGCAAGGTCTGTGATGGTTATGGGCTTGAAGATGAAGGGTTGGACGTGGACTAGAGGGCCAGTGGAGAGGGCAGGTTCCCCAGTGACCGGCGAGTGGGTGGTCTTGGAGTTGATTTAAGTTTGTAAATTAGTGATTTTTCCTGTGAGGGCATTTTGTACATCGTAAAACCATTGTGAGTCTTTCACAGTGGTGGAGAGGGGCTGGACTGGGGACTCCAATTCCCGGAGTATGGCAAATAGTTCCCTTCCTGCACTAAGACCACACTTCCCATCAGTGGGATGTACACATCCGATCAGTGAGCTGGCCATTGCCTTTCCCATTCCAATACTGTAATGCATGCCTACCTTTCGGGGTGCTATTACACAGGTCACAGGTAACTGGTATTGTGTATTTTTCTTCTACCCACTTCAGTTTTACGATTCCCATTGCAGGGAGGTAAACACTAGGAAGCCAATTGATGCTCTAATAGGTATGATATTTTCTCACAGAGGATGAGACATACCTTGTTTGCCACATCATAATATTTATTTAATATCATTTATTCATTTATAATATGCCATGCACTGGCAATCCATTTTGTAGCTCCTCCAAAGCAAATTAGCTAGAGACGGGAATAGCGATCTTTCACAGATTTCGGGAACATTTTGTGCTGAGAGCGGCATGAAGAGTGGAGCAGTAAAATTGTACTCGTGCGAAACAAACGGGTGCCTAAGAAGCTCGAAGAGAAGAGCATGGCAAAAGTGCACAAGTTCAAAAAAGCAATAAGAACAGGTAGTCCCAATTGGTTAAGTTCAAGCGATTCAGAAGTCCCTTGATGCTCAGGATTCCAGGGCAAATGCATTCATGAATCAGAGGATCGTCAGTCTTTTATGAAAGCCAATGTGATTATCAATGGATCTAATTGCAAGTCGAAGAGCTCTCCCGAAAGAGGATGCACCTGCACCCAGAATTCTGCCGTACATCCTCTTTTTCAAGAAGGCACACCAGCCAATGCATTGGAGCCAGAAAATCTTAGAAGTGGGAGGCAGGGCAGTCCTCTGTTCCAGTAAGTATAAGATAAGATGTGGTAGTATGTGTGTTCTACTCAAGCAGTGCACGGTTAATGCATGAGATAACAAAGGCTCACACCAATCTAAAAAATGTCAAATTCGCTAAAAGAAAAATCTTAAAGATCACATTGACCGTCTTAAAAGTTTGCAATAAAATGAAAATGTATCGGGGATAATGTGGTTCTGGAATTGGGCACCTGAAAGCAAATGAAAACACAGGACCAAATAAGGGCTCGGTGATCCGTGCATTCTAAAAATGAGGGTATAAGTCTACGTAGAATTCTTCTGCTGATGCATCCATGATGGTATTAGGCAGTTGGCAAGTTATGTTATGTTATGTTATATGTTATTTTGCACTTATATAGCGCCTTATATACCATTGGTATGGTCTGAAGGCGCTGGTAGGTTGAACGCCCTTGGGAACCGAAGTTCAGGTCAGTAGAGAGAGTAGGGAGAGTCAACGGCACGTGTGCGCACCGGGTATGTGTGCAGCTGGTACGGTATTGGTGAAATAGCTGCTTCTTAGCGGTAGGTGTGGTGGTTGATATCAGGGGTATGTGTTCGTTCTGGCAGGATTTATCCAGACCGACTGTGGCTGAGTTAGGCCTGAGGAGAACGCCTGGCTGGGGGGTGTGCAACCAGCAGTGTTTACTTAGAGTGATGGGGAGTGAGCGAGAGGTGTTGGTATGAGAACAGTTATACCGAATGGTGTCATAGTATCTCTGTGTTCTAGTTGAGTGGTGGTGTAAAGAAGAGAGTAAACGGGGGGTGTGATATGATGGGTTACATGCTCTTTCAAACGTTCCCTGCATTCCAGACCATACTATGTACGTCGCGCAGTTTAATGCACTCCAGTCCGTTCTATGGACTTTTATTCATTTCATGCATCCCCGTCAGCGCTACACACTCCGGTCTGCTCGACGCACTTATGCGTCACAGTCTGCCCCGCGCGCTCCTGACTGCCCCACGCATGCACTCCTGTCTGCCCCACGCATGCACCCTCTCTGCCCCTGTATTTCGCATTCACCCACCCTACGCACTCACCCGCTCCCCGCACTCACCCGCTCCTCGCACTCACCAGCTCCCTGCACTCATCCGCTCCCGGCACTCACCTGCTCCCTCACTCACCCGCTCCCCGCACTCATCCGTTCCCCGCATTCCTCCGCTCTATGCACTCATCTGCTGTATGTACTCATCTGATCTATGCACTCATGCTTTCCACGCATTCAACTCATCCGCTCCCACACTCATTCGCTCGCTTCACTCATCCGCTCCCCGCGCTCAACAGTTCCTCGTACTCATCCGCTCCCCGTACTCATCCGCTCCCCGTACTCAGCCGCTCAATGCACTCGTGCTTTCCGCGCATTCGACTCATCCGCTCCCCGCACTCATCCGCTCGCCACACTCATCCGCTCTATGTACTCATCCGCTCTATGCACTCATGCTTTCCCCGCATTCAACATTAATGTGCAGTCATCAGCCCCTTAGAGTCATTTGCTAATACGCAGTAATCCTGTTCTATAAATTCATTTGCTCTCTGCACTCATCCGCTATCTACACTTATCTGCTCTATAACCTCATCTGCTCTATAACCTCATCCGCTCTATAGCCTCATCCGCTCTATAACCTCATCCGCTCTATAACATCATCCGCTTTATACCCTCCTCCGCTCTATACCCTCATCTGTTCTATACCCTCATCTGTTCTATACCCTCATCCGCTCTATACGCTCATCCGCTCTATACGCTCATCCGCTCTATAACCTCATCCGCTCTATAGCCTCATCCGTTCTATACCCTCATCCGCTCTATCCGCTCATCCGCTCTACATAGTCATCCGCTCTACATACTCATCCACTCTACATACTCATCCGCTCTACAAACTCATCCATTCTACATACTCATCCACTCTACGTGCTCATCCACTCTACATGCTCATCCACTCTACATGCTCATCCACTCTACAAGCTCCTCCACTCTACAGGCTCCTCCACTCTACAGGCTCCTCCACTCAACACGCTCCTCCACTCTACACGCTCCTCCACTCTACACGCTCCCCCACTCTACACACTCCTCCACTCTACACGCTCCTCCACTCTATACGCTCATACGTTCTGTACAATCATCAGTTCTACATTTGCTTCTTAGTATTTATGCCCTCATCCACCATACGCGCTCGTCCGATCTACATACTCAACCACTCTACACGTTCATCCGCTCAACATGTTCATCCATTCTATACCTTCATCCGATCTACATACTCATTCGACTTACACACTCATTCGATCTATGTAGTCATCTGTTCCTCCACTTATGCATTCTTCCACTCAGTGCATTCAACTGTTTACACTCAACCACTCTACACACTCAGCCGCTTAACATGTTCATCTATTCTATACACTTATCCGATGTACGTACTCATTCGATTTACACACTTATTTAATCTATATAGTCATCTATTCTTTCACTAATGCATTCTCTCACTCAATGCATTCATCTGTTCAACATGCTTCATCCATTCAAACTATTTCATCGTTCCATCCGCTTCACCGTTTTGATCTACTTTACTCGTTTAATTCTGTTTGCCTTACTAGTTTAAATTCACGGTTATTAGCTGTCAATTTCTCGCCTCGGGTAGTTTGTTGGGTTGGTGTCGTTGAGACGCTGTTTGTCTGTTTGGGTTAGTTTGGTTACCGGTTGCTTTTAGGGGAAGGGCCAGGTTTCAGCAGTTTGCGGAAAGATGTTAAATCCTCAGTTTGGCGGATGTGGGGTGGGAGTGAGTGCCACAGGGTGGGGGCCAAGGCTGAGAATGATGATCCGCCTAATTTGACTGAGTTTGTCTTAGGTATGACTAGGAGGCCGGCCGAGCTTGATCTTAGGGTGCGAGGGGGGTGATAGGGTTTTAGTTTGTTTTGAAGATATTGAGGTCCGGTTTTATGCAATGCTCGATGGGAGATGCGTAAGGTTTTGAAGATCACCCTTCAGGCTACTGGAAGCCAGTGCAGCATCTTAAGGGCTGGGGAGATGTGATCTCTTGGGCCAAGCGCAAGTAGCAATTTGGCTGCCACGTTTTGTGCTCTTTGGAGTTTATTCAGTTGGTACGCGTGGATTCTGAGGTATAGGGGGTTTGCATAGTCCAGTCTTGACATAACGATTGATTGGACCGCGGAGAGTCTGTTATGAAAGGAGAGTTATGGAAAGATGCGCCTAAGGGTTTTAAGATGGTAGTGGCAGGATTTTGAGATGCTGTTGACTTGGCGCGAGAGTGTTAGGTCAGAGTAAAGGATGCATCCAAGATTTTTCACTGATTTGCAGGGGGTTGTTGAGCTGCCCATGGCGGGTGGCCAGGGTAGTGGTTGTGGAAGAAGCTCGGAGTTGCCACATACCATGATTTCCGTTTTGGAGGGGTTTAACAAGAGGTGGCTTTTGGTCATCCAGAGTTCTATGTCGAGGAGGCAGGAGGCCAGGTCAGGTTGGGAGTTGAGTTCATTAGTTTTAGAATTAGTTGAGTGTCGTCGGCGTAGTTGTAACACAAGATGTTGTTTGAACGAACTATTGGAGGGAGGGTGATCAAGTAGAGATTGAACAGGAGAGCAGATAGGCATGCTCCTTGTGGGACTCCCGTGTTGACTGGTCGGGCTTGAGAGGTAGAGGTGGAGAGTATCGTTATTTGGTACCTATCTTTGAGGAATGAAGCTATCCATTTAAGAGCGGTTCCATGAATTCCTAGGGAGTGGAGGCGGTCTAGGAAGATTGAGTGTTTGATTGTGTCAAAGGCGGCGGATAGGTCAAGAAGGATTAGTGCCGTGTATCCCGTGCAGTCTGCCGTCATTTTAAGGTCATCCCAGATTGAGGTTAGGGTGGTTTCGGTTCCGTGACGGGCTCTGAAACCTGATTGTGCAGGGTCTAGGAGATTGTTGGCTTCGACAAAGGCATTTAGTTGGGAGTAGGCGGTTCAGTCAATGAGTTTTGCAAGGAATCTGGTGTTTGAGATGGGGCGGTAGTTTTTGGGCTGGAGAGGGTCGAGGGAAGGTCTTTTAATTAGTGGTTTCACATGAACCGTTTTGAATGCGTCAGGAAAGATACCAGAGGAAAGGGAGGCATTTATGATGGATCTTGTGTGTTCTCCTGCGCAGGTGGAAGCGAAAGTTTCTTTGAGGGTTGTGGCCGGGCAAGGGTCCACCGGGGAGCCAGATGGAAGTTTGAGAAATTGCTCTGGTGATATTGGACTAAAGGATTCAAATGTTGGTTGCGTATCGGTCGCAGCTGGTGGGCTGTCCGCTAAGGGGGGAGTATTGCCTGGTGGATGTAAGAGAGCCAGTTTGGTGGCTAGAGAATTTGTTCTTTCCAGAGCCGTGGTGTAAAAGTGGGGGGAGAGTGGGTCGCACAGTGATTTTGAGGGGGTCGGGACGGTCGTGGTGCAAGCCGGTTTGGTGAATTCAGAGATGATTTTGTGGAGTTCCTTGCTTGGATTTTTGCAGTTTAGGATTTGGGAATTGTAGTGGGATTTTTTTGCTTTCCGGATTTCGGCCTTGTACCGATAGAGATGTCGGGCCAAGATGGCCCTGTTCTCCTTGGTTTTGTCTTTCTGCCATTTGCGTTCTAGGTATTAATATAGTTGTTTAGTGGTCTTCAACTCAGGAGTGAACCATCTGGGGAAAAGGCCACGGCGGGATGATGGTTTGCAAGGGGGTGTGAGCCGCATCAGAGATGCGTTGAGCCATGAGTCAAAGGCATCGGGGGTTAGTTGTTTAATCAGTTGGCAGGTAGGTGGTGGAGATTGGAGGAGTGCGTCGGCTAGGTCCGGGAAGATTATTAGTTTTTTCCAGCATTTGCGTAGATTTGGTGGTTCAGATTCGAGTACGGGAGTGGGGTCAGGTGAGCAAATGGTGAAAGAGAGAATGAAGTGATCGGACCAGATGATGGGGGTGGGGGTATTTAGATGAATCCGGGTGTTGGAGCTAAAGATAGCATCAAGAGTGTGTCCTTTATAGTGAGTAGGGCCATTTATGTGGGGTTGGAGGTTAATTGCGTCCAAACCATCAACCAGAGAGTGTGTCATAGGGTTGGTGGGGATGTCGAGCCATATGTTGAAGTCTCCAAGAAGGGTGAGGTTGGGATGGTTTAGTTGAAGGGTGGCAATTGAGTCGCAGAGGTTGTTTGCAAATTGTCTGTCGTAGCCTGGGGGCCTGTAGATTATTAGGAAGCTGTGCGAGAGCGACGGGGAGAGGGATAGTTTAACGAGGAGTGATTCGCTGAAAGGAATGGAAGGTTGGTTTTCGATGATTGAGGCGTGGAAGAGAGACTTGTAGTAGTCAGGGGGGAAGGCTTCACTGGCGATTGGAGCAAAGTCGTCAGAGAACCAAGTTTCAGTGATGAAAACCAGGTCTGCGTTGTCAGAGGCGAGGAGGTCAAAGATGGAGAATCAGTTTTTTGCTACGGATCGGGTATTAAATAGGATGCAGTTTACATCGACAGGCGAGGTTGGTCTCAGGTCTGGAGCGGAAGGGGGTAGTGGCAGAGAGAGAGGAAGTTGGAGAGGGAGGGGGTGGGTGATGATCGGTGGGAAGAGTGGGCCAGCAGAAGAATTGGCGGGCTTTGGGCGGGATTGGGTGGTTGCGTGTATTCGGATGATCAGGTTTGGCTCGGGGGATTTGAAGGTGGGGTGTGGGCGGTTAGGAGTTTCCATTACAGTTGATGAGAAGTCGAGGGAGAGGGGTTTCAGAAAAGGTGAAGCTACGGGGATGGAGGTGTTTGGGGGAAAAAGGAGGTGGGTCGAGACAGGGGAGGCGAGGAGTGCTGAAAGATTGAGGGGGACCAGGTGCGATTCCTCTTTAGTTTCTTTGTTGCGATTGGAGTGTGAGAGAGGGAAGGGGGTTCAAAGGGGGAGAGGGATGCGGCTTCGGTTCTTGCTAGGGCTAGGCGTGCAGTTTTTAGGGACAGGAAAGGGTGTGTTTGGGGGGAAGGTGGTGGGGGTTTGTGGGCAGGGCAGGGGTTGGATGCTTGCAGGGCAAGGTGTGCCCGCTATGATAGTGAGGGGAGCGGGCATGGTTAACGTGGGCTGGCCGGTGGTGGGGTTCAGGGGAGGAGTAGTCTTAGGGTGATTGGCTCGCCATCATGCCCCTCTGGCTTGGTGTTTGGAGAGGGGAATGGTAGGTAGTACAAAGGAGGGTGGGGTGATTTGCGAAGGGGGGTACGGGACAGAAGGCACACCGGGAAGTGAGGGCGGTCCACGGTGGTCGTTTCCGACAGACTCTGTTGGAGTGGGTGCACTCATGCTTAGTACGAGCTGTTAGGTGTGGTCTCAATTGAAACTTAAAGTTTATTGGGCTTTATATGTTTGGATACATCAAGTAGTCTTGATTTCAGGGTTGTACTAGTTTGCAGATATTAGGTTGTTTTGAGGTGTTGCTAGACCCTAGGCTATGCTAGTTAGGCAGTCTATTTAGTTGTAGCTACAGCACAGTTACGCTGTTGGTAGCTGGCATTATTCTAGTGAGCTGGAATATGAGAAAGCTATTTAAGGAGAAGTTGAATGTAGCAACACTCCAGGTATGGTTTTAGTTGGACTTTTAGGTGGAGTTTAGGAGGGCTATCTAATTGTAGTTCTAAATTCAGTGGGAACACGCTATTAGGCACACTTCCAAGTTCAAATTCTACAGAGATGATATTAGACTATTAGGTGCGCTTCTGATATTAGGGTATTAGGTACTATTAGGTACACTTCTAGATTTGACTGTACACAGGAGGTGGTATTAGGTCTACCTCTAGATTCAGTTTCGTATAAAGGGATTTTAGCCTATTAGGCACAGTTCTAGATTCTACACGTGGCTGGGATTGTGTTTTCATGGGGGCCCTGACAACCAGGCGGCTCCAGCTCTGTATATGGATCGATATGACAGAGGTGACAGAGCCTGGGCATATATCACCCAGAGTTGGGCAAACACTTTTGCTGCCTGGATCTTGACTCTTTGGGCAGGGACAACCCACAGGTCACATGTGGCAAAGGGTCAGATGGACCACCTCCCAACCCCATGAAGATAGGCACGGAGGTTGCCCCTCCGGAGGAACCCCCACTGGGCTGCTTTACCAGCAGAAAATAGGCAAGTCAGCCTTTTTTCCGACCCAGCAAAAATAAGGACCATCCACCTTAGCAGTGTTTGTCTGCTGATCCCAGACACTGTGTGCTGTGTTGCAGGTGTTCCAGGGGTGCACTTCAATGCATCCCACGGCAATCACATCTGTAGCATAGGGTGTCAGGGAACCCAGGTGCTGTATGATGACTTGAGGGTGCCAATCCTCTTCCCTAAGTGCATAATACTCTACAAGCGCCAGGGAAAAAGGTTCTTCCCTGCCTGCCACAGTCTGGGCGTGAGGTCAGCTGACTGACTCTACACCAGCCTGATGTACAAGGAGAGACATGGGGTATGGGGAGAACATCACATGGCACTTATTTTCCATATTAATGTTTATTCCAAAAATATAACATAGTGCAGTCCGGTCTTCCATTCTTAATCCTGTTTTCCGTATTATCAAAGGGCATAACCAGATACTGCCTAGAGTAGTGTATGTGAAAGTGTGTCATAGTGCAATGTTGAACCGATGGTCATCTGGAGTCCCAAAGATGCAAAAGGTTTGAGGTAGGATTCACTTTAGCTAACGACATACAAACAAGTACACTATATATATTGTAAATTACAACTGTCTAAAATATGTGTACTCACATTTGTGCATTACCTGAACAAATTGAAATGTATATTGTCACTGCGTTACATTGGACCTCATTACGAGTCTGACGGTAACCATGCCTGAAATTCCGGCAGGTTACTGCCGGACTCGTATTACCATTCCGCTTCCGTGATTCCCGGAATTACCAAGGCATTACGACCCCGGTGACCTGGGAATTCCGCAGGCGGAATTCGGTAAATCCCCATTCGCATTGAGTCCCATAGGACTCAATGGGAATGAGGAAGTGGAAACACCGGCACCATCCTGTGATGGTGGTGGTGTTTCTACGTCCGCCTGCAGGCGAATGGTGTTAAACTCTCCAGGTCAGACCTGGTGGGAATGACACCTCCCGCCTGCAGCACTCGAGATCACCCGGTGCCGAAACAACAGTGGCAGCAGGTTTACCGCCACCGTTATTTCCAAACCGGATGACTCGTAATGTGGCCCATTCTCTTCTTCTCCCCCTCCCCTCACCATAGTCAATGCTCTTACACTATCAGAAATGTCGTCAGGCCTAGTACGATAGTGTATTGTTTGTTCCTCACCCCCACCCCCTCGCTTCCCTCATTTTTTGTTCAATCCTCTTGTACTATCTGAAATGTCATCAGGCCTAGTACGACAGTTCTTATCTGCCCATTCTTAATGTCTGAAAGCCTTGTAAGAATGTCATTGTATTTACACTTGCTCCCTCCCCCACCTTGAAGCGCCTTGAAACACGTTGTGTATAGGTGCTGTATAAATAAAATATCATATCATATCATACCATGAGTTCTTCGATTTCCCAAATTCAAATTACTGAGATGTACTTAATGATTCCCATCACCTAAAGGAAATAATGCTCAAAGAACACAAACAATTTAAAAAGAAGAATGTCGAATGTTTAGATGAAACAAGTAACAATCAAACATCGTTTGTAAAACATTTAAACTTGGGGAGTTCCTTATTTAATAAGGGTACCTCTCGTATGAATTCCTAAACTGAACACTGGTAGGAGTTAAAGATTGAGACTAGGGGTCATTTGTTGAATTTAGATTCCCCAGATCTCTAAAGATCTGTGGATTCCTCGCCTTGAAGTCTAGAAATGACTCTTTCCAACGTCAGCCAGTCCTTAACTGTGAGTCTGGAAGACCAGCACATAATCCCAGAATGCACAGTTCCATCACCATGAGGACAGGGCCCACCCAGCTGATCCAATGTTTCGAGTGAAGTTCAGCGTCTGTAGTGGGTAACTCAGTATCCTTTTGAATGTTATAGTGGGTAACTCAGTATCCTTTTGAATGTTAGATAATGCCCAGACCAGAATGGGGCAGTATGTTAGCTGCCGGGCTACGGTAATTAAAACCGTAATTATTTTTCACAACTTTGAAATTGGAGGTTTGGCTCGAACCCCCAACCTCTCAGGTACAAGTCAGAACACTTACTCACTGCGCCACAGAGACTGGCTTGAAAATTATTGTACAGCAAGCCATGTAATATCAATTAAAGCTAACGCTCGTTTTAAATTAACATGTCATGATTCACAGACAAAACTGCACAAATGAGATCATGTGCAGTTTATAGAAAGGAGAAGTGCTGGAAATATGGTTGGGGGTGGTTGTGGGGGCGTGTTGGGGGAGGGGCGGTAATTGGTGGGCTGCGATGGGGTAGTCCCTCTTTTATGTTGTTGGCCGTCCCGGTTTTTTTGTTTTGAAAATCTGGTCACCGTACACATCTCCCCCATGTATCCTCTCCTCTCCTCGCTTCGCCGCTTTATGAAGCCTGTAAGGGAGCCATGGCTAATGGTGTAGTATTTTGAATAGCGCAAATCGCAGTTTGACCCGTACCATGATTGAATGAATTTGATTTCCAATTTTCATTTGTAATGGTATTTATTCAGCTCATTTTCCCATTAATGTCATAAAGCATTGGAGAAAGAATCATCATACATTTTCTGCAGGAATAAAACGTAACAGGATGCTGCCAGACCCATGGTGGTATTTCAGTTACAAAGCAAAGCGACTACTCGTGAGCTTGTCATGGGCATTTTACTCGTTTTTTCTAAACAACATTTGAGTTGCATGTATCACCACGTGTCCGTATGTTTAATATTATACTTGGATAAAAGGGAAAAACGTGTGACTTCTTGGTCCGTATGTTTAATATTGTACTTGTATAAAAGGGAAAAACGTGTGACTTCTTGGTCCTTATGTTTAATAGTATACTTGGATAAAAGGGAAAAACGTGTGACTTCTTGGTCCTTATGTTTAATAGTATACTTGGATAAAAGGGAAAAACGTGTGACTTCTTGGTCCGTATGTTTAATATCATACTTGGATAGAAGGGAAAAACGTGTGACTTCTTGGTCAGTATGTTTAATATTATACTTGGATAGAAGGGAAAACGTATGACTTCTTGGTCCTTATGTTTAATAGTATACTTGGATAGAAGGGAAAAATGTGTGACTTTTCTTGGTCCATATGTTAAATATTATACTTGGACATAAGGGAAAAACGTGTGACTTTTCATGGTCAAATATGTCTTGTATACATTTGCATCCCATTCAGACCACAGGAAGGTATTTTAAAGTTTTTTTTTAATCCATAACTATTCCACTTCAAGATGTAAGTAAGGAGCTGCTTTACAACATGTGTGTTCTCTCGCTGTATTTGATACATATTCAAATTTAATTCATCTTTGAATCTCCCACCATTTTAATTATTTGCATTCTACCCCACAAACACAACCCTAACCCTTTCCAACATACCAAATCAGGTAAGCTATGTCTGCAAAACGGTGTCAGGTTGTCATGAAATGTGTCCCACAAACCAGGGTTTACTTTTATCCCCAAATATTTAACCCTTTTGGGCACGGGTCTGCAACCTTTGGCTCTCCATTTGTTTTGATCTACAATTGCCATCAGTTCTAGCCAGTACAATCAACAGCGCAGGATTATGGTAGTCGTAATCCAAAACATCTGAGCGTGGCAGGTTGAAGAAAACAGTTTTAGGAACCCTTTCAATTAGGAAGTGGCTTAGAGCAGCCTTCGTTGTTACTCATGAGATAGGTAAAGCCTCACATTTATGCCAGATGAGTCTATTACCCGAACATTTTGAGAAGAAATTCAGGAGCTCCATCAACTCTTTAATAGATGTAAATCCATCAGTTGGTGGCAACGGGATGTTATCTGCATAAAGTAGGATTTTGATTTTATTTGTCCCAATTGTAATCCACGCTCTTCCTACGTTTTGGCACATCTCTAAGCATAGTGATTCCAGTGCAAGCTGAAATAAAAAGGGAGAGAGTGGGCAAACCAGTCTTGTGCCTACCATTATTTGGAATTAATCTGATATGAATCCATGGCAAACAATTTATGCTGAGTGGTCCTCATAAAATAATGTACCCTTGTCCAAGAACTACTTACCCAGGCCAAAATCGTTCCATTCTTCTCAATAGATGCACCCAGTATCCGGTCGAAAGCCTTTTCAGCATCCAACGAGCAGGGGCATGGTCATCTTGCTTTTCCTAAACTACATTTAGTATTTCTCTCAGGTTGCCTCTGGCCTTCTGACCTGGAACATAGCCTACTGCGGTGGGGTGAACTAGAAGAGCTTGAACTCTTCATAGTCTTGTGGCTAAGATATTTGCAGATATTTTGATGCCTGAATGTATTATTAATAGGATATGTATAAAGTTGCTGCAGTTAGAAATGCCCCTGATGGGTTTGAAACACGTTTATGAGCCCTCTATCAAATTCCTCCAGGAGACCTCTTGTTGACCCAGCCTCACTGTATGATTTGGCCAGTAGGATCACTAATAAAGAGTTGCACATTTTATAGAATTCAAGAGGAAAACCTCTTCACCTGCTGATGTCCCTGCAGCCGTGATCTTTAAAGAAGCACAAACTTCCCATTTGGTTATGAGTGCTCCTTAGGAAGCTCTTTCGGTTTCAGTCAGGGACGGGAATTGGAAGTTACTCAGGAACTTGTTCTCATTGGGAATGTCCATGTTTGCATTTGATTTGGATAAGCTATTATATAAATGTGCACATCTATGGGATATTTCTGACGGTTTGGGTGTTATGAAACCCATTTCATCTACTGAGTAGGGAACTGGAGAGGAGGACTGACATTGACGATTGTGTATAGCAATCATCCATCCTTTTTTCCCTGTTCTCAGTCATTTACTTTAATCTGATTAGAGTATATTCTGTTTCTTTGTCAAACATATATTCAACTCGTATTTTGCTTTAACCAATGTGTGTAATAACTCATCTGTTGGTGATGTTGTGTATCGTAAGGATAAACATTAAACGTCCCCTTTGCATACTTTCAACTCTTGTGTTGTATCTTTCCACCTCTAATGTAGGATTTATTTGAATCCCGCAATTCATTTTGTGCAGTTACAGAGTCTCAATTAATATTGATATAATTCAAAAACATTTCCTTAAGTATATTTTACATGCAAGGTGTCTACACTGAACCACATTCATTTTCCATCTAGTAAGCATGAGCTTCTCAACGATGAGTCTATCTGTATCTGGATTGGGGCGTGATCAAACAAATCCTCAAGACAGATAGCACATCCAACTAATTTATTGAGATATTGCTGAAGCGATGTGTGGGTTTACCACCTATCCATGGGGCAATGTATGCACCACAGCGCTACAAATTTATGATCAGTTAAGATGTCATGAAGAATGCCTCTTGTTGGTCTGTAAAAAGTGCCCTACCAGAACAGTCTATGACTGTGTCATGCGCCTTGTTCCAATTGTCTCCTATTATTACAATTACAAATGCACCTCAACATAAATAAATAAATATTACAGGGAGAGGTCCAACCTCTGTAGGTAGACTATTTAAATAAGTGAAAAACCCTGCTTTGGAACCAGAATGGGCATATATGTAGCCCAGGGCTCATGTAACATGTTCTATGCAAATATTTGCCAGAACGAACCTACCCTCTCTCCCTCTCCAGGTTTTGAGTGCAGAGGTTTGTCAAGAAAGATGGCTATACCTCATGTCTGCCCCATGTCTTCAGAGCCACAGCCGAGCTGTACAGCACAGCACATTTCCCACCCAGTCTCTCTGTAAGGTTGTGGCCTCCCCGTGATAAGATTCCATTCTACGATGAACAGCACAGCTTTTTTTTAGCTTAGTATCTTACTTCTCTTAACAAAGTAGTGAGTCCGTTGACGTTACCAGATATCATTTTAAGACTCAACTTTCTCTGTTAAGTTTAACAGCCATTGTACATTTATTTTTGGTATAGATGGAGGAGCTTTGTCATAAAACGAAGATCTACCCTTATCACAAAGAAACACCCATTGGTATACTTAATAATCTAGAAACCATACCTAGCACAGGCACTCCACTTAACAATAGTAAGCAAAGCCCAAAGCTACGAAAGGTGAACACTCAACAAAGATAGCCAATCCATGGACATGATAGACAACATTATATCTTTAATTTATCCTTTTAAAAAGAAAAAAAACAATGCGTCTAATTAGCCTGTAGTTGGGTCTGGCTGTTCCCATTACACCTACTTTGAAACGTTCATGAGCGTGTAGTCACATGGGCAGTAGTGTGGTATTAAGGAAGTAACCGGGATAAGTACACTTCATGAACTGATTTGATTACAATAGTGTTGTGTGACTCATCATGATCAATAACCTCCTAAACCATGTGTCATATCAATTAGGCGCGAAGGCTGGAAAATGATTCTACAAATAAATGCAGGATGTCTATTTTTTGGCATGGACATTTCCAGCAATGGGGAGGGTATGAGGAAGGCAGGTGGGTTTATCTGGCCTGTTCCTAGTGAACGTCATCGTGGGCACCACGCCCGTTCGATCTCAATACCAGACGAACGTGTAATGCGTTTTGTTAGAATTGCGATTTGGTTGGTACAGCCGAGTGGGAGTAATCAGCACAGAGCACCGCTATCTGCTGTCTCTCACGCCCCCGCCGTCCTGCGATGCGCGCAGCGGCCCGGCCACAGCAACACTCCCGCTGCCGCCCCGTAGAAGGTGGCCAGGAGGTGCAAGGCAGCAGGGGAGCTGCGACAAGACAGACGCCCCCCAAGGAAAGAGGGAATACAAGGGCAATCCCGACTCTAAAATAACAATCACGGACAGATGCAAGACATGTTGCGCCCTGTCTTTACAGCACAGAAGGAAAACATACCGATTATGTCTCTTCATGAGTGAATTTGCGTTGTATTCACGTACACGTACACAATGGCAAACACGTGTGACCACTTATTGAGCACATAACACAAAACACGCTCTCTAGGATAATGGTACTTCAAAAGGCTCCATTCTAACATAGATGCATTATCCTTCCTCTGGTATGTTATCATGTTTCATGTTACTTTACCATCCCAAGGCAACCCCAAGGCAACCCCAAGGCAACCCCAAGGCACAAATTCGCTGAGTGCCAACGCCAGTAGTCAAAGATGGTGGACTCAAGGTTGACTGTGTAAAAGGTAAATTCAGTAGACATCGCGAACATAAAGGGTGTAGAAGTAGGAGGGAGTAGAAGGAGGCAAGACGTCCATCTATGTGCCATACATGTTTGGCCACATGCAGAGTGAGTGGCAGGTCCAAGTGACTGTGGTTGAAGATTGCACGTGGTGAAAAGGAACCTATTGTCTTTGCGAATAGCAGTATGCTGGTTTCCAGGCCAAGCAAAGATCCAATGAACATGAAGAGGGGTAGGATAAGTAAAGGGGAGGCCAGCAGCAGATTAATGCAGAAGTGCTCAAATTGACTCACACCGAAATTGCAGTGTGAAGTCAAATATAACATTACAGATGCTTCACTTCCAAATATGAACCAATGCATGGAATATTTATATAGACATGCTTAATACAATTGGACACCTCACACGTGAAATTTGACTTGTCAGCTCCACGATTTCTGAGTTCCCAGATGTGTCCCCAACCCGGTGACTCCCTCCCTGCATGCCTCCCTCCCAGTACTGCATCTCCTGGCTGGCCTTAAAGGTGGCAGCATGAAGACTCCCGAAGGAGCCGACGGAGGACAAAGGTAAGAGCTGTACAGATCCCTGCAAGTTACTAAATGTGGCGTAGGATTGTAACTGCTCAGCTCCTGTAAATCAGAAGGATTGGACAGCACAGTTACTTGCAGGTATTTCTGTATTTAGAAATTGACTACACTGGGAAATGTGCTGTAGTATTTATTTCTGATTGATGCCCCCTTTCAAATCCATCACAATTGGAAGATCCTTTTTCTCCGCCCAAGCTGCCACCCTCTGGTGCTCCCTTGCACTGAGCTTCCACCACAACGAGCACTACCTTTCCTTCAGGAAGGCCCACAAAACTTAGTTATTCCCTGCAGCAAACTGAAGAACTTTCGTCTCTCTGATTTACCCCATGGCACCTTGGCAGGGTCACAGTCAGTGTCTCCACAGTTTACTCTACAGAGCAAGGTAAAATGCAATCCTTGCAGCAGACTAAACGACTCAGAATACTCAGCCACAACAAAGGGAAAGCTCTAATCTAAGCCTCAGGGTACGTAGGCAAGCACTACTTTGGTGGACACCAGCCACAGGCTTGGCTACCTACTGGCACGCATTCGCCTCCATACACCAGACTAATGCATGAAGCACCAAATATCTGCCGTCAGAGTGCAGCGACAACCAACGACAAAATTCGATCTAGCTAGACACATAAGTCTCTTGCACTTGCACACTCTCCTGACCTCCCCCAGCACCCATCCACATGCGTGACCATCATGGCTAGATTACCATAACATGGCCAGTCCATCTAACACCCTATCTTGGCCTAATGCGCACTCGCATAATATTCCTTCCAGGAAATCTCATACATTGGACTCTGGTGCCCAGAGGGTGTTCATCCCCATATGCGCTTTGTGGCCATACTAATGGGATAAAGGCACTATATAAATACAAACTACTACTACTACTAACTTTTTGTTATGTTTTGTTAACCTGTATTTCTAAAGCTCAGTGTTTACCATGTCCATGGTTACATGCTGCTGATGGCTTGCACAAGAGCGAGGGGTTGTTGGTCCAGGAAATACAGTGATTATTTACATGAAAGTGACACATGATAGCTTTATATACCCCATTTGTGCAACACCATTTAACATGACTGTTTCATTGCTGATCTTGTTCAATATTTGGGGTATTTCACTGGCAAGGATGAGGATGTTAATGTGGGTTGGGGAGGGCAGAAATGCTGAGTATAGTAGGAGCGAAGCACGACGTTGCAGACCACAATACATCCACATGTCTACTAGTGTACAGGTCACAAAACATGATCATACATTGATCATGACACACAGCTGGAGAACCCTCTAGGAATAGCTATTTCCACTAAAGTTTGTGAGTAGCTATTGAGTCCACTTGAGAGTAATAATTGGATTTGCTCCTGTCTAGCAGTATTTGAATTGTATTTGTTCTTATTCATTTTTTTTGTGTGTTTTTTCTGGTATTTATTGCTGAATATAATAATTTTCCTGAATTGGTTTTTCATGTCTAAAAAATGTACTTTTTCTCTGTTTGAACAATTCATTATTAAGATTTGTTTTGTCTATCTTTTTTGAATTCTTTATTAATGATAATACAAGTGGTCAATGGTTTTTCATAGATATCTTTGGTATTTTCTTACCTGTGACTCTATATATGAGCACAGAACATTTTGTGTTAAAGAAAAGTAAAATAAGGACAGTAACCTTTGTGACTGACCACAGTGTGGACCGATCTATTTGTTTGTTTTATGTTATATATTGCCCTGAATCCACACTGACACTTCAGGGGCTACCCTACCCTTTTGTGTAACAGGTCAGGTTTAGTAGCATGGGGGTCCTGCACTAAGGGCATTTCCACTACTGCTGGACTTACACAGTAGTGGACTGACCAGTTGCCTACGTTATTGGAATGTGGACCTAGAATTGGCATTTCTCAGTCTAAGAGAACATGTAGATTATGCAAGTTGATTAAAAACATGTAAAATAATAAATACAATTCATAAACTAGAAACAAATAGACATGCTTTGACAAGCTTGCCTACATTGGGCAACGCGTACATCTGTAATTTGCAATGGGCAACGCGTACATCTGTAATTTGCAAAAATGTGTACATGAGCCTTAGTGGATTAAGAGGGAAATCTTTTGGCAGCAATATATTGGTGGGAGGACCACTTCCATAAACGTTGGGTTGTTTTACATCTGGAAACTGGTTGAACCCAAATTGATGGAAGCCTTTTGAGACAGTACGGTCTTCTGACAATGGGTATAACACGTCAAAAGCCTACTTCGCTGAGTACTGTCATTATAGCCCAGTTTGAGACATGATATCCACGGCTGGACGTACTTCCTTTATGGGTAAGGATTGTGACATGGTATTAGCATAAATGACATGGAATATCATTTACAATCAGTTTTTAAATATGGAACGTATTATTGTAAATATTTTTTAATGAATTCATAGTGTTGTATAGATTTGAATTTTAATGTATTGGATAAGTGAAGTGAAAACAAAAGAGGTTGGGTTTAGGTTGCAATCCCGAGAATGTCTTTGCTTATAAAAGCTGGTATCTGACGGGCCACAGGTCACAATGGAACAACAATAAAGCAGGATATAGCTAACCAGTAGAGCATTTTATACCATACTAGTCTTTGGAGTTAAGTGAGCAATAACAGCAGTTAACATGTAGGCAGGGCACATGTCATATAACCTTTGGCAAAGCTAGATTTGAGGTTGACGTTATCCTCATAGGGTAAGGGCTGTTCATTGAGCAGGAAGTGCTAAACTGCTGTATTTGTGCGAAGGTTGTTGAGAAAGTGCACAGAAGAGGGATGACGTGGAAAGAAGGGGCTCGGGAGGGACTAGGCTATGGGAATTAGTAGGTGGTCCAGTGAGAGGTAGGTTGTCAATCGTACTTGGGGCAGCGGATCTCATAGGTGATTACATAATTTGTTCAGCAAGCCAGAGTTTGAGCAGTATTTTGAATATTATGTGTTTGGGTTTGTTTTCTATTTCAGGGGGGTCCAGTGGATCACTCCTAAAAGTGCTAGGGATCTACCACCATTTGCTGCTCTTTCAAAAGGTGGTGTTGTGAGGTTATGGTTGAGACTGGATTGCACGGTTCCATTGGAAGCATTCTTATTCATGTAGGGGTTGAGGTAGCCAGGGCAGGTCCTTTCCTAGGCACAGAAACTGAGACAGAGTTCCTTGTATCTGATCTGTTTTTTACACAAGTCATTTGAGGGAATTCAGACCTGGAGCATGTGATCCCAGGGTTTGAATCCAAGGGTGTGTTGGATGAGCTGAAGTTGCTGTAGATTGAGTTTGTTGAGGCTAGGGTACAGAATGTTTTATTAGTCCATGTGCCTCTGTACCACCACTATAGTGACATGAATTGTGTGTGCAACCTCCAGATATCGGACCATTTCTCTAAGTATATATGTGATTTAAAAAAAAAAATATTAAAACTTTGATTGGAAAAATAAGAGGCCGAAAATCTTGTGCACAATCCCAACGAAACCCAGAAATAGAAGGTGTCTGTCCATCCCGCATTTTAGGGCAAATTACAAGGCAGCGTAGATCCGGGTTATCAGAAAATGGCTTTCTCCCAACCATGACAAACCCTGAATTAATTAGTATGGACAGGGCGATAGTGGGCATCCCCTTAGAGGACGTGTTGTGACACTAGTGGGAGACACTTGGGATGATTAGTCGGGAAGTACCGAATAAACTCCTTCCCTTCCCCGTTCACACCGTTGTTTAGGAACCCGCAATTCACCCTGGACCTCGAGGACGCAGCCTTTACCAAGTGACGGGAGGCAGGATGCAAAGGGGTTAGCGATTGCTACAATGGCCTTGTCATGAGATAGTTTGTAAATTGTAAGGAGGTCTTGCTTCCACCCAATGGAACGGGACCACCATAGATCTAATTGGCTCTGTCACTGGGCATCCAACCATGATATCAAGGCGGCAGGCATCAGGGACTTTACTCTTCTAGAGAAATTAATTCTAACCCAGAAAGGTTCAAAACACCTTATCTCATCTTTATACAATGTCTTAGTAGAGTGCGCCCCAGAGGCCCAACTAGTATACACCCCCAAATGAGATTCCATTGCCACTGGGGGAATATCTATTGGGCAATGGGAGGATCTATGGCAAAATATGCCGAAACTCGCCAAAGCCATCCAAGTCAGGGAAATACGGGTTAAGATGCTGGTGCAGTGGCATTACATGCCCATTACACTTAGCAAAATATACCCATACATTCCCACCGACTGTTGGAGAGGATGCAGGGAAAGGGGGGACGGTCAGCACATATGGTGGTCTTTCACAAAGATTCAGGAGTTTTAGTTTTGAACAAAATTATGATCTACATTGTAGAGGGTCTTTTACTTCCCGCGGCCGAGCACGATTACCTTCTGCCTGTTGACTATGTGGAGACCAGTGGAAATTCGGCTTACTAGAGTGGAGAAGAAGGCCGTGGTGCTCCTGCTGGCAGCGGCCTGGCTTCTTATAGCACAAAATTGGATAAGTGGCTATGCATCAACCATCCACGACTGGATTAGGAAAATATGGGAGTTTATGGCAGTGGAATGGATGTCTTTGTCACTTCAGAACGAACAGAAACTCTTCCAGCAGGATTGGGCACGTTTCCTGGCCTTCCTTCAAAATGATTATAATATACTGTGTGTGGTGCCCTAAATGGAGGTCCCCTTCGCGCGCGCCGCTGTGCAGCAATGATGGACAAACACAGAGTTCTTCTCACTGCGTCCGTCTTTATTTAATTCCAGGCAGTAACTGCCAACACCCCGCCCGCCCACGTCACTTCCCTCCCCGCCTACCGCCTCCCAGTAACTCAGAACAAGAGTGTCAATGTGACATCGTGGTGCCCACAAAAGCTCCATCTGCTAGACTTGAACTGAATTTGTCACTGCAATCAGTTTTATTTGAACAGGCCCAGGGTAGGGGTAGAACGGGAGAGTGAGGGAAGTTCTAATTCACCAATTCTTTGCAGTGTTTATGATTTGTTTGGGGTGTTCATGGCTATACTATCAAAATCAATAAATACACTTTTTTAAAAAAAAAAACAGCATCGATATGGCTTTAACAGGAGATAGCCTAGATATTCGGAAGGGGATCAGTTATATCGATGGTCTATGGGTGATGGTGAAACACGCTGAAATGAAGAGGGTTTCTTGCTATGCCAGGGTCCCAACTCGCACTTGAAACTTGAAAGTATTTGCATTGCATAATAGCAGCGTCACAGATCCAACGTAACAATGCTTCCATAGACTCATTTGATTTTGTCAATACATAATTCCACTGCCATGATGGTCAGTCGAAAAGAGTTTATTTCAGACTATAGATCCATCAAATGTGCACACATAATAAAAATAAGAGTAAAACATTAAAAAAAGCCAGAACTTTACACTTGTCTTACTGAGCAAGCACATCACCAAAACCTAGGATAACCATATAGATTATTTTGTGACAGAAGGTTATCATTCCATGGTGGACACTCTAGTACTCTTTTGAAATACCTCTTTTATAAAGAGGACTAGGACAAGTGGCACCAATGCAAATTCCTATCTTCTTTGCATAAAAACAAAGAGCATTTCAGGAACATAACGATTGCCACAGATGTTTATATTTGACACTAATTACATAAAGCGCATCGGACTGGTGCTTATTTCATTTTTCTGAACCGTCACCCGAACAATAAAATATTTGTGACAATAAACCTTATATACTCGCTTGGACAGCCCTACAATTTAAATGTTAGGATAAAATGGCCCTGACATCTATTGCTCTATGCATGCCTTGTCCCAATGGACAGTCATCCATATATATTCAGTGAAAAAGACCTTGGTTAAGAGAGAGTTAAGGTGATCAGATTTAAAGCAGCAAAACCCCTGAAATCCAGCAATCACATTTCAAGCAAGTCCACCTTAACTATGAGACCCCTGTTGTGCAGTGTATTACCACAAGGATGACACCACAGATGACATCACTGGTGACATCACTAATTACCTCATACATTACATAACTGATGCGATCACTAATTACATCACATATTACATTGCTGATTAAATAAGTAAAGAATATTTTTATTGACCTCTTTTGATACATATTTCATTTTATTACACTTAATAATAACATAGCATGGAACAATACTCTGATAGGGAAGTATGATATGATTATGTGTGGAGCATTTATTTATAGTTCTTATCTATATTAACAAAAGTCATAATGTGTTCGTGACTTGGAAAGCTTTGTTTGTTTTACAATTGCACACTGTTTCACCAACCTGCACCAAATAGTGCATAGCTACCTGTTAGGACCCTCCAGGTATACTGGCTACATGACATTTGGAAACCCCACACCTTTCCCCAGATTTCAGCACCTTCGCACATGAGACGGTTGCCTGAAATCGGAGAAACATCAATGTGGTAGTAGAAGGACCGATACCGGTAGGTCCAAAACCTCATCTCATGGCCCTAGAATGCACTGTTTCTGGGATATATGCACTGCAATGCACCATAACGAACTACACCATGCCAAGGTGAGGCGCCAGGTTGGGAGAGAGCACAGAAGGTCCCAGTATGCAGCAACACACAAACTCTCAACTCCACCCAGCGTCTGCTCAGTATGTCAGCCAGCCAGACTCACATATTCTCAGTGCAGTTTACTTTAGGGTGCATAGAACATCAAGCGATGGAACAGAGACCTACAGGATCATTGATTTTCAGCAATTGATGAGCGTTACCATGTCTGTCTACAGAACCTGTTCATAGAACAGGTACTCCTGCTAGTCAACTCATGAACTGTAAAATAAAAATATGTAACATTACACAAATGGTTTGGAATTCATGTATTAGTAAGCGATTACAACAGTTCATTGCAGGGAAAAGATACATATGTAGTAGTAAACATAAAATCGGAATAGACAGAAGTAGAAACATGTTTAATAGTAAGTGTTATGAAAATAGTCAATGTTCACATTAACATTTACAATTCTCCTTACTGTAATAACATGACAAAAACACATTCTTTTCAAAATGACAATTTTATTTAAAAAAAATAATCACATACAAAAGAAAGTATGTGCCGTGTGCATTGTGATAGTATATAATCTAAGAATTCAAAGTTTGGTTAATATGCAAAACAATTCAGTTACTTACACTACATAATTAGATTTATATAAGTGAAAACAAAATTACTAATATGTGTAGTCATTTCTTTTGAAAATAAATTATGAATTTGTATTCAAATATATAAGATATCCTTCCAAAATGCATACATGCTTACATACTATTCTTCTTTCTAATAATGTCTGTACGTAATTACAATTGTATACTGCACATTGCATTTAAAGAAACCAGGGCAGAATACATTGTACTGTGCAAGTATGAAATATGTTCATATATGTTATGTTAATACACAGAGTTAACCTATTTTAAAATGTTATTAATCTAACCAGTGACATCAGTCATGCCATTAGTGATGTCATGTATTATGTAATTAGTGATGTCACCAGTGATGTCCTCTGTGATGTCATCTATGATGTCAACTGTGATGTCATCCCTTCGGTCATATGCTGCACAACAGGGGGCACATAGTTAAGGTGTATTTGCTTAATGCGATTGCTGAATTTCAGGTTTTTGTTTGTGTTAAATCTGATCTGACCTTAACTTTCTCTTAACCAAGGTTTTATTTTCACAGAATTTCAAAGGTTGTGTTGCTATCTATTTGTTCATGTTAAATCTGATCACTTTAACTTTCTTCTAACTAAAGTTTTTTCACTGAATTTCAAGGGTTTGGTTATGCTATAGTTTCTTCGGGTCATGGCTACTTACATGTTTCACCAATAGGTTTGTTTTGGGCCCACTAGCCCTGGCCTTTAGCCATGGCCAGTGGCCAGGGCCTTCAGCCGTGCCCACTGTACATGTTGCACCAATAGGCTTCTTTGGGGCCCAATAGCCATGGCATTCGCCCGTGGCCACCGTACATGTTGCACCAATAGGCTTTGGCCGCGCTCACTCGACATGTTGCATCAATTGGTTTCTTTGGGGCCCACTAGCGCTGGCCTTCGGCCATGGCCCCTGTACATGTTTCAACAATAGGTTTCTTTGGGGGCCACTAGTCATGGCCTTTGACTGTGGCCACTGTACACGTTGCACCAATACACTTCTATGTGGCCCACTAGGCACGAAGATCCATTATCCCTTCACTAGTAGATTTGATCACTGTAGGTGTAACATTTCTTTTTTTAACACTCTTTTCAGATTCCTGAGGTATTCCTCAGATAAGGGAAAATAAGTACCCCGATAATGTTAACGAACTACACTTGAAACGGCAATGAACTACCCATGATATGATATGATACGATAGGATAAGTCATTTCTAATGCGCCTGTATACAAGTGTTTCTCTGCGCGACAAGACAAGGAAGGGAAGACAGAGGGAGGACAAGACAAACGATCTTACTAGGCCTTGTGTCATTCAGATCGTGCAAGTGCGAGAACAAGAAGTGCAAGGGGAAAATGAGGAGGAGGGGGAAGTGCAAGGGAGGGGCATGGGAAAACAGGGCATCAATGCTCTGAGTAAGTGCAGCCAGGGCAGCGCGGCTCTGGTAAGTGCAAGGAGGACAAGGGACGGTAGGGTTACAGTTACAGTCCCTAAGTGTGTGGTAGGCCCGGAGGCAGTGCAAGGGTGACTGATCAAGAAAGAGCCTAGTACCCAGTGAGACACTGAGGGTAGCCAAGCAACCAGTCAGTACAGCAGTCAGGTAGGTCATGTAGGTCAGCAGGGGAGGGAGGGAGGGAGAGAAAGCAGAGGACAAGAGGAAAGGTTTGAGCTGCATCCCGAACGGCAGGTGGTCTGGCTCAAGTTTGAGAGGGGCAGGGAAGCCATTCCAGAGGGAGGCACCTGCAGAGGAGCTAGATCTACCCCCAGCTCTCTGCCACTCTCTACCTGGAGAAGCGTCTAACCCTTAGAGAGTTGGAGGTAGCTGAGAGAAGGCCTTGAGAAGGAAGGTATTTTGAAAGAACGTGCTGGATGTAGTGCGGGCCCTGGCCCAGATAGCCTTGTAGACAATGCAGAGGATCTTGAACTTGATCCTTGCAGCCACTGGGAGCCAGTGGAGAGATTTCAGGGCTGGAGAGATAAAGTCCCTGACTTGAGGCCAAGGATAAGTCTTGCAGTCCTGTTCTGGATTAGTTGCAGAGGGTGCAGAGAAGAGGAAGGAAGATTGAGAAAGAGGCTGTTGCAGTAGTCCAGTCAAGAGAGAACCAGGGCTCTGGAGACAGTGAGCTTCTGTGGGAAAGTGAGTAAGGGAAGAGTCCCTTTGAGGAGATGCAGCTGGTAGTGGGACTTCTTGGCGACATCCGAGATGTGAGGAGAGAGAGAGAGAGAGAGTGGAGTCGAAGATGACACCAAGGTTTTTTGCATCGCAGGAAGGTGAAGGAAGAGGGCCCGAGGCGAATGGCCAGAGTGAGAGAGGGAAAGCATGGGTCCCAAAGACAAAGATCTCCATCTTACTGGCATTAAGGCAGAGATCGTTGGAGGCACACCAATCCTGATCGTGGATAGACACTCAGGAATGAGCGAGAGAGAAGAGGAGTCTAAGGGGTGTCTGACGGAAAACTGAATGTCATATGCAGAACACTGAAAGTTAGAGGAGATGGTAGAGATCAGGTGGGCCAAAGGGGGCAAGTAGAGGTTGAAAAACCAGGGTGAGAGGATAGAACCCGGGGGAATGTCACAGGTAGAGAGAGAGAAGTGGTGGAGAGAAGGGGACCAAGTTCGATCTGGGAGGGGTGGTCCAAGGGGAAGGAGGTCAGCCACTACAGGGCCAGATATGTGATGCCCAGGTTCTCATGGAGTCGATTCATTAGGATGGTGTGGTTGACCGTGTCTAAAGCAGAGGAAAGATCAAGGAGGATGAGGACAGAAGGAATGCTGGAATCAAGGATACAGAGCAGATCTTCACAAGTGTTCAGGAGAGCAGTTTCCGTGCCTCTGGTAGCTGTGACGCCAGACTGACGGTGTGCAGTACTCCCCCGGTATTACTCCAATAATGCAAAAATGCTTGAAAAATCAAAAATCCTTCCCTGCCCTCAAAGGCACTGATCAAGTGCCCCCTCCTCTTTCTATGGTTGCCCACTTCCCTCAGTTGCTTTTCCACTTCCGTAGCCCTCTCCCATTAACGCCTATCACTCTTCATTTCGTGTGACGCAGTTTAATTCCTTATCGCGTCTTCCGATGTAGCCTCAGTAATCTCGCAGGAGTTCCTTGGTATAAGCCATATAATGGGAAAACATCAGAACTGTAACTTAATTTCAATTCTGAAAAGCATCTCTGATGAAAAGCACCATGGGAGATAAAGCTATATTTTTGGGAAAAGGGGGAACCCCCTTCCCGGCAAATACTTTTGAAACTACTGGACAGAATAACCACAAATCTGTCTCAGAAATTAAGTCAACGCTTCATGCCAAAGATGTTTCTTATTTGGTCCAATTCTTTCCAGTGTTTTTTGCACTTCAGCTTGACATAATTTGGACTTTTTCTCTATGCAAAAATGAATGGGAGTAGGCTGAAAATAGCGGTTTTTTGTTTTCTTAATAACTTTTCACTTTTAAAGAATCTTTTCCAAAATGTCCAGTCTGGGGAGTGAGGGGGCCCGAGGGGCGTGACAAACCTTTAACATTTTGTTTGGAAAATATCAGCCAAATCCGTCCAAGTCAAAAGTTATTAGCAATACAATTTTCGAATTTCCTATGACTCATGTCACTCTCCTTAACTGTAAGGCAGCGACCATCACAAACATATATATATGATTTATTGACATCAACTTGGGCAGCATTTAACACAATTCAGCATTTAACACAACGGATAAATGAAGTAGTAAATTATAATCACATGTAGTAAACCCTTAAAACCTATCAGAGAATATTGGTGAGAACACAATTGAAATTGCTTTCTCTTTCATGCCCAGGGATGTCATTTGGGGGTCACCAAGGCTCGCAGCTCTGACCTCTGTGGTCTCCCTCGCTACCCCTGCAGTCTCTCTTGCTACCCCTGTATTAAGAAAAAGGAAAAAACATGTTCTTTTTTTATGGAATCTCCTGTGCAGAAGAAATGTTATATATAGTGTGTGTGTGCGTGTGCGTGTGTGTGTGCGTGTGCGTGTGCGTGTGTGTGTGTGTGGTTGAATGCTCTGGGTGGATGTGTGCCTGTGTGGGGAATGCAGTGAGTGGGGATGTAAGAGAGAAGGTGTATGAGTGAGTGACTGGTGAGTGAATGAGTAGGAATGTGATAGTGGGTGTTTGAATGTTCTGGGTGGAAACACAGGTGTAAGACACATCTAAAGGACTTGTGCCATCACTTCCCATCATGTCACTTGGGGGGTGGGGTCACTTCTGCTACCCCTGGCATTTTGATGAAATTACATCGCTGTTCTTGCCCCAGATTCGCTTTGTCCCTTTGCCTCTATCCCTGTGCCTCTCTATTTCTATCACTATTGTTCAAAATCTGTATTTTTAGGGTTGGGTGTGTGACCCATTTTATGTTCGCTGTCTTAGCTGGTGAGTCCGTTTTCCAGGAAGGGCAGTACACCAATGCAGGAAATGCAGGCAGCTCTCATTGACTCATTTACAACCTTTGAAAATCAGTATGTTCACATTATTACTGTTCAATATCCCTTTTAATCACTGCGCCGTGAGCTATGCTTAAAAGCATCTAACATCAAAATGTATACATCAAAAAAATGAATCACTGTACATAAAAATATGCAGTTATGGTACCGTGCCCGGAAGAACATTTCTAAACACTTCATCAGTCTACATATGTTTAAAATATGTTGGAATAAAGTATGGCAAATTATATGCTATAAAGCTATTTGTCGCAGGTGACTGAGGTATATGGGCAAGCTGGTATGCCCACTTTACTTCACCTAGAAAACTTCCCCGACACTTACTGAGTCTACCTTCACTTCACCGGACATTTCCTTTGTCATACATTTGCTTCTACGTGCCTTTACTTCGTCTGCATTGTCACAGGCAATGCATGTGAGTAAGGTTAGCTTAAAGTTAGGGTTGGGGTCAAGGGGTGGAATATGGGGTGAAAAGATGGGTGGGTAGAGGGCGTCTCCCCCTGTAATGACGTAGTGAATGCTACTGGAAGTGAAAGACAGGAGAAGTAACGGTATGGAGAAGTAAATGTGTGGCAAAGGGAACGCAGGGGGAGTAAAGAAATACATCCGGTCAAGACTGCAAGCCAGTTGCCTTTATATGGTCACAGGTCTCTAAAATGACTTGCAATATACTGTTTGGCACAGCTAAGAATGCTCTATTCCTTCTAACCCCTAGCCGTCGGCTGCACCTCCCCCAAAATCCTGCATTTAAATGTATTCCCCTTTTCTAAAACTGGCCAATGTTCATATTTTCTTTTTCTGCATACTTCCCTTTCATTGTAATCTTTCTTACTTTATTCTTTCCGCATTTTTGCTCTGATCTCATTTTACATTGAATTTCTTGTGTTGTCACTTTACACTCCTTTCCTCTCTTTCTGTAGTGTTCTTTTTGCTATTGCTTAATTGTCTCTCATTCTGATCATCTCTTTATATTGGTTCTATTTCTTGTCATTCCCTTTTTCATCTCCCCACTCCCTCTTTCCATTCTGCCTTACTTTCTACTAGAATTTCTAAAAACATCTTCTGGATGGTTTGCATTTGTAGTGAACTAGTTAGTGTGTCCGTTCACTGAGTCAATGGAAGCACATGGACACACATGGAAACTGTGCATGTATCTGATTAGGAAAGGCCAGCCATGTTATATTGGGATTAGGGTTGTTTGTGTATAGAGAATTACTCGTTTCCACATTCAGTGACGTTGGGAATGGGTAGAAAATAATGTTTAAAAAATACCCTGTTTTGTTACTACTGGCAGAGGGGGGATTTACGTCGATGCAAAACTGTGACTTGGGTGGATCATGTGAAATACCACCAGCAGAGATATACCTGTAGACAGTGGTATTTCACACACACAAATTGGCCAACTTGTAATGACACCCTGTTAGGGTTGATATCTTCATTCCTGTTTGGCTGTTTAGTATCTTCTTTGCATGTATGCTGAGTGATTGATGTATGAGGCCAGGAATGGAATGCTTGGGTATGACTGAGTGGAATGCTGTGTGTGGAGGTTCCACCCAGGACACCTGGCAATGATGTAGCCTGGGTGGTGGGAGCCAGTGAGCGTCCCTTGATCTTGTATTGATCTTGTAATTGACTTAACCAATCTCCTGATGACATCTGATTAAATGAACTTGAAGATCTCCTGGCATCCAGTGTATCCATTCTATCAGTTGACCCCACTTAAGGTCACAACATATTTGGCGATGAGTTGGTGTTACAGAACCCTGAAGAAGCTGGAGAAGAAGGTATCTGTGTGATTGGGGCCAGGGCGAGAGAGAGAGAGGAGAAAAAGAGACTGCTGTGGCGGGTGCAGCGCAGGATCAAGAGAGACTGAGAAATAAAGAGGGAGCCCACTTCCCCCCATGATAAGCATTCCCACCACCCAGGGGAGTAGAAGGTGCCTCGCATGGTTCTGTAGAAGCAGTGAGTGGCAGAGAGAGGCACCCGGTAAAATGAGGAAGCAGTCGTTTTGTCTAGCACACAAGGGAAATAAAGGGACGATTCCTGTTGGCACTTAAGGGGTCCATGTGTGCCAGAAGCCTCCAGTTGCGCCTCAGATTTAAGTAGAGAGAAGCGCCACATACATGGCTGTCACAGTTGGTGTGAAGCTAAGGAGGGGCTAGGAACTCCAATGCCCTAAGGAGTGCGACGTGCATCATTTCTGAAGAGTGTCAAATTGATAAAAGACTGTATGTTAAAACGAGCTGTGTCTGTTAAGTAGGAGGGTGTTGCAGTGAGAAGTCACCAACCAAAGTTATTTGAGTGAGGAACGAGGGTGATAGGCATACCCTTATGCTTATGATGACAAGTGTGGAGTCTGGTGTTCCCCACTGAAGCTTGGTGACGGTTGGACTCCGGAGGACTCTAGAGCTCTGTGTGGTCTCATTCCCCAGGCCGCACTGATGATGTCAGTGACCATCAGGGGGATTCGGTGATACAATGTTGCCGGAGCCAAGGGGTTCTTGGTTGCCCAACGAGTGCTGATGCTCGGATGTTCGCTCTGAGGAATCAATAGGTTTGAATAAAGCACCTTGCCACGTTATCCTGCGGTGCAATGCCGTCAGTGTTTTTCATTGGGTTCGGAACCCGGAAGAAGGGAGATGGACGGCAATGCGGATGATGTTCATTACGCTTGATTCATCATACGGAGTACAAGATCAAGGAGCGCACTCTGGCTCCTGCAGCACGTGTGATCAGTGGCGCCAAGGGGGACAAGTTTGTTGGGGTATCTGTGCTGCAGAAAAATTCCATGCCTTACTCAAGGGGGAACACGCGTTGTCTGAGGAGTGGTGCTGCGGTGCGAACGAGGGGGTGTTCAAGGCGGCACTCCATTTGAGGTACTTGTTGGATGTCATCAAGGCATCATAAAGTGATAAAGATGGTACAGTGTTCTGGAGAGTCCGTTTTGAGCACAGTCGGATATCATAAGGCATCACATAGTGAAAGATGGTTCTGTTTTCGTGAGAGTCCATCCTCGATTCACTTCATCAGATATTTTAGGACACGTGATTCGAACCTGTTCAGGGACTGGCAAGTTATAGGCTTAAGGTGGAAAAACATGGTGTATTGTTTCAGGTCTGCTTATTTAGCGAAGAACATTTCTGAGTTTCATTGTAAATGGCTCATGATGACATGCGCTGTTGTTTGCTGCATGATGTAAGTGAGAGGTGTGATATGACAATATTGACAGAGGCAATCAGCGTGCTATTGGTTTACATCATTAGTAGGTATTAATGTTTTGAAGCTTTGCAGGTGTTTCAAGGATATAACATGGACTTTTAAAAACATACTGAAGTGTTCCAGTGCCCGTCTATGAAGTGTGTCAGTTCTGCACGTTGCTTGAGTGGGTTAATTGTGCTATGTGTTGGGGTTTGCCGGGGTGAGGGAATGCAATTTCCTTAAGTTTGTTGTATGACATGTGTTGGATCAGTATGTGTGTGGTGAGCATGGGTGTGTGTGGCCCATGTGTGTAGTAGAGATGCCGTGTGCATGTCTGTTGTATTTGAGCATGGGTTTGTGACCCTTTGAATTAGTGTTTAAGGCAGGGGTTAGAGGAACTCAGTTGAGTAACAGGTGTGGGACCCACACGCTGTTCGTGGCACAAGAAAGTTTGTACGCCTTCTGTTCTTGTTGTCAGTGTCTGCAGTGAGATTTGTAGTCTACCTGGACGGGAGTTAGATGGTGTAATCTGACTTCCATGAGGTGTGATGTGTCTAGCAGATTTGGATTGCAGTGCTTGGCAGTGCTTTGTTTTGGATTTGGTTGACAGTCAGGGTTGTATATCTTGACCTTGTTCTGTGATCTTAGGGCTTTTCATTCTTCGTGTCATCAGACTGCCGGAGGTTGTCGTTTAGAGTAGTTGTGTATTTGGACGGAGGCCTAATTTTGCTGTTGGCCCAGTTTGGAACGGCCATCAAACTGGGATTAGTGATTTGGTTTTTTTTAGGATGGAAATCCTCTGTGCGTGTTGTGGCCCTGGTGTGAATGTGGCGTGGGTGAGCTAGTGTTTGTTTGGCTAGGGTGTGTGGTGCATTGGTCCTGTTGTTCCAGTCAGATCTTCCTGGGTTGATTGTTTTAGTAAGTTAGTTAGTTTTCCCAGTTAGTTAGGTGTGGCAGGACTTTGTGCCAGTCCCGATGTGGGGAGTTAGGGCTTGGGAGTGGCAGTCCCATGATTCACCTGTGGCAGGGTGGATAAAAGGAGTTCAGTGTTTTGTTTATGGTTTGTGGTTGTGTTTGTTGAGTTGCCCAAGGTGGGGCTGGTGGTGCTCGAAGGTGGTAGTTTCGAGGTTCCCTGGTGGCAGTGGGGAGCGGAAGGAGATCAGTGTTGCATGTTGGTTTAGAAGAGTAGTTGAGGTGGTCGGGCCCTGTCCTTTTTAGGTTAGTTACGAGTGGTTGTACAACTCACCCGGGTGTTTGGAACTGGGTGGTGTGTGTGGGTCTGATGTGGTGTGTGTTTGTGTTTTTGTAGGAGGAGAGGTGTTAGTGTTGGTGTCTGAAGGAGGGGAGGTGTTAGGGTTGATATCTTAATTCCTGTTTGGCTGTTTAGTATCCTCTTTGCATGTATGCTGAGTGATTGATGTATGAGGTCAGGAATGGAATGTGTGGGTATGACTGAGTGGAATGCTGTGTGTGGAGGTTCCACCCAGGACACCTGGCAATGATGTAGCCTGGGTGGTGGGAGCCAGTGGGCATCCCTTGATCCTGTATTGATCTTGTAACTGACTTACGCAATCTCGTGATGACATCTGATTAAATGAACTTGAAGATCTCCTGGCATCCAGTGTATCCTTTTTATCAGTTGACCCCACTTAAGGTCACAACACACCCTTAATGTGTTAAAATTGTTGTATGGCTCATGGAAGCGAGAAATTATGGACTTCTAAGCGTACATGGAACCTGTGATGTTTGTTGGGAATCTTTTTTGATTTCTCTCCCCACCGTCCGCCAGGAGCTCTCGCTTAGGTGAGGGAGGCCTGCTCTTGTGAGACTATCAAGCAGGTAACCTATTTGCCAATCCGATCATATGCATTTGTTGTAGAGCATATTGATGGTACCCGCTCAAGTCTGCAGTTCTGGCCACTCTGATCCTTAGGTCCTTCGGCAATTCCTTCATATGTCCTTGTTCTGGTGCCCTTTTCTCCTATGGTGCTTGACATGTGTGACTTTTTCACTGTGTGCCCTATCCCTGTCCTCCTGGCCCTCTGCACCCCTTTTCAGTGTGCCTCTTTCTCAATTCTCTTCGCCCTGTCACCCAAACCAGTATGCCAATCCCTCATTATGCTCTTTCCCTACCTTGCCTGTTCCCTCCTTTGTCCCATCCCCTTTGTGCATTTTCTGTCATTCCCCATATGTCTGTCATGGGTGCAAATGGTCAACATAGTTTACATAAGATCCAGTGTTTACAACATTCACACTTGGACTTTAACAAATGTCATAAAGTTTTTGTAGTAACACCAAAGTAGCTCCTTATCGGTGTCTCTATAACCAATGCATTTCGGATTCAAAATCCATCTTCTAGGAGGGAGCTATATGTTCCTATTCAGTACATTTCTTGTATAGGGCCCCATAGGGTTGCAAAAAAACATACATTCAGTATCAAGAATGTTTATAAGCTATTCTGGATAGATACAACAATTTAAATTTAAATTATGATGGTACTAACCTCCATGTTCCTTCGAACGAGCCCAGGCAACATACCTGTAGAGGTAAATGTGTCCCGTAAGTATTGTGTACCAGCAAATATCTCTACTAATATAATCAAAGTTGTAAAGAGGGAAAAGACAAAAATCACTCACCCAATCTTGTGGATGAGGTCGTGAAATGCTGGGCAATGGTGGTAGCCCAGTCAAGGAAACAATCTCTATACTTAAGACAAAAAAAGAAAGAAGTCAGGATTAGTCTGGGCAGACCAACACAGCGCAAAACCACTGGTAGGTTTATCAAGTTTAAAATACATTGGTGCTTGAACAGGACTAAATCAAGCATGGGCTACAAAATTCACCCCTCATAGATGAACCAGGTCCCTTATTGTAACTAAGAAGGTGAAGAGGCGGCTGCCACACTATATGGGAAAAAGTCCCAAACGGCTAATTACAGTGGTGTCTCATAAAGTGCCGAACTCCCTGGAAAGATGAGGCTGAATATAAAGTAGTTCGCGTTAAAGTCTGTGCTGTATATAGCGAGCCAATGGTGAGTGAATCAAAGGGTATCCCCGTGCCACGGGGAAAAACGCTCAATACAGCATATAGACTGGAAAGTCTCATTCGCTCTCTTAAATATAAGCGATATTAAAACAATAGGGGAAGGATAGAGTCACAAGCCGCCATGTGCGGACACTCGCAGCGCAAGATAGCTAGGTGCTGCGACAATCATATGTATTGTCAGGAAACCTTGCACGGTGCACTGCCGCTCCCGATGTGCTGTAAATCTTACCTTGCACTAAAGATACCAGGACGAGCTGACCACCTACTCGCGAGTGGCTCATAACAGGTAATGTTTATAAGGTCGTCATGGCTCCAGAAGTCCTAAAGGACTTCGGGCCTCATTACACGTTATGCGGTAAACCATGGTGCTATTAGCACCATGATTGCCGCCGGTACCATACCGGTACCACCATGGAGAAAAGGGGAATTACCACCCCATTCCAAGGTTGGCAGGGCGGTAATTCCCCCTTTCTCCATGGCCCTTCCCCATTCCCATTTTTGCCCCATAGGGCTCAATGGGAATGGGGAAGGGGCTAATTACGGTACCGCAAATTGCGGTACCGTAATTAGCACCAAGGTCCCTTTGCAGGTCCCAACTTTAACGGCTGGTCTACACCAGCCGTTAAGGTTGGGTCCCGCAAAGGGACCTCGTAGTAAGGCGATAAGGGTTTACCGGTACCGGTGCCCTTACCGGTACCGGTAAACCCTTACCGCCTACCGTGTAATGAGGCCCTTCTTCATAATGATGAACGGGATGCAGCCCAGAATCAAATTTACTACTGAGACTAGTGATACGATCATACATTTCTTTGACGTTGAGATCTATATAAAGGAACAGTCCCTGGAAACAAGGATCTACACCAAAAAAACTGATCAGAATAGTCTATTACTGGAGACAAATTTCCATCTGGAGAGAACAATTGACAGTGTCCCGCTTAGTCAATTCCTATAGAAACATCTCGGAGAATTCCGAATATGAGCATCAGTCCTCTTCACTACGGACAAAGTTCACATCCAGGGGCTACAACCCCACACTAATTTCTGAGGTTGTGGAGAAAGTGAGCCACATTGATCGAGAGACACTCCTCACTGTGAAACCACCAAAGCCGACTGAATCTTTGGTCTATGTTACTACACATTCAACACAGAGTAGGAGGATCAAAAGGATAATACAGATAAACTGGCCAATGTTTGGAATGTATCCCCAACTTCAACAACTGTTTCAAAAACATCCGACATTTGCATACAGGAATAGAAAGTCTTTACGCAACAGCTTGGTGAAAGCACAAGTTCTATTGGCTCCAACGAGAAATCAATTTAAAGGCACAGTGCCTTGTCACAACTGCCAGCATTGTGGAAATATCATCTTGAGAAATAGTATTACACATCCACATTCAGGAAAAGCAATTCTGTTGAAGCATTCTTGCACCTGTGATTCAAGCAATGTGATCTATGCACTGAAGTGCCCATGTGGGTATTACTACGTGGGTATGACCACCAGGAAGGCCAAGATAAGATGGACAGAATATAAGTCTAACATCGGGACCAAAAATCAAAAATCTCCAGTGGCCATGCACTTCCTAGAAGCCCGGCACATGATCGCTCAGCTCAAATGTGTGATCTTAGAGCAGGTGGCAATGGGGAAGAGGGGTGGTGACATCCAGCGCAAACTATTGCAAAGAGAAATTCTGTGGGTGGATCTGTTAGACTCGCTGAGCCCTAAGGGCATGAATAACGACTTTGATCTAATGTGCTTTGTCTGAGGGGATAGAGGCAAGGACTGTACCCTTTGCAAATTGCCACACACTTGTAAGTGAATGGAGCTCCATGGGCATTATCCTGTTGATATGAGTGTTGTATGGAAATGTGTGAAAGCATATCTATCTACCGACTGTGAACTTTACAAATTGCCATGCACTTGTTAGTTAATGGAGCAAATATATCGATTATATCCTTGGCAATTTGCCACACATCTGTTACCAAATGTAACATGTACCCCATGAGCTCTAGGGGAATGTTTCTGTTGATATGTATTTATATTGAGCACCATGAAAATGTCCACCCATCTACTGATTGTGCACTTTACAAATTGCCATGTGTTTGTTGGTAAATGGAGCATGTTATCCATGAAGTTCATGGGAAAAGTCCTGTGGGTATATGTGGATAGTCATTGGACCGTGAAATTATGTATATGTCTATCGATAGACTTGATAGGTCCGTAATAATGATGAAGTGACCTACCTATTACACAATGTACACAAGCCAATGGACAGGTTTTGATATAAAGGGTGCCATGTCACTAGGATTCTGGGAGTAGCCCAGTCTGACATGGAATCTGCCCTATCCTTGACCTTTACCTCTGGGAGACAGGGTATATACATTTGAGACATGCTTGTATTAGCCACGCATACCCTCTCTGGAGGCTGCCACCTCCCCTGGTAGCCTGTAGCAGATCCCTAACAATGGACACATGATTCACTGTGGAGGAGTGATACGGCATGGGGGCACACCGCAGATATCCTTGTCTGCAGTTGTGCCCCCATGCCCACTCCTTTTTCTGTACTGTGATGCGAAGGACCCTTGGTCCTTTTGGACGGCATAACAATGGCACTCCATTTTTTCTTTTCTAAACCACACTATCAGAATACTGAGATGGTGACTAGCAGCTCTGACTGAGCAGCTCTTCGCCACAATTCACACTCACAACAGTCTGAAAGGGACTGTTGGCAAGCATTCTTTCCGCCGACTGTTTTCGGCACAACAGTGTTGACTCCATGCTTGGTCTGCACCCTGAGTTTCATCGAGCACATCAGACAATTTTTGTACCAGTACACGGCGTACCTGGTTACGCTCTTCTGGAGAACCGATTTCTTCCGAGTTGGGACGTCCTCCTGGTCCCCCGTACTTGCCATTGTAACATCAATATATTTGGCATTTTCCTATGCATACTATCCCTCCAGGGTGTTCCAAGCAACGGTTGTCCCGTTGACAACGCGTGGCTGGGACCCACACCAAGATGATGGACTGCTGTCATGGCTCTCCGCGCACATGTGCGTGGTAGCCATGACGACCTTATAAACATTACCTGTTACAAGCCACGCGCGAGTAGCCGGTCGCTGGTCCCGGTATCTTTAGTGCAACGTAAGATTTACTGCACTTCAGGGAGCGGCAGTGCTCCGTGCGAGGGTTGCTGACAATACATATGATCGTGGCAGCACCCAGCTATCTGGTGCTGCTAGTGTCCGCCTATGGCGGCTTGTGACTCTATCCTTCCCCTATTGATTTAATATTGCTTACATTTAAGAGAGCGATGGGACTTTCCAGTCTATCTGCTGTATTGAGCATTTTTCCCCGTGGCAAGGGGGGACCCTTTGATTCACTCACCACTGGCTCGGTATATACCGCACAGACGTTAACGCACACTACTTTATATTCAGCCTCGTCTTTCCAGGGAGTTCGGGACTTTACGAGACACCACTGTAATTAGCCGTTTGTGACATTTTTTACATATAGAGTGGCAGCCGCCTCTTCACCTTGACTGCGCTACCACCATTGCCCAGCATTTCTTGACCTCATCCACAAGACAGGGTGAGTGATTTTGGTCTTTGCCCTCTTTGCAGCTTTGATTATATTAGTAGAGATAGTTACTGATACACAATACTTACGGCACACATTTACCTCTACAGGTATGTTGACTGGGTTGGTTCGAAGGAACATGGAGGTTAGCACAATCATAATTTGAATTTAAATTATTGTTGTATCTATCCAAAATAGTTTATAAACATTCTTGATACTGAATGCTCACTTTTTTGCAACCCTATAGGGTCCTATACAAGAAATGTACTGAATAGGAACATATAGCTCCCACCCTGAAGATGGATTTTGAATCCGAAACTCGTCGGTTATAGAGATACCGATAAGGAGCTACTTTGGTGTTACTACAAATACTTTATGACATTTGTTAAAGTCCAAGTGTGAATGTTGTAAACAGTGGATCTTATGTAAACTATGTTGACCACTTTTCAGTGTTAATCACCACAGCACTTATAGGTCAATAAGGATGACGGTCTGTGAATTCTATAATGACAATAAATGTGATTCTCTTTTTAAACTACAATAAGTAATCCTTATTGATGTAAATGTCTATGATGCATGGTTTAATCTGTCTCTGAGCATTCTAAAACTGTGGAAAGAGGTATTGAACATTGTTCCTCACTGTTCTGAGGGAACTACAAAAGTAATCATACTATCAGATATTGGGACAGTTGTCCCCCTAGGAGTGCATAATTGGGCCACTGTGTAGCGATACATGGTTTCGTTTTTTTGCTAATGTTGAGTTGGCCAGGAAGGGTCCCATCATTAACGAGGGAGTCATGTTGCAAGTGCCATATTGATGACTCAGGGTGTGGGGGCGACCAACTGAGCATGGTTTACTTTTTGTTCAGAACTAATACAATATTAGCTTGCACACGCACAGAACGATGAAGTATCAACATACATGCACCTTAATATAAATACATGGGACTTTTGTGAATCTCAATATAAATGCCTTTTTCATAATGAATCAGAACATAGTGGTTGGCGTTCTCTTGTAAAAACGCCTTTTGACTTCTAAACAGGTTTTCAGATGACAGAAGGCAGTTACATGAGTAATCTCAAGCTTTGTGGTCAGCATCTGCAGAAATAGCTTTGAGTGTATGGTCTGATAAATCCCATAGATAGTAGATATAATGTCCTGATGTTTGAGAGCGTGGCCCAAAGAGTTTTGTTGTTTATTCTGGTCAGTAGTAAAACACGGGATAAGCTAAATGGTTAAAGCTATTTAGGTGTTTCAATTATGTGATAAAAAGGGATCCGTGTAGATTGGGAAGTTGTAAGGGAACAGATGTTATCTTGCGTTTTGTATTAAATTCTGTAGAGGGGTTTAGTCATTTTGTTCGTTTTTTTTCAGGTAATCAGAAGCTGTATGTAGACGCATAACTTAGAAGGTCTTTTAGAGACGACAGGAGTCTTTGGAATGGAGATCGTAATCTATGGTTCAAGGAAAATCTGGTTTAGGCAGACCTTCCTCTATATTTGCTCAAATACGTCAGTGAGACCATGTGCAATCATACTTAAAGTTAAAGGTTTTAGGCCAGTTATTGCTAGCAATGAATTATGTTTTCAATACTAATGTTTAAACCATGCACCAACGTCAGGACCTACAAAAAAAGTCCCAAGAAGAGGTGTGTTTTGAATATTATCTGAAGATAATAATGAAGATAATCATGGCCAATGAAAATGGAAGAATTGAGGAAAGATGGGATTTCTTTGAAAAGGTTTTGTCCAATTATATTTGGTCGGTGGATAGTAATACATGCATCTCGGAGTGTTTTAAATTGTTGCAAAAAGTATATAAACTGCCAACTGATGTTGTATTGTTGAGACTTGGGTTAGTTTGGTCCTGCAACACCATTTTACTGCTCCTTGAAGTTTTTGTACAATAAACTAGCTTTGTGTCCTCTCTTCTTAAGTGGTGGGCCTGTTTGGGGTTAAGGTGATTAAAGGTCCACCCCACATTTGGTGAGCCAAGGTAGGAACCCAAGCATTCCGAGATGTTGGGGGTCTTCTGTTCACACCTCTTGGCAATGGCATCTCACAACGTGTACCAGTCTTCCGTGCATGGTGAAAAAGAGTCTGCAAACGCCATATTGGTTAAAGGTCTGTCTGCTCCCAGGAGACGTGGTGCCACAACTTAGTTGTGTGGAACAATTTGATGAAGCACCACATTGGAGCACCTCATGTTCACGTGAGTACACGGTTGGGGATGTAAAGCAAGAGAGGAAATAGGGGTAGAAAAGGGGTTGTTTCCTTGACTTAAGAGGTTTTGTTTTGTTTTTGGGGATTTTTTGGTAGACTTGGAGTGTGCGTGTGAAATTAGTTGAGGTTGTGGGGTTTGGAAAAGTGGACGATTTTTGATAGAGTGATTGAACTGTTTTGTGTTGTAGGTCCTTTGTATATATATTTTTACTTAATTTGTTATTTTAGAGTTGTGAGGGGGTATCTAACCCTGCACGCCCAGTGTAAAGCTTGTCCTGATACCCTTTAGTTTGCTTGTCTGGTTGGCTGGAGCCCTGACTTGAATGTGGGGTGGTATCTTAGGGTAAGTCCAACCATAAATACCTTTCTGAAGTAGGTCTTGACATTCTTTTTTATTTGTTGTGCGGGTGTAGCCCCTCATCTCAATTGTCTTGGTTAGTCACAGTAGGGAAGGGAAACGTTCCTGTAGTCTTGAACAGAAGGTTTTGTAGTAGAGAAGGCTGTACTAGCAAAAGAAGAGAGAGCGAGAGCAGCGGTGCTGTAGTGTAAAGCATTGCGCTCTCCTATGCTCAAGTGTTAGGGGTATCTTGGAAATATTGTGCGGAAAGTGTTTTTGATAAGATTCTGTCTTTTGTGTATGAGTGAGAAGTAGAATTTAAGTAAATAGTGAAGTGTGGTAATTGTGGTATAGGCGAGTACGGTGAATGAGTGTAAAGTGCGGCAAAGGAATTGGGAAAGAGTAAAAAGGGAGCAGCTGGGTGGACATTTTTTCATGCTGCAGGTTTGGCTTAGTATTAGATGTTTTGTGAAACTTTCTTTTGACAAATTAGATTGGAGTATGGAGACTCTGTTGAATCATTTGTGCGATGTGTTGGCCGGCTATTAGCTGAACATTTTAAAATATCATAGGGAATGGTTGCGGCAGGGTAAGAAGAAAATCATAAATCCTTGGCCTACTAATGGATCATATGATACAGGGATATTGGAGAACCTTCATAACTTTTGTAGCTACAAAGCACAAGGGCGCGAAGTTAGAAAAGCTGTTACACATCTTCTAATTAGGGAGGATGTATGAAAAAAGCAGGTAGGGCCATAATGTTGAAATTGTGGGGGGAGGGCTGAAAAACAGAGGGTGCGGGAAATTCTTCTACACCAACCCCATATGGGTGCTATCATTTATCCCCCTGAGAGGGGTACACAGACGCTGAGTTTGTACCACCATTTTCCCCAGCAGCTACTCCAGCAGTTACAAGACGGACATAGGTAATACCTCCATCAGTTACGATTTTTAAGAACTGGGATTTTGAGGAAAGTGGAAGGGTAACTCTTTCAATGATTAGGGTCACAGAGAGCTTGTAAATAGAGCGTGGGAAGGGGATAACTCCCCCAACTGCTAGATTAGCAGATAGATTAAGGATGGAGGAGCAAGAAAGTGTAAGACTGATGGTTAGAAGAGCAGAGGAAGGAATGGAAATGAGAGAGACAGAAGAGGTTAGGCCTCTTCATTTGAAGATAGAGGACAGATTGCAAAGAGTGGTAGATGCGCAAGAACGGGAAAAAGATGATGGAAGCCCTACAGTTAGCGGAGGAAGAGGTAATACTGTTACAGCGGTAGAGAAATGAAGAGCCAGAGGAAATGAGAAGACAAGGAAGGGATGTAGAAGAAGGAAGGTGTAAACATGGGCAGGTTCTTGTTAGATTGTATAACTCGGTTATCAGAACGATTGAGGTGGACATGGAGAACAGGGATGCTGCCTGGGGTACAGAGGCTGAGCAGGGAGGACGAGAGACGGCCCCTTTGGTAGATAAGGTATGGTGCTGATTATGCTTCCATTCCTGTAGAAGGGTTAGGGGATATAGCAGCTGGAGTAGACAATGAAGAAGGAGAAGAATGGGATGTCGAAGGAGAGCAGGGTATAGGCACCCTACCTGCCGCTCCAGTAGCAGCAATAGAAAGTACACCATGCAACCAAAGGACACACCAGGGTATTTGCATGGCTGTAGTAAGTGTTAGAGGAGAGACGGAAAGCCTCAATAAAAAAAGTTATAACTCCGTTTCCTTTGCTCCAGAAGGGTCTGCGAACGGTGTATTATGTCCCTTGGTCACTCATGAACGGAAGTAACTTAATGAAGAAACTCCCTTTGCTCACTGCAGGGGCGGGGAAGTGGATTTATGCATTGGAGATGCATACTGAAGGTGTCATGTTGGCCATAGTGGACATGAAGAGCTTATTCGCAGCCCTAATGGGGGAGCAGTCAGACGAGCTTTAGAAAAGATTGGGGTATTCGGGAGTTCGGTTAAATACAAATTCCCATGATGGGGCAGCTTTTAATGATCTTAGGGCACAGCTATGGGGGAGTCATGTGGATTATATACCCCAGTACACTTATATTAATTCGATTTTAGCTAGACGATGAAATTGGATGATGATCCTGCCGCACACATCCAGTTAATTTAGGAGTTGTGGAGGGCAGGAAAGGGAGAAGTATGGAACAAGAATGTGGCAATTATTTATCACATGCTGAAGAAGGGACTTCCGTAAGAAGTCCAGTACGATTTTGATAAAATAGTAGGGATGGGGGCCAAAAGTTGTGTAGAAATTCAATCGCACATTCTGCATTTTTTCAAGAGAAGACAGGAAAAAGAGAGGGAGAATGTAGAGCAGGCACAAGAATCAGAGGCTAAACTCGTTCAAAAGAAATTGGCAAAGATTTGTTTAGAAGAGGCAGTAATTACTAATTCTATGGCAGGACTGCAGGAGCAACCAGGACAACAGGTACACAGTGAACTGGGTATGACGCAGGTTTGGGTGGACGGGTATGTTCCCGGACCAAGGCCAATGAGAGGGTTTCTAAGTTATGTTAATGTTAATGTTAATGTTAATGTTAAAGGATATTTGTACTGTGCACTATCACCACCAGAGTGGTCGCCTGGCGCTCTGGCGGCTCTGAAAAAGGGAAAAGGAGGGGGTGAGTTAGGGGGAATAAACTGGAAAAGTGCAAGAGAGCAGTGATGTGCTGTTGACAGCCTCAGCCTGGTGGGTCCATTGGCTGGGCTTGGGGTGTTTTATGGTCGGTAGTCGTCGTGTGCTGTTGTGCGAGTCTATGGGCCTCATTACACGGTAGGCGGTAGCCATGGCGCTATTAGCGCCATGGCTACCCCCTTACCGCATTCCAGGTCTGTGTTCCCGGAATAGGGACTTACCGGGTCATTCCGACCTTGGAGGACCCGGTAAGTCCCCATTCCGGGAACCATTCCCCATTCCCATTTGAGCCCCCATAGGGCTCAATGGGAATGGGGAAGGAGCTAATAACGGTACCTCAATTTGCGGTACCGTTATTAGCTCTGAAGTCCCTTAGCGGGTCCCTCCCATAATGCCTCCTAAGACCAGGCGTTAGGGGAGGGACCTGCTAAGGGACCTCGTAGTAGGGCGGTAAGGGATTACCGGCACCGGTGCCCTTACTGGTGCCGGTAATCCCTTACCGCCTACCGTGTAATGAGGCCCTATGTGTGGTTTGTTTTGTTCTTGCAGTGTAGTGAAGTTTGTACGGATTGTTGTGCTGTAGAATTGTTTTTGTGTTTGGTTAGAGTTTGAGAAGTGTATGCAGAGGGGTGAAATTGTTAGTGGATTGGTTAATTGGCATTGCTGTCCTTGTAGTTATGCCTAGGTGTGATGCTTACTACCATTCACTATTCCATCTGAGTGTGGCACTTGCTAATCTGCAATATCCTATCTAGATGTGAGGCTAAAGTTCAGAATCCATCTAAGTGTGGCATATGCCAACCTTCATAATCTTGTCCGGATGTGACGCAGGCTAAAGTTCAGAAATTGATCCAAGTGTGCTGCATACTAACATTCACATTTCTATGCAGATGCGATGCAGGCTAAAGTACAGAATTCCATCTAAGTGTGGCAGATGTTAAAATTCACATTTCCTATCCCGATGCGACGCAGGATAAAGTTCAGAATTCCATCTAAGTTTGGTGCATACTAACATTCACATTTCCTATCCCGATGCTGTGCAGGCTGAAGTTCAGAATTCCATCCAAGTGTGGTGCATACCAACATTCACATTTCCTATCCCGATGCGATGCAGGCTAAAGTTCAGAATTCCATTCAAGTGTGGTACATACTAACATTAACATTTCTATCTAGATGCGACATAGGCTAATATTTAAGATTCCATCTAGGTGTGGCACATGCTAACAATCACATTTGCATCATAAGAGTTGGACATGCCTATATTCACGTTTCTAACTAAGTGTGGGACATGCTAAAACCATAATTCTATCTAGATGTGACGCAGCCTAGTGCCTAAGTCCATCTAAGGGTGGCAGATGCTGATATTCACGATCCTAACTAGAAGTGACGCTGGCCAATGTTCACCACCCCAACCAAGCGTAGTACATGCCATCATTCACAATATCATGTAAGTGTGGCACATGTTATCCTTCATAATATCAATGCTAAGCACAGGTCAATTTGGTAGTAGGCAGTGGCAAATAATAAGTGTTTTAGATAAGTTTGCTTAAGGGGCTAGGATTCGAGGTTACAGTAATTGCTCCACTCCCAACCCAGGCCGCTCCAACCGTACTGGTCCTAGTAGTTGGTGGTTGATGGCTGGCTTCACTGGCTTCCCCTGCGAACACCTGCAGACACGATCTAGAGCTGCCTCTGTGGGAGCCAGCCTTTGCCTAGGGGCCCTTAGCCACAGGGGCTGCATGGGCAGGTAGCCAATCATTTGGGAGGCGGGAGGAGGTGAGGAATAGCACGGGGAATAAGTCGGGATGCGGAGAGGGGACAAGGCGGCACTCCATTAGGGGAAGCATTGAATATTAATCAAAGCAGTCCTGGGGCCTTTCCACTCACCTGGCCTGGATGGTTCAAGTGGCGAGGTGGCCGGTGGCTAGGCCTGCACTCACTTGCACAGTAGCTAATCACTGGGGCATGGGTGGGTTGGGAGGCGGGAAGAGGTGGAGAATAGCACGAGGAACAAGTCGGGAGGGGGAGAGGGGACAAGGCTGCACTCCATCAGGGGAAGCATTGAATATGAATCAAAATGGGCCCAAAGCAGTCCCGGGGCCTTTCCACTCACCTGGCCTGGATGGTTCAAGTGGCGAGGCAGCGAGGCAGCCGGGGGCTAGGCCTGCACTTGCTTGTGGCAATAGCCAATCATTTGGGAGGCGGGAGGAGGTGGGGAATAGCACGGGGAACGAGTCGGAGAGGGGGCTAGGGGACACGGCTGCACTCCATCAAGGGAAGCATTGAATATTAATCAAAACGGGCCCAAAGCAGTCCTGGGGACTTTCCACTCACCTGGGCTGGCTGGTTCAAGTGGCGAAGCAGCGAGGCGGTCGGTGGCTAGGCCTGTACTCACTTGTGGCAATAGCCAATCACGGGGAGATGGGCGGGTTGGGAGTTGGGAGGAGGTGGGGAATAGCACGGGGAACAAGTCGGGAGGGGGAGAGGGGTCATGGCTGCACTCTGTTAGGGGAAGCATTGAATGTTAATCAAAAGGGGCCCAAAGCAGTCCCAGGGCCTTTCCACTCACCTGGCCTGGATGGTTCAAGTGGTGAGGCTGCGAGGTGGCCGGTGGCTAGGCCTGCACTCGCTTGTGGCAATAGCCAATCACATTTGGGAGGCCAGAGGATGTGGGGAATAGCACGGGTTACGAGTCGGGAGGGGGAGAGGGGACAAGGCTGCACTCCATCAGGGGAAGCATTGAATATTAATTAAAATGGGCCCAAAGCAGTCCCGGGGCCTTTCCACTCACCTGGCCTGGATGGTTTAAGTGGCGAGGTGGCCGGTGGCTAGGCCTGTACTCACTTGTGGCCAATCACGGGGGGGGGGTGGGAGGCGGGAGAAGGTGGGGAATAGCACGGGGAACAAGTTGGGAGGGGGAGAGGGGACAAGGCTGCACTTGGTCAGGGGAAGCATTCAATATTAATCAAAACGGGCCCAAAGCAGTCCCAGGGCCTTTCCACTCACATGGCCTGGATGGTTCAAGTGGCGAGACAGTGAGGCGGCCGGTGGCTAGGCCTGCAGTCGCTTGTGGCAATAGCCAATCACAGGGGGTGGGCGTGTTGGGAGGCGGGAGGAGTTGGGGAATAGCACGGGGAACGAGTCGGGTGGGGGAGAGGGGACAAGGCTGCACTCCATCAGGGGAAGCATTGAATATTAATCAAAATGGCCCAAAGCAGTCCCGGGACCTTTCCACTCACCTGGCCTGGATGGTTCAAGTGGCAAGGCAGCGAGGTGGCCGGTGGCTAGGCCTGCACTCGCTTGTGGCAATAGCCAATCATGGGGGGGGCGGGTGGGTTGGGAGGTGGGAGGAGGTGGGGAATAGCACAGGGAACGAGTCGGGAGGGGGAGAGAACAAGGCTGCACTCCATCAGGGGAAGCATTGAATATTAATCAAAACGAGCCCATAGCACTCCCGGGGCCTTTCCACTCACCTTGCCTGGACGGTTAAAGTGGCAAGGCAGAGAGGCGGCCGGTGGCTAGGCCTGCACTCGCTTGTGGCAATAGCCAATCACAGGGGGATGGGTGGGTTGGGAGGCGGGAGGCGGTGGGGAATAGCACAGGGAACAAGTCGGGAGGGGCAGAGGGGACAAGGCTGCACTCCGTCAGGGGAAGCATTGAATATTAATCAAGGCCGGCCCAAAGCAGTCGCAGGGCCTTTCCACTCACCTATCAGGGATGGTTCAAGTGGCGAGACGGCCGGGGGCTAGGCCTGCACTCGCTACTGGCAATAGTCAGTCACGGGCGGGTGAGCTGGTTGGGAGGCAAGGGGAGGTGGGGAATAGCACAGAGAACAAGTCGGGAGAGGGAGAGGGGACAAGGCTGCACTCGGTCAGGGGTAGCATTGAATATTAATCAAAACGGGCCCAAAGCAGTCCCGGGGCCTTTCCACTCACCTGGCCTGGATGGTTGAAGTGGCGAGGCAGCGAAGCGGCCCGTGGCTAGGCCTGCACTCGCTGTGGCAATAGCCAATCACGGGGGTGGGCGGGTTGGGAGGTGCCAAATGACCCACTTCTTTGAGTGGCGAAGGAGGATTTCCACTGGGAAGTGGGTCATTTGGTGGGTTCTGAGGAATTGGTTCCTGGTTTTTATAGGCCAACAGGAAGTCATTATGGAGGATTTTATGGTATTCAGTGTTGTTCATGTGGTAAATTGAGGTACGTGTCGCAGGATTGTCGTGAATGCCAGAGTACTTTAACATGGGAGCAAAAGAAAGCCCCGTCCCTGCCATATGTCCCAGGTCCTGTTCTATTGCAGCAGGCACGGGTTGTACAGAACCCAGCAACTGGGGCTGCACAGAAATTTGGGATCCCACCAACCATGCCAGCAAAAGCATCAGTGAAGACATGGGACAAGCATCCCATACCCCAGGGAACAGTTGCAAATTACAATGGAGCGAGTATTTTCAGGGGAGATCCTTTTTCTCTCCTAGGCTCTAAAATGTACCAAAAGTAGGACATCCCACAGGAATGTCTGATGTGTCCAGTCATCTCCATTACTACTGATCTGGAAGAGGAACCCCAGGTAGGTGTGCGGGCAGGTGACCAAATGTTTTAATTCATAGTTGACACAGGCGCTATCAGGTTTTGCGTTAAGGAAGGTGAGTTCCTCTTGTCAGGCAAAACAATGGACACAGAGATTCTCTGGGGCTGTCCTGTCAGTTCCTTATCCTGAAGATCTTTGTATCAAGGTGAGTAATCAAAATTGATCATCCCCTTTGATGTTTTGTGCAGGTATCCCAGCAGATTTTTGGGAATGGGACTCCCTGAGCAAGTTATGGAAACTGATTGCTTTCACGGACTAAGATATTGCATGCTCGACCTCAGGATTGTATCTGCCAAGGGAAGTACTGCATTTTTCAGACCTATTGTAGCAAAAGAGTAATTAAGAGGGGTTCCAGTACATACAGCATTGCTTTTTTATGGGTTGATGGTTTTGCTGAGGTGGGTCCCGGGGATCACAGATCAGACATGGCGGCAGGGCTGTCAGAAGATGTGGTGAGGCCCGGGGCAAAACATTTGGTGAGGCCCCCTTACAATTTTTGCACTCGCCCAGCGGCGGCACATCCGCAAACAGGAGACTCGAGAAATCTACACTTGAGTTTGTGTACAGGATCCCAAATATGGTTTATTACTACAACTCCAAATCAACTACTGAAGAAAGGTTCATGCCAGACTAACTTTTTTATCACATGAATAAATATATATAAGATGGCATGAGCTCTCCACTGCGCCACCTCCAATTCTCTGAGGATCACTTTTCCAAGCAAAGAGTTGAGGGTAGATCTCTTTCTTCGGCGGGGGCCTCCCTCTGGAAACAGCCTCCCTCCCTCACTGAAACTTGAGGAGAACCATCTCCAGTTCCGGAAGCACCTCAAGACCTGTCTCTTTGCTTCTGCCTTCTCTCTTCCTCTCCCTTGCTGATCACCTGCCTAATCCATGCACTGGTCACTTGATCAAGCTCTGAATTCGGGCCCAGATCCCTGCCTGTCCTGTTGCAATCCCGCACTGCCGCTTGGCTCCCCTGCACTTTTGGTCTGTATCTGTAACCCTACAGTCCCCGCTCTTGCTCTTCTTCTTCACCCGTTGGCTGCACTTATGAGTACCCACACTTGCCACCCGTTGGCTGCACTCTTGTTTCTCCTTTGTTACTGCACTTCTGCATCCTACCCCACCCTCAGCACTTCTCCTCTCCCCCTTCCTGCTCTTGTGCGATCTGAATGACACAAGGCCTAGTAAGATCTGTATTTTGTCCTACTCTTTTGTTTCTCCCTCCTTGCCTTGTCGCGCCTAGAAACACTTATGTACAGGCACGTTATAAATGCCATATCATATCATTAAGGAGCACCCTGCCCCCGTGTGCGCATTAAAACACACATCATACACAGTGACAAATGATGTACAGTGGAGGCTGGTACATTTCTGAACTTAAGAGGCTTAAATGTTTGTGCCAATTAGGCAGGATCAACACAGCACAGTGAGGAAGCCCAAACCAAACAAAGGTTGCTTGAGGGGGTTATCACTGCCAAGAAAATGTTTGAAACATTGGGTTAAAAGTATGCATTTTACAGCATTTTTTTCTGCAAAATTGGGTAGAAATCCATACAGTTTGCAATTGGTTTTGTGGAACCACATGGAAATTCCCAATAGTAGCACAACACAAATTGTGCATAGGAACATTTTCCAATACATTTCATGCCGCCTATCCACGCGAGATATGCTAGTATAAAATAAAAATATATTCATGCTGGTTGTTCTAATTATGTCGATGCAGGCTGCATCAATATATGCCATTATTACCATGTACGGACTCCCAGCCAGTAAAAATGCCATGCCATGCCACAGAAAGTATATCCAGGCTGACTGTGTACCATAAGTGTTATTACTGGCTACATTGGCCTACATTCAATGTGGTCCAAATTAGCCAAGTAGCATGTTTGCTTTAACCTTGATGTCTAGTCCTGTGCATCAAGGGTAAAGCAAAACAAGCACTGGCAATGCTAACAGTTTGGGCATTCGTGTAGGCATGGGAAAGGCACTTCTGTATTGGTATTAGCTGGCCATTGATAGTGCCAGTGCAAAATGGTTTGAGTACCTGAGCATCTAATAGCAGTGTCTGGTAAATGCCTAATACTGATACACAAGCCAAAACTGTTGGCTTTGCCAATGCTTATTTTTAAAAGAACTTCAGTGAAAGACACGCAGGGTGTTTTTAAATTGAGTGGCCAAAGGCAGACCTGATTAAGACATTTTTATTACACCAGTTACGTGGTTACAACTCTAATGAAGTCATACATTCTCAGAAGACTCCTTTGAGGAAACACTTGCAGGCACATTGATGGCAACGTTTGATGGAAAGGCATGTTTAAAGCTAGCTCAAAGAGTTCCAGTGAGGAGGTGTTTTGGGTGGGGAGGGCAGGAACTGGGTGAGAATTGCCATAGGGATTAGCATGGCCATGAGAAGTAATTTCACTGTTAGCACCTGCATTCATATCCATACATTTTTAGGTAATTGAAATCGTGATGTGGGGTTAGCACTTGCATACTAGGGGAGTGATTAGAAGGGAAGTGGTGACATGAGATATCTCATTCTCACAGCAGTCCTTAAGTGTGACGTTTCAGAAATGAAGGCAAGAGGTAGCTGATTGTAACATTGAAGCTTCACCAGAATAGTCTAATTCAAAATGTGGAAAGATGTTAGGTGCCCCCACACAAGGAAGTTTGCCCCTTCCTCACAGCCTCTGACTTTAGCGCCTCTCCCAACATTTGAAGTGTTAGTCCCCTTCCCCTCTGACATGTTAGCCTAGGTGCACCTCTGATGCCATGAAACCACCCCTTAATGAAATGCCCCCCACGGCGGCTACATTTAGGGGTGGTGCTGAACACACACTCACAAAAAACACTTTCACCCATGCATTCATCCACCAGTTACAGAACTCCATACATGCATGTATACATAAACCAAACACAGCATTGACACAAACACCAACATGCATGCATCCATTCATACATACGCATATACATACTAATTTAATTTAAATACACATATAGACTTTTAATTTAAAATAAAAAACACTTACTTTAGCTCCATGCACCCTTAAAAAGCATCCACGCAGCCGACACGTAGACATGCTACCTGACAAGAGAGAAGGAACAATTTATTTACCTGTAACTGTTGTTCTCCAGCAATGGTTCTAGCATGGATTCACATGCTCATGAATATTCCCTGTCGTCAGGCTGGGAATCCTCGGTAAAGAAAAAAAACTGTTTCGTTTCTGATCTGTCTTTCTTGGTAGTAACCAATCACTGGTCTCTGGGTCATACTGCCCCCAGCCAATGACTGCCCTCTTTCTAAGCCCCGCCCCTGGCAGCCACCCTCAAATTTGGTAGCATGTAAAGTGACAGTATGACCAAGTGAAGAGCCGCAGAGGGGTAGGCGGGAGGGTTCGCATGTGAATCCATGCCAGACCCATGCTGGAGAACTTGTTCCTTCTCCAGCATGGGGTCTGGCATGGATTCACATGCTCATGAATATAAGAATACATAGCAGTACACACATGCACAACCACGGGAGGTGGCAAAGGCTCAACATTAAGCATTACTCAACATTAAGTAACTCTTACCTCCTCACCAGGCCCACCTTCAGGCAAACAGGTTGCGCAGCACTGCTTGGCTGACTCTGGACTCCTCCCTGGAATCCCGGTCGATGCAGTAGAAGGTGTGCGTCGACCTCCACGTAGCAGCCCTGCAGATGTCCAGCAGGGGCACACCAGACAGGAACGCCGTGGTAGTAGCGATCGCTCTGGTCGAATGGGCTCTCGGATGGCCGGGCAACGGTCGGTTAGCCAACCGATGACAGTGCATGATGCAGCCGGAGAGCCATCTGGAAATGGAAGTCTTCGAGAGAGCCTTCCCTTGGTTCACAGGTCCAAAGTTCACAAACAGCTGTGATGTCTTCCGAAAACTCTTCGTTCGGTCCACGCAGAACTTCAGCGCTCTAGCCACATCCAGCGAGTGCAAAGTCCTCTCAACCGGCGACGAAGGCGACGGGAAGAAAACTGGTAACACCAAGGGCTCGTTGAGATGGAAGTCCGATGGCACCTTGTGCATGAAGGAGGGGTGCGTCCTCAGCACCACCCTCATCTCGTGAAAGTAAAGTATGGAGGCTTGCAGGATAGGGCCTGAATCTCTCCCACGTGTCGTGCAGAGGTGATGGCCACAAGGAACGCTGTCTTCCACGACAGGAACTTCAACGGAGCCGAATGCAAAGGCTCGAATGGCCGGCCCATGAGCCTGGTCAGCACCAGGTTGAGCTCCCACGCCGGGGCTGGAGACTTCATTGGCGGGAACGATCGGAACAGTCCTTTCATAAACTCCTTCACCAGGCGATGAGACCACAGGGATGACTGTCCTGCAGTTCTGGTGTATCGGGAAATCGCTGCCAGATGTATCTTGATGGAAGCATGAGCTAGTCCAGCTTTGGCTAGCGACAGTAAGTACGGTAGCACTTGAGGGGACGTAATCCGTAGAGGGTTAATCTTCTGTGCACGGCACCAGGCAGAGAACCTCTTCCACTTGTGTCCGTAGCACTTGAGAGTTGAGGACGCCCTGGCCTTCGCAAGAACCTCTCTGCAGTCCGCCGGGATATTGTACCCTCCAAACTCTAGTGCTGCAGGAGCCAGGCCTGCAAGTTCAGCGACTCCAGGTCGTGATGAAGGATGGCGCCTCCTTCTCTGGAGAGAAGATCTGCGTCCGTCGACAGTTTGACTGGTGTGGACGCTGACAAGTCCAGAAGGTCCGGGAACCAGATCTGCCTCGGCCACGCCGGTGCGATGACGATCATCCTGCACCGGGACCGCTTGAGCTGGTTGACGAGTCGCAGTAGCAACGGCAACGGAGGCAACGCATACAGGAACAGGCTGTCCCAGGGGAACGAGAAAGCATTGCCCATGCTCCTCGGCTGGGGAAACCTGTCGGCGAACCTCTGGCACTTGGAGTTCGTCGCCGTCGTGAACAAGTCGATCTGGGGTTTGCCCCATCGTTGAAAGAGTCGATCCACAAATCCTGGGCTTCCTTGGACAGGGCTGGGGATCTTGTTCCTCCCTGCTTCCGGATGCAGAACATCGTGGTGGTGTTGTCGGTGAAGATCCTCACCAGCTTGCCTTGAGGGACGGGAGAAACGACCTGAGGGCCCAGAACACCGCTCGGAGCTCCAGTATGTTACTGTGGAGTGCCCTCTCCTCCGGGAGCCAGAGGCCTCTCGCGTGAAGATCTCTGGTGTGCGCTCCCCACCCCTCCAGGGAGGCCTCCATTGTCACCGTCACCTGGTGTGCTGGGGTCTGAAAGTCTGTGCGTGCCGCGAGATGCGCGCGGGTGCCCCACCACCAAATCGCTTGGTGGAATACCTCGTTGAGAGAGATCTTGTCCTCGAAGCTGCCCGTTGCTTGTTTCCAACGGGCGTTGAGGAACTCCTGCAGAGGGCGCATCCGAAGCCTGCACAGGTGCACCAGATAGATGCATGAGGACATCATCCTGAGAAGGGACTTGATAGACCTCACCCTGGCCACGTCCGTGGTCAGCAGACGCTGCACCTTGCCCAGGATGGCCTTTGTCCTTTCCTCCGACGGCGAGGCCAATCGCGCTATTGTATCGAGCCTGGCTCCCAGAAACAGTGCGACCTGCGACAGAGCCAGGTGGGATTTGGGGAAGTTGATGGAGAATCTCAGGAACGTGAGCAGCCGGACGGTCTAGGCTGTGTGTTCTACGGTGAGCTCCCTTGTTCTTACTCGGATGAGCCAATCGTCCAGGTATGGGTAGACGTGGATCCCCTGCAGGCGCAGCCGTGCCGTCACTGGCGCTAGGCACTTGGTGAACACCGTGGGCGCCGACTTCAATCCGAATGGGAGGGCCTTGAACTGGTGGTGCTGTGCCTGGACCACGAACCTGAGAAACTTTCGGTGTCCTTTTAGTATGGGGATGTGAAAGTATGCATCCTCCAAATCCAACGACGATAGGAAGTCGCCTTCCTCCAGCTCGCCCAGCACGTGCTGGAGGGTGACCCTCCGGAACTTCTGTGCCTTGATGTATCTGTTTAGTTGACGCAGGTCCAGGATGGGACACCATCCTCCTGTCTTCTTTCTGATGAGGAAGTATCTTGAATATACTCCAGTGCCCCGGAGCCTCTTTGGGACAAGCTTGATGGCTCCTTTCTTGAGCATCGCCCTTACTTCTAACAGCAGTTGAGGGATGTGGTTTTCCTTCCTGGCCACGGGAGGAATTCGGGGGCACTTCTTTAGAAATTCCAGAGTGTGCCCATGGGCCAGGGCATCCAGCACCCAACGGTCGGTGGAGATGGATTCCCACACGCTGACGAACTTCGTCAGCCAGCATCCCACCGGGTGCTTTGGTGGGGGCCCGACGCAACGGCCGGTTCAGTCCTGCTTGGAAGCGGCCTTGCCGCCTTGGCCTCCCTGGCGACGACGGCGAGATCCACCTGACTTGCCTCATCCCCTGTAAGCTTCTTGCGACGAGGAGTGGGCCGCCTGACGGTACGTCGAGGAGCCACCGCCGAATCCTTTGGAGGCACCTTGCTTGCCTCCGGAGTTCTGAAAGGGTGGCCGCCGTTGCTTCAGAACTCCCAAGGCCCGAGCCGTCTATGTGTCGGTCTAGATGGCCTGCAGTGACTCATCCACTGCCTTTCCAAACAGATTGTTCCCATCGAAGGGCATGTCCAAAACCTTGGCTTGCACGTCTTGGTGGAAATCCGTCGCCTTGAGCCACCCCCGCCGTCTAAGGCAAACGCTGTTGCCCAACTAGTGGAAACCGGTGTCGGCAATGTCTGTGGCTACCGTGATGGCATGGTCTGACGCCACCTCACCTTTCTGTAGGATCGCCAGGGCCTATGCCCTCTTGTTGTCTGGTAGAAAGTCCAACAGGGGGGCGATCTTGTACCACAATTCCCTGTCGTAGTGGGCCACGATCGCTAGAGCGTTGGCTGCCTTAATCATCGTCACTGCTGACGAGATGACTCGCTGTCCCATGGCGTCCAGTTTCTTTCCCTCGCCGTCCGGTGGGGAAGTTGAAGATGAAGCCGATGCCCCCCCGCTTTCTTCTTGGCCTCTGCCGAGACGACCGAATCCGGGGTCAGTTGTACTCTAAGGCACAAAGGGGCGCCGTCGGGGACCCGGTACTTCTTCTCGTACCGGTCCCTCTTGGCAGAATTCGTCGACGGGTTCTTCAGGAGAGCAAGTCCCTTGTCCCAGATGTCATCCAGCAACGGTACGACGAGGACCATCTTCCTCTTGGCCTCACGCCGTTGGTAGAGGAAGCCATCCTCCTTCTTTTCTTCGGGGCAGAGCTGGAAAAGCTCGAACGCCCTGGCAATCATGGTGTGGAAGGAGCCAATTTCGTCGGGCGGGGATGCCCGAGCAATCGGCGATGGGAGGTCAGTCCCGTTGTCACCACCGTCGTCATCCGTCCCCGTCAGGGCCGTATCTGTTCCTGTGTCATCCCTCGGGAACGGGGAGGACAAAGGCTGAGAGGGCCTTGAGGGCTGAAAGGGCGGGGCTGGATGAATTCTCCTCCTCTTGTTCGGAGATAAGGACGAGATTGCCCCTAACCCCCGATGGACGACCCAACTGAACCGGGTCCGTCGGGGGTTAGGGACAATCTTGTCCTTATCTCCGTGCATAAGGCTTGGATTGCCATCAAAATGGCCGCTGAGTTGTCCTGTGGCTCGGGCTGCGACAGGCGTGACGGTTGCTCCTCCTCCACAGGGGCCTCGTCCTCGCCACCCTCGCTCTCGTCGTCCCCCTCGTCGGGATCCCTCCCGTGGGACCGGGCCTCTTCCAAATTCTCAGGGAAACTCTGGGACCCGAGGTCGCCTCCACTGAGGTAGCCTCCACAGGCTTTGCCAGAGCCGCAGCGACTCCCTCAATAGAGGCCTTGGCTGGTTGAATCAAGGCCTTCACCACCTTGGGCGCGCTTGAGGCCTTCACCTTAGGGGGAGGGTCACCACCTCGCTCCCCTTTGTCCGGTTCCTTCGAGATCGACCGGGGCCTCTCCAGAAGCTTAGCCGAGTTCTCAGATTTTCTCTTCCCCGAGCCAGAGCGTTGGCTCGTGGTTGATGGCGTCGGTGAAGGTGCGCCCTGCCTGGCAGCCGAGGAGCCCGAACGTTCGACGCTCCCGGTGCCTGCAGACTCGCGGGGCTTTGCCTTCTGTTGGGCCCCCGTCGCCGGAGTGCCCTTACAGGACTTAGAAGACCGCTTGGACTTCTTCCTCTTCTCACCTGCTGGGCTCTTGCCTTCCAGCCAGTAGGTGAGACGGGTCCGACGATCCCTCATAGTCCGATCCAACATGTTCATGCAAAACGCACAGTCCTTCTCCACGTGCGATTTCTCCTCGTGAAGACAGTAGAGGCACCTAGAGTGCTCGTCCTCCTTGAACACATTCTGTAATCTGCATCCAGGACAGTTCCTGAACAGCTTGGATCCGGGTGTCGAGCTTCCTTTCTCCTGGGCCATGTCCGCGGGGTAGGCCTCAGAAACTTCTGGAATCCTCAAAGAAGCGTAACTCGATGAAAACTTCACTCTTGAGGGGCGTAGAAAATTCCGAAACGGGTCCCCGTTGATCGGAAGTAGAAACGGTGGAGCTTGAGGCTCGATTGACCGAAAAAATGAGATTAAACTCTCTGAAAAAAAGCAAAACGCAGTTAAAGCTCGAGAGCTATATCACGAGGACTCCCAACACTTGAACGTGCGGCAAAAATCTGAGGATGGCTGCCACGGGCGGAGCTTAGGGTGAGGGCAGTCATTGGCTGGGGGCAGTATGACCCAGAGACCAGTGATTTGGTACTACTAAGAAAGACAGATCAGAAACGAAACTGATAGTGGTTCTTTTCTTTACCGAGGATTCCCAGCCTGACGACGGGGAATATTCATGAGCATGTGAATCCATGCCAGACCCCATGCTGGAGAACTCCTCTCCCATCAGTCAGCATGGTCACGCTGAGCAACGTGAACACATGACTGACAAGAGAGAACTCCTCTACTATCAGTCAGCGTGATCACGCTGACAACATGAACACACAGACTGACAGGAGAGCATGCCTTTCCTGTCAGTCAGCGTGGTCATGCTGAGCAACGTGAACACACTGACTGACAAGAGAGAACTCCTCTCCCATCAGTCAGCGTGGTCACGCTGAGCAACGTGAACACACTGACTGACAAGAGAGAACTACTCTCCTGTCAGTCAGCATGGTCATGCTGAGCAATGTGAACACACTGAATGACAAGAGAGAACTCCTCTCCCATCAGTCAGCGTGGTCATGCTGAGCAACGTGAACACATGACTGACAATAGAGAACTCCTCTACTATCAGTCAGCGTGATCACGCTGACAACATGAACCCACAGACTGACAGGAGAGCATGACTTTCCTGTCAGTCAGCGTGGTCATGCTGAGCAACGTGAACACACTGACTGACAAGAGAGAACTCCTCTCCCATCAGTCAGCGTGATCACGCTGACAACATGAACACACTCTCCTGTCATTCAGCATGTCCACGTTGTCAGCTGAAAGATGGGAGGCAGCAGAGCCCACTTCTGAGCCCTGCTGTCTCCCAATATTTTGCTGTTTTTTTGCGGAGCCAAATGGCTTCACAACAAACAGCAAAATCATTGGAGGGGCAGCACAGTCCCCTGTGTGAATAAAGGACACGGGAGACTGTGCTGCCTTCCACTTAGGAGAGGGGGCCGCGAGGCCCCCAGCAAGCGCGAGGACCGTGGCAGTTTGCCCCCCCCTCAACCCCCCTCGTGACGGCCCTGTATGGCGGGTACCGATTGAGTTTTTATTTTGGCCTCATGTGCCGCATAAAGGAAGCAAATGCCAGACAGAGCTACCGCAGTTCAAAATACGCCTGAGCTAGTCACAGTGATACTAAGGATATTGTTCACGATTGAACCACGTATGAGGAAGAAGAAGAAGAGCAGGTCAATGTGAAAGAGGATGCAAGGGGTGAGGTGATTTTTGTTGATGGATCTTCGATCATGGACTGAGAGATGGAAGAGAGGCATACGGGTGCAGCTGTCATGGGTCTTGTGGATGGGGAGTACCACATCGGACTGAAGAGACGGTTGCCTTCTCATTACTCTGCACAAGCGGCGGAACTGGTGGCACTTATAGGAGGCACTAGAAATGTGTAAGGGGAAGGCAGTCACTGGTTTTCGCGCACATCACTTCCATCAACCATTCTGGGTTATCAAGAGGGCAGAAAAGAGAATTCAGGAGGTCTGCTGCTATCCCAGCTGACTGAAGTGTTAACTTTGCTAGCAGAGATGGGTCTAGTGAAGTTCGCTGCCCACACTAACCTCACTAATCCAACACCTTTCGGAAATGATGCCACAGACAGGCAGTGAAGGAAGCAACATATTTCCCTTCAGAGATTCCCAGGAAAAGGATACGTGTCCCAACAAGTACAGTTACCAGCCCCATACACTGTAGACCCAGTGCTCCAAATAATAGACCCACAGCTTTGCTTTGGAGAAAGAAAGTGATGGTGAAGGTAGTAATGCTGGTAGAGCTGTTTTTTTGGTCCCTAGAGCAACTCCATTACCCATCAAATACTTCTCAATGACAAATCACAGCAGAGCTCCAGGAGGATTGGTTTATCCCTAACTTACAAGATCAGTTAAGTAGATTCATAGTGTAGTGCGCAGGGAGATTAATTCCGGAAATACCATGAGATCGGTAAAGGGGGTCTTGCCCAAGCTCTCTGGTCCATTCAGAGAGCTCCACATCGATTTTGTGGTTATGATAATGAGGTACAGTAACTTCAAATATTTAATTGTCATGGCTTGTCCATTCTCCATGTGGCTTTTGGTTGGTCTCTGTGTATGACAAGTGTTAAGGTTATATCTTCACAGGTTGTGTCTTCTCTCCAATAGACAACCGGAGAAAACGGCAAGACTACTGACGATCAGCACAAAGCACAGCTTCTACCCAGGGACATCATTTATATCCATGCCTACATGCAACGCTGGAACGAACAGCATTTCCATGGCGACACGCAGTGATCTACGCAACTCAGGCTGCCGTGAAGGTGGAGGGCAATAAGTTGGATCCACCTGAAAGATACTCGAAGGGATACCGACAGCCCTCCACTTGCACAGGAGCAGGCACAGAAGTTAAGTGTGTCATAGAGATTCACTGCTCATTTAAGTGTAAAGGGGGGTGGGAATATAGATCTGGAATTGAAAAAAATGTTTAGAGGGAAAAGTATGTCTAAGATTGTAAATTGTGTAAAAATGAAAGATTTTGTGATTTTCTTGTTCCTTGGGTCATCATGTCTGAAGATGACAATGGGCCTCATTACGACCCAGGCGGTAAGTTACCGCCTGGGCCGTGACTTTACCACCATGGCGTAAACTACGTTTACGCCATGGTGGTTGGCGGACTTACCGCCCCATTCCGACCTTGGCGGGGCGGTAAGTCCCCAATCCCCATTTACCCTTCCCCATTCCCATTTTTGCCCCATAGGGCATAATGGGAGTGGGGAAGGCGTTAATTACGCCACCGTAAATTACGGTGGCGTAATTAACTCCATGGTCCCTTAGCGCCATGGATTTTAACACCTGCTAAAAGCAGGTGTTAAAAGCACCATGGCGCTAGGGGACCTCGTAATTGGCGGTAAGGGGTCGGCGCAGCTAACGCTGGCGTTAACCCCTTACCGCCAGGGTCGTAATGAGGCCCAATTAGTATAAAAAGGGGAACATTATACATTGTCTAGTTTTATGAGGTGCAAGGAGGAGACACTAAGAGTGAAAAGGAATGCCAATAATTGTTTTGATAATGATATGATGAATTGAATCCTACAATGAATGGACACGGTTTTGCAATGGATAATATATGGTATATCCATATGAGGAGGGTGGGGAGAGAGATATCTGTAGGATACTTCCACATCTGCTCTCTCATCCCCATATTTTCTGGCGTTCTTAGCGTATTTATTCCAACTGAAATGGAGGTAGCAGATGCTCTACGTCTAGTGCACTTAGCCTTGTGGAGGGTTGGAGGGCAATTCAAAGGGCAGTCAATTACAGCATCAGTTATACCAAGTGTTGAGGACTGTTCAATGGGCGAGCGGGCAGAGCACAAAAATATTAGGTGTACTCAAAGAGTTCAATTGATTTTGGAAGGAGCTATTTTTTCTAGAAATCAATGGGACCAAGGGGTGAAGAGTTGTGCAGCTAGAGGAATGAGGGCATTCTCGGAAGCAAGGGTGTGTAAGGAAGGCATGGTATCAAAGTAAGACAGACACAAGTGGTCACAGTCCAAGGGTGTTTATTGAACTTTATCAGGGGTGTAAAAAACACCTATCTAAATCTAAGATCGGAGCAAGCTACGACTATCAAATCATAATTATACAGTCCTAGTGGAATTTAGTCAAATAGAAAGGGCCTTTGCTAAAAAGAATCTATTGCCAATCTTTACAGCTATGCTACACAATAGTGTGGGCTAATGTTCACAAAAAGATAAATGATAAATCAGGATGTTTAGGCCGTTGGCCTCCCTTGCCCACGTTTTTAGCATGGGTCAAGGTAGATCACGCAAGCATAGAACACTCCTTGGCTTCTCTGGCACAAGGTCACAGTTCTTTTCACCAACATCAGGGCCTTCTGTGCCCAAGTCTCTTTTGTGCAAGGGCTCTTGCCTCAGAGGACCTGGTGTACCATAAACAACAAAGAAAAGTTCCTTCACCATGGATCCCCCTCAGCCGAGCTCTGATCCATCTTTCATTGTTAGCCTCCATCAGTTGGGGTCAGGCCAACTTCAAGTTATAGGCAACCCTCAGTCGGGTTCACATTTGCCACAACAATCTTCTTGGGTGTGTCACTGTTCACCCTAATTCGCAGGCATCCCTCTGTCAGGTTCACACCAATTTCAGTTTACAGACAATCAAAGACCTTTGAATGTGCATGGGATTCAATGTAACCTGCTGCAGGACCAGTTCGATTTCCCTGTTCAATCATTCTTCCCCGCTTGGGGGGAGGGACACCAAACAGAGACCTTTGAGTGAGCACGCACATGGGGCTGGACCACTCTGTATCTGGTACCTATTTCGGTTTTACAAAGTTCAATTGTATACAAGTTCTCTTTTTTCATTCAATGTTGCCACTTGCAACCTTGAACACACCACAATCGGGTCTGCTATCAGTTTCTCCAACTCACCGGCTGTGCTGAACTCATTGGCGTTGCTTTGCTGTCGGAGTCAAGGACAGTACCACAGTGACAATCGCTTCTCCCCGCCTTGGCTATGAATGCGGGAGGGCCCTGTGTACCTTTGACACATGCTACAATGTACGTCAGCTGAAAATCCCGGTCTTATGTTTCTTTTCCTTGAGGCTTCTTGAAAGTCGCTGTTCTGGGTTGAAAAGGGCAAGGGTAATCCCCTCCTTGTCGTCCTCTCTGATCTCGCTGCCTTTTTCCTCGGTTTAAAATGCCATCTCGGAATTGCTGCTTCCTTGTGTGTTTTGCTTTGCTCCCTTTAGGGTCTCCCTCCACCGGGATCTGACCCCTCTCTTCAATATTTAAAGTTCACATAAAAGCCTTCCCTCTGCTGGGCTTGTGCCTCCTCTCAAAAACTCCCGGTTATCAGAATAGGTTTTTGGACTTCCAGTCTCAGAGTGCACTATGATAATTTTGCTCCCACTTCACAGCTCCCCAAAATGGCATTGCCTAATTTTGGGAGCTGTAGGAGCCAAAAGGTGGATGTTCCCCTAAAAGATTATCATGATTTATTAGTCAAAATATTAACTATGTTATGTTATTACTAAAGTGAGAAATGTTGGGATGGCCTAGAAGGGTCCCATCATTAACAAGGGATTCACGTTGCAAGCACCATATTGATGACTGGGGATGCGTCAAACTGAGCACTGATTACTTTTTGTTCAGAACTGATACAATATTAGCTTTCACACATGCAGAAAAATGAAGTATCAAATATAAAAACATACCTGTACCTTAATATAAATACATGGGAAATTTGTGAAACTCAATATAAATGCCATTTTCACAATGAATCTGAACATAGTGGTTAGGGTTCTCTTGCAAAATACACTAAACAGGTTTTCAGAGGACAGAAGGCAGGTAAATTAGTAATCTCAACCTTTGCTGTCAGCATCTGCAGAAATAGCCTTGAGTTTATTGTCTGATAAGTCACGTAGATAGTAGATACAATCTTCTGCTGTTTGAGAGCGTGACCCAAAGAGTTTTGTTGTTTTTTCTGGTCAGTAGTAAAACATGGGATAAGCTGAATGCTTAGAGGGGGTTAGTCCAGGTCATCAGAGGCTGTATGTAGCCGCATAACTTAGAAGGTCTTTGAAAGGCGGCAGGAGTCTGTAAAATGGAGATAATGCCTTATGGTTCAAGGAAAATACTGTTTAGGCAGACCTTCTTCTATATTTGCTAAAATATGTCAGCAAGACCACATGCAATCATACTTAAAGTTCAAGGTTTTAGGCTAGTTATTGCTAGCAATGAATTATGTTTTCAATACTAATGTTCAAACCATGCACCAATATCAGGACCTACTACAACGAATATGATCTGAAGATAATAATGGAGAAAAGCCTGACCAATGAATATGGAAGAATTGGGGAAAGATGGGATTTCTTTGAAGAGGTTTTGTCCAATCATATTTTATGGGTAGAGAGTAATACATGTATCTGGGAGTGTTTTAAATTGTGGCAAAAAGTACATAAACTGCCAGATGAAATTGTATTGTTGCGACTTGGGTTAGTTTGGTCCTGCAACACCATTTAACCCTTCCCGCTTTAGTTTTAGTACAATAAACTTTCTTTGTGTACAACCGTGCTTCTTAAGTGGTGGGCCTGTTTTGGGTTAAGGTGATTAAACGTCCACCCCCACACTCCTCTCCCATTTCCCTAGCTCCATTGTTCCTTCCGCATATTCCCTTTATCTGCTCCCACATTTCCTATTCTCCTTCTCTGAGTTTGTAGACCTGTACCCATCCTGAGAAGGTTCCCTCTCAACCTCTTTCTGCTGTGCCCTTAAAACAGGTAAGCTTTTTGTTGTAATTAAATATGTTGTTGCAGTAGAAGTTGGCTGTAGTTGAAGAACATTGGAAGTAGGATTTTAGCCATATCAAGTGTGATGTTATAACAGGTAATTGTTCTACAGTGTCACTTGTAGACTCTGCAACTTCTGATGTAGATGTGATTTTAGGAGCTGTTAATTGCAATATATTACTTTCCACGTGAATTATGCCATCAACATTTGCTAAACTAACTTTTCACCCAATGTTTCTTATGTAAACCTATAGAATTGTACTGGTGGTGTAGAGTGGGCTAGCTTTTTCATCGCATTTTAGTGTGCATTTGGAGGCTCTGCGTTGTGGATTATGTTTTCATCTCATGCAGATGTTTTCCCCAGATAACTGTCTCATGGTGAGCACTTTACAACTAGGCGGGCATGTTCTCTGGAAATGTTCTGCACACACACCATCCCTATGTCCTCTGTGACAACTGAGTGTGTTAGGCTGCATATCACTTGTACATCACGTCCCTGTGGTGAAGTTTTGTACTGATCACTGCAGTTGGGCCAGTGAGATGCAGTGCATATAGACCACTATGCAACTCGGACTGGTCACTGATGCAAGCCAGTGAGAATCTGCACACGCATTTACAGCATTGTGGCATTAGATGCATTTGAAGGCTATTGCATCTGTAGACTTCCTTTGGGAGCACCCGCTACGATACTGAAGGGTGGCACGACGCGGAAGGCATTCTTTATTCATCATTCAGCATCATGGTGTGGAGCATCATAGCATCACATTGTTGCTTAAGTATGATACTTTTGAAGGAATTTTGAAGGAAAGGAGTAGCAGAATTCAGGCTTCCATTGTTAGGTGACGCCCTAGTTCAGAGGTCGAAATATTTTTGTATTTTGTTGTATTGTTCAAAGCACAGACCTAGCTCGAGAGCAGCAAATCACTGTACAGAGTGTGGATAGCCGGCATTTGGGCTGGCATCATTTAACAGTAACGCAGTACTGTGAGTTCTGTGCGTCTGTATGTGCATCCATTGGAATTAGTCCTTGGTCAGGTTGTTGGCAAAAGAGATAATGTTGTGAGAGATTTGCAAAATTGGAGATTTGTGGGGGCATTCCAAGCCAACACTGGGATCCAGTTCCAGAGGGTGGGTGCATGACAAGAGAAGGATTGTTTGTGGGTCCTCTCTTTGCGGATGAGTTGTGATTCAAGCCGGTTGGTCAATTTACTGCAAAAGCAGTGTGTGCCACCAGAACGCCAGGTACGCTGGTGTGCTACTTGTGACTGCTTTGTAGATGATGAATGCATTTTTGATCAGTTTCCTGGCTTGGAATGGAAGCCAATGTGGTTCATGTAGGATGGGGGTAATTCGGTCAACTTTCTGTGCTTCCTTAATAAGACATGCTGCAGTGTGGCAGACTGCTTTTAGAGGAGCCAAGTGAGCAGCTAGTAGCCCTGCTAAATTGAACCTGTTCCCTCTTTTTGCTTTTGTGAAGTGCTGTAGTTTATATACATCGTCTCACAAAGGTTGAGGTTACTTTGTGACATTAGTCATTTTGAATCCTGGTGCTAATTTGCTACTTTGAGTTACTTTGTGTGCTGTTCTCTCTTCCCTTCATTATGGCAGCCCAGAGCATGCCACTTAACCCAGCCTATCATCCTGTGCCCAGGGTGCCAGCAGCTGTTCAATAGAAGATTCATTAGATAGATGCGATGCTCATGGGGACCTTCTTCTGGATTTAGGACAGGAGATAATCATCTGCATAATTTGATGGTGGAGGTTATAGGTTTAGAAGGCACCTTTCCATCGGTCTCTGCAGAAGGGGACGAAGAAATTGTGTTGGAGATGTTTGTATTTGAATTGAAAAACGTTGAACCTACACAGTGATCCCAAAGCCAATGTGGTTTTGGAGAACACTTTTTGTCAAAAAGGAGGCAGGTAATTGAGAATAATATTGTTTTTTATATTATTTCGTTATTTTATATAAAGTGACAACTTACTAGAATGCTGCTTCTAAGCACCAATATGCATTACAAGTACAGAAAGTAATGATAAATCAGTGGTTAGGGTTAGAGGCCCAATAACACCCTGCATGTAAATAAGCAACACATGTACAGGGCAGCAGAGATGTTACAGGTGGAGATGTGACGATTGGCGCAGAGGCAGCACCAAGGAAGGAGAGAGGAGGGCCACAGCTACCCTTAAAATAAATTCTGGCCACCCACCGGGCTCGGCCTGCCTCTTACAGCCAATGAATGTGCCAACCCAAGAACCTGATCAGGCCACCCCTATGAAAAATGTCTGGGAGCACATTGGCGACATAGGTAGAGTTAGAGCGGGTGTCATACAGTTTCATATTTTAACATGGTAACTAAGGAGCACAGATCAGATAACCAGATGGCCTTGCAAAGTATGTTGTGGCTTTGTGTGGGACTTGACACACACCTGCCAATTCGGGGAGCTAAGTACTTCTCGTACAAGAGATCACCACATAAACTGTACAAACAGTCCAAAGATGCAAGAGAGATTTTTAGCATAAAATAATTTGGTAGAAGAAGCGGTGTCCATTGCATAGGTCATGAGGCATACAGTGAAATGTGTGAACAATGTGCACGTGGGGATGTAAGTGAGAAGTATGATGATAACGAGTTCTGTAAAGTTAAGCTAGCAAACAGAAGAACAGCTTGAGTGTGACAGAGACTGAAGACAAGGTTAGCGCCCTCGGTCAGTATAAAATGGCCACGCATCCCCAAGCCAAACGTTTATTAGTGGTGAGAGAGATCAGGGCTGGATAAGGGGGATAAAGTGGGGAAGGAAGGCAGCATGGAAATTGGAAAATGTCAACACTATGAACATTCCGTCTGCTTTAGGACTTAGCATGTGGGTCATTAGTGGCAGGGATTTTTGAGGTCTTCACAATTGTGTTAATTTAGGCCAGGTTGTTTATAGGTGTGGGTCAGCTTTTTTGTATTGGGTTTTTTACATAGTTTAAACCTAGGACCCAGAGCATGTCATGCACATAATAGGTTGGTTACATTGAAAACTCTGCATGCTAGAGATGTGTGCATGCGTCTTTATAGGCATGTAGGGGTTACAATGAAGATTTGGGACTCGTTTACATACATTTGAAGGATATAGTTCCCTGGACCAGGCAGCTGCAGTATTTCGGGGAGGTGGCTAAAAGGGCGTGTTGTGAAGCCAAAAGAAAGGATTTTCAGGTCTTTCCTAATTTTTGTAGAAGAGGGGTGCAGATAGCTGCAAAGTGCAGCAGCACATCCTGATCAGGTTTCTTTGCCGTTTAATGGTGTTTCTAAAAGAAGTGCAGTCTAGCGTTAGATTCTGCAGGTTTGCGCAGGCAGTTGTAGCTTCTCGCTCAGGTGATCTGATTTTCCTTTCTGGAGGACTTTAAAAATGATGCACAATGGTTAAAAATTGCATGTGATGCTGCAGTGAAAACCATTCGAGGTGAAAGAGCATGGTCACCTGGCTGAATTTACACTAGCTGAGCTTGGGCTTGCTGAACCATAGAAGACAGCCTTGGGGTGGCGTCTGTGTGAAGTTGGCAAGGCCTTGCTGCCGTACATCTGGGAATCCCTGGATCTTGAAAAGTGGATATTGATATTGATTATTTTATTTGAATCACGCTCATACACAAGTGTTCAGGAGCTCAACAAGGCAAGGGAGGGGAAGAAGGGAGAACAAAAACAACAATCTTACTATTCCCAGTGACAGTGAGAACACAAAAGTGCAGGGGAGAGGAAGCAGGGGAAAAGTGTATGGAGGGGGTGGAGAGGAGGAAGTGCTGAGCAAGGAGAAAATAAATAACACATAAATAAATAATAAGAGCAACAAACAGTGCTAGGGCAGCGAGCAAGTGGCAAGTGCTAGGTATAAGGCAACAGACAGGGTGTGCCAGATAAGTGCAGGAAAAAAGGAGGTTGGGGGGCTGTAGGGTTACAGTTACAGACCCCAGTGCAAGGGATTGGCAGGAGGCAGTGCAGGAGGGTGGCAGGGTGTGCAGGTACCTGGGCCCTAAAGTCAGAGTGTGACCAGGTGCACAATGCCGAGAGAGAACAGATCAGCATGGGAGAGGAGGAGAGAAGGCAGAAGCAAAGAGGAAGGTCTTGAGGTACTTCCGGAACCGGAGATGATTCTACTCAAGTGTAAGAGTGGCAGGGAGGCTGTTCCAGAGGAATGCCGAAGCCGAATACAGAGATCTCCCCCCAGCTCGTTTCTTTGGAAAACGACTGACCCTGAGGGAGTTAGAGGTGGAGGAGTGAAGAGCTTGAGAGGGAAAGTATTTACGGAGGGAGAGCTGAAGGTATTTAGGGCACAGGCCCCAGAAAGCCTTGCAGCGAATGCAACAGGTCTTGAAGTTAATCCTTGCATCCACTGGGAGCCAATGGAGAGATTTCAGAGCTGGAGAGATACGATCCCTGGGCTTGAGGCTAAGGACAAGTCTTGCAGTCCTGTTCTGGATAAGCTGCAAAGGGTGGAGAGTAGAAACAAGTAGATTTAGAAAGAGGCTGTTGCAATGGTCCAACCTAGAGAGAAGCAGGGCTCGGGAGACAGTGAGCTTCTGGGGTAAGGAGAGGAAAGGCAGAATACCTCTGAGGAGGTGCAGTTGGAAGTTTGACTTTTTAGAGACATCATAGATGTGGTACAGAGAAGGAAAGCATGGAGTCAAAGATGATCTCGAGGTTCTTAGCCTTGCAGGTGGGGGTAGGAGGGGGGCCATGGGAGGCAGGCCAAAGAGTGACAGGAAAGGAGGGTGGGGGTGTGCCGATGAGGAGGATCTCAGTCTGCTGGCATTCAGGCAGAAATTTGAGGCTTCTGGATTTATCATCTGTTTAACATCAGCTTTTTCTGCCTGCCATTTTGATTGTGCAACCTATGTTCCATAACTGGTAACTGTATATTCAGGTTAAATGGTATTACTGCACGTGGGAATAATCAATTGAAGTGCAGTAAAGTCTTAGGAGTGGTCCTGAACAAGCTGAATGAGGCTGAGTTGACAGTCTGTAGGTAGAATCGTCAAATCGATATCAATGAGAAGGTGCATTTTTAGGTCACACTATATCTACCAATGGAACACAAACACTATTGAGCCTGAGAGGTGTAGTTTTAAAAGCCCCAGAACCAGTTGGTAATTAAATATTGTGGGGGGATTGAAGTGGTGGGGGGAGTTAGGTGCGACTCTGTAAAATGTGAAGTTTGTAGAGAAATTTACAATAAGGACTGAATCTATATTTTTTTATGATAAAGACAGAAATACAATTTTAATAGCCTCAGGATTGTAAATTGGCAATGAAACGGGTTGAGATGGACGTGTGTCACTCTGTGAAGATTTAAACCTGAGTGTAAGATATTGTTAACCACTAATGGAAGTGGCCATGGATTAGGTTTTTCCTTGGCATAGGCACTGCATGGTAAGGAGCAAGTGGTGGTGTTTGCCTTATTTACTTTAAGGGATGCAGAGGGAAAGTTCTCAGTAACGGAGCATGAACCCTTGCTGGTACCTGTCAAAGTTTCAAGTGTGGGGTATCCCCCGTTCTTATGCAGTCAGATCACAAGCCGTTTCTACTAGTGGAGGGTGGAAAAGCTGCATTGTTTATTAGAGTTACAGTTAAATCCTTTTGGATTGATCTATTGTCCAGTTTAAAAGTATTCATCAGCTGACTGAGTCTCCAGACTACCACTAGAAAGCATTGTGGATATTACTTAAGGGACCTCAATTGAAGAAGATCTAGTTACGATTGTTTAGGACGTGGCTATTATTAAAATTATATCGGGCATTACTGAAGCGTGGTTAGGCCATGGGACATTAAAAATGAAGATTTTTCATTAGGACCCGGCGAGGGGGCTGTGGTGACCTACCGGCTAATAAGGAGGCTAAGAACACAGTAAAGCACAGTAAAGCCCCAGCTTCGACTCTCCTCAGAGCGGCAGGCCACCATCTTCCCTCCCCGGGAATCAGGTAACTGTGGCCTGTACTTCTATCCCCTCCTTTCCTCAACCCCCAACCCTAACCTCAATTTCCACTCAGTGTTCCTGGCGCAGCTCCTTCCTGCAAATGGCCGTCATGGAAAGGGAGAAGGGACTACTTGTAGTCCCCTTCTCCCTATCCATGGTGGCCATCTTGTTTTTGCAGTTTTTTCTCAAGTTAAGAAACGGTAAACACGCTGTTTCTCAAGTTGAGGAAAACACTATTAGTACCCTCGTGCAACGTGCTGTGGTACTAATAGCAATACAACCCGAGCAGGGGGGGCATTATTGGTCAGGTAATGCCCCAGCGCTAACTGAGAGTCTGAATACAGTCATCAGCAGTATTGGGAGAGGAGATCTCTTAGCAGCCTGGGAAACAGCATTCAGACGCACCGATGAGCAGGCACAATGTGCAAACCAGAAGCGGCAGAGGGCCACAAGCACACCAAACACTCCATGAACATTGCTCTTGCAAACTGACAGGCCAAAGAGGCCCACACACAAACTGCGACTTACCCAAAATTGCGCTTACCCCAATGAATTGACAGGCTATCAGGGCCCTCTCATAAACTGGACCATGAACACCATTACCTACCAACGCAGGCCTTCATTTCCAAAATGAGGTGCACCTGCATGTGAGAAAGGGGTGGTGACCCCCTTTTGTATGCTCTGTTGCTTGTATCATCTCCCGTGTGGGGAGAACAAGGGAAGATTGTGGATGACCAATGGGGTGAAAGAAAAAAGTATAAACAGAGAACTGGGAGACAGGAAGTTGTGGGTTTTACAGGTGAGGTCAAAGGAGACAGAGGTAGACAGATAGATCAGGCAGGGGAAGGACATTGTGGCGGAGCGTGGAGGAGGATGATACAGGTGGTGTGAAAGGTGAGGTAATTGTTTGTGAGAGAAAGTGGTACTGGAAGTCAAAGTGCATGAGCAGAGTAGCAGAGAGAGAGTAGGGAGTGAATGAAAAGTTGTGTGGGAAAGTGAAAGGAGGGTGAATGAAAAAGAAAGGTGGAGGAGAGCAGTTGTGTGGAGAGGAGAGAGGCATTGTGGAGAGGTGAGAGTAGTAGTGGCATGGAAAGGGAAGAGTAGTAGTGGTGTGGAGAAGGGAGAGTACTAGTCGTGTGCAGAGGGGAGAGTAGTAGTTGGGTGGAGAGGGAGGAGGAGTTGTGGTGTGGAGAAGGAACAGCAACAGTGAAACCTAGAGCGTCTGAATGCCACAAATCATTCCAGTGATAAATACCATCGGTGAGAGGAAGCCATAGATTCCCTGAGGAAGGTTAGTTAGAAAAGGCTTTAGCCGGGAGGGGGAGGGGGTGCTGTTGTGCAGTCTAGAAGAACGACTGCCTAGCCTGAGAGCTCTGCACATCCAAGATTACATCGAACTATGATTATATAGCAAGGCAAATAAGGCCCTAGGGCATGACCGGCCTGTAGCATGAGTCCCTGGCAGCCCAAGATTCTGAGATACAACCAGCTGTGTGGTGCATACGTGCAGAACGGAAGACCTATGCAGCCGGACCTGAATTCCACAGGATCCTGTGCTGAACATGTGGCTGAAATGGCCCCTGCAGCTATCCCAGAGCCACTTTTTGCTGTCGACGTCTTGACACCAGCGCCCTGACGGGACACATCCTCTCTCCGGACCTGAGCCCTCGATCAGAGGGAAGGAAGCAGACCTGGCTGTCCCTCCTTCGGATCTCCGCGCAGTGGCCCTGGAGGGAGGGACACGCACACTGGCACCGGTCAACAGTGCGTCTGCGAAGTGAGGGAGTGCCACCCTGCAGCAGCGTGCCTGGGCCATGGGCGGTGATCGGATCAGCAGCAAGGGGGTCGAGGCAAGACCCACAAAACTACAGATAGAGGTGAGGAACTCCACCCCCCTCCCCTGCAATACAACATTTATGTTTGGGTCTGCCCAATGGCCCTAATCAAGCCCCTGGGGTCCCGGGCACCCATTAACTGGTAACAACATTGCGGCGGAGGCCCCTGTGGCTGGGGGCCCCACCTGGCTTCCCCTTCCTGAATACCATTGAACCACACAAATAACCAGTGGATAGGGGGATTCCCCTGATGAGAAGGAATTCTCTAGGTCCTTGAGTCTGGTGAACTGACCCTGGACCTGCTGCGCCCATACAGGGGGGAACAACAACCCCGTACCCCACCCGAACCCATGATCCTGGGGTAGAATTTGCAATTCTGAGGCAACAAATTTCAGCGACCTGATAGCGGGAACATTGGACACGCTGGCTGCCCCCTGTGCAACACAGCCCCCTAGATGCATATGCCTATGCCATAAGGAGGGAAGTCAAAAGATACAACTGTGTTGGACCATGGAACTAGTGGTTATCTGCCTCTGGGTCTCTAGAGATACCCCATTAATCACCTGCTGCAGCTGGATTGCTCCACCCCTGTGAGTAGAGAACTTGTTCACCTCAACCTACAGTGTGTCCTGGGTCCTGTTTATACTGGCTGCCGGACCCCCGGAACAAGTCCCCGGTAACTCACCATAACTAAAGGATCCAGCAGGGGGAAAAGGCTGGTGCCATGGACAAATTTGCGAGTTCAACTCACAGGGGCAATCGTGTCAAGCCCAGTTGGAACCGGCCATGCCAGCCCCTGGCCCCTCACCCACACCACATCCGACAAGTATGACGGACGCAATGGCAAAATGATTTGCTGCCGTGAATGAGAAGCTTGATGATATAACTGAGGATGTGGCATCCATGCAATCCCAAGTGGCCCATGAGTGGGCTTGGATCACTGAGGTGGAAACAAGAATAGGGCCACCGAGGACAATTTGCACGCGCTTCAGGATACTGTGACTGCTCTCACCAGAGACACAAAATACGTCAAAAACAAATGGGATGATCTCGAATCCCGCTCCTGAAGGAACAATATCCGAATAGTCGGTGGCTCAGAGGATGCCCTTACTGGAAACATGCAACTGGCTGTTGAAAACCTGCTCAAATATCTTTTAGGGAACCCAGAACTTTCCCCCTTCTTTGCTTCTTTGCTGTGGAGCGGGCCCACCACGATCTGGCCCCCTGGCTCAAACTAGATGACTTCCCTAGGCCCATCAGTGATATCATCAATGACATTTGTGATGTCATCTTTGAGGTCATGGGTGTTAGCCCTTGCAATGCACAGTGGTAGCGGGAGTTATGTTTGTGTACCTTACCATAACTGGCAAATTTCTGGGGGTTTTCCATTTTACCTGTAACCATAACGTCCCTGTAGGAACGTTCTTCCAATGAATTTCATAGGTTTTTAAGCAGTGCAACTTAACCATAATGTCCCTTTAACAACATTTTTTGTTAGTTAATTTCATAGGTTTTTAGTAGGGCACTTGAACCTTAACGTTGCTTTAGGCTAGTAGTTTCAATAAAGAGGAAATGTTTTTAGCAGTGCATCTTAACCATAACATCCCTTTAGCAAAGGTTTTTTTATTGAATTTCATAGGTTTTTAGTAGTGCAACTTAACCATAATGTCCCTTTAACAAGGTTTTTCCAGTGATATTGATAGGTGTTTAGTAGGGCACTGTGAGCAGAACCTTCCTGTAGCATAGTTTTTTTCAGTAAAGAGGATACGTTTTTAGTAGCGCAACCTAGCCATAACATCCCTTTAACAATGTTTTTTGTTAGTGAATTTCATAGGTTTTTAGCAGGGCACTGTAACGGGAACGTTGCTTTAGCATACTGTTTGCAGTAAAGGTGATATGTTTGTAGTACCCCACCTTCACCAAAACGTCCCTTTAGCAATATTTTTTGTTAGTTAGTTGCATATGTTTTTAGTAGGACATTGTAACCGAAGCGTTGCTTTAGCATACTGTTCTCTGTAAAGGTAATATTTATTTGGTACTGCAATTAAACTATAACGTCCCATTAAGAACGTTTTGTCACTGATAGCTTGGCTGCCCTCCTCATGAACCTTTGGTTTGTTTGTTTGTTTGTTTGTTTATTTTATTTATAAAGCGCACCTGACCCAGGGGTATCTGGGCGCTTGAAGTACAAATTGTGGTTTCAAGTGAGCAACAGATATATAATACAGATGTGTACAATATATAGTTAAGCAAGATACATGAATATGTGCAACATACAAATGATCAGTTCAGGATGCAAATGATCTGTTGGAGACACAAGTAGAGCAGATTTTAGGTTGTTTTTTGTTAAGAAGCCATGAGATGACGAGACTTCTGAATTCTACGAATGATTGGGTGGATTCGATGTTCTGTGAAAGTGTGTTCCATAGTTGGGCAGCAAGAACCGGGAAACTGGTGCCGCCAGCCCTTTTGAGGTTATATCTAGGCACCATAAGGCAGGAGGGGTTTGTAGATCTGGTGGTTCTAACTGACAGCTTTTGGGTAAATTTGTCAGTAATGTATAGTGGGGTTCGATGGTTCAAAGCTTTGTGGGTAAGGCATAGGGTTTTCAAGTCAATTTTTTCTTGTATGGACAGCCACTTACAGTGTTTTCTAGTAGTCGATATGTGCTCTCTTTTGGGTAGGTTTAACGCTGCTCTAAGTGCATTATTTTGCAGAATCTTGTTGGTTATAGATTTGTTGGCGCCTAGGTATAGGCCATTGCAGTAATCCAACTCAGATTGCATAAGTGCTCTGACCAGATTGAGGCAACTGTTGGAGGATAGTAGTGGTCTGCAAGCCCTGATCAGCTTGCCTGTGTAGACGGTGGCTGAGGCTGTCATGTTGACCTGTTTAGTAAGATTAAAATTGGCATTGAGGTAAAACCCTAAGGTTTTTACATCTTTAGCTATGGGTATATTGTTCCCATCTATGTGGATACTAGTGTATTTGGGACTGAGTTTAAGTATGTTATTGGGTGAGCCGACTAGGAGTTGCTCAGTCTTATCATCATTCAGGCAGAGGCCATGAGTGGCCATCCATGCCTGAATGATGGAGTAGACTTTGTTGATCCAGCAGACGTCGGTGTCATAGGTGCGAGATAGTGGTAGGAGTATCTAGGTGTCATCTGCGTAATTAGTGTAGGTGACACCCAGACGGTCCAGTTTGTCGAATAGGGGCTTTGTAAAGATATTGTACAAAGTGGGTGATACACATGAGGCTTGTGGGACTCCGCAGGTGATAGGGTCTGCTGCTGCTGTGGGTGAGAATTTGGAAAGGCCAAATTGCTCTGTGTAACTATCCATTTGTGCTACCCCTTCCCTTGCCTAATAGTGTTGGTGTATCTTACAAATGAAAGGTGTGCATGTTAAGTGTTGGTGACACTGAGAGTGCTGTTTCTTTTTGTGTTAACATAGCATGGTGAATCTATGCTGCACATTACTGCAAGTAAGTAATGTGGAGGTTTCCTATGCACATTAGGGTGAGCAGACGTCCGGGTTTTCCCAGGACAGTCCGGGGAAATCACCCTCCGTCCCGGGGTCCCTTTTTTCATTTTTGAAGCCCCGTCCAGGGGTTTGCATGTTTGGGGGGCTACGGTAATTAAAACCGTAATTATTTTTCACAACACTTTCACAATTTTGAAGTTGGAGGTTTGGCTCGAACCCCCCAACCTCTCAGGTACAAGTCAGAACACTTACTGACTGTGCCACAGAGACTGGCGTGGAAATTATTGTACAGCAAGCCATGTAACATCAATTAGAGCTAAAGCTCTTTTTGAATTAACATGCCATGATTCACAGACAAAACTGCACAAATGAGATTATATACAGTTTATAGAAAGGAGAAGTGCTGGAAATATGGTTGGGGGTGGTTGTGGGGGCGTGGTGGGGGCGGGGCGGTAATTGGTCGGCTGCGATGGGGTAGTCCCTCTTTTATGTTGTTGGCCGTCCCGGTTTTTTGTTTTGAAAATCTGGTCACCCTAATGCACATTGCACGTGGCCGTCGTATGTGCAATCACAATGCAGGTATCCGTAGGACTGCAGTACTAGCCACATGTCTGCTTGCTGTAAAGCTCTTTTAATTATTTGTGGGAGCACACATCTATCCATTTTAGAACTATGTCCATGCTTAATGCATCTTCTGAGTGCTGGTAAGAGCTTCTCTGTCACCAGCCCTATGGATTGATATTGTAGGCTATAGATTTTCAACTACTGGTCACGACTACATGGGTTGCTCTGCAAACCTACCAATTTGTCGCTGCACCACGCCTGCCTATATGAGACCCACTGGAAAACAAGGAACAGCAACCTCGAGTGTACAGTGGGCGTGCTAAATTTCACAATAGTTTCATGAGTATGCTGCTGGCCTTTCCATGACCCGTAAAACAGACACACTGTCTCTGCACTAAGCACTGTGCTGGAAAGTGTCAAGGGTTCCCCTGCAGGTCGTAGTGTTGGAGATAACATTTAACTGTAGGTGTGACATTTTGTAGTGAGTCTGTGAAATGGCAAAGCTGGTGCGGCTTTGTCACTAACATAGTAGTGCATGTTAAGAAAAGTAAGCAAACAGCAGAATCTTCAGGGAGCAAAGAATAGCACTGGTGGTTAGAACAGTAATGTAGCCAAATGGGTTGCACTTAATAAATATCTTCCTCTTAAACCTACTGAAGCTGTGTTTCTCCTTGTTGTAAGTATTGTTGTATTTCACAATTCATTCATCTCCATGCATGCTAGTCCTACGGTTACTGGCGTACAATGAACTGTCCATACCACATGTGATGAGAACACTAATGCAAGCACAAGGGACCAGTTGGCAGAGTATTACCCTGCCAAAAATGCAGTAGGGTAATTTCATGTACAGCATTCTCCACATAGACTGCGGCCTACAAGAGGGGCACTCCTGTACGGCACCAGAGCTTAAAAGACCCTTGTACACCATACGCTGCGCTAATGACCCTTACCTGCCAAAGGGCATTGTAGTGCACATGTACTGCAACCCGGAACTCTACAGAGGGAAGCTACGTTAAAGTGCTTGTGAAGAGTCCACCCGGGAGCATGACAATGAGTGACTGCTATTTAAATGAGGGCCACCCAACATTACCCTCTCTGTGCATGTCCCCTACGATATCCCTGTAGGTGGTGGCCCTTCCGTACCAGCCCTTGCCTTTCATTCCTTCAGTGGCGTGTCTTACAAGACCGAAAGAAATAGTAATGAACTTGAAAAGGAAAAAAGGTAAGTAAAGCAAGCTCCCTTCAGAGTGCAACAATGTAAGTGGCAATGAAGGGAGGCAGGGCGCCGTGCATCATATACCCTCCACAGATTGCCTGCTAAATAGAAGGGACCATGGTACTGTGGAAAACACTGCAGTCGAAACGGGTAGAAATGGGTGGCTGTTGAAAGAGATGGTTTTACATGTTGCAGTGCATTTTCAAGAGCGCAACATCTACCACAAACATTATTCTTATACTTCCAAAAAGGGCAGCAAGGCAATTTATGTAGGCTGTGCAGAAAACGGAAATAGAGTACTATTAAGAGGAACGCTATTTATGGGGAAAACTCTTTGTGCTGTGAAACGTCAGATTCCCATTTGTAAAGTACGACATTGGCACAGTCTTAAAAAGGCACAAATACACTTCTTCACAATGTACCACGCTTTCTCCATTTCCGGACTAAATGAAAAATAACACGCCGACATGGGTGTTTGCATAATGGGATACATAATTATGCAGGAGATCAGAAACGGACGCATGACCTTGCCAAGTGTCTTCTTCAGCGCAAACGGCACTGAAAATCGTGGTACATGTTGTGCAATTTTCCCTCCACAAGGAACAACAATAATATCGTTGTGGACGCGCGGCATCAAAGTCTCACACAGACAAACCAAAATCAATCACTTAATTCTAGGTACTCCATACGCATACAAATCCACATGATACAATCCACAATGAGCTTAGACTGGACTCTGTTTTCCATTCACTGTGAAGTAATATATGTAGAACTCCCCCACAAAGCATACGCTGTGGCTCGTGCAACACACAGCCATAAGCGCACCCTCTGCATTTTGCTCAACAAATATACTGTGTACCACGGTCTGTGCGTGTACTCCACACCCAGAAACCTTATTGACCAATCCTGTGTCCTCCACAGGCCCAATGGTATGGCGGCCATGTGCAAAAGGGGCGTATGTCACATGTGCAACCCTGTAACTGTTGCAATGTCCGCAGACTTTTCCAAGTGTGCGTGCGCAGGAGTAGGGGAATAAATGTCAACCAGGGTACTTAGTAGTGGCTCTCAAAAGAGCCATTTTGTATTTTATTTAAAATGTGCTTTCATACAAACAATTTGTTTTCGGGTTTTTATAAGTGTTTTTGTTTGTTGTACTTAGCCTCACATTCTTACAATAGCGTCAATGCCATTTCTATTGAGAAGGTGCACATATCGATAACTAATGTTGTCATTCTCACAGGAGTACATCCCAGCAGCATGCAAGAAGTTACACATGCTTCTGTTGATAAGACCCTTTATGACCTCTCGCTGCCGACAACATTCATTGGAATAGTTATATGCTGGACTTGGTGGTATACATGAAAAAAGCAACTTTGCAGTGGGAAAAATGTGCTTCACTGCTTTCATCATCTTTTTGAGTTGACGGTACACACTTGAACAAGCTATGGAACCCAAAAGCAATGCTCCATAGTGCACAACCACAACGTGTACAGTAGCGAAAGTGGCCACTCGTCGACATTCTACAAACAAATGGTCGAAAGTACGGACAGTGACACTGCACCACAAAGCCTCCGCTTCCTCCAAATTGAAATTTCCATTAAAGCCTCTTTCCAAGGCATGCTGGAGCGGATCTAGCACAAAGTGATCACCCACTATGAAAACTGTGTGTCTTGCCATCCCTGCAAGCCTCACTACACAGAGTAATGAAACACAGTATGGCTGCCCTTTCCTGTGACGCACACTCTGACGACATGATTGGATAATTTCCACAGTCGCATTTCTATTGGCCAGCATGGTGAGAAACGCAGATTGTGGCACATGCGCTCTCCATGTAACACTAGCAATTCTGTATAACAGTCCCCTGTGTACACACCACACCCAGAAACGTTGTTGTGCAATTCCTCAGCCTCCACAGTCCCATTTCCATGGTCACTGGTCTGAAAATCCCCAGATGAGGCTTTTGTGCTGCGTGCGTGCATGGGGGAAGAAATGTCAACCAGGGTAAGGGCTTTCGTTTGTAGGGGGGGCTCGGAAAAGAGCCATTGAGTTTTTTTTTTGTTATTATCTGCTTCCACACAAAGAGCTAGTTTTTGGTTGCATACAGTTGTGTATTTTCTTTTCAGATTCTGACAGGAACCTTTTGAGTGCATCTTGGAGATGAGCGCAGAAAACAGCATTACCAATGGACGACAACGAAGTGCAATTTGATTTGGAAGAACTCTACATTTGCAGAACTAATGATGTCATTGTTACAGAAAAACATGTTACGAGCAGACATAAAATCAGACATGCTTCTGTTAATCAGACACCTTCCAGCTTCTGGCTGGGTACAACAGCCAATATGAGTGGTCCATACTGTTGTTGGTGGTATGGTGGACAAAACTACTGGGCAGTGGGAAAAAGCCTCTTCACTGCATTCATCAGCCTCTTGAGTTGACGGAGCAAATGTAAACAAGACATGTAACCCAATTGCAACCCGCCACAGTGCATGAAGACAACATGCACAGTAGTGGAACTGGCCAGTTGTCTGAAAAGTGCTTGCATATCGGCTCAACTGAGGTCATCGACAGCGCACCACAATGCATCCACTGCTTCCAAACCGAAATTGCTATGAAAGTTTCTTTCCTGGGCATACTTGTGCAGATCTATCGCAAAGGCATCACCCAAAATCAACACAATGCATTTCTCCATGTCAGCGAGCCTCACTACGCAGAGTAATGAATGCCAGTATTATCGCCCCTTCCTGCGACCCACACCATCAGTACCTGATTGGATAATCCCCACAGTGCCATTTCATGCCAGCATGGTGAGAAGCGCAGAATGTGGCATGTGCCCTTCCCAAAGTATCGTGAGGGCCACGCCCCAGTAAAGCACGAACACTCCTTCTTCCCTTTCCACCATCCTCTTCCCACCACGCCCTTATTGGGTATTGTTAAGTAGTCACACACGCATCCACCAATGCCATCCAAGACATCAGCATCTAACACTGTCAGTTCTCCGCAAGACGTCATATGTACTGTTACAAAATCAGCCTGCAAGTGGGCCGTTATTGGAAAGCACGTCCAGTGGAAATTTCAGTAGAAACATTGCACAATTTGTGCATGCACATTCATCCACATGAGCACCCATCAACACAAAAGAAAGGTATGAACATTTTTTTGGCAGTATGTTTACAACTCTGTTATACGGGCCTCTGCACACGATATCTGCCTCTAAGCCTCCATTACGTGTTTGAAAAGCATACTGGTTTTCCACCTACCATGAAGTGGCAATTTAATGGTATTTGCTTGCAACATTTTCATTTATCCATATCATACAGTGTATTAGCGAAACAGGAAGTCTCTTCTTTTCTTCCGACAATGCTGCAAAATGTGTTCCCCACTAACCCACCTCCTACATAAATTGTAAAAAAAGCTGGCACCAAAGCCACCACTGAATGTATCTTACCAACCTAAAGTCAGTTCCCAAAAGGTCAGTGTGTGCACCGCTGTGGTTCTGTGAATTCTGCACTATTGCCTCAGCCTCTTTTTAAATCTGTCAGCTTCCACTCTGCACCCTCAGCAACTCATCCATAAGAGAACTACACAACCTGTCCTTGGCCTGAACGTCAGGGATTGTATCTCTGCTGGACTAAAATGTCTGCAATAGCTCCCAATGGCTGTGAAGAATAAAAAGAAAGCCCTGTGCATTATGCAGAAAGCCTTCTAGTCCTTGGGACCTCAATTCCTTGCACTCTCACTTCCTAAATATCTGCTTGCTCCAGCTCTTCCCTCATCCGCCTCCTACTTCTTCAGGGTCAGTTGATTCTGCACGCAACCAGTTGTGGTAGATGTCTTTCTTCTGCTGGGGCCTCCCTCTGGAACAGGCTCTCTGCCTTCCTGGAACTTGAGGAGAACCATTTTAGGGTCTTGAAGCACCTCAAAACCTTTCCATGTGCTTCTTCTTTTTCCCCTCCTCTCCCCTGATCACTTGCTGCCTATAAATGATTGTGCACTGGTTTCCTACCCACCCTGTAATCTGTGCCCCAAGCCACCACCCTCCCGACAGTTCCACCCCTGCACTGGCTTTCTGCGAACCCCCGAACTTGGGGACTGTTTTCAGTAGCCTTAACAGTCCAGCCACCACTTGATGTTTACACTTATCCTTCCACTTACCAGCACCGGACGTAGTTGCATGTATTGCGATATTTTGTTGTTCCCATGTACTCCACTTTGTCCTGCCCCTTCCCATTCACTTGCGCATTCTCAGTGTCACCTGGCCTAGTGGGATCAATGTCTTTGTGTGGCCTCTGTCCCGCCTCCCTTTCCTTGTCGCGCCTTCACACACTTGTTTGTAGGCGCCGTACAAATGCCACAGAATACCATATCACATCATATCATATGATACACACACTGCATTCATAACAGGATGCCTGACACGTACCTTGTAGACTTCACAAAATGGTATTTCCACTGTAATGCATTTACTACAAATAAGCTGCACTTCAACCATACCCTCTTCCATACTAACAGTATGCAAACACTGCACCCAGTGCCTACACCGCATGACATTTCATTGCACCATCTCCAACCACACATCAAAAACTTTACCATGTTGTAACAATGACCTCACCTGCGAAACCAAACATACATTTCTGTTGCTCTATGGTGTCTGAAATGTGCTCCGCAACCATTCCTTACAGGTCACCACCCTCTAACTGATGCAAAGTCAAAAATGCATTACTGGCGTGGGTGTCCTCAAGTCCTGTGCTCTTGAGTACATGGCCTACGGCCTTGGGCCATGCACCCAATAGTCTAGGCCTTGAACACACCCACTGCAACGTAATGCCACCATGCATGTCATCATGTCACCAACTACGACAATCCACATACACACCACTGCTACCAGCACTCCTACCCAACCTGCTCAAAGCCATGGAGCTATGCAGCAACACATTGGAACCATTACCATAATGTAGAAAGAAAACACTCTCTCCTGCACCCCTGGGCACTTTCATTCACATACTATGAGCATACCCACTTCCATTCACAAAGTATTGTGTCACTGCCAACCTACCCACATTCTGTTTGCAACACTGGCTCTACTTCCACCAATTTGCACACACCACACTATGCAAGCACCACCCTCTACCGGATGCAGAGTCAGACATGCATTGCTGCAGTGGGTATGCTGAAGCCCTACGCTCTTGAGTGCATGCCCTATGGCCTTTGGCCATGCACCCAATAATCTAATGCTTCCACAGACCCACTGCTACTTCATTCACCCATGCATGCCACCATGTGCCCAACTACTGCATTCCGAATCAATAATAAGTATTATTATTATTAATTCCATCCGCAGAGCATAGTCACCTGCGCTCCCACCCAACCTATGTCATGTGCAATTCACTCCCCTTCTGAAATTCAACTGCCAACACTCACCACGAAAAGAGGTCACCGCAAACAGGTCGCGGCAGAAGCTATCGGGACGTTACGACAGCTGCCTACAATCACCACACAAAGTACTCACCTGTCTAGGTACATGCGAATTGGCGCAATACACACAAATACTGCAGGCACTCCTCCGTCTTCTTCCACCTATGTACATATGCCACATGAACCACTTCTCACTCCCCCACCCGTTCCCTCCCTTCTTGCCACCAACACATGGCGTATGGCACATTTTCCAGACCCTTCCGCCGCTGCACTATCCTCCGATACACCATGGCAGCGTTTCCCCAAAAAATGTTGATGCACAGCACGCTTCCCTCCAGCCAACCACCGGCCACGTCCAAAGTTCTCCGACAGCACGGCGTACCGCAAGCCAATGACACTTCTGTCTGCGGAGCGAACAGGGAAATGGGTCCGCTGAGCGGACCCAGATATCACACATTTTTTGGGATGTGCATTTCAGTTCTTTGCCACAAAAGTACTGGTCAGATTTCCACCAAACACACAAAAACATGCATTCTGACCCAAGCCCCCGCTCCTGCCGCACATTTGGTGAAAATCCATCCAGCCATTCAGCCTGTAGCCGTGCAAAAGGTTTTTCCCCATTCAGTCTATGGAGAAAAAAAAATGTGGGAACCCCCTTATAACTTTGCCCCTCCGTCTTGTACAAAACCTCACCCAACTTGGCAAAAAAAATCAGAGCTGGACATATACACTTTTTGCAAAGTTTGGTGAGGATTCCTCCACGGGGAGCAAAGTTATAAGCCACTGAAAAAGTGCTCTTCCTATGAGTTTAGCAATTTAACCATAACTACACGCCCGCTACCGCGGGCCTTGTAATAAGTTCAATGATAAAAGGCTAGGTATAAAACTTGTGAGAATCCAAACAATAACATCATTGTAGCATGCTGCGTCTCAAACTTCTTCTGTCCAGGGTTCTCCGATTTCAGCATAAATGGGATTTTTGTGTGATTTTATTTCTGTTTTATAATGTTGCCCATAGACGGTGTAGTCCTCTTTTTAAATATATGTGCAGTGTGAAGGGGAATGTATGGTGTGAGGATGTGCATCTTATCTGAGAGGGTGTGCATGCAATGTGTGTGTGTTTGATGTGAGCGTGTGTGTGTGTGTGTACATGGTGTGAAGTTGTTTGTGAGGGATTGTGCATGCAGTGTGCATTTGCTCCGTGAAGGCGAGTGTTAGTGCATGCACATGCGTTCGCACCTGTGTATGTATGTGAGCACTGTGACCCGTTCAGTGTGAGTTTTCCGTGTCAGTTTGTGTGTGTGTGGGTGTGTGTGCATGTCTCCATGTAATTTGGAAGATGCCATCCAGTTCTTGTTTTTTTTGTTATTGCATTTTGTGACTTGTAGTTTTGTTTTGTCCATCAAGTGTCCTGTACTACAAGTCCCAAAATGCAAAGTAAAAAAAAATCCAAATGATCATCGTACAAATAACAAGGAACGTGTGGCATATAACAATATATACAAGACATGTAACTTGGCTAAAGTCATGATTTCTCCTGCACCTCTATTTGGTTGGGTTGAATGGCAGTAGGGGATCTGTAGGCTATTGAAGGAGGAGGTACGTAGTGTAGAATCGGAGGGGGGGAATAAAATATCTTTATTTTCAGTTGTGGAAAGTGAGAATACTCGGCTGGAGAGGAGTGATGTCTATTTGCCCCCACCATTTTCAAAATCTAAAAGTAGGGCAATATATTAAGAGAATAATGGGCCTGTGTAACAAGCTCCTCCCTTGAGCTGCAAAGAAAGTCTTGTTTGAGCTGGCTCACCTGCGATGGAAGATGAGCAACTATTACTAACACATTGGTAGTGCAGCACAAAAGACCTTCTTAAAATAATACAGTGATTGGGTGACCAATTCCATGCAGGAGGCCACATGTATCAAAGGCATGACTGTTACATAGTCCAGAATACAGAGCATTTACCAAAATATACTGTTTAAATAAAGAAAAGTAAAAAGTCTTGATCCCTGGTCAGCCAGAGCTCAAGGACCAGCATTCAACCACTACGCCACAACGGCTTAGTGCTTTAAGGTGCATACATTTCATACTTAGCCTACAATTTAATTTGTCCAATTGTAAAAGGCCAAGCATGAAACTTGTGAGAATTCAAACAATAATATCATTGTAGCATAATGTTAAGTGCGGCGTCTCGAAATCCTGCAGGCCGCGTTCAATGCATGTGTTTTTATTTCGTTTGTTCAGTTTTATAATGTTGCCCAGAGACGCTGTAATACATGTTCCATTCAGTTTCATAATGTTGCAGTTAATAAATGTGTTTCACATTTAATCCATATTACAAAATGCAAAGTGCCTGCAGGTTCACGCCGCACCAATTCCGACCTCTCATGCCAAAACATCCTTGCACCGAGAGGTCCCTGCTACTCAACTGGCTGCGTCTAACTGGGCACGCCCAAACGGGACCAGCGGCAAAACGGTCATGCCATAACGGCATGCGCCTAACTGGCCGTGCCGAAATGTCCTGTGCCATGCTCCAAGCCCCTTGATTTATGTTCAGTCTCTTGGTGATAATTGTGATACATCGCACAACCCCAACTACGCCCAAACGGGACCAGCGGCGAAACGGTCATGCCATAACAGCATGCGCCTAACTGGCTGTGCCGAAATGTCCTGTGCCATGCTCCAAGCCCCTTGTTTTATGTCCAGTCTCTTGGTGATAGTTGTGATACATCGCACAACCCCAACTAACCACATTCAAGCAGCATGGAAATGGGGAAATAATGACTGGCTCCAAGAATAAAATATGCCCAGGTACATTTTACACCAATAGCGAAAATCAAAAACTGGCACCCATGAATATATGCACAGTACTGCTTAGGTTCAAAGTGTGGAAGGGGCCAGCCCCCTCAGGCCATGTTGCTCTAAGTGGTTTTGTAACTTTGCCTCTCCTATTAGGCACTATGGTCTTAGAGGACTGGCCTTTTCCTTACTTTGAAGTTAAGCGGGGTGGCTCCCTGTTTCTGCATGGATGGGAGATCCAGGTCACCAGTGATGTTTCACCATCAATGTCACTGTAGCTGTAAAAATATTTATTTTTATATTATGTATAAAAGATTGAGGCTTTAAGAACTCCCAATGTTTTTAGTTAATGTACCTGTGTGATTCAATTATTTGCAGAGGATCACACACTTGGTTAAGGAACCTGCTGCAAGCCCCTTGTTTAATGGGCGCTCTCTTGATGACTGTTGTGATACATCGTACGACCCCAACTAACCACATTTAAGCAGCACGGAAAAGGGTACAAAATAATCAGCTGCAAGAATAACATATTCCCAGGTACTTTTGCCCCCATAGCGAAAATCAAAAGCTGGCACCCATGAATATACGCACAGTAAGTGACCATATATTTTAAAGTGAACTATACAACTGTAGTTCAATTGACCTACTCCTTAGAAGAAAGTGTGCAAGACAAAATAGCATTGGACTTTTAAAAAAGTAATTAACACCAGAAAAATAATATGAGAGAGGAAATCTTCCAATACATGCAGGCAAAGTATAAAAGATGCTCTCCTCTTTAACCCAGCAATCAGTACTGAAATATTCCATGGAAAACAAAATCCCAATATGAAGCAAGTGCTTGTGGTTTTCTGGGTAAGCATTTGCACTGGGAATGTGACAACCTGAGTAAAATCCTGGGTATCCAAATACTTGAGCAAGCTTACCAACCTCAAAAAAAAACAACTCAAAAGGTTACGCTGTCCACCCATACATGTTGTTTACTGGTGCCCTGAAAAGCAGCCACAATTATGGGAAAATAACTGAACCAGTGTCTAGGATTGCAAACTCTCTTGCCACATCGTGGGCAAATACTCATGACTTACTTAACCTCTCATCCTTTCCCCTCCTCACCCCCATGTCTGGCTTTCAACAATACTCTGCTCTATAAAGCTAACTTGAAAAGTACACATGCCATAGTGTCACTCAAAAATATAAATCCTCATAGAACTGTGTTAGGCAAAATTGTGAAATGGTGGCATTATTCCCGCAATCTTCACTGTGAGAATACACATACCAGAATGGAATTCCACAAAGGCAAAGAAATGGTCTCTGAGTGTAAAACGTTCATGGACTGACAGTAGCATGGTTTAAAAAATTATAATGTGGATGCCGTGTGTTATACAATCAATAACTTTTTCAGTGGTGACCTGCTGTTTTTTCAAGAACCATATACCTTAAAAAAACAGCAATCAGTACACAAAGGATTAGAATAAAAATACACTTTCAATTTTATTTCATGTTATATCATAGAATAAATGTGCTAATACAATTCTAAAAACCTTGTATATACCCAAGACTCAAGGAATTCATACGTATAATCCGAACACGTCACATACAACAATGAACATTTTTAAACATCACTATACAATTCACATATAAAACACAACACAACATTGAATACCACATTAGTCTGATTGCTGTGTTTACAAAAAAAGACCCAACATGTTTCTGTCATCAAGCCCAATTTGGTCAGACATTCATCAGGGGGTATTCTGTTCCAGCTCTTATTCGATGTCCGAATACATATATCCTGGGACTTTTAAAAACTAATGATAAAAACACAAAAACAGTCACCACACCAGATTTCATAGTGAATCAATCCATATGTCAATTATCAAGATAGCATTCATGAATCAAGCATCTTCGAATGCATTAATAAGCATACCAGCACAATTCTTTGCAGAAGTACCTACTATTTCAGTATCGTATGATTGTACCCCTTGTGTCTTCTCACACTCCTCCTTGTCCTCCTGCTCTCCTATTCTCCCAATCTTCTCTGATCTTCCTATCATCTACCTTCTATTTCTACAGCTGGTGATTCTATGTTTCACCTCTGCATTCTGCTCACGCTACTCTTTATCGTCTCCTAACTGTGCAACGCTTTCTCTTTCTGTACTTCCTTCATAGGCAGCTCTATTTTGAGGTCTTGCATTTTCATGCCCTCCTCTGTGGTTCCACTCACCCCTTCCATCCCAACTTCTCTCAACACCTCCTCTTTAACTTCTGTCAACATCACCTTTTTAGACACCTTTGCAACCAGAGCTAACTTCCTAATCATTCTCTTCCAACTTCCAGAGTCCTCCTATTCCTGGCATCCTGGTTCTCTCTCTCCCAAACTTCTTGAGACTCTATCCCAGCTTCCCTTATCTTCCTCTCCCAAGCCTCCTGGGTCTTTATTCACTCCCAACTACACGAGGTGTCTCTCTACGCAGCCTTGTGGGTTTATCTCTCCCCACCATCCTAGGTCTTTCTTCCCAGACCTCTACGTCTTTCTTGCCCCTGCCCCATGGTCTATCCTCCAGCCTCCTGTCTCCTGTCTGGATCTTCCTCCACCCATTCTCATCTGTTTCACCTTTGACCCCCTGTCTTCTGACCCATCAACATCTGCACTCTTCACCAGCTGTCTCCACAAGAACTCCTTTGCTGGATTCCCACAGCCTTCTCTCTTAGACATCTCTCTGCTTACCACATCCTGGCCCCACCCTTGGGGAGAACTACCCTACCATAACAGATCTTATGTGTATGTCTGAGACCTTGTGGGGTGACTGTTTCACTGCTCAAGTTTTCTGTCTTAGTTTAGCTCTGCTCTTTCCTCCTATGATTTCTGCATCCATGTGATGGGAGCTGGAAATGGAGGTTCTGCTGGTGCTGCGGGCCCATAACTCATAACAGGTTCTCTTAAAAGGACAGGATAGTCTAAAACAGCAATGTGACAAGTGCCTTCCTCCTATGCATGGCATGGCAGAGGTACCCAAGGAACCATCTCCATGACATTCATGGACCCAGCATCACAGGGGGAAGGCAAACAGTGCCATTGGTGATACCACCATACACCAGTAGGAATTGTCATAGAGAGATGAATTCATGAAGAAAATAGCAAAACATGGAAATGCGTGTATATCAATCCTCACAATTAGAAAGATATAGAAATATAAAACCCCAGACGTGGATACTGCAGGGCTCAGGCTTGTTTGAGCATTGATGCTAATAAAAAGGCACAAGGAGATGGGGGTGGTGACTCACAATCAGACACATTGCTCCCAAAGCATTCAAACCTGCATTACAGGTGTAATATACCCATGAGTACAATTCTCCTGATTCACAAAAGGAAGACGGAAGTGTGCATTGCTCACATTTCACTAGGCCTATGTGGATCAGCCCTAGACAGGCCCCAAAGGAAATGCTGAGTGACTGGAAGAAATGCACAGGCCAATGCATTCACAAAGGTGAGCATTGCGTTTCTGGAGATACGCCAGCTCGGACAATGTGCTGGCTGACTCACTTGCATACATTAGTTTCAGGGGTATGCCTCCACCATCCACTTAGTTGCCTTCAGTGTATTTCCCTATGGCAGGCCCTTAAAGATGCAGTGACAGATAAAACATGAGTAAGATGGACACGAGAGGTTCATACTGCTGCTGCCCCTTTATATTCTGGTAGGATCGGCTCCATTGTTCCATCAGGTTTTCATGAACATTGTTCTTAAACTGCCACATGCTAGACGTTTTGGGTCAACCATACTGTTTTTCTGCCACTGAAGAAGTTTCCACAAAGTTCCTAATTGTTCAGAGGAATGAAACATGTTGGGTCACACGACAGCATTATATCAAGTGTTGTGATGGACACTGAGCGAGCATCTTATGTAATTTAGGCATTGATGCCCTTACATAGTTACTAGAGTTATACATCCATTAGGAACTCTGCAAACAGTTGCGTATAGGTGCGTTATAAATGCCACATCTTATCATATCATATCATGCACTGTGGAAAACAATTATGGTTTGTTATATAATGTGTGTCTTTAATAATCTGGGTGTATAATTGTTGTATCGTTGCACTTTTATGCTCGTTTTAATGTTTTGTACTGCATTTGCTCTTTTTGATCATCTGTAAGGTGATAGGCACGGGACACTTTACGAAGAATGTGTGTGTTTTTTGTGATGAATTTTATTATAATGGTTTTAACATGTATGTTGTATGTATTAAAGATGTAATATTTTTCGAATAGATGATATTGGGGCTCTAAAGTCTGGTTGAATTCTCCATCCACTTAATCCAACATGTGGTATTTTCCCCATAGCCTAGTATAGTTAATACTGTGGGCCTCATTACACGGACGGCGGTAAGGGTTAACGGTCACCGTTAATGGCAACGGTGACCGTTAACCCTTACCGCCGTACTACGAGGTCCCTTAGCGGGTTGGTGCTTTAACGCCTGCTTTTTGCAGGCGTTAAAAACCAACCCGCTAAGGGACCTCGGAGCTAATTACGGCACCGCAAAATTGCGGTGCCGTAATTAGCGCCTTCCCCATTCCCATAGAGCCCTATGGGGCAGAAATGGGAATGGGGAAGGGCAATGGCGGAAGGGGGATTTACCGCCCCACCGACCTTGGAATGGGGCGGTAAATCCCCTTTCCGCCGAGGCGGTGCCGGTAATTTACCGGCATGGTCCAGGGTGCTAATAGCACCCTGGATCACCGCCTTCCGTGTAATGAGGCCCTAAACCTTTAGAGATAGGTTCGTTCCCCCATCTCTACCTCATTAGCTGGTATCCCTTTGGTTGAGAATTGGATGTTTCCCTATGGAAGGCCCTTAAAGAGTCAGTGACAGATAAAACATGAGTAAGATGGACACAAGAGGTTCATACTGCTGCTGCCCCCTTTATATTCTGGTGGGATAGGCTCCATTGTAGGTGAATTATAGCAACTCTGTTGAACAAAAGAAATAAGTGAGGTGACTAATTTGCATGCAAAATATGCAGCGCCACCGGAAGTGACAGCAGAGTACCTGAAGTGAGAGTAAGGCAGTGCTGGCCCCTTTCAGTAAATGGTTGTGTATCTGACCTCTTGTAATGTAAAGTAATGTAATATGGCATTTGTATAGCACCTATTCCCATTGGTATGGCGTTAAAGCGAAGTCCATGGAATGGGAGATTCGCAGAGGAGTATAGAATGTGTGTGTGCATTTTAGCCAGTACGAAGGTAGGTGGGGGTGGTGAAGCCCCTGCTAGGGACCCATAGCGAGCTGGCTTGTGGGTGGGTGCTGTGGGGTTATAGGGAGAGCATGCAAGTCCAAGAGACTGGTTATGTGTCCAGCTAGACCGCTTTTTTGTTCTGGAACTTAGCTGCATTCTAATGGCAGAGGAGCTGTGCGATGTGTCAAGTAGCGTGTGATTGCAGATGAGTGCGTGTTGGTGCCCGTGCCTATGGCAATCTTCCCTTGACATGGAGTGTGATACGTACCCGGGTGTCCTGGAAGGTTTCTTGTGATACATTTATCTGATTGGCAGTATAACATGTTTTCTCTTTGGCCTGGCAGGAGTTCTCTGCATACAAAGCAACTGGTGTGGAGCAAATGTTGAATTTCAGTAAACCTAGCAATGTTGACAAACTACTGCCCACTGCTCTCACCTAACATCATTTATCATTCACACTTCTTTAAAACATGCAGAGGCCACAAGTGATGCGCTGCTCATCTTGGTCTTTAGCCTACGTGAATTTGAAGCCCTGTATTGTACTTGTAGTATGATATTCTCCTATGTCAATGTTCAACTACAAGTGCCAGAATTCAAAGGGATATGAGCCTGAAAGCGAGGACTAGCAGATGAGCTAACACCTGACAAGTGTCCAGTTGATATCTCTGTAAACTCTCCTACGATTTCAAAATCTTAAATATGCACTCCTGAATAGCTTTGGAGAGAGTCACCTGCGTCCGGCCATTCTTTGACACTGTCATACGGCCTGCTGTTATTCACGATGAGAATTAAGGGGAGTGGGTCAGCTTGTTGTGGACATGATATGGGGGCCCTTGTAGTGACGGATTCAACAGGGAATAATGGGAGCCGGGCGAGCAAAGTGGTAGGTTGTGGGGGCAGAAGTGACCCATATTTGGACTTATGGCGAACAAAGAAATGGGTGTCATGGTGGAGTCCGCTGTGCGGGAAAAATCAAATAGGGTCACAGGGTGTCCACCATGAAAGGAGCCTGATGCAAAAAGGCTTAATGGAGGACAGAGATCCCCCACCAGTGGGCGCATTGGATTTTGCCCTAAGGCAAGCCCGGAAGGTTGAGGTGGGGAGAGTGTGAAACGTGGACAGGCCAGAGGCACAGAGGATGATGAACAAGGGTATGCTGGGCCGGGGCATCAGAATCCAGGAAAAGGCCAGTGGTGAGTATCAGTGGTTAGGCTAAAACATGTACCGTAGTAAGATCATCCATGGTAACATGACCCAGATCTGATTAAATATGTTCTTCACCAGAACAAAAACCATTTTACACATCAAACAAGCAGTCATCATGGAAAAGTAAATAGGCAGCTTTGAAAAGCAGATTATTTCTAGTCAGTTTATTTTTTCTTGAATGCTAGTACATATTGAGCAGCAAACTGGGGTCTCTGTGTGTGGATTTATCGTTGAGATGGAAATCGCAGGGAATTTGTGCACCTGTGTGTATCATCGACTTGTCCCCCGCTGTTGGCCTTCCTACGTATGGTAATGTTCCTTTCAAGTCTGTTCTATATCCAATGGTACCTACTGTGTTTGTGTCACTGTGTACATCTGTCACACTTTTGATGTGTGTCTCATTCGTGTTGACTTATCATTTCTGATATATTTGAATCCCTTGTCCTCTGTATTGGGTTTCTATATTTTTTGCCTTTTATCCCTTTTGATGTTTCATCACTTTATCTCCTTCTTCTTAGTAAGATTTTTCATAACATTTTCCATCACAAACCTGATGATCTATGCCCTTCAACTTTATCTACTATCTTGATCACAATTGTTCCCATTTTCCTGTGTCAAACATATAGATCATTGCATTTCTTCCGATGTTCCTTTTCTTCGTACGTCTTCCACTGTCTGTGGAACTTCCACATGTTTAATTTGCTGGCACATAGACTCCACAACACTCACCCTGTCTTGGTGCACCTGTCACTCACCTTATCCATCCTCAAACTGCTGTCTTAGACTTCACCTGTGTTGTTCGGCATTCTCTTCTCTTCCTTAAGAACTGTGATTTCTTGTGATCGTTTTCTGCAATTCCCTGACAGGTCACCAGTTTGAATACCAGCCAGGGAGAATCAACCTTTTACCTGAGCTTAGTAACTATTCTTAACAGTGATACACAATAACAAACTGTGGCAGCAACTGCTGTATAAACAGTTAGTGTACAGATTATCTGACCATATATGCCTTGTTTCTGCTGTTTCAGAAGAGGCACGTGAAGAAGCATTGAAGGAAGAGATACTGCAGATACTGCATGGATAAGACAGAGTGATTCACTCTGCCTAGTCTTAGATGGTTGTCTGTTGACTGTTAATGATGAAGTGTTGGTACATTAAATGTGTGGCCTTCAACAGTAGTGTCGGGTAAACTAGGAGTTTTTCCAATCGACTGAATTTTGGGTGGTTTGAGGTACCACTAACCTTTTTCAGAAATGTATCTGGAAAGGTTTGAGGCACACCAATGGGAGCCCAAAACACCACTGCGAAGGAGGACCGGCTGTTGACATCCCTTAGATGGCCTCACAGACCCCCTGGAGTCTGGTTGGATCCCGAAAGGCAGTAGGACATGTTGAAAATGTTTCTATTTTTAGAACTCTTGCTCTGTGACTAAATATAAGTGTTCCTATTTCATGGGGTTTTGAGGGGGGTAGGGGAGGAAAAGGAGTCTGTGCAGTACTGTGGGAATGAGGAAGATATAAGGGTTCTGTGGAGGGAGTTTTGCTGATTCGTTGCACCTAACGTGCCCTGGGAATATTCGCGGGTCACTAGACTTTGTAAGTGGTGATCTACGAATATTCACAGGCATTTTTGGAAAAGTTAGCCCTGCCTTACTCAATAGGACAGATACAATCCTAATCCCTATAAAAATGGAGAAAGATGACTTCTGTTAAGTAGGTATGGTATGGTAATGTTTATTTTTAAAGTGCCTTTACACAAGGCAAGTGTTTCAAGGCTCTCAAGGAGGGATCGAACAGGGGGGAAAACAGTCATTCAGAGCCCTTGAATTTCTGAACGATCTGCACAGGCAAAGTAAGTGCATAAAATACAGTTAACAGTGTAGATAACAGCAAATAGGTCTGATGACGATTCAGCAATTTTTCCAAGTGCTTTAAGGCGCCACCATGCAAGGAGGGGAAACAGGGAAAATAGTTAGATGATCTTCAAAGGCATGGTACGCTCAAATCGTGCAAGTGCACAGATGGTACAGGGGAGGGAGGGGGTAGAACAAGTGCACGGGTGTAGTCCAAGTGCGCCCAGTCAGTCAGAAACTGGGGTAAGTGCTGAGAGATGCCACTCTCATGGGTCATTGACCAAGTGCAGTAGGTATGAGGCAAGTGCAGGCCCGGAGGCTAGTGCGAGAAGACCGTGAGACTCTGAGGTACACCCAGCGGCCAGTCAGCAAGGTGTGTAGAAAAGGAGGGAGAGAGGGATAGAGTAGAGAGAGAGGTTAGCAGGGTAGAGGGAGAGAGAAGGAAGAGGAGAAAAGGAATTTCTTAAGGAGTTTACGGAAACTTAAGGAGATCAGGCTCAAGAAGGAGAGCGGCAAGGAGGCTATTCCAGAGGGAGGCCCTTGCTGAGGATAAAGATCTCCCTCCAAATCTCTGCTTGGAGAACTGGCTCACTTGGAGTGTTACCCACTCTGCCTTTTCCCTACCTAAGAATTGTTCCACCCTTGTCCTCTTCCCCGGTGAGTTAAGACCCCTTACATTGAGGGTCATTAGCTTAAAATTGGGCATTTAGTACATGGTAGGTCGGCCCTCTGATCGCCTACTGAGCAGCCGTCCCGTCGGCCCTCCCACTGTCCATTTCCCCCCACAACTCCCCGCACCCAACTCTGGTCAGGCTCAGCTAGTCTCTAGACCCCCAGTCCTCCCTTCTGGGAGATGAACCCATTTAACATCCCAGAGTATTCCAGCCCCATGGTCAAACCACGATGAACCCCTCCCCCCAGTCTCCAATCATATCACTCCACCCCAGGTGGTAAACACCAACTGCGTACACACCCACCTTAGCTTCAGCGCGGCAGAGTCCCCTGCATTGTCTCTAGTTGAGACTTCTCCCCTCTTCCACCTTTTTAGGTGTCAGCATCTCCGAACCTCTCAGAGCCTGTTGCTTGGCCCCTTTCTTTGAAAATGTTGTCAATTTCCAGCTTTTCCTTTTGAGCGGCTCACCCCTCTCTCTTTGCTCGCACCTTTGAGACTCTTCTTCCATTCACAGGATCTTCAAACCTTCCTTGCATGTGGTAATTTGATGTTGCGTCCCTTCCCATTCGGAAAGTAGATCAAAGGGAAAAGTCTACTTGTATTGTATTTTTGCTCGGCCGGGAGGCCTGCACCCCATTAGCCTCTGCTTCGTCAGGGTGATTTGGGCCAAGTCCTGAAACAACTGGATCTCCGACTGGATCACTTTGACCATCCTAGCAGCCGCAGGTATCCTCTCCTTCTGTCCATATTGGTGTAAGACAACCACAACATCCCTGGGTCTGTTCCTGGGCTTGTCCCTCTTAGGCCCCACTCTGTAAGGCCCCACTCTGTAAGGCCCCTCTTAGGCCCCACTCTGTAAATGCAGTCCATCCCTCTATAACAGACCAATCCTCTGCCCAGAGAAGGTCTGCAAAAACCTGCTGTGCCATCATTCGTAGATTCGTAGAACCACTGTCTCGCTAAGGCCTTTAATTCTAATATTGGCCCTCCTTGAGTGGTTTTCAAGGTCCTCCCTGTGGGTCTCCAAGGTTTGCGTTGCGTTCAATCAGTTCATCTTTTTTTCAGGTGTCCTCCTCTACCTCCTGCAAGGTGTTTTCGGTTGCGTCAACCCGTTCTTCCAGCTTTGACATCCCCCCATTAACCTCTTGCAGGGTGTGGGAGAGATCCCCCTTCATCAGGGTCAGCTGGGACTGAATGGTGTCAGCAAACCTCTCACCAAAGGCCTCAAAGTATTGGCGGAGGACCTCTTGTGTGACCACTTTGTCCTTATCTTGTGAGGGGACCCTGATCTCACCCACTGGCCCGAGGGCTTTGCTCACTCTCCTCCGGTGCGTCCTCCTCTCTGTACCAGAGTCTCTGCAGGATCCCCTCCTGTACTTTCTTTCCTCATTTTGGGGCCGCTGGAGGGTGGGGTCCTTCCCCTTGGTCTATGACATATTGGACAAAGCAGGTAAATCAAGGGTGACACAGGGCCTCTCCTTCTTTCCAGCCCCCCTTTCTCGCCTTCCCACACAGTTGCCCCTCTACTGCGAAGACCCCACCACCGGAATTCAGCCACCTTTCCTTGTGTCCCCTGCTCCTCTCTCTGTTGTTAGGTTGAAGTGTACCAGTGGTGGGGGGACTTTCCCATTGCTCCTACCCTGGTATCTCCTGGTAGGGTCCAGGAGTCTCAGTGTCACTCTCCCTAGCAGCCAACCGCCTCCTCAGTCCGGTACCCCTCCTCTCTTCCTCCTTGGCCAAACGTGCCTTGGCAATGCCTCTTCTGCTCCCCTCCTCCGTCTTCATCTCTACAGGGGGAAAGGTCTCCCCTTCCCATCACATGCTCCCAGCTTCTCCCCTTTCCTCCCTGATTCTTTTTGGGGGAGGACCATTTTTGTGCCCACAGCTTCACCCTCTCTCCTCACCTCAGTGGGTGGGTGGGATGTTATGCCCTACCCACTCTTCTCTCCTGCTTGGGGGGTCTGGCACCCCACGCTCGACGCTTGTTGCCGGGGCCGGCCGGCACAGCACTCTGCTATCGTTGGCTCTCACTCCCCTGGCTCCCTTCACGTATCTTCCTCCTCTCTCCCTTGGCCATTCCAGGTCGCTGCGCTCTAGGCCTGCCTGCACTGTTCTGTTTCCACGCGGGGACCCCGCACACTACCGGTCACACCGTCTACTGGCTGTTGAGACGGATGTCCATATTTCCCACAAACCTCACAAGTCCTGGCGGTTGGAATGCTCCACCCGCCCGCACCCTCTGCACATCATGGGCAGGCAGCTCTCACAATGCCCGGCGCCAGGCCGACTCCAGAGCTCCGGGGGACACACCCGGTCCCATCCGCCTCTCTCCTCTGTCTCTGCACCACTGCTCCTGCTGGAATATCCCCGCCCGGGGAAGGTACAATTGTATTTTATCTATTGTTCCAGGACACGGGTGGTGAAAGCGCACTTAACACGCAGCTCTCCCTTCGGCAACTTGGAATCCCCTTTAAGGTTTGTTCTTTTGATATACATGTGGCAAACATAATATCCTGCCAAAGTGATGTTGGATAGCGGAAAAAATTATCACAGGTGAATTGGGTTGGTGGTGCAAATTAAAATGGTTTAGTTACATTTAAACCCAGTTAAGACTGCACATGGTGGGGATAAATTGCATCAAGTGTCATCTTCCAATAGACATGTATATATTTTTTCAATGTGTTGTTTATGTGATTACATATCAACTACACATAAGGAAAAAAAGGAAATTAATAATAAAAATTGAACAATAGTTTATGTAATTCCGGCTGCTGCTACAGCAAAGAAATAAGATGTGAATCGTAGAATTTGCTCAAGTGTAAACAAGCAAAGAGATATAGGACCTTATTCTGAGTCCGGCGGTGACCCTGCATGTTGCTGCCGTACTTCAGGATTAATTGCCAGTGCCTGACTTCCTGGTAACAACTGGGGATTACAACCCCGGCGGTCTGGGAAGTCAGGTGCCGGTAATTTGTAATTCCCCATTCCCATAGAGTCCTACTGGACTCTATGGGAATGGGGACCACGGAAGCACCGGCACCGTTGTTAACGGTGCCTGTGCTTCCGTGACGGCTTGCCTACCGTGGCCGCTGTGCCCAGCAGAGTCAGCCCTGCCGGGCACAGCAGCTCCGGCAGGCAAACCCGTAGTGTGCCAGTCCAAAAACAACAGTGCCGGTAAGTTTACCAGCACCGTTGTTTCCGGACCGGCCCACTTGTAATGAGGCCCTATAGTCTTCTTTTCTTCTCAATAGTTGGTGAGTGTGGAAAATAAGTTCTTGTGAATTTCCTGCATTTAAACATTGGTCCTGATTCACAAAGATTTGCACAGGAGCAAATGAGATGTCTGTCTCTATCTCTGATTTACTCCTGCTACTTTATACCTGATTCACCACGCCTAGAACTGTAGCAAAGGTGGAGATGCCTGTAGCAGGCACAGGTGCAAGAGCAATTCACAAAGATTTGCACATTGGAATTTCAGAGATGCTCCAAGCATCGCCAAGCGCCCTCCAACGCGTGGCTTTTCGACTCAGTTATGAGGCAGCTGGTGCAAATCCAAGATGCTCACAAGTGAGAAAACAGCTAAAAGACTTACTGTGCCATCTATCACAGAAGTACGTGTGACTTGGCGGGAGCATAACCACCTCAAACAAATGTGTTTGTTGCCTTCTTCGAGGGCTGGTCACGGCTGTTCCTTCCCCTACCTTGCCCTCACTCATTACTGTTTAATATGGATGTACCCTCACGGGAGGCAGTGTATAGAACATTCTGTCAGAATATCTCTGAAAATGATTTGTGCCGTAAGTGAAAAGCAGGTGTCGATTGCTTTTAAACTCTGCGTTCGAGCGCATTCACTCCACTCACGCTGGCACTACTGGGGCAGACCCAGGGGCCTCGTTCAGCGCGCTATCCAATCTGCGTCACACACATCCAATAGGTTAATATGCAATGATTTCAATTAGCGTACCTCTCCTCCAAGTAATGCACAGAGCGAAAGCTATTTGAAAAAGCTCAGTAAAAGCCTGCGGGGATAAAACATAATTTGACACATGTCATGGAGATGCAGATCGAGGGACTTTATGATTTAAACACCGCGGTCCAACGATAAAACATTGCATTGATTTTGTGTTCTATAAATAGGAAAACATTCTATTCACTGGGTGTAGAGGGAGGACCATGATCTCCGTCCACCTTGATTTACCTCATGATTGGTCTAAGTAGATGAGGGTGCAAAGAGTCTACTTATAAGAGAGGTTTAAGAGGACCCCTGCCTGGGTCAAATAGAGTCAAATGCCACAAAAAACAGGGTAGTCACTGAATGGTTAACAGGTCAATGTGCACCACATCACGTTTGGCCAAATCAGTCCACCAGACAGACGGTAGGGATTTTTTTGTGAGCAAACTCTCTGGTTAGATGTTCCTGAAAATAAGTCTACCACTCAGAACATTGGGCAGCATGACACAATCCAGCACAGAGGCAGCAAAATGGCTCTTTCTGATGTCCACAATTGGATCGCAATAAAGCGTGCAAACGATACTGCATCTGAACTGCAACATGCATGCAGTGAGTCGAATGTGATCTCTGTCATGCGTGCACAGGAAAAGGGCATGATTCGTATGAATGATACCATTCCGCAGGGATTGGGATGATGCCATCTCCAGTGGCATGTAAATCCCATGTGGGAACTCCAGAGCCGGCTCACCACTCAAGAGTTTAAATGCCGCTGAGAAATAAAAAATTGCTGATGTGTGAAAAAATAGCAGAAAGACAATTTCTACACTTTTTCCCTGCATCCACACTCACAGAATGACCCTACTGGCAGTGTTACAAAGACCACTTTAATGCAACAGATTGTCAATGCTTCCCTTGATTGCCACCTAGCACGCTACTATTCAAAATATTTTTAACACATATTTTATTTTTGTTTTATTTTATTGTTTAAAGCGCAGACCTAGCTGGAGAGCAGCAGAGCGCTGTACAGAGTATAGGTAGCCGGCATTTGGGCTGACATCTTTTAACAGTAGCGCAGTACTGTGAGGTCAGTGTGTCGGAATATGCATCCATTCTAATTAGTCCTTGGTCAGGTGTTGTTGAAAGAGCCATGCATGACTGCTGGTCCTCTCTTTGCGGGCAAGTTGTGATTGAAGCCAGTTGGACAATTTGATGCATGAGGCGTGTGTGCCACCAGACATGTAGGGCTTTTGACTACTTTGTGGATAATACATGTAGTCTTGAACAGTAACCTGGCTTGGAGTGGAAGCCAATGTAGTTCATGTAGGATGTGGGTAATTTGGTCAAATTTCCATGCACCTGTAATAAGACATGCTCAAACTATTTTTTGGTAGCCGGACAATTTGCCCAGGAGTATACTGGTGGCAGCAGAAGCTTTTTCATGTAACTTTATGAACTTTTACCGAGGCATACCGTGCTTAAATGTGCTTGGCTCATGGCTGTGCCACAAGGTCTTTTGTCTTCTCCTCTGGCCATTCGGTCCGTTGGCCTTCCTCCTGGTCTTTGTGACCTGGGGAGTCCTTATTTGAGCATGCATTCCCCAACAAAAGCTGCCATTTTTCGGAGGCCAATGCATGTCACGTTTGTAGATACCCAGGAAGTGGGCTGGGCAGTCTGGTCCCAATCCACACTACTGGTGCCAGGATATCTGGTGTGCACGAGGACATGCGAGCCTGAGTGGTCCCTGATTTGACCAATGCTGGCATGCATGAGTGGGGCAGATCTCATTGGCCAGCTGAGTGTGAACACTCACTGGACTTCGGGATATGAGGAGAAGGTCTGAGGGCAGACTCACAGATCACAGATAGGTCAGAATTGACACAAAGTCAAGTATCCAGAGAAGTGAAGCAGGTTCGAGGACTATCCTGAACCGCACAGAGAAGGTTTGACACGATGAGCACGCTGTTGTCCCGGTAGAGCCCTGCTTTGCTCTCAATCTCCAAAGGCCTGCAAAGGCGCTTCAAACCCTTGGTGTGGCGGGACCTATCACACTTGACACCTCCTTGTACCTTGGCAACCATGCTGGAGCGTTATTTCATCAAGTTTTGGCTCAAGCTTTGAGGGAATATTGGTTTGCACTGCAAAGCATCTTCTAGCCAAATCTCGTTGGTCCAGCTGCATTAGGCCATGAGGGAGAAGTGTGAATCAGACAACGAGACCTGGGTGGCCCTGCGTCACTGTGCCACAGTGGTGGTCGCTGCTGGTGGCTTTCCCGCCTTTCTTCAAGTGGCCTGAGACCAGCTACATCAGTGCTTTCTTTGTCCTGCATTTGAGGTGAGAGATCCAACTCCAGTTGTAAACCAGACTCTCTCCCAACCTACCCAGTTTGGACTAGGAGTGAGGTAAAGGGGGTGAGTAAGCATACCACTTACCGGTGGCCCCCAGTTCATCCATTCCCTTTTAACACACAAATATTCCCTTGTGTTCCTTTGCTTGGCTTAGGAGGCCTCTGCTTATTAAAGCCGTCCGAAAGTTGGGAACCAATTTGTTCTCTGCAGCAGATCCTCTCCTGACTCTCAGAAACAAGTTTCTTCACTCCAGAATTCTCCTCTAACTTCACCACTGCATTGATCATTGCACTTTTGTGCACAACCCTGACATTGAGCACAAGGCTCCAATTTTCGTAGGGCTACACTTATAAGGTTAGGCAAATCCATCTCTGGAGTTTGCCAATGTGTTAAAGTTTGTCTACTTTCCCTCCTTACAGGTTTTGGTGGGTATCTGCACTTTACTGCATTGACCAAAAGTGACTGTACATATATTTTACATAGAGTGTGTTTAAGTAGTGATATTACTGTGTTTTCTATTATTCACTTGTCTTTTTTTTTAGCCTAATAAATTGTGTATTTTTGATGTGCTACTGTCTAAGGGTAATTCTTGTCATAAATCCAGGAAACAATCCTGCAGCTCATTCAAGAACTTCCCAGTTGACGCTTTCATGGAAGACGTCGCCAACCTCTACCTCACATGTGCAAATCTACCTCAAATTAGCCAGGACTGTGACTCACTTCAACAAGAAATCAACACCATGCTTGCAACCAACTTAAACCACCATGCCGCTTTGAAACAAAGCACCCTCAAGCCTCCCACACCCTGGTACACTCATGAAACTCAACCACAACTAAAGGACCATCAGAAAACATGAAAAAAAAACTTGCCAATAATTCCACAGCACATCCAGGCTTGCCCTGCTCAAGGAGCTCTGCTGAACACCCGGGTGACTGATCAATACTGCCACAGTTAACTGCTACCAGAACACCAGAGAAAAGGCCAACAATGAAAGCAGACCCCTCTTCAAAGCCATCAAGCATTGCATCAACCCTCTCCCAAATGCACTCATGGAGCACTACAGTGAAAATTCCATCACCATCAATTCTTTCTGCATCAACAAGATCAACATTATCCGCTAACACATAGAAAACAACATCACAACAGACAGCACACAACACATCGCACCTCACAAAACCACAAATGCCTAGAACATTTTTCAGATGCTTATCATGGAATACCTGACTGCCACCATAGCATTCCTCAAGGCCACATTGTACGCGGGCAACATCATACTGGTGTTCGTACTCAAGATCCTTCCAAATTGAGCACTCCTTCCTTATCTGCCAATTATCAACAGCTCCATCACTATAAGCACCTTCCCCTTGACCAACAAGACTGTAAAAAAAACACTTCTCATGAAACCAACAATTGACCCTGATGACCTCATCACCGAACTTCCCTTCCACATAAGTAGTAGCCACGAGAGTCCTCCAACACATCAACACCAACAACCTCCTTCAGTCCTACTAACGTGGCTTCGGACCTAGTTCCAGCATAGAAATGGCTGCAATCAAGGTGCCCAGCAATGTCTTTAAGATTCTCAATGATGCCCACCCTTGCCTCTTTGTTCTCCTAGACCTCTCAGTCACGTTTGATACAGTAGACCACCAGGCATTCTACATTGCTGCTTGGGGATCAGGGAGACCGTTCTCAGCAGATTCAAATCCTGCCTCGCTAATTGTCACCAATATATCCAAATGTATTCCTACAGATAACAAACTATACCCATCACCTGTGGAGCCCCTCAAAAATCAATACTCCCCCCCTTGATCTTCAAACTTTACATGGAACCATTTGTAACCCTTATGGCCCCACACAACATCCACAAACACCAATACTCAGATGGCATGCAGCTTTACCTCAAGATCTCCTGCATTGAAGACATCTACAGGCTCAAGGCTCTCCTCACATTGAACCAATCTTGAATGTTCAGTGCTTATCCATCCAAGCCTCCAAGACCAAGTTCCTACTGCTGACCAACACCAAGAACACCAAACACCTTCACATCCACACCTAGTTCTACTATGAAGCTCAAGGAAGTCACACTGCAGCACCTGACCACCACATTAAGTCCATGGGGTTCTAAATCGACAGACACCTTTCCTTCAAGGATCACATAGCAAGGAAGACACAAATGGCTTGCTACCAACTTTCCTATTTTATAAAAGCAAGCCTTTCATCCCGGTAATCAACTGCAGATCTGTTGTACAAGCCTAGGTTCTCTCTTACCTGGATGATGGCAACCACCCTGGCACCCCCGAGATTTGTCTTACATGCTGCATCATGACTCCTCGAAGGAGTCAGAAAATTCAACCTCATCACCCTGACCTTCATCGTACTGCACTGGCTGACGCTACAAATCCTCCTTTGTCATCTACAAGGCTGTTTCGCTCTCAGGTCCTCAAGCTATCTTTGCGAGATTTCGGAATGTCCAGCGGCCTACGATGCACAAGAAGCCAAGGCATGTACAGACTTGAATAATGCTGGTGCAGGAAGAAATACCCAGAAGACAGATCTTCTTTCTATGTATTTGCCCCCAGACTCTGAAACCTTCTCTTTGTCAACACCAGACTTGCCCCCTCCCTTCTACATTTCTGGAAGGAGATTAGGACCCTTCTCTTCGAGGATTGGCTCCTCCTTAACACCTGAGTCAACACCTACTCCTATGGGTATTTGTAGAACCCTTGCTGTTAATTGCCCACCCTCGCTCTCCCCCATTGTTAGCTCCCCACCCCCCTGTATTAATCCCTTGAGATCTGCTTCCCTTGCCGTATACTTCCCACTATGACTTGTAAAGCACCCTGTTGCTCCCCAAAGCTAGGTAGCTAGGAAGCTAAGCTCAATAACTACCTTAATAATAATGTCAAAAATAATAATAGTCAATCCAAATCTGAAAGGCTTTGCTGATGTGAGACAAGAGGTCTAACTGCATTGATAAGTGAGAGCACAGTGCGCCTGTGCAGAAGCGAGAGAGATCAGCATATGGTGAATGCTGATTTCACAGAGCAACATGCCACAAAGTATCATGCGAATACTGTTAGCAAATCGTTGGGAATCATCTCGGGTGATGGTTTGTTGGCAAGGTTTAACGCAGCACCAATCTGGGTGCCAATTGAGTACCAGAATGGGTACTGGAGAAGGCATAAGCTGTTGAGAATCCTTTTGAATAGTGGTATGAGTAGATTTCGGGCATCAAATTGGATGCTGCAGCCTGGAAAAAAACAATATGTAACAATGTAACAACAACAAAAAAATGAATAGAAACAAAACTGAGAATGACAATGGAAGAGCTATTTACCCAACTCCCGAAAGGAGCAATGCAAAGTGCTCCACCTCCTGCAGTTCTTTCTCCTTTACCAAGTAAGCCTGTCAATCATTGGAAACAGTGGAAAGACACTGGCATTCATGCCGTATGGGGCCCAAATGTCATTACTGACAGAAGGAAGTCACGGTTTATGCATTGTTTGGATTGTTTGACAACTTTCCCAAGTTCATGGAGGCTAAATATGCAGAGTTCAATGAAAATGAAGTGCATATCAAAAAGTTAAATAAACATTACAAATCAAAGATTGGTGTGGATTCGAGAGACAGCAGTTTGTAATGCTTAGACAGGAGGAAGGTGTAAAACGCTACATATTGCACTACATGGTTTTGAGGCCACTTGCAATTTTGGGAAACAGACGTAGGTGCCCCTCATGCACGGACGTATGCTGAAGTGTTGTGATAGCAAAGCAAGAGAACATTTACACAAATGAAAGGGAACCTAAACGTGAACTAGGTTTGGAAAGGAACCCCCCCTGCTGCAAAGCTCTCAGTGGCTGCAGTGATCAGGCTTCTAGATCAATGTGTATAAGTATACCTATTTATTATTAGGCATATGGCAAAAGTAATGTATAATAAGCCAACGATCACCAATTGGCACACGTGCGTATTGTTTCGCCAAAAAAAACAGCTTCCTCTAGGCTTAACAAATCAGTGTCGATTCAAATGATTGTTACATACATCAGCAAAAGCTGTGGACTAAACAAATCATATTCGTCTCCTCATTCAACAGAAAAGTATATTTAAATGCAGGCACATTGTCATGGATTTCTACACAATGTGTACACCAATAGGAAACAGATGAAAAGAAAGAAATGGGAGAAAACGAAGTGTTGTAGACAAGGTCGTATAAAGAACAGTAATTAAAATAAATGTTCATAAACATATATTATAAATACATCTAACATGTATTGGTTTCCATGAATTGACATGTGTTACCGTTTCCCTTGCATGTTGTTTTCAATGTACATCCTTTCTTGGTTAGAAGTCGCCATCTATCTGTAGGACTCGAATGGATCACTAGCTGGTCTGAACCGAAAAAGGCCTCCCACCCAAGGGGTTCAGATGGAGAATAATTGTATGATGAAAGTATCAAATGCTGAAATCCCCCAGTCTTTTTATTATGTTATTTTTATTTATTATTTCATGTACCGCTTGTCTGTGAACCGGCCACTACCATTGTTATTAGGTGAGATGAGGCAATGGGATGTTGAATCTGAAAAATAAATATGGTGTCTACAATTATAATTGTTATTTTATAACGCGCTTAATACCAGAGTTGGTTTCTAAGGACTACATTGTCTTGCTTCCAAGACAAACGCGCTGCCCCTGAGCTACCCCCCACACCTATCTATATGAGAGAGGGTTAAATGACCCCATATCTTATTGGCAGGCTACCATCAATTATGGATGTTTACCTTGTGATATGTTTTCCTTCGCAAATCGGACTCGTCATCAGATTTGTTAGAGGTAAGTAGTTTGAATAAAAATAGATCTGAAAATGATAATACAGATCTATGTCAAAGGAGATTCAATGGGTTCCATATTTACCGGTCAAATGCGGCCTCCATCCATGCCGTAGCTATGTTTGGACTTTTCTCCAAATTTCCTTTAATGTTTACATTTCAAATTCCTAAAAGGGGAATAAACCATACAAAACCATCTTTGAGTGTTCCTATGTTATGGACAGAATGGTGTATGCAGTGGTAGAGGGCGAAGAACCTCTTTTTCTTTTTCCTGTAACTAACACGATGTGGTTTCAAGACAGCAGTGGCGGCATTCTGCGTGTACCAGAGGCAGCTGCCATCTTGAAATCACTTTAATATACGAAAATCGTCATGGCTGCAATGACGTCATCACGTTTTGTGCCCGAGACGCTGTGTGTTTATAAAAATGACTTTGGTTATTCCAATTATGTTATAACTTGCACGGTTCTAGTTTTAACTAAATGAGCGCCTAGGCTCGACGCATATATGTTGCATTCATTTTATTTGCCACTGGATTAGATTATTTGCAAAATTAGGATTTTCAGAAAAGACCAGATTAGATCCACCACGGTCTAGAAAATAAGGGATTCAAATATTCTGTCTATTGCAGGCATCAGCCCTGTAGAGAGAGTTGGACCCCCAAACGACCCCACACAGATCACTTAAAATAAGTGCTCATTCACCTTTTACATTCATTTGAGTGAATGATATTAAGATACGTCTGAAAGCATTTGGTATTCCCACCAATATGTCCTTACATTGGCCTGTGCAGTTTGCAAAGAGTCAGATGCATTCAATTCTAATTTACCCAGTACATTCCTGTTATTGATACATGTCCCAAATCGACATGGGCTTCCTCAACTTGCAACTGTGTGACTAGTGGCCCGTTCCTATGAAGCTGTGAAATCACAAAAAAATCCAGTACATACAAATTACCAATCACAAGTACACTTGTATTGTTTAGACATGTCATAAAGTCTAACATTCAGATGTGTGAAATTCCTAATATTTCATATCATGTAATGACATTATCTGCATAGAAACACTGAAATCTGGTGTGAAATTGGCTGGTTCCCATTGCCAGCACAACACATGCGTTACGTTTTCAGAAAATGCCCAGCTATTAGTGCAACATGCAAGAGGTGCTAAAGGAGAGGCCACCTAGCAAGATGCTGTAGGCGAGGGAACTCTAGAAACATGAAGTGAGCATTCGAGGTGTTTAAGGAAATGGAGCGCATAATATTGAATATGAGGGTTGGCGAAATAAACACGTTTTCTGAAATATTAAGTGGAAAACAAATTCCCAATAGCAGTGAATTTCAGAAATTGAGAATCTGCTCTTGGCGAATGAGCTACACGGGTTGATGTGGTTGGATGGTTCCCTGCAGAGCTCAAATTGAAGAACTTTGCCACTCTGGACAAGGTATACATTTCTGAAAGAAGCTCAACTCCTTTATTGAGATGTTTGCACAATATAACCCTTGAAATTAGACAAGAATCGAGGATGTAAGGGCGTGTGTGTCTGAGGAAAACGCAAAGGTTAATTAATATTTAAACAGTGGCTACCCCCACTACGCAACATGAGGAAGGGAGGAGCTTGTCACATTGCCCTCATAGATGCTTCTGCCCCTTTAAGGTTATTGAGGAGCAGCACCGGTCTGGCTGAGCTAATAGTACTTACACGCTTGCTTTTCCCTGCTTGTGTGCAGCAATCCAATATAAATCTACAAAGATAAAGCGAGGTTCATGAAGGAGGACAGAATATTGGAGAGGCAGACAGGCAGTCATCGCATAAGGCCGCCACTCTCATACAATTAAGACCAACTCAGGGAGTCCATCTCAAGGGTAGGCCCTGGATGTGACAACCAGAAAGTGTACCACCCAACGGAAGAGACTACCCAGTCCCAAGTCCCACATCAGACCGGAAGCCATCCTCAGGGGAGGGGCCCATTACTTAGTCCTAACACAAACTGCCCGAAAAGACACAACTGAGTTCCTCTACCCCAGAGAGAGGCTGGAAGGCGGGGATAAGGTGTGACAGGGAGAGACAGGACCACCCAGGGGGAGAGGCCAGCCAATCCCCACTGCCACATCAGGACCGTAGGCAATCCCCAGGGTAGGCCTAGACATCCAATCCCTATGCCAGCTACCTACAGAGCCACACTTGAGTCCCCTTACACCAGAGAAGGGCTGGAAGGTAGGGCCAAGGCTATATGAAGGCAATACATGTACCAGAGACTGTGGAATTTAGGAGGAACAGCTCATTCAGAAATGGCTGGAGAGGTGAACAGAAGTTCACTGGAGTAGCAGCTAAAGGTGGAGCCGAGGCTGGAGACAGGAGACTGGAGGACAAATCCTGGAGCTTGGAAAGAGCATGACACAGGAGGCTTGGGGAGAGACCAAGAAGACTAGTGGAAGGAGAGAAGAGGCTGAATGGTAAGCCCAAGAGGCTGGGGAAAGACAAACCCTCGAGCTGAGGAGTTAAGAGACCCAAAGGGGTGGGGAACGGAAGAACCAGTGCGATGGGAAGCGAAGAGCCCAGAAATTTGGGAGGCCTGACCCAGAGGCCGGGAAGGAGTAAGACCAGTAGGTTGGGAGGAGAAAGACCCAGAGGCCTCAGAAAAGAATGACCAAGAATTCTATCAATTGACTAGCCATTTTTAAGGGTGTAGTTCCTGTTTTCCAGCAAAGCTTGTGTAGCTAAACCAGTCTTCAATGTTGAACTTGATCAATTGTTCCTATTGCTACCTAATACTTTTTTGCTCACACAACCTTTTTGACATCGAGGATAGCGTATTCTTATCAACTTTCTAAATGCTTGTTAAAAACCATGGCTGAAGATGAGGTGTATCCCACATGCATTTTCAGTTCAATAGGACATTTAAAATCCTCCACTCACTCACTCACTGTGGGACAACGAGGAAACAGATGTACAAAACTGTGAGGTTGAAAGTCCTATAGATCACCTTCGGTGAGAGGTCATTGAATGTTTGCATTTCTCTCACATTTTTATCTGATAGTTCTCTGCTAAACACTCATTCAAGGTCTCAGCAGAGACACAACTACGGTATGTTCCCCAAAGGGACTCGAAGCCTCACACGGTTTGGGTGCCCCAAGGACACCCTGTTCCCTTTGCGAGGCTTCTCACAGAATGGGCAGTGTGAGTTTCACTTGGTGGTGGGAGCCATTTTATGTGACACACTGGGGTGGTACCCACTGCATCACAGGGTGTCCCTACCTTGACCACTGTGTAAAGTCCAGTACACAGTCCAATAGCCTTTGGGTGGGTTCAAGTAGAATGAGTGAAATATGGATGTTGCCATACATTGGGCCTGTTAAATGACTCCAATCAAGCAGTCCCACTAAGTCAGTGCCTTGTCTGGGATTGCTCAAGGGAAGCCCTTATTTATATATTTGTATGTCCAGTTCGTGTACTCTGGATGACAACCCTTATATAACACCCCTCTCTTAGAATCCCCCTGACCCCACTGAGCCAAGAAGTAAGTTTGGTTTGCAAATTTAAAAGGTTTATTTGAGAATTAAACAATATATATATATATATATATATATATATATATATATATATTGTTTACTTCTCAAATAAACCTTTTATTTATATATATCACTTTTATAATAAATTAATAATTATATCACACTTGTGAATATGAGCAGTAATCAGCAATAGGTAATCCTACAATAGCACAGTTCTGGTGACTTATGACTAGGAACAGGGGAACAAGGTATCAGAGAATGCTTTATATGGTACAAGGAAATGCAAGGTGGAAAAGAAGCAACACAGGAATAAACTTGATATGATTTCAGCAAAACATAATATAATCACTTTTCCCCTTTTGGCAATTCACCCCCCCCCCTCTATGCAATTTAAGGAGGTGGAAGTGACACACACAGTCTTCAGGAATACAATCACAGTGCAATCCCAATTCAGTTCCCCCCTAGCAAGCGTAGATCAACAGGGATGATTTTAAACACTGGCAAAGTACTTTAAAGGTGGTATGTAAAGAAGGGAAAAATATGCTAAAAATTATTTTAATTCCCTCTAGAGGTTCAGGGTGAGTGATAGCTACTTTAAATTAGTTCAGGGTCACTTTAGCAATGCTCTATGAATGATTGTCATGTTGCAAACGAATTTCAGCAAAGGAAAGCAAGGGCAAATATTTCTACACATGGCTGAAATGAAGCAAAATGTCAAATCGCGGCAATTTAGTCACGTCCGTCGAGCACAACTATGGAGGAAGTATAAGGAGTAGAAAGATAAAAGTTAAATTTCGTTCCTAGGACAAACGGTTCCGGAGATACGGACGATTTCGTGAAGGTAGATTCTCAAAAGAAAAGTCAAGCTCAGAATGACAGATGACAGTTTTCAGGTTTGAGATCACAGAAGGAACACAATATTTCTAGGATGCAGTTCTCAATAGGTTCAAATAGTTTGAATTAGATTATTTTAAACTAAGAGATTGGGTTTTGCACAGTTCTGGCGGTACTCACACTATATGTTGGACAGGAATGCGACTTCGCCATGGATCGGGTCAGGATTGGCTGCGGTTCTCTGGTACTGGTTCTGCGCACAGCGATCTGGGTCAGCTCTCAGCACTGCACAGCGATCTGGTCTGGGTCTCGGCGCTTCACAAAGGTCTGGTCTCTGCTTCCGGGTACAGCTCTGCTTTCTGGGTCTCTGGTTCTGGCAAAAGTTCTTGGCAAAAATTCATACAGCTCGCCCGGCTGTTGAATAGTTTGCAAATGATTTGGAGGCATGCTGAAAAAGGATTCACTTTGTGGATTCAGGCCTCTCTGCTACAAATTCTGGAGTTAATTTCTGGTCCCTGGAGATTGATGGATTTGAAGTCTAAGTGCTGGATCTGGTGTCTTCTGGCAAAACGCTCCGCAAGAAATCAGCTTGAAGTGGGAAGTGAATGTCCCTACCTGTCCTGCACAGTCTCCTTTTATGTGTTTAGAAAGTGGAAGGGTCGGCTCATCTTCTATGCCCAACCCTCTCAACTTATCATTGGCCAGTTCCTCCTCTCTCCCTTGATTGGGGGAACTGGGTTTGAGTCAGAGTGATGAGGTAGGTTTATGGTCAGAGGATCCTCCCCTTGTCAAATTGCACACACATCTATTTCTGATCCAAATACATATTTATCTATGTACCATTTTTCTAATATTATATGTCCAGTTAACATATTTTCTGTAGCACCAAACCATCTGATCCCTGTCTTTGTAAGATGTCGTGTCCACTTATGACAGAATTCTCCCCTTTTCATCCAGATAACGACCTCTAAACTTTTCCAGATTTTACACAAATGTGCACCAGGGATCTGGGTTTCAGATGATAAAGTGTCAGATTTTTAACATGCATACATTTGGAGTAATAACCTTTATTCCGCTACTATCCCCAAGAACACACCACAGAGTCCTAACACCTCTTAAAATGTGCACAGAAAAATTACAAGAATGATGATGTTATTTATATAATTTTTACAAGTCCGCACTATGAATTATCCATCTTTTTAAAATTATGCTCTGGCCCAGAGGGGTGTGGTTTTCCAAAGCACATGGTGGAATTTCTGGTTTATCCACTTCCCCCAAGCTCAGCTGGCTCACAGATGCAGTGCCCCTCCCTGATTCCTTCCAAGAGGAAGCCATTTACGACCCCCCTAATTTAACATTTGCCTGGGCCAAGGACAGTGCTTTGTTTAGTTTCCTGTAGTCCCCAGGTGCTCCTCCCCTAATTCAATCAGAGAGGTGTCATCTCCTTTTGGCAGGGGCAGCAGAATGCAGATATGCCTGGAAAGGGTGGCTGAGCAAGTTTCACTCCTATCGGGGGTAGTTGCCAGGTAGAATTCACTCTCTTAAAGCCAGGCTTCAGCTAAATGTCACTTTAGTTCCCAGTTTTCTACATTCAAACCAAACTTGCAATTTTTACACATGCAGCTAGAATGCTGATTCTAAGTTCAAAACTATGGCATTTAACAGTTGGAAACTATGTGCCACTCAACAGTACGTCACTCATTTATTTTAAACATTTAGATTTTAGTGTCTTTCAGTCCAATTTCACTTCAGCTGCTGACATCCACAGCTCAGCCAGTTTTGTTATAAACATTGTTTTGGGCTCTTTCTCTTTCCAGATTTTGTATGCACACAAGTCTACCTTCTGCCAAATGTCTGCTGGTGTTCATTGAGATTTTTTAATATCTTGCAATGTTTAAAATAGGCATTTTTAGCTTGCATTTCAGAGAAACAAAGGTGATTTCAAAGTGCTTTTTTTTTAGCCACCGGCACTGCTGTTTTTCCTTTGGCACACATTTCACTCATGGCACTCCTGGCCCCTCACGCTCGCACTGGTGGGTGGCAGGTCAGGGGACCATTTTGCTGTGCGCAAAACTGCACGGTTCTCCAGGATTCTGTCGCAAATGTGGGCTTTTCTGCCCTCTTGGATTTCCTAAACCCACAGCACCAAGTGTTGCACCATAATAACGTGGGCCAAGACACCCAACAAGCCCCCCCGCCTGACTGCGCTTTGATTTCGAGTCGAGGGGGAGTCGGGTGCAAAGGATGTTTTGATCCACGCGTTGGTATGTCCGCATCCCCCTCTTCCAATTCCGCAGATAGCACAGTTCAGCATCTTTTCCTCCATCCGGTTGGATCGATCGGTTCTCCACGCCAGTCATGATGGGAATATTGGGCGGTACCCTGGGCCCCTCGGATCTTTGCTCCCGGTACCTGGGTCGTTCTCCTTGGTCAGTCTCCATGGTTTCATCTCTCCTAGGATGATAAAGCAAAAGCGGCAATACCTATTCGTAGACATTTCTCCCCCACTATTGATATAGTGGGGCGGCATATACATTTTATAGTCAAAAACATGAACATATACATTTTTTTTAACTCAGAAGGCAAGAACATATTCAAGAATCACAGAATTTTATAGGCTATATGTGGAATATTTTAGGGTGGAACTGAATTAATCTGGAGCGGTCCCCTCTGGTATTGCAGAGGACTCCTCCAGTTGCTGCAGAGTGTGCCTGGGATGGCAACACTTTAGCTGATTTATATGGACCCACTTGTCTTCCCCTTCCGCTAGACTACCTTTGGGGATGCGGATCTTATAAGCTACTGGGGAGATCTAGTCTATAATATCAAACGGTCCCTTCCATGTAGGCAAACATTTTCGCTGTTTGGCCTGGTTCCTTTGGAAATTGGATAGATAGACCCGGTCTCCCACATTATATACTTTCCTGGAAGTTTTCAAATCGTAATGGGTCTTCATGCTATCAGCTGATCTTTCTAGATTCCGCTGAGCATAGGCAAAAGCATGTTGGGGTGTTTCCTTAAATTCTTCACATACTCATGAGTTGTGGAGGCATTTATCAATGTCTGCTCTTGGGTCCTGTAGAGCAAATGCTGGGGAAGCTCCATCTTGCGTCCAGTCATCAGCTCGAATGGTGACATTTTAGTTGCAGATGACGGGGTAGATCTGATGGCCATTAGGACCAGAGGTAATCGGATATCCCAACTTGGCCCAGAATCTGCCACAAACTTTTTTAAGATGCTCACAATGGTCCGGTTGTAGAGTTCTACTGCACCAGAAGAGGCTGGCCGATAAGCAATGTGTAGCTTCCTTTTGACCCCCAGTATCTCCCACATCTTTGTCATCACTTCACTGGTGAAGTGGCTACCCCTGTCTGACTCAATCCTTTGAGGTAGACCAAAACGGGAAAAGATGTGGTTAATCATCAGGGCAGCTGCTGTTTCTGCCTTGCAGTTTGGGGCCGGGAGACATTCCACCCACTTGGTAAACAAGCATGTAACTGTCAACATGTACTTGTTTCCTCTAGACGAGCGAATCACAGGGCCTACAAAGTTGATTTGCAAATCTGACCATGGCAGTGTCATGCCCCTCTTTTGGAGAGGCGCCCGCTGTGTGAGGGATGTTGGCTGAAATTGTGCACACACAAGACACCCCTTCAAGTATTGGTCGAGGTCCTGCCCCATGTGTGGCCAGTAAGCAACCTCTCTTAAGATCTCAAGTTTTGTATGAAACCCCCTATGACCGGCGGTGGCCGCATCATGGGCGTGACTTAACATCAGGCTTCGGAAATGAGGTAGGGACCACCCACTGATCATGGCCAGCTTGGGATTTCCTTACCAACAAACCGTCTTGGATTCGGAACATCTTTGGACATTTCATCAACACTCTAAGGTCCTCTTTCCCAATGTAATCGGTATCCGTCAGGGGAAAGTTCTCAGGGTCCTCAATGTGTTGGTAAAACTTACCAATTATTGGATCCCCCTTTTGAGCTGTAATTAAATCAGCATCAGGGGTCTCCTTACTCCATTGTGCAGTTGAAAGATCATTGTGAGCATTTGTCTGGGACCTAGTGATAGCAGTGACCTGGATTTCCCCAACAGGGACTCTATTTCTATTAGATCCCCTTGGATGGCCCCGGTTTTGGCCAGCTGATCAGCTAAGTCATTTCCAGTTTTGTCTGGTCCCTCTACTTTGGAATGACCCTTGATCTTTTTCCAATAGATGGTCATCCCATTCAAGGTGACCAGGTCATCAATGTTTTGGATGCACTTCCCATGTTTCAATGGTTTGTTATTAGCACATAACATGCCTCTGGTTTTCCGCGAACCCGTTCCGTACGTAATCCGAATCTGTGATTATGACCAGTTCGTGGAGTTGATGTTGGACAGCAGTGAGGATGGCTTGATGCACACCCATCAACTCTGCTACCTGGCTACTTCGGGGACCAATTTTGTACCCAGCGGAGGGTTCTGGGGATTCATTCACCCATGCATTCCCTACGCCGGCCACCAGTTCTTTTTCCCCATTGGTGTCAACATGGTAAGAGCATCCATCCACATAGACAGTGGGCATTCCCTCACACTTGTCTTCTTCAAAGACTTTGTGGGGGAATTAAGGTATGCCTCCATGTTGTCCTTGATTTTTAGACTTTCGTCCTCGAGACAGTTTTCTCTGGCACAATCATGCAAGGCAGCCAGACCTTGCGCAAGGGGACTCTTCTTGTTTTGGCCACATCTGACCTCCACAGGAAAGCCTTGCATTGACAGAATCCAGGAAGTAATTCGGGAATTACTCACATTTCCGGCCCGGATTCTGTCACTTTGGAGGTATTGCAGAGGCTGGTGTGGAGTCTCCACTATGATGTGTTCCCCCTGGATGAACGGGCGGTAATTCTTCAATGCCCACACCGTTGCCAGGAGTGCCTTCTCACAATCGTTGAATTTTTCCACCACAGAGGATAAAGTTTTGCTCGCATAGGAGATTACTTTATTGACCTTGTCATGCTTTTGGTATAATACTGCTGTCAAGCACGTATTAGAGAACCCTGTCTCCAGGAAGAACTCCTTGTTTCTGACAGGGTAAGCTAGGCAAGGCGCTTGTGAGAGGCTTCTTTTGAGTTGTCTTACTGCCTCGGATTGTTCTGGACCCCATTCCCACTTGACCCCCCCCTTCAAGACATGAATCAGGGGTCTGGTGATCTCTGCGTAGCCCTCAATGAACTTTCTGCTGTAATTAGTCAGTCCAAGGAGGCTCCTTAGTTCCCGCAGAGTGGTGGGGTCTTTCAGTTTCTGAAGTGCTTCCACTTTCTTTTCCTGGGGACAGAGACCCTGAGGAGTAATCTCATGCCCCAAGAAATTAACACAGGTTCTACACCACTGTGCTTTCTGAAAGGAAAGTTTGGCTCCGGCGGCCCTGAACTGTGTCAGAACATAACGGATCTCTGCTATATGTTCCTCCACAGATGAACTTTTGATGAGGACATCATCTACATAAGCCAGGTTACCCCTCGCACCCAGGTCGGGCATTGCCTTATGTAGGAAAATGTTGAATTCATTGCCGGAGTTGAGGTATCCGAAGGGAGTTCAGGTCCATGTGTACTGCTGGCCCCCAAAGGTAAAAGCCAGTTTGTATTGGTCCTCCCTACTGACAGGCACGGTCCAGTATCCATTGGTCAGGTCTATTGCAGTGAATACCTGTGACCCCTGAATCTGGGCCAGCCCTTGGTCAATGTAGGGCAGAGGCCATCGGGAAGTATGGACCCGTTTGTTGAGCTCCCTAAAGTCGGCACAGAGTCTCCACTGGCCGTTTGGCTTCAATATTCCCAGCACCGGATTATTGAAGGTGCTGTGTACTGGACGGATTATTCCCCGGGACTCAAGGTTCTTAATTATTTCAGTAAGGGACTCCATGGATGCGAGAGGCAAACAATATTGCTTTACAAACACTGGAGTCATTCCAGGGTCTGTGGGAATTGTTGTTGTGTGGATGTCAGTGCGACCACAGTCGTATGAGTCTACCGCAAAGAGATCTTGGAAATCCAAGAAAACTTGTTTCAACTTTTGCTTCTGTTCCAGAGTCACGCAGGCATCAGCTAGATTGACTCTCTCTTCCACCATCTGCCTGAAGCCTGGAAAGACTTCTGGTTTTGCTATCTCAGCGGCCACCTCCAGCTGGGTGGAGAAGTCCCTGGTCAGAGTGCTGATTTGGACTGGAGGCTTCAGGTGGGAAAGGCAGCCCTCATGGACCTGGAAAATCACCTCATCCCTTCTGAAGTCACAAGTCACATCTTCCTTACCATAAGGGCAAGAAGTGTACACCAGGAATTTCCCCCCATGCCGGGTAAAGATCCTGTCTGGTGTTGTATTTTCATCACTGTCACTGTCAAAACAGTCCTTGGGGATTGGTCCTAACAGTTCATTTCCTAAATCAATGGAGAAATGTCGGTCATCAACCGCCATTCCAATAATGGTGCCTGTGGCTAGAGTAATACTCTTTAAGTCGCTGTTATCCACCTCTATTGGAATGGTGTCATGTTCTATGTTGACTAATGGTGTTGGGTTTATCCCTAACCATTGCTGTTGGAGTAAAGCATTTAGATTAATATAAGCATCAGGGTTTTTCAATTTTTGTCCTCTTTTAACTTTCACTTCCAGGGAGAATTGTCGGGTCCTTTCTGGGATGGTGACTTCCTCTTTAACCTGAATTTCAACGGCATAAGGTAGCAATTGAGCTGACCTAAACGCTGTTTCTAGATCATCAAAGCCCACGGGATTATCCCCTAATCGGGACCAAGCTTTGAAGTTTATTAGGTCCAAACTAATGGCAAAGCGATTGAGAATATCACTGCCTAAGTAAAAGGCGGCAGTGACGTCTTGCACGACCCAACAATTATGGACTATGCTCTTGTTGCCAATGGAGATTTCGAGCATACACCTGCTTGGCAGGAGATGTTTGGAATTGGGTGTTTCCAGATCCATTTCCCATTTGTCTATCAGTTTGAATGTGGGAATGGCTGGATCTTTTGGGAGTTGGCGGAACATGGCTTCGCTGATGAAGCTCTTACCGTTGTTCACACACACTCGAGCGAGAACAGAGTCCTTCCCATCATTTAACTGAACAGGAATGAACAACTGGTCTCCAATTTGCTGAATATCAGCCAGGCTCTGAGCTGATTTCACATCTTCCTGGACTATCGGAGTGGAAATGTCTGATTGTGGATTAGTAAAGAATTTCAGAGTATTTCCTTCCAGTGTGGAATACCACCTTAAACTGGAAGGAAGGTTGATTTTCAGAAATATAGAGGACCCCCCATCAGCAGTCTGTTATCCTACTGCTATTACGGTCACGTCTGGAATTTGGTTGTTCTGGAAGTGAAATTCTACTTGGTCAGATTTTTGTTCAACCATGTGGCAGGTGCTGTTTAAACTAACATGGTTGACACTCTGTTTTAATTTTATTGGTCGGCAAGTCTGGGTCCAGAGGACCTTGTTTACGCAATCTATTAGAAGTGACAACCTTCTCAGGAGGTCATTCCCTAGTAAAAAAGGGGTGCCCTCTGGAGTCACTACTATGACCGGGTGTTTCACCTTGTGTCGCCCAATTTTGATGTCCAAATCTGCAGTCCCCTCGACGGGAATTTCCTTCCCGTCAAAGTTCTGGAGTTGTCCAGGAAGAAAGGTGAGAGGAATTTGGTACTGCTCCCCCCTACCTGAATTCAGTTCATCAAAGGCCCTTTTGGACAGAAGGGTAGCTTGGGATCCAGTGTCCACCAGTGCCAAAATTGTACCCTGCCCCTGTACTTGTACCGGGGCATAATATCTTCCCTCCTTCTCCTCAAGGGGGCACAGATAATGCACATTTTTGGACAACTGGTGGGCTAACTTACTGGTTTTGGACATGGCGAGAGAAGAGATTTGGGCAGAATTCTGTGGAGAGCCTGGGGAATATGAAAGAAAAAGTTGGCAACTGGAAATGGTTTCAGGTTCTGGGCCGCCCCCGCCTTTTTGGAGGCAGTCATCAGGATGGGTTTGACCCATGGGATTTTGGTATTGTTGGTTCTGGGATAGAATGATGGGCAGCGTCAGCTCAATCCCCACATCTACCCAGTCTGGATTGGAATCTCTTGGGACCCATTTTTCCTTGGGAGGAGTTCCCCCATCTCTGAAAGAGAAGATCCTTTTCCCAGCATCCTCTGAAGATCCCTCTGCCTCAAATTGGAAGACCTGTACCTCCTCCACAAAGTGGGTCTGTTTGGGTCCTTTGTTTCTCCTACCTCCTCTCTGCTCCTTGGGTGGCAGACTTTCAGGGGTAGGAGATTTTGTTTCCGGTTCCTGGTTTTCCAGGGGTTGTTTCCAAGTTGGGAAGGAAGCTTCCTCCAAGGCTTTACACCCCCTTCCCCTTGTGCCTCCTTCCTGGGAACCGGTGGGTTATCGGGGTGCTGCCCCCGTCATTGTTCTGGAGCACCAGGCCCAGAGTTTGGGGCATTCTGCGCTGACATGCTCATCTGAGGGTTCTGTTGCGCCCTCAGCAAGTGACCCAGATCCCGTGCCATGTTTTGGACCTGGCGCTCAAGTTCGGAAACCCGCTCAGGCTGATACGGGGTTCTGTTTTCTCCCCTGGGCTGATCCCGGGAAGGGTAGCTATCCCTTCTCTGGTAATACCCTGGGTTGGGGAGATTTGGGTACCCCTCCACCCTTGGCCTCCCCTCTCCCGGATTAGGTTGTCTGGGCTCAGGGAATTGGGGAAAGAAGGAGGGATGGTTTTGGGGTTGAAAATTGGGTGGATACCTGGGAAAAAAGTTCTGCTCAGTGTTTGGGAAATTTCTGCCCTCCTGTGGGAAGTTAGGAGGGAAGTTCCCTGGGTCAGGTGCTTGGCTGGATCCCCCCCTTGTGCTGGAGGAGTCCACACATAACCCAGGATTGGTCTGTTTCCCTTATAGCGGGGACTTAAATAGTCAGGGGAGCGGGGGACCCCATTTGCGGGATTACCTCCTTGACTCCCTGTCTGTGACTGGCCCGAGGGCCTTCTGGGCTGTGAATTATTTGGTGCAGGCAGGTTTTTAGGTCCCCCATCTCCAAATCTAAAACGGGGGCAACCTTCACCTCTGCCACCTTGGCAGCAGCAGGGGTGCTGTTGGTTTTGGGGTTTTTGGGCTGATTCTTATTTTCCACCGGTTTCTGCACCTCGTAGATGTGGGTGGCTTGCTGAATGACCCAGTCTAAAGATCTTTTCTCGTGAAAATCTCTCATGAGCTGGGTCATTATGTTTTTGGGGAGAGCATGGAAAAATGTGTTGATGAATTCTCTGCTGTCCGTGCGCACCCTTCTGGTGGTCTGCGCAAAGGCACGCTTCAATTCTTGCACAAATTCTTGTGGGGCCTGATCCTCCCCACATTGCAAATTGTAGGCTGCTGTTAAGACGGATTTCTGAACTCTGTCCTGGTGGCGCAGAAGTTCAGAAGGCCAACCTAATTACTTGGAACAGGGTAACCTCTGGACGAGCCAGACCAATCAAGGTAGCGATCGCGGCGGTCAAGACTAGGTCTCAAGAGGGGTGAGGGTGACTGAAAGCCCGCAATGAGCACACAAAGCAAGATCACTTACAAACTACTCCAAACAGTTGTTATATTAAAAATATATACACATTTATTTCAAGGCCTTTAAAACAATGACCGTAGCGAGAAAATCACAATATAACAATATTAAACCAACACATACCATAGCAACACAATATATATACAAATACGACAGTCGCAAGCGTTATATGCACGAAATGTGTAGTCCACCTAAAAGGGAGGGAAAACAGGCAGTGCGAAATAATGCTTAGACCCAGTTCGCCTTCAGAGGCACCTAACTAGATGGAAGTCCGAGCCCTGCGAAGAGTGGAGCCTTGTGCTCAAAAGTACCTGCACACGCTGGTGCCAACGGGCAAAAGGAGAAGCTCTTGGAAGGAAGTCAGGCAGTTCAGTGTAGTGCTTACAGAAGAAGAACAAGTTCCGCGACTCAAGCGCAGCCTCCACAGTGGGCAGAAGCAGAGCGCGAGTACGGCAAAAGGGTGCTATTTTACACAGCGGGGAAAAGCAATGGGCTCCTGCAGGAGGGCGACCAGATCCTAGCTAAACTACTCACCGGTCCCCGATGCAAGCAGACCCAGGCTTGTCCGCGTCAGTTTCAGCAGCTGGCAGGTTCAGAAGAGCAGGGAACGCCTCGTCGTCGTGTTGAGTAAAAAGACGTCCCAATCGAAGAAACCTGCACAGTTTTGTCACCACAGCAGGGCAACGGAGCGGCCGTGTGTATCTGAGCCAAATGTACACTACTCACTTCCGACCTGGGAATGCCAAGTGTACGAAGCGTGTGAGAGTGACAAGGACTCGAAATACTACACAACCTGGCGGCGGTTACAGAGCAAGACTCCCGTGTAAGCTGGTCAGTCAGCTGGATGGCCCAGAGACGCTTCCGAAGGCTTACTGGCAGGAGATGATGAAGATGCCGAGAATAGCTGTTCCCGCTATTCCAAAGGTCGAAGTACCAGTACAGGCCTTCTGGTTCGATCAAAGGTGAAAAGGGTTTCACAAGGCGACAGCAGTGCAGAGGAGGAGTCCTTCAGCGGGTCACCAGCGATTCCTCGGTCCAGCCTCTTGGTTGCAGGATACTTGGCTCCTGTATTCCTTCGTTCGTGAGAACTCAGGAGATCGACATGGTAGTGGTGTTTCCAGCCCCCTCTTATCCACGGTTCCCTTCGCGCCAAAACGGAGGGGACCCAATGGGAGATCCGCTCATCAACACTCACACCATTCGTGGACCAATCACGGACCACGGTGGTCCCAGGCATTCACACCACCCTAGACTCTCTGGCACCCAGGATGTGTATTGGGACCAGACATCCCAGCCCACACCCTGGAGGCACACAAAAGACATGTAGAAGCCCGCGAAAGCATCTGTGTTTCGCGGGAAAGTACATGCCCAAATAAGGAATGCCCCGGGTCGGCTCGACCTGGGGAAGGTGAAGGGAGCAAGACGGTCAGCGGACAGGACAAAGGAGCCTCGTGGTCTGGCCATTTTGGGAGCCAGGCCACCATTTTGGGTTAAGCGCAGAAAACGTGCTTAGAACGCCAAAAGGAGCTCAAAATACAAAGAAACGATCGCTGCCACCATTCCCGTCCCTGAATTACTTGCACCGATCAAATACAATCCTAAACGAGTATCTAGGGCCCGTAGAAGGCTAGAGACCCAAGAGAGCTGTAACTTAGCTTACAGTGCCCTCTTGTGTCATGTTGCACAAAAGCCGCAACATGATAAAAGAAACTACGGGAAACAGCGTTCCCCGGTACTGACTGTCTTAAGGGCATGTCAGTTTCCCCATAAGAAAAGGAGCGAAAGCCCAGAGGGGTGCAGCAGAAGGCTGCACTTCTCTGGCAAAGTCAAGAACAAGGTGAAAAACAACAGCAAAAAGTTTAGGGGTTGCCACATGGAAGGAAAATTACCTACAATTACGAAATCTTTCCTAACACTCGCCCCTCCCAGACTATGGACAGGGGGAACTAATCCACCCCTGGATGAGTCTCTTGTTCAGGTCGGTTAAACATTCTGGACAACCCATCAGCATTGCTATGTTGGACACCTGGCCTATGCTCAATAGTGAAGTCGAAGCCTTGTAGACTTATGGACCACCTAAGCAACTTTGGATTCTCCCCCTTCATGTTCATTAGCCACTTTAAAGGCTTATGGTCAGTTTGCACAGTGAAGTGGGTCCCATAGAGGTAGGGCCTCAGCTTCCTTAGGGCCCACACAACAGAGAAACATTCTTTCTCTACCGTGGACCATCTGAGCTCTCTGTCCTTAAGCTGGCGGCTAATAAAACCAATAGGGTGTTCCTTACCCTTCTCATCTACTTGTGATAGTACAGCTCCTATCCCAGTGTCAGAGGCGTCCGTCTGCACGATAAAAGGTCTTTGATAATCAGGGGCCCTGAGGACAGGGGCCTGGCACAAGGAGTCTTTTAAGCCATTGAAGGCCTTCTCACACTCGTCGGTCCAAATTACCTTCTTGGGTTTCTTCGGAGTTGTGAGGGCAGTCAGAGGAGCAGCTATGGTGCCATAGTCTGCCACAAAATTGCGGTAATACCCCGTGAGTCCTAAGAAGGCTCTCACTTGGGTTTGCGTAGTGGGGGTAGGCCAGTCTTGTACTGCTTGTACTTTACTGGGAAGAGGCTGTCTCCTCCCTCCACCTACTTCATGTCCAAGGTAAACCACTGAGCCTTGTCCATTTTGGTGAGGGGCCACTCGGACACCCTCAAAAGAGCTATCTGAAGGACTGCTTTGGAACAGGTCGGGGAAAGGTTCAGACTCCTCTTCCTCAACGTCTGAAGCCAGTAGCAGTGCTGCGATTTCGACGCTTGGGACGAAAGCCTTCAGCCTATTCACGTGAAACACATTTGGAGCCTGTCCAGGCCTTCCAAGGTCCACTGAATAGTTAACCTCACCCAGGGGCTCCACCACTGGGTAAGGGCCTGACCATTTGTCCTGTAAAGCTCGAGGCCTTATGGGATTCATGATCAGGACTTGCTGACCAAGTGTAGAGTTGATGAGGGAAGCTTTCTGGTCGTACCAATGTTTCACCAGCGCTTGCCCTGCCTTCAATTTATCACTAGCCAAGCCCATCAGAAGTACCATCCGTTTTCTGAGCCCTAGCACATAATCAACTACGTTGGTAGTAACAGGGGGAGTGGGCATCTCCCATCCCTCTTTGACGATGGCTAAGGGTCCCCGTACGGGATGACCGAACAGAAGTTCGAAGGGGCTGAAGCCAACACCCTCCTGTGGTACCTCTCGGTAGGCAAACAGTAAGCATGGTAACAGAAGATCCCATTTTCTTCTCTGAGGCTCTTCCAGAGCCCCAATCATGCTCTTTAACGTTCTGTTGAAAAGTTCCACCAGACCATTGGTCTGGGGGTGGTATGCAGAAGAGAACTTGTAGGTGACCCCACATTCTTTCCACATAGCCTGCATATACTTCGACATAAAGTTGCTGCCACGATCTGACACAACTTCTTTAGGGAAGCCAACCCTAGTAAATATGCCGAGTAAAGCTTTTGCAACTGACTTGGCAGTTACAGTTTTCAATGGGATGGCCTCAGGATACCTGGTTGCATGGTCGACCAGCACCAGGATAAACCTATTGCCCGAGGATGTTTGCGGGTCAAGGGGACCAACGATGTCGATCCCTACCCTTTCAAATGGTACCCCCACAACTGGGAGCGGTACCAACGGAGCTTGGATTGTCGCGCCAACCTTACCAGACAACTGGCAGGAGGAACAACTCCTGCAGTGACTTTCTACTTGCACCCCCATCTTGGGCCAGTAGAAGTGCATGGATAACCTTTGCTTGGTCCTCTTCATACCAAGGTGACCAGCAAGGGGAACTTCATGCGCCAACTGCAGGAGGAAGGGCCTAACAGCAAGGGGAACCACCAACCTCCTATGGTCTCCTTCTGTAGACTCTGTGGGCTCACTATACAGGAGTCCACCTTCCCAATAAATCCTATGCGTCCCAGGAGGTTCACCCTCAAGCTGGGAGCAGGCCTGTCTCCTTAGGCCTTCCAGAGATGGGCACTCACGTTGGCCTTTACTGAATTCGTCCCTATCAGGACCTCCTTCAACTAACAAGTCTTTTAGTTCAGGATGATCGTTGGGGTCAAATACTTCAGGCATCGCCACCTCCTCGTCAGGCCCGGGCGATTGACCAACTTCCTCCACCGCAGTGGTAGGCGAGCTCGGGGGAATATTCTCTTTCCCTCGTCTTGACTTGTCGACTCCTTTCGCCTTGGGTTTCCCCTTCGGCTGGGGCAGCGTATTGGTCTTGGCCAATGCTGCCCGTGCTTGAGACCGTGTGTAGGGTCTTTCGGCAGTGTCTCCTACGAACCCTAAAGCTCTGAGATCATTACCTAACAAGACCTTTCCCGGGACGTTTCTCTGAATGCTCACTGGAATCCTGACTGCTGTACCATTTAAAGTACGATTTACAGGTATTACTGAAAACATACGGAGGGGGCCGTCAGCCAACTTAGTGGGCATCAGAGTAGCTCTGGCAACTTCCTCTGAGTCTACCAAGGTAGAATCCACTACAGTGCGGCTGCACCCACTATCCCTAAGAGCTGGAGTATCTACTCCATTGATCAGCACACTGTCTTTAAAGTAGTGCTTGGTATTATCCGGAATCCTAGCATAAGCCTCTGCGACTTTAGGCTCCCAGGAACCCAGGGACAATAAAACTACCTCAGCCTCTATCCCGCTGGGAAATGAGTCTGAGGAGAAGGATGCTCCTGTAATCTCTTCTTCCTCGTAGGAGGAGAAGGCCAGATTAGCGGAGTGGACCCCCAAAGGTCTAACCTTACAACGGGGATCCCCCTTCACGTGGTCAGTTGCTCCACAAGCAAAACAAGATCCATTGGGTCTGTTTACATAGGGAGGCTTATTGTAACCAGAGTTCTGTTTCGGAGGCTGTCCTCCACTACCCTGTGAGTTCTCTTGTGTCTTACCCTTATTTTTCTTTTTGTGGCCCTTATGAGAAGAAGATTTAGCAGATTCTCCACCCTCCATATCTTTGGACTTTTTCCCTTCCTCCTGCTTACCAGGATGAGTTTTGTCCTTATGGGACACTCGATGTGACACCCATAAGTCTGCTGCAATGGCCAGCTTCTTAGGATCTATCTCCTTCGAATCGGCCAAATGCTGCTTAAGCTCCGGGGAAGAAGATGCAAAAATATGTTCCAGCATGACAAGATTTATCATGCCTTCGAAGGTAGAAACCTTATAACCTTCGACCCAGCCAGTTAAGTTTTTCAAGGATTCAGTGACATAAGATACCCAAGTACCACCTTCCTTTTTCTTATACTCTCTGAAACGTTTCAAATATTGGGCCGGAGTCTTCCCAAACTTTAAAATGAGAGTTTGCTTTAACATTGCGAAATCAGCTCGCTCAGCCTTCGACATTTCCATAATGGCACTACAGCCAGAATGGGGCAGTCTGCTGAGTAACCAGGCAATCTTATCAGCATTGTCAACTTGTTGAACTTCGCATGCATACTCAAACGCATTCAGCCAGTCCATAATGTCATTCCTTTCTTCATACACACTGAGCAGATCTTTCGGAAACCGTGGATGAGAGGAAGCCCCAGACCCATGTCCAGGACCCTTGGACCCATTTGCAAACTGAAGCTTGGCCAGTTCCAACTGGTGAACCCTGTCTTTTTGTTTTTCTGCCTGTTCGATTTTTAGTTTGGCTATGCTGTATTCAAGCTCCTGCTGCCTAAACCGCAGCTCTTGCTTCTTGAATTCAAGCATAGCCTCCCCATCAGCACTGGCAGAGGAAACATTAGACATCTCGTCCTCCCTGTCCTCGTGGTCGCGATGGATCAGTGCGGCGGCAGAACCGTCGGTTCTACCAGTGAGAGCAGCCCCACCACCTTCCGCACTGTCCTCAGAAGTTATAGCGTCAAGCTGCGCTTCTTGCCACGCCACGATTCTTTGGATCATTTCCAATTTCGTGCCTTGAGAGGAAACACCTATCTCCGCACACATCTTCTTCAATGTTTCTGATTTGGAAGCATTTAAAGTTAACAAGGTATTTGTTTCCATACTGTTAGATAGGACTATGGCCTTTTTAAAGTTATACTACAACAATTCACTACGTGTCCTGGTTGGAATAACCTGAAATGCCTTAGTTCGTGCGCAACACTGGATACCTTCAGTCGTATCCCACCGCTGTACACCAATTTGTTAAGACGGATTTCTGAACTCTGTTCTGGTGGCGCAGAAGTTCAGAAGGCCAACCTAATTACTTGGAACAGGGTAACCTCTGGACGAGCCAGACCAATCAAGGTAGCGATCGCGGCGGTCAAGACTAGGTCTCAAGAGGGGTGAGGGTGACTGAAAGCCCGCAATGAGCACACAAAGCAAGATCACTTACAAACTACTCCAAACAGTTGTTATATTAAAAATATATACACATTTATTTCAAGGCCTTTAAAACAATTACCGTAGCGAGAAAATCACAATATAACAATATTAAACCAACACATACCATATCAACACAATATATATACAAATACGACAGTCGCAAGCGTTATATGCACGAAATGTGTCGTCCACCTAAAAGGGAGGGAAAACAGGCAGTGCGAAATAATGCTTAGACCCAGTTCGCCTTCAGAGGCACCTAACCAGATGGAAGTCCGAGCCCTGCGAAGAGTGGAGCCTTGTGCTCAAAAGTACCTGCACACGCTGGTGCCAACGGGCAAAAGGAGAAGCTCTTCGAAGGAAGTCAGGCAGTTCAGTGTAGTGCTTACAGAAGAAGAACAAGTTCCGCGACTCAAGCGCAGCCTCCACAGTGGGCAGAAGCAGAGCGCAAGTACGGCAAAAGGGTGCTGTTTTACACAGCGGGGAAAAGCAATGGGCTCCTGCAGGAGGGCGACCAGATCCTAGCTAAACTACTCACCGGTCCCCGATGCAAGCAGACCCAGGCTTCTCCGCGTCAGTTTCAGCAGCTGGCAGGTTCAGAAGAGCAGGGAACGCCTCGTCGTCGTGTTGAGTAAAAAGACGTCCCAATCGAAGAAACCTGCACAGTTTTGTCACCACAGCAGGGCAACGGAGCGGCCGTGTGTATCTGAGCCAAATGTACACTACTCACTTCCGACCTGGGAAAGCCAAGTGTACGAAGCGGGTGAGAGTGACAAGGACTCAAAATACTACACAACCTGGCGGCGGTTACAGAGCAAGACTCCCGTGTAAGCTGGTCAGTCAGCTGGATGGCCCAGAGACGCTTCCGAAGGCTTACTGGCAGGGGATGATGAAGATGCCGAGAATAGCTGTTCCCGCTATTCCAAAGGTCGAAGTACCAGTACAGGCCTTCTGGTTCGATCAAAGGTGAAAAGGGTTTCACAAGGCGACAGCAGTGCAGAGGAGGAGTCCTTCAGCGGGTCACCAGCGATTCCTCGGTCCAGCCTCTTGGTTGCAGGATACTTGGCTCCTGTATTCCTTCGTTCGTGAGAACTCAGGAGATCGACATGGTAGTGGTGTTTCCAGCCCCCTCTTATCCACGGTTCCCTTCGCGCCAAAACGGAGGGGACCCAATGGGAGATCCGCTCATCAACACTCACACCATTCGTGGACCAATCACGGACCACGGTGGTCCCAGGCATTCACACCACCCTAGACTCTCTGGCACCCAGGATGTGTATTGGGACCAGACATCCCAGCCCACACCCTGGAGGCACACAAAAGACATGTAGAAGCCCGCGAAAGCATCTGTGTTTCGCGGGAAAGTACTTGCCCAAATAAGGAATGCCCCGGGTCGGCTCGACCTGGGGAACGTGAAGGGAGCAAGACGGTCAGCGGACAGGACAAAGGAGCCTCGTGGTCTGGCCATTTTGGGAGCCAGGCCACCATTTTGGGTTAAGCACAGAAAACGTGCTTAGAACGCCAAAAGGAGCTCAAAATACAAAGAAACGATCGCTGCCACCATTCCCGTCCCTGAATTACTTGCACCGATCAAATACAATCCTAAACGAGTATCTAGGGCCCGTAGAAGGCTAGAGACCCAAGAGAGCTGTAACTTAGCTTACAGTGCCCTCTTGTGTCATGTTGCACAAAAGCCACAACATGATAAAAGAAACTACGGGAAACAGCGTTCCCCGGTACTGACTGTCTTAAGGGCATGTCAGTTTCCCCATAAGAAAAGGAGCGAAAGCCCAGAGGGGTGCAGCAGAAGGCTGCACTTCTCTGGCAAAGTCAAGAACATGGTGAAAAACAACAGCAAAAAGTTTAGGGGTTGCCACATGGAAGGAAAATTACCTACAATTACGAAATCTTTCCTAACAGCTGCCTTGCAAGCCTCTTGGGGATTCCGGTGAACAGAAAAATGTTTCAAGATGGCCGCCCTATGCGTGGACCATCTTGAATGGTTTTGGTCCTCCAGCCCCGCAAAGAAACTGGAGTATTCCGGGGAGAATGTCCATTTGACGTACTGGATGCAGCTACTGCTGACTTCAAATGGAAGGTCTCCATCATTTGCTCAAAGAGCTCCAAGTGTTCCCACACAGAATACTTGGAGTTCTTGTGATAAGGAGTGATGACACTCCTGATTGCCTTAATCTGTTTTAAGGGGTCCCTAAGCAAGGCCCTTTTTTGCCTTATTGGCCTTTTTGGTTCGGGTAACCCTGGTCCATTCATCCTCCGACTCAGAAGTACTGCTCCCAGAGGTGCCCGTCTGATCTTCCAGGTTTTGCAGGATTCTGCAAGCCTGGGAATGGCTGGCAGAATGTGGGGACCTGGTCTCCTGTGTCCTGTGACGCTCAGAGGAGTCTTCAGATCCCTCCTTGCTACCAGGATTTGCTGGGTACCCCCCCACTGACCTAACTGGGCAGAGGTTTTCAGGATGCCCTTAGTGGGCCTACTCTCCTGTGGTTCCCCACTAAACTGCACTGTGCTTAGGTGCCCATACCCGGATGCCCGCCCATCCATTCCTGGGAGGTACTGGCCTATGAGCCCCATCCTTTTGGCTGGATAGTAATCTGCCATCCCAGTGGCCCCGTGCTCATGTGCGCCAGGGGACATGAGGGTGGCAGAGTCCAGGGACTGGGAGAGATGAAAGCATCTGGTACTAGGGCTCCTGAGGTTATGCTCAGGTGTTTCCCTTTCCCAGCGAACTTCATCTCTATCAGCCCCTGCTCCTGGTTGCAGTGCAAGAGCCTGGGCTTTCAGTTCCTCAACCAAGGCCTTACTAGACTCTATCAGTCTCTCCTGCATGGCTACCTGTTGCTGGAGCCTATCATTGTGCTGACAGAGAGCCTCATTCTCTCTCTGTGCCTCCTGATTGGTCCTGGAGTACTGGGCCAGTCTTTGCTGCAGGAGGGTTACCTCCTGAGTCCCATCCCTACTGGCCTGCTCCTTTCTTGCCAGAGCATCTTCCACCCCCCTGGTGTGCTCTAGCAAGTCCTGATGCTCTTTTTGGAGGTCACCCAGCCCCTGGAGGGCCAGGTGATTTCCTTCAATTTTTTCTTTTAATTGGCAGACTTTCTGGCCTAAGGTGTCCCTTTCCTGACTAAGAGCCTGCCTCTGTGCCGCCAGGTCGCCCCTCTGCCGTTGAAGGGCACCAGATTTCTGGCGCTCTTCATCAAACTCTGCCTGGGCATTCAGGTCTTTCAAAATCATTTTATTGTTTTCCTCTTTCTCTCTGTCTAGTTGGATTTGCAGGGTGGCTACCTGCTCTGTGCATGCCCTGTTGAAATTGATCTGTTGCTCCAGCTTTTTCTGGCACTGCAGTAAGGAGTCCAAACTGTCTTGGTACTCCTTCTGCAAAGCCAGGATTCTGGTATCCTGGTCAGCCTTTTTCTGTTGCAGGATATCCATATGCTCCTTCATTTTAATGATGTATTGTCTACTATCATTTTCTGACTCCTGGCTCCTGTGCAGCCTCTGCTCAGAAGAGACCAGGTCAGATTGGGCCTTTTCTAACGCCATCTGTTGCCTATTTGCCAGATCTTGGCCTTCAGCACATTTGTCCTGTATGGCTCCCATATATAGATACAAATATGCCGCTATCCAGGCAATCTTATTGTGTTCATCTTTGGCCTTAGGGGCCATATATAGTTCACTTCAGGCCACATGTAAGGGACCCTGATCTCTCCAGATATCTGACCCAGTTGTAGTGACCTGTTGTGTGATCGCCGGCAACCATACATTTTGGTCCTGTTCAGACCATTCACCTCTCACAAACAGTTTATGTAAGAGGTGCTCCCTAGCTATCTTCATATCTACCAAGGTCGTCATTCTGGAGATTGATTTCCTTCCTGACTTACAGAAGTTTGTATTTTATTTTGCAAAACAGACCGTTTCCTTAGAGCGTTCCTTTGAGGAGTGCTTTACAGCGTAACACAGCGTGGTGATCTAACCGGATATGTATCCTGTCAGCTGGCACACTGTATTCATCTGCACAAGTGATAGATCTAATCCAGAATCCCTGGCTACGAGCCCCCACTTTGTTAAATGACTCCAATCAAGCAGTCCCACTAAGTCAGTGCCTTGTCTGGGATTGCTCAAGGGAAGCCCTTATTTATATATTTTTATGTCCAGTTTGTGTACTCTGGATGACAACCCTTATATAACACCCCTCTCTTAGAATCCCCCTGATCCCACTGAGCCAAGAAGTAAGTTTGTTTTGCAAATTTAAAAGGTTTATTTGAGAATTAAACAATATATATATATCACACTTTTATAATAAATTAATAATTGATATCACACTTGTGAATATGAGCAGTAATCAGCAATAGGTAATCCTACAATAGCACAGTTCTGGTGACTTATGACTAGGAACAGGGGAATAAGGTATCAGAGAATGCTTTATATGGTACAAGGAAATGCAAGGTGGAAAAGAAGCAACACAGGAATAAACTTTATATGATTTCAGCAAAACATAATATAATCACTTTTCCCCTTTTGGCAATTCACCCCCCCCCCCTATGCAATGTAAGGAGGTGGAAGTGACACACACAGTCTTCAGGAATACAATCACAGTACAATCCCAATTCAGTTCCCCCCTAGCAAGCTTAGATCAACAGGGATGATTTTAAACACTGGCAAAGTACTTTAAAGGTGGTATGCAAAGAAGGGAAAAATATGCTAAAAATTATTTTAATTCCCTCTAGAGGTTCAGGGTGAGTGATAGCTACTTTAAATTAGTTCAGGATCACTTTAGCAATGCTCTATGAATGATTGTCATGTTGCAAACGAATTTCAGCAAAGGAAAGCAAGGGCAAATATTTCTACACATGGCTGAAATGAAGCAAAATGTCAAATTGCAGCAATTTAGTCACGTCCGTCGAGCACAACTATGGAGGAAGTATAAGGAGTAGAAAGATAAAAGTTAAATTTCGTTCCTAGGACAAACGGTTCCGGAGATACGGACGATTTCGTGAAGGTAGATTCTCAAAAGAAAAGTCAAGCTCAGAATGACAGATGACAGTTTTCAGGTTTGAGATCACAGAAGGAACACAATATTTCTAGGATGCAGTTCTCAATAGGTTCAAATAGTTTGAATTAGATTATTTTAAACTAAGAGATTGGGTTTTGCACAGTTCTGGTGGTACTCACACTATCAGGCCGATTCATGGAATAAATGTGCGCCGAAAATACCGGCGCAGAGGGGCCTATACGTGCGCTGCGCCGAAAAATAGCGAAAAGCGCAGGGAAACCAGCGCACGTCGATTCATGGAAGTCCGTGCGTAAGAAAAGCATAGGACGTGCGCTGAAAAAGTGCGCGGCGCACGCCGGCGCACAGGTCAACCAACGGCGTGCGCCACGGCCACTGCGCTATCACTCCGAGCGCAGCGCACAGCTCTAAAGTAGGCGGAACACAGGGCGGGACACTCGGAATGGGGAATAAAATGGGGCACAACACTCGGAATGGGGAAGAATGTGGGCGGCACGGGGAAGTACAGGAGGCAAGTGCGCGGAACGCCCACACGCTCTCCGGCAACACGTATTCATGGATTCGAACAGGGCAAAACAGCGCTCGATCAAACCAGCGCACAGGCCCAAAAACGTACGCCACAAGTAAGCAGGCGGTAGCGTCCCGACGCACTCAACGAAAGTGCGCCAAAACCTGCGCCAACAAATACCACCCACATACAGCAATGGGCCATACCGTGACCCCAAAGGACTAATGATGTGCAAAGGTGTACGCCATTTACACGGAAACCCACTGTTCAAAAATTCGCCCGTGTGTGTACAACGGGTTGCGCGAGAAGTCACTCGCGCGATTGCCCTGGGTACGTGTATCCCGGGGTGCGGGGAAGTCCCACACGCGATTGCCCTGGCCACGTCGATACCAGGGGTGCGTGTGAAGTTCCACACGCGAAAAGCCAGGGTACGTCATTTACAGGGGTGCGCGGGAAGTTTCACACGCGAAAAGCTAGGCTACGGGAATTCCAGGGGTGCGCGTGAAATCCTACACGCGAAAAACTAGGGTGCGTCATTTACAGGGGTGCGTGGGAAGTTTCACACGCGAAAAGCTAGGCTACGGGAATTCCAGGGGTGCGCGTGAAATCCTACACGCGAAAAACTAGGGTACGTCATTTACAGGGGTGCGCGGGAAGTCCCACACGCGATTACAGCAGGGTACGTGTATTTCAGGGGTGCGCGGGAAGTTCCACACGCGAATAGCCTGGCCGCATGTATTACAGGGGTGCGCGGGAAGTCCCACACGCGATTACAGCAGGGTACGTGTATTTCAGGGGTGCGCGGGAAGTTCCACACGCGAATAGCCTGGCCGCATGTATTACAGGGGTGCGCGGGAAGTCCCACACGCGATTACAGCAGGGTACGTGTATTTCAGGGGTGCGCGGGAATTTCCACACGCGAATAGCCTGGGCGCGTGTATTTCAGGGGTGCGCGGGAATTATCACACGCGATTTGGCTTGGTACGTGTATTACAGGGGTGCGCGCGAAGTTCCACACGCCAATAGCCTGGCCGCGTGTATTTCAGGGGTGCGCGGGAAGTCCCACACGCGATTACAGCAGGGTACGTGTATTTCAGGGGTGCGCGGGAAGTTCCACACGCGAATAGCCTGGCCGCGTGTATTTCAGGGGTGCGCGGGAAGTTCCACACGCGAATAGGCTGGGCGCGTGTATTTCAGGGGTGCGCGGGAAGTTCCACACGCGAATAGCCTGGGCGCGTGTATTTCAGGGGTGCGCGGGAAGTTCCACACGCGAATAGCCTGGGCGCGTGTATTTCAGGGGTGCGCGGGAAGTTCCACACGCGAATAGCCTGGGCGCGTGCATTTCAGGGGTGCGCGGGAATTATCACACGCGATTTGGCTTGGTACGTGTATTACAGGGGTGCGTGCGAAGTTACACACGCGATTAGGCTGGGTGGGTCCTGTCACCCTCGACGGCCCCTGCAGGCAGCCCACAAAACAGGGGACTACCCTGCACACCTGCTCATGTCTCCCACCACCCCCACCCCCCCAGTCACCAGGGGTACCCTCCACCAGGCCCCCACTCATGTCTCCCACCACCCCCACCCCCCCAGTCACCAGGGGCACCCTCCACCAGGCCCCCAACCATGTCTCCCACCACCCCCACCCCCCCAGTCACCAGGGGCACCCTCCACCAGGCCCCCAACCATGTCTCCCACCACCCCCACCCCCCACCATCCAGGGGCACCCTCCACCAGGCCCCCACTCATGTCTCCCACCACCCCCACCCCCCACCATCCAGGGGCACCCTCCACCAGGCCCCCACTCATGTCACCCACCACCCCCACCCCCCCAGTCACCAGGGGCACCCTCCACCAGGCCCCCACTCATGTCTCCCACCACCCCCACCCCCCAGCAGTGCAGGGGCAGCCTCCACCAGGCCCACACTCATGTCTCCCACCACCCCCACCCCCCCAGTCACCAGGGGCACCCTCCACCAGGCCCCCACTCATGTCACCCACCACCCCCACCCCCCCAGTCACCAGGGGCACCCTCCACCAGGCCCCCACTCATGTCTCCCACCACCCCCACCCCCCACCATCCAGGGGCACCCTCCACCAGGCCCCCACTCATGTCACCCACCACCCCCACCCCCCCAGACACCAGGGGCACCCTCCACCAGGCCCCCACTCATGTCACCCACCACCCCCACCCCCCCAGTCACCAGGGGCACCCTCCACCAGGCCCCCACTCATGTCTCCCACCACCCCCACCCCCCAGCAGTGCAAGGGCAGCCTCCACCAGGCCCCCACTCATGTCACCCACCACCCCCACCCCCCCAGTCACCAGGGGCACCCTCCACCAGGCCCCCACTCATGTCACCCACCACCCCCACCCCCCCAGTCACCAGGGGCACCCTCCACCAGGCCCCCACTCATGTCTCCCACCACCCCCACCCCCCAGCAGTGCAGGGGCAGCCTCCACCAGGCCCCCACTCATGTCTCCCACCTCCCCCACCCCCCACCATCCAGGGGCACCCTCCACCAGGCCCCCACTCATGTCACCCACCACCCCCACCCCCCCAGTCACCAGGGGCACCCTCCACCAGGCCCCCACTCATGTCACCCACCACCCCCACCCCCCCAGTCACCAGGGGCACCCTCCACCAGGCCCCCACCCATGCCTCCCACCACCCCCACCCCCCAGCAGTGCAGGGGCAGCCTCCACCAGGCCCCCACTCATGTCTCCCACCACCCCCACCCCCCACCATCCAGGGGCACCCTCCACCAGGCCCCCACTCATGTCACCCACCACCCCCACCCCCCCAGTCACCAGGGGCACCCTCCACCAGGCCCCCACTCATGTCACCCACCACCGCCACCCCCCCAGTCACCAGGGGCACCCTCCACCAGGCCCCCACCCATGCCTCCCACCACCCCCACCCCCCCGCCACCAGGGGCACCCTCCACCAGGCCCCCAACCATGTCTCCCACCACCCCCACCCCCCAGCACTGTGGGGAACCTGCCAGCAGGCCCCCACACATGTCCCCCTGGCCCCAGGTCCTGACGATACACAATCATGGCAGTAATGGCCAGCATACCCAGCACAAACACCCAGGCAAGGATTGCATCCACCCACATAGTGAATGCAATCACATGACACAACCCCAATGCCAAGTATGCAAAAGAACACATGTCCGTCACACACACATACACAATGGGTGCAAGTGAATGTCAAAACCCATATCATGACATGTAACAAAACAATGAGAAAATAACACAAGTGTAAGAAAATATAAAAAATGTATTAAATACCAAAAATAAGTGAAATTTACAAACATACAACGATGTGGCTAAGTAAATAAATGGTCCATGTCTGAGAACAAAAGTGATAAACAAAAAAACAAAGGAAAAAAAAATTAAAATGAATTTGTCCAAAGCAATATCATGTAATAGGAAATTAATGAAAAACCATTACGTCATGGTGAAAACAATAAGAAATTAAAAAAATGTATCTCCCAAAAAAACAAACTATATACAGGAATGTTCCAGGGTCCATGAGCCCAACACCAAAAATGAAACCTACCACTAACTAATGAAAAATATATGTACAAAAAAGTGGCCATTGTCCGAGCGGTCCAAAATAATAAAAATAAATAAAGGAAACCTAGCACTAACTAACTAAATAACTATATACAAAGGCAGCGGGCAAGTCCTGCGGCTCACTTGGTGATGTTGCTGGCCAGGGCATCATCGAACTCCATGTCGATGTCCTGGAGGCGGGACTCTGTCCTGGCCCCGAGGTCTCGCAGGGACAACCCCATGTCCACCTCAAACTCCCTGCGAGCTTCCTCGAGGCACTCAGCCCGCCTCAATGCCCGACGCATGGAGAACTCCGCCCTGACCATGGCGAGCCGCTCCTCTTCCGCCCGCTGCCGCTCCGCACCTATCCGCTGGCCAAACTCCTCCCACACGGAACACACCACCATCCCAGGGTTGCCCTGCCCTCCGGCCGATGCCTGCCCCTCGGATCTTGATGGCCCCGAGCCATGATGCCTCCCACGTCGAGCTCGCTGCTGCCTCCGACGCCACTGCCTCTGCCAGCACGACGGCATCCAGGCTGATGGAAACCACCGACGCCGTCGTGCACGTGCCCTGCCCGATGATGCTGTCACATCTACCATCTGCTGGGGTCCACTTGCTGTGTTGTCCACCCCTGCTGGACCTCCGACTCCCAACTGTGGCAGGGATGGGATCCCCACCGAGCTGGCTGCATTGGTCGGGGCAGGTCCACAGGGGGCCCTGGTGGCATCTGGGCCAGAAGACGGCAAGGAGAACGACCAGTGGATAGCCTGCACAGAGGAGGAGAGGGCCGTCAGATTGGCCAACACATGCAGGAAACCCCCGAACATGGCCGATCCCAATTGGGCCACGTCGGCACGGTGCACTTCGTGATGACGTGCGTGCTCCTCCCGGGAAGCACGCACGTCATCACGAATCACAGCCGTGCGCATCGCGACCCCCATCAGGACCTTCTCCACGCGGCCAGGGGTTACCACGTCCGCAGGTGGAGGGGAGTCAGGTGACATGGACATCCCCTCTACCTGCGGATGGGCCTGGGACGGGGCATCCCTGCTGGTGCATGGTGGTGCACTCACAGGGTCAGGGACAGTGACATGCACAGGCCCCTCCACGGTGACCTGTGCTGCCTCCTGCCCCTGGCCCTGGACTGCACCACTTGCACCAGCAGGGATGCTCCCACCAGGCCCCATGTGTGCACCAGTGTCGGCCTCCTCCTCCTCTGTGCAAACCACCAACCTGGATGGCTCCTCACCGTCTCCCGCCGTAGCAGGCCCCTGTGGGGGCTCACCCACCCCTTCCGCTGCAGCCGTGGGGGCATCCCCGCCGCCTTGCTCCACAGCGCCGTCTCCGCCCTCTTCTTCACTAGCCGCTGCGTAGAGGGAGACAAAGGACACAAGCATCAGGCTACTGTACAATGGTCCCCTAGACAGGAAGCAATAGCAGATGAGCACCACTGTCAAAGTACACTTCCATCATGTCCCTCCACAACACATGGGTCAGTCCAGGCAAAACACACACAGTAACAGGCATGGTGCATGCCATGGACATTTCCATGCATGTCCAATGGACTCTAGAAACATTCAATGATATGTAACTCACATGCATCATGGCTCATGCATATCACATGCACACACTTCACCTCAGTCACATCCATCTGGCCCCAAACACACCAAACACAGGCGAAACAAGGGTAAGTTGGGTGCGTCACTGAATCTGTGCATTGTCACACACATGTGTCATGCATCCATGGCATGCACAAGTCACAGACACGCAGGTCAGGCACACAGACATGGCTACCATATATGTACCTGGCATCAGCACCCATCCTTCACCCCCATCCATGTCCAGGTACAGAGACTGGCATGCTCTCATGTCCAAAATCTGCATAGGGCTCCCCATGCCGCATTTCAACACATGCAACAACCATGTGGGTCACACATCACTGGTCGCACATGCATTACCATGATGTCCCTGCACACATACATGCATACATGGCCCATGGCACACATACAGGCAAGTATCATAGAACCAGCACACCGCAACATGCCCTGTCTCACACAGTAATGCTTGGACACATACCGCTCAACTCCAGACGGGCCTCCCTCTCAAAGACCTGGGCGTGGAGCGCTGGGCGTACGCGTTCCAGGACCCTCTTCTGGATGGAACTCATGCGGCCCCGGCCCCCCTCCACGAGGCGCCGGGCCTTCACAAGGGTCCTGGACCTCAAGTCCTCCCAGCGCTTCTTGATCTTCTGGACGTTGCGGGTTGCCACCCCCTCCGCGTTGATGGCAACCACACAGTCAGCCCAGATCCTCTCCCGTCCTTCCTTGCTGGCGCGGGACGATCCAAAGAGGGCATCATACTGCCCCAGGACATGCTCCACCAGGACACCAACTTCGGTGGCAGTGAAGCTGGTGCCCCTCTGCCCCTCTGGCCTGGGGTTGCCACTGGTGCCAGATGTGGAAGTGCCCGACATGGCAACCCCAGAGGCAGGTGTGGGTGGGCAACTGGGTCCTGGGGCTGGGCTGTGGAGCGATGTAATCCCAGTTGGGAGTCTTCAGTTCCAGCAGGGGTGGACACAGCAACTGGACCCCTGCAGATGGCTGATGTGCAGGCACCAAATGGCAGGGCACGGTGGCAGCAGGCAGGCAGGCAGGCAGGCAGCAGCAGATAGCACGTGGGAGGCTGCTCGGGGCACTGGGGGGCAGTAACTCGGCCTTCTGGGCAGGAGCGTGGTGTTCCGTGTGTTTTCGGGTGGCCAGCTTGATACGGAGTGATTTGGCACGTGAAAATCCTGCACGTCAGCGTGAAATCCGAGGAAAGGCCCTTAGCGCGTAAGCTACGCGATTCTATTGGACCAGAGTCCCTCAGCGCGTAAGCGCGTCTGACGTGACCCGCACGGGCGTTCCCCACTCAGCACGTGATGACGGAACACACGTGGAAATACTGCACGTCAGAGTGTCATCGCGTGATTGGCCTATGTACGTGTATTTCATTGCGTGTAATTGGACAAAAGTGCGCGTACACGCGATTGGCCTATGTACGTGTATTTAATGGGTGCGCGGCCACTTACACACGCAAGTACGTCAGCGAACCTGTATCCCGTGGTGCGTGTGAATTTCCACACGCTATTAGACTGGGAACTGGATTCCAGGGGTGCGCGGGTCACACGCTCGCCTAGAACACGCGCAAAGCATAAAATTGCGGACTTTAACAATAACAAGCTCAGACGCCAGGATGAACATACCGTTCCTAGCAGCAGTGGCAGTGGGCTACCAAAGGAGGAGGAGGAGGATAGTCAGGGCCAGAATATTCACACCCAGAACCAGCCTTTTCGGGATGCCTGATGACCAGGTGTATGGGAGGTACAGGTTTCCACCACACATCATACTGGAGCTGGTGACTGAGTGGGAGGATGACCTCACATCACCCACCCTGTGCTCCCAAGCACTCAGCCCCCTGGAGAAGGTCCTCAATGTACTGCACTTCTTAGCCACTGGATCATTTCAGCGGACAAGTGCCATAGTGGGTGGGGTGTCACAGGCCACCCAGTCACGCTGCCTACACCAGGTCTTGAACATCATGACTGCACGCCCATCAGTCCGCAGGCACATATACCTGCCCAGAACACCTGCAGAAAGGCATGCTGCCGCCCTGGATTTTTACGGAGTGGCACGATTCCCCAAAGTGCTAGGTGCCATCGACTGCACCCATGTGGCTCTACGTCCCCCCAGGGCATCAGAGCACATCTATAGGAACCGCAAGCACTGGCATTCCATCAACGTGCAGGTAGTATGTAATGCCAAGGGAATCATCACCTCAGTATATGCCAACTATCCCGGGTCCACCCACGACAGCTTCATTTACCGAATGTCCACCCTATGCCGGGACATAGATGCTGGGCGGCATGGCGATACATGGCTGCTTGGTGAGTATGTATGCCACTGCACATGCATGCATGTTGGATACTGAGCAAGGTCACAACCCCACCAATGATACCAATCACCACCTCCACAGGGGACAGTGCCTACCCTCTCAGCCCCCACATGATGACGCCAATTCGGAACCCCACCACGCCACCCCAGGTAAGACATAACACAGCCCACATTACAACCAGGGGCATAGTGGAGCGCACATTCGGAGTGCTAAAGTCACGCTTTCGCTCCCTTGACCGTTCTGGCGGGCAGCTGTTATACGCTCCCCCAGTAGTGTGCAGGATCATAGTGGCAGCATGTGTCCTGCACAACGTTGCAACACGCCGGGGCCTGCCCGTGGACATGGTGGTGCCCCCACATCCACAACCACATGCACGGCCGCTGCGCATGGGAGGGGAAAGGGCACGGGGGGAGGCAGCCCGTACGCAACTGGTGGCCAACTTCTTCACCTAGGAATCACAGTGCTGGCTAGTGCACACTGCTCTGGCACATACCATCTGACGATCAATGATGACACTACCTGACAATGTCACAATATTTCTTGGCAATAAACTGTCAGAAACACATCAGCCTGAGATTGTTAACATGGAAGTGTCACTATGTGTGCACCCCTACCTACACATACACCAGCAATGCATAACTATGAAAAGACACAACTCCATTCATCAAAAATGCATTGGCACAGGCGAATTGCTACATTACAACATTGCCATGTCACCCAATCCCTTCACAGTCCCGCCACAGAGGACACCATGTCATGGTATGTGAGAGCAAACAAACTGACCCTCACAACATGACACCGGTGTCACAAATTGCAGTGCCCCAAATGGAACATAGCCGCACTTGAACAGCTAACCGTGATGGAGGCACTACTACACACCTGTGTAAGAGTCATTTCAATCAAATTACACACCAACCCACCCTGAAGCCCACCAAAACAAGACACAATGCATGTAATCAATGCTAGTCTCAATACCTGATTGTGCTGGTATGTCCTCACCGTCCAGATGTACAGTGATGGCGCCACGCAAAAGTGTCACTGCACATCTACCGACATGTAGTCTGACTCCAGAGAGTATGCCCGTGTGAAGAACTGTGTGAAATACCTGCAAAACATGAGTAACATATGTAAGTTGAGGCACATATCAAACCATCATGCATAGTTAGGTGCAACAACAATGTACACCATGAATGTCTACACAGTATTGACTATGGACTGCCCAACAGCTCATGGAAGTCCAATGTCACCGTGTAATTTGCTGTCACTTGGGCACACCCTTTGCAAGCCCATGGAAACGGAAGCAGGAGGGGTGTGGATGCCAGATACCCAAGCATCGAAACCAAACTCAGGACAAGCCTGCATGTGCCCAGCCACAATACAGTGTATGCCCAGGTACCCACACAAGGCAACACACTTGAAAAACAAAAATATGATAAGAAAAAATGGCCATGAAAGGGCCGGCGGGGAGGGGGGGGGCCACCTATGAGGTCCGAGGACAGGATGCACGCCACAATCCACCTGTGTGGATCATGGGAAGTAAAAACACCCCATAGGCTCGTGGCCCACACGGCTACTCTGTTGTGGGAGATGAGTCGCTATCGCTCTGGCCAGACCCTGCAGCTGACTCAGGAGGTGGGGGAGCTGCCTCAGAGGATGGTGTGACAATGGGAGGCAGCCCACGCAAAGCCCGAGTTTGCTCCTCCATGGCTGCAAGCAGGCGGGTCTGGAAGGTCTGGTTCTGGATTATGATCATGCGGAGGTCCCCATGCAGTAACTTCCGGGATGACCTGACCTCCGCACGAGTTGCCTGCATCTCGGCCGAGAGCGTCCGTGTCAGACGCTCCAGCTGCTCCTCTGTCCTTCTATGGGATGAAGCCTCAAGCTCTGACAGGGTCGACCTGAGGTGATTGAATTCTTCCCTCAGGCCTTCCCTGTGGCGCTGGGACTCCATGGAAAGTGATTCCCGCAGAGTCGCCAGTCCTGCCCGCCTGTCCATGTTGGACGCCAACATGTCCTCCCTGTGTGCCTGGCAGATGGACTCTGTAGCCTGCTCCAGTCGCTCCATCAGCCTTTCTGGGGGGACAATGGAAGTGGCCACCCTATCCATGGCCTGTGCAATCATCTCGGATGATGCTGCCTGTTGCGTGGCCATACCGTAGATGGATTGCTCCCAAGCGGTATTGCCAGGTGGCATACGGCCACCACGTTGGCGGGCACCACACCTGCCTGGGGCAAGGCGGACTGCGCCTTGCTGTGCCGGCAAAGCCTCAGGCTGCAAGACTGCATTCCCTCTCTGATCTGCAGCCCCAGGAACAGGATCAGAGATTGTGTGGTGTGGCCCTGCATCCGTAACCACCGGAGGCTGAGCTGCCGACACTGACATCCCCATTGAGGGCAATAACCCGGCTGCAGGTGGGTCGGACAGAGGAGATTCTCTCCCAAGAACACTCACCTGCGACTGCACATAGGTGTCATCCTCCGAGTCTACACCTGAATACTGCTCGGGGGAGGAACCCCCAGAGACACCCCTCGACAGCACGACCTGCAGCACTTGTGGGTTTTCACCCACAAACACACCACGTCCCTCACTTGTGGAAGGTCGGCCCGGGTTGCCCTCCTGGGACGGCTCCACCACCACATCCCCAGCATCAACAAGTGCGTTGTCCCCTGCAAAGACATGAAAGAGAGAAATGGAAACAGGCATTAGCACCATGGCATACAACAAGGGCTGATGAACAACAGAGCCAGTAGTTCAATGACACATGTCCCACATGACTGGGAAACCTCCTATGCATTCACCATCACTGGGTCTGGAGGGGAGGCTCAGGGCACACAATGATGACACAGAGAATGGAGAGCAACGCCTGCTCCCCATGCTGCCTAGCACTGGCATCACACATTGGCCGGTGATTGCCATGTCAAATGCACATGCCATCACACACATGGCATGTGACATAGCCACCAAGTGAAGAGGGAGAGGAGGGCAACTATTTTGGATTTTGGCCACTCTGGTCCTGACATTGCTTCATCACATCAAGAAGTGAACATGTTGGACCCAATTGGCCACGATGCACAGTGCCTTGTCAACATTAACAAAATGCAGTAGACAATGAGATTCCACCTCCCCATCACGTGTAATGGATTCCTATAGCATTAGTGAAGCACCTGTACAGAAATGTATGAAGGAACAGCGGAGCACTGAGGGGTGGTGGGGCAGAAGGGGATGCCATTCAACAATCCTACTGGTGCTGGTGTCATTCATGTAACGCAAGTGCAGAGGTGGGTGGCACAATGAAGTGCAAGGGGAAGTTGCGGCTGGTAGTGCTGTACAAGGTAAGTAGGACTTAACGTCGAGGGCAGATGGTGGTAGGCGCAGACAAGTGCAAGTGCTGGGGGGGTGGCCTATAGGGGTACAGAGACAGTCATGCAGTGCTGTGGGCTCGGAGGGGACAGGGGAGGTACACACTGCATCTGGCTTGGCAAGGTCCTTGCAGATTTCAATGTGTCCTGCAGAGTTGTCAGATGCCGCAGATATGTGCCCTTGGATTGGGGCTCTCATCTTGGTGAGAAGGGTGAGACGCTATTGCCTTTGGAGCAGGCGGCAGGCCAGTTTGCCAGAGGATGAGCATGATGCAGGCCATTTCCTCTCTGCCACCCGGCACCTGTGTTTTGGGTTCACAAGATGCGAGTCATGCCAGGAGTCAGCATTGGCATGGGGCTTCAGGCGGATTGTCATGACCGTGGCAAAGACATCCAGTGTACCTGACATAGAGTGGAGCATGGAGTGGGCCCTGTCAGGATGGGAGTGAGCCTAAGGGGGAGCTGGATGGGGGGGAGATTTTGGCAGCATAAGCCTCGACTGACACACACTTCATGGGTTGGAATACCAAGAAGGTGTGTGACAGTGGTGAGGGTGGCTTTGCCTGTGGGGTGGTGAGGGTGAGGTGGGAGGAGAGGAGAAAGTGATCACTCCAGGAGAGAGGAGTGCAGAGAGGGATGGAGAGGGGAAGGTCAGATGAGATCAGAGCATCAAGAGTGTGCCCTGCAGAATGAGTAGGGACAGACGGGAGATTAGAGGCTGATAGGGAGTTGCTGAGGTCACGGAAAAGTCACGTGGGGGGGACAACAAGCATGCAGGTGGATGCGTACATCACCAAGGAAGAGGATTTCAGTGTCTGGGGACATGAGTGAGGAGGAGAGGTGAGGCCACTCAGAAAGGAAGTAGTACATTTGACAATTTTTCCGATACACAGTACGCACAGTTTGTGAATGTCGAGGTGAGATGGAGAGAGACGTCACACAAGCCATTCCAGAGGGGAGTAGGTCTACGTAGGAGTGACAGTGGCAGGAATACCCTCAGGGAAGGCAAGGGCACACCCCCCCCTGCACAGTAGTGCCGGGCCAAGGAGAGGATCTCCTGAACGTCAGGTAGGAGTGTGTCAAAGATGCAGACAGAGCTGGCCGTCAGACATGTTTCCATGAGACCAAGGATGTCAAGGTGCATTACCTCATGTAAGTGACATATATTGGAGGAATGCCTGATGCAGCGGCAGAGTAAGGAGTGTAAATGTGGAGGAGGTTGACAGCCTTGTAGGACTTACGGGGAGTGCTACAGATCAGAGGTGCAGCTTGTGTAGGAGTTGGAGTGGGAGGCGGAGAAGGATCATGGGAGGGTGCAGGGAGGCAGTGCAGGATAGATGAGGAGAGAGGAGGGGGGACAGCAGGAGAGGAAAGGAAGTTGATGAGATGTGGGTAGCATTTGTCAAGGAGAATAAGGTTGGCCTGAGGTCCTTGGACTGAGATGCTCCCATTACCATACTCATCAATTGTGGCCTCTGAGGATTGGAAGGAGGCCAAGAGTACACCCCAACGGGTCACACCATTGATGGTGGAAGAGGAGCAAGGAGAGAGGACTGGGACCATGTGAAGGGTCCATGGGACAGGCAAAGGCATGTATGAGCAGATGTCAGTGAGAGTTAACCTTGAGTAGGCTCAGATGTACTTGTCAGCAATAGGGTGGGTCGCATTGGAGGGCAGGGTGCCCTCATTTGACTGTTTGCAAGCAGGTGTCGTGAGTAGGGCACGATGGTCTGAACAGTAGAAGTCAGGGAAGATAGACCATGAAGAGCAGCATGGAGTGTGAGGGAATGGGGCTTGAAACCAGACGGAACAAGAGCACACAGGTAGGAGGTGGGTGTCAAGGCAAATTCCAGAGTATGACAGCATGTTGAGTGCCATGTATATACAGAGGACGCATTAGCATGTGGTATCATTGCATGTCAGGCATGTGACGATGGAACTTGAATGGCTGGGGCAAAGTGTAGGAATGGTATGTAAGACATAAGATGAATAGACAGGGGAGAATGAGCAACAATGTCGTGACAAAATGACAATTCAAGGGGAACTTCCATGGTGTAGGGCCATATGTGCACTGTTGGCAGTAGGGATAGTGGTGTGGGCACATGGTGTTGCACTGAACATACTGGATGAGGCACATGGGTGACACTATCAACTCTGCCACACACCCCCTTGACAGGCACCCAACATGAAGGCTTCGCACACACACCATGCACATTGATATAGCACACATGCATGTGCACTCACCGGATGATGCCTCGTAATCAGGGAGATCTCCCACACCTTGGAGTTGTCCCTCGGTGACGTAGGATCCAGCTACGGACTCGTGTGGTGTGAGTTCTATTTCCTGTGCTGGGGACCCACCTCCAGTCACCAAGATTGCGGCATGACTTGAGGCCAGCTTATCCTTTGCCCTGCGCTTAAGGTCATTCCAGCGCTTCTGGCAATCACTAGCTGTGCGCCTCACTACTCCAAGGGCACTTATTTTGTCAGCAATGGTCTGCCAGTGTGCCTGGCGTCTGGCATGTGTGGTCTTGGACCCTGCAACGATGACCATTTCCCTATCATGGTCTGACACATACTGAACAAGTGCATTCAGTTCGGCGTCTGTGAAGCTGGGCTTCCTTGATGGGCCGGACTGTGCAGCCGTGCCTGGGGCATCAGCCTGTGCCGGACGTGCACTCTTCCTCTTCCGCTTGGAAGGGGGTGGGGATCCAGAGTGTCCTACGCCGCTGTGGACACTAGGGGCAGGAGCCGTGGTGGACTCAGTACTGGGTGTGTGGGATTGCACACTCAGCATGGGAGTAGGTGCAGGCATTGGGGGTAGAGGGATAGGGTCAGGCCTGATCTGAGGTGCATGAACTAGGACCGACACAGTCTTGGCAGGGTGTATGAGAGGTGGGGTGGATGGAGCCACACCCTGGCCACGGGGGGCAGCAGATGACCTATCTGGCATAGATGCGCGTGTCCTGATGACACCGATGTGCACCGGTGCAAGTGCAGTGGACCTGCTGACCTGGATGTCAGCGATGGAGTCACCCTCGGACAGGTCTGGTGCCACAATGGGCTGGTCCAACAAGGGCTGATCAGGGTTGGTATCAGCCACATGACCCTCAACCTGGGGGGGGGAGGGGGGGGCATGGGTGTCCCTGACTGGTCCTCCAGACTGGGGGGGACAGGGGCACCCTGCAAGTCACAACCACGTCCCCTAGTGGATCCTCCACGGCCACCACGTGTGGCTCGGCCACCTTTGCCACCCTTACGGCTTGCACGCCTCCCAACCATGGCACTGATGTTATTGTGCGTATGGGAGTGGGTGTGCACAATTGTCCTGGGCAATTGGGTGTCAAAGGGGTTGGGTACCAGATGGTATTCGTACCCTAGTGCAGTGGCAAGGCTATATGACACCCCTGGGGAAAGATGACGGGTCACGCAACGCACAGGCACCCCAAAAAAGTTAAGGAACGTGCACGATACCCCTCCTAGACCACGTGTGCGTATGAAAAACCCTGCACTACACTGTGGCATCCAGTAACACAGTAATGAACGTATGCGTGTCACACGCAGCCTAGATTGACCTCTGAAGAGGTACGTGACACACGGGGCAAGCACAGATGATAGATGCGTGCGCAACTCACCGTCTGCCAGGGAGAAATGCGTCAAAAAGACGCGCGTGTGCGCGTTGGCAACACCCCCGCCAAAAGAAGAATGGGACGCTGTCTGAGGAGACAGGACAACAGTAGAAGGGAACGCTGTGTGAGGAAACAGGCCCAGGAAAAAGAGCAAAAGAGAAAAAGCTGTCAGAGGTAACAGGGAGTACGACCTTTGAACGCCGTGAAGTAAATCGCGTGTCAACTGACAAGAAGTACAGAATACACCAACTCGCTCTCCACGAAAAGCACGTACAAGGAAATGGCGTTCTACATGTACCTTTTATGCAGGCCCACAGGTCCTGCGTCACTTCCGCGTGTAGGCGCTGAAGGGCCAGCCTCCAATCACACGCATTGACACTGGCTTGTGTTTCTTTCACGCGTGTTGGGAAACGGCCGTGCGTTATAGACGCGCTTACGCGCCTGGCCCTTTGGACCAATCACACGTGTTGGGAAACACCCGTGCGTCATAGGCGCGCTTACGCGCCTGGCCCTTTGGACCAATGAAATCGGGCACGCGTGCTGACGCGCTCGCGCGGCACATGTTTATTTTTCACGTGGGTTGGGAAACACCCGTGCGTCATAGGCGCGCTTACGCGCCTGGCCCTTTGGACCAATGAAATCGGGTACGCGTGCTGATGCGCTCGTGCGGCACGTGTTTATTTTTCACGTGGGTTGGGAAACACCCGTGCGTCATAGGCGCGCTTACGCGCCTGGCCCTTTGGACCAATGAAATCGGGTACGCGTGCTGACGCGCTCGCGCGGCACGTGTTTATTTTTCACGCGGGTTGGGAAACACCCGTGCGTCATAGGCGCGCTTACGCGCCTGGCCCTTTGGACCAATGAAATCGCGTACGCGTGCTGACATGCTTACGCGCTGAGGGCCTTTCCTCGGATTCCACACAGACGTGCATGATTTTCACGTGCCAATTCACTCCGTATCAAGCTGGCCACGCGTTCACACACGGAAGACCACGCTCCTGCCCAGAAGGCCGAGTTACTGCCCCCCAGTGCCCCGAGCAGCCTCCCACGTGCCATCTGCTGTTGCCTGCCTGCCTGCCTGCTGCCACCGTGCCCTGCCATTTGGTGCCTGCACATCAGCCATCTGCAGGTGTACAGTTGCTGTGTCCACCCCTGCTGGAACTGAAGACTCCCGACTGGAAGAACACCACTCCACAGCCCAGCCCCAGGACCAAGTTGCCCACCCACTCCTGCCTCTGGGGTTGCCATGTCGGGCACTGAAACATCTGGCACCACTGGCAACCCCCAGCCAGAGAGGCAGAGGGGCCCCAGCTTCAGTGTCACCGAGGTTGGGGTCCTGGTGGAGCGAGTCCTGGGGCAGTATGATGCCCTCTTCGGAAGTAGCCGCGCCAACTATGAAGGACGGACTCGGATCTGGGACGACATCGTGACTGCCATCAACGCGGAGGGGGTGGCAGTCCGCGACAACCCACATGTCAGGAAGCGTTGGGAGGACTGCAGGTCCAGGACCCTCTCAAAGGCCCGGCGCCTCGTGGAGGGGGGCCGGGGCCACATGAGTTCGATCCAAATGAGGGTCCTGGCACGCATACACCCAGCGCTCCACTCCCAGGTCCTTGAGAGGGAGACCCGTCTGGAGTTGAGCGGTAAGTGTGCAGGCATTGCTGTGTGAGACAGTGCATGTTGCAGTGTGCTGGTTGTGTGATGCTGTATGTGTGGAATGGGCCTTGTAGGCATGTATGTGTGCAGTGTTGTCATGGCGATGCATGTGCGACCAGTAATTTGTGGATCACATGGTTGTTGTATGTGTTGCTATGCAACCTGAGGAGGCCTATGCAGATTGGACACATGTGAGCATGCAAGTGTATGTTCGTGGACATGGGTGTGGGTGAGGGATGGATGCTGATGCCAGGTACATGTATGGTGTCGAGGTCGGTGTGCTTGACCTGCATGTCTGTGACTTTTGAATGGCATGGATGCATGACACATGTCTGTGACACTGTACAGATTCACTGATGCTGCCTAATCATCCTTGTATCCACTGTGTTTGTGATGTACGAGGCCACATGGATGTGACAGAGGTGAAGTGTGTGCGTGTGATTTGCATGACCAATGATGCATGTGTGTTCCATGACATCGTACTTTAGAAGAGTGCAGTGGACATGTATGTTGATGTGCATGCCATGGACCATGGGTGTTGCGTGTGTGTATTGCCTGACCCATGTGTTGTGGAGGGACATGATAGGAGTGTACTTTACCATTGCCAGTCATCTGATATTCCTTCCTGTGTAGGGGACCATTGTACAGTGCCCTGATGCTTGTGTTCTATGTCTCCCTCTATGCAGCGGCTAGTGATGGAGAGGGCGGAGACGGCGCTGTGGAGGTAGACGGCGGGGATACCCCCACGGCTGCGGCGGAAGGGGTGGGTGAGCCCCCACAGGGGCCAGCTACAGCGGAAGAGGGCAAGGAGCCATCCAGGTTGGTGGTTTCTACAGAGGAGGAGGCGGCCGAGACTGAGGCACACCTGAGGCCTGGTGGGGGCATCCCTGCTGGTGCAAGTGGTGCAGTCCAGGGCCAGGGGCAGGAGGCAGCACAGGTCGCCGTGGAGGTGCCTGTGCATGTCGCTGTCCCTGACCCTGTGAGTGCACCACCATGCACCAGCATGGATGCCCCGTCCCAGGCCCGTCCGCAGGTGGAGGGGGTGTCTATGTCATCTGACTCCCCTCCACCTGCGGACGAGGGGACCCGTGGGCGCATGGAAAAGGTCCTGATTGGGGTCGCGTTGCGCACGGGGGTCATTCGTGATGATGTGCGTGCTTCCCGGGAGGAGCACGCACATCATCACGAAGAGCACCGTGCCGACGTGGCCCAGTTGGGATCTGCCATTGGCGCGGGTTTTCTGCAGGTGATGGCCAATGTGTCGGGCATCTCCTCCTCTGTGGAAAGTATGCGCCGGTCGTTCTCCTTGCCGTCTTCCGGCCCAGTTGACACCAGGGCCCCCTGTGGACCTGCCCCGACCAATGCAGCCGGCTCAGTGGGGATCCCATCCCTGCCACAGTTGGGAGTCGGTGGTCCAGCTGGTGTGGACACCATGGCAACTGGACCCCTGCAGGTGGAGGATGTGCCGGCATCATCAGGCAGGGCACGTGCACGACGGCGTCGGTGGATACCATCAGCCTGGATGCCGTCGTGCTGGCAGAGGCAGTGGCTGCAGAGGCAGCGGCAGCGACGTGGGAGGCGTCATGGCTCGGGGCCATCAACATCGGAGGGGCAGCCATCGGCTGGAGGGCAGGAGGACCCTGGACAGAATGTGTCTTCCGTGTGGCAGCGGTTAGGCCACGCAATAGATGCGGAGAGGCGGCGGGCAGAAGAGGGGCGGCTCGCTATGGTCAGGGCAGTGGACTCCATGCAGAGGGCCCTGAGGCGTGCCGAGTGCCTCGAGGAGATCCGCAGGGGCTTGGAGGTGGACACTGCGTCAGCCCTGCGGGCCCTCGGGGCCATTGAGGAGGAACGCCTCGGGGAGATAGAAAGGGAGTTCGATGATGCCCTGGCCCATAACATCTCTCAGTGAGCCGCAGGACTGGCCCGCCGCCTTTGTATATAGTTATGTAGATAGGTTTCCTTTATTTTAATTTATTATTTGGGTTGATTGGACAATGGCCCACGTTTTTTGTATATAGTTCGCATTAGTTAGGTTTTGGGTAGGTTTCATTTTATGGTTTTTAGGGATATTGGACCCGGACAATCATCTTTGTACATAGTTTGTGGATGTTTTCGATTTTATTATTTGGACCATGGGGCAATGTGTTTGTTTTTGATTTCCATTTTGATTGACTTTGCACCCGTTCTTTTGGATTTCACCTTTCATTAGAATTTTTTTTTTTTTTCCTGTTACTTTGTGTATTCATTTAGGTGTTTATTTTTTTTTCTTTCTTACATTTTAATACATTGTTCTTTTGATTCTATTGTGTGGACTTCTCTGTATTGTGATTTCCTATTGGTAGGGGAACATCTGTGTGGGCCTGGTGGAGGGTGCCCCACAGTGCTGGGGGGTGGGTGTGGTGGGAGGCATGATTGGGACATAAGTGGGGGCCTGCTGGCAGGTGGCCCACAGTGCTGGTGGGTGGGGGTGGTGGGAGGCATGAGTGGGACATGGGTGGGGGCCTGGTGGAGGGTGCCCCATGACTGCTGGGGGGTGGGTGTGGTGGGAGGCATGAGTGGGACATAAGTGGGGGCCTGCTGGCAGGTGCCCCACAGTGCTGGGGGGTGGGTGTGGTGGGAGGCATGAGTGGGACATGAGTGGGGGCCTGCTGGCAGGTGCCTCACAGTGCTGGGGGGTGGGTGTGGTGGGAGGCATGAGTGGGACATGAGTGGGGGCCTGCTGGCAGGTGCCCCACAGTGCTGGGGGGTGGGTGTGGTGGGAGGCATGAGTGGGACATGAGTGGGGGCCTGCTGGCAGGTGCCCCACAGTGCTGGGGGGTGGGTGTGGTGGGAGGCATGAGTGGGACATAAGTGGGGGCCTGCTGGCAGGTGCCCCACAGTGCTGGGGGGTGGGTGTGGTGGGAGGCATGAGTGGGACATGAGTGGGGGCCTGCTGGCAGGTGCCCCACAGTGCTGGGGGGTGGGGGTGGTGGGAGGCATGAGTGGGACATGAGTGGGGGCCTGCTGGCAGGTGCCCCATGACTGCTGGGGGGTGGGAGTCATGAGCAGGTGTGCAGGGTAATCACCTGTGGTGTGGACTGCATGCAGGGGACGTGGAGGCTGTACAGGGAAGACCTGTGAAGACCCAACGATCGGAGTAGCGTGTTCAAATATCCACGCCCCCCTGAAATGGACGTACCCTGGCTTTTCGCGTGTGAAACTTCCCGCGCACCCCTGAAATGGACGTACCCTGGAATTTCGCGTGTGAAACTTCCCCGCGCACCCCTGTAATGGACGTAGCCTGGCTTTTCGCGTGTGGGACTTCCCGCGCACCCCTGGAATTCCCGTAGCCTAGCTTTTCGCGTGTGAAACTTCCCGCGCACCCCTGTAATGGACGTAGCCTGGCTTTTCGCGTGTGGGACTTCCCGCGCACCCCTGGAATTCCCGTAGCCTAGCTTTTCGCGTGTGAAACTTCCCGCGCACCCCTGTAATGGACGTAGCCTGGCTTTTCGCGTGTGGGACTTCCCGCGCACCCCTGGAATTCCCGTAGCCTAGCTTTTCGCGTGTGAAACTTCCCGCGCACCCCTGTAATGGACGTAGCCTGGCTTTTCGCGTGTGGGACTTCCCGCGCACCCCTGGAATTCCCGTAGCCTAGCTTTTCGCGTGTGAAACTTCCCGCGCACCCCTGTAATGGACGTAGCCTGGCTTTTCGCGTGTGGGACTTCCCGCGGACCCCTGGAATTCCCGTAGCCTAGCTTTTCGCGTGTGAAACTTCCCGCGCACCCCTGTAATGGACGTAGCCTGGCTTTTCGCGTGTGGGACTTCCCGCGCACCCCTGGAATTCCCGTAGCCTAGCTTTTCGCGTGTGAAACTTCCCGCGCACCCCTGTAATGGACGTAGCCTGGCTTTTCGCGTGTGGGACTTCCCGCGCACCCCTGGAATTCCCGTAGCCTAGCTTTTCGCATGTGAAACTTCCCGCGCACCCCTGTAATGGACGTAGCCTGGCTTTTCGCGTGTGGGACTTCCCGCGCACCCCTGGAATTCCCGTAGCCTAGCTTTTCGCGTGTGAAACTTCCCGCGCACCCCTGTAATGGACGTAGCCTGGCTTTTCGCGTGTGGGACTTCCCGCGCACCCCTGGAATGGACGTAGCCTGGCTTTTCGCGTGTGAAACTTCCCGCGCACCCCTGTAATGGACGTAGCCTGGCTTTTCGCGTGTGGGACTTCCCGCGCACCCCTGGAATTCCCGTAGCCTAGCTTTTCGCGTGTGAAACTTCCCGCGCACCCCTGTAATGGACGTAGCCTGGCTTTTCGCGTGTGGGACTTCCCGCGCACCCCTGGAATTCCCGTAGCCTAGCTTTTCGCGTGTGAAACTTCCCGCGCACCCCTGTAATGGACGTAGCCTGGCTTTTCGCGTGTGGGACTTCCCGCGCACCCCTGGAATTCCCGTAGCCTAGCTTTTCGCGTGTGAAACTTCCCGCGCACCCCTGTAATGGACGTAGCCTGGCTTTTCGCGTGTGGGACTTCCCGCGCACCCCTGGAATGGACGTAGCCTGGGATTTGACGTGTGACACTTCCCGCGCACCCTTGAAAATCGCATGGGCCGCTTGCCGTGATGGTCCAGGGTTAGCGTAGCCCCTTGCGCTGGTTTGTGATTTTTATGAGATTTCCCAGCACAAGGGGCGTTCCTGGGGGCGTAACTGGCGCTGCAGCGAGTCGCTGCGCCACTGTGCGCCACGGCTGCCTGGGGAGGCTAAAATCCATGAATACCCTGTGCGCCGGATTCGGTTTTGGCGCACGCGGCTGGCGCAGACTATCGCATGCGCACACTGTGCGCCAGCCGCGTGCGCTACTTGTGCGCTGATTTCTATGAATTACCCTGTATATGTTGGACAGGAATGCGACTTCGCCATGGATCGGGTCAGGATTGGCTGTGGTTCTCTGGTACTGGTTCTGCGCACAGCGATCTGGGTCAGCTCTCAGCACTGCACAGCGATCTGGTCTGGGTCTCGGCGCTTCACAAAGGTCTGGTCTCTGCTTCCGGGTACAGCTCTGCTTTCTGGGTCTCTGGTTCTGGCAAAAGTTCTTGGCAAAAATTCATACAGCTCGCCCGGCTGTTGAATAGTTTGCAAATGATTTGGAGGCATGCTGAAAAAGGATTCACTTTGTGGATTCAGGCCTCTCTGCTACAAATTCTGGAGTTAATTTCTGGTCCCTGGAGATTGATGGATTTGAAGTCTAAGTGCTGGATCTGGTGTCTTCTGGCAAAACGCTCCGCAAGAAATCAGCTTGAAGTGGGAAGTGAATGTCCCTCCTGTCCTGCACAGTCTCCTTTTATGTGTTTAGAAAGTGGGAGGGTTGGCTCATCTTCTATGCCCAACCCTCTCAACTTATCATTGGCCAGTTCCTCATCTCTCCCTTGATTGGGGGAACTGGGTTGTGAGTCAAAGTGATGAGGTAGGTTTATGGTCAGAGGATCCTCCCCTTGTCAAATTGCACACAAATCTATTTCTGATCCAAATTCATATTTATCTATGTACCATTTTTCTAATATTATATGTCCAGTTAACATATTTTCTGTAGCACCAAATCATCCGATCCCTGTCTTTGTAAGATGTCATGTCCACTTATGACAGAATTCTCCCCTTTTCATCCAGATAACAACCTCTAAACTTTTCCAGATTTTACACAAATGTGCACCAGGGATATGGGTTTCAGATGATAAAGTGTCAGATTTTTAACATGCATACATTTGGAGTAACAAACTTTTTTCCTCTACTATCCCCAAGAACACACCCCAGGGTCCTAACACCTCTTAAAATGTGCACAGAAAAATTACAAGAATGATGATGTTATTTATATAATTTTTACAAGTCCGCACTATGAAATATCCATCTTTTTAGAATTATGCTCTGGCCCCGAGGGGTGTGGTTTACCAAAGCACATGGTGGAATTTCTGGTTTATCCACTTCCCCCAAGCTCAGCTGGCTCACAGATGCAGTGCCCCTCCCCGATTCCTTCCAAGAGGAAGCCATTTACGACCCCCCTAATTTAACATTTGCCTGGGCCAGGGACAGTGCTTTGTTTAGTTTCCTGGAGTCCCCAGGTGCTCCTCCCCTAATTCAATCAGAGAGGTGTCATCTCCTTTTGGCAGGGGCAGCAGAATGCAGCCAGGCCTAGGAAGAGTGGCTGAGCAAGTTTCACTCCTGTCGGGGGTAGTTGCCAGGCAGAATTCACTCTCTTCAAGCCAGGCTTCAGCTAAATGTCACTTTAGTTCCCAGTTTTCTACATTCAAACCAAACTTGCAATTTTTATACATGCAGCTAGAACGCTGATTCTAAGTTCAAAACTATGGCATTTAACAGTTGCAAACTATGTGCCACCCAACAGTAGGTCACTCATTTATTTTAAACATTTAGATTTGATTGTCTTTCAGTCCAATTTCACTTCAGCTGCTGACATCCACAGCTCAGCCAGTTTTGTTATAAACATTGTTTTGGGCTCTTTCTCTTTCCAGATTTTGTATGCACACAAGTCTACCTTCTGCCAAATGTCTGCTGATGTTCATTGAGATTTTTGAATATCTTGCAATGTTTAAAATAGGCATTTTTAGCTTGCATTTCAGAGAAACAAAGGGGATTTCAAAGCGCTTTTTTTTAGCCACCGGCACTGCTGTTTTTCCTTTGGCACACATTTCACTCATGGCACTCCTGGCCCCTCACGCTCGCACTGGTGGGTGGCAGGACAGGGGACCATTTTGCTGTGCGCAAAACTGCACGGTTCTCCAGGATTCTGTCGCAAATGTGGGCTTTTCTGCCCTCTTGGATTTCATAAGCCCACCGCACTAAGTGTTGCAGCATAATAGCTTGAAAGTGGGCCAAGACACCCAACATTACGGTACCGCAATTTGTGGTGCCGTAATTACCCCCTTCCCCATTCCCATTGAGCCCTATGGGGGCAAGAATGGGAATGAGGAAGGGCGAATGGTGAATGGGGAATTACCGCCCGCCAACCTTGGAATGGGGCGGTAATTCCGCCATTCACCATGGCGGAATCTGGCATCAACCATGGCGCTAATAGCGCCATGGTTAATGCCTGGGTCGTAATGAGGCCCCTTGTCACCAGTGAGGGGTGCAGAACCGGAAACAGATCACTAAATGGTTTCTCAATCCACATCTGGGTTCATGCCAAAGGTCTAATAAGATGCAACCCGGCAATTGGCTTCGGAGAGCTACTTAGTTCCCAAAATTCATACTTAACCTGGGGTCTTCACCCACACCGTGTCAAACCTGGAGACGGACCCCAATGAGTTAAGTAGAAGCCAACCCAAGACAAATCATGAGTAAGCTCTGCCGAACATGCAATTCTTCCAAGACAACTTTCTGAGGGCAAAATGCTTCCAGTGTATGTACCCCACCCTTCTTCAAGCAGTCACTGGTGGGCCAGCCCAGTGCCTACTCCGGAAGTACCAGTTGAGTCGCAAGCTGTTAAGACTCCCTGGCCGGAGATGCATAGCTGTGGCCCCTGCAAGAATCGGAACGCAGAGAGGCAGGCAATTTTAAGCGATGTCAGACAACAGCATCAAGATTGCTAACACTCTTCTGGGTGCATCTTCCAGCTCCTGCTGCAGCCTGCTTCATTGGCAAACTACATCCAAGGGCTCCATAGACCAAGGCACTGGCTACCGAAACGGCGGAAAGCATGTCATAGGATTCTGCTGTAACACTTTTTTACTGTGTGCACGGGAACTGCTTGAATGCTTAACACCGGTGGAATAGCTGTCATTTACCTTGGTATGCCTGACCTATAGACATTGACAGTGTAATTCGCCCACCTGCTGAATTGTAGTGCCTGACATTCATCGGAGCACCATTGCCCCTACTTTTTTAGTTGCACCAAAGGTGCTGTTTGGATCAGCAGACAAAACCTGACCTAGAGATTACTGGGGGGATCATCAGGCATTACAATGAATAGTCACTCCAGTGAAATTGTGCCAGTGAATGAACCTTGCACAAAGGACTGCAGCTTCGTTTGATTTCTTTGGGGGGTAAAGCATGATTTATCCATGAAAAAGGCAACAGTCACAAAATCTCACATTGTAACAACCGTAGGATCTCTTTAAATGACTTATTGTAAATGTTGAACATTTTGAGGAATACAGAGACTTTGGAATTCTTCTGGCTTTGAAGTAAAGTATGTTCAAGTTAACTGATGTTCAGTTTATCCCTTTACTGTGTATGCGGTTAACCTGTGCTAACGCAGGGTTTCGAACCTGTGTTGCATTGTGCTTTCTTGCTTCCAAGACAAACGCATCGCCCCTGAGCTATCTTTCCTCTTCTCAAAGCATTCTCAGTAATAAAGTGTTATCCTGTTTTCTGGTGCCCGACAGTACTCCTAAATGCTGTGCCTTGGCTGCTCGGCCATAGCTACCCTAGACGAATGGAGGAGACTTCAAGGGGACAGTTACCTACTTAGACTCAATGTACCTCCCTTGGTACTGAACACAGACTTATTTTATTTGCGTTTTCAACCAGATGAAACATCTTTGAGATGTAGCTTTGACATTCCAGAAGGTGTGTGGAAATTCGTAGAAAGATTCTTAAATTGGTCATTGACTGTTGAAGATCCTGGCTATTGGTTTTGTGGGAGGTGATCAGGACTGTTTATTCTCCTGAAATTACTTTCCAGGCAGAAGGGCCTAAAACACACCAGGCAGCTTTATGTTTCGCTAATGGCTGTAATTGATTATTCAAATAATGTTTTGAGCCTTATATGATTCAACAATTTACAGGCAGGACATTACACTTCTGTTACATGTACTGTAATTGCCATTATACCAAATGTTATCAACCCTCAAAATCCCAAATCTGCACCATAGCTCTAAATGTAGCGCTTTGTCATTTATTCTGATTTGAGGGTAGAACCAGCAGACATGCTCTGCTTCATGGACCTGCTTCATGAACTTGAATTTCCCTCCACGATTCACACTGATTAGTAACATATCACATGAAACAAATCCCTAATTTCGTACAGCAATGATAGCAAAACAGGCAGATCCATGATATATAGGCCTGTAGCTGGAGATAGACAAGTTCATCATTAAATGTATTAATGAAACCAATCGCCATGTGTTAGTTACTATTTTTAGTTGTTTTCAAAGCGCCCAAAACTGGGTATACAACTCTGGCCAATCGTTGACTAAAGAAGATAGAAAAGAGACATCCTATGAGTTTTTCCATCGGAGCCAAAATGGAGAGAACGTCATTATCATGTTGAGGAAATTGTGACCCAAAAGAAAGTGTTCTAGGTTCAAGTGAAATAGTCAAAGTAGAAACTGGAACGCCCCTTATATGCCCACACGTGCCATCTTCTGATAAACAAACAATGAGACTGTAGAGTTCTCAAGGGAAAATGAAAAATTGAATTTAAAGACAGATCTAACAGTCCAAACGTTTCCCTAGAGGCATTCCCAATTTGTCTCGCAAAACAATCGTTTTGAAGGATAGGATCTCCTTTTCTGCGATCTCTTGCTTTAAAGCAAATAAAAACATCAGCTGCTTTTCTCATGCGCCAACTTTTCCCTCTGCGGTGTTGCTGCTGCCGTAGGAGGCATTACTTTAATTTTGGATGCAAGAGGAGCCAATTCATTTAATGTGCGCAAGGCAGATTCATTTAAGCGACCTGTAATAAAACCTAACATCTTTTTATTGCTGGGTTGCCTGAAGAAGGACATTTAATGAAACTGTTTGGCGAACCTTCCTTCCATCTGAATGATTGATCTGAGGGGACTGATCTGTGGCGCAGGTAGACTCCAAGCAACGTGAGCAATAATTAAATAAACGGCATCGTGAATGGACCGACCATTTATCCATAATAGTACAACAGCAAGGCAGTACATTTTTCTCAGAAATTGCGTAATTAAGTGCTTTGCCAATATTCTGAGCAGTTATTGCAAACGGTTGGACAGAAGTCCTGAAATGGAGAAACTTGGGATAAGGAATTGACCACCCAAATAAATAACAAAATGGCCACATACACATTTCTAACATAAAGTTCCTAACAAAGAGTGATATAGTTTGAGTTTGCTGGTTAGGAATAACGTAGGGGGTGCTGATGAAAATTGGTAGGGCATTATTAGGTTAGAATGGTGGCAGTTGTCCCTGAAGTTTCCAAGTACTGTATCCCTGTAAAAAGAAGGTGAGAAATGTCAGGGAAGGGGGATTCATGTAGAGTAAGGATAGTCTCTTGTTAGCAGCACACCACCAAAATAAGGCAAAGCCTTCATTTTCACGCCTATTGGGGCTTGGCCGGCGGCAGAGAGATGCAGACATAAGCCTGCAGAACTCTGCGGCCAGACCAACATTATCCTGGAAACAACCTGCTAATTTTGCACTTTTTTCAGCTGAAAGGGAGGTAATGTAACAGCGAGATGGATTGCCACCTCACAATCTGCACGTTGGCACAGAAATAAACGGAAAGCCGGCATCGCTGACCGGCCTCCAGGTTGTTGTTGGCAATCTTGTAGGAGGCACAGAGATAGACCTGCTGCGGCAACTGACGGAGTCAAGAAGGAACAGGAAAGGCTTCCTGCTGTTGGGAGGAACAGGACACGGCAGCAGGGGGAAGTCTACCCCTACACACAGTGGCAGACAACACGGATGGCTCCCTGAATGCACAGGAGTGCGAGGCAGAGCGCCAGTCGGTGAGGCTGCTGCCGACTGGAGAAAAGAGCTACTTAGGACGCAGTGAGTCAGAGGCCTGGGTGAAGATTGGAGAGCAGACCCCTGGCACATGGAGGCCAGGTGGCATTGAGTCAGTACAGAGAGTGCTCTGGGGGCATAACAGGAGATAGGTAGAAGAGGCATTTGCCACGAAATTGGCTGGACATCTGCGTCTCTCATTGATAGCAGCAGGGAAGGAAGAGAGCTTTGGGGATAGGGCTGCACGTGGGACTATAGAGTTGGGGGCACACAGTGGAATCAAGGACAGAGGGGAGGTCACCTTCAGGCTTTCACTGACAGTGTAGAGGGACAGCGGCTAAGCGAGGGTAAGCCGCATAAACCGGGCACGGAGTACGCATCTCCAGACACAGGGCTCAAGATAAAGGACCCTGGCCTGTGCGAGTGGGCAGCTACTGAAGTTATAAAGACTAGACCAGGCCTGGAGAGTAGCGCATAGGAATGGCTCAACAAAAAGCAGCACAAATAGGTTTCCGACCAGCAGGAGGATGACACAGGTACAGAGCCAGCAGCAGGGGGGAACACCATGGAGAGTCTTTTGCCTGGAATAAAGGACTCAAAGAAGGTGCTGGAGAACAAAATTCACGAGGGGGACGGGGGGTGGACATATCACTGGTGCGAGCAGACCTGATGAAGGTCAATACCAGAGTATCCGAGGAACTATCTGCACAGAACTATTTCTGGAAAGATTGGTGCCGGAAACTTTAAGCCCTCGAGGCCTCTCGAAATTATTCACTGTGGAGAGGTCACACAGACTACCGGTTCATCCGTCGCCACCTGGAACACCAGCAGGCTAATAGTGGCCAAATTACTTAATTTCAGGGACCGGGATGTGAACCTGCATGAAGCGAGACACATCAGCAGTATACAGCAAGGGAATGTGAGGATCATTATTTTCCCTGACTTCAAGCAAGAAGTACAGAAACAAAGCTGATCTTTTGATGCAATGAAACGGAAAATTCGTGAAAGAAACTTGAAATAGATCATGTTTTTCCCAGAGAAGTTGAAGGTGCTAGCTAACAGGATTTAGTCTTTCCTTCTGTGTTGGAAGCCTGGTCCTGGGTTGAGTCCAGATGCGATGCGTAAGGAAGCTCGGAAGATTGGCATAAGGGAGAAATCTCATTGGAGCGACAGGAACAGATCAACGGAAAGCCGGCACAGAGGTGAAGGCTGAGTGAGGAGGTAGACCTCTACAAGGACATGAACTAGAATGATGAGACATTGGAGTGCGAGCACATTGGTTAGAAAGTGAGGCCACACCCCTGCCCACAGCTCCATCGACCCTAGAGGGCTGTTAGTAATGGGGCAGATGTATTGGGTGGTTACACTACACACTTTAAGGATGGCCTGCAGCATGAGTATGCTTCAATTGAGAGGGAATAGTTTATGCTACAAATGCAATTTGGGGAAGTTGAAATTTTAGGAGAAGGGGATGGGGAGGATGGGCAGATTGAAATGTGTGGAGCATTGGTGGGGGGAGGAGATAAGAACATTAGGGAGAGTTGGGGAGGAGGGTGAGATGTTATGGTTATGGTTGGTACAGCAGTCTGATCATATGAGGGACCAAGACTCTTCACATCAGAGCACAGTCACACAGGTTTTTCAGGGCAGGGGACTACAACCCACGGCACGGAGCGGGGCTCGGAGCAAAGCAGATGTTTTAGGGGGGACTGGTGATGATTTAGATAGGAACATGGAACGTCCGGGGGCCTGGGCAACAGGGCTAAACAATCTAAGGTACAGACGTTCTTGCAATGACAGTGTCCAGGTGGCACTGTTGCAAGAAACACACTTAACAGGACCGGTCCAGCAGCAGGGGGGAACACCATGGAGAGTCTTATGCCTGGAATAAAGGACTCGAAGAAGGTGCTGGAGAACAAGATTCACGAGGGGGGGGTGGACATATCACTGGTGCGAGCAGACCTGATGAAGGTCAATACCAGAGCATCTGAAGAACTATCTGCACAGAACTATTTCTGGAAAGATTGGTGCCGGAAACTTTAAGCCCTCGAGGTCCGTAGGCGGTGGGAAGGCATGGTGGTAAATCCCCATACCTGTCGTATTGTAGGAAGGTTCTGATTTGGATAGAGGGCAGGGCCCCAATGCAGATTGAAACCACTAAGGGGGGCTTGAAGGGGCAAACCTTTATGGTGAGAGGGAGATTGGAGGGACAAAGCATCTATATAGTAAACTCCTATGCGCCAAACACAGACAACGAGGAATACTTTCAATCGGTCCTGGCATTATCAAAAGGAGAAGGGGGGATTTCTTTTTCATTTGGGGCACAGATTATAATTGTTATTTAGATCCGGCCAAAGACTGGTCAGGTACAGATACCATACCTAGGTTAAAGTTAACAAGGTCATTAAATAAAGTGGTGTCCGGGTTGGACTTGGTGGAATTGTGGAGAGGAACACATGGGGATGATAGGGACTACTCCTTTTACTCGCCAGTGCACCGATCATACTGCCGATTAGACTATCTATTTGTGGGCAGGGAACATACACATAGATTTGAACACACTGAATTTTTAGGGAAGATTCTGTCAGACCATGTCCCTTTAGTGACTACATTCAAGGGAGTTTCTAATCAGTCAGCTATACCGACATTGAGATTGATGGTGGATTCAATGGAGGATGGGGCGTTCAGAACCATGATATGGGAGGAAATAACCATATATTTGGAGCATATTAAAAGGTCAGTAGCAGAGGTGGGGACCATGTGCGAAGCCCTCAAATTGACAATCAGAGCAGTGTGCATTTCCAAAGCAATGGGGGTTGCGTAGATTGATGTCTTAATCCTTGAGGGAAGAACAACAGATCAGGCATCTGGAGAATGACATGGGCGATGGGCACAGGGTAGGGACAGACTGGCAGAGACTTTTCTCATCCAGAAGGTGCGTCAAGAAACATTGTTCAGGTTTGACAGGCACCAGTACACGAAAAAGGTACATGGACATAGGGGACAAAGCAGGGTGCTTATTAGCCTGGTTGATTCTGGAAGAATCACAGAGGGGGGCTATCACACAGCTATATGATGCATCAGGGACACAGGCAGTCACAAAGCAACATATTATTGAGGTATTCCAAGCTTATTATAAAAATCGATTTACCAGCGAAGGCACATATATAGAGGAAGAGACAGCGGATCTGTTGGATGTTGCACAGGTACCTCAGCTGTCACAACACCATTGAGAAGACCTTGACACATCCATAGAGGCGGAGGAGATTGGGAGGGCACTCCGGTCAATGCAAAGAGGTAAATCTCTGGGCACAGACGGGTTGCCGGTGGAATTCTGCCTCGTGTATGCAGACCTATTGATCCCCCTTTTGAAAGGAGCGTATGAGGTAGCCTGTGAAAAGGGGACTGTTCCTGAGACTATGAGGGAAGCGTTAATCATGGTGTTATTGAAACCCCAAAAAGATCTAAATTACTGTGACTCATATAGACCTCTCTCCCTCATTAATGTAGATGCCAAAATATTGGGGAACGTGCTAGCCTCTAGATTAACTACTGTGGTTCCAGACCTCATACACCCAGATCAATGTGGATTTGTGGGAGGGAGGAACACCTCCATGAATATATGGAGGTTGCACTAGATAACGGAGCAGGGACAGGGCTCGAAGGAAGAACTAGCGATAATGGCCCTGGACGCAACTAAGGCTTTTGATTCTATAGCGTGGCCTTGGCTTTTTCGGGTATTAAAGGCATTTGGGTTGGGACCCAGGAATACAAAGGTGAATTCCCCTATTGTATAGAGACCCAAAGGCGCGAGTCAAAACAGGGGGCTGGATCTCCACACAATGGACAGTGGAAAGGGGAACTTGACAGGGCTGCCCGGTATCACCACTGTTGTTCGCCATGGCTCTGGAAACTTTGGCGTAGTATTTTAGACATTATATATCAGAGACTGGTATCAGGGTCTGAGGGATCACTCACAACATATCTCTGTAGGAGGATGATGCATTGTTTTATGCCAGTAACCCCAGGGAGAATATTCCGATAATACAAGAGGTATTAAGCAACTTTAGGCGGCTCTTAGGCTGCCTGGCGAATAATGAGAAGTTTCTGTTATTCCTGCTGGCAGCCCTGCAAGGACAACCAAAGGAAATGCTCCCTCATTGGGTGGTACAATGGGAATAAAAGTACCTCCGCTACATTCTTTCAACAATTTTTCATGAGATGGAGGAAACCTTTGTCTACAATATGGGAAGGGCATTATTTGGTATAGGGGACTCTGTGGGGTGTCAGAAGACCCTACCCATGTCTTTAATGAGGAAAATTGCTTTATGCAAGATGGTGGTGTTACTGAAATCAGGGAATTTCTGTGGGGTAGGGGTTGCAGGCGGGTGGCACTGATATATTATCTAGTTCACACCCAGAGGGGGGGCTCACGCTTCTGGATTTTGTAGCTTATTTCATGGCAGCTCAAATGCAGATGGTTACCTACTGGAATGATTCACCCAAGAGGATCTGAAGGTGTTCCTACAGGGGTTCCCTAGGAATGGGGTAAGGATTTAGTTACTGTTGGACCCAATGGGCCCGGTGAAAGCGGGTAAAATATATGCAGTCCCGAGAGAGATTTGCAGAAGCCTTCCGAGGTAATTGCATACATCATAGATGTATGGCCTGAACTTGCCATTGGGGCAAGTTCAGGCCATCCAATCATACAGGAGTTACTGACAAACATGGACACTGGTAAATTGTCTAGTAATGGATGTACTACTGGGGATCTCTATATGGAGGGAACGCTTATGCTGTTTGAACAGTGGAGGCAACTGTATGCTATGTCATGGGAAACCGTTCTGGGATATGCTCGGCTGTTAAAAGGCTGGCAGATTTATGCACTGAGACTCCAGAGGAGCCAGGGATTAACCCAAATGTTGGACATGGGGTGGGAGCAGAGGAGTTCTCTCCATACTGTCAAGTGAACTATGTGAGCAGAAACAGGGGCCTGAGTTGGGGATAAAAAAAATGGGAGAGGGACATGGGGCATAAGATTTCAGGTGATCAGTGGACTTGCATCTAGGAATAGGTTAAAAAGGTATCCAGAAATGCAAGGTTTCGTTTAATCCAATACAATTTTTTTGCATAGAGTATACATGACTCCTTCCAGACTCCACACGATCAACCTGCAACCCCCATACTGTTGCCCTCGATGCGGGGATGCATCAGCAGGATTCTGGCATATGACCTGGGATTGCCCAGTGATTAACATTTACTCATTGGGGGTGATGGAAAAGTTGAACTCCTGGACACACAGTACATACAAGTGTATCCTGGAGATATGGTTATGGGGACTGGTACCTGGAGGGAAAAGAGCAAAAACGAGAAATAAAATTGTGAAAATCCTACTAATACTGGCCAGGCGTAGTATAGTGATTTCCTGGAAGCACCCCAGAGGTCCCACGGTGCAATCTTGGGCAGTTGATGCACACCATTGGGGGATGGCTGAAGTTCAGATTCTAAGGGGGGCAGGGAGAATCTGGGAAGGGAGAGGAAGGGGCTTGGATTGAGGACAAATGCTTAATGAGCTGAGGACTTCACCAGACTTGTGCCCACCCTGAATGAGGACGACTCAGGGAAGTGCAAGACTTTGGGGTTTGCTGGGAGGAAGGTGGGATTGGGGATATGTGAGGGAATCATATGCTGGGTAGTCTACTTGAGAAATGCTTAGTGTATATAGGACCTGATGCCGACTGAAATGTTCACTCAGACTGACTGTAACAGCGAAATAGTTAATTGTTGTGTACGATGGATATGAATTGTAAGAACATTGAAAAATACATTTAAAAAAACATTCATGCCTATTACTTGAGGCATGGTTGTAATCCTGGACTATCGTTCATGTAGTTGAAATGCTAGCCTGCACTTTAGATCTCGGATTGTGATTCTGTGTGGTACTGCAGTGCAGTGCTGGGCATTGAGTGTGCCAGGATTTCTGCAATATGACCTCTGCCTGCTAATTTGCACTTCCTCCTTCACATTAAAGGTGCCACTCTCTGCACACTGCAGAATGAAGAGAGAGAGAGAGAGAGAGAGAGAGGGAGAGAGAGAGCGAGAGTGTGTGTGTGTGTGTGGGGGGGGGGCATCTCTCTTCTTGCACCAGTCCGGATAATGTGATGATTACCACACCCCTGGGAAGTTTTGGGTGAACCAGAGAGAACCAGCCACTGGTGCAATTTTTAGTTGGTGCCTTGGTTGAAGAGGAGAATATGGGTTCCATTGTCAGAGATGAGAGGTGAAAATACGGTGCGTGCACTGATTCTTCTGCTAGAAGACTAAGCACTCTTAGATAACCCAGGAACAACTCCTAGCCACAGCCAGCTTCCCCTAAGCTCAGAGTGTGTAAAAGGTCCAAAGGGCCAATGGTTTCATGTGATCCAGCAATGCCAGGTTCACAAATATGGGTGTACCCCTGTCTGTTTCTCAAACTGGAAAAAGCAGTGTAGCGACTATCCAAACTCTTTTGGATGTCTCATTTATTATTTCATTGTCCAAGCTCCTTATTTATGGAGATTTCTGGACAATTTATCTGAAGGTAGAAACTCCCATAACTCATGCATATACAACATTGGTAGGTAAACATGGAAAACCCAATAAAAGGTCATATAATTTTAAAATGTTCATGTGGTTGAAAAAAAGAATGTCTTTTTTGTTTTAAAGAACAACACAAATAAAATACACAAGTTGTTCTAAATACAATATCTAAAGTAAGGTGAAAGAAATCAATAGAGATCAAATGAAAATCAATTATCAATGCTTAACACAACATTAATCAATATCCAGGTGTCCCATCAATTGAAATTCATTGATGTTCTTAGTGCATACAAAACAAGGGGAAAATTCAAAATTTGAAAAGTAATGTGTAACTGGGTGATTGATTTGTATAATCTTATTTGATTCTTGCATCCCACAGTACATCAATTTAATACTTAGAATTGGAATATACTCGATATTTGAACAGTTAATGAAACTATTTGAATCCTATGTCGGGGTTTTAAGGTAAAAGATATCTTTGCCAATGTGAAAATGAATGGCAAACACAATTTTCTTTTTTTTTAAACTTTGTTTTTATTTGACTTGACAGCTTACCAGAGAGCAGAGGGAGCCACACGGCACCAGCATTGAAATACAAGCAGCACACACATTAAGCAGAACATACTGAGTAGACTGAAGCGTATTGAAAAAAGGCAATATACAACGTGTTAACAGCTGAACAAGAGGGGAAAACGTCTGCGGAGAGCCTCCCAGGGAGGAAGGGGGGGAAGTTGATGGTGAGGCCATGGCGGACATATAGTTTCGAAATCTCAGCTAGATGTCCCTCAGCCCTGAATGCGGATGCTGCATTGCGTTCCAGGACTGCTCTGTGTCATGGGCCCATTTGACTGACCTGAGCCACTGTGTATAGGTAGGCGCCCTAGGGCGGAGCCAGCATAGTAATATGCAGCGGACTGCCAACAGCATGCAGAGACCCGCTAGCTTCTTAGAGTCGCGAGACAACTGAGGAAGGTCATGGAACAAGCAGTGCAGTGGAGTGGGGACAATAGTGTGTTCCAGAATGTCAGACAGTGTGGAGCAGATGTCCAGCCAAAATTGGGTTAGGCGGGGACAGTACCATAGCATATGGATATAGGAAGCTTGATCCATGCCACACCTGGGGCAAGTGGGAGGGACGGAAAAGAGCATGCGATGAAGTCTCGTTGGTGTATGATGGTACCTGTGTAAGATCCTGAACTGGATAAGTTTAAATTTGGTGTTGTAGGACACATCATGAGTGCGAGCACATATTCGGGACCATCTCTCATCGGTGATCTCAGCCCCTAGATCCTCCTCCCACCTGCGCCTCAGCTTGGTGAAAGGGGGAGCAGCTCTAGGCTGCAACAGGGAGTAAAGTCTCGACACCTTACCCCTGAAGGAGAGAAAGGAACAAAGTTCCACCACTATAGGCTCGTTGGGCGGCAAGGTGGGGAAATCAGGATATCTGGACTTGAGATCCTCCCGGAGTGAAGAGTATTGTAGCCAAACCAAGGGCCGGCGTCTAAGTGAGAGAGGGAGATCAGGCCACTCAATAAGGTTTCCTTGTTCGAAAGCGTCACGGAGTGTCAGGAAGCCGGCATCGGCCCAGTGAGAGGCAACTGAATGTGGAATGTGTGGGACATCCTGGATGAAGTTCCATAATGGCAGATCTCCATGAAATGGGTGGAGTGTGTCGACCATTGTCTAGAGTTTGGTCAATGCCAAGGATGTACTAGCTACAGGGTCTGCTGTGGCCAGGTGTAGGTAGAAATCGGGATCGTCGACATTGGGACCATATATATTCAGGATGACTACCTCCTGATGTTGTAGTGTACCAGTGATTAATACATACCTTCCAAGTGGATCTATGTGGGACTGGTGACATGTGAATTTCAGGCTCTTGTGTATTAAGGTGAGGGTGCCACGGATCTGAGTGGAATAGTTGGTATAGTACCTTTGGGGACCCCATTGCTTAGCGAATCGTTCACATTGCTCCGAGCAAGCATGGATTTCCTGTAAGCATAAGATTTTAACCCTGTGGCGTTCAGCATGAAGCTGAATCTGTTGCATCTTTTTTGTCTAATCCCCTGATGTTCCAGCTCATAAAGGTCAGGTCGGTATTAGCCATACCTCAGGAGATAATGATTGTATAACTGTGAGGGGGTTCACAGTAAATGAAAGATGTACGATCTGGATGTATGTGGCTGCACATCTACATATATAAGATGTTCTGGTGTGGCGCCTGCAGCACCTCCGGTGGCCGTCAAGACTTGTTTTAACCATAACGTCCCCTCCCCCAACCCCACCCACATCCCTCCCCCAATCAGAGGGACAAAACCCAAACAGAAGCAAAACAACCACAAGCTTTTAGGCATCAATGCCTGGGGATCTGTTAGCAGCCGGGCGATGGCGCGCTGGACAGGGGAGAGTGTGAGGAGAGTTATGCTATGCAATAGGATTAACCAAAGTATTTAGAGTGGGTGCGGGGTGAAGAGGGGCCCAGGCCTTTAGAACAGAGGATCAAAGAGAGCCTGGGGGTGTAGCCATAGGCCCCGACACTCCAAGTCGAGGGCAGAGTGTAGTCCCAGCATGGGCAAATTAGGGTCCCGGGGTATAACCACCAGGGTGTCCGGCCATAGCGGCAGGGTAGTCACCAAGCTGGGAGCCCAACAGGAAGCGGACATTACCGCACACAATGCAACAGCGTGGCGTAGAGGGCCACTTACGCAAAGGAGTAATGGAGCAATATAAACAAAATTAGCAACCAGTGAACTACGATTAATGAGTGGCCATCATGTAGGGGCATCACCGTGGTGGTCCCACATGCGGCCTAAGAGCAGCAATAACCATTGACAACATGAATCTTGAATTAACAATGCTTAGGTCAACCGGGAATGTGTTCGTCTATAAATTTCGAGGCCTCTTCTGGGATGGTGAAAAAGTTGGAGTGTTAGATCCTCAGTTTAGCGGGGAAGACCATGGAGTACTTAACTCCTAAGTCTCGAAGTCTCTTTTTGACCGCAAGGAAGGTCTTATGCTCCTGCTGCACAGCCATAGAGAAATCCGGGTACAGGTGTATCCTCGCTGCTCCAAGATGCAGCTCCCCCTTGGCCCTGGCCGCACGAAGGAGGGCATCGCGATCACGGAAATTTAGGATTCTGGCTATGATGGGACGAGGCGGTGCCCCCGGCCTGGGCCTCGCGGTCAGGGAGCGGTGAGCTCTTTCCACCGCAAACTGAGCCGAAAGCTTGGGGTTATCAAGGAGTGTTAGAAGGGTGCGTTCCACGTAATCCTCCATGGGTTCTTTGATGTTGTCCTCTGGTACGCCGGCGATGCGGAGGTTATTCCGCCTAGAGCGGGATTCGAGGTCGTCATTTTTCTTTTTCGACCGCCGAGACCCGGTTGGTGAGAGTGGTCACAGCGGCGCATAGGGAGCCCAGGTCATCCTCAGTGTTGCCAGCCCTTATTTCGATTTTGGCAACCCTACTGGCCGTTCTTTCCAGATGGGCCTTTATAGATTAGATGGTCCCATTCATGTTGTCCAGTTTAGTATGCAGCGTGGTGAAGCCTTCACGCATATACTCCAGCATTTTCATTGGGGGTTGAGGATGCCGCGGCAGTAGGTGATTCCTCTGGGGGGGTCAGTCGGCAGCTTGGAGGGTGTTTTGGCGAACATATTTAATGAGCTTTGCTTCTTGCCAGCCCCAGCTCCCTTGGTCATGGTAACGAGTCGCATATAGCGCCCAGGGCCACAGAGGGAAACAGCGACCAGCAGTACCAACCACCACCCTGTTGGGTGCCCCAGGGGGGGTAACGCAAGGACAGCAGTTAGGCACGTTGGAGGCAGTGTTGGGAAGACTCATCTAAGAACCGTCGGGTCGGGGTGTGCCCCCAGTAGCTGAAGGGGAAGGGGAGACCAGATGTGATGGTGCCACAGGATCGCTGGTTCGGTGGAGTAGTGCAGTAGTGCAGTAATGCAGGAAGATATAGCTCGGGTTGATGGCAGCAGGGGGCCGAGCGGATCAGTTCAGTGAAGCACAAGGTAATGCGATTCAGCTCCTATGGGGGAAGCTGTGAATGGGGCAACCAAGGTGCCAACACGGCCCCCACCCCTGGACCGTAGGGTGTGGGGCGCCCGCACTGTTAGCGCAGGCGGAGGGTAGCGAGTGGGCCCACGGATGTAGTTGAATTCAGTGAGGGGGTGCCTCCCCCACAGCAGGCCGCCATGCCGCGCCCCCGGGTGGCCAAGTGGGCCGCAGTCTCTGGAGCCTCAGGGCGGGGGAGAGCAGGCAGTGGAAGCCCCGGCCCGACCGGGCGGTGCAGCTCGGCGCCCGGGGCACCTCCGAGTCCGGGACCTCGCAGGGGTGTCACAGAGAGGCTTCAGAAGAGGCAGTGGGGTTGTCGTGCAGCTTAGCAAGGGTTGATGTCATAGAAATGAGGATCGTTTGCTCTCCCCGGCCAGAGCCCCACGCTTAAGCGGCCATCTTGTTTCAGCACAACAGCACCCCCCCGGCAAACACAATTTAAGAGAGGGCAGGGGGCCCAAATGATTGATACTGGTTCCCTGCTCTCTTCACATTTTGGTGGTCACTGTAACTATTAAAGCTGCCTTCATCAGGGCGTCAACTTGAAGACTCTGCCGGGACTTGGATCCCAGGCTTCGGATCGTGCTTTCAGTGGACAGCTGATCAGTTCCCGGAGACAAGTATGGAGGATTAGAAATACATGGAGCCCTGCGTGGCTGCCTATTGTGTAGTCCGGTTGTAACGTGTACACCCCTGATGGTACCTGGAAATGTGGGTGCCCAAGTCTTGTGGTAGTATGTCCAATGAATGTGGAAGGACAGTTTGTGGTGAGTCCTCTCCCTGGCTTGGGAAGCAAATGTAATGTACATCCACACCTGTTTTAATGATCCAGTGATTCTCAGGGCTTATACAGAATGGGATGGACTCCAATTGATCGGGAGTCTGAATGTCTCTGCTCCTTTGATTCGGAGATGGAAGGGACGAGAGAAAGTATCTGTCACACCGACCGTGCTCAACAGGAAAATTACCACATGGATCCTAGATACATAAATTCAATGGGGATGTTTTTTACTTACAAGGGGTTCCAAAGAGCAGAAGACAGGTCCATAGTTGTTCATCTTTGCAATTACAAATGGTAATTGTTGGAAATGAGAGACTACCTCAATCCTGCATGTAATATTTCAGATGAGTCATAATCCCTCCACAGCTTAATTGAACTACCAGGCAATAATGTATATGATGCTGGGAACGGCTCTATAGAAAAGTGATATAAAAAACATATTCATTCCCTAAAAACATGCAATTATTGCCCCCAGAAAATAGTTACTACAAATGCTACAAACAAAAAACTGAAGAAAATAGCAAGCATTCACCTACGACACAGACATGGACTAGTAGGTGCAAACAAGTATGGATCACAAAAGGTAAAAAGTAAAAATATGTTTTACTTGTCGAAAAAATACTACCATTTAGAATGGGAATTACTTTTTATCCCAATGTAAAAAAATGAGTAAAATACTCCTACAAATTCTAATTTGGAGTTCTGCGTGGAAGGCAGAGACCAGTCCACCCGTCAACTCCATTTACTGTAAATGGCCAAGTTTAAAAAAAATAATGGTATTTATTTTATGGTTAATACAATCAACCTTTAATAACAATTAGGTAATAAACAAGACATACTTCTTTTAAATACAATTTAAAATTCATGGACAATTCATAGATAATAGTTCATTTCATTTCATTTCACAAAACTCATAGATAAGTTTCAAAACAGTAATAAACAGCAAACATATTTGAGCATTGCAAAGTCCAATGGTTCATCATATGATGTCAAGTTGCAAGTTCAACAATTTTATAAACCCGACAAATGCAATGACACAAGAGGTTGTGTGCCCAGATAGACATAAATGCTAAAAAGACTCTATTCCAACAGACTGAAATGTTGATAGATGTTTCCCAAAATATAAAAACGAGCATTCTCCAGACATGAACATTCAGTTACCAAGTGCCGTGGGGATTCTGATGTGTGCCTGGTACATGGCAAAAGTGACAACTGGACTGTTCAGGAGAGATAATGTGATATCGAACAAGTATTTGTTTGGTAAGCAGCAGATTCCAACAAAAACGAGGAAAATGGCCCTTGTGAGCCTGTCAGAATAGATACATAGAAAAGGTGCTGTGATACCAAGCTTTTTGTGATCAATGCATAGCTGACTTAATGATGGATAAGAATGCAACACATTTGTTGTATTAATCTAATCAAAATGGTGCAAAGATAATTTCACTTTTGCTGGGAAATTCACAATATCTTCAATAGAAGAATTGATGTTATCAAGCATCATGGTGCATCTATTCATGATTAAACGAGCCAAGGCACATCCCTCTATCTGCAAGATGTTATTAAAATTTTCAAAAGAAGAGCCCTTCATAGGACATACGATCTTCCGATAGAGTGACACATATTAGATGTTATGGCAAGTTTGTTTCGTATGGCAGCAATTGCTAAGGAATTTGGAAGTCAGAGTGTTTTTTGCCAAAAAAGGGCTTCAAGAACTGGGAGACAATATGTCCACTAACGGGATAGGTCTCTATCCCATAAAGTAGTTTAGGCACCAACGTGCCCTCATAAAAGGATATTGCAGGTTTTAAAGAAAATTTGCAGTACTTGTGATCAACCTTTAGTAGTTGATAGGACAAGGCATGAACACAATCTTAAAACCACTATTTCAGACTTCCTATACATGTTTTTGAATGAATCAAGAATCCTAAATAGGTCATGGCGGATACAGTGTTGATTTTGAACCTCTGATCCTCCAACAGTAAGAGCTCTTGGTCCTAGATTTAGAAAATGGTAGCACCTTTTGTCTTTTCAGGATTGATTTTCACAGAGTGGGCTTCAACATAAGCAACAAAAAATGTATTAAGCTTTGAAGACCCACTGCAGTGCAATCAAATAGTAAGTAGTCATCAGGATGTGCCAAGGAATGAGGTCTAAGATGACACAATTTGGGTGAAACAAGTACTACCGATTTTAGATGGCCATCAATATCTGCAAGATAGAGATTAAATAGGCAAAAGGCCAAAGCACATCCCTGTCGAACCCCACAAGAAATGGAAATAGAACTAGAAAGACCACTTGTGTTGTTCAGTCAAACCTATCTGTGAGTGTTGGAATAAAGTCCCACAATAAGCCTGAGGAGACCAGAAGGGATACCCTAGTTCTAAAGCTTAAGCCATTGCTTATTCTGATCAACTGCATCAAATGCAGAACTAAGATTGAGAGAAGTAACGAAAATTCACTGATAGCCCTCCCCTTCCACAAGGGGAGGGCTATCAGTGAATGAATTGACCATCAGGCCATTTAACGATGTTCCTAAATGATGCCTGAATCCTGTTTGCCACTTGCCCACAATTTCAAATTCGGTTATCCAAGTCTCCAGATGGGATAGGAGTATTGAGGCAAATACTTTGCTTTCTGCATCTTGGATTGCAATTGATCGATAGTTCAGCGGGCAGGATCTATCCCCTCTTTTATAGATTGGAATATCAAAGGCAGATGACTAAAGAGGAGGGATGACACACTTCAGCCCAAAGAGTAGGATCACTCTTAAGTAAGAGGTTGGAAAGCCCCCTCAGTCCCGGAGCATGAGAGGAGCTAAGATTTAGTAAAGTTTGATAAACCAATTCAGCTCCAAAATGTTTAAAGTTCATATGTGAAGCACTATCAAAGAATGAATGCATAGAAAAGGTCTCATGAGTGTTTTTAAGAGAAAAAATATCCCTGTACTGGTCGACCCAAACCTGTGCAGTGATTGCGTTGATTTGTGTGATAGTTGTTCATCAATTTCCAAAATGCTCTAGACTGCCTGTTCTTAAGAAAATTTAGCATGGATTCAGAGTCCATCTGCAGTCTTTTTGCCCTGGTGTTTCGCATCCAGTTTTTATAGGACTGACAGATCTCCCTAATGAGCATTTCAGCATCACGTAATAGGAGTCCGGATTGAGATCTGAGTCGTCTTATGCTCTTTCTCATGATTCTCCTTCTCAGAACTAGTTCTTCATTGTAAATATGGGTATGCCATACAATATTGCCCCTTTTTAATGTACTTGTTCAACCTTCTATCCTCGCTTAGTGCACCAGAAGTTATCATTAGAGAACTTAGTAAGGTGCCAAAATGATCGAAAGTGAAAGAGTTACATTTCCCATCTTCTGAGGAATTACTCAGGAGATGAGAGAGATGGTTATTCACCCGGTTCAGTAGACCGGCATGCCATGTGATCTTGTTTCTAGCACAGTTGACCATTAGGTCTAAATGGCCAAGAGATTATACAGATCCCATGAATTCAAAGTACTTGGAACCACTAAATCCCTGGAGATATATGTTATGTTATGTTATGTTATGTTATGTTATGTTATTTTGCATTTATATAGCGCCTTATATACCATTGGTATGGTCTGAAGGCGCTAGTGGGTTGAACGCCCTTGGGAACCGAAGTTCGGGTCAGTAGAGAGAGTAGAGAGAGTCCAAAAAGTGCGTGTGCACACCAGGTATGTGTGCAGCTGGTATGGAATTCAAGTGGTAGCTGCTTCTTAGCGGTTGGTGTGGTGGTTGAGAGATCAGGAGTATGTGTTCGCTCTGGCCGGCTTTATCCAGAACAAGTGTGGCTGCGTTAGGCCTGAGGAGAACGCCTGGCTGGGGGGTGTGAAACCAGCTATGTTTACTTAAAATGATGTGGAGTGAGCGGGAGATGTAGATATGAGAACAGTTATACCGAATGGTGTTATAGTATCTCTGTGTTCTAGTTGAGTGGTGGTGTAAGGGAGAGAGTAAGCGTGGGGTGTGGTTTGATGTATGTTTTTCAGGTGTTCCCTGCATTCCAAAACAGGTTATGTATGTCACGCAGTTTCGTGCGGGCAGGTCCGTTCTATGCATTTTCATTTCAGGTGTTCAAGGTTGAAATACACATTCATGTCTGCTCGACATATTCATCTGGTTCACCTTGTGTGCTCAAGTCTGTCCTTCATTTTCCAGTGTGCTTCACGTATGTTCTTCATGTGTTCCATACGTATGCACTCCTGTCCTTCTTGCGCATGCATTCCAGTCTACCCCGCGCTTGTACTTTTGTTTGTCTACGCGCTCATCTGCTCTGTATACTCAACCGCTCTGTATACACATCCGTTCAGTGCGCTCGTTTGATCAACACACTTATCTGCTCTACACCCTCATCCGGTCATCCCACTGATACCCTCAACATACTTTCCCTCAGCTCCACGTACTCATCCATTCAGCATACTGCTCCGTTCAGCATACTCATTCGCTCTACCAGTCCATCTGCTCCATGCGTTCATCCACTCCACACACCTATCTGTTCAGTGGACTCATCCGCTCCTCAGGCCACCACATACATTCTTCAACTCCGAATATACTCATTCGCTCCACGTACACTCGTTCGTTGCACATACTCATCTGTTCCACACACTTGTCTGCTCCATATAAACTCGTCCGCTCCAGACACTCGTCCGCTCCAGACACTCGTTCAGTCTACACACTCGTCCAGTTTACACAGTCGTCCAGTCAACACACTCGTCCAGATTGGACACTCGTTCAGTCCATAACACTCATCCGGTCCACCCACTCTTCGGCACAACATACTACTCGTAGGCTTGACAATACTACTTGTCTGCTCTGTGTGTCCATCCATTCCACACACTCATCTGCTCTATGTATTTGTCCGCACCACATATTCATCTGCTTCACACACTCGTCCGCTCCACATTTTCATCCGCTCCATACACTCGTCCACACTACACATTCACTTTTAGCTCTCTACATTCATCCGCTCTTGACATATATCCGCTCTCCACACTCATCTGTTCTCCACACTCATCCGCTCTCTACACTCATCCGCTCTCCACACTCCCCCACTCTCCACACTCCTCCGCTCTCCATACTCCTCTGCTCTCCACACTCCTCCGCTCTCCACATTCCTCCGCTCCCCACACTCCTCGGCTCTCCACATTCCACCGCTCTCCACACTCATCCGCTCCCCACATTCCTCCACTCTCCACCGCTCTCCATACTCCTCGGTTCTCCACGCTCATCCATTCTCCATTTTCATCCGCTCTCCACGCTCATCCACACTCTTCTGCTCTCCACACTCAGTCGCTCTCCACACTCAGTCGCTCTCCACGCTCATCCACATTCTTCCACTCTCCACACTCAGTCGCTCTCCACACTCAACTGCATCATATGCTTCTGCGCTCTTCATATTCGGTCGCTATCCACCCTTGTTTCTGCGCTTTCCACATTCAGACATTGTTCACGCTCCTCCACTCTCCACGCTCCTCCGCTCTCTACACTCACTCGCTCTCCAGATTCATCCGCTCTCCAGACTCACCCGATCTCCAAATCACACGCTCTCCAGACGCACACACTCTCCACACTCATCCGCTCTCCACACTCCTCCGCTCTCCACACTCACCCGCTCTCCAGACTCATCCGCTCTCCAGACTCACCTGATCTCCACAATCACACGCTTTCCGGACTCACACGCTCTCCAGACTCATCCGCTCTCCACACTCCTCCGCTCTCCACACTTCTCCGCTCTCCACACTCTTCTGCTGTTCACATTCTTCCGCTCCCCACAATCATCTGCTCTCCACATTCCACCGGTCTCCACACTCCACCGCTCCCCACACTCATCTGCTGCCCACATTCCTCCACTCTCCACATTCCACCGCTCTCCATACTCCTCCGTTCTCCACGCTCATCCGCTCTCCACGCTCATCCGCTCTTCACGCTCATCCGCTCTCCATGCTCATCCACACTCTTCTGCTCTCCACACTCAGTCGCTCTCCACACTGAACTGCATCATACTCTTCTGCGCTCTTCACATTCGGTCGCCCTCCACCCTTGTTTCTGCGTTTTCCACATTCAGACGTTGTTCATATGTTTTACTCCAAAGGTTAGGGCTCTGGGACATGGTGCTACTGACACCAGTGTAATTTAGAGGCCTTCTAAAATGTGTGTTCCTACTTTGACTAACATTAGCACCTCCTCCTTTTCCTGACTGCCTCAAACACACTTTGATTCTCTCACTCTTCTAAACATCCCATCTGCATTGAGTCAATCTGGTTAATTGCTAATCTCTCACTGCCACAATGCAGATGCAGGATTTTGTACTCGACAACACACTTCTTTATGACTATCTATCTGGATTGCATCCAGGACATGGGACTGAGTTTGCTCTCCTATCCATCTATGATTCTTCTCTTGAAGCAATGAAAAGAGTCACTGCCATATGGTCTGTTTGCTCAATCTCTGGGTGGCATTTGATACGATGGACCATGGAACCTGGATCAAGATAGTATCACCATGGTTTAGACAAGGGGCCATTAATTGGCTATTGTCCTTTCTCTATGGATGAACACAGAGGGCTGTCTTTGGTTCATGTTGTTCACCAATTTCTGATGACCCATATGGAGTACCACAGGGCTCATTTATATCACCCTTACGTTTCAATCTTTTCATCCATCCCTATTTCAATATCATTCATGCATATGAAATAGGATATTAGTCATATGCTGATGACACACAACTCATTTTAACACTTGAACTCCCATCATCTCAGCTTGACAACCTCAATTCCTCCCTTAATACCATCCAGGACTGGATGCGCAAACATTGGTTACAGTTGAGTGAGACCAAAACTGAAATTCTCATTCTCAGCCCTCCCAGGATCACTAAACATCTCAGTCCAGAGGTCAAGCTATTGAATATTCTCACAGGACATACTAAATCAAGTACTCCAGTCGGCAATCTACAGTTCCTTTTGGACTCTAAAATGTCTCTTCCTCCTTACAGCCTTCAAATTAGGAAAACCTGCTTCTTCCAGATGAAAGTCTTCAAACATGTTCTTTCCTTTATTTCCACAGAGTATCAAGCAGTGGTGGAGGGAGCCATGATTAATTTACAGCTGGATTACTGCAATGCTCTATTTGCAGGGCTCTGTGACAAATCTGGACAATTTGTCCATTCTCCCCAGAGGGGAGCCACCCCCTTTGAGACTGCAGAGGTGAGCCCGCTCAGCAAAATTCTCTCTAGGAGCCTGGGTAAGTGGTACCTCATTGAGAATTACTCCCGTCCCGGGGACAAGGACTCCTATTCTGATAAGGAACTCCCAATTCAGCATATCCACCTACCTGAGAATTGCAATGTTTGTTGTTACTTCTGTTTTGAATCCATTGAATACTGTCATTTCTTCAATCTCTTTGGCTTCAGGTAATGCTGAATCTTACCTGAAAGTCAAAGAAGGACACACCCTTTTAGTTTGTAATGATGTACATAAAGAGATACGTCGAATCAGAGAAAAAAGGGGGGCGAGTGACTCCAACTCAAAGGCAAGCCTCTGACAAGAAGATGTCCTGGTGGGGCGGAGCTATGCTAGATCGCAGAGCAAGCGGTGGAAAGGAGAGCAAGCAAATCGCTTGCCAGACCCCGGAAGGCTGGCAGCCTAAACAACTGAGAAGCCAAGGTCAGGAACTAAGTGGCGACGGGAACACAAATTCCTCATCTGGTGGCACGACCACAAGGAAGCTATGGAGGGCCTGGAGCTCAGTAACCGATGCCGAGACCAGGCTGCAGTGGGGAGCCCAGATCCCCGATCTCCACTCGAGAAGTGCATTTTCTGATGAGACAAGCAACAGAAGGGAAACAAATACTCTGGAGGAGAGCAAGCAATTGAAAGGTTACGGGGGCCTTATAAACCAGAGAAGAGAAAAAGCAAGACGATCAGAGGAAAATAGGGCTTTCGGAGAGAGCCGAGGAACTAAGGGACTGTCGTGGCTGGAGAAGCCGCAGAGGTTAGGGTAAGCTAAACCTGAGCAGAGAGAAAACAAGCCTACAAAGGACCAGAGGACTTTGGAGAGTCCTGAGCAACTGAGAGACTTTTAAGGCTGGGAAAGTCAACAAGGTTACGGGTGCCTGATACATATGAGTGGGAAAACATCCTATTTAAATCAATTTGGACCAAGGCTACTAGAAGGCAAGTGGACTTTGGGGAGTCTAGAGAAACACATAGTTGGTAACATCTGAGATATGGTGAGCCATCAGAATTGCGGGAACCAAGAAAACCCAAATGGGCTGAGGCCCCACCGAGATTGAGAGAAAGTAAGCCTGTCAGGGGCCACAGGACTTTGAAGAGTCTCAGAACCACAACGTTTAATAACGAAAACTGTAGAGAAAGAGAAAATGGAGATTTGCAAGCATCTAGTCGAATTTGGAGAAATTGTGAGAAAAAAAACGTAATTTTCCAGAGGAAGAGGAAACCATATGGAAGAGATTAACTGTTGACAAGATAACCTGCAGAGAGGTTATGAACTGTGTTTTGAGACATTGACAAACTTTGTAAACCTATGGATAGGAAATCCTTGTGAACTGGTTTTGGGACACTGATGAACTTTTAAAAAACCTGTTGGAAATAGAACTAAGTGATTGGGCCAGGCAGAAGCCAAAGCCAGAGACTATTAACATGTCCTCCTTGGTTCTGTTAAGTTTTCTTAAGTGGTAGGGCCAGTATGCAGAATAGGATTTGGACCAAGACTGTTTTTCTTTTGATGAGCATCATTAGTTTTAGTTTCTAGATAGGGAACTTTCCTCATAGATCTAGGGCTAGATAGGCATTTTCTTTTAATGCTAATAATCTCCCTTGAACGTGTCAGTCATTAGTCCGACTGCTACAAGCCATTTAGAATTTTAGCTGTGAGACTTGTAGCTTAGTATCAATAAATGCAACTCATATGATGCCGGAGGAAGGGCCCGAAGGATCAACATCAGGATACTTGGCCTCCCTGAAGGAACTGAAGGCCCAGTTTGAGAAACCAAAGGGTGTCTCACCCGCTAGTCCTCAAGGACTTGTCATCCATATGGCCAGGACACCGCCATGGCTTTTGGATCAAGTTCCTGGGGGTGGACCAATGTGGGAGGATAACCAGGGTGAGGGGTCTTCGGGGAGTGGGTGTGAAGCAGCTGATGGTAAAATGCAGTAGTCCCCCCTTTTTTGTTCATCCACCGCACCCTATTTTGTAGGATTCTCAGAAGTTCCAACACTTCCCCCCTTTTTACACAAACACTGGGCAGAGGAAGAGGGTGACTGAGGGTGCCAGAAGGTCTCTAACCCTAAAACCAAGGACAAGGCAGCTGGCTGCAACTCACTCCACAGCGGTGGTCTGTCCACCTTAAAGAATGACACTAGCCCATTGAAGAAGCTAGGAAAAATGCCTCGACGTGCATCTACCAATATTCGCCTTAAAGGACATTTTGCCGGCAGTTGAGTTTGTCAATCTGTAACCAATGGCAACGCTGACCGTTGTCAAGCCGCCGTTGCTTAAAGACATCCGAGACATCTTGACCAGTGCTTCAGAACCACCATCAGCACTAACAACAATTCCTGACCCCGAGCTCTGTGTAGGCCACGCTGCAGCCTTTCGTACAGCTTCGCTCGCCGAACCGTCGTGTCACCTAATACCCGCAGCAGCTCCCATCTCGAACTCTGTCACAGAAGCCTTCAAAGCACCCTGAAGCCAACTCGACCCTGTCGAGCAACAAGAACACCTACAGCGCAAGGTACATTTTGGTCCTGTCACCCTGGTCCTTCCCAGAAGGCCCCTAGAGACATAGTAAGACCCATTTCTCTATTTGTGCTGAAGCCAAGAAACCTTAAACTGTTGTGTTTATTAACTATACTGACTACCCTTCTATCAGAATCCAGAGTGAATCCCTTTTCCTTCTTTGAAACTGTCTGCCCTCTGCATACCTTTACAGAGTGGGTTGTATTTCGTAGTGTTGCTAGTAATGTCTGTTATGATATAGATAAAGTAGATATTTTTGATACAACCTTGGCTGGACAGTCCCTTTTATCATTTGGTAATAATTGTATTTTCGTTTTGTTGCAACTAACCAACGATGCACAACCTTTCGGAAATAAGCCTGCCATTCCGTCCACGTTACCAAAATTGGACAAGGAGGTTTAAAATGTGTGTATTATTCCAATCTGTTCGGATCCCTTTTGGTATATTAGAGGTGGGGAGCTGATTGATGGTTTAGAAATCGTTATTCACCCCTGGACCACTGGTATCCCTGAAGTTGATTCATCACACACATCGCAGTGTGTGTTGCTCAGGGATAGATGTGGTAAAGAGGTGGGGCCAGCTAGTGTACAGGAATAGAGGCTGTCCACATAAGTGCAATAAGATTTTGGGAAAATGGGGATGAGAGAGGCGGGAGATGCCTGGTTGGGGGTGGGAGGGCTGGACCCTGCACAGTGGGAAATACGGAATCTATGGAAGGGAATGGGAGGGCGTTGGTGAAAGAGGAGAAGGGATGGAGACGTGAGGCAGAGGGACCCATATACCGATGCTGTAATGTAATACTGTTGGTTGCTACTTTTTATGAACCCACCTTTGCACAGAACCTTAATCAAAAGTTGTTTAAAAAATCAATGCAACTGATTTAAGACAATGGTCCTCCTTACGAGTTTCCTGATATCCCGGCGGTAATTCCGGTGGGATACTGTGAAACTGCCCTATCGTTTCCACCGCCTGATATGCCAGTATTACTGGGATATTACAATCGGCAGAAAGAGCGGTAAATCCCCATGTATGGAGTCCCATAGGACTCCATATAGGGGATTGCTACAATTTCCATCACGGGATACCGGTGCCCGTAATTGCGGCATTTATTTGCTGGTGGGGGCCTGATTTACCTTCAGCTCTTGGCTAGAGGTAAATCAGTGACCTCCACCAGCAAAGGTGTAGTTTGCTGGTGCAGGAAAGGTGCCGGTGCCAGAATTACCACCAATGTTACTGGGCCTCATTCCGAATCCGGCGCTAACCAATGGCGGTAGTAGCGCCTTGGTCGGCACCGGACCCGTACCGGCACCGCCCTGGTGGAATCGGAAATTACCGCCCTATTCCGAGTTGACCAGGGCAGTAATTTCCTATTCCCCAGGGCTCTTCCCCATTCCCAAATGAGCCCCCATAGGTCTCAATGGGAATAGGGAAATTGCAAATAACGGTGACCGTACTTTACGGTCACCGTTATTGGCTAAAAAGCCCCTTTGCGCCCTCGTCCCTAACGCCTGCTGAAAGCTGGAAGCAGGCGTTAAGGACGAGGGCACAAAGGGAACTCAGAATGTGGCGGTAAGGGATTACCGGCACCGGTCTCGTTAAAGGTGACCGGTATCCCTTACCGCCATACTCGGAATGAGACCCTCTGTCATTTTACCCACACCAGCAAACTTGTAATGAGGGCAATGGCCCTTATTCAGAGAGGATTTTCCAATGCGGTTTTGCCATTATAAAACGCTTCTCTGAAATAGGCCCAATGTGTCTTATGAATAGGTTTGTCTGTAGTTGAGCACCAGATTAGCTTTAATTTTTAATCCATCACTATAATCCACCCCGTCCTCAAAGATCGACCAATAGGAACCTGCTCACTGCTTTCATAGCCTGCTTTGTTTACCGTGGAGAGCGACACTTTTCAGTTTGCGGCCCTAAACTGTGGAACACTTTACCAGCAAGTATTAGGAAGGCCTCTTGTCATCAGTAATTCTGAAAACTTTTGAAGACGTTATCTGTATCTATGTCCAATGTGCTTGCATCTATTAGTGAAAGTCTTTGCAGTGAGGATCTGCACCAGAAGTGTGCTATACAAGTGGTCCCACTCACTCACTCACTCGCCTGCCAATTGCATATTACTGCTGCGCATATTGCCACATTGCCTAAGAAAATGGCCATGGCAGGTTGAACAGCGCCATGATAGTGTTGCTCCAGATACGCACACACGGGCCCCAGGTAACATTCCCATGTACCCTTTCTCTTGACACTATAAAACTGGTCCATGCCTCTTACCCTTCCAGCACTCAAAATTATCCATATCGCTTTCACCTTTCCCCTAGAAAAACACCTTATCAGGTTTCTATTGGCCCCAGGGACATTTTTCCATTGCAGTTTTCATCACCCATGACCCATGCTACTTTTCAAGATCTGTGCCCAGATCTGAAACTGCACACTCCCAATGTTCAGCATCCGGGCTTTGCCAATATCTTTCCTCTAAAGCACCTGTTTCCGCATTACACCCAGCTGAAGACCGCCCCTTGCACCATAACCCGCCCTACTCCTTCAGCCTGTGGCCCTCTGCTAGATAGAGACACAGGCAACGTTATGTCCAAAGGAGCATTACTGTGATTCTGTTACAAAAATACAGATTTTCTACTTTTTGATTCTATATTTTAAACCACTTAAATGACTCTTAAAACAACAGTCGAACATTGGTGACAATCATGATCATATGACTAACAAACAGATCGAATGCCATGTTACAAACAGATCTTAAAACAATGGTATCTAGAATCATAATCAATGTCCTTCACTGGTACAAAGCGCAAGCATTTGATGGGGTTTCTGTCCATTTACCACTACTTGCACCATTGGGTAAAAAGACCAACACGAATTTGGGTTGGCACAAATCTGCACTTCAAGCATGCAATCCAGTCTAAATAGGCAGGAGAATCCCCATTGGTCGGTACAAATGCACCGTGGTCATTGGTTTAACTATATCATGGCCTTTGCATTCAGGAAAGAGCATGCTTAAGCACTTGTTTTAACTATTAATTCAGCGTTCGTGTGCCCTTGTGATTTCTCAGGAGTCTGGTGGTGACACTTTACAAGCAAGTCATACAATAAGGCTAGGTACCCTCTTTTTTGGTTACGGAGGGCCTGACTCATGAGGGTGTGGCAGAGAATATGTAGAACAGAGTGAGTCAAGGCTACCTCTCCCTTTAGCACTAGGTGGAGGTTGACACACGACCAGAGTCTAATGTAACATAATTAGATCACACTAGTGGGGCACACATATAGTTAAAACAAAATGTATTCTAAAACAGGGTTACAGAATGGTGAGATCAGAAAAGAGCAGAAAGGGTTATTACAAGCATGTGACATTTTTTCATATGTGCTATGTACTGATCTATAACTTATCAAACCTCTATGTACTGAGCATTGTGAAAAATTGTGAATTTAATTTGTTTTTGCACATGCACATAATAACCTTTTCTGCTCTGTTCTGATGTCACCATTCTTGGAAGCGGCTAATAGAATGTGTTTCACCGACCACTTCTTTATCCCGGCTCTGAGGCGCCCACATGTAAGATCTTCATCTTCATCACACAAAATAGAATAGGGAAATGGGGGAAAAGTAAAGCTGCTGCTAATATTTTCCTCAACAAGCTCTTTATTGGAGGGAAAATTGTTGATGAATTTGTGTTGTTTGAAGACACGTTGCTGCCTTGAGTTACGTCTTGTCGTAACCTCCTGTATGGGCCAATGCTGGGGTAGTCCATTCTCCTCCCGTAACTTGCACGGGACCGGTCAGGCTCTAAAGAAATTACTCAATATCTCGCAAATCTTTAAGCACATTGCAATCACCTTCCCAACTTCTTGTTGCTTTTTCAGGAACTCCTGGTAATGTGATTCAGGCAATGTGCAAAACAGAGCACGTGTGGGTATCTGCCATCAGCCAGTGCAGGCATAATGCCCTTGGCTGAACCAATTCCATAGAGGTGAGTTGTGTTCTTGCTGGTGATGTACTCAGTAAATTGCCATGCCTTTTGTCACAGGGAACTGTTTATTTCTGATCGCCCCATTCCTTTTGGAACAATTTCACAAATATCCTTGTGAAGCACAGGTACAGCAATCGTGTGTAAATGTGCCCAGATAAGTATTCTTTATATGGTACAAATAGCCTGGCTAAATTGTTGAAACCCTTCTGCTTGTACCAATGAATATGAAGGAAGCTGCAGTGGCGGCATCTGGGCTGGCTCACCATTGTGCAATCGTGTTGGGTGCTTCTATGGGCAAACCTTGGTGAGCAGATCCTCAATATTGGTTTATTTTCTTTGCTTCTACAGTCCTGCCACCTCTGTCGGTGAGGTGTCAAGAGGCTCTGTAACAGGCCACACCTGGAACCATTAAAAAACTAGAAGTGGGGACAGCATAAAAGGGCCACATTCTGTAAACCAGAGTGGCGTGTATGGAGCATTACACAATGTCCTTGTGGATGAGGCAAATACCTTTACTAATGGCAGCTGCCCTCTCTGACCAGCATTGGCAACTTCCCTCACCAGAAGCTGCACACCAGCGCCTCACCCCAGAAGATAGCCTATCAGCCTTCCAAGCAGGCCCCTGAGCCCCTTGCTAAATAGCCTGCCCATCACATCAGTGAGCAGGCAGCCCATCGGCCAGCACATCCGCCCCCACAGCAGGAGCACCAGGTGTGGAGGAGTGGGGTAGCGCTTGAAAGGTGTGCATGCCAAAGGCCTACATACCCAGGTTGTTGCATCTAGACCTGACAGACAAGCATGTCCTCTCCACTTATTGCTGGGGCATGGCCACTACCTTCTCCCTCCTGGCACAACCAGAGGATGACGTGAATGTTAACAAGGAGAGCATTGCCTTTTCACGCCTCCATAGACACTGCTCACTATCCTCCACTTCTGTGCAAGTGGCACGTGCCTGAGCAGTGTGGCACTGGCGCATTCTGTAACACGGCCCTGCTGTTCCTTCATCTTCTCCCATATGCGCGGCCACATCACGTTTCCTATTGACCCTGTTGCCATCACTGCCATGGGATCTAGTTCATATGCCATTCATGGCATTAGATGGTAGGTGCTGCGAACCGCACACATATGTGCGCAAGATCAGGTCTTCTGTCAAAGGCACATGCAGCAGATCATCAAAGAACAACTGGTCTGTGACAGATGTGCTCTTCACCAATGTGTGTGCAAGATCCCCACGGTCAACACATGACGCCATGATCCTGGCCCAAATGAAGCTGCGCATATGTTCATGATAAAACACTTCCCCAGAAGTACATGTCATCAGAAATCTACTAATCCTGCACCCTTACCACATATCACCCACTGCATACAGGTTACCAATAGTCTTGGGAGGATAGCTCAGCAGCAACGTGCACGCCTTGAAAGCAAAACGTTACTGAGGTTCGATCCCCGGGTCCCCACTTAGAAACCTCTGGGTATTAAGCGCGTTATAAATATCATATCATATTATCAATAGCACTCGGGAGAGAAGGGATATGTTCGGATGAACCAATAACATGAAGCCTATTACAGATGACATAGGAAGAGACATGTGCTATCAATCAAACCACACAATCAAACCACACAGGCACACCATTGAAGCACATACGATACGTACCTGGCCTTGGTTTGCTACAGATACCTCTCATGCAAGGTAATGTAGCCCAAATTGTTATAACATGCCCTGCTGCTTGTACACATAAGTCTCAACTGTTGCTGTGCTCAAGCACTCCAGAAAAGCATGTGCACACTCACAAAAAAATCCCAGAACAGGAAATATGTGGGAACTTGCTGAATTTCCCAATATTGTATCACAAGTTCTGACTTTCTCCCAATTGAGGCAATGATTCACAACTATGATCTCCCGTGCTCCGGGCAGGGGACTCTGGACACCCACTCAGGACATGGCTGACGACCACCCTGCAGCAGCCGCTGTCCTCAAGACAGCAGTGATATAACGCAACACGCATCTGAACCCATAGCCCCGTTGAGCTGGGATTAGGTGTGCTGAACAGAACGGCTAGGGCCTTGATGTATACACCTGGCAATGTGCGCCTCATCATCACTGTGTAGTGCATGCTGCACAACACTGCCTACAGGTGCAGCCTGGTCATCCCTGATGAGGATGATGATGACAGATTAACAAGTAGCCCAAGGGCATGGCATAGACACCATGATGGCAGCGATGTTCATGCTCTAAAGTAGCGCAAATAAACAATTCCCATTTTCTTCTGATGGCGGTAGTTCAGAAACAATTCAATGTGTACATCCACTCTCCCCTAATAAATAAATATGATGTCAAGATGAATTGGAATGCACTGAAGTGGCAGGAGGATTAGGAAGATTAGGATGCAGGAGAAACTTCCTCATACAAAACACAGCTACTATTAAGAAGAATAATCTAGGGCTGGGGAATTAAGAAAATATCATTCCAGGGTCCAAGGGGGCATGATTAAAAAAATATAGTTTTCAAAGGGATGTGAAATTACAACCCTGGTTCCAAAGGGGAGGAGAATCCTGGGTCCAAAGAGGGGGGTGTCACAAGTCACACAAAAAGATGCAACAAGGAAAGCCGCTTTCCATAGTTTATTAAAATTGTCAGGATGGTGGGGGATCTTTGAAGTGTCCCCTGACACTGTCCGGGAGCACTTGTATCATCTCCTCCTGGGTTAGTAGACCCCAGGGGACGCTTTCCCTTTCCACACCTTCTTCATAGGTTAGTCCCCAGGCGACCTTATCGCCTTACGTTCTCCTTTGTCTGTTTCGGGGCCTCTGGCTGTGCATCCTCTGCCTTCCCTTTGGATGGTTTCTCTATCTCCGAACTCAGGGCCTCTGTCCATTATTTCTCAGCCACCCACACCCCTCCTTGGATGCGTTCTCTTTCTGTGGGTTCAGAGCCACCGCCCTTTCTTGTTCTGCCCCCTCCTTGGCATTCTCTCGTTCTCCATGGTCAGGGCCTCAGCCCTGTATTTCCCTGCTCTCTCCTTGGGAGTTCTCTCTTTCTCTGGGTTCAGGGCCTCGGCATCTTTGTTCTCATGTCAGCGCTTCTCTCTTCAGCACCTCACTGTTCACCTCGTCCTCACTCTTCATCTCCAAGCTGTTCATCACTTGCATCCTCCTCTCCGGCTCTCAGGCCAACTTTCTCCAGCCTCCTTCCTCCCACCCCAGCTCCTTCTGCTCTCTCATTCAGCCTTCACCAAATTGTTCCTTCTCCAGAATCTCTCTCTGATCTCGCCAGCGCTACCTTCTGGATCGCCTTCTCCCGCTGTGATGGGAACTGGCTCTTGTATGGGGCTTGCTCTGAATAGCTTCCCTATGATTGGTTGGTAGGGTGACATCCCAGCACGAGTTGGCAGGGGGACTGTGCAGCTCTGCCCCTCTGGAGGAAACCTATAAAAGGACCATCCGCCATTTTGAATCCATTTCCTAGGAAGGAAGGTTGACTGACGAGTGGGAGGTTTTATATTATCTCTGTCTCATGCTGGTTGCTCTAGTCTCTGGAGTGTGATTTTGCTGTGTTCTGTAGCCAGCAGTTCCGTGTGTGTATGGGTTTGTGTGCATGCACACACAGAACATTCCTTATAAAGTGTGGGAAGCTGTTCCCATTGATTCCAAAGTTGGGGGCAAGGGTTGGAGCTCCTTCTTTGTGTCCACAGCGGCCGGCACAGTGTTACATTTGTTTGGGTGTTGCCAATGCTAAGCCCCGGGACTTATTTCTTTGCACCAGAACTTTTTGTCTCAGTCTCAGATCAATTATATTGTGGTGTTTAGGAATCTTTATGTTTTTGAACTGTCCGTCAGTCTTAGACAAAAAGCAACACCAGTGTGAGCCATGCTGGCACTGCTGCGCTAGTAGTCAGTTTCATGAATAACAATGAGCAAGAAAGTGGCAGCACTGGGATCTCAGACACTGCTCTAGTCAGCCTTCATGACATTGGCGCCACGCTACTGCTGTAATGACTTTCAAAGCAGCTGCAGCATGGTGGGTGGCGCTTCATTATGGTGCAGGCAACATTTAGGCTACCCGGTGCAGCTTTCTAGTTCAGCGCCCAGGGGGGCACGAACATCTATATGTGCCAGTGTCAGTATGGCGCTGGCTTCTGCATATCTGCAGGTAGGGGCGCTCAGTGGGTATATGCAGAGACTTTTAAAATGGGGCACTTTTTTTTGTACTTGTTTTATTTATAGATTTATAGAGTTTGATCCTTGTCATGAATATGATTTTGGAGCACTTTACAGCACTAAGGGCCAGATTCTCAAACCTTTCTTGGGTGCCAGTGTTAGGGTGTGCTAGCTGGACTTGCAGTGGCCTCCTGGCTCACTTCCGCTGCTTCCCTCCATGTCCCCCATGGCTCCTCCAACATGTCCACCTTCAGCAGGCTGGTGGCCCTCATCTCCATACACAGACCGCTTCCAATTCACTCACATTCTCCTGTGCCCGTGCCTCCCCTACCTCTCCTTAGCCAGTAAGATAGCTCAGCAGGTTCAGCGCTCACTGCTGCGATCTATGTTTGCAGGTTAGAATCCTGGCAAAGCCAACTCAGCCGTTCATCCATCCCAGGTCGATACATGAGTACCATTTTCGGTTGGGTTAAAATAACTATATGTAAAATGTTCTATGTACAGCACTTCGGCGAAAGCACTGTATAAATAATACATGATTAGCGTTAGCATTATCCATGGCTGACAGTGTGTCCATGAGGGTACACAGGACTGTGTCAGCACTAGGCTGCGCTGAGGTGGTGAAAGGGCAACTGGGGCAGTTCGTGCTTTAGGGGGGCCCAGCCTCTTTCCCCCTGTAGCTCAGTGACCCTCTCTGGCTGCAGGAGAGACAGCTACACTGGAGGCATGGTATTCTCGCTTGCATGTGCCACCCACAGGATATCCCATACCCACAGCTGCTGCAGGACTGAGGAGCTCATGGGTGTGGTTCGTCAGTGTGGGCTCGCTGGTGGAGGGTGGGGTTAGTAGTAGGTGCAGGTGGTGGAGAGGGTTCTCATCTTTGTTCGAAGGGCCAGGCTCTTTTACCCCCTCAGTGGGGCCACCCCCCCTCCCCATTGACCTCCTACAAGTGATCATCCAGGTCCCCTGTAAGTAAGAGCACATCAGTTTGGAAGTTAAATGTGTAGCCTAGTAGACTTTGCTCTTGAATGTCGTAGTCTCATCTCCCCATTGTTAGTGTTCCCTCTGTGCTCCTTATGCGGGGTCAGTATGATAGACTGGAATGGTGCCAACGATCTGATGTGCCCATTGTGATTCTGAGAGGGTACAGCATTCAGCAGAAGCTGGGGTGTCGCACATTCACTGGTATGCAGACATAGCAACTGTCAATGAAAGCTGTGTGAGGTTTACATGGGAGAGTAAGTAGGGTGCAATTTCCTTCCCACCTTGCAGTGGCAAGTTCCTGTGTCCATGCAATGACCATTGCACAGGATAACATTGCTCCATCTAATGCACAACCCCATTGCCGCTGATGTATGTGCAATGGCCATCCTCCCTACCCCCGTCCACCCACCCGCCATGGCCGCGGCTCTGTGGACTAATACATCCACTACAAGGGCCTGTGTATGACATCATGGCCACAGGTCTGTATCCCAGCAGGTCCACTCTCAGTCCTTCCTCTTTCTAAGGTCAATACAATTAGTAGCATTACGTTGGGTAACAATAAACATCTGTTATTTGTCAATAGTGCCAAGATGCCCCCTAGGGGTGAACGTGTGCTCTACAAATAAACCTCCCCCAGGCACAGGATAGAATAAAACGCTTGCCTGTCCAACAGCATCAGTTAATATTCTTTGGGAAGAGGATCATTTCCTTGCCTTCTTACCACGATGGCACACGGGCCCTCATAACAAAGCCTGTCAGGCATCAGGATAGTGGTTGAATTTGCAGGTGGCATATGATTTTAGAACAGCCTTAATGTAAGGCATATTAATATAAGCAGTTTGTATACAGTCATCTTCGGAACATGAGATGGCGGCCGTTGACACCTAGGTCCCCTGTGCCTGTGGTAGATGATTGATGTCTAGCTTGGCAGTTTTCCAATAATGCTACTATTGCAATACGTGACAGTAATGCAAAAGGACGTTGCCCACCCTGTGTCTGGCCAGGTCTGTAAACTGATGGATGATGGGCTACCCTTTATCACTACGCCCCCCGACCCCCACCCCGCTCCTGAGCTCTGAGACGTAAGCTGCACTGTAGAGATGGCAGAGGCCATAGTGTTCAGGGGGGTCTGCGGGCCAGCTGATTTTCATGGCAATTTATCAACCCCTGGCAGGCGATTCATGGTTCTTTCACAACAGTGACTGTGTATTCCTGCAAACAAGATTGTGTTTTTGCCAGGGTAAGTGCTGTCATGAAATGTGAAATATCACATCCTGGTATTGCATGTACATGTTATATACCATCTGCACAAGCACACACACATGGGGATTGGTGAATTGTCCCACAGTGAGAGCACATTACTGCCCACCCTTACAGACTTCACATACTCCTCCAAAGCCACCATCAACCGACCTCAGCACTTTAGTGATGGTGCCAGACATGCAGTCACACCATGTAGCCATGTCAGGTTATCTGATGCCTCTGTCACTGGGGACAACGGGTTTCAGTCTAGGCTTTGATTTTTCTTTACTGTGATGTAAATCCATGTGAAAAACCCAACACTGCACATCCCAGAATGCAACATGTGTAAACATTTGAACATAGGCCTCTGAGTCATCTGGCTACCTTTTGATCAGTACACGTCACGCGCCTAGGTGGGTCATTTTAATATAAGTGGTAAATGGCCAGGTGCTAAATGAACAGGCAGAGTCAACCTATTGCGCTGTTTTAATGCTCTCAGACATTTTTGGAATGCAAAGAGCTGGGGGCGTGGAACCTGAAATCTGTACTGCCTCTTTCCACTTATGCCGCCTTTTTTTGAAAAGAACCATGAATTGCATGGCAGGACTGTGAGCACTAACACTTGCTTGTCCTTGGTCCCCTCCCTCACTTTACCCCTGAATAAAGATAAGGTTGCGCAGAGCAATATACTGCAGTGAGTGGGAGTACAAATTGGCATCATCTTTAGCGTATGTGTACAATGTTTGCACAAATGAAAATTGTTCACTCTCACACAGGGCAACTCACAGTATTGTTCATTGGTAGAATGCATTTTGGGAACGTAAGTATATCTCCAGTCTTTATGCCGCTAATTACCTCAATCCCCGCCATTCTGATGACCATCAGGGCTTGCTCCTCACATAGCTGCAGCCCCAGAGGTGGGGTGGGGAGCTACCCCCTGTGGCTAGGGTCTTCCTGTGGTGTAGTGCAACAAGTTTCTGCACACACTTCTTGAGGTGCTACCAGCACATCTTGATTTCATCAACGCTGCATACAGTGGCATGGATGTGTTGCCACAGCTTGGAGCATTGGCATACGTTGGCGTTTGTATAGTCCATTCCAATGAGCTACGGTGCCCAGGGTCGGACTGCCTCGGTGCATTGCTCTATTAAGAAGGTGGCAAGATTTAGTTTTACACCTCACGATATGAATACTGGGGATGGAAGGGATGATTTCATATGCAGATGCCCGCTGTGTTGTCAGGGTAGATTTGTAGCGCTCTAAAATGGCGAGCATCTGCATGCTCCATGTACAGTGTTATAGAGCACCCCATAACATATATATATAGAACTTTTGTGTGTAATCAGGGGTGGCCAGCACTGGGGCTGTGGAGATAACTCCTTTCAGATAATTGAAATTCGTGAGAATGTCCTCCCTCAATGCAATTTAATTTTGTGGCCATTTTTTTAGGCTTCTTTGTGGCCCTGGAGCAGGGGCATGGTGTACGCTGCATAGTCTACGATCCACATACTACAGTAATTACACAGCCCTAAAGATTTCTGCATTTCTTTGACAGTCTTGGTCTCTGGAGTGCTGCATACTGATGCAGCATAATGAGATATAATTCTCTTTCCATGCACAGATTATTAGCTGGCCCAAATAGAGCACTTCCTGGAGGCAGTATTGCATCTTTGCTTATCTGCCTTGTACCCCTTGACCGCCAGTAGCTGTAGGGGAGTGATGGAATCCTTCCTGCACTGCTGTTCACTGTCGCTACACACCAGCAAATCGTCAATGTACTGGATGATGGCATTGGGCTCTTAGATGTTCCCTAGGTCAACATGTAGTATCCTGTTGAAGATGCTGAGGGACTCACAGTACCTCTGGGGCAATCTGTTGTACTCAAAATGCATTTCCTCATGCATAAACGCAGTGAGGTACTGCAAATCACGGTGCAGGCGTATGGAGAAGAAGGCATTTTTAAGATCTACCTCAGTGAAGTAGGTCGCCTCCTTAGGGATGCTGCATAGTATTGTTGCAGGGTTCAGAACTACATGAATGTCTTCCTGGACAATGTCGTCTAGAGGGCAAAGGTCCTGAATCATCCTGCAACTTCCCACTTTTGCCTTTTTTATCGGATAGATCACCATGTTGCATGGGGAGGTAGAGAGCATGATTATTCCCTGATTCAGGAGAGCCATAATGGTATCCCGTATGCCCCCCTCTTCTTCTTTGGACAGCGGGTACTGTCTAACCTGGGGCAGCACTGCACCTTGCTTCAATGTTATTCTAACCAGTGCTTCTCCCTTCAAGAGACCTACATAGTTGGTGCTGGCTGTCCATAACCTTTCGGGTACTTGCTTTAGATTACTTTCAGTGAATGGGGGTGGGGCAACAAGGGCCATCAAGGAACACTGTACATTTCGATATTGTACCATAATTCCACAAGGAATACAAATTGCCAACACAATTTCTCCATCATCATCCCTGTCCTCAAAGAATTCTGCATCTGCCACTTCTTTGAGGGCCACATTTCAGTCAATGCAAAGCACTGTGTGCCACTCGCACCCATGAGTATCTGTCCCATCCACAATAATCCTTTTAGCCAACACAACCAGGCCCTGCACATCTAGGGACAATATCGTGCCTGCCACAAGTTCTGAGGTCACCACTGGTCTAAAAATGAAATCTGCCAACACGCCTTGCCAATCTCTGGCACCACATAAAGTAACCCTGTTATTCCAAAAACAAATATGTCTGGGTCTACGGGGATGCCGTGGACCACCACCCCTCCTCCTCAAGCCTGAATGATGACCATCGCCCTTAAGGCACACATACCCAGGGTTGTGCCTACCACCCCATGGTCCGTAAAGGAAATGTTCATGTTCAGTTTACTCAACTAAACTCGTCCGAACAGATTTATGGGAAGGCCTCTGAGTATGGAAGGGGTGCGCGCACCACCTTTCCTCCTATTTTTATAGCTACTTCTTTTGTTTAGGGAAGCGCTGCGAGAGCCCCAGAGAATCCTTGCATGTCAAGAGTTTCACGTGATAGCAGGAAGTTTCCTTCACTGATGCATGATTTAGTGTCACCTATCTCAGCCATAAAGATTAATTGCTTATTACCTATCTCATTACTGTGAGAAACCAGAGGGTGTCTCACCCGTTAGTCCCCAGTGATCTCTCACTCAGGTGTCCAGGGCACAGCCATCGCCTTTGTATCCAGCCCCTGGGTGTGCACCAGTGCAGGAGGATCACCTGGGTGAGGGGTCTTCAGGGAGTGGGTGTGAGACAGCCGATGGTGAGATGCGGTATCCCCCCTTATTTGTTAATTTATACCATCCTATTTTTTTTAGGATTTTCTGAAGTCCCAACTCCCCCCCCTTTTTTTTAATGAAAACTGGGCTGAAGAAGAGGGTGACTGAGATCAACCAGACTAACTCTCTCACATCGTACTGGACATGTCCCGTTAAATGGGTCATGCAAAGTCAGTCACTTTACACTAAGTGCATACACCTGATACCAGTTAGCTCTCCTCACATGAATAAAAGGCAACACCTAGAGACACAATCAGAGCAAGGCGGAACACATGCACAAGCAGAATGTCTGGGATGAGGGCACACCTACTGGAGCAGAGCAACGGACCAAGGGAGGAGAACAGCGGGCAGAAAACCCCAAGGGTTCCCTACTGGAGGTCGTTGCCTCCAACAGACCCCGAAAGACACGTGAAGAAGGCCAGATCCCATAGGTGAAGATGGCATTGTGTTCCAAGGAGGCCAGTGACCCTCCCAGGTGAATGGCAGAGTTGGGGAGGTGAGGCCAAGCCTTTGGTACTAACCTTGACTCATGAATTGAAAATAGCGAAACAAGAAGAAGCACACACAGCCGGTGAGTTGGCAAGAGACCTGAGAAACAGGTGTGTATTAAAGTGAATGAAGTAGCAACATTATATCACAAGTGAGGGCTGCACGCATGTGGATGAAACGTGAAGAAAGACAGACCTGCGAATGAACTTTGAAGTAAAAAGCAGCTGTGAGATCACCGATATTAAGTAACAGAGTGGTCTGGTGAAAGGAAGCAGCCCATTCAAAAATTTCTGTGAAATTTACATTTTTCGAAGTTATGAAGCAAACAGATAGCAAAGTGAAGGTAACTGTGAACTTTGAGTCGAAGTGGTCCTGTGGTGTTCTGGTAAAAGTGTCACACACATTTGAAAGTCTTCGACATCCGAAGGGGGTCCGAGACTGATTGAGGGAAACCCGAAGTACAATAAACCTGGGGAAGGGAGCCCCCCCAGCAAGTTTGTGCTGAATTGTGACGTGAGAGGTCTGATCCCGGCAGAGGGGGACCTTTATGAACTGTGTGCTGTAGAGTCTGAGCCCAGCAGAGGGGGACCTTCGTGAACCGTGTGATATAAGGTCTGAGCCCGGCACAGGGGGACCTTGGTGAACTTTACGTTGGAAATACAATTTTGGAAAAATACTTTCATGTGTAAGGCCACGCGGGCCTCAATCCACGGTTTGGAACTGCTTAGAGTGTTAGAAACCGAGCCAGAGTGCGTCATCCTGCCTACAGGGACAGCCTTACTGTGTAAGGTGTAACGTGAGGAGCAGAGTTGGTTCAACTACTTTTATTCTTTTGAACACTGATTTTTCCTTTTGCATACATTTCTCCTTTTTAGGGCAGGCATTAGGTTTTGTTAGCATAGGCCATTTTGATTTGACTGAAGCCGCTACTACTGTTTTGTTTATCGTTTGATGGTCGAGACTACGCCCTTATTAGTTTTAGGGCAAATTAGGAGTTTCAACCACCCCAACAATTTCAATAAAGGTTTTACAAATTGTATCCATTGTGACAGTGTCATACTTGTGATTCCCTACAGCACGCACCAAGGGTTCCTCATCAGGGTGGGTAGTCATGGACAGGACTGGGCATGCAAGAGCTTTCTGTGGGCTGTCCTAATCATGGTACATATTGGTACCCGGGAACATGAAGGGTTTCCTCCTATCACACTGACCCCTCAGTAAGGTGTTACTGTTCAATTCGACACAGCATTAGATGTGGGCACCTGACCTTTGCATAAGGTGTTCTGCGGTGCCGCTTGTGGCTGCGCACTAGGTGGTACTTGGGCCTGTATATGTGGGGGGTTTAGGGGCAACTGGGTGTATGACTGATGTATTTTGTATGGTATGGAGATGAACCTGGGTGGGTGCGATAGTGTTGGGACACGGTGACTGTATGTTGTATACTGCGGCACCTGCCTACTTCTGCATTCTCTTGCAAATGTCCCAATTTCTCACAATTCCAACACTGAGACGGTCCCATCCCACCTCTATGTCCCATCCCATTGAACCCCCCTAGGACCCCTCTGTTCCCTTGGAACCCTCCCCTCCCCCGCTGCTGACCTCCTTGCTGCCACTCAGGATATTGATACGGGGGCCCGGCACGCCATTGTCCCTGTCCTCCGTCTGGCCAAAACGCTGCTATCCTTAGGGCCGCACGAGCTGCGGCCTGCTCTGCTAAATTTGTCTCTGTATTTGCTGTCACCACCCCTTTCACTGATATTTTAGCTAACTGTTTCTGTACAAGTTTCACTTCCTCTGTCTGCAACCTCTGTGCCATTTCCTTTTCTCATTCTTTAATCCTTTTGCAATGATGTATTATTATAGTTTGAATCTCGGCCCATCCCTTCGCCTCTATGCCCACTATCTTGTCACGAGCCTTCTGTACTTCTTTGGGCAACCCCCTTTTGATAACAAAATAAATAAGAGGAACTGATCAGTCCCATTAGTCAGCCGTCTGCGCTCGCCAAATCGCTTACACTTTTAACATGTATTGAGCAGCATCTTCATCAGCCCCCATAGTATACTGCATTATAGACTGTAAACGTGGTGTGCCAGGGTACGCCCGTCGCAGTGCATCCCAAACTCGTGCCCTAATGTTATTAAAAGGTGCCCCATCGTGCACATCATCATATCATTTTACTCCAGGGTACCCTGCCTTGACCCACACATCCCCAACCTGGTCCCAGACAATTTCGACAAGTAGGCTTTTCATGTCTCGTACCACCAAAGGAATGCAGCTGTCTGTTTCTCCATAGCGTATATCCTCTTCCCAGCCCTGGCAGTAAGGCCGGGGAGCGCCTTGATCTTATTATTTTTATCCATCTGCACCCATGGCACATAATTCGCCCTCCCAGGACCCTCGTGTATTAACACCATTTGCTTGCCTAGGCCTAGCCCTGCTCTATGCCCACCACTTCCCTTTTTCCTTGCCACTGCCACCTACCCAAACCTACTCCTTAATCGCTCACCCCACAAACTTTCTTCCCTTGGCATAATTTCTGGAGCCCTTTGCACTTCCATCGTCCCAAATTATTCAACACCACTGTCCCAGTCTCCTTCCTGTCCCTCTTGGTACAATTCCCTGTCCGACCTCACTGTCCCATAACCTGACAGAATCACAATACCAATTCAATACACTAAAACAATAAACTAAATTAATAAGCTAAAACAACAACCACTATTTTTCCTTTTTCCCCCGCCCGAACTATATTGGGGACAGGAAGACGAGCCCTCTAATTATTCAGAGCTCCTGGCCTTGTATCCTCCTTATCACAATAAAAAATGGCCCCACCTTCTCCCCTTGCATAGAGAGGTTCCACACCTTTTTTTCTTCTTGTAATTTTCTTAATAATAATAATAATGATATATATATATATATATATATATATATTCAATGAAAAAACGTTGTTAAAGGGACGTTATGGTTAAGTTGCGCTACTAAAAACCTATGAAATCCAGTAAAAAAACTTTGTTAAAGGGACGTTATAGTTCCAAGTAAAACCGAAAAACCCTTGAAATTCGGCAGTTATGGTAAACTAAGCAACCATAACTCGCGCCAACACCGTGCACTGCTAAACCTAACACCAAGGACATCAAAGATGACATCACAAATGTCATTGATGACATCACTGATGACATCACATGTGCATTTTCCTTTCATGAAAACTGTACAAGGGATTCCTAGTGTAATGTTAATAAAAAAGTGTCAAAGATTATTGGAATAAATATCAAGTGCTAATCAGTGCATTAAGCTATGCATTTATATAAATAGCATTCTATTATTAACTTCAATCTAGTATACTAAGGTACTCATGTAGAAACATAGGCATTGTGAGCAGCATACATGATGGATGTGCAATATTCATAAGCTTGCCATGTTGAATAGTGAAATGATAACTGTTTTCATATTAGATTTTTGTGTACAATGAAACTTGTGATAAGTGGTAATAAAACCCACTTACTACATAATTGCATTATTATAGACAAATCACAAAGAGACAACACCACATACAAGTATGAATATATACAAGGGAATTGAAGTAAGAAAAAAAAACAGCAATTGTAGCAGAAAGTGTTCATAACTTAACTGATTACCTTTATGCAGAGAAATTATTGCTCTGTTTCAAAGCTGTTACTTACCCTATCTATATATATCACATGATGTGTCTGGACCCTAAGGAAAATAGGGTGAGTACAACATAAAAATATGAGCATATACAGGGAAAGTACAGTAATAAAAAAACATCAAAAGTATCAGAAAGTGCTGATAAATCTACTGATAATTTTAATGCACCAAAAGGATTGCTGTCTTTCAAGGTTATGTCTTCCCCTATGTATATGTTTCATATGATATGACTGGACCCTAAGGGAATTATTGTAAGAACATACTTGAAGGATAAGTCTACGAATATAGTACATTTACAATTTTCAGTTTGTGACTGTTACTGAAGAAAATCATGTGGCCTAGATATGTCAGGAAAGGAAAAAAGGGGGAGTCAGTCATGTGATGTCATCAGTGATGTCATTAATGACATTTGTGATGTCATCTTTGATGTCCTGGGTGTTAGGCTTAGCAGTGCACGGTGGTGGCGTGAGTTATGGTTGCTTAGCTGACCATAACTGGCGAATTTCAAGGGTTTTTCGGTTTTACTTGGAACCATAACGTCCCTTTAACAAAGTTTTTTCACTGAATTTCATAGGTTTTTAGTAGCGCAACTTAACCATAACGTCCCTTTAACATAGTTTTTTTACTGAATTGTTTTACTGAAGGTTTTTATTAGTGCAACTTAACCATAAAGTCACTTTAACACATTTTCTTTTACTGAATTTCATAGTTTTTTATTAGTGCAACGTAACCATAGCGTCCTTTTCAATGGAGGAAGACCACTAGCATCCTAAGTTCTCAAAGTGGGAACCCGGGGTGGTAAAAAAAAGATTTTTCTTCCCAAACCGGGACGCCACAGGCAGGCGTCCCGGTGTAGGAAGGAAAATCTTTTACCAAGATGGACACCAGGGAAAGGGAAGGCGGGGTGTATAAAGAGAACACAACAGTGCATTGGTGGGGGGTCGGGAAGACCAGGAGAGAGACACGGGGCATGAGTGGGGGGTAACACGAGGGAGACACGGGGCATGAGCGGGGGTGGGGGGTAACCCGAGGGAGACACAGGGCATGAGCGGGGGGTGAGGAGGGGTACAGGAGGGAGACATGGGGCATGAGCAGGGGGTGGGGGGTACAGGAGGGAGACACAGGGCATGAGCGGGGGGTGGGGAGAACAGGGCAGACACAGGGCATGAGCGGGAGGTGGGGGAGGAAGAAGGGAGACACGGGGCATGAGCGGGGGTGGGGGGAACAAGGGAGACACAGGGCATGAGCTAGGGGTGGGGGGGAGAAGGGAGACACTGGGCATGAGCGGGGGTTGGGGGGGAAAGAAGGGAGACACGGGGCATGAGCGGGGTGTGGGGGGTACCGGAGGGAGACACGGGGCATGAGCGGGGGGGTGGGGGGAAGAAGGGAGACACGGGGCATGAGCGGGGGGTGGGGGAAGAAGGGAGACACGGGGCATGAGCGGGGGTTGGGGGGGAAAGAAGGAAGACACGAGGCATGAGCGGGGGTGGGGAAAAGGAAGACACAGGGCATGAGCAGGGGTGGGGGGAAGAAGGGAGACACGGGGCATGAGCGGGGGGGAGAAGGGAGACACGGGGCATGAGCGGGGGGTGGAAAGAAGGGAGACGCGGGGGTGGGGGGAAGAAGGGGGACACGGGGCATCAGCGGGGGGTTGGTGGGGAAGAAAGGAGACATGGGGCATGAGCGGGGGGAAAGAAGGGAGACATGGGGCATGAGCGGGGGGTGGAAAGAAGGGAGACATGGGGCATTGGGTCATGAACGGGGGGTGGGGGGGTTAGAAGGGAGACACGGGGCATGAGCGGGGGGTGGGGGGGAAAGAAGGGAGACACGGGGCATGAGCGGGGGTCGTGGGGAAGAAGGGAGACACGGGGCATGAACGGGGGTGGGGGGAGAAGGGAGACAAGGGGCATGAGCGGGGGCCGGGGGGAGAAGGAAGACACAGGGCATGAGCGGGGGGTGGGGGGAAAGAAGGGAGACACGGGGCATGAGCGGTGGGGAAGAAGGAAGACACAGGGCATGAGCGGGGGGTGAGGGGGAGAAGGAGGAGAAGGAAGACACGGGGCATGAGCGGGGCGGAGAAGGGAGACACGGGGCATGAGCAGGGGGGGAGAAGGGAGACACGTGGCATGAGCGGGGGGTGAGGGGGAAGAAGGGAGACACAGGGCATGAGCGGGGGGTGGGGGGTACACAGGAGGGAGACATGGGGCATGAGCGGGGTTGGGGGGGTACAGGAGGGAGACACAGGGCATGAGCGGGGGGTGGGGGAAAAGGGCAGACACAGGGCAGGAGCGGGGGGTGGGGGAGGAAGAAGGGAGACACGGGGCATGAGCGGGGGTGGGGGGCACAAGGGAGACACAGGGCATAAGCTAGGGGTGGGGGGAAGAAGGGAGACACTGGGCATGAGCGGGGGTTGGGGGGAAAGAAGGGAGACACGGGGCATGAGCGGGGGTGGGGGGTACCGGAGGGAGACACGGGGCATGAGCGGGGGTGGGGGGAAGAAGGGAGACACGGGGCATGAGCAGGGGGTGGAGGGAAGAAAGGAGACACGGGCATGAGCGGGGGGTGGGGGGGGAAAGAAGGAAAACACGGGGCATGAGCGGGCGTGGGGAAAAGGAAGACACAGGGCATGAGCGGGGGTGGGGGGAAGAAGGGAGACACGGGGCATGAGTGGGGGGCCAGGGGGGGAGAAGGGAGACACGGGGCATGAGCAGGGGGTGGAAAGAAGGGAGACACGGGGCATGAGCGGGGGTTGGGGGGAAGAAGGGGGACACGGGGCATCAGCGGGGGGTTGGGGGGAAGAAGGGAGACACGGGCATGAGCGGGGGGAAGAAGGGAGACATGGGGCATGAGCGGGGGATGGAAAGAAGGGAGACACGGGACATGAACAGGGGGTGGGGGGATTAGAAGGGAGACACGGGCCATGAGCGGGGGGTGGTGGGGAAAGAAGGGAGACACGGGGCATGAGCGGGGGTCGTGGGGAAGAAGGGAGACACGGGGCATGAACAGGGGGTGGGGGGGAGAAGGGAGACACAGGGCATGAGCGGGGGCGGGGGGAGAAGGAAGACACAGGGCATGAGCGGGGGGTGGGGGAAAGAAGGAAGACACGGGGCATGTGCAGGGGGAAAAGGAAGACACGAGGCATGAGCAGGGGGTGGGGGGAAAGAAGGGAGAAACGGGGCATGAGCGAGGGGTGGGGGGGAAAGAAGGGAGACACGGGACATGAGCGGGGGTGGGGGGAAAGAAGGGAGACACGGGGCATGAGCGGGGGGAAAGAAGGGAGACACGGGGCATGAGCGGGGGGTCGGGTGGGAAGAAGGGAGATATGGGGCATGAGCGGGGAGTGGGGTGGGAAGAAGGGAGACACGGGGCATGAGTGGGGGGTGGGGGGAGAAGGGAGGCACGGGGCATGAGCGCGGGGAAAGAAAGAAGACACGGGGCATGAGCGGGGGTGGGGGTGGAAAGAAGGGAGACACGGGTCATAAGCAGGGGATGGGGTAGAGAAGGGAGACACGGGGCATGAGCAGGGGGTGGGGGAAAGAAGGGAGACACGGGGCATGAACAGGGGGGTGGGGGGAAGAAGGAAGACACGCGGCATGAGCGGGGGTTGGGGGTAAAGAAGGGAGACACGGGGCATGAGCGGGGGTGGGGGGTACCGGAGGGAGAAACGGGGCATGAGCGGGGTGGGGGGAAGAAGGGAGACACGGGGCATGAGCAGGGGGTGGAGGGAAGAAAGGAGACACGGGGCATGAGCGGGGGGTGGGGGGGAAAGAAGGAAAACACGGGGCATGAGCGGGCGTGGGGAAAAGGAAGACACAGGGCATGAGCGGGGGTGGGGGGAAGAAGGGAGACACGGGGCATGAGTGGGTGGCCAGGGGGGGAGAAGGGAGACACGGGGCATGAGCAGGGGGTGGAAAGAAGGGAGACACAGGGCATGAGCGGGGGGGGCATGAGCGGGGGATGGAAAGAAGGGAGACACGGGGCATGAACAGGGGGTGGGGGGGTTAGAAGGGAGACACGGGCCATGAGCAGGGGGTGGGGGGGAAAGAAGGGAGACACGGGGCATGAGCGGGGGTCGTGGGGAAGAAGGGAGACACGGGGCATGAACAGGGGGTGGGGGGGAGAAGGGAGACACGGGGCATGAGCGGGGGCGGGGGGGAGAAGGGAGACACGGCATGAGCGGGGGGTGGGGGAAAGAAGGAAGACACGGGGCATGTGCGGGGGGAAAAGGAAGACACGGGGTATGAGCAGGGGGTGGGGGGAAAGAAGGGAGACACGGGGCATGAGCGAGGGGTGGGGGGGAAAGAAGGGAGACACGGGGCATGAGCGGGGGGTGGGGGGAAAGAAGGGAGACACGGGGCATGAGCGGGGGGAAAGAAGGGAGACACGGGGCATGAGCGGGGGGTCGGGTGGGAAGAAGGGAGATATGGGGCATGAGCGGGGAGTGGGGTGGGAAGAAGGGAGACACGGGGCATGAGTGCGGGATGGGGGGAGAAGGGAGGCACGGGGCATGAGCGGGGGGAAAGAAAGAAGACACGGGGCATGAGCGGGGGTGGGGGTGGAAAGAAGGGAGACACGGGTCATAAGCAGGGGATGGGGGGGAGAAGGGAGACACGGGGCATGAGCAGGGGGTGGGGGAAAGAAGGGAGACACGGGGCATGAACAGGGAGGTGGGGGAAGAAGGGAGACAGGCGGCATGAGCGGGGGGTGGGGGGAAAGAAGGGAGACACTTTAACTTTCTTACTAGCATGGGAAATTGTGGGGGCAAAAATATCTCATGTAAAATATAAAGACATGTGTTTGTTCTAACCAGGGTCGACCGGAGTGCGTTTAGGCCTGGTGTCGCTAAATTTATAAGAAGACAAGAATATCTCTGCCAAAAGCACGTAAGACACCCTTAGTTATCTCACAGGGATTGGAACCTCCATTGACCTATTTTAATTTTGCTTAATTCTTTTTAAAACGTGAATATTTTCTATTTTAGCACATATATTAATGTAATGTGCAAACCCTCGACCTATCTGTCGGAACACTCCTGTGCTTACAAAGGCCAGACATCTGTGAACAGTCCCTTGGTTACTTGCAATCCTTAGGCCACCAGACACTCCTCAGCTCAGGTCACCAAATATTATTTTCGGACTCGGTAGGACCCATCCACCTCGTTTTCTTATCCCGCTTAAGGCAGTACTCGATACAGTGTTATATTTCTCAATCATAGAAAAAGACTAACATTAAGTGCACATGACCAGGCTGTTATTGTTGAATTGTTTTCACTGCTGTCGGAAGGGCGGCTGGCTGGCTGGCTGGCTGGCTGGCTGTGATGAAAAACACCAAGGTGACCTCCAGCGGCCGGGGAAGTTGGGCTGCTGCTCGGGCAGAGTTCTGATCAGGCTGGGCAGCCTCGTGAACTGAGTACGCACAGCGGGCCTGGCGGGGTGCCTGTGCAGCTCTCTAATCTATTTTAGTCGCAGGCTCTCACAGCCCTCTGTGTGATAAAGCATTCAGGAAAATTGGACAAGGCGTCAGGCTGGCTTTGAAATATGATGAATTAACAGCAGAGGATGGCAGTGGCCCTGTAACAAATACTTCATTTAGAAGTGATCACATCGCGGGTGGAAATCATTAATATGCAGCAGTGGGTGATATATGGCCCTGCTCGTTTTACCCAATGTTGTTACTTTAGCTCCCTAAGGTGCATTCTGTGAAGCTATCGCAGTCATTTGTTTGGGCATTCCGGCAGGAAGCTGCAGGGTGGCAGTGCCCCTGCTGCACAGATATAGCATGGCTGCATCAATGGATGCTGGCTATGTCCACACATGTCAGTATTGCCATATAGGAAGAACATTCTCGCGTTGACGTTGCACATAATGCTAGTAATGCAGCAGTAGGAAAACTTGAGTATGGTAGCTGTGCCCATATATGCCAGTATTCCCATGCAAGGACACATCTATGTTGGCTTTGCACATAATGCCAATAATGCCACTGTTAAAAAAAAGTGTCCATGCTGGTTGTGCCTATTTATGCGAGTATTCCTATGCAAATATTATCATGCAATAACACTCATATTCGTTTTGTACATAATGCAACTGTAAGAAGGCAAAGAAAGGGTGTGCCCATATGTGCTAGTATCCACACATATGAACATTCATGTTGACTTAGCTATTAATGCCAGCAATGCCGCTGCAAGAAAACTTGTCCACACTAGCTGTGTCCATTTGGGCCAATTCTTCAACGAAAGAAGACTCACATTGGGTAACAGTAACAATGCAATGCTACTGCAAGAACACATGTCTATGTACCCATACAGTCTGTGCCGATATCAGCATCCCCATGCCAGAGCACTCACATTGGCCTTGCCCATAATGCCAGTAATTATGCCATTGCACCGTAGTGAAACATGTCCATGGGGGCAGTTCCCATATAGGCCAGTATGTCACTGTAAAAAGACAATGTTGCTTTGCCCATAATTCCAGTAATAATGCCTTGCCATTGCAAGAATACATCATAGTGGGCTGTTTCCATTTAATCCAGTAGCCCCTCATGAGTACACTCATGTTGGCTTTGCCTATAATGCCAGTAATAATTCCATGCCACTGCAAAGCTGTGGCCATGTAGGCAAGCACCGCCACTTAAGAAAACTAACTCTGGCTTTGCTCAAAAAGCCAAGCTTCTTCATGGAAACATATCTATACTTGCTGCATTAATATATGCCAGTACCCCAATATAGTCCAGTAACCTCACATGAAATGGCTTACTTTGGGTTTGTCCATAATTCCAATAATTATGCCATGCCATTGCAAAAGAAATCTAAATGCTGCCCATGCAATCAAGTCAACTATCCCCACTTAAGAAGACTATCTTTGGCTTTGACAATGATACCAGTAAGAATGCCATGCCATGGAAAGAAAACATGTTCATGCTGTCTGTGTCCATATAGGCCAGTATCCCAATGTAAGGAGACTTACTTTGCCCAAAATGCCATGAAACATCAAGAAAACATGTCCATGCTGGCTGTGCCCATAATGGTCCGTAACCTAATGTAAACAGTCTCACTTTGACATTGCCCAAAGCTCCATGGCACTTCAGGAAAACATGCCCATGACTGCAGTGCCGATATAGGCCAGTTATAATTCCATGCCATGTCAAGAAAACCTCTCCATGCTGGCTATACCCACATAGGGCAGTACCCCATTGGCCTCGCACATTATGCCAGTCATAATGTCATGCCATTGCAAGAAAAAAAAGAGGTCCAAGCTTCTGTGTACCACTCCCCAACTACACCCTGCCCCATAAACAGCCACACACTGGCCCTCATTCCAACCCAGGCGTTAAGGGTTTAACGGCGCCGTCGGCGCCGTTAAACCCTTAACGCCTGATTTCCACCTTAATGCCTGCTTTTAGCAGGCGTTAAGTACCAAGGCGCTAAGCGTCCTTGGCACTAATTACGGCACCGTAATTTACGGTGCCGTAATTAGCGCCTTCCCCACTCCCATTATGCCCTATGGGGCAAAAATGGGAATGGGGAAGGGTAAATGGGGATTGGGGATTTACCGCCCCACTCACCTTGGAATGGGGCCATAAATCCGCGATCCACCATGGTGTAAACAGAGTTTACACCATGGTGGTAAAGTAGGGAACTTACCACCTGGGTTGGAATGAGGGCCACTGTCTCCAATGATCACAATGAATACCCTCTAGACCAACTCAATCTCACCCCCAATCTAATTTGTATATATGCGCTGTGATGAATCCTTAGATGTCGTCACTTCTCCCTGAGAGGGAGCGCCTTCCCATTAGGCCAGGGAGGTAAGGCTTCTACCCAATAGCCCTCTTGGGGTAATAAACAGCAGTAGGATCTCATTGGGAGAGACTCTCCCTCTGGGGACCAGGATGACCATCTAGTGAGAACGTGGTATGACATCCTTCACCCAACCCCCTACACACCTCCATACCCCATACACTTCAAGATCATCCCTAGCTAACCCATGCATATGTGTAGGGTAATGGAGTTAAACCCTACTGAGGCAAAGAAGAAAATAGACTACCTTAGTGAGGCTTGTCTGATAAATACTAAGATGAGGAAGAGGCGTGGAGCAATGAAGAAGACCCTGTGGAACAAAGATGCACAGGCTAGGGTGATTCTCTCAGGGCCCAGTAATGGCAGGAAAGTTATTGGGAACAACTAGACGGGTCGCACCCACGAATGAGGTGTATTATGAGCTATCTTCTTCATGGCAGTACCTGGCAGGAGAGAAAATCAGGTCTGCAAAAACCAAACCATAAAGAAACAGGTGTCTGGGGCCCACATCTAAAAGAACGGAGAAATAGAAACCATCTTCCGTGTGACAGTACTTGGCAGGAGAGTGAGCCATATCTGCCCAAGTCTGAAGAGGAAGAAGCCAGGGTCTAGGATCCTCAAAGTAAAGTTACAAAAGACCAGGGCAAGGGAGTCATTCTCCCTGTGTTGTGAACTGTGTAACACAGTGAAAGAAAGTCCAGGGGGAGGGAGTCATTCTCCCTGATGTTGTGAACTGTAAAACCATGTGTTAACTGTGAAACCAAGTATAAGAGAAAACCATGGGAAGGGAGTAATTCCCCCTGGTGTTGTGAAGTGGGAAATCGAGGGTGCGAAAAGGCAGGGGATTGGAGTCATTCACCCTGTTGTTGTGAACTGGGAAACCAAGAGTAGGTAAAGCCAGGGGAAGGGAGTCATTCCTCTTGGGTGTGTGAAACTGGGCAGTCAAAAGACCAGAAGAAAGGAGTCATGTGTACTGACCTTGTTGAAAGTGACTAAACAGAAAATGACATCACGTGGGGTGAATTCAGCAGTTAATACTCTACTGCATCATGGAAAGTTGCATTAAAAGAATTCTCCACAAAGTTCACTTTAAACTCAATCACTTATATGGACTCCCAATTTCAGCAGATGAGACTAAGTAAGAGAAATTAATTTGACCAAGATCCATACTTTAAGTAGTAAAGCTGAGATTTGAGGGCAATATGCAATTCCAGGGCCTCATTACAACCCAGGCCTTAAGGGGTTAACGGCGCCGTAAAAGGTGTCGGCGGCGTTAAGCCCTTAACGCCTGATTACGAGGTGCCTTTGCGGATTGCACTTTAACGCCTCCTTTTAGCAGGCGTTAAAAAAACCAACCAGCAAAGGGAGCTAGGAGCTTATTACGGCACCGTAATTTACGGTGCCCTAATTAGCGCCTTCCCCATTCCCATTGAGCCCTATGGGGCAAAAATGGGAATGGGGAAGGGCCAATGGCGGCATGGGGAATTACCGCCCCGCCAACCTCGGAATGGGGTGGTAATTCCCCATTCCGCCATGGCGGAGTCGGTAAGTTACCATTAGCACCATGGTCCAACGCCTGGGTCGTAATGAGGCCCTCCTAAAGAGCAAACATATTTCATGGCAATTAATTTGCTAGTTTTAAGAAATGGTGAGCTAAATTAGGGAATCTAGTTTCTACTCATCACTGATAAATAGCTACCTATTTAATTGATTAGGGATGTTACAAAGATATTTAAGAGGCCTAATACTAATGCACAGTGTTGAAGGAGTTCCAACAGCTGCCAATTCAAAGTTGTTCTCAAGAAGAATATCCTTGTTAGCATTACGTGGATGCCTCAAGTATTGACTGTTTTGTTTCCAATTGGTGTGCAAGATTCTCAGCATGTCTTTCAAAATGTAGTCTAATCTAACAGTTTCTTCAAAGTCACAGAAACTGGCCAACTGGTGGATTGGACCATACACAGAAAGGATGAATAATTGAAAAATAGAATAATGTACAGCGATCAATAATTTTTATAAACAGATCGTTGGACATGAAACCATTTGTGTTTTGAATGCAACGTCCGAAAAATGAATGTGTGACTGACTCCACAGCATGTTAACATGATATGTGAATTCTCGGATTAGCATGAATTAATCGAATCAGAAATGTCTGAAGGAGAAAAAAACGATAGTTATTTTGACAAAAATGACTTTTGGTTTTCTCTCCCCCAGACATTTCTGACAACCTGCTTCCTCTCCCCTTACTTACCTGTGGACGGCACACCTCCTTGTATGCTGCTATTTCCTACTTCACTCTGCAACGCCGGTTCCCTTCCCTTATGTGGATGGGAACAGGCGCCACAAGGTCCTCTTTTCTTTTTTTTTCCTGAACTTTATTCGAATGGGTGCGGGGGAGAACCCCGCAACCTCTGCTGACATTATAGTGAACAAGGGCGCCGGGGACCCACCAATGCCCGCGGTGCCCTTGTAAATAATTGAGATTAAGTAACCAATTTTTAAAAAAACTACCATGAATTTGATAAAAAGGAATTTAATGATATGTCGCCAATTGAGTTAAAATATGTAATAAGGAAATTGATTTCCTTAATGTATACAGGTTCCTAATATAGTTTGAGTGCTGTGAATGAACAAGGGTTGACCTGTGAACACCCGGCGCAAAGAAATAAGAATATAAGAAAATATGACCTGTCACGGCTATGATTGAGCCGGTTTTGGAGCTCATGTCCATCCAGGATGTAAGTTTAGGCTTGGTGGTATATATTGTCTGATGTGCCCTACTTTTGGGGTATAAATGTCATATGCTGTTTAGAAAGATGTTAAACAGGAATCCCATCGTTGATAAAAATGTTTTGGAATGAACTTGTGATGACTAGGAGAAGTATAATGTATGTGATAGAAGCTTTGTATTTTTGCAACTAGAGAACCACTGTCGCTCATAACTGTGTATGTTTGTTTTTAGATTGTGCTAACCCGTTGAGGTATATGAAAGAGGTTTTCCATCTGCTCTAAAAGAAATTGTCTGTCCTGAAGAAGGCCGAAAAATCATTGGGTGTAGAGACACTAGAGATAGTGCCTTAATCTCCAGAAGGGCCGAAACATGTCGACATTTGACAACCGACTCACTAAAAATTAAAGTTGCGTATCGTTATACTGCTTAAGTGAATTAAGTCAGTTCATTTATTTAACTAACCCCGTACAGATGATACTGTTTTTAGAAATGGACTAAGCTGATCATGCAGTGATGAATTGTAATTTACATTTGTGTGCTCTGCATTTCTCCTTGTTTTAATTTTTCTAAATTTGTCTTAACAATAAATGTATAATGGACTCATTTATGAATGATTATTTTCAGTGTGTGCTCGAGTAGGTATAAGCGATGTGGTTTCTCTCGTGTGAATAACATGTGGTAGTCCACTGTATTTGGTAGTTCCAAAACAAAAATGTTTTGTATATATGTGTGATTGTTTTACCAAATGGTAAGGTATTAATTAATACGACATTATATATCACCAGACCAATCTGTTTTGACAATGAGTGGGGTAGTCAGGAGTCTCATCTTTGTATAGAATATAAAGCACTTCAGAGTTCTGCGTGTGTTTTTAGATCACCGGCATCCGACTCGTCATTTTTATTTCCTGTATGTATCGTAGGAAAAATATCTTTTAGAAAGTCTGTTTCGCATACTCTCTTTGGCATAGCTAATATAGTTAAGGTTTTGGGACAGTACAGATGGGCAGAGATCAGTAAATACACACATGCGTAGTAAAATGTACATATCTAATGATTCATTGCAGTTGAGGGCTGGGATAAGCATCAAGGGAGAAGGATTATGCCAATGCATACCTCAGGAGCTCTTTCAATTGACAGGAGGGTGACATTAGGTTTCAAACACCCCAAGGTTTTCAAACACCCCATAACCATATGGATGTTGTTAAATTCAGTGGCTTAAAGGCCCCAGTGCTGGGGAAATAAAAGGATAAATGAGCGAAACTGTGAGTGCAAGCCTGAGGCGGATTTGAATTGAGCTTGTTCAATTTACTTTTGTGTCCCTGGATATTGAAAGCTGGAGTGAGTATCCTTTCAGATGGATTACTGGGCCTAAGTACTTGTGCTTGAGGGGTAATGTCAGTGTATGATGCTAGTGATGCTTTGTGAGGTGATACCTCTGTAGCAAGACGTCCTGGTATATAATACGTCGAGGTAAAACACGGTCACCTTTCTTTATCAATCCTTGCTTTTCATTACTTTGCTCCCTTTCACTTCCTCTCCAAAACCTTCTCATTTAGAGCAAACCACCAAGCAAGAGCATCTCTACTGTGCCCTACATGCCAGCCATGTCCACAATGTGAATGTTCCCAAAAGCCCATTAAATGTTGTAGGGCAAGGGTCTGCAACGTGAAGCTCTTCAGATGTTTTAGACTGTGACCCCCACGATCCCTCACCATTGGATATGATGTCAGGGCTAATGAGAGTTGTCGTCCGAAACATTTGGCGACCCAAACGTTGCTGACCCGTCTTGAAGGCAAAGGAGGTGACATCTGTTGTCAAAGGTCTGTTTCCTTGTCCCTTTCTCCTCTCCTCCACCATTCCTGTTCTTTTCCTTACATTCCCTTATTTTCCCTCTACTTTACCTCCCCGCTTTTCAACTTCCTTGTCTCCTCTACTTTTGCTCCCTCTCTTTACTTTCCCATTCAGACCTGATCAGTGAGGGATATTACAGCCAGCAGGAATCGCCTTGTAATGTTTGGCTGAGAAGTAAATGGTACTTGACAGCTTAGCCTACTTCTTGTGCCTACGCCTGTAAGGAGTGTCGATAGCAAACGTGGGTGAAAACAAAGCTTCCAGGCTGTCATTTGAGGTGATTTCAAAAGGCAAAGTAAATTTCCAACAGCGTGAATTCTGCAACCTTTAACTCAGAAATTACATACTACGTACAATAGCCTTGCTCAACCTCTGGTTCACCGTCCTCTCGCAGTAAAAGCACACCTATACACATAATAGCAATTATCCACCACTAATTTACCCTCTATCAGGAGGGTCTGCCAATATGCACATCATCTCAATAGTATGGGCCCCGTCATATCTAGTTATTTGTTGCGGTGTTTAGTGTGGCGGCATCATGTCACTGTGGAACCACTTCGGAGCACTTTGGTGCGGTGTCAGCATAGAACTATACAGAAAACTGTAGTGACATTGCACTACTTGCAAAGAGAAAAAGCAAACAGAATGAGCATCAAAGGTGTTGGCATGGCGGTGCTATGGGGACTTGCATTCTAGGTTAATTAATAGCGCTGCCAGGGGAGAAAACAGCGTGGCGTGCGAGTGGGGTGAACTGTGGAAAAGGTTCTGTTTTTTTATGGGTAAGAAAGTAGCAAGACCTAACTCGCCATCTTCGTGGGCTTCCATGGCCAACTCGACCATACCACTACAGTCTAGCATTTATAGCTGATGAATTTGTAAAATGGAGGGCTACAAATGGTTCCCCTGAATTGAATCGACCAAGTGCATCTGAACTAATCCAGTAAGGTTTTGACTAGTACTTCCCGTTAGACATTGTTTTAAATAATGGTTTTCACAGCACACATTTCAGAAAAGGTAGGCAACAATATAGAAAACAAAAAAGGTAATATGGAATGTACACTCTGCTCTGAAGGATACTTATAAAACACTGCAATAGATGGCATGTCACGATCAACACACCATAACATTTGGTAACAGTTGTTGATGTTGGGTTTCCCAAAAGAAAGAAATCAGGAGGCCTCTCTCAACTGCCAGCATTGCCTCACATTCAAGCAGGTCATGAGGTCTGTCACCCCTTTCATGCTTTTTGTGTCCATAGAAATTAAAAAGGGTGGGCTCAGCAATACATGTTAAAACACATCTTCATGCTGCTAGTGCCCAGAAAAAGGGTTGTCTAAATAATGCTCTGCCAACCTTTCAAGCTGGTAGTGCCCAAATCAAATCCTGCATTCTATCTCAATATATATGCATTCTGACCCTGGTTCTGCATCATGCCTCTCGAGGTGCCCAGTAACTGTGCCTTTGCCCCAGATGCACACGACCACAGGCATACACACATGTACACATAAACACATTCATGCAAATATGAATGCAAACACGTTTTCTTTGTTATAAGCATTACAGCAGGAATGTCTAGTTGTTTCACACTAGCTCTCCTTAAATGGTCCAATACAACTTAGTAACTTCAATGATTAGACCCCTCCAGAAGAACCTTTGTGATGAACCCACCTGCTTGTAGGCATTGTTTGACAAAGGTATGCATCATGATTATTCATCTCTAACACTTAAGAAGAGCTGGGATTTTTGAGGGGAAATGGCTACCCCTGCATTGTTTGCCATGTTTTCTCCCAGAGGCACAACTACACTGAAAAAGGGTGTGGGGATAGACTAACGCTCCAAATTTTGTCATTGTCAATGGCTGGTTCGTGGAATATGTCCACCTGCGTTTTACCATAACCCCACACAAGCTTGAGTGACACTACAGTTGTCGTGTCTTTGAGGTGTCAGTGGGCAGTCAGCAGGGAGGTCCTTGGTAATGGTATAGAAACTGTGTGCCGTGAATGTGTGCAATGCCATAGTGTCACCTGACATAGCATCACTTAGCCCAACATCCTACAATATGGCATAACAAGGCAGCTGGGCAATGAATGTTTTGCATGGATATGTCCAAATAAATATGACCAACTGTGATGTTTCAAAGTGAAAAGGGTTATCCCCAGTTATTTTTAATTTTTATTTGATGTTTGTTTGTTTGTTTATTAATTTATAATGCGCGCCAGACCCAGAGGTAACCGGGCGGAGCAGAAAAGAGTATGCGAAGCTTACAATGTTACAGGAATCTAGCATTTACAATGTTACATACATGTACATTTTGCACACTTGCAGGTATATGCAAGTAAATTACAGAGGATTCATATACAAGGTACAATTGGTTTACAAGCAATGATAAAATTATATACAATTGTTGATAGATTTCTAATAATACATATGTGCAAGCCAGATGGGCTAAGGATACCTAAGTATCTAATGGGGTGACTACAGGTTATTGGGGTTAATGTGTTTGATGACGTTTCTTCTGAAGTGTGAGAAGGGTCGGTCTGCTCTCAGGTTATGTGGCAAAGCATTCCATAGTTTAGCGGCTGTCACCGGGAAGCTAATGCCGCCAATTTTAGCTAGTTTAAATCTTGGTACTACCAGACAATTAGAATTTTCAGTTCTTGTCGGTCTGGTTGATGTTTATTATTTGTATAGCGCACAAACAGCCCGTAGGCATTGGGCGCTGTTACTGCGGTCGCTAGGCTACATAATTACAGTGGTATATACAAAGAATATAAAGATATAACAAAGGTAGGTGAACTGGTTACATACAAAGAGTGTTAGAGATAGACCACCGGTAGGAGAATTGGGTTCAGCGGTAAAGAATTAGTCACAGTATGCATGGCATGACATATGAGTGTACATAGTTCATTTGGTGCGGGGAACATGACTAACACCCATGTCAACTAACCCCCAGGTAGGCGTGAGGCGCATAACGAGGGTGCAGCGGTTAGTTAAACAACCAGGTCTCGAGTGCTTTGCGGAATGCAGGGTGTGAGGGTTTGTTTCTGAGGATGGGTGGCAGGGAATTCCATTGTCTGGCACCAATGAAAGGGAAGCTAGCACCACCTGTTTTGGCTCGCTTACCTCTGGGGATGATGAGACGGTGGGAGTATACTGTTCTAGTGGGCCTGGAAGAGCTTGTTATTGTGTGGTCTGTTGAGCAGGACATGGTAACAGTAACACTTCAAAATCAATCAGGTGACACAATGAAATATACAGAACTCAAAAACATGTATCGACACAAAACCTCCCTTGACACCACTGATAGACCAACACGACTCTCTATACTCAAACATCAGTGTGACAGTCAACTCGGATAACCGCACAACCATTAGCAACTTGGAGCATACATTAACCACTCTCCTGAACTCAAAACACATTTCAATCTTATACACCAGAGAAAGCTTTATCTTTTCAAATCTGCACACATCAACATTACAACAACATAAACATGCCCTTCCTCCCCCCTCTTCCATGTTAGTACCCTGCCCCAGATGGTGCAGATCATGGGTCTCCAAGAGCCTGCAGAAGGTGTGCAATGCAAGACTAAATAATATAAAATAACAGTGCATAGCAAAGAGTTTGCCTGTGGGGGCAGAACTCTGAACGGCTCAAGCAACTTCGGTGATTGGCAGCAAGATGATGAGGAAATGAACATTGTTTCTGCCGCATTCAGTCAACTGTACTAGAATCTCTGGTGCACTGACTGGCTGGCGAGACTATACTTGTAGCTGTCAAACCAAGTGTTATGGGACAGAGTGAAACAACAATACAATTGTATGTGACTGGTTCAGGTGCCATCAACAGAGAAGCACAGGCATTTTCCCCTAAAATCATTAAAACTGGTAAAACTGCCCCATTTTAAGAGTTCCCTTTCTCCCTCCACACCCCAGTAGTGCGACCTTAATCACTTCTAAAGACTGTTAAACCAGAGAGATATTAAATTATTAGCCACAGAATACACACTTTGGTTAAGCAGTGAAGCCAGGATTTTAAACCTCTCCGCAATTTTGGCACTTTAGCACATTCTTTCGTCTTTTACTTGATGCAAATACTTAGGTTTTGGCTTTAAAGAACTACAATAATAATGTCTTGTAATGATTACTTGCACAAATATCACAGTTAAACACCTTACAATATGTAATTCCTTCCATTGTCCATGCATTTAACATGTTAAGTCAAAAGGCTATAATGGTCTCTTTATTTGCAAATCATGAATAGAAAACTACAGATCCCAGAATGTAAAAAGTGTATTAAAATGTCATATTATACTCCACTGTACCTTTCGCACTTTAAGACACACATTGAAGGAAAATACATAGTAAAGTCAGCCAAATGAATATTTAAAAGGAGCTTTAATTGTCCTGGTAGCAGACACAGATTTGGAAGGTAACTGGAGGGGTGTCCTTCATTTGGAAATGTCTTATCACTGACAAGTGACCAAACACTCATAACTAATAAAGATGCTACTAACAAAAAGAATGTTTTACAACAGTAACTGCAAGGCTATGTTTAAGGTGCCTTTTGTCATGTGTGTTTTGTTCCTGCTCATGACAGCTTTGAAAGTGAGCATTTCCCTTCAGTAACAGCCCAAAATGGAAAGGGAGTGGGTGTCATTACATTAAACTGCTGCCCATTATCTAAAAACAAAGACTGGCATGAAAACTTTGCCACACAAGCCCCCGGCGTGACATGTAGCCGGGACACTTAGTGCTGACAGCCCACACCTGTGGCCCTTCCCAGCATAACACCCACAGTCATGCCAGTGGCAGGGAGGAATGCGCCCTGCCAGGCAGTGAGACAACATCAGGCACCTCGCAGTGCCCATTCATCACAGCTGAACTGCCAGCAGACCTCTAACCCCAACCCAGCCTACCTAGAGCCATGGTCCGCACCACTGACCCAGCCCAAGAACCCCTGCATTCCCTGATAATGAGTGGCCTCCAGTCATAAAACCAATGGCTACAAAAGATCATGCGTGTTCGTTTCACCTCTCCACATAAATACATCCTTTGTATCCATCCACAGAGCACAGGATGTGTGCATCAACGTGACTGTATTCCTTCCTCCCTTCCCCTGGTACCAGTCCTTGAGCCTCCCAGGTGCATGCCCTAGTGATATAGTTGTAGGCTTAGTGTTTCGGGGCAGTGTTCATATTGGAACCTATAAGAGATCTGACCTTCACTCCTTGGAGAGATGAGCCCAGCCAACCCACGTTGGAACTGACAGACGGCGGAAATGTGAACCAATTGTAGCCTGGCATCCCCTATGGAGCAGGCCCATGTATATAGTCCCACCAACCAGCTGTGCGGATTTCTGCTGTATATGATGATGTCACTAGTGATGCTGTTTGTTTGTTTGTTTGTTTATTTATTTGGTAATGCGCACCAAGCCCTTGGGTAGACGGGCGCAACAGAAACAAGAAGTCTTAAAGCTTAGTTACAGTGCAGAGGTAGCAATATATAGAGCAGTGATTGCAGTAGGAGCAAGATACAGGTACAAGATACATTAAATACAAAGCAATAGTTTAGGTAAGTCAGGAAACGTTATCATGAGTATCAGTGTATGCACACCTACATATACACATAAGTATACACAGCCTTACATATCTACATTATCGTATATCCATAGTACGTACCAGTAGGACAGAGCAGACAACCATGCGTACACAGTTAACCAAACTAGGTGTAGTAAGGTGGAGAGAAAAGGTTGTGCAAGGGGCTAGAGAGAATAGGGCTGTAATTCGTCAGTTAGGTGTCGATGGTGTGTAGCCAACTGAGTATCTTATGTCTGAATTTAGGGTAAGGTTGTTCTAGTCTGAGGTCAACTGGTAATTTGTTCCAACATTGTGCCGCTTTGACAGGGAAACTGGTTCCTCCTGCTGTTGAGCGTTTGAACCTAGGAATCTCCAACATGAATGAGTTGGCCAATCTCGTAGGGTGGATGGCTGTTCTCCTAGTAGTTTTGTCCATTAGGTATGGCGGTGCTAGAATATTCAGACATTTGGAGGTGAGGGATGCAGTTTTGAGGAGAATTCTGTCCGTTATTTTCAGCCAGTTTACCTCTTTCCTGAATTCAGTAATATGCTCTCTGTGGGGGATGTTCAATACTGCTCTCAGGGCGTTATTCTGCAGTCTTTGAATTTTGTCTGTGATATATTTGTTGGCTCCTGAGTACAGGGAATTACAGTAATCAAGTCTTGACATAATAAGAGCATTGACTAGTGTGGTGCAACTTGTTCTCGAAGGTATGGTCTAGAGGCTCTAATGAGTTTGCAAGTGTACATTGTGGATGAGGCGAGGGAGTTGACTTGCTTTTTGAGAGTGAGAGAGGAGTCCAAGTAGAATCCTAAAGTTTTGCCTGCAGGCATCACCTTGATAAGGTTGTTATCAATATTAAAGGATATGTAGTTTGAGCTGAGTTTTTGGATGTTAGCTTCAGAGCCTAGGATTAGTAGCTCTGTTTTTTCGTCATTCAGGCAGAGGCCATGGGATGCCATCCATGCCTGAATGAGAGTGTATATTTTGTTCACCAAGGCTGAGTCCGCCTCGAAGTTGCCCGAAAGGGGTATGAGGACCTGAGTGTCATCTGCATAATTAGTGTAGGTGACACCCAGTCAGTCCAACTTGTCAAGCAGAGGCTTGGTGAAGATATTACAGATAGTAGGGCATACGCAGGAACCCTGTGGAACCCTGCAGGTTATTATGATAGGGTCAGCAGAGGCTGAGGTAGAGAAGACTCTCATGGTCCGGTTAGCTAAGAAGGATTGGACCCGAGCTATAGCATCATTGGTGAAGTTGGGTGCAGATTGGAGGTGGTTGCATAGCACTACATGGTCCACCAAGTCGAACGCTGCCGACAAGTCCAATAGTAGTAGCAGTGCTATTTTTCCATTGTCCTTTAATTCTTCAATTTGTGTCTTGAGGTCTAGCAGCGCTGTTTCAGTGCCATGGAGAGGGCGGAAGCCCGATTGTTGTGAGCCAAGTAAGTGGTTGGCCTCCAGATAGTCATAAATTTGTATGTAGGCAGCTCTAATATTTTAAGAAGAAATGGCACGGTGGTGATAGGTCTGTAATTGGTAGGGATAGTGGGGTCGAGGGTTTGTTTTTTAAGTAATGGTAGAACCCAGGATCCTTTAAGGTTGGCCAGTACTGCATTGGTTTTAAATGAGGAGTTTATCAGCTTGGAGATAAAAGGGGCTAGGTCTCTGGCTGAATCCTTTATTATCTGTGCTGGGCAAGTGTCGCCTTTACAGTTCGATGGTTTGAGGGAGAGTATTATTTTTTCTGTTTCAGTTATGGATATGGTCTTGAATCTAAAGGGTGTGGTTGTCCTGGTCACAGAGGGTTGTTTAGTTTGTTGGTCAGTGAGTGGTAGTGAGGCCTTTTTTTTTGCTATTTTGCATTGTAGGGACAATATTTTATTAGATAGAGCATTTTGTATGTTAGTACACCATACTTTATCCTTAGGGGCATTGTCAGTCGGTTGGATTGGGGATTCTAGTTCGCAGAGGATGAAGAATAATTCTTTAGTGTTGGATTTAGCTTTTTCAAACCTGTCATTGAAAGTGTTCTTTTTGGCTTTAGTTATTTCTTTTTTTGTACATTTTTGCAAATTCCGTTAGGTTTGCTGTGTGCCCTCAGTGGGGTTCTGTAATATAAACTGTCCTTTACGGCAGTCCTGGCTCCTGTTGGGCCCTGTTGCTCTGTCTGGCGTCCCAACAGGAGCCAGGACTGCCGTAAAGGACAGTTTATATTACAGAACCCCACTGAGGGCACACATCAAACCTAATTGGCCTTGAGAACGACCGTAAGGTCGAAACACGTGTCGGCTGACCTAAACTTGCTCGTCAAGTTCGAAATAGTGTTTTTCATAAACACATGTACTTATGGAAAAATCACCGAGAAAAACACCAACAATAAACTAATTAATTCTTATTAACCAAAGTGACAAAAATATGTATTTAACAAACTGCAAGCAAGATAGCCGGGAGCAACAAACCTCTCTTTTTCTACTTACCAAACTGGGGCTTAGGCTAAACCCCAAAACCGCTCCTGTGATCTTGCCCCAAAAAAATCGTAATCACAAAACATTTGGAGCTTAGCACTGGCAGGTTCCATTCCTAGAGCCTAAAACACACCCTTGTGGTATCTGGCAGTGCTTTCTATAAGGGATACACCATATAACATCTTATGGGCAATTCTGGAAGAGAAAACAAATCATTACATTGTACCAACCAACCACAGGGAGGGTGGGCCAGTGTCTCGAAATCACAGAAGCAGGACCAGAAAGGGTGCCTCCAGAGCGCTGGCTGCCTTATATAGGCTGCTCTTTGGCCCTGCCTCCCCTCGGGTCGCCCCCTTGTGACGTGCCTACCCCCCATAATGCCCGAGGCAGATGATTGGGGAGGCATCCCCGTCCCCCTTTTGGCTGGTGCCAGGCTTGGTGGGCATCCCCACTAAGGGTGGCACCCGCCTAGAAGTAGTTTAAAACATCGCAGGCACCAAGCATTCTTTCAGCCACAAGGTCCTCCTGAAGCAGCATCTGGGGGAAAGGTTCCCGAACGGCCAGTGATCAATGTGTATGAAAAGAAGTAGTGGAACTATGTTCCCTACTGGCCTGCCCTGCTCCCCACAAACCCCATCACCATGCGCCCTCCCCGCACAATACAAACCCCTCAAACAAATGCTCCTGCTGTTTAAGGGAATGTTCAGTGCAGTGCACTGAAGTGCAAGTTTCAACTGCTTCCTACACTTTTATTTTAGAACAAAACCATTCCGGAATGGTTTATTTTTAAAATAAAAGTATAGGAACAGTAAAACTTAATTTAAAAAAGGTAGAGGAGCACCGCTCCCAACTGCTCTCTCCCAATGTGAACGGCCTTCAAAAGTCCCGGTTTTCGGCACTGTGGAGTTCTGTGAGGGTGTGGGGGGCATGCTGCTACCCATGGTCGGTTCGCTACTGGCGCTCCCAATTTACCAAGAATCATAGAAAGTGAAAGACTATTCTGAGGTAAGAGTGCATGGCAGGATGCAGGCGGTGGCTAGAGCACCCTCATAGGTAGGCCTCCCTATAGCTAGAACACAAAGTGACTAGAGGTGTCAGGAGAGTGCAAATAAGTTATCATCACAGTTTCAGTGTGAGGCTCGGTGGGTCACTGCATTCTAACACTACCTGCGAACACAGACAATGCTGCATGTGTAGACTGTCCAGATCCTGTGACTGTTTTTTGCTTGCAGCCCAGAGGGTATTTTTATTGCCAGAACCCAGAGACCATAAGACTCACATTACCCTTCCCTCCATTCTGTTTTACAGCCAACAACATGCGAGATCCAGTGACAGTCAGTCTATCCAGTGGCACAGAGCATTTAAGTGAGAGTAGATTCGTTGTTTAAGGGTTGAAGGTAGGAGAATGCTACTTCCACATAAAAAAACAGTGTACTATTTGAAAAGTACCCGTCGAATTGGCCCTGGGAGGGGTGCCAACTTTTTTAATTCACTAGGGGTGGTGGAAAAGCCTTTTGGCACAAATTACCAGGTGATGTCATGGAAAGTGACATCATCGGGAGTGACACTAGATGACATGATATCCCAGGATGTGGCCTTGCGGGTACTTATTTGTGGGTGATGCACTGTCTAGGCCTTGTCTTTTTACAGACATTCCGCTTTCGATCAAAACTAAGAAGAGATAGATTTAAGGTTTTGCCTCAATCACAACCAATGGCATTGCCCTGGACAACCCTCCCTTTCATAATTGTTTTGGCTTATCTGCGACATTACAGAAGGGGAGCAGCCATGTGCAAACCAGTCTTGGTCCTGCCACGAATGGGAACATTCCAGTCAGAGCTTCTAAGTAATGTCCCCTCTGGACAGGAGCACAAGCAACCTCAGACATACTGCAGCCTTGCTGGGCCTAATCCGCAAGGTGAAGCTTGATTCTAGAGAGAGGATGGTCGAGCAACAAGCGGAGCTGAGCTGCTCGCAGTCTTAAGCCCTGGGAGAGCTTTTCTTAGTTCCCCAACAAGCACATGTGGGAGCGGGGGGAATCACCCACATTTCCTAGATAGTGACAGACAGTGAGGAAGACATAAAGTGATCTGTGACAGGTGGAAATCATCAAGTTTAGTTTAGTTTAGTTTATTATTTGTAATGTGCTCCAGACCCGAGGGTATTCAGGCGCAAGGCACAAGGATATTCAAAGCTTGGTTAAAACATGTAGGATACATATGTGTGCAGGTGCCGATTGGTTACATATGGGCACAATAGGTTACGATATATACAGGCAGGTACATGCATAGATTTACAGAGTAGTTGATGCAGTTGGTGCATGCAGTGTAGAGAGATGTGCCGGGCATAGTCTGGGTATGTGCCTAGATGTCGGCATCTTTGAGCCAGCTCCTGATGCTCTGGCGGAACTTGTGATAGGTTTGATCGATTCTTAGAAGGGATGGTCATAGGAGTGCTGCCTTGACCTGGAAGCTGCTGCCTCCGATTTTGGCGCGTTTGTATCTGGGGACCCAGAGGTAGTTGGTGTTGGCGAGTCTGGTGATTCTTGTGGTAGGCTTCAGAGTGAATCTGTCGGATAGGTAGTGGGGTGCTGCATTGTTCAAGCATTTGTGGGTGAGGGAGGCAGTTTTTAGTTTTATTTTATCATGAGTGGAGAGCCAGTTGTTGGCTCTTCTGGTATTAGAGATATGTTCTCTCTTGGGGATTCCTAGGGCTGCTCTCAATGCATTATTTTGTAGGAGTTGGATTTTTGTTGATGGTTTGTTTACTGGCTCCTATGTATAGAGCGTTGCAGTAGTCCAACCTGGATAAGATGAGGGCTCTGGCTAGGGTGATGCAACTGTCCTGTGACAGGAAGGCCTTGCCAGCTCTAATCAGCTTTCAAGTATATGCCATGGCCGAGGCCAAGGCATTGACCTGCTTGTTGAAGGAGAGAGTGGAGTCCAGATAGAAACTCAGAGTTTTAACCTCGTTGGTGACAGTGATAATATTATTGTCTATGTTGAATGCTGAGTATTCGGGGCTGAGTTTTTTGAGGGTCGAGTGAGTGCCCAGGATGATGATCTCTGTTTTGTCATCATTCAGGCATAGACCGTGGGTGGCAATCCATGCCTGGATGATGAGATATATCCTGTTCACCAAGGCCAAATCCTTGTCGTAATCACCTGTAAGCGGTAGGCGAATCTGTGTGTCATATGCATAGTTAGTGTAGGTGACACCCAGAAGGTCCAGATTATCGAAAAGGGGCTTGGTAAAGATATTGTAGAGGGTGGGTGAGACGCAGGATCCCTGGGGCACTCCGCAGGTTATGGGGATGGGGTTGGCTGCTGCCATAGGGGAGAAGACTCTCATGGTCCTGTTGGATAGGAATGATTGTATCCATGCTATGGCTTCTTTGGAGAAGTGGGCTGCAGAGTCCAGGTGGCTGCATAGGACCATGTGGTCGACCAGTTCGAAGGCAACTGATAAACCCAGGAGTAGGAGGAGGGCTGATTTCCCTTCGTCCCAGAGTTCATCAATCTGTGACTTGAGGTCTAAGAGGGCTGTTTCTGTCCCATGTTGGGGCCAGAAGCCTGATTGCCTGGTTCCTAGTAGAGAGTTGGTTTCCAAGTATTTTTGGATCTGGGAGTATGCCATTTTGTCTAAGATCTTTAAGAGAAAAGGCACTGTAGTAATCGGGCGGTAGCTGGTGGGTATAAGTGGGTCTAGGGACTGCTTTTTCAGTAGAGGAAGCACCCATGATTCTTTGAGGTTGGTTGGGATGGTATTGGTGGAGAAGGATGAGTTGATAATTTTCGTGATAAAGGGGGCCAGATCTCTGGCTGCATCCTTTAGAAATTGAGCGGGCATAGGTTGCCTTGGCAGTTGGTGGGTTTGAGAGATAGTATGGTATTTTCGGTTTCTTTTATGGTAGCTTTGGAGAGCTTGAATCTGGGGTGATTGGTAGAGTTACTTGGTTGCTCTAGGTTGGCGCTAATGGGTTTGTTGCCTGCGAGTGTGGTTTTTTTCTTGGCAATTTTTGTTTGAAGGGTAGTGACTTTGTTGGCTAGAGCTTGCTGTATGTTGGCGCACCACAGTTGGTCTTTGATGCAGTTGTCTGGCACAGGGATGGGTGCTTCTAGCTCTTTGAGGATGATAAAGAGTTCTTTCGTGCTAGAGTTGGCTTGGGCAATTCTTGCGTTGTAAGTTTCGCGCTTAGCTAGAATGATTTCTTTTTTGTATAGGGCTGTGATGGAGCTGAGGTTGGCTTTGTTTTCGTCAGAAGGTTGTGCTCGCCAGGATGTCTCACAATGTCTTTTTTGTTTGCGCAGTGATTTTAGGTGTGGGGTGTACCATGTATTAAGATGGGCTTTGGGTTTGCTTTGTCTAAGTTTGAGGGGTGCAATAGAGTGTAGAGATGTGGTCATGATGTGGTTAAATTCCTTAACCATAGTTTCGGGGTCCAAGTTTTCTGGGATATTGTTGAGTGTAGGGAGGATGAGGGGTAGCAGTTTGTCGCAGGTGATGTTTTTTTGTTCCGGGTAGGAATGGACGGAGCTAGAGGGGTGGGTGCCAGGGTTGGTTTGGTGGTAGTTAGGGTAAAGGTTATGAGTTGGTGATCTGTCCAAATCTGGGGGGAAATGGAGGCTATTGTGGCGTTGCAGTTGTAGTCTGCTACCCAGTCCAGGGTTCTGCCTTTATTGTGTGAGGGGGTGAGCACTGTTTGGGCAAATCCTTGTTCCGCTAGGGTACTAGCCACATTGGATGCATGTGTGTCTTTGGGGTTGTTATAACCTAAGCTCAAGTCGCCTAGTAATAGGACTTGAGAGGATTTTTTTAGATTATTCGGGATGATATTTGATATGTCATCTTCAAAGGTCCCAATGAGGCCTGGAGGTCTATAGATCAAGTATATTGTGAGGGTCTGGGTGTTATTTATGTTTAGTTTGGCTGTCATGAGCTCACAATGGTTAATGGTCGGGGATGGCACTAGTCTGCAAGGTAGATTGTTTCTCGTTATGAGTGCAATGCCCCCCCCCACCCCCGAGTGCCGATTCTGTCTGATCGCAATATGGTATATCCGTTTGGTATGGCCAGTGAGAGGGCGGGTCCTGCTGCGGCGTCTAGCCATGATTCGGGGACTCCTAGGAGGTCTAGCTGTTCAGAGTGGATGATATCTGCTATTTCAGTAGCGTGTGCAACTAGCGATCTAGAGTTTATTAGGGCACCCTTGAGGCTAAGATTGTTTATCTTTGGTGAAATGGGACTAGTTGTAGTTTGGGTCTTGGGGGGACCTGTTGGTGGTGGTTGGAATGGGCCAGTGTTTGGTTGTTCGTTTGTTAGAGGATGCTAGGGTTCTAGCTAGTGGTTCATAGAGTTTTGCAAGTCTTGAGCGGAGTCTGCCGTTCCTCTCGATGGTATTGCAAGGTAGAGTGTTTTGTGTCTGGCGCTGTAAGAGGCAGTCAGTTGGCCAGGGTTTATTAGCATGGTTGAGAGGTAATGACATGGTGTTGTGGTGAGTGGTGTGGTATTGGTAGGTTGCTAGTGCTAGGAGCAGGATGTGTGTGATACTTGTTGTGTGGGAGGCGGGGAGCAAGATGCACAGGGGTGTGTGCATTGTTGGTGGGGGTGCTGTAGGTCGGGGAGCCTGTATCAATTCTGTATGGGTGTGTTAGCTAGGTCTGGTCTAAACTGTATGGCTGAGTGCAAAGTTCAAAATGCAAATATGAGAGTAGTCTAAATGCAGTGTTTGTAGAGGGCGCAACATTGACTAAGTACGAAGATCAAAAATGCAAATATAAATGCAGCTACAGCAGTTCAAATATGCAGACAGTGGAACACCTAGATTCGATTTTTGCAGTGGGAGCCTAAAATGCAGCAGTTCAAATATGCAGACAGTGGAACACCTAGATTCGATTTTTGCAGTGGGAGCCTAAAATGCAGCAGTTCGAATATGCAGACAGTGGAACACCTAGATTCGATATTTGCAGTGGGAGCCTAAGATGCAGCAGTTCAAATATGCAGACAATGGAACAACTAGATTAAAATCACGATCAAAATCACGGTTTTTGCAGTGGGAGCCTAAGATGCAGCAGTTCAAATATGCAGACAGTGGAACACCTAGATTCCATATTTGCAGTGGGAGCCTAAAATGCAGCAGTTCAGAAATGCAGACAGTGGAACACCTAGATCATCCTAAATGCCTGAGTGCAGTTTGCTCTCTCTCCTGCCAGATTCCTTACACGGTCAATGCCTACACCCCAGGTAAGCCCCCATGCCAGAAAAAGATTTTAGTGCAGCTTGGAGAGAACCGTGGCTGACAACTAATTGATTGTGCAATGACCAACCAACGGTACAATTAACAGCCTGTGGTATGCCCACTCGTTGATGCTTCATGTGCACAAAGAATTGCATTGCCTTGCACAAGGAGCATTTTCTGTTTTTTTGTGAATGCATGCACGCACTGAGATACACAATAGCACAAACACCTTTTGCACCATTGTGCATTGCAATGGCGCGTGCGTGTTTTCGAGATTCAGCCCATAATTTGTAATTGTATATTAAAACAATTCTACCAATGTACATAAACTGTAATGTATGCAGGTACGCATATGTTATATATGTAAGATTATATGTATGCGCAGAGACTGAGATATATATGAGTCTAGCCATAAACTGGGAATGTCATTTTAAGATAAATTCACTCCAAAGGTGAAACAATGATAATTCTTAAACCAGGAATCCCAGTGTTGGATAACAACACTCAGTCCAACTTCTCTAATGCAAACAAAGTCCATCCCAATACAAATGTAACCTAAACTCACACAATACCACTACTACACAACACTCGCTTTAACTATGGAAGTGATGTAAACTACCTAAAGACTGATTCTCAGAAATGTGCACTGATGCAAATGAGAAAATGCCTGTGAACATCCCAGATGTTCGACTGTGGTCTTATGCCTGATTTTCAAAGCATAAAACTGGAGCAAATCTGGATATCCCTGGGGCATCTTTGAGATGTTCATGTGCAATTGTGATTGGCGAGGAATTCCTCATGGGTATCTCAGAGATGATCCGGGGACCTCCAGAATAGCTCAAGGTTTCGATTTGCAACCAGGTCCTGCAGTCTCTGCTGAGCCTCTGAAAGTCTGGAAGCCTTGCCCTGCATCACGTTGCTGTCCTCCCAGACTTGAGGAAATTTGCGAGAGTCAGATCTGATTTGACCTCTTTCTCAATCCATGTGTTGGTGTGTTTTCTCAAGCAGAGGCATTGGCTGGTGCAGACACTGAGTCAGGCTTATCTGGGATGCCCTCTAAAGCTGCTCTGCAAGCAGTCCCAGTATGCAGGATCAGCAGAACACACCTGCTCTTTCCCACCCACTACGGTGCACACAGGGATTTCTAAAGGTGGCCCCTAAAGGCGAGCCAAGAATCAGTTTATCATCCTTGTAGTCTCCAACCCAGTTTTCTGTTTTGAGCTGTCCACGTGTGTATTGTGATGGGATCCGCAATGAGGGAAGAGTGACTGGTCGGAGTGTTCACATCAGATGGGGTTCCATTTTTCTGGCGCTGCAGACGTCTCTGCCCCCACCCGCGCAATCTGCCAAACCATTGTAAAACCAGATTCAAGGGTGTTTTGGTGATATGAAGGACTCGTGTCTGTTCCTACGGAGTAGGTGTCGCACTGGGCACCAGGCAACCCAAGACAAAGAGGGAAGGGAGGAGTCTACAAAGTAATTTACACCAAGAATCAACTCAATTACAGTACATTTCTCAAGCTAAGTAACATGATGCAAATTAATGGCATGCATATCTGATTATACATATTTCTCCTAAACACCACAAAATAAATGCAATTCGTTTTTTATAGCATCATGAAATTACATGGTTTGGTAATTAACCTAAACGTTGAGGGTGAGGAACCACTCTCAATATTTTGAATAGTCTTTAAATAATTTTAATTTCAATAGTCCTAATGTTAATGATGCCAGGTTCTTTTGGGACAGGCCTCCCATGAATACTCCCCCATTCTTTACGCTTGTGTCCCAGAGGGGTTCTTGCACGGGGAGAGGCTTTCGCTGGGCCATTGGGAGGGCAGGATGTGCGGTGACAGGCAGGCGCACAGGGGCCTCACCGCTGATGGGTTGTGCCCTCCATAAGGTGTTGAAACCCAGGTTGTAGTTATTTTGGCAGTAAGGAGAGTCATCAGAAGACAAAGCTTTGTCCGCCACCTCAGTGCTAAGAACGTCAGGAAGAGGATTGTTGAGGGAAGAAACAACTAAGCTATGGGTGAAGGAAAACACTGAGAGGATGCAGAGGTCAGTCTTAGCAGGTATACTGATGGCCGTTTTAGCCTGCTCTTCATCCAAAATGGCAAGCAGCATGGGAAAAATGATGGAGGCTGAGGTCCGAATGAGTGTAGGTACCTGTGGGGTCCACAAAAGACATAATATGCGAATGCCTCAGCGAGCAGCCCGTAGTGCCAAACTGCAGGACTGGTTGAGGAGTAGGAAGGCGCAAGGACAAGCAACATGAGGGTGGGGAATGAGGGTCCAGTGGCTGGGGGATTGGAAACTGGCCAAATGAAGTTAAAGAATAATACAAGGCTTGATGTGAAATGCTAACTGGAGCATCACCACTCACTGGCAAATAGGGGCAATGGCAATGCGGCAGGTGGAACCATACCACTGACCTAGCACTCTCCAAGGGAATGGAGTATGGATGAGGCACATGGACTGGTAGGGCACCAATTACATAGAGACCTGAGAAGGAAAGTGTGGGGTGAAGGTAAGAGAAGGCCTAGGATTTTCTTTCTCTGCAGCTTAAACCGCTGGTGAGGCGTTAGATCTGGAGACTGGAATTCTGCCTTAAACATATGGATTTCAAGTTTGTAATAATGAACCTACCACATCTAAGAACAACATTCTGGACAGGGTGGCTGCGTGAAAACGAACAGTTTTTATGGGTTTTAACTCCCCTTGTATGTAGTCGGACCATTATATGATGGAGTTTCAAGTTCATTTCCAAGAACCCCTTCCTGAAATCAGTAACTTGCCTAAAAGATTCTTCAGACGCAACTTTAAAAACTAAAGCCTGCGGACTTGGAAGGATGCCTTACGGGCATCATGTCCTGTACATCTGACACTGATACGATTTACAGGATAACAGCTTAATGACAGAGCTACTAGATGTAAATGCCCCTTTTAAAACAAAATCAGTGCGGGAGAATGTAGGCCATCAAAGCTGGTTCTCTCCAGAACTAGTAACCTTAAAAAATATTCTAAGGACTCTAGAATCAAAATGGCTGAAAACCCCCTCTGAAGCTAATACAATCACCTGGAAAAACCATGAAAAACATTACAAGAACACCATCTCAACAAAAAAGATATTCTTGGACAAACAAATCAAAGACACTCCTAATAATTCTAGGAAGTTGTTCGAAATCTCAACATCAATGGAGTTGGCCAACTCTCAATCCCTTTCATGCTCACCATCACCTCAACACTGCACTAACATACAAACAGCCTTTGCCTCTAACATGATAAAAGCTTGTCATAAGATTAAAAATGGCTTAGCCACCTTTCCTGCTAGAGCATTTGTAGATGACCATCTTCCCATAAAATCAGCGTGACCCAAATTCAGTTTCTCCCCCGTTTCTCTTGCAGACATGGAAAGAACACGTGTGTCTTTGCATACAGCTTCTTGTCCGGGAAACTTTCTTCCTCCGAAACATTTTCTAGAGCATAAAAAAGGATTTGCCCCATATCTGAATCGACTAGAAAATGCATCCTTCCGAGACAATGATGTACCCGTGGCTATCAAGTTTGTATCAGTTTCCCCCTCAGTAAAATAAGACAGGCCTGGACCCTAAAATGAGCACTAATCTACGTTGCATTACTAATTCCAACTTTCTTTTAAAGGTTCTGGACAATGTGGCCCCCACGCAGTTCCAATTATTCCTAGAGTATAACATGCTTCTTCACAGCTGACAGTCAGGGTTTAGGCCAGTACATAGTACTGAAACGTCTCTTATTGATTTGCAATCCCACATGCTAAGCATCGGTGACAAAGGGAAGACTGGCTTCCTAATCTTACTCGACCTTTCGGTGGTGTTTGACCTCTTAGATCACAAACGCCTGATTAACACCCTGAGAGTTCTGGGTAACTGCAGCAATGACACAATGTCCTGGGTTAAATCGTTTCTGTCCCATTGTCAATCCAAACAAACAAAAGAAAGAGTGTTAGGCTACCCTTCCCTCGCATGTGCAAACAAGTCAACCTAATCTGGAATCCAGCATCTGTTGGGGGGACTCCTCGTCCCCACCAGAACCCATCAGCTGCAGTGTTCCACAGTGTACATGCATGTATCTGACCCTCTTCAATAATTACATCAAACCTCTTTGTACACTACTATACGATAAAGATATTTTCTTTACAAACTACGCCAATGACACTCAACTTGTCATTGAACTTAGTGGAAGTTACGAGTTTGACAGGGCCAATGTCGAAAATATATACCACCTGGTAGAACAATGGATGACAAATAACTGACTCTGCCTAAACAGGAATAAAACAGAACTTGTGATTTTCGGATCTAGCCAAGCAAGATCGAAATTGCCCTGGGATTGTGAATATTTTAAAATCCTGAAAAACGGGATTCCTGTCCTTAATAAGGTTAAAACACTTGACGTCTAGCTAGAGCCCGCACTAAAAGCTGAGACTCAAGTCACACAAACGGCGAAGACCTGTGCCTATCATCTCAGGCTTCTCCGTAACATCTGCCCCTTTCTCTGTGAGAACAACTGTAGCACAATAACAAGGGCTACCATCTTAGCTCGACTTGACTATTGTAATGCTCTCTTGATCAGAGCCAAAAAGTCATGTCTTCACAAATGTCAGGTCATCCAGAATGATGCAGTGTGCATCATTAAAGGAATACTGAGCAGAGAGCATATCTCCAATCACAGGAGACATTTACACTGGCTCCTGGTTCATGGCAAATGTATTTTAAGTCGGCTATTCTAATCCACAGGTGCCTATCTGGCCAGGCGCCTGTCTATCTTAAATCACTAGTATCAAGCTATGCCCTGGCCAGAACCCTTCTCTCTTCTAATCTTTCTCTGGTTAAAAGTGGAGGAATTAAACGCAAGAATGGACTGGGTAGATCCTTTCCAATCTGTGTGGCAATCTTTTGGAACTTGCTTCCACTGAGTATTAGACAAGAGCAAAAGCCAACTGCCTTTCGACGGTCCCTAAAGACATTCTTATCTGAGTAGAGCCCCCCCCCCCTCTTCCCATCCTTTAGTTCATGGCTTGTCCCGTTCGTACCTGGTCTGTCCTTTGTGTTAATGTGCGCCCAATGCCTGCAAGCTTCCAGCGCGTTATAAGTAAATAAATAAATAAACAATACAAATTAAAGCTGAGGTACAAGCTTTGCCTAGAAGGCCATTAAAGGTAAGGCGCACAGGGCGGCCATCTCAGAAGAGGTATTACTAGTAGGCATGGCTGAGCCACAATAACTGGACATATATATATATATAGCGGAGGACCCCAAGGGAATTGATTGGCCCATTGAAGAAAGGGTAGAGGCTAGGGTGCTTCCACCTTGGACCAAGAGATAACCTGGTTATCAGAAAAAAACAAGAGGCAATGCGAACATAGGTATTGAAGGCCAATGTGCCCCAGGGAACAAAGTGAAATAATGGGGAAATAGTGTGTGTTAAAGGGGATTGGCTGGAGGTCAAGGAGAGGGGAGCTCAATACTGTCATAGGATAGATATTGGGTGCACATTCAAGCTAGCAAGCAGATCCATGGAGAATGTGATGAGTGAAGGTGATACTTCTATGGATGTAGGCGACTGCTACCCTGCAGGGTGGAGGTCTGCATGGTCCCCATATGGGGAGCAGATGGGCGTGAAGAAAGAAGGGACTGGTGGGATGACCTGGGTTAGGGGAAGAAGGCATGCACCAGAGGGTGTGACAGGCTGAGACTCGGAGTACACTGAAGGAGTACAACATAGGGGTTGCCGGCCAGAAGGTCTGGCCGGCAACATAGTGGTGGAGAGCAGCTGGCTGTGTTCCAGAAGAGTACACACCCATGGATGCCAGCGAGCATGGGGTATGGGGTGGCAAGAGTGGGGACAGCAAGGGAAATGTAGGGATGCACAATGGTGAGTGACACGGCGTAGAGACAGTGGAGAAGGAAAATAGAGGAGAAAGTACAGCCTTGTAATAGGATTTGTAGACTGAATGTTAGGGTATCGCCCCATAACAATGGGGAAAAAATGCTGAATGCGCGCTTATGGTGCATTCGGCATAGGTAAAAAATACTGAATCCCAAAATGCTGAACTGGTTGAGCAGGGGGTGCGGTGTGTCCCCTGGTCACTTAGTTCGGCATTATGGGCTTCAGGGGTTGCAGGGGTGTCCCCCTCATACATTAAAGGTAATGCAGGGGACAATTTAACCCATTCCGAAAAGCTTGAATTGCGAAATGCAAAGAAGTGGGCTTTGCAATTTTGTAATTCGAGCTTTTTTCGGAATGCGATTTTAAAACGTAGAACCAGTGTTAGAGGTTTGCGGAAAAATTAAGAAAAGAAAAATAAATAATAAAATAAAATAAAGATAATCTTTAGGTTACTCCCAGCTGCTTCGTATTATCAAACCTTTCCTTCACCTTGCTTTCCTTTCCAGCAGACATTATTATGTTCGTATTAGAATGTAAGACCGAGAACTGCTTTTTAGCAAGAATTTGAGCCAAAGACATTTGAGCCCATAGGACCCAATAAGCTAATTTTGGGCAGTACTAGCAAAGGATCGCTCAGATGATGACACGATTGAAGAGGTGCCTAAACCCCTCAGGAACAAGGGTTACAGGAGGACTTGTCACTTAACATGGTTACACGAAGTGGACACTGAAGAAGGACTAAAGCAAGAAGAAGCAGTTGTACTGTTCACCAGGAAGCGGGATATTCTTCCACGAGAAGGCCTAGTGAAAGTTTCCAGAATGTTTTTAAGTTTTGAATCTGTCAGCTCAAAAGGGGTTCTGTAAAGTAGAGTGGTCTGGAGGGAAGGTAATGTTGTTGTGGTCAGCTCCCGATTTGTGGTCAGCTCCCGATATATGTAGGATGCCTGTATTTTGTACTTGCAAGATAACAATAAAGCTGCGTCTGCTGGTCATCATCCAAAATTGATGCATGAGCCTGGTTTTTCCAACAGGTTATTGGAGAAGCTATGAGGGAGGAGCAAAGTCGTTGCATGGAGCAGACCAGAAAGGAAGATTTGGAGTTGTGGGAGATAATGGAACCTGTGTGGATGCCGAAAACTGTAGTGGAAGGGTCAGGTTGCTCGGGAAGGTTAGAGGTGATTGGATGTGTTTATTAAGATTGAAATAGAGGGACAAAGCGCCATTCCGATGGGTGCGTATGGGCAGAGACAGAGGTATAAATGGACAGGTGTGGAAGATTACACGTAGGGGCGTGGCCAGGAGCCAACTGATGAGGACGTCAGAGCCGGGAGCATGCACACCCAGTAACCCGAAATTCATGCCATTATCCTGAAACGTGAGGTGCTGGAGATATGCAATGAGGCTGTTAAGCTCACTGAAGCTGGGGAAGCGACTGGATGCGTTTGTGATGGTCGCTGCAATCCCGAAAGACTGATCTTCTCGCTCGCCTCGGCGAAGCAGGGCCACTATCTTGGGCTAAGCTGGACAGGCATTCAAAATATGGGAGAGGCTCCAGAGAGACTCTGGTGGGGACACGGACGTGTAGCCTGCTGCCACCCAAGAGCGATAGTACTGAACAGTGCTCGTGGCACATTGGCATTGGTGTGAGTGCTTGATCTGGGCTCGCTGCCTGGAGGACAGAGGCGGAGAAGCCTGGTGAATGCCCTGAATGCCGTGTGGAGGATTAAAAACTACAGTGTAGCACCATAGGTGAAATTGGGCGCAAGGGCTGTAGAGAGCTTCCCTTGGCTGGATGATACAGGGAGCATTGCCATGGGTATGAGGGCTCGATCTGGGTGGGCTGTGAAGGGTCCTGGAGGAGAGAAGCAGAGAAGCCTGGTGAAAGCCTTGATTGCTTGGCTGAGTGGGCTGTGGAGAGCCTCCTCTTGGGGGCCACTGGAAGTGTGTTTTTGATGTTCTCTGGTGGTGGGAAGATCAGCAGAAGATGGAGAAATGTGTGGGCTCGAAAAGTAAATTGCACAGACTTCAGCCGTTCCTGGCCCTGACCTCGGAGGGATACATACATGATGGAGAGCCTCCTTCTTGCCATACAAGATTCTAGGGAGTCATTGGAGAATGAACCCTGGATTTAGGATCAAATATTTCCCTATGGCAGGCTGACTTGCAAAAACTAAATGAGAGGGTCACAGAGATGGAACAAAGGGTCATCGATATGGAGGATGTTCTGACGAAGCTACGGAATAAAGTCATGAACCTGGTTGGGACCACTATGACTTTGAAACACAGAGCAGAGAACGCAGAGTGGAAATCCAGGCAGTGCAATGTCTGGGTGCGGGGGATCCTGGAAAGTGAGGAGGGCCTGGGCACAGAACTGTTCTTGGAAAAAATTATTCTGTATACCCTGAGGATTGTTCACCATCTAAAGGGCAAACAGGGTGGCAGGGTGGCGTCCACCACCCGATCCCCTCCATGTGTGATAGTGGCCAAGTTTCTTAACTTCAGGGATAGAGATGTGGTGCTGCAGGAGGCACGCAAATGTGATCATTTCAAGGTGGGGGCCTCAAACATCCTGATATTTCCAGACTTCATGCGGGAGGTCCAGAAACAGAGAAGATCCTCTGATGCAGTGAGAAGAAAGTTGCGCGAAGAAAACCTCAAATATATTATGTTCTATCCTGCCAAATTGAAAGTTTTGGCCGATGGAAAGACTTACTTTTTTGTGTCATTTCAAGAGGTTTGGGACTGGTTGGAGGCAAGGACAGCTGGGAGTTTTGGACCGGATGCTCTGAATGAAGTTACGGGGTGTAGCACTTGAAGTGTCTGAGGGGCTTCCGATCTGACTTGGAGATGTTCGATATATGGATGCACGTGTTGGGACATCATGAAGGGAATGGGATTTTGGAAAAGGTTCTTTGTTGATCTCTGGATGAAGGTTCTATGTGAAATTTCTGAATATTGAAGGCCGCACACACAAAATAATTTTCTTTGGGTCGATTTTGGTGCAGCATTTAATATTCAGAAAAGTCACTTTTTCCCCTGCATCCCACTACGACCTACCCATGCCCTCACTCTTTAACTCCAGAGAGGCTTTTAAATTAGTGCGTAGTCAATAGGTGAAGGGTAGATGATCTACTGGGTCTATACAATACCGAGACGGTCGCTCTTGTGGGTGACGAAGGGGTTGTTGGGGCTTGTTGGGGGGTTTGGATGGTGGGGCCGAGACACTTGTTGTGCGGGGTGGCATGGAAGTTGGGAAAATGGGAGGTGGGATGGGGGGGCCTTGGGGCATTGTTGGTTACATTGATGTGCAGCGATTCAGAGGTGGTGGGTTTGAGGTAAGATATGATATGTAATGTAGAGAAGGAGTCAAGCACAACCACCTCGCCCATATTACCTACATGTTGGGAACCAGAGTCTGAGACACGTGCAGTACCATTGAAACTACAGATAGCAAGGAGAATCCTGGAAGCAAGGTTCTCATTGAGAAAGTCATACCTCCATACGAGACAGTATGATGGCCATTTCAATGAAATTCCAGAAGAAGCAGAACCAATGAATGGAAGAGAAGAATGGTGACGTCATAGATGAAGCAAGGCTGACGTACATAGAAGAGGGGAGAGACAAGAAAATGCAGATATTCTATAAGGCATCAAGAAAGTATCAAAGATAAGTAACATCTTGGGCTCAAAATGAAGAAACATAGGCTACAGAAACAATGAAGATATCAAGTCATTGTATACGTGTACATATGCAAAGAAACACAAGCAGATGACGTATTCTTGAGGCTAGCCTTATAGTGAATAGATTGCGGCATGCGCCGACGTATACATACATAGGAATGAGTAAAGAATGGGTGTTTCCACTACGTATTATAGCAGTGCTGGACAAGAAAGGAAGGTGTTTCCAGTGTGTCGCAGTTATAAAAGAAATTTAATTAACATGAGCCCCATTAAGCCAAGGTTGTATCAGACTGGGATGAACAGACATTGGATACAAATTGTGGGAAAGAATGAAACTCCTGTTCAGAAGGCATGGACAAAAACAAGGAAGACGTCAGAGGTATATTTGAAAATAGTATTTTAAATACACTAGAGCTCAATTTTGTGGTCTTCAGTCATGTGGAAGGATGAAGTTGGACAAACATGACGACCACACCGAAGCATGAAGGCAAAGCATGCCTTCACTCCCCTGATTTCTCCAGAGCAAAGAACACTCCCAAGGATAAGTTCAAAGCCTTAATTGACAGCAGACCACTGAGGTGATGATAGATAAAATGCTAATTGGTGGGAAGCTATGGTTATGAGCAGCTCACCAGCACCTGGAAGCCAGCCTGTGTGCTGCTAACGTAGGTAGAAAAGTACTGACAAATGTAAGAGTGCCAACCAATTGTAGGGGGCCACGTGATTAAGGGTTCTATAGTTTGTGTAACCAATGGGACATTGTGTATTTAGCGACGTTCATAGTGACTTATTTTGGTGGAGGGCTTTGTTGTCCCATCTGATGTTAAGCAGCCTATTACTTTCGTAGATTAGTATGGAATGTATACTTAGATGTTCCCTCCAGACCTATCACTTTCTTCAATAGGTTTTTTGTAGTTTGCCACGTAGGATAACATTAGTAAATACATAGGTTGACATCATCAATGATGAGTTTTTACTATAAAGAAGATGTTTTTTCTGAAACAAATTGAGAAACATGCGCTGAGACGTCCGTTGATGTCTGTTGTACTCCCTGTTTTAGATAATTGATATTAAAACAGTTAACCTTTTGGCCAACTACTTGAGTCGTTTCGATTATTGATGTTTGAGTAACTTCTGCATCCCCATTTATCTCCAGGGTATTGGTACCTTGTCTTAAAGGGCTGAGCGGGCCCCAGTTCAGTAATTTTACAGGTATAGGTAGAAAGGAATGTTGCTGGGAAGGATTACCATGTGCACTACTGTTTAGGATGGGCATGAATAAGATGAAAATATCCACATGGAATGTGAGGGGGTTGGGTAAAAATAAGAGAGTTCGACAGTGGGGAAACTACTGAAACGGTGGGGTGTACAGGTTGCGCTATTGTCGTAAAAACACACCTGGTGAAGGCCAATGTGGAGGATGTAAAGATGAAATGGGGCTGAATCTGACTACTAAACATATGCAAGGGGGTCCTTATATGGATAATACACGGGGCCCTGATACATATAGATAAGAGACTTGCAAATACGGAAGGAAGGACCTTGGTCCTGGTGGATAGTCTGGGCGGTAAAGGACTACTAGGTTTTGTGAATTCTTATGCACCCAAAGCGCATAATAATACATATTTTTGGTCAGTGGTGCAATTAGTGGGGGTTTACAGGTATGAGTTGTCTTTTGGATCCTACAAGGAATTGTTCATGAAAACTGGACCTTTTAAGCAACAATCCTCCAAGGCTTTGAATGACACGATCACTTATCTGAATTTGGTGGAATTATGGAGGGAAAGTCATGGAGAGGGAAGAGGCTATTCCTTCTACTCTCACAGCCATGTCTCCTATTCTAGTCTTTGTGGGTATGGAGCATTTCACATGGTTCTTAGACACAGAATATTCAGGGAGGATAATCAATGACCATGCCTCATTAACAAACATTCTCCTTAACATGGACGAAAATGACACCATTAATTTAACTGTGGAGATTGAGAACAGAGGTTTTGTCGGACTTGGCGCTTAGAGCGACAATTCAGGAGGAGATATAGGATTTCTTTGGTCAAAATGAGGGCTCAATAGTGGATGTAGTATTGATATGGGAGGCATTTAAAGTCACGATGAGAGGGTTTTTCATAGCTAAAATGGTGGGAGTCCAGAAATTCTGCACAATACCCTATGGGAGGTGGAATAGGATATTATATGGCTGGAGGATGACTTGATGGGAGGGTCCCCAATTGGGGGAAAAACTGTCCCAGGAATTGCGTAAACATCAAGAGCTGCAGGAAGCGCTGAATAGGTTTGAATACAGCCAACACATATTACATATTCATAGGGTGATAAGGCTGCCTGCTAGCATGGTTGATCCACCAAGAACAACCAAGATCAGAGATAACAAACAAAGTTCTATGCCACAATGGGCATGTTAACATTCACACAACAGGGGATCAACAACGTTTTTCAGGAATACTATCTGTCTCTATGCTCCAGCGCAGGCACTTTTTCTGAAACTGATGCTTTGGATATGTTCAAACTGGTGGAATTACCGGAGTTATCCGACGAGTTACGAGACATGTTAGAGTCACCCATTACGGAGGAGGAACTTTTGAGGGTGCTTAAATCAATGCACAGCAATAGGTCTCTGGGGAGCAATGGTCTCCCGGTTGAGTTTTACATACATTTTGAGATATTCTGGTCCCCAAATGGAAGGTGTTATTTGAGTTTGCTGGTAACAAGTGGATCCTCCCAGAGTATAAGAGGGAATCAATAATAACAGTATTATTGAAAACCCAAAGGGACCCGAAACGTAGTGATTCTTCTCGACCCATTTTGCTCATAAACCTTGATACGAAGATATTGGGTGAAGTGATTGAGATACGTTTGTCAACTGTGGTATCCGGTTTGGTGCAGCCAGACAATTTGTGGCTTTATGGGAGGGGGGAGAGAAATACATCTCTGAACCTGAGATTTTTTACACCATGTATTGAACAGAGTGAGAACCATGTAAGAAGACTTGGTAGTGCCATCTTTAGATGCTGTCAAGGCTTTAAACTCCTTTGAATGGCCATGGCCTTTTCTGATATTAGAGAGGCTAGTGTTTGGACCGAATATTCAGAGATGCATTAGGTTGTTATTTAATGACCCTATGGCATGAGTTAAAACAGGTACCTGGTGGACTATGGAATGGAGAACAGAGCAGTGGTGTCCAGATCACTGATTCTGCGTGCACTGGTGCTGGAACCATTATTATTAATATTATTATTATTATTATTATTATTTAATTCTTATAACGCGCCACACGCCCACAGGACTCAGTATCAATTGGCTGGATACTCTTGAAATGATATACCCAAAACTGTAATACTGACAGACAATCACAGACATAGTAGGTATTCATATGCAGATTATGTCCTACTGCATATTTGTAATGACTCTCATAAGGTCCCAATTATAATGGAAGTACTGGAACATTTTAAAAAATTGGACAGTTTTCAAGTCAAGAAGGCTATCAATAATTTTTCCATTGGCAAAACTGAGAGTATGAGACAGGGAAATGGCTGTGGATTGGAATATAAATAGGGAACGTGAATCCTTGAAGCACCTGGATATTCAAATTGTTAACGAAGTGAAAGATACACTAGTTTACACCTCGGGCAGAGCGCTGACTGGTATAGGGGAAGCGATTTCTTTTTGGAAGTCCCTATCATTGTCATTGATGGGGAGAGTAGCATTATGCAAGATGGTCACTCTACCCAGACTATTATACTTTTTCGCGAACATCCCTTATTTGATGAATCAAATTTTTTTCTAGATGCTGGATACCAAAATAGTGGAATTGCTTGGGGGATCTGGCAGACGTAGGGTGGCCATGGGATTGCTGTGTAGACCTTATTAGAATGGGGGGCTGGCACTCCCGGATTTTGGGTTTTATTTTCTGACTGCTCAATTGCAACACGCGATTAGATGGGATACGACGCTGGAGGGGGGACCTATGTAAATTGATTGGAGGTATGCCGAAATATAGACAAAACGTGGAATTATTCTGGGATGAATTGGGTGTCAAAGGTAATATATGTATAGTTACTGTTTTATGCTTAATGTGGAAGAGGTTGATATTGAAGTTCCAGTTGGAAGGCGGTTACAGCCCGGATTTAACGCTGAGTTTCTGTTTGACCATTTTGAGTATTGTTTGATTGATATTTTATTTCTATCGCACTCATACACAAGTCTTTCAGAGCGGGACAAGGCAAGAGAAGGGGAACAAGGGAGAACAAAAACATCGATCTTACTAGGCCCAGTGACAGTGAGAATGCACAAGTGCAAGTATACATAAGGACATGGGCCTCTCGACATTATATGCTAAGGGATGCAGGATGATGGGGCACCACCTTAAGGATAGGGCTTTACTTACAATTGAATAATGGTCAGACACGTAAAAAATGCTGTGGAGGCAGTTGCTGTTATATGCCAAGGTGGTTAGGAGAATTGTGTAAATATGGGAGGGTATCCCTCATGAGCCGAAACAAACGCTATATTACAAGCTCTTCTGACGATGGGGGTGGGCATAGGACTGGTTTCTCATATCTATGGTACTTTGGTGACAGGGAGGCCTCCCTCGTTGCTAAAAGTAAAGGATGAATGGGAAAGAGATGTGGGCTGCTCTATATCTGAATGGCACTGGATAGGGATATGGGAACATGTGAAGAAGGTGTCCAGAAATGCTTGATTTAAATTGATTCAATACATTTATTGTGCAGGGTATATATGACCCAGGCAAAACTGCATACTCTTAATGTGCAGCTGTCTCACAGCTGTCTAAATTGCAGTCAGGAAGGACTCGGCAGGTTTTTGGCCTATGGTCTGGGAGTGTGAAATTATTTTATCTTACTGGAGCAAATTGGTCGATAGAATAAATAATCTACTTTGGAGTTCTATGGAATGTACACCCAGGATATGTCCGTCTGGGGAAATGCGTACCAGGGCGCAAGAGGGCTAAAAATAGAAAAGAATAACGCAAGAGGAGGATCGCGATATAGTGGAACGTTTCTTGGGGACCACTTCTCCAACATTGGGTGACGGATATTAAGAGGTGGGGATTGGCAGAGATGGAGATATTACGGAATAGTGTATAATTGGAATTAGAAGAGGGCACTGTATTGGACTGGGGTCCATTGTTAAATGTGCTCACCACCTCCCCGGATCTGAAACCACCGTGAGGAAAGATGCCTGCTAGATCGTGATGATTGAAGACAGTTGGGATCCGATGGGTTGGAAGGTATTTGTGTACTTGGACTCCCCAATTAGACCAAAGGGATTCATATTGTGACGCGACCTTTTAGATGGACATATGTACAGAGAAGATCCATGTCGAGAGAGAGAAAGACGCACAGTCTGGAGTCTGAAAAATTACCAGGCACATGGACGTGAACGTTTTGTGATGGTGATAATTGTTTCTCAGCGTACTCTCTTGTACAAGTGGACGTAATAGTGCCTGACTCCGAATTTCTGAACAAAATTACTAAATATATATATTTTTTTAAAAGATTGAAGGCAGATCGGGATCCCCCATATGGTATGGCAGAATCTCTGAGGACACACTTATCCGTGGCCATAAAATGCAAGATATGGGAAGGTGAAATGGTGCTTTAGTTTTGTAAGCTAGTTCACTTGATGATCAGGCTCAAAGAGTGGTCAAATGAGGAGGAAGGAGTGCTGGCAAGATAACTAAGGTGCCCACTACCATTGAGAACAAGGTTTCAGCATTCTTGATCATTCTGACCCAGAGAAATGTTTAGATGAATTGTGTTTTTTTGGCTGCCTCAGATATGGTGAAGAAACTTAGTCCAGGAGAAGGAGGACAAGTCAAAGGTGTGGGAGTGTTAGAGTCTGCTTTATGACCACAGTGGATGAAGCCAAGTAGGCCCATTGTGGGGCAACATACGTTAAGTATCCAGTGGGTGGGCGTATGGCCGGCTGCTAACTGGACAAGACGACTTCCCTGAGCTCAGCGCAAGGCGTCTGAGATCTGTCTAAATATCCTTCCAGATCTGGCAGAAAGAGACTGAAACTCACCATAAATGTTGTGTCAACTGCTGACCTGAATAATGCTATAAAATCTTTTCCAGGACCACTGTGGGGAGATCAGAGATGGGGAACACCAACCGGCTGATTACTGATCCACCATCTTACATCCAAGAGACGAGGAGTGAGCAGAGGGGTTGGGGGGCTGTGTTCCCATCCTGTGGGGGAACCTGTTAGGGCAGAAAGGAGTTGTGACCCTGATGTGAACCTGTACCCCTAAACAAAGGCTGCGTGTGGCAGCGGCAGCGACCGTATCTACCGAGCTACACGTTTCAACCAAAGATATGGGGAGAGAAGGTTGCTGTGAGAGCCCAGGCACCACAAGAGGAGGCAGTCTTCAAAGTGGCAGTGCCACAAACCAGCAGGAGTGAAGCAGTGTCATTGTGCAGCACCTGGAGGGTGGCGGCAGTGGGACACACAATGTTCCCTCCCCCGAGGGATCACACTAGTAAAAGGATAAACACCACAGAGTAGTGGAGGGTGAGACTACAGCTCCTGCTTTGAGACGTGCTCAGCCATAGCCCCGTGAGCATTGCTCAGAGGTGTAGGGCGGCCCTGGAAAGGACTCAAGCGGGGCATCAAGCGAGGCAGCGAGTGAAAAATCCACTCGACCAGGATCTTGCAATGCTCACCTGATGTACCACTGAATGCTGCCAATGTGTGGCTAATGTCAGAGGCATTAAATGATCTGTGCATCCAAGGACCTAGCTTTTATTGAGCAGCTGTTTTACATTTGATAAGCGCCATATACTACCAAACGAAGAAAACAAACAATACATGGCGGTTCTGGGTCACGAAACACACAATAAGGATTGCTTAGACTAAACACCACGAACTTCCACCTACTATCTCAGAGAAAAGCTCTGCTGGTGGGATGATCAGGCTGCTCAGGCTGCTCACAGATTTGAGTTTGAGACCTGCAACAAAGGCCTGTCATGTCGCCCCAGCTCCTCGAGACGTAGTAGGTAGAACGCTCTTCTTCTCAATTTGCAACTGCCACACACTGACCCAGCGTTGAGGTGAAAACAAACTAAAATGGACAGCTATGCCCTCAAGCCGACGCGTGCCGCATCAAAACCACAGGCAGACTCAAGTGATGGAAATAGAGACAATGCTAACAACCAGGTGCTTCTGTCAATGGCGGCGCTGATCCCCTCACTTGAAAGCATGGTTGGGGAGGTTACAGTGGATGTGTTGCTATTATGCCAAGACTTGAGCAACCTTTCAGGGAGAGTAGGGTCTACTGAAAATAACTGGTAGAAACAGCCCAAGAAGTTAGCGGATGTCATCCCTGCAGGAACGCATGCAAATCCTGGAAATAAAAGCGGAAGATGCCGAAAGACGGGTATGTAGAAACAATATACAGATAATAGGCCTCCAGGAGAATATGGAAGGGCAGAATCTGACGAACTATGATGAGAATCTCCTACTCCAGGAAATTGGACTGGGCAAGCTGTCCCACGCCTTCACAGTTGAGCGAGAGCACAGAGCTTTCGTGAGCAGACCTCACCCAGGGGCGCTGCCGCGCAGGCTCATTGCTAAAATACTCAATTATAAAGACAGGTAAGCAATACTGAAATGTTCAAGGCAAGGTGGGAACATCTTGCTGATATCATGCTACCCCCACTGCCCTTTTCTTTCTTTATTCTGACGCAGACTTGAGACGAGGCAACTACGGCACAGTAGTGTGCAGGGACGTATTATGTTGGCTGGTTTCACCCCTTTCCCTATTTTTCTTGTTCACTTTTTCTTCTCTCTTGTGTTGGCTTCTAGATTTTACATAGGGTTCATCCTTGCAGCAGCAGACAAGGCGAAGGGCCATGTTGGTAGATCTTAATGTAATAATAAAAAACTACTTGTTATTTATTGATGCAATCTACTATATGCCTATCTACCCAATGCATGGATGTCACACACTGCATGCAATTCATAGATGTATGTTACAGAAGATATCCAGTGAGTGACTTGCCCGTCCTTCATTTGACATTTCTAACTCTCCCAACCTGCGTGGAGATTAAAACCAGGTACGGTCAGCCAATTCAGGTAGTGATGCTTGCTGGGCCTAAGTGGGATATAGATGTAAGCACAAATACTCGAAATATGGTGAAGAACATCCATTGGTGCCATACTATGGATTAGGCGCAAAATGGTGTGTGTGTGTGTGTGTGGCAGCGAGCACAGTTGGGGAACTGGGAGGGGTTTGCTGAGGAAACATATCCTGTTCAGAGTGCATACATTGTGGGACTGGTGAATACTACTCAGATATAGAGGGGTTTGGATTTTGTAATAAGGCCGAAAGAAGAAAGGTGGGTAGACGACTTGAAATAGGTGGGGGGACATAAAGTGTTGGTGGCAGCTGGAATATTTGCTCACTGTGTGCTCAGATATCTGCATCATTTGGCATGTGTGGTTCATTGTGATATGTGCTTGCTGTTATGATTTGTCTGGCATTAAGGTATGAGCATTGTGTTGGGTGGTGCGGTACAGACATTATATGAAGTGTTGTTTGTATTGTGTGGTGTGTGCACTGTGCATGTTATTCACTGTGGGGGTGCTTGGGCACATAGATTTTATTTATTTGTTTAATTATTTGTTTACATTTATTTTAGCACACAAAGCCCTGAGGCATCTAGGCACTAGTTACAAAAAGTGTATAGTACATTAGTGACGTGCAAGAAAATGCATATGGGTTACGGACAGAAATGGTATGTGTATGCAGACTGGAAGAGCCTCACCTCAGGGTAAAGGGGCTACACCAGGCATACATAGGAGACAAAATAGGTGCGAGTACTAAGACTGGCAAAGTCTCACCTCACGGGAGCTACATCAGGCATGCAGACAAGCATATAGGACAACGTTAAAGTGGCAATCAAGCCCATGGCTTGATGGGTGGAGTGCTATCAGTCCTCCATCCATCAGTCCCACCGCACCCCCTGGTATTTTTGAGGCTGCAAATAAAACCAGGCTACATTGCTTTATTTCAATGATTTCTTACAATAACCTCTGCATTCGCAACAAGTCCGTTGCTGTGGATTCGCACCTCTGTCTCCAGGTTCCTAGGCCGAACCCTTCACCACTAGATTATTTTGTCCATTTAAAGTAATTGAAACAACTTGGGATCAATTGTCTTACACTAGGACTGTGCTCCCCACAGAATATTTTGGTATAGACTCTTGGTTACAAACGTGCATACCTTTTTTAATTTTTCAGCACCATTATTTGAAAAAATCGTCTCTTGGGTTATGTCTTATGTGTTGACATTATGAAAGGCAAACTTGTATATTTCACTTTGATATGGTAATTTTTGGTGACGTCACCTCCCAATGGGTAGGTGAATGAGTCCTCCATTTTTTTTTACCTTGTGCCCCAATGTATAGTTTACCACTCTGCCGTGTTAGGGAAGGCTTTACCTAATCCCATGCTTTTTGGTATCCAGTGATAAAGTCACCTGGGAAAACGTGGTCAGGAGGAAACATTTCCTCCAATTTGCACAGAATAGTATTTAATACCCATCCGTGAATATGCAGGGGGAAGGCTTTCAGGGGGCAGGGATAAAAATGGCCTATCTGGTGACTTTTTCCCAGGAGACATTTTCACATAGAACCTGCTTTTCGTGTCACGTGTGTGTCTGGTCGGGCACAGGCTGGATAGCTTTAGCTTCGTCCCAGCATGCACCAGTCCAAACAGGCAGGAACTCCTACAAATGTTTGTACCACAGCAAGAGGGTCAGAAGATCCCCCCATGTCTGTTGATCATATGCAGGGGAGGCACCGGGGAGTGTATTCAGGGAATGAACACTGTGTATCTCGGGTGATGAGTCTATTTAAAAAGAAATCGGATGCCCCTGTTAAATAAAATTATTTTACAAATGCAACCGCCCGCCCCTGCCCTCAATCAGGATAGTAACAACAATATTAAATGGGGAACAATCCCAACAAAAATGTCAAGATTGCTTATGCCAACATTCAACACACACACAGATATGTCTATATCTAGGTATAATACAACAACATTTGGTATGGTACAACACTTTTTCAGCGCAGACATGGACCTCACAGTGAGGCATGATGGCGCTGAAACACTGGGTACAGGGTGACCCATATCAAGAATAATAAGACGGGAAAATCCCTCCCCCACACAAAGGTACACGCACACTTATTTATTTATTTAGTATCATACAGTCATTTTATTGACTTTTCATACTAGCACCAATCACAGACCCAAGTTCATCAATTACACAGAAACAATCATTACAGTCATACATCCCTTTTAAAATTCAACAATCAAAATGATTTAATACATTTGTCATCATAGCAAAGTAAGATAGATCATACACCCCTCGTGATTACCACTTAAGAACAGTGTCCAAATGTCAAGAGCATCAATTGATGTAGTAAACCCCACAAAGATCAAGCGCTTTTGATCTCAACCAAGCCATAGCAGTACATTCAGTCAATAGATGGTATGTAGATTCCAGTTCTTGGTCTCCACAGAACCTACATAGTCTGTTAACATTTTTCTCATTGGACCAGCGGCCATTGATTTCCAGAGATTTAACTGCATTAAATTTGATTCTCAAGTAATCCCATACCAAATGATTGCCGACAAAATTATTTATGTATCGTGGAATTGTCAACCTTTTGAGAATGTATGGACAGTAGTCAAATGCTGTTGATTTGGTAGCCAAATTGACTATCAAGGGTTCCATATTGTAAGCCCGAAATGCCATACCGCTTATATAACAAAAAAGGGCATTGCAGTTTAGATATTCATAGACTGAAAGCACCAAGGATATTTATTTATTTATTTACATTTTTAAAGCGCTCACACAGCCTGCGGATATCGAGGCGCTGTTACAGGAATTGTTTTTTTTTTAAGCTGAGTAATTGTTTTTTTTTTTGTCTTAGTTACATATTTATAACATGCTTAAACACCCAGAGGTTTCTGAGTGCGGACCCGGGGATCAAACCTGTGGTGCTTCGTGTCGTCTTGGTTCCAAGGCACGCATGCTGCCACTGAGCTATCCTCCCGGGACAAGCACACATGGGATATGTGGCCCAATTTTGATAATTCCATATAGGGTAAAGTAGTTACAAAAACCCTATGGTAATTCATAGAATCCAGCGCACAAGTGGCGCACGCGGCTGGCGCACAGTGTGCGCGTGCGACAGTCTGCCCCAGCCGCGTGCGCCAAAATCCATTTCCGCGCACAGCGTATTCATGGATTTGAACATCCCTAACCAGCCGTGGTGCAGAGTGGCGCAGCGACCCTGCATCAGTGCCAGTTACGCCCCCAACCCCTCCCCGTGCACCATGTACAGCGCACAAATCCCATACATGGCGCACAGGCCCCCAACCACGAAAACGCCTGTAAAACTCCCCGCCCAACCCTCTGAATACACATACCCCGCTGCGCAGAGTTACACTCACGATTGGCCATGTGCGAGTGGGGTACATGCATTACTGGGGTTCGCGGGAAGTTTCACACGCGATTGGCCCTGTGCAAGCGGGGTACATGTATTTGGGGGGTGCGCGGGAAGTTCCACACGCGATTGGCCCTGTGCGAGCAAGGTACGTGTATTTCGGGGGTACGCAGGAAGTTTCACACGCGATTCACGCGATTAGCCCTGTGCTAGCGGGGTATGTGTTTTTCGGGGGTGCGCGGGAATTTCCACACGTGATTGGCCCTGTGCAAGCAGGGTATGTGTATTTCGGGGGTACGTGGGAAATTTCACACGTGATTGGCCCTGTGCGAGCAGGGTACGTGTATTTCGGGGGTGCGTGGAAAGTTTCACACGCGATTGGCCCTGTGCGAGCAGGATACGTGTATTTCCGGGGTACGCTGGAAGTTTCACACGCGATTGGCCCCGTGCGAGCAGGGTACGTGTATTTCGGGGGTGCGCAGGAAGTTTCGCACGTGATTGGCCCTGTGCGAGTGGAGTACGTGTATCACTGGGGTGCGTGAGGAGTCCCACACGCGATTGTCCCTGTGTGAGCGGGGTACGTGCATTACTGGCGTGCGCTGGAAGTTTCACACGCGATTGGCCCTGTGCGAGCGGGGTATGTGTATTACTGGGGTACGCGGGGAGTTCCACGCGCGATTGGGCCTGTGCGAGCGGGGTACATGAATTTCGGGGGTGCGCGGGAAGATTCACACGGGATTTCGCTGTCAGAGCGGGGTACGTGTATCCGGTGGGGTGTGTGGGGGAGTCCCACACGTGAATTGGCAGTGTGGGTCCTCCCAGGTGTGCCCTCCACGGCCCCTGCAAGCAACCCACACCACAGGGGACTACCCTGCACCCCTGGTCATGTCCCGCAGGCAGCCCATCCACCATGGGCATGCCCCCCAGCCAGCCCACATGTCACCTTCCACTAGTGATCACCAACTCATGTCCCCCAGGCCCCCACCCAACCAGGATTGACGGGCACCTGCCAGCAGGCCCCGACTCATGTCCCCCAGCACCCACGCCCACCCAGCAGTGAGCCTCAGGCCCTGACTCATGTCCCCCAGCACCCCCACCCACCCAGCAGTGAGCCTCAGGCCCTGACTCATGTCCCCCAGCACCCCCACCCCCCAGCAGTGAGGGGCATCTGCCAGCAAGCCCCGACTCATGTCCCTCAGCAACCACACCCCCCAGCAGTGATGGGCACCTGCCAGCAGGCCCTGACTCATGTCCCCCAGCATCCCCACCCCCCAGCAGTGAGGGGCACCTGCCAGCAGGCCCCACTCATGTCCCCCAGCACCCCCACCCACCCAGCAGCGAGCCTCAGGCCCTGACTCATGTCCCCCAGCAACCCCACCCACCCAGCAGTGAGGGGCACCTGCCAGCAGGCCCCGACTCATGTCTCCCAGCACCCCCACCCACCCATCAGTGAGGGGCACCTGCCAGCAGGCCCGACTCATGTCCCCCAGCACCCCCACCCACCCAGCAGTGAGCCTCAGGTCCTGACTCATGTCCCCCAGCACCCCCACGCACCCAGCAGTGAGCCTCAGGCCCTGACTCATGTCCCCCAGAACCCCCACCCCCCAGCAGTGAGGGGCACCTGCCAGCAGGCCCCGAGTCATGTTCCCCAGCACCCCCACCCCCCAACAGAAGGGGCACCTGCCAGCAGGCCCGACTCATGTCCCAACAAACAACATGTCCTAGCAAAACAGACCCATATCCCTAAAGCCTTGCCCCCCAATCCAAGCATGCAACAATCCACAGAACCCACTCCCAAATTACCCATGCCATGATAGTTGAAATGAACCACCATGCCCATGCAGGAATGCACAACGTAGCCAGACAGTGGCAACACGTGACTGAGGAAATGCTCAATGAGACATGCACAAAACCAATTACAGAACACAACACTAATTCAGAAGTAATAAAAAATGTATAAAAAACATAAAGAACTGACTTGGAGGAATAGTAAAATGAAAATCAATGTACAATGACCGATGTAGAAAAATAATATTGTAAATCCAATGAAGTTAAAAAAAAGAAAAATCACATAGAATAAAAAAGTGGTCCATTGCCAATGTCCATAATAAAAACATAATCCAAATAAAAAATAACCACTGATCCATGGGAATATAGAAAAAGAAAGCATGTACAAGTCTGCAACTATATACAATGTAAGTCCAAATGGTCCATGATCCACAAACAAAAGGAAACCTACAAAAAAGTCCTATGAAGAAAAAACTATATACACACGAAGTGGAGCAATGTCCATTAACTCCAAATTAAAAGAAAAACAAAGGAAACCTAACACTATCTAACTATATACAATGACAGCGGGCAAGTCTTGCGGCTCACTCTGTGATGTCCCGGGCCAGGGCATCATCAAACTCCATGTCGATGTCCCGGAGGCGGGCCTCTGCCCTGGCCCCGAGGTCTTGCAGGGATGCGCTCATGGCCTGTTCCAACTCCCTGCGAGTTGCCTCAAGGCACTCTTCCTGCCTCAACGCCCAACGCATGGAGAACTTCGCCGTGACCATGGTGAGCCGCCCCTCTTACACCCGCCGCTGCTCCGCATCTATGCGCTGGCCCAACCGCAGCCACACGGAAGACACTCACATTCCTGGGTTCTCCTGCCCTCTGGCCGATGCCTGCCCCTCTGATGTCGATGGCCCCGAGCCATCATTGCTCCCACCTAGAGCCTGCTGCTGTTGCTGCTGTCCATGTGCCCTATCCGATGCCTGCACATCCTCCATCTGCTGGTCTCCAGTTGTTGGGTTGTCCACCCCTGCTGGACCGCCTTCTCCCGACTGTGGCAGGGATGGGATCTCCACCAAGCTGGCTGTGTTGGTCAGGCCAGGTCCAAAAGGGGCCCTGGTGGAATCTGGGCTGGAAGACGGCAGGGAGAACGACTGGCGCATAGTCTCCACAGAGGAGGAGAGGTCCGCCAGAGTGCGCGACACATGTAGGAACCCACCGACCAGGGCCCCTCCCAACAGTGCCAGATCGCGACGCTGCTCTTCGTGATGGCGTGCGTGCTCCGCCCAGAAAGCACGCGCGTCATCACGAATTTCACGCGTGCGCAAAGCAACACCAACCAGGACGGAGCCCATACGGTCGTGGAACCCCGCGTCTGCAGGTAGTGGAGAGGCAGATGACGTGGCACTCCCCCCTACCTGCGGACTGGCCTGGGACGAGCATCCCTGCTGGTGCATGGTGGTGCAGTCACAGGGTCAAGGACAGCGACATGTAGAGGCCGCTCCACGGTGACCTGTGCTGCCTCCTGACCCTGGCCCTGGACTGCACCACTTGCACCAGTGGTACTACCCCCACCAGGCCCCATGTGCGGCTCAGTAGCGGGCTCCTCCTCCTCTGTGGAGACCACCAACCTGGATGTCTCTACACCGTCTTCCGCCATTGCAAGCCACTGTGGAGGCTCACCCGGCCCTTCCGCTACAGCCATAGTGGCAGACGCGGCACCAGCCCCCTCGCTCCCGGATGATGGCAATTCCTGGGAGGGTGGCTGGGCCTTGCGTCGCCGCCCGGTGGAGGCATCCCCGCCGCTTGGCTCCACAGCACTGTCTCCACCCTCTTCTTCACTTGACGCTGCGTAGAGGGAGACATAGAACACAAGCATCAGGGTACAGTACAATATTCCCCTATACAGGAAGCAATAACACATGAGTGGCACTATCAAATGTCACTTCCATCCTGTCCCTCCACAACACATGGGTGAATGCACGCAACACACAAGCAGAAACAGTCCCGGCGCATGCAATCAACATCAGCATCCATGTACAAGGGCTTCTGTTAACCAAAATGTTGCCTTTAAACTCACATGCATCATGGCTCACACTGATCCCGTGCACACACATCACCGGAGGGTCATGCATCATGGCTTGTACACCACAGACACAGTGGATAGACACAGTGGATACAACGGTGACGGCACTGCATGAGTGAATCTACACATCATCACGAACATGTGTCATGCATCCATGGTGTTTCAAAGTCACACACACACTTCTCAGACACACACACGTGCACCATACATGTACATGACAGCAGCACCCATCCCTCACACCCCCTCCATGTCCAAGAACAGAGACTGGCATGCTTTCATGTGTGCATTCCGCATACAGCTCCCCATGTTGCATCGGAACACATGCACCATCCATGTGGTTCACACATTACTGGTCTCACATGTATGACCATGATGTCCCTGCACACACACATCCATACATGGCCTATGTCACACATACAGGCAAGTATCAGACTACCAGCACACTGCAACATGCCCTGTCTCACACAGCAATGCTTGGCCACTTACCGCTCAACTCCAGACAGGTCTGCCTCTGAAGGATCTGGGCGTGGAGCGCTCGGACAACGTGTTATAGGACCCTCATCTGGATGTTGCTCATGCTGCTCCGGCCCCCCTCCTTGAGGCGCCAGGCCTTGTAGAGGGTCCTGGACCTCAAGTCTTCCCAGCGCTTCTTGACGTGCTTGATGTCGCGGGTTGCCACCCCCTCCGCGTTGATGGCAACCACTGCGTCCTCCCAGATCCTCGACCGTCCTTCCTTGTTGGCGCGTGATGTTCCGAAGAGGGCATCATAATGCCCCAGGACATGCTCCACCAGGACACCAACTTCCTTCTCACTGAAGCTGGTGGCCCTCTGCCTCTCTGACTGGGGGTCCAGATGGTGTTTGCCCCGACATGGCGACCCCCGAGGCAGGCGTGGGTGGGCAACTGGGTCCTGGGGCTGGGCTGTGGAGCGATGGTTTCCCTGTCGGGAGTCTTCTGTTCCAGCAGGGGTGGACACAGCAACTGGACCCCTGCAGATGGCTGACGTGCAGGCACCAAATAGCAGGGGATGTGGGCAGCAGGCAGGCAGGCAACAGAAGATGGCTGGTGGGAGCGTGCTCAGGATCTTGGGGACAGGAAAATGGCCTTTTGGGCAGGAGCGTGGTCTTCTGTGTGTTTTCACGTGGCCAGCTTGATACGGAGTGATTTGGCATGTGAAAAAATTGCACGTCAGCGTGTAATTCGAGGAAAGGCCCTTCGCGCGTAAGCGCATCAGTGACGTTACGCGTGCAGGCGTTGCCCACAACACAGGTGCATAGTGAATCAGCACGTGAGAAAACTACATGTCACTGTGCTATTGGAGGAAAGGGCCTTAGCGCGTAAGCGCGTAAGTGACGTTTCACGTGTGGGCTGGCTTAAAAGGTACGAGTATCAAGCTATTTCCTTGTACATGGTTTTTGTGGAGAGCGAGCGGGTGTATCTTGTACTTCTTGTCGGTTCACACGCGATTACTTCACAACGTTTCCAGTTCGTACTCCCTGTTTCCTTAGACTGTGTTCTTTTCTTCTTTTGGCGGGGGTGTTGCCAATGCGCACAAGTGCGTCTTTTTCACGTTCTTTTTCAAGGTACCCGGTGAGTCGCGCACGTATTTTCCAACTGTGGTTGCCCCCGTGTGTCATGTACCCCTTCAGAGGTCATTGTAGGCTGTGTGTAACACGCGTTTGCTTATTTTTGTGTTTCTGGGTGCCACAGCGTAGTGCGGGTTTATTTTTCCACGCACGTGGCCTACCAGGGGTTGCGTGCATGTGTGTTTTTGTTTTAGGGGTGCCTGTGCGTTGTGTGACCCGTCATCTTCCCCGAGGGTCACATACAGCCTTGCAAGAGCACTAGGGTACGAATTCCATCTAGTACCCTACCCCTTTCACCCCAATTGCCCAGGACAATTGTTTACTGCGACTCCCATACGCACAACAACATCAGTGCCATGGTTGGGAGGCGACCAAGCAGTAAAGGAGGCAAAGGTGGCCGACCTCCAAAAGGTGGGCGTGGTGGGCGTGGTAGGGGACGTGGCCAGGATTTGCAGGGTGCCCCTAGAGCCCCATGTGTGGAGGACCAATCGGGGACACCCATGCCCCCCCCAATGGTTGTGGGAAACATAGCTGAAACCATCCCAGCTGAGCCCTTGTTGGACCGGCCCATTTTGGCACCTGAACCGGCACACGATGACTCCCAGGCTGACTTCCAGGTCAGCAAGTCTAAGCCACATGTGGCGGTTCAAGTTGCTGTCACCAGGCCACGTGGATCTGGGGCAGCAATGTCATCTGCTGCCCCAAGTAGCCAGGGTGGGGAGGCTGCAGGGGCAGCTGCAGCTCATTCCACCCCAGCTCTGAGTCTCCCAGCCGGGACAGTGTCGGTCCAGGTCCATCAAACCGACGTTGGCCCTGCCAACATCACCCTGCAGCCAATGCCTGCGCCAAGACCTATGATCATTGTGACTTTACAGGCTTCTGTTACCCAGTCCACCTGCGCTTCTGCCCCTACTGACCAGAGCGGCGTAAGCCACTCAGGATCCGCACCACCTTCCAAGAAGAAGAAGAAGGGTGCTCTGGCACTACAGGTGGAGACCCCAGACACAGCTACACACTCCAGCATGTCAAGGAAGCCTAGCTTTAATGACGCTGAACTTGATGCACTTGTGGCCTATGTGTCGGCACATAGCCGCAAAATGGTGGTGACTGCAGGGTGCAAGACCACACCTGGTCAAGGTAGGGCACACTGGCAGACCATCACGGACCACATTAGTGCCCTTGGATTTGTGAGGCGCACAGCTGATGATTGCTACAAGCGGTGGAATGACCTGAAACGCAGAGCAAATAACAAGCTGGCTTCCAGTCATGCCTCTACTCTGGTGACTGGCGGTGGGTCTCCACCAGAGGACAACCAACTCACTGAACATGAGTCTGTTGCTGGAACCTTCGTCACAGAGGAACAGATCCAAGGCATGGGAGACCTCCCAGATTACAAAACATTGTCCGGTGAGTGCCCATGCATGTGTATGTTGCATGGGTGACGTGTTCAGATTGAGTGCCAGGTGAGGGTGTGTAGTCCTGAGTGGTATGGGTCCCCCATGTGCTTCCTCCAAAACATTCAGCGGCCTTGGATTTGGGTATGACAGTATCCCTTCTGACCACAGTAGCCAATTAGCGCAACATCATTACTGCAGTTGCCCTTGAACTGTCATCTTGCAACAACATTGTTCTGAATTTTTCAGTGTTCATTCAGCCTGATTGTTTCAATTCTCCCATTTTTGCAATGCATTTTTCAGCCCTAATGCCACATATGTGACATGCTACTGTCATTGATTACACCCCACATTGGGCCACATTTATTACCTTGTTATGGTAATGATTAGACCATTCAGACTGATTGTGAAAAGGCCTGCTCGCAAACATTTTTGTGGCCTGTTTGAATGTGGAACATGACAGTTTTTTCGTGTCATGTTGAAGTGACCAACCATTGATGTATCCATCTGCATGCCATCACTGTATTATTGTACACTGGATGTGTTGCATTGTGTGACACATGCGTATTTTGTCACACTATTTTGCATTTTTCATCTCATCATGTCCATCTCACATGGATGGGTGACAGTACTCATTCACTGACATATGGCTGTACTTGTCAAATGTACCATGGCTATGCTACATGCCATCTATGTGCTGGCATGTGTCATGTATGTGTATTGGACATGCCACTCACAGGCTAATGTGTGATGCCAGTGCTACCCAGCATGCAGCAAATGTGTTGCTTTTCCCTCTTGGTGTCCTCAGTGTCTGCTTTTTGCCTCCCCTTCCAACTCATTGACAGTGCATGCATGCCAGGGTTATAGTCATGTGGGACATGTGTAATTCATGCACTGGATCTCTGGCTTGTGAGGCCTATGTGTGTGCTATGGTACTCATGCCTGTTTCCATTTGTTGTCTTTCATGTTTTTGCAGGTGATGACGCACTTGATGCTGTTGAGGTGGAGAAGATGGTGCAGACCCAGGAGGAATCTCAGCCACGACCGGCACCAGTGGAGGACGTGGTGTGGTGGTGGGTGAAAACACAATCTTACTGCAGACCATACTGTCCAGGGGTGTCTCTGGTTGCACCTCCCCAGACCTCTATGATTCAGGTGCTGAATCAGATGATGAGACTTATGTGCTGTCGCAGGTGAGTGTTTCTGGCAGGGATTCTGTTCTGTCCAACCCACCTGCACCAGGGGTAGAACCCTCTATGTGGATGTCAGTGTTGGTAAATCTGCCTTTGGCGGTTATGGATGCAGGGTCACACTCCACAACATCTGATCCTGTTCCTGGGCCAGCAGATCAGAGGAGGAATGCAGTTCTGCAGCCTCAGGCAGTGCCAGCACAGCAAGGTGCAGATCGCCTTGCCCCAAACAGGTGTGGTGCCCGCCCAAGCGGTGGCCGTACACCACCAGGCAATACTGTATGGGAAAACTCCATGTACAGTATAGCAGCACAACAGGGAGAATCGGTTGAAATGATGGCTCAGGCAATGGAGAGGGTGGCCACTTCCATTCTCCCACCTGAAAGACAAATGGGGCAATAACAGCAGGCAACAGACTCCGTTTGCCAATCACACAGGGAAGACATGTTGGCGTCCAACAGGGAACGACGGGCGGCACTGGACACTCTGCGTGAAGCCATATCTCTAGAGTCCCAGGGCCACAGGGAAGCCATGAGATTAGAACTCCATTTCCTCAGGGAGAGTCTGGTTGAACTTGAGGCTTCCCGAAATTTTAGGGCAGAACAGCAGCTGGAGCAGCTCACACGTTCGCTCTCAGCTGAGCTGCAGGCAACCCATGAGGAGATCCAGGCATCACGCGAGGCCATGCGTGCAGAAATGCAGGCAACCCCTGAGGTGCTGCATGGGGATCTCCGCACTATCATCCTCCAGAATCAGAACTTCAACACCTGCATGCTTGCTGCCATGGAGGACCATACCAGGGCTTTTGCGTGGGCTGCCTCCCATAGCACCACCACCTCCTGATGCAGCAGCAGAGGGTGAAGAGAGCGACAGCAGTTCTCCCACATAGGCGTAGCCGTGCAGGCCATGAGCCCATGAAGTATTTTATTTTTGCAACATCCACGCAGGTGGGTGTTGGTGTGCACCCTGTCCTCGAACCTCCTGGGTGGCCTCCCCACCGCCTGGCCCCCAAATGGCAATTTTGTATTTTTTTTTAATTGTTTTTTACAGTGTGTTGCCTTGCGTGGCTCCCGTGGGCATATCCACTGTGTATTCCAGCTGGGCACATGCAGGCTTGTCCCATCTTTGGGTTAGATACTTGGGTTCCTGACACACACCCCTCCTGCTTCCCCTTTCTATGGGCTTGAAAAGGGTGTGACCAAGTGACAGTGACTTAACAGTGACATTGTGCTCCCATGAGCTGTGTGGGCAGTCTGTAGTCAAAACTGTGTGTACATCCCTAGTGGGGATTGTTGTTGTATTGAACACTGCATGGTGTATTGATATGTGCTTGTGCATCCATGTCTTCCTCCTTATTCACAGGTACCTTCTTCATGTCTTCACAAGGCCATCTCCTTTGCAGATGCAGTTCATGTTGTATGCAGTACACTGACACATTTGCCTGACATCAACACTCTGCAGTTGGAAGGGGTCGATGTGCTGGCTTACTCAGGTTGCAAGACTTGCACTACTTTGATTTTGTATTGTCATATTTTGGCAATGTTTCATCCTGTGTTGCTGTATTGTGTTGCTAGTAAGTGTGCTGTTTGTTATTGATTACTGGGAGCATATTGTCTGTGGCCTTTTTCCATTTGGGACAGTGCACTTTGTGACACTTGTGTCATGTGTTGTGCATTCCTTTGTTTGCTTTCACATTGCATGACATGCCATGGTGTGTTGGGTAGCGGAGATGGGGAGGGGTTGGGTGACATGGCGCTATTTTCATGTTGTATTTTGCAAGGGGGTAGTCATTCATTCAGCATAAATGTGTGTCTTTTTGTGACACAGCATTGGTTGTCTTACGGTAGGTAGGGATGCACACAATGTAACACTTCCACGTGACCAATCTCAGGCTGGTATGGTTGTGACAGTTGACTGTCCCTTATGTCATCATCATTGATTGTCAGCTGGTATGTGCCAGGGCTGTGTGCACTCCACAGGGGTGTGATTTTAGGTGAAGTAATTAGCCACCAGCTGCGTACGGGCCGCCTAACCACGTGCCCTTTCCCCTCCCATGCGCAGCGGCCATGCATGTGGTTGGGGATGTGGGGGCACCACCATGTCCAACGGCAGGCCACGGCGGGTTGCAACGTTGTGCAGGACACATGCTGCCACTATGATCCTGCACACTACCGGGGGCGTGTATAGCAGCTGCCCACCAGAGCAGTCAAGGGAGCGAAAGCGTGACTTGAGCACTCCGAATGTGCGCTCCACTATGTCCCGGGTTGCAATATGGGATGTGTTTTATCTTTCCTCGGGTGGTGTGGTGGGGTTCCGAATTGGCGTCATCATGTGGGTGCTCAGAGGGTAGGCACTGTCCCCTGGGGAGGTGATGATGGGTATCATTAGTGAGGTTGTGACATTACTCAGTATCTGACATGCATGCATGTGCAGAGGCATTTATTCTCACCAAGCAGCCATGTATCGCCATGCCGCCCAACTTCTAGGTCCCGGTTTAGGGGTGACATTCTGAAAATGAAACTGTCATGGGTGGACCCTGGATAGTTGGCATATACTGAGGTGATGATTCCCTTGGCATCACATACGACCTGCACGTTGATGGAATGCCAGTGCTTGCAGTTTCTATAGATGTGCTCAGTTGCCCTGGGAGGACGTAGGGCCACATGGGTGCAATCAATGGAACCTAGCACTTTGGGGAAGTGTGCCACCCCGTAAAAATCCTGGACGGCAGCCTGCCTTTCTGCAGGTGTTCTGGTCAGGTATATGTGCCTGCGGACTGAAGAGTGTGCAGTCATGATGGCCAACACCTGGTGTAGGCAGCGTGACTGTGTGGCTGTGACACCCCCCCCACTATGGCACTTGTCCGCTGAAATGAACCAGTGGCCAAGAAGTGCAGTACATTGAGCACCTTTTCCAAGGGGCTCAGTGCTTGGGAGCACATGGTGGGTGTTGTGAGGTCATCCTCCCACTCACTCACCAGGTCGAGTATTATGTGAGGTGGAAACCTGTACCTCCCATACACCTGGTCATCAGTCATCCCAAAAAGGCTAGTCATGGGTGTAAAAATTCTGGGCCTGACTATCCTCCTCCTCCTGCGGTGTCCCAGGACCACTGCTGCAAGGAACAGTATATTCATCGTAGCGTCTGAGCTTGTTTGTTGTTTGCGCGCACTTTTATGCTGAGCAGGGCCACGTACGCCTGCTTCCTGCTGGCATATGTGTTTCCGGATTAGCGTGTCTTTTTTGGCGCGCGCGTTTCCCCAGTTCGATTCCATGAATACGTGTTGTAGGTGCGTTTGTGGGCGTTCCGCGCATTTAACTCCTGTACTTCCCCCGTAATGCCCACATTTTCATACGTTGTTCCCCAATCCGCGTGTTACGCCCCATGTTCCGCCCACTTTTGTTGTGTGCGCCGCGCTATGTGCGCTTTCGCTGTGCGCGTAGCACACGCCGTTTGATGACGTGTGCGCCAGCGTGCGCCACTCAGGATTTTAGCGCACATCCCAGGATTTACACGCGCACGGACTTCCATGAATCGATGGGCGTGTCTTTTGCACGCTTGCGCTGCGATTTACGCACTTGCGCTGCGATTCGCACACTTTCGCATGCTTGCACAGAGATTTTCGGCGCACATTAATTCCATGAATCGGCCTGAAGTGAATTTGTATCAGCATTAGCCAACTTCCAGCATAGTGTAAGAAATGACAACACTATTCGACAAGTAATGGGTAGAATGTCAAATTCTAAATAGGGTATTTCAGATGAGACAAATGCAGGCTGTCTAAGAAGCCTCCTTCCTCCTTAAAGATAAAACCTCAATTTGCAATACCGATTCCATCGCTTTGTGAGCCCAGACCTCAGCGCCATAACTGAGCATGGATGTCATTTTCATAAGGTATATCTTCAAAAGAGCTTCCACAGAAAATCCACCGCCCTTTATAACAAATGAGCAAACAGCACCAGTAGCTTTGGCGCAAGCAGCTTCAAATTAGAGACATGTTCAGCACTCTTCATATTTGCATTAAAGACCACTCCAAGGTATCTATACTGATTGACAACTTAGATATTAACTCCATTTAGGGATCATCTAACGGGGTTCCCTTTTTTACGGGAAGGCTTGAACATCATAATCTTTGTCTTGCCAGTGTTCATTTTCAAAGAATAATTTGTTGGAAAAAATATGTAGTGCTTCTAGAGCATACTGTAGGCCCGATGGAGTAAGATCTAATAGGGCAATATCGTCTGCATTCCCGAACCATTGGATAGCTCAGTTACATCTAGAGTCATTGAGATCATTCCCCAGATCGGAGAGATACAAATTGAACAATGTTACAGCTAACCTGCAGCCCTGCTTTAGGCCTGTTCTGGCCTTAATCCAGGTAGTAGTGCCGCCATTGTTCTCAAGCCTAGGTCTAGGGAAACGCGTACATAGCTCTCAAGTCACTCTCATGTGAAAGGTAAGACCCACCTTGGAATGATCTATCTTTGACTTCAAAATGCCTTCATCTACTTTAATTGACCACCTCCAAGAAACCCTTTCTCGACACCCAAACATTGTTCACCTCCATTGACTTCAATGGGATCACCCTTCAAAAAAACATCTTCATTCTCCCTCATTAGAGACTCCCAGGTTGAGCGAATTTAAACCTCCCCTGCAGAAACCAGCAGACCTGTACTTTTAAAGGGAAAAAGAAATGCAAGTCGCAGCAGCAACATGCTGTACCGGGAATGGCTGAAGGCATCACGCATGATATGTCAAGGCCATCTGGGTGGCATGAAGATGGACAAACCAACCGGATGATGCCATGAGAACGGATGTTGCGTGCTATTAACTATTGCAAATGTCATTTAATCTTTTTATAAAATGTCTGATCCGTTAACTTAAAAACGAAAGTCGGACCTCAAATGAAGAGGAATTGTGGTTGATAAATACACAAGCATATGGATAATTTCTCAAAACAGATTTAAGAAATCCGTGCCAGGCAGCCAAAGCCACGTTCCACATTCCTTTAAATAGAAAATGTACATGTCTGCGTGCCTAGACTCCCGTTTATCAGCCCCTTAAGGAAAGAACAGAAAACAGCCTTTACAGAGAGCCTAAGTCTTTCTTTCATACTGGTGCCAAGGTCCAGCAGTCTGTTCACTAGGGTGATTAATGCAGATCTGATTGCGCATCTTTGCCCGGGCCTTGTATCTGGGTTCCCTTTGACCTGGTTATGCCATCTGAGATGCAGAGAAATGTCTCTCCAACTTACATTGCAAGGAATGGCGCAAATAACTTACACATACTTGTCATGGATTAATAATATGCTGCTTTATTGAAGTCAGGGTCGCTTCTTACACAATACTTTCACCTCCTTATGCCTCGCCTGCCAGACATGCCCCATTGATGCCTGAGTGTATAGTTATTCTAACAGGCCCCAAAGCTCAGCCATTTTAAACTTTGGCTGCTTGTAGGATACTTTTTTCCCATGCTTGTTGCCCGGCCTTAAGATCATACAGCATTTCTATCCTCCTCTATTTCCCTCCAATAGCCACGTTCTCTTCCCTCCACATCTTTCCTCTTCTCTGGCATACCTGCCTGGTTCTGGACCTGCTTCATCCTCTTTCCCTAACCATAAACATCAACAAACCATAATTTGCACTTCAATGTTTCCATATAAACTTAATGTTCTATGTTCCACAAAAACTGACTTGCCGTCAACCAATTAATATTGAAACAAGGTTTCTGGGTGAAACAAATATGTCCTGCCCAGGGTAACCTTTAACACCATGCCCTCCCAACGGCATCCACATCTATGTGCCTCTTCAACCCCAACACTGACGAATATACACAGTGCATATATCACACAATGCAGGAAAAACAACACAATGATTATACCCCACAACCAATCACAATGCTCGTAACGCAATGCACATACCACCACTAAACACCCATGCCACACTATGAAGAGATCTGCCTGCACCGTTTACAGACCCTCCAGCTGCAAAAGAAAACACACACCCACACCACCCAGTACAAGCGTCTATAACACACAGCACATAGAGTGCCACGACCCACAAAGCATATACACCCACACAATAGTATACACACTGGCAGCCCACAATAGCAAGTGGTGTGAGTGGTGACAGAATTACCAGTAAAGCAACATGGTTTAAGTCCGTCCACAACAAAACCTGCTACGAGAACCTTCAGAAGAGAATGCAGGAGGAAGGGGGTGCAGGAGTCACTAGGCACAGTATGATAGGTGCATAGAAGGGAAAGACTGACCCACAAGAACGGGGGGCTACATCAACAATGCAGGGCAAAAGGGCAAGATCAAACAATATGCTGGGTGAGCACAAGGAAAGGAACACCGCAAGGGATTGCGGCAACAGCATCAGACAGGAATACATATCAAGAAGCAGACAATAAAGGTATAGGTACAGAATAGTAGTAATGTTTCACAGAGTAAAGTGCAGTTAGTGGCTCAGTAGTGCAGGTGCAGAAGCAGTCCGAGGTTGACAAAATTAAAGATAGTGATATATGCGGCAAAAAAGGATCAGACATCAGGATAAAGTGGTCCAAGAGCAGTTACTCTGCAGCAGTGTCAATTGTGAGGATGGGAGCAGTGAATGATAATCCAAAGAACGGAAAGCACTGGTATCAGTAAAACAAGGGAGAGAGCCGGCTGGAAGGGGATCCAGTCTTCCTTGCCTTAAGGGTACATAGCAATGCAGCGAAGCACCACATCAGGAGGCGTGCTGAGGATGAAGCGGGTGCAGCAGGATCAACAGGGTATAGAGGAACAAAGAATTACTCTGAGCCACCGGAAGCCCCGGACAGGCCCGGACAGGCCCAGACAGGCAAAAGGGCCTTACATGGGGCGTTAGATGGGGACGCTGGCAAGCCTGCCAGCTTCATCCACCACTGCCACGGCACTCAAACTGCAGCCACCACCAAAATATTTACTCTACCATGAATAGAAATACTGCTACAGTCACATTACTGTTCCTGCCACCACATTCATATTACGACCCAAACCAAAATCCCCCCATTGGTATTAAAATCATCAGCACTACATTTTCAAAAGCAAATGATGCATTGCCAAACCACCCATGGACATCAACCTGCATCTCTTAACACCTAAACACTTACCTTGCAGCAGAGGATATCTTCCTTGCAGGTGCACTCTAGCAACACACATCACAAGGTGTGCTATCCACAGGCAGATGCTCACCATAGCAGATCATAGCTGTTTCATGTGCCTTGCATTACCACTCTAGCAAAAGCACTCTAGCAAAAGCAACCTCTTGCATGCCTCACACTATTCCACTAAACACACGCCACTTCTCTTACAGGACTCAAAGTGCAGATGGGGCAAGCAGGTATCAGAAGATGGGGTATGTAAGACCCCACAACAGAATCAATGACTCAGAACCATATCACGAAATACAGACAGAAACCGAGAAGTGCTATAGGTTACCTGCCCTCCCGCTGCCAATAATACTCTTAAATCCCATGGAATCATACACCACACACCTGCAAAGAGATGTGGGTAGCCTACATGCACCCAAACCCCATGGCTAACACCAGCAGAGAGACATCACACACACAACACACCCATTACCTCACACCCCTGTGCCTATGCCTGTCTGATAGGGGACCCCAAAGGCAAATAGCCATCTGACCCCCGGCCAGGACCAAACCTCACAAACCCAGACTTGAAGGGGATGTGGAGGGCCTTCAGGTTTCCAGTCCCCAGCTACAATTGACCCATTGTGCCCCCTAATAAACACTATGGCAAGGTCCCCTGCTTGCACACCTCAACTCATGGACTACCAGACCCGCACTGCAATACATAGGCAGGAATTGAGAAGCACTTCAGGTTAGTATCTGCCCCCATGTCATGAATATCTTCCAACACTATTAACAAACACTATAACACTCCTAGGAGGAGACGGAGAGGAGTGTCCTACAAGCACTGAAGCATGTGTGTGATGCAACCAAACAGGAATCAAACAGATGCACATACAACATCCAGACAAAATGTGATTGGTAGCAAACTGGGAAGGCCTACACCATCCCCAGTCCATGCCAAGATAACCACTTCATAAACCTACACTAAAAGGTGTTGGGAAGGGCTGTTTCATTTCTGACCTCCTGACAGGACCATTTCTTCCACACCCAAAAATACACTCCAACCCGATGGCACACCACCACATTCCTGAGAGGGCATGGGGAGGGTCTTGCAGACACCCAAGCCCCATGTCTGCCAACATCATAGCACAATTAGACATATGCACAAATACCTACTGAGCAAAACCGGACTGTTGAGAGACTTGGAAGACCTATTGCCTTCCAGTCTGCTGGCACAGACACTGATTCACAAACCCGGAATTGACGCTGCCATGGCAGGCTGTTAGGCTTCTGTCCCCCTGTCAGGACTGACACCTCATTGTTCCTCAGATATGCCCTATGACTTTTCAGCAAATTTCATACATTCCAGCAATCTCACAAATCCCACATAACATGACTTATGCCAAGTGCTATCTCAAATACCCCAAATACTGCCTTCATATGTCAGTCAATGGCCCACATGAAAGGTATTTAAAATATTCACGGTGCAGTGTCACAGGTCTAGGTGCTGCTGTCACCTGCTAAGTGCAGCTTTAAATGCAAAACTACTGTCAAACTACATGACAAGAATCACAAGCCAGGTATTGTCATCACGTGCAAGGTAATGCCTCATATTCTAGGTGTTCCCATGATGTTGACCTTACCTGCCCACCACCGGCACCTCCCCCTGCATCCCCAGCTGTTCTTAACTCATGAGCCTCATATCTTCAACAACTGGGAAGAGAGTGAAGCTGGCAGAGTGCCTTGTGATCCTACAGGGGAGGTCCAGGTCTGAGAAGCTCACTTGGCCCAGACGATGTGCAGTGATTTTTTAGCAACCAGATCTAGCTGCATCCTCTCGTCTGGCCACCCTCTCCTCATCCTACATGCTCTGCCTCATCAGTTTCCTGTTGACGTGGAGAGGCTTGGAAGAAGAGGTCCCATCCCTTGCCCCTCCCCTAGCCCTTTCGCAGCCAATCCAAGAATGACATGGGGCAGGCGGAGGGACAAGGGGTGAGAACTGGGGAAGCAAGCACAGCGCTTTCAGGTCGCCTGCCTTGTACTTATTTTCACCCTCCTAATAAGCCCCATGCCTTCAAAAAAGGGCAATCTCCATTGCTTTAAATCGGATCACCAGCCAGAACATCTGACTTATCCCACTCGGCGATTCAACAGGGCGAGGTGTTAGCCAAAGAGAAAGAAAGCGGAGTAGAAAACACTGCACGTTGTACAGCTAAACAATTTACTGCAAGAAAGTAATGCGGCATTGGAGGCCCGGTGGTGAAAAGTTATAACCCGCATATGGGTTGGTGCAGCTCCTGAGCATCTGGTGTGAGCTGCTACAGATGGCCTGCGCCCTTTGGCTACTCTACTGCTCTGGGACCTCGAGTCCAGCTGTTGTCAGTGCTGATGCTTTACCAGAAGCTGGTGATCCGCAGAAGTCTCCTGCCGCTTCTTATATTTCACCCCAGCCATCGGATTACTATTGCAAATGCAGATACAGGATCACCCTTGCTGCTGCAGCATTTCCAAACACCCCTCAAGAGGCATCCATTTTACTGTCAACATTTCTCCGTCTTCAGTCAAGTGCCGAATACGTGTGTTTGTGTTGCTGGTGACAGACTTGTCCTGCACTGTAACTATAATGAGACGTCCCCTAACTTTAGAAACGACTTGCCCTGCACAATAATGTGAGCTTCCCCTTTCATAAGAAAGCTGCCACTCCTGGTGACCAAGGCAAGGTGACTGTATTCTGAAACGAAGCCTTGAAGCAATAACTGATCACCAGCATAGCAACCTGCTGGGTGAGGGGACAACATATCCACCTGGCACTTTCCTGCATGAGGCGAAGGGGGAGGACATGGCGCCCACACTTTATTTTGCCAGGTGGAGAGGGAGTGCAGGGGTTACTCATGGGCTTTCTGTTTTCTAGCGCTACCCTAGTCCCACTAAACAGAAGCGTGATGGCCTATGTTCTTTGAACTATGGTTATATACCTGCTGCCCACCAATGAGCATAATTGGTCTAAAGGCCCCTGAAGGGGGAATCTTTGGCCTACAAAATGTACAAAATCTACAAAATCTTTGCGCCTGTAAATAGCTGCATTCCGTCACAGCAAGGTGAGTTTCTCTCACCAGCCTAGCACACGCTCTCCTTGTACTGCCTGTATGAGAATGCCTTTCGTGTGCCCAATGTGATGGGGGAAGAGGCGGCTTTGTGATCGCTTGAGTAAAATTGAAAGGGTTTTTTAATTCATCTCTGTGCGAAATGCAAACAAATTGCACCACAGTTTCAGTGCACCTGCAATTGAAACGCTGTCATTTATTTATTTATTATAAATCCACCAATATATATGCATATGTCGGCCGAAGGCTGTGGTGCTCAAAAGTGTGGTGATTTGGATTGGGAGTGGCATATACCAGTAGCTAAATCCTCGGGTTTAACCTCGTTACCCAACCGGGATATTTCATTATTTATGTATTTACTAAGGGGGCTCTGCCCCCCTGGCACCTTTGGAGCCCAACACCCCAGAGGGCTTGCATCGCTGCCCCTCCCACACCTGGTGACTGCTGTGCCTTGAACTCAGTGGCTTGGTCACTTGTAAGGATAATCCACCAAGTGCTTGCTTCGTTTTCGCAACACCCCCACCCCCTCCTTTGGGGAATTGGAAAGTTGGACATTATACCAGAAAAGTTGAAGAAATGTGGGATGGAGGGACCCTAATTCAACGCGTTGCGGTACCGTCACTTAGCATTTACACATGTTCAACACACAGCTTCATCAGTTAATATCAGTTAATGGACTTGGAATGCCTTAGGAATTGTAGATTTAGACAGCATACCATCAAAGTTGGATGCATGTGGATCGAATGCCAGCAGACTCAAATGAAACATTACACAAAATCGTCACTTATACACAGCTTCATCAGTGAATGTACTTCAATGAATGGACTTCCAAGGCCTTAGGAATTGCAGTTTGGACAGCATACCATTAACGTGGGCGAAATGTGGAACGGAATGACACCAGACCCATGTCTGTAGGATAGACAATTCCCCAATTTCAAGCATTGCAAAAATCATTACATAAAAATGTTACACAAAATCATCACTTAGGATTTTATATTATAGGGTAGATAGAGGAGGAACAATGCTCTTTTGATCCCAGAAGAACATACAGTAGATAAGAACTCAGATTTGAATCAGATATCTAGCCTCAAATGGAATATGTGTATCTGATAATTGGGTAATCTCAAATGGCCAATAGTTTCTTGCTTATGTAAATACATTGATTGTGCATCCATGTGGGCCCACGGAAAATTAGACAGACATTCTTGAATACATTGCTCTTAGCCAGGATCAACATATGGCTAGATATCTATTTGCCATGATCTCATCATTTTTTTGTTATAGCGATTTCTTGCTGGGATGGCCAACTTAATTGGTGAAAGTATGCACATCACTTATTACAAGGACTGTCCCTATGGTCCTATGGGTGGAATGTTAGAGGTGTAACAGAACCTAGTGATGTGAAGGGTTCCACCAGGGAAAGTTGAAGGGACTGACAAGATGGAAGCCAACTGGAATGGATGTAAACCCACTGCTCTCTAGGCATGTATAGTATATGGGAAGTGTATTGGAAGGGAGCACTAACCTTTAAGAGGGTATTTTTATTTTTTATAAAAATATCTATGATGCATGGCTAATTTGAATAAATGCATTTAATATGAAGCATTGACTCATCTTCACTATTCTATCTAACTACTGTTTAACATGTGGTGTACGTTTTGTGTAGCACTGTCCTTTGTTAAGCTATAATGGAACGTTTTTGTGTGAAACGATTCAGTGCCCCGGTGCGCTGTCCATGGCTGACAGGCAGAAGCCCCATTTCTGAGGCAGGGATCATATTATTGAGTAGTTGGAAACAGTTGTTTGTATAATCTGCATTTGAAGGGAGGGGTGTGGGCATGGCTTGTTGACTTGTTCTGCCTTCTTCGGAGCACAATGTGCAGAAAGTCTTATGAGTAAATGCATTTGTAGCTGATTTTTTCCACATTAGTGGAGAAATATGTATTTTGACATAGAATAACACTACATTTTTTGGCCATTTTAAATAAGTTTCAAAGAATAAGAGCACATTTTAGTTGTTTAGATTAGCAAATGGTAACATATAATGATCATTCAGAAAAAACACAAGTAAAAATGTTAATCAGACTGACCAAGGAACTTGTTTTGCATATTTGAAAATGTTTGTCCGATGGTTTTTACCTCTCCAAGTGGAGAAGCACTGAGGTATTTGAAGAATAACACATCATTATAGGTTATAGAGCATTTGTATTTATGTTTGTATTTGATTTATAAAGCTCACACTGTTAGAGGGCCCCAAGAGGGAGGAGGAGTAGGCTAGGAGTCAGTATGGGTAGTGTAGTTGACATTTGGCATATGAGGCCACCCTTTATAAGCTATTGCATCAGAGAGGCTAGTAGGGTTGGGGTGAAGTCAGTTGAATGTTTGCGGAGGGTGTTGGAGAAAATAATGGCAACGCTAATAGTAGTGAGAGTCACATATATAACTGTGATATTTGTTTTATTTTGATTTGTTTTTAAGTAAAAACACCTGAGAGAAAGCTGCTATGCTTACAGGCCCAGTCAGTTTGTTAATGACCAGTAGAAAAGCCATGCACAGAGACACATGTTGACACATGTAGATTGGAGCTTTTCTTTGTGAGGGTCAGTTTCGATTGGGTAACAATAACAATATTAATATATGCAAATATGTGCTATGTAAAGCACTTTGGGGTAAGGCACTTTATAAATATCAAATTATAAATATTGAGAAATGTTGAAATGTAATGTGACAAAGATGCATTTTTCTCTGGGTGGGAGGTATTGGATGTTGACGTGCATGTAGAGACAGGAGAAGGATGGATAGAGTACATTAAGGGATGATGGATCCCTACATTTTTTTTATTTTTTTTAATTATTTATACGGTTTTTACAAACCTTTAAAAAGGAACACTACTTCTTACAAACATCCACACTCCACAGAATAGTTCGTTCAGGATCACCATCCCCATCTATCTTTCTCCCATATCATCAACTTTAAGAATGGACAATGTCCCTTTATGCGTTTCCAAGTCATCAACAGCCATGTTCAGCTGCTGTTCAATTATTGCTAAAAGTTGAGTCAGGGGAAATTACAATTTTCGATCTGTGCCGTTAAACATGTGATTCCAACATTCCTCTGCGCACAACGATGGATGGATGGCACCCCAAGGTCCCAACAGTGCTGTTCTGTTGTCCCGAAAGCTATTACAAAACAACACTAGATGTTTCAACGTCTCCGGTGCTTTGGTACAAAATCTGCAACTGAGGTTTATGTTTTTGTTACATTTCCATTTTTGTAGCCGCTCCTTCGTTTTAAACAAATTTAAACGAAATAACATAAAGCGCCTTCGTGCCATCGGTTCCGCAAATAATTTGATATACCCTTGAGGCGTAGTAAAGGGGCGGACTTCCATCGGCGCATTTGACATCAGCTTTGCCGTCGCTCTTTCAGTACAAGTTCTCTCCCAGTCCAAGCGCCATATTTTCATTTTAGCAGCAACTGGATTTTCGTGAAGTAAGCTGGGCTTGATGTCGTATTCTACTAGTAGGCTTTCACATCTGTGCATCCATAAAGCCACCATATTCTGACCATTCGACGTTGCACTATGGAAAAGTTTAAATTGCAAGATATTTTCTTGCACTCGAGTTTTTCGATATAAGGCCAGTAGACTCCACACGATCCTTGCATGCAATGAAATCAGGGATAACTCATATCTGATACACGAGGTCGAGATCCCTCTGGGGACACCCAACACCTTTGACCAAAATTGGTTCTCCAGGGAGGGCCACAGATCATGAGAGCATCCCAGAGCATTTTCCACTCCATAGATCAGGACCGGCACGACTTTTTGCTGATAAAACATCTGCACCGGTTCCAAGGAAAATTTCCCATATTTTGTTATTTGGTGTGATCTTGGGCACAAGAGAGGTACCCATGGAAAAAGACTGATTGGGAGAACACACAAGGAAAGGCTAAATTATATGAGGGAATGGGTTGTGAAAGTAAGGTAGCATGTTTGAAAAGGTAGTTTGAAAAACGGCAGTGACACAGAGGTGGGATGTTGGAAAAGGTTATATTTTTGGACGTTTAACAAGATAGGGAGCAGCTAGCATTAGTATTTATAAGATGTATTTTGTGGAAGTAGAAGAGGACTATGAAGAAGGTTAATTAAAAAGGACGGATCCCTTTTCAGTGTTGTGATCATGGGCGCAAAAAGTGTGCATTTGAAAATAGATTGGGGAAACATAGGATTTTGGAGTAGAAAATGATGAAATCAGTTAGATTATGGTTTATATATATATGTATATATATATATATATATATATATTTGGTTAGTGTATATTTTTAAATAAATTGGTCAAAATTGTTATATTTATACATATAGCAGTTTAAAGCAAAACATTGTATATTTTAGCAGAGTGCTTTTTAAATTGGCAGCATTAGTAGAGGGAGCATCAGAACACATTTAAGAACTAATTATCAAAGCCGACAGGATTAATTTATCAGAAAAGACGCACTACAGTGTGCATAGGGCAGTCACACAGATAGGGAAAATGATACTTTGATCAACTAAGTAAAGCCTCTTTTGGAGTTTAGGTATATTGTTGGACAATAATTTAAAAAAGGGGGAGTCTTGTACAATGTTTTTTCACACACACAATGAAAAAGTAGGGACTACAAGGGCTCCTGGATGTACCAGCACCTTATTATATAGTAGGCAATAGCCTCACTGATGGCATACGGGGACAGTAAGGAAAGGTGAATAGCCCCGAATATAGATGCATATAGTTCATTTTGTAGAATTGTAACAGGAGAAGGACAGAAAGTAAGTAGGAGAGAGAGCATAAAAGTGGGACACATTTCCGGAGCATGAAGGAGCAGGTAGGGTATGCAGTAAAATAGGCAGCATCCAGGAGAATCCACCATGCAGTGCAGAGCAACACACAGTATCAGACATATGTGCCACAAATACAATCTGCACAACAGGCACCAATGCAAACACAGCAAATCCCCATGCAGACACAGCAAACAGGGATGCAACTAAAGCACCTGTACACCAGAATATAGTGGCACCATGGAACACAAACGTGCTGCCACAGACACCCACATCCAGGATAGTGGGTGTGGGACTGAACTTATACACACAATAGGACAGCCCACATAAGCACTTGATGTGTTCTGCCCTATCAGGTACACCGGACAGAGACCGGGAGCGTTTGACACAAGTACCAAGCACATTGTGGACCAGTATTACACATGATGTTGGCCTACTAAAAGGAGTAGGTGCAGTTGGGAACAGTATGGGCAAGGATATCAACAGATAGGACCAATGGGATAATACAGAGAATGGAGAGAAGATATTATATCATAGGAAGGAGGAACTAGCAAAGAGGCTGGAGCAGTGGATTCAGGGCGAGATGTGGAGAAGGAATTGATGGAAAGAAATTCAGAGTAGGTGTACAACATGTGGAAAGAGAGGGCAGTATGTAAAAATATGGAGAAGCAGAGGGGTACTACCATATGGTTCTGTCACCTTATAGCCATGGGGGGGAAACACATGCTGCACCTATGCAGCCCCCACAATACCAGACACTATTTCTACAATAGATGCATAGTACTAAATTAAGCAACAGTAACTAAATGCCTTGCTAGCACATTGTAGAGCACATGGAGAATGAATACATGTCACATACATAGTGTATCAGAAGTATTTTAAAATTACAAAGGAAGGGCTACAAGAAATAAAATGGCACGCAGTCTAACATGCACTTTTCAAGGCCAGGAATGAGGGGCTGTGAGGAAAAGCACAATATGCAGGATGAGGCATATCTGCTAGTACAAAGAGCAACATATAATAGTAATTAACAAAATATTGTATATATTAACAGACATATTGTTTTGTGTTATACATTAAAGGGTGCTATCTTCTTACATGGCCCTATTAGAATATAGTTTATTAATGTAGTTGGAAGGAATAGCATAAGAAAAGGTAAGTACTTGTAGATATGAAGGGGGAGTGAATAGAGATAGAAGGTAGGTATTGATGGAATCAAAGGTAGTGTGTGAGCTTCCCTATTGATCTTTATTGAAGGAAGACAGTCACAGGTGAGTACAAGTAAAAGATAGTAAGAGAGATTGTAGGTTTAACTTAATAGCATGTTTAGTGTATAGTAATAGCATGTTTAGATATAGGTAAAGTATGATATATAAATACATGGCCATATGACATTAGAGATCGATTCGCTTGATTATATGAAGAGAAAAAGGGAGACCCCTGTACAGGAAAGGTATAGTAACACCTTTATGATTATGTTTATGCTGAATATTGAAAATGTACACATGCTTAATGAAAGGAAATGTGTAAGGAGTGCTGGATGTGTCTTATTAAAGGGACAGAAAATGAATGTATTATAGAGAAAAGTGATAGGCAAATGTGTGTACATACACTTCACACTTGCATGCATCCATACATTATATGCGCTTGTTTCAGCATCAGGGATAGGTGTATAAGAGTAGGGAAAGGTTAGGGAAATAACAGACATGGTTCGTTGTATCTCGCCAGGACAAAAACGGTAGGAAACAGAACAGATCACATCCCAACGGCACCTGAAGAAGGGCTGCAAAGGTGAATAGCACAGATAGGACTTTCTTCAGCAACATAAAAGAGTCATCAAAGCGGGCCTGCCATTCTTCTGCAGAAGAGACAGTTCTGCGTCACATGAGAAAAAAGGACACTGCATCTCAGCCACCACTCTAAGAAAAATGCACTAACGTCTACCCAGCCATGGACAAGTACAGATGTTTCCAGCCCTGTCACTTCAAGGAAATATACAGCGACAAAGCCAGCACCCTCCATGCAAAAGAGAAAAGAAAGGCCTACTGAATGGGAAGTACAGTTCTATTTCGTTAGTTTACCATGATATCTTGTCCTCATTTACTCCCTACAGGACAACAAGAAACATTTATCCATGGACGTATCAGGAAGAAAGCACAGGAGTTGCGCAAAAAGAAAAATCTAATTCTTTTTACTATTGTTGTTTCTGTTTTCTTCTCTGTTTTCCTTCCCTTTTGGTGAAAAAAGAAAGGGGACAGTTTATCCCCAGAAGGATTAATAGTGTAATATTTTATAATGATTTTGTGACAGGAAAAAGAGAGAGGATTTTGAAGGATAAATTTGCTTGGAGATGGCATTCAAGCCGGCACGATGATGAGTAAGGAAAAGTGTGGTGTGAGTCTGTGAAGATGGTGGGGCAAGAGGGAGCAAAACACATGTTGTGTGTGCTCTCTGGTCTCACATATCACAGAAACACACACATACTTTACAGATGGGAAAAATAAATAAATAAACATTAAAATAGGTAACAGAGGGGGAGGAGCAGTTATTCGCCATAGGACACATGGGGCGATGCTTTCAATAGGAAGAGCATGTATAAAGAGGCCACAGAGGCAGATTGTAAAGTCAGCGATTAGAATACAAACTAGATGGAAGGGGTCATTAAATGAAAAGAAGAAATAGTAGTACTAGTTGTTAAGGAGGTAGTAGTGTGCATGAGCAAAGAAAACTTTGAAGTAATAAGTATCCAGGCCTTCGCAGGGAGTGATGATGATAACATGCATTTGCACTTCAAGAAACTCACCCAATTTTCTTTGTTTCAAATAAAAAAAATGAGCACTGGATGATATGATATCATATGGCATTTATAACACGCCTGTACACAAGTGTTACTAGGAACGACAAGACAAGCGGGGGGGACAGAGGGAGGACAAATGAACGACCTTACTAGGCCTTGTGTCATTCACATCACGAAAGTGCAGGGAAGTGGAAGGGGAAAAGTGCCAAGGGGGCTGGGGGGAAGGGAGAAGTGCAGGTAGTCAAATCATACAGCCAGAAGGTGGCTCAGTGCAGGTAAAACAGAAAGTGCAGCCAACGAGTGGCTCATAGGTGCAGAGAGAAGGGACTGTAGGGTAACAGATACATACCACATGTGCTGTGGGAGCCAAGAGGCAGTGTGAGGTGCAACTGGGCATTTAGTGACCTGTGTCCAAGTTCAGAGGGTGGCCAGGTGACCAGTGCATGGAGCAGACGGGTTAGCAGCAGGGGAACGGAAGAAAGAAAGCGGAAACGAAGAGGAAGGTCTTGAGTTGCTTCCAGAACCGGAGGTGGTTCTGCTCATGTTTGAGAGAGGCAGGGAGGCTGTTCCAGAGGGAGGCCCCAGCTGAAGATAGTGATCTGCCCCCAACTCTCTGCTTGGAAAAGCAACTGACCCTCAGAGAGTTGGAGGTGGATGAGCAGAGAGCTCGAGTAGGGAGATGTTTCGGAAGAGAGAGTTTGAGGTAGTGCAGTCCCAAGCCCCAGAAAGCCTTGTGGGCGATGCAGATGACCAGAGCATCCGAACCCACAAGCATGGATGGTGGCCCCCATGTAAATAAAAGGGGCCATGGGACCCGTGCTAATGCCTCTTTTGTGTACTTCCCGTTCATATGTCCCTCATTGATATATAGTCCCCTGGACTGACTATCATGTCCTGGGGATCCAGCCTTGCAAAAGACAGCACTTATACAAATTAAGGGGGGCCCTGAACTTGTCACAAAGCAGCAGAGAGAACAATGGACTAATGAAAGATCCCGATATGTGATGCAGAGAAGAACGGAGACGCAGATTGAAGATGTTCCATCTGAGTTTCAGCAAAGTTGACCGGCAGAGTTGCACTTCTATGTGCGCCTACAAGGCTGTTGCGGTTGAGACAGAAAATATTGTTCTTGAGGTTAACCACTCTTTAAGATAATTGTGACTTGGATGGAAGAAATAGAATGAGAAAGATAGTCACATAGAAGTGGAATTACCAATGAGCTGTTGGGTCACCACACAATTATTTAAATGTCATCTAATGGCAGTCCCAATTCTCATGTGGTGGCAATGGCCACTAAGTGCGCATGTTTGCTGGGGTTAACTATGTAAGGGGGTGGGAACAAGGTGAATAAAATGATGACACTTCCTAAATATATAAATATATATATATATATATATCAAAAGATACTTATCAACAAGATCGCTAAGCTTTAGAGAACATTCACTTATGTTGTTGGAAATGTTAACATTTTGTCTAACGCACAATGCATTTATGTTCAACAGCCAGTACTATATACAAGTATGTGGTACAGCAATGGGGACAGCAGTGGCTCCTACTTTTGCCAACTTGTATATGGGGGCATGGGAGGAAAAACTATTTGCAGATGAGACCATACAAATATATACCAACAAAATAATTCTCTGGAGACGCTATATTGACAATCTTTTTATACTATGGGAAGGAACAACAAGTGAATGGAAAGATTTCTTCGAAATCATCAACATGCGAAGTGTAAGCCTGAAATTTACAGAGAACCATAGTGAAACAGAAGTGATTTTTCTTGACATCAAGATAAAAATCGTCAATAATGAAATCACCACAGAGGTATATAGAAAACCTACAAGCACGAATATGGTTCTGCATGCAGAAAGTGCCCACCCAGAAAATCTTAAAAACAGCATACCGTATGGAGAATTTCTCCAAATAAAAAGGAACTTCAGTGAAACATCAACTTTTGAACAAAATGCGAAAATAACAGCATCTAAGTTTCAGGCTAGAGGATATAAAAAGTCGATTATCAACAAAACTTATACTCAGTGTAACAAACAAACGAGACATGAAATCCTTACAAAAATCAAAGAAACCAATGACAAAAAGGGAGAAAATTGGACACACAAGAAAGAAAAGATAGGATTTATCACTACTTTTGACAGTGGAGGAAGAAATGTGAGAAAAATATTGGCAAAACACTGGCAAGTGTTAAGGAAAGATCATGACATCAACGGGTTACTTAGTACCAATCCAACGGTAACATAGAAAAGCCAAAACCATACAGTCGAAAGTATCTCCGAGTTTGTTTCAAACAAGGACCAAAATGAATTGGCTCTCAGAAAAATTCAAAGGCTTCCAAAAATTTACAAAATGTAAAGCATGTAAATTTGGTGAAAATGTAAAAGAATATAAGAACCCACGTACAGGAAGAAAAGTGGAAATTACAAAAACTATTCAGTGCAGCACAAAATTTGTGATATATGTAATCAGCTGTAGCTGCAACCTTTGGTACATAGGAAGCACCAAATTGGAAGTCAAAATCAGAATTTTGCAACATCTGAGAGCCATTAAAAACAATGATCCAACATATCCTCTAGCGAACAATTTTTCAGAAGTACATAAAGGAAATATTGAGTTGTTAAAATATTTTGGCATTGATCATGTTCAACAACATCCGAGAGGCGGGGATAGAGAGCGACAGTTACGCCAATTGGAAAGTAGATACATAATTGAATATAATACCAAATCTCCGGGTGGACACAACAAGGATGAGGAGCTCTATACGTTTATAGGAGAATGAGGTTAAGGACTATACATGTATTGTCTATTTTAAGAACAAATGTGATTGTGAGATGCTAGTGAAAGAATATGGACATTTCACAACCAGTGGCTGGTACTATGAAAAGAAAATTTAACAACAAGTGGAGCCGCAAACTGAGCAACTATTGGCATGATACCTAAGATTTAATAATTTTTTAAACTATAATGTATGTTTTTTCTGATATGTCTTTTTGATACGTTTTTTAGCAAGTGAGGTGCAATAATCCCGAGCACAGTATATATGTTTTTATCACAATAACCTTTGGACACAATGGATCCCATAAAAACACTAGACCTCCCCTGGTATTGGGAAGATAAATATTACTCAGGCAAGATAACAAATGATGGTATAAAATATGTGCACTGATGGTGTTGTGTATATGCAAAAATATGTGACACATTGTATATGTTATATTATTTTAGGAGAACTATAGCGATTTTGCGCTTTATTACTCTTGATGCACTAAGCACTTTATAATATGCTCTTGAACAGTTTTTAGAAAATCATGGCAATTATTTCTTTAAAATCATCGAAGGCACGAAGCACTTTACCAAAATATAGTGTGCACAGTAATTAACATGTATAATATTTCTTGAAAGAAAACAGATTAACATCAACTCCCATTACCAGGAATAATGAGGCTAATTGATTGCACCATTGGTGAGCCTGGATATAAGGTTACATAAATTGCAACAAACAACATCAAGCGGCATAGCAAATTTCTCGGCAAATCCAAAAAATATATATGTATGTATGCCGATTACTGCATTTCCATAGACCATAGTTTGTGCATAGATTATAAACATTTTAACTCAGCAAGCACGTAGCACTTTATTGAATACCAGCACTTTACGAAGGCAATGGCACTAAGTAAGTACTTTAGTATGGCTACTATAGCAAAATGAATGCAGCAATGCATCAAGTACTAGCACCTTGCACTTTATTAAGGTAAAGCTCTGAGCAATTAAATTAGTACAGCTACTATAGTAAGATGTAAAGCCTGGATATAAAGTTACATAGATTGCAACAAACAACATCAAGCGGCATAGCACATTTCTCGGCAAATCCAAAAATATATATATTTGTATGCCGATTAATACATTTCCATAGACCATAGTTTGTGCATAGATTATAAACATTTTAACACAGCAAGCACGTAGCATTTTATTGAATACCAGCACTTACGAAGGCAATGGCACTAATACGTACTTGAGTGTGGCTACGATAGCAAAATGAATGCAGCAATGCATCAAGTACTAGCACCTTGCACTTTATTAAGGTAAAGCACTGAGCAATTAAATCAGTACAGCTACTATAATAAGATGTAAATTGAATCACTCTTTGAATAGCAACATTTGCAGAATGACAGTTCATTTTGAATTAGTATGACTAGATATCAGATGTACAAATGTATAATAGAAAACAAAGGGATCAAAACATGATAACACACTGACATCAGAGTCTAAGGGTCTTTAAACATGGCTGCCCTTAGAGGCTAATGAGAGTGCAATAAATTAGCAGTCTAGTGTTTTTAAACCAAGGAGAGCATTGATGAGTCATAGGTTAAATGCAAAGGAATTACATTGTTCCATTCACAATCTGACGAAGCCCGTTTTGGGTGAAACGCGTAATTGTGTGTTTGTTTTCTCCATGTGTCCACCTACTGAATAATAAAGGACTTTTTACACGAAGATGATGGCCAAATGTGATTCTTTGGAACCTAAATGGAGGAGTGTTGCTGTGAACCGCGCAATTGCAGTACATATATACACACACACATATATATATATATATACACACACACACACATATATATATATATATATATATATAATTTAAAGAAGGCAAAGGATGCCACACCCCAGAAAAAAAATGGATGGAGACACTAGGGATTCTCTGGGAATGCTCTCCATGTCACCTCCTATATTGATAAGAGCACTGGGTTGAGGGGGTGACTAAGATATGGATACATAAAATAACTGATCTGAGGTGGGTGAAAAAGGAGAGTGTGGTTAAAGAATTTGACCAGAGGGAGAATGTTACGTGGCAGATGAATAGCTAGTGCCCCTCACCAGGCTGATGGACAGATGAACATGTCACTCAGAGCTCTTGGCCTGCCCCAGGTCCAATATTGTAAAGATGAGAAGCGTTTTTCACTGAGACAACCCTAGCACCCATATTCTAGGCAGATGCGGAAAATGATGCAACATGATGTGAACTGAAGATGGCAAACAATGACCAGACAGACGATAGGAACATACATACATATGCACTCACCATGAAGAAACACAGACATTAGGTCAAAAGATGTATTTATACATGAAGACCATTACATTTACAGACCATTCATTCATGAAGAACATAACATAAGCATTGTTCAAGCTGAATGCAACACTAATAGCCCAAGGGTATAGCTCAATAACATAGAAATACAACAGTAATGAGCAGCCATCTTGTCTACAATGGAAGCAGCAGTTAGCCTCTGTAATACATACAATCCTTAAAGACTTTCAGAGAGCACAACATATTGAATTATTTAACTAATAGATCTGTGCAGAGCTCAAACAGTGGAATGAAGGCCCCAGCAAAGGTTACTAAGACATTAGGGAGGGGTTCAGCCAGAAGAAGCCAGTTGCATAGCCTGGCATTGACATATAGTGTAAAATGGAATCAAAATGGTAGGAAATATGGTCTTGGCATTGTCTCGTGGGAGTTTTTTTTATGAGGAATCTTGGCATGAAGTAAAGGGACAGATAGTGAATGAATGGACAACCAATCACAGTGCAGGGAGATAATGGCCTAGTTTGAAGTTAACAGCTGTCTGAGACCGAAGAGCCTTTTTGTGAACTTGAGGTGGAATGCAGTCTTCCAGATGAAGAGCTAACCTCATAAATTATGGTGAGTGTCCATTTTGTGGGAAACAGATAGTGAGTGAATACTGTGCACCGTCTCCTTTGGTTTCCAGGCAAACAATATTTAGTAGAAACCAGTATTCTTTTAGCTAATTCTGCTGATCAGCACATAGTGATGTCAGTAAGAGGGAGGGAGTTGGCAGGGGTGGTATGAGTTCTAGTGCCAGAGAATATATTATACAATGAAGTTACACCAATGTAGAGACACTATGGATGTTTTTACCAATCAATTTGTTTCACCTGCCCACAATGTAATTAAGAGAGGTTCTTATAATTTTGTAAGTAGCTTCTATAAAGCTTGCTTTCACCAGAGGCGTAGTTAAGAACTTTTCAGTCCGTAGACAGCAGGGCTGCTTAATAACCCTCTTTTTGTTTCCTGCAAAAGGCCCATTTGTCTGTGGAACTGTTTTTATGTATTTTAGAGCATGCATGAGAATAGGAGTTTTTTACAGTGTAGATACAATTCATTACAGGCCAATTTTCATTGCTCCCTAGTTTTCATTTGTTCTTGATGTTGTGTAAATTTATGAATAATTATTGAACTCTGTTGATCATTGTCCCAAGTTTTGATCTTGAAGCTGTTTGCATATTCTATTCTATGTTATGCTACAGATTTTTTATATTGCACCACAGACCCGAAGGCCTCAGGGCACTCACAAGGCAAAACAGCAAAAATACACAGAGAGCACTGCAGTCAGCCAAAAAGTCAGATAAGTCAATCTACACTTTAATCGAAAAGAAGTGTTTTTAGGCACTTTTTGAATTGCGCTATTGATGGAATTGTTCAAAGCGAAAGAGTGAGGACATTCCAGTGGACAGGGGCCCATGCATCAAAACTGGAGACTCTCATTTTATTGAAGGAAACATGAGGTTGAAACAGCAAAGCATCTTGGTTTGAATACAGAGTTCCTCGAATAGGTGTTTTCTTAATTCGAGAACGAAGATATGTGGGGGCATCACCAGCTAGACATTTATACACAAAAGTGGATGCCTGAAATTGTAATCTTTGGTTCACCTGAAGCCAATGCAGCTTCCAACGGGCCTCGGACACATGGGATCAATGTCCCACTCCACAGACCACACGTACTGCCCCATTTTGCATGACCTGCAGCCTTTTGATGTTAACCTGGGTGGTTCCCACAAGGAGGCTATTGCAATATTCCAATTTCATGTTTATAGTGGCTGCTGCAATCAGGGCTCTGTTTGTTTTTGGATAGATAAGGGTGAATTTGCCGCAGCAAGTGTGTCATGTAGGAACAAGAAGAACTTAAATAAGAAACATATTTCTGTAAATTTAATTGGGAATCTAAATAGACTCCCAATGTTTTTACATGTTCAGAAACATGGATAATGTTATCTGAAATCATGAAGTTGCTGTATTGAGAATCCAGTTTTTTTAGCTTGGCGTCAGTACCAAGAATGAGTAGCTCTATTTTTTTGTCATTCAGAGCAAGTGAATTCATTGCCATCCAGGATTGTATAGCTGCTAAATGTACCCTTTCTAGGTCCTTAGTATAAGACCCAGATAACTCCAGGATGATCTAGGTGTCATCTGCATAATTGGCAAATTGCACACCCAGACCATCCAGGAGGTCACATAAAAGTCTAGAATATACATTGAACAATAATGGTCCTAGGCACGAGCCCTGCTCCACACCACATGTAAGAGGGGTTGTTTGAGACTGTGCATGAACTTTGACCACGTTTGCCAATCTTGGACCAAGAAAATATTTAAACCAATTGGCGGCACCACTAGAGCATTTCGCTATCCCGACCAATCTTCTCTGCCATGAGATTGTGATGCACTAAATCAAAAGCGGCAGAGGTCGAGTAACAGGGGTAGTGCTATGCCACCTTCATCAATGATTTTTACTGTCTTTGATTTTAAATCTAAAAGGGCAGTCTCTGTGCCATGTTTTTTCAGAAATCCATATATTTCCAAGAGCAAGAATTCCTTGTTGTTCCACAAAAGCCTGGTATTGGCTGTGGGTCACTTTATCGAGAATTTTCTGCAAAAAAGGCACATTCCTTATCGGCCTATAGCTGCCAGGGTCACCAGGATCAAGATTCTCTTTTTTTCCCTTTGTTTTTAGTAGAGGCGTTATCCAGGCCCTTTTAAGACACCCAGAGACAGAAGCCTCTGAGAAAGACCAATTAAAAGCCTAGTGACCCAAGCAGCAAACAATGCCAAATACTCTTTAAGTAAGATGCTGGGAGGAAATCGCCCTTACAAGGGTGTGGTTTCATCTCATGAACAATATCTAGAATATAACTGTCTGATACCTTCTTAAATGAGACAGGTGTGGAGGAATCTGATGCATCTAATGTATCAGCTAAAAAGGAGGATGTGTCTGCATTCCTGTACTCACTAACAGTTTAACTCATTCAGTGATAAGAGTTTGATGCTGAGATATTTTCTGTATAAATCCCCTGTGCACTGCAAGGACTAACACCCATGACATCAAAGATGACATCACAAATGTCATTCATCACATGACCGATGACATCACATGTGTGGCTCCCTCTTCTTTTGTTCAGTGACATATGTACATCGGGTGCTTGTCTTCACTGGGAGTCTGCAACTAAAAGTGGGACAGGTGCTATATTTGTTTTGACACTACTTTCCTTAGGTTTCAAACACACATGATATGATACATATACATAGGGGAAGAAGTAAGCCTGAAACCCAGCAATCATTTTTGTGCATGAAGATAATCAGTTAGGGTATGAACACTTTCTGGTAGTACTGCTACTGTTTTGCTAACTGTACTTTCCCTGTATATGCTTATATTTGTGTGTGTTGTTGTACCTTAATGTTTTGTGTACAGTAGTACCATTATGTAGTGAGGGAGTCATTCTTAGCTACTTATTACATGTTGCACAGTGCACAAAACTTTGAAATGAAAGCATTCATCATTTCACTATCCAACCTGGAAAGATTTTGAATAGTGCACCTGTATGATGCATGCTGCAGGCAGTGGCTACGTTTCTACATGAGTTGGGTCATATACTGGAAAGAACTCTGTAATGCAATGGTGTTTATAGAAATTCATTGGTTAATTAACTTTTTTATCTCATAATAGTTCTTCCAATGATCTCTGATCGTTTTCTGCCAACATTACAATGCCAATCCCTTGTGGAGGCTTTTCATGAAAACTAAGTACACATGTGATATCAGCAGTCATGTCATGAATGACAAATGGGATGTCATTTTTGATGTCATGGGTGTTAGTCCTTGCAGTGCACAGGGGTAGTGTGAGTTATGGTTGCTTAGCTGGCCATAACTTGCACATTTCTGGGGGTTTTCGGTTTTACCTGTAACCATAACATCCCTGTAACAACGTTTGTCCATTGAATTGCATAGGTTTTTACTAATGCAACTTAACCATAACGTCCCTTTAATGTTTTTTGTCAGTGAATTTCATTGGTTTTTAGCAGGATACCCTTATTTTGTAAACAAAAACTGTGCAACATAGTGCAACTGCTGGCACCATGTTAATGCGGACAGCAGTCGCGGACTATGCGTCTGTTTGCGGAGATGTGTGGCATCCAACCTGCTGAGGAAGGCAGGTGCTCTTTTACATAGTGGTACCAATTACCAAAAGCAAAGAACAAAGACAAATAGCACCATGTGCAAGAATTCTGAGGGAAAATAGAGTAGGTTTGCAAATTGTGTACTTATGAAACAAACAGGACAAAGGCGTAGCGAGTGAACTATAACGGAATGCATCAACAACACAAGTGACGTCTGCCTTCACCAATCTTACCGCACTGCTACGGTAAAGGTGAACAAAAAATGAACGCCCATAGTAACGACTGGAAAGTGCTAAGAGCTGAACGTCACTACAATGTAGTAAAGACCCTAAACTTTGTCTAATAATTGCACAGGTGCTGTAGTATGCAATAGTACAGAAGCATAACGTGTCTTTTTGTAATGGAGCAATGGCAAACACCTTAGAGTGGCAGGATAAAAATTTCCCTCATGACGCAATGACTTTCTATAGTAACACCATTGATACGCACTGTGCTGTGAACCGTAAATTATGTCATATATATTGCTTCATGGACACCAAAAAAATTCTTTTTCAGTAAGAGAACATATTGGAAAGGAAAGCAAGGCAGTACAAGCGGCAACCCTTCCACAGCAGTTTACAGGCATAGGAAAGGAAAGAAACTCTGTACATAGGGAAATTGGCAGCATGGAAGTAAAAGTGGAGAAATTGGTGAGCAATTGTGCTGCTTTAAAGGTTGTGTACAAGGATATATTTTGGACAAAATGAAACAGCACTGGCACGTCTGCACGTGTACTCCTTCCCTATATCAGAGCCCACCATTCCCCCAAAAACCGTTTGCGGTAATACAACAATCTCTTCCTCCCCTCACAACCAAGTTGTGCAAATCCCCATTTCATCAGAATATGTATCCACTTCTGCTACCCCTTCCCTTTCCAAATGGGGTGGATGCATTTGTACAAGTAAACTGTAATAATGAGAATGTTGCTGAGTGTTTGTGTGGTATTCTTTTTTGCCTGAAATGGGCTTCTGACTCAGGGGCACACAGTTCTCGTTGCAATGACCGCAAGTAAGAAAAAGGTAAGTGACACCCCAGCTGTCCGGCCTATCCACAATGACACTGGAGGCATCCGTACGCCGCCAGCAGGCTTCGCATGTCTGCATGTTGTCCACCACCTATCAATGCGTGTGGGAGCACACATTTGTGCATAGTGCAAGTATACGCATGTGTATCTGTTCCTCTGTGCCCTGATAACATCACCACTGTGCTGCATATGCAAATTAACATTAATTAGGTTGGGGAATCCACCCACGCCCTATTGGTAGCTATACACATAAACATCCCACCTACTGTACCCTATAAATAGCCAGCATCACCCAAAATGGTCGGCACATATGTGGCGCATGTTTAGTCAGTAGAGAAGATGCAACGGTATGCATAGGACACCCATGCATGTGCGCACAATGCATTTCAGCCAAAACGTGTCCCGTGGACAGCCGTCCCAAAGGAGAACATAGGCAACGTCACCATGCGACCGCGTGGTCCCTTATTTCGGGGACAGGAGCCCGACCCTCGAAGACTGGAAAAGTGCAGGGTTGAGCAATGTACAGAGTGTTTTTCAGAAAGTACACACTTACAAACACACCACAATGTGCTGTTGCACATGTATGTATGTTTTGGAACAATATAGGTCTGCTTTCTGGGTGCAAGTTGTCCACTGCAACCCTACAAAAGGGCACACTGCAGAGGTGCTGGGCAATCTGTTTGCAGCTTTTCAGAACAGAGTTGCAGGCCACATAGGTTTGCCCTGTAAGTAATGGTGCACCAAATCTGTTGTGCTACAGCGCGTCTGCAACTAATAGCAACCATGTTAGTCCAGCTGAGTATGCACAGCAATGGAGAAAATTCTGAACGGGCCTTGCTGTGACCCACAGCAGCAGCTGCGATAGTTTGCATTTTCCCAATCACATTGGTAGCTAACGGAAAGGGGGAGCATGAGCATGTGCATTTCCCCAAGGACGGCGCAGGCTGCGGTCCAATGAAGCAGAAACATTCCTTCTTCCCTTTCCAGTGTCTTGTTTGCAGCACGCCATCATTGCGTACTGTTAGAAAGTTCCACACACTTCCACCAATGACATTGAAGAGCTCTCCATGTAACAGTATCAGTTCTGTACAACAGTCCTCTGCATACACACCACGCCCAGAAACGTTGTTGCGCAACCCCTGTGGCTCCACAGTCCCATTTTCATGGGCACCATCCTGAAAATCTCCGGATGTGGCTTTCGTTCTGCGTGCAAGCGTGGGGGAATAACTTGCAACAAAGGTAGGGGGAGTTTGTTGTAAGGGGTGGCTTTCAAAGTGTTCTTTTATTTTTTTAGATGCTTCCAGAGAAACACATTTTTTCACTTTTGATTTGCTTTTCTTGTGCGGACATTGTTACAGTAAACTCTTCACAGCATCTTGGAGATGGCCAAGCAAAACAGCATTACCAATGGGTGACAAAGAAATAAGAAATGCTTGGAAAAATTCTGCCTTTCCACAACCAATGAGGTCATTGTTGCAGAAGAACATCAAATATACATGCTTCTGTTGATCAGACACCTTTCCAGTCGACGCAACAAGCCTAAACAAGACATGTAACCTACATGCATAACATCGGCTCTAGCGAAAGTGGCCCGGTCTTTGCAAAGTGCATACATGTCGTCAAAACTGCGCTCGTAGACACCGTTCCACAATGAAACCACTTCTTCCAATTGGAAATTGTCAGCAAAGTTTCTTTCCAGGGCATACTTGTGCAGATCTAGTAGCAAGGCATCACCTATAGGCAACACAATGAGTTTCACCATGTCAGCCAGCCTCACTACGCAGAGTGTAATGTACAGCAGTTTGACCGTCCCTTCCTGTGAACCACACCCACAGTACCTGATTGGATAATCGAAAAAGTCCCATGTCCATTGGCCAGCAAGGTAAGAAGTGCAGATTGTGGCATGTGCGGTGCCCAAAGTACCTTAAGGGCCACACCCCAGTAAAGCAGCAGCAGTCCTTCTTCTGTTTCCACTAACTTTTGTCCAGCACAACCTCATTGGCTACAGGTAAATGGGCACACATGATTCCACCAATGCCATCCAAGACGTTACCCTCTAACACTATCAGTTCTGCACAACACTTCAGAGGTACCGTTACAAATTCAGCCTGCTATTGTGCTGTCACTGGACAGCAAGTCCAGTAGAAAGTTCAGTAAAAGATTGCAAGATTTGTGCATCCACATTCATCCACTTGCGCACCCATTACCACAAAAAACGGAGGTACGGAATCATTTGCTAGACTATTTGTATTACTGGGTTATCAGTGCCTCTGCGCACGGTATCTGCCACTGAGCAGCCATAACATTCTTTTAAAGCATACTGTTTTTTCCCCATCCCCTACCATGAAGTGGCACTTCAGTGATATGTGCTTGCAATGTTCTCATTTAGCCATATGATACAGAGTAATATCGAAAAAGGAAATATCTGCTTTCCTTCCAACAATGCTACAAAATGTTTTCCCCACTAACCCACCTCCTACGTAAATCGTAAAGAAATTCCACCAATAGCAGCATTGAATGTATGGTACCAAGCGAAAGCAACTTTCCAAAAGATCACTGTCTGCACAGCTGTACTTCTGGCTATGCTGCACCATTGCAACAGGCTCTTTTTAAATCTGCCCCTTCCACTCTCTGCCCCCTGGAAAGCATCCAGAAGAAGAGTGCGCGACTTGGGATGGTATCTCGCCTGCACTGAAATGTCGCGAATAGCTCCCAGTGGCTGCGAGGAATAATGTGAGAAGACTCTGCATTATGCAGAAGGCCTTCTGGCCTCTGCGACCTCAATACCTTCAACTGTAATTCTCTATATATTTGCATGCGCAAGCTCTTCCCTCAACCGCCTCCAACTCCCTCAGAGTCAGGCGATTCTGCAAAAAAAACTGTCTGTGGTAGTTGTACTTTTTCGCCTATGGCCTCCCTCTGCAACAGCCTCCCTGACTCCCCGACACTTGAGCGGAATCATCGCTGGTTCCGGAAGCACCTCAAAGCCTTTCTCTTAGCGTTTGCTGTTTCTGCTCCTCTCCCCGGCTAACTGCCTGACGTAAACTGATTCTGCACTACTCATCTGGCAACTCTGTGATGTCCCATTTCCATGGGCGCAATCCTGGAAATCCCCGGATGTGGCTTTCGTGCTGCGTGCGAGTGTGGGGGAATAACTTGCAACCAGGGTAGGGGGAGTTTGTTGTAAGGGGTGGTTCTCAAAGAGCTTTTTTTTTTTTAGATGCTTCCAGAGAAACACATTTTTTCACTTTTTATTTGCTTTTTTGTGTTTTCTTGTGCACACATTGTTACAGTAAACTCTTCACCGCATCTTGGAGACGGGCAAACAAAACAGCATTACCAATGGGCGACAAAGAAATGCTTGGAAAAATTCTGCATTTCCACAACCAATGAGGTCATTGTTGCAGAAGAACATTCCAGCAGCGGACAAAAAAGTATACATGCTTCTGTTGATCAGACACCTTCCTGCGTCTGGCTCGGAAACATCTTCCAGGAGCAATGTCCCATACTCTTCATGGTGTTATGGATGAGAAAAGCACTGTGGCAGTGGGAAAAAGCCTATTCACTAGTCTAAGCAACCTCTTCAGTCGACGCAACAAGCCTAAACAAGACATGTAACCCATATGCAAAACATCGGCTCTAGCGAAAGTGGCTCAGACTTTGCAAAGGGCATCCATGTCAGCAAAACTGCACTTGTAGACACCATTCCACAATGAAACCACTCCTTCCAATCGGAAATTGTCAGCAAAGTTTCTTTCCAGGGCATACTTGTGCAGATCTAGTAGCAAGGCATCACCTATAGGCAACACAATGCGTTTCACCATGTCAGCCAGCCTCACTACACAGAGTGTAATGTACAGCAGTTTGACCGCCCCTTCCTGTGAACCACACCCACAGCACCTGATTTGATAATCTCAAATGTCCCATGTCCATTGGCCAGCAAAGTAAGAAGTGCCGATTGTGGCATGTGTGGTGCCCAAAGTACTGTGAGAGCCACACCCAAGTAAAGCAGGAGCAGTCCTTCTTCTCTTTCCACTACCTTTTGTCCAGCACAACCTCATTGGCTATGGGTAAATGGACACACATGATTCCACCAATGCCATCCAAGACCTTACCCTCTAACACTATATGTTCTGCACAACACTTCATATGTACCGTTACAAATTCAGCCTGCTATTGTGCTGTCACTGGACAGCAAGTCCAGTAGAAAGTTCAGTAAAAGATTGCAAGATTTGTGCATCCACATTCATCCACTGGCGCATCCATCACCACAAAAACGGAGGTATGGAATCATTTGCTACACTATGTGTATTACTGGGTTATCAGTGCCTCTGCGCACGGTATCTGCCACTGAGCGGCCGTAACATTCTTTTAAAGCATACTGTTTTTTCCCCATCTTCTACCATTAAGTGCCACTTCATTGATATGTGCTTGCAATGTTCTCATTTAGCCATATGATACAGAGTAATATCAAAAAAGGAAATATCTGCATTCCTTCCAACAATGCTACAAAATGTTTTCCCCACTAACCCACCTCCTACGTAAATCGTAAAGAAATTCCACCAATAGCAGCATTGAATGTATGGTACCAAGCGAAAGCAACTTTCCAAAAGATCACTGTCTGCACAGCTGTACTTCTGGCTATGCTGCACCATTGCACCAGGCTCTTTTTAAATCTGCCCCCTTCAACTCTCTGCCCCCTGGAACTCATCCAGAAGAGGAGTGCGCGACTTGGGATAGTATCTCTCCTGCACTGAAATGTCGCCAATAGCTCCCAGTGGCTGCAAGGAATAATGTGAGAAGACTCTGCGTTATGCAGAAGGCCTTCTGGCCCCTGCAACCTCAATATCTTCAACTGTAATTCTCTATATATTTGCATGCGCGAGCTCTTCCCTCAACCGCCTCCAACTCCCTCAGAGTCAGGCGATTCTGCAAAAAAAACTGTCTGTGGTAGTTGTACTTTTTCGCCTGTGGCCTCCCTCTGCAACAGCCTCCCTGACTCCCCGACACTTGAGCGGAATCATCGCTGGTTCCGGAAGCACCTCAAAGCCTTTCTCTTAGCGTCTGCTGTTTCTGCTCCTCTCCCCGGCTAACTGCCTGACGTAAACTGATTCTGAACTACTTATCTGGCGACTCTGTGATGTCCCATTTCCATGGGCGCAATCCTGGAAATCCCCAGATGTGGCTTTCGTGCTGCGTGCGAGTGTGGGGGAATAACTTGCAACCAGGGTAGGGGGAGTTTGTTGTAAGGGGCGGTTCTCAAAGAGGTTTTTTTTTTTAGATGCTTCCAGAGAAACACATTTTTTCACTTTTTATTTGCTTTTTTGTGTTTTCTTGTGCACACATTGTTACAGTAAACTCTTCACTGCATCTTGGAGACGGGCAAACAAAACAGCTTTACCAATGGGCGACAAAGAAATGCTTGGAATAATTCTCCATTTCCACAACCAATGAGGTCATTGTTGCAGAAGAACATCCCAGCAGCAGACAAAAAAGTATACATGCTTCTGTTGATCAGACACCTTCCTGCGTCTGGCTCGGAAAAAACTTCCAGGACCAATGTCCCATACTCTTCATGGTGTTATGGTTGAGAAAAGCACTGTGGCAGTGGGAAAAAGCCTCTTCACTAGTCTAAGCAACCTCTTCAGTCGACGCAACAAGCCTAAACAAGACATGTAACCCATATGCAAAACATCGGCTCTAGCGAAAGTGGCTCAGACTTTGCAAAGTGCATCCATGTCAGCGAAACTGCACTTGTAGACACCATTCCACAATGAAACCACTCCTTCCAATCGGAAATTGTCAGCAAAGTTTCTTTCCAGGGCCTACTTGTGCAGATCTAGTAGAAAGGCATCACCTATTGTCATGATGCCAACTCCGGAGCACCAGGCCAGGCCCAGCACCCCCGGAAGCAGCCATCATGCCCTCGGATAAAAGCCCAGCGGCCCCTTATAGGGGCTCTTTGGACTCAGTCCTGGCGCCTTGGGCGCCAGGCTCATGTTGGACATCAGTCCTGGCGCACTACGTGCCAGGCTCATAAAGGGAGGTGTTTTGTGCACTTACCTGATGCAGACCATGCTGCACGCTTCAGGCCTCCCTCAGAACTGAAAGGGACTATTTTTTCATAGGGACTATTTTTTCACTCGGGCGTGGCCAGGGAAGGATACATACCTAGTTGGGGAAGGATACATACCTGGGACTTCTTTGGAGGCTATTTAAGCCACGCCCAGACAGCAGCTCATGCTTCGCGTTGTTCTGCTTCCTGCAGCTTAACGCTCACCGTGTCTGCTCCTGCTCCTGGACTCCAGCCACGCCCGCCTCGAACCTGGAAGACCTGCAAGGAAGGAAGAGAAGAGAAAGAAGAAAACCAAGGACTATTTCAAACTTCTTACCTGCATCCAGAATCTTCTCGCCAGCATCCCTGAAGAAAGACTTCCATTTAAAAGCATTGCGTTGCTCGCTGCAGCGCCACGCTTCACTCACCTGTCCTCGAGACATCTCCCGGCTCCATCGCGGCTGTCAGCATCGGACGCCACATCTCTGCACCTAGGGGAGAGAGGAAGAAACAAAAGGTGAGCAGAAGGAACACAGAAGGAAACCCTGATTAACAGCCATAATACTTACCGGCTTTTCTTCCACATTTCGGGTCGGCGCCGCCCCGCTGGCAGGTACCGTACCCCGGCCCCTATGGGGAAAGGACAAGAGAAATTTCTGGGGAATGATAAGGACATTTAGAGGGATCGCCCTCATCACTACTCACCCCGGCAGTTTAACCCCTCGACGCATCGCCTTCATTCTGCACCTGAAATAAAGGACAGATCACAGGTTATAAAGACAACATAAAGGGGGCCTCACTTGAACTTTGAACTTTCATACTTACGGCGCATCGCTCAGGAAAGTCAAGTGGATTTTGCCAGCGCCATTCTGAAAACCAGTGAAGTAACTGGACGAACACGCACCCCTGCACCAGAAGCAGGATGGAGAGTTCATCCTTCCAAACCATAAGGTGAGTTTAAACCGGGGTTTGGAGGAAGTTAGAGAGGAACGAAGGGGGAAGGGGGAAAGGAGGGAGCTAACACACTATTCTGCAGACTGTTAATCCCCTTTCTCATCTGCAGAAGGATATTCCTACGGGCCAGGCAAGCACGATTTGGAGGTCCTGTCCAATCGGTGTTCCGGGTCCTGCGCATCACGCTAGAAGAGGCCACAGCAATCCAGACTAGACCAGCGCCACCGTGGGAACCAGGTGAGCGTTACAGAACGCGAAGACTTCCTACAAATTCCCACCCAGGCGCTATGGAAACTTCCGAAACTGACCAGTTGTCCCAATTACTGGGGGAATTACGGGCCGAAGTACACGCCGCTCATCAAGAGACTAGTGCCCTCAGGAGGGAAGTGATTGTAATAAAGGATAGAGCTGATGTCCTGGCTAGACAGCTTTTGCAAGGTCAAGCTGGACAAACTCCTTTACCCGGTTCCGGGGGGAACCCCGCTCCTGTGGTTTCCAGTAACCCAGTGCAGATTAATCTACCTGGAAACATGCCGCTGGCACCACCTGAACGCTTTGCTGGGGACCCCAAACGATTCGCCGTATTCATGAATCAGTGTCGTTTGCACTTCCTATGCAGACGTGGGGCCTTCCCTAATGATCAGACCAAGGTAGCCTTTGTTTTGTCATATCTCAGCAGCTGTGCTGCCGATTGGTCAGTCCCACTGGTAACTCAAGATGACCCGATTCTTCGTGATTTTCAAGGATTTCAAACAAGCATGGAAAGGTTATTTGCTCAACACTCCCAGGGACAGGCTCTGGATGACGAACTTCTATCTCTGCGACAGGGCAATCAAGACCTTCTATCCTACATTGCAACCTTCAATAGACTAATTGTGGAAACTGGTTGGCCAGAGGACAAAAGAATCACGTTATTCTATCGAGGTCTACGCGGAGAACTTAAAGATGTCCTGGCACAAGTTGTAAACCCGCCCCAAGAATGCACTGAATATATAGACTTAGTGGTCCAATTGGATCGCAGGCTGCAAAACAGAAAAGCAGATCGGTCCAAGTTTGAAACCTGGGTGTTGGCCAAGAACCACGCTAACCCCAAGGGGGCTGATGCCTCGGAGCCTATGCAAATCAGAGGTGTTAAAGGACCCCTAACTCAAAAAGAACGGGAAAGAAGACGACAGATGCAATTATGCCTTTATTGTGGGTCCTCTGGACACTTTCTACAAGATTGCCCGGTTAGGCCGCCCAAGAAGGTGGTAGGAGCCGCTGATAAAATCCATGGAAACTCTGTATCGGGAAACGACCACGCCCGGCAAGCGTAGGGGTCCGCTTGCCGAGCTTGAAAACTAACTCTCAGACCTCGCATTTCATTGTGCCAATGGTCCTCGTAGAACCGGAACAGCCTAAACGGTTGCATGCTATAAAGGCATACATCGATAGCGGGGCTATAGGAAACTATGTGGATCGAGAATTGGTCTCTAGGATAAACCTCCCTCTGCGTCCTAAAACCAACAAAGATGTCATAACCACAGTAGATGGAACTGAAATTGCCTCTGGACCGGTAACACATTCCACAGCTGAGGTGACACTTGTAGGTCCGGATGGCCATCGGGAGGCAGTTGTGTTTGATGTAATGAAGGCTCCACAGTTTCAGCTTATTCTCGGAATCCCTTGGTTAGAGACACATAATCCTCGAATTGATTGGCGAGCGAAGAGAATAACCTTCCCGGATTGTGCACAAACCTGCTACCCAGAAAATCCAAAGATTAATCTAGCATCAGTAACCTCTGTCCCCGTGCAACTACCTCCAGAGTACCAAGACTTTCAGGACGTCTTCCAAAAGGAACAGGCCAACACGTTACCTCCCCACAAATCGTACGATTGCCAAATCGATCTGGTGCCCGGTGCACAATCCCCTTGTAGCATGATTTACGCCCTTACTGAACCAGAGAATCTGCATTTGAGACAATATTTAGATCAATACCTCGCCAATGGTTTCATTCGCCCGTCAAAGTCCCCGGCATCCTCAGCTTTGTTCTTCGTGCCTAAAAAAGAAGGCGAACTTAGAACTTGTATCGATTACCGCGCATTGAACCGGATAACTGTTAAAAATCGTTACCCTCTGCCTCTGATCCCTGAACTCCTTGACCAGGTGAAGGACGCTTGTGTATACACCAAGTTAGATCTCCGGGGGGGCTTATCATCTGGTACGAGTAAAAGAAGGCGACGAATGGAAAACGGCCTTCCGTACAAAATATGGACTATTCGAATACCAGGTGATGCCTTTCGGGTTGTGCAACGCGCCTGCAGCCTTCCAATTCTTCATGAACGATGTCCTTCGGGAACTCATCGATGTCTGTGTTGTCGTGTATATCGATGACATTCTTGTGTGCTCCTCTTTGGAATCTGATCACAGAAAGCATGTCAGGGCCGTCCTAGAGAAACTGCGCCAGCACAAACTGTTTGCCAAGCTGGAAAAATGTGTTTTCCATACCACCGAGGTTGAGTTTCTCGGATTCATCCTGACACCTACAGGGGTCCGAATGGATTCACGGAAAGTGGATGCCATCCTCAAATGGCCATCACCTAGTTCGGTGAAAGGTGTCCAAAGCATGCTTGGTTTTGCCAACTTTTATCGCAGGTTTATCCCGGAGTTTTCACATGTGGTGCAACCCATCACTGCACTCTTGCGAAAAAATAAACGTTTTAAATGGACCGAGGAAGCTGAACAGGCCTTTCAGGAGTTGAAAGCTAAGTTCACGTCCGCACCTATTTTGAAGTACCCGCGTCCCGATCTCCCATATATAGTCGAAAACGACACGTCCAGCTTAGCCATGGGAGCTGTCCTGTCTCAGAGAGACCCTGAAACCAACCAACTGCACCCCGTAGCATTTTGGTCCAGAAAGTTCTCGCCGCGGGAGATAAATTATGCGATCACCGATAAGGAACTATTAGCCATTAAGTCCGCCTTCAAGGCTTGGCGGCATTGTCTCCTCGGCGCCCGGCATACCATCACCGTGATCACTGATCACCGAAATTTACAATTTTTAAAAACTGCCAAGGCTCAATCGTCTCGACAGCTCTGATGGGCTTTGTTCTTTGCTGAGTTCGATTTTGTAATCACCTACCGCCCCGGCTATAAGAATGGTAAGGTGGACGCTCTGTCCCGAATTGGAATGGAAGAAATAGACACAAACTCAGAACCTGTGCCGATAATTCCTGAACAAAGAATTTTGGGGATAACCACTTTACAAACCCTTGAAGACATTCAAGCACGAGAGAAATAATTCATGGACTCTTCAGCCTTGCAGGATTGGATCAAAAGGGGGTCTAACTTTTCAGTCAAGGATGGCTTACCTTACTTCCAAGGACGCTTATTTTTGCCAGAAAAGGAATTGCAAGAACTGGTTATTTCCCGTCATCATGATACCCTGATGGAAGGACATCCTGGCATTGCCAAAACAGAGGAAAAGGTTAAACAACAATTCTGGTGGCCTTCCTGGCGAAAGGATATTAAATCTTTCGTGATGTCCTGTGGAGTTTGTGCCCAAAACAAAGGTCAAAAGACAAGACCCGCCGGTTTTCTTCAGCCCTTAGACATTCCACTAGCACCTTGGCACACCCTGTCACTAGATTGTATCAGGGACCTGCCCTCTTGTAATGGTTACAATACTATTCTGGTCGTGGTGGATTTATTTTCCAAAATGGCCCACTTTATTCCGTTGAAAGGATTACCTTCAGCCTTTGTTCTTGCCAAAGAATTCCTCGAAAATATCATCCGTTTGCATGGATTCCCGTCCATACTAGTCTCCGATCGGGGAAGCCAGTTTATTTCTCATTTTTGGAAAAAGTGTTGTCAACTGGCACAAATCGACGTAAGACTCTCGACCAGCCACCACCCACAGACCGATGGTCAGACAGAGAGAACAAACCAGACCCTTGAACAATATCTACGATGTATGTTGCACCAATCGGAGGGTAATTGGAAGGACATTTTATGGGTGGCAGAATATGCATACAATAACTCGATACACTCTGGAACTGGTCAGAGCCCCTTTTATACCCTATATGGGCATCACCCTCGTACTTCAGACTTGGACTCACCTCTGAGCCTTGAAATGCCCGCAGTGGACCATTTGCATTCTACGATTACTCAAGCCTTCAAGGATGCAACTGCACATTTTCAACATGCGAAAGGGAAATACAAAAAGAATGCGGATCTGCATCGAAGAGAGGCGCCTCCATACCAAATAGGGGATCAAGTATGGTTGGCTACCAAACACCTATCACTCAAGGGGCCTCGAACTTTTAATCCAAGGTATTTAGGCCCTTACTCGATCAAAGCTATAATCAACCCAGTGGCAGTCAAGCTCGATCTACCAGCTAACATGCAGATTCACCCCGTTTTTCATGTGTCACTTTTGAAACCAGTGCACCCAGGAACCAGATTAACAAAGCCACCAGAACCGATTCAGATAGATGGGGAGCCTGAATTCGAGGTGAAGAACATTTTGGATTCTAAGATCTCAAAATCAAAACTTTTCTATCTAATTGATTGGAAAGGGTACGGGCCTCAGGAAAGGTCTTGGGAACCCAGTGATCACGTACATGCACCTCGGCTGGTAAAAAGGTTCCATCGGAATTTCCCAAACAAACCGAAACCTCCAGAAGGAACGACCTTGGGAGGGGCCTTGGGGGGGAGTGCTGTCGTGGTGCCTACCCCCGGAGCACCAGGCCAGGCCCAGCACCCCCGGAAGCAGGCATCATGCCCTCGGGTAAAAGCCCAGCGGCCCCTTATAGGGGCTCTTTGGACTCAGTCCTGGCGCCTTTGGCGCCAGGCTCATGTTGGACATCAGTCCTGGCGCAATAGGCGCCAGGCTCATAAAGGGAGGTGTTTTGTGCACTTACCTGATGCAGACCATGCTGCACGCACGCTTCAGGCCTCCCTGAGACCTGAAAGGGACTATTTTTTCATAGGGACTATTTTTTCACTCGGGCGTGGCCAGGGAAGGATACATACCTAGTTGGGGAAGGATACATACCTGGGACTTCTTTGGAGGCTATTTAAGCCACGCCCAGAAAGCAGCTCATGCTTCGCATTGTTCTGCTTCCTGCAGCTTAACGCTCACCGTGTCTGCTCCTGCTCCTGGACTCCAGCCACGCCTGCCTCGAACCTGGAAGACCTGCAAGGAAGGAAGAGAAGAGAAAGGTGAAAACCAAGGACTATTTCAAACTTCTTACCTGCATCCGGAATCTTCTCGCCAGCATCCCTGAAGAAAGACTTCCATTTAAAAGCATTGCGTTGCTCGCTGCAGCGCCACGCTTCACTCACCTGTCCTCGAGACATCTCCCGGCTCCATCGCGGCTGTCAGCATCGGACGCCACATCTCTGCACCTAGGGGAGAGAGGAAGAAACAAAAGGTGAGCAGAAGGAACACAGAAGGAAAGCCTGATTAACAGCCATAATACTTTTCTTCCACATTTCGGGTCGGCGCCGCCCTGTTGGCAGGTACCGTACCCCGGCCCCTATGGGGAAAGGACAAGAGACATTTCTGGGGAATGATAAGGACATTTAGAGGGATCGCCCATATCACTACTCACCTCGGCAGTTTAACCCCTCGACGCATCGCCTTCATTCTGCACCTGAAATAAAGGACAGATCACAGGTTAGAAGGACAACATAAAGGGGGCCTCACTTGAACTTTGAACTTTCATACTTACGGCGCATCGCTCAGGAAAGTCAAGTGGATTTTGCCAGCGCCATTCTGAAAACCAGTGAAGTAACTGGACGAACACGCACCCCTGCACCAGAAGCAGGATGAAGAGTTCATCCTTCCAAACCATAAGGTGAGCTTAAAACGGGGTTTGGAGGAAGTTAGAGAGGAACGAAGGGGGAAGGGGTAAAGGGGGGAGCTAGCACACTATTCTGCAGACTGTTAATCCCCTTTCTCATCTGCAGAAGGATATTCCTACGGGCCGGGCAAGCACGATTTGGAGGTCCTGTCCAATCAGTGTTCCGGGTCCTGCGCATCACGCTAGAAGAGGCCACAGCAATCCAGACTAGACCAGCGCCCCCGTGGGAACCAGGTGAGCGTTACACCTATAGGCAACACAATGCGTTTCACCATGTCAGCCAGCCTCACCACGCAGAGTGTAATGTACAGCAGTTTGACCGCCCCTTCCTGTGAACCACACCCACAGTACCTGATTTGATAATCCCAAACGCCCATGTCCATTGGCCAGCAAAGTAAGAAGTGCAAATTGTGGCATGTGCGGTGCCCAAAGTACCGTGAGGGCCACACCCAAGTAAAGCAGGAGCAGTCCTTCTTCTCTTTCCACTACCTTTTGTCCAGCAAAACCTCATTAGGTACGGATAAATGGGCCCACAAGATTCCACCAATGCCATCCAAGACGATACCCTCTAAGACTGTGAGTTCTGCACAACACTTCATAGGTACCGTTACAAATTCAGCCTGCTATTGTGCTGTCACTGGACAGCACATCCAGTAGAAAGTTCAGTAAAAGATTGCAAGATTTGTGCATCCACATTCATCCACTTGCGCACTCATCACCACAAGAAAAGGAGGTACAGAAACATTTTCTGCACTATGTGAATGACTGGGTTATCAGTGCCTCTGCGCACGGTATCTGCCACTGAGCAGCCATAACGTTCTTTAAAAGCATACTGTTTTTTCCCCATCCCCTACCATGAAGTGGCACTTCAGTGATATGTGCTTGCAATGTTCTCATTTGGCCATATGATACAGGGTAATATCGAAACAGGAAATTTCCGCTTTCCTTCAAACAATGCGAAAAAATGTTTTCCCCACTAACCCACCTCCTACGTAAATCGTAAAGAAATTCCACCAATAGCAACATTGAATATATGGTACCAAGCGAAAGCAACTTTCCAAAAGATCACTGACTGCACAGCTGTACTTCTGGCTATGCTGCACCATTGCAACAGGCTCTTTTTAAATCTGCCCCCTTCCACTCTCTACCCTCTGGAACGCATCCAGAAGAGGAGTGCGCGACTTGGGATAGTATCTCACCTGCACTGAAATGGTGCCAGTAGCTCCCAGTGGCTGCGAGGAATAATGTGAGAAGACTCTGCATTATGCAGAAGGCCTTCTGGCCCCTGCGACCTCAATACCTTCAACTGTAATTCTCTATATATTTGCGTGCGCAAGCTCTTCCCTCATCCGCCTCCAACTACCTTGAGTCAGGCGCTTCTGAAAAAAAAACTGTTGGTAGTAGTTGTGCTTTTTCGCCTGTGGCCTCCCTCTGCAACAGCCTCCCTGGCTCCCCGACACTTGAGGGGAATCATTGCCGCTTCCGGAAGCACCTCAAAGCCTTCCTCTTACCGTCTGCTGTTTCTGCTGCTCTCCCCGGCTAACTGCCTGACGTAAACTGATTCTGCACTACTTACCTGGTGACTCTATGATGTCTGGCCCATGTCACTTCCACCCGCCAGACAAACCCCTGCACTGGCTTCTAGAAAACCCTGCACTTGAGGACTGTTTTCTGTATGCCTAACAGTGCATCCACCACCTGTTGTGTGCACTTATCCATGCACTTGGCACAATAGGCCCTTATTTTTACTTATTGTCATTTTTTCTTCTTCCCATGTACTGTACCTTCCCCTCCCTCCACCCATGCACGTGGGCGATGTAAGTCACACCTAGTCTAGTAGGGTTGTTGTCTCTGTCTCCCCTCTATTTCCCCTCCCTTGCCAAGTGACGCTTTGGTAGACATGTCTGTAGGCGCATTACAAATGCCATAGCATACAATTGCACATAATATTATATAATGCGCACAATGCATGAACCACAGTAGGATGCCTGCCACTTACCGTGTACTCTGCAAAGTTGTTTTTTGTTTTCTGCAGTACCCCACTTAATGCACACTTTTCAAAAAATATTGCGCACACCAGCACAGTTTGCATGTTACTAACTGCAAATAAATACATACAGTTCATGCATACACCCAGGATGCCTGCTCCTTACCTTGCACACTTCCAACATACCCTTCTGCACTTATTTGTGCAAAGAGTCCTTCTGGCACGGTGTTTGCATACACATCAGACCCACCAACTTTATAGAGCAGTGTCTGTCGCTCCACAATTTCCTTTCCATGGCTGCCATCCAGAAAATGGATGGATGTGGCATGTGGAAGCGTGAAAGTACAGCGTAATACGCTGGGTTTTTGTGCTAGGGAGGGAGGGAGAAAATAGGGGGGGGGTAAATGTAAAACGGGGTAGGGGTTTGAGTCTGTAGTACTGTCTCAGAAAACAAAAGGGATTTTTAAAAGTTATATTCTTTGTCCTGTTTTTGTTATGTACATGCTTGCATACAATTTTCTTTTTTTTTATCTCTTATGATGACTTTCTCTTTGCTTCTCCTCACGTTTGTACGGACTGAATGTCAACGCTTATCTTACAGTTCTGCAGGATTGTCTGCAAACCTGGGTGCAGAGTGGCAAACAAAACAGCCTTGCCAATGGAGGTAAAGAAAATGCCATTTCCTTGGAACCACTGCAAATCTTGCTCGTTAATACTGTCATAGTCGGTGCAGAACATCCCAGCACTACACATAAAGTCACACATGCTTCTGTGTATGAAACACCTCCCCGCCTCTGGCTGTTGGCAAATTACACCGGCATGGTCCCATGCACCTCTTGGTGGTATGGAGGAGAAAATCATTGGGAAAAATCTGCATCGCTGCTATGATCAACTTCTTGAGGTGACGGAGCAAACGTGAGCACGACATGTACCCCAAATGTAGCGCTCCATAATGCACAACAGCAACATCCACACTGCTGACAGAGGCCACACATGTACAAAGGAGAACCATGGCACCGAAACCCCACTTATACACTATGCCCCAAAAAGCCTCCACTCCTTCCAACTGAAGGTTAGTATCAAAGCCTCTTTCCACGGCATACCTGTGCAGATCTTGCACAAAGGTATCACCCACTATGAGCACTCTGCATCTGTCCATCTCTGACAACCTCACTGCATCGAGGTTTTGGGACATATATCACCGCCTCTTCCTGTCACCAACACCCTTGACAACTGATTGGATTATCCCCACAGTTCCATTTGCAAAGACACCATGCTCAAAAGGGCATATTGTAGCACATGCGCCTTCCCAGCTACAACGAGGGCCACACCCCAGTAAAGCACAGGGATTTCTTATTCCGTTTCCACTATTGTATATGCAACACTCTCGCATTAGGTAGTACGCAATAGTCACACACGCATGTAGCATTCATATCCAAGACCTCCACATCAAACATAATTTCTGCACTGTACTGCAGACGTACCCTTACACACTCACAGTACAGGTCTTGTGTCATGTGAACACACCTCAAGGTAACAGCTTTCCAAACCGATGCATGCTTTCAGCATCCACATTCACCCAGAGCGGCACCCAGCACCACTAACTGCAGGTAGCCATTGTTTCTTTCCTCCCAGCACTCCACCAACTCCAATGATATAATACTTCAAAGTGCAGTACAGTAGTTGGTAATCTGTGCAACGCACACTACTCAAGCACATACACTATGTAGTTGAACTCTATGCACTGGTATACACACACTTTCTCACCACAGCAATCAGTGGACACACTGCAGAACTGGTCACTCAATGAGCTTCTGCCATGCACTGGCAAAATGTACCATGTGTGAACAATAAGCACTCCCATGCAATTAACAATGCATGCACAACTCACAAACCACACACAAACCGCAACAATCTGAGGAGTAGTTGCAAGCAACCCACATAGCTGGTTGTGTAAGGCTTCCAACCATGCATCCAAGACACTAGGCCCTCACCACACACAGCACTCCCTAGTGCACCCCACGTTGTACTCCTCATGTCAAGTGTAATGCATTCCCCATCTGCAATTGCGCCTGCTACCTTTCACCCTGGCCACATCTTTGCATACATGGCTCCATGACGTTCGGTTGCCTGTGCTAAACGGTATGTGCGTACCTCTGTACATTGTCCATATTGCAACTTTCTGATGCTGCTGACTTCCTTTCATGGGGCAATGTGGTCAAACACTTTCTCAAGAAAGGATCTTATAAGGGCCTAACCATTGTAAACACAAATGGTGACATGTGGCTCCCTATTGTGCAACAGGGGCAATGGTGAACACCATATGCTAATGTACATATAGCAGCTCACATCTGCTGTTCTACCAAGTGTACAGTGTCCTCCACAACCATTGTGTGCTACTCATCAACTTCAAATGCATGCAGAGTGACAACTGTATCGCTGCATTATGATGTGGTGGCTGTGACTAAGGCCTAGGCTGTTGGGTTCATGGCCTATGGCATACGGCCTTCATCCATGCACTCAACAGTCTAGGCCTTAGGCACACTCACCACAACATAACAGAGCCATGCAGGCGAACATGTAGGCATGTGCCAGAAATCACAAAGACAACATACGCACCAGCACTTCCACCCAACTGCCGCACCATAAAGCAGGGAGGCATTGACACGTGTTCCACTTACCGTAATGCGAAAACATATCGCTGTGTTTGGCACCGCTACCCACTTTCAATCACAAAGCATTCTTAGCATGCCAACTAAACAAGCAGCCTTCACAACATTGGGCCTGCTCCCAACACTCTAGTATGTGCATAGAACCAATGGTGCAAAGTGCACTGCAACACTTACTAATCTGTGCAACGCACACTACGCAAGCACATATAAGACCCAGTTGCACCGTGACCTCTTCCATATGTACACTATTCCGTTAGTGCACCCAGTGGACACACTGCATGACTGGTCACAACAGCATCTCCACACTTACACTGACAACTGTAGGTTGTTCTACTAATCACCACACCCATGCAACCAACATTTTGTGCACTGCAGCCAAACCAAACACAAAAAGCAACAACGTGGCACCTACTTTCAACCAGTGGACATACCTTTTCAACCAGTGGGCATACTTTGCTGTGCTAGGGCTGCAGCCATGCATCGCTGGGGCTATGGACTTACCTCACACAGCACACCATAGTACACGCTATGTTTAAATCCTTATGTCTCGTGGAATGCACTCCCCTTCTGCAAATGTGCCTGCCACCACTCATCACAGAAAAACATTGCTGCTGCAGCTGCCATGCCATGACGAAGGCTGCCTGCAATGACCACACAAGATTGTTGCCTGTTGGGGTATCTGCGCATTGGCAGAGAATGCACAGATAGTGCTGGCACACCACCGTCTTCTTCTAATGAGATATATCACATGAAGCACTTCTCACTCCTGCACCCTTTCCATCGCTTCTTCCCACCTCCAGATGCCATACAGTGTTTTTCAGCCCCTTTCGCCACCGAATTGTGTTCGGATACAACATGCCGCCATCATGAAAAACTTTTGACACACATACCGTCACTGCACACTGTGTTGCAATCAACCTCTTGACCGCGCGGCGAACAGGGAAATGGGACACCAGAGTGGAGCCAGATATGACTAATTTTACTGTGCACACTGCTACATACAAGAGGCCTACCCATGCACACAATGGCTTAGAGCCTTGCCACACACACCACAACACTATCCTCCAATACACCATGGTGGCGTTTCCCAAAACCTTTGATGCACAGCACATTTCCCTCCAGCCAACCACCGGCTCCGTCCAATGTTCGCTGGCAGAACGGCATACCGCAGGCAAATGAGACTTCGGTCCGTGGGAGCGAACAGGGAAATGGGTCAGCGGAGCGGACCCAGATATCACTCATTTTTTGGGATGTACATTTCAGTTCTTTGCAACAAAAGTACTGGTCGGATTTTCACCAAACACACAAAGCGTACTTCACACTAGAATCCACAGCACTCTAAAAATGCCACTTTAGATGCCATTATGTTAATTGTATTTCATTGTTCCCGAAATTTATCTGAATTGGCCTTGTACATTTTGGCCAACTGGGCTAATTTAAAGTTTAAAGTGTGAAGGGACGTTTCAGGAGTATTCAGGATCTCATGCAATGAAGTACCCATCATCAAAGAGCCACCTGTATTTAGTGATGAGGCCTGAGAAGGGAGGTCTAACAGAGAACCAGCTGTAGCCTCAAACCAGCTGCAGCCACGATAGCTCCCAGCAAATACAGCAGACCACTTGTGCTGCCACTTCCGTGCTGCGCGGCTACTGAGATTGTAGCAGTTTTCAAAACCAGTTTCCTAGTGTCTCGCCCCCAGGCAGTTGTAATGAAAGACCGACTGACTCCATGATAGATCCCAGCAAATACAGAAGATCACTTCTGCTGCCACTTCTGCTGCCACTTCCATGCCGCGCTCTGCGCGGCTACTGAAATTATGTAGCAGTTCACAAACACCAGCTTCCTAGTGTCCCGCCTCCGGGCAGTTCCAATGAAAGAAAGACTGACTCCACAATAGATTGCAGCAAATACAGCAGACCACTTCTGCTTCCACTTCTGCTGCCACTTCCACGCTGCGCTCTGCGCAGCTACTGAGATTACGTAGCAGTTCACAAACACCAGCTTCCTAGTGTCCCACCTCCCGGCAGTTCCAATGAAAGAAAGACTGACTCCACCATAGATTGCAGCAAATACAGCAGACCACTTCTGCTGCCACTGAAAAATAGTTTTCTTTAGATAAACAGCTTGGCAAAATATCTGTTTCGCCTTTATATTGATAACACAATATATCAACCATACAATTCTTCAACTGCCGAAAGTTATTTTAAACACATGAAAGACTGCTCCATTTAATTAGTACAATAGCAAATTATAGAAGAACAACATTTATCATAAATGTAATGGCATAAGTAAACCTCCATTCTCTTTCTCCTATACATGGTAATTGATAACATCTATAATAACCCAAAGTGGACTATGCAAGAACAAAAAACTCATAAAAGCCATGACATGAATAATCCTCTGTTCTGTTTTTCAAGAATTGCATATAGCACTTAGACTGATAATTCATACAATTCCATAGGCATGCTTCTTTACCTTCAGTTCAATAATGCCCTATCATTTCCATTAGAGTGAGTAGATGGTGATTGATAGTATCTATAATAACCCAGCATGCACATACTTCTGGCTTTATGTTGCAAATATTACTGAACATTCTTCAGGGGATACTATAAAGTTGATTATTGTTTTCTATGTCCTCTGTACGTATGCACTAAATATATGCCATTCTTTTATTTTTTATTTTTCATGGTATAATATCAATGGACTATATTGTGTTTTTAATCTTCTCAATATTGAGCAGCGTGGTTCCTGGGTGGATTGAAATGGCTTGGGGATCTGCTAGAGGATGAAGATGAAATACAATTTGGAGGGGATTTGTATTGGGACTTCTGCAAAATGAAGAAAGCATTGGGTGACATTTCATCTATTGAGGATGACCTAGGTGACACACATTTCGAAAAAGGAGCACTTAGCCTCAATGGTTTACAATCTCCTGCTGGGGACTAGGAAGGGCAACTCTGTGTTAATAGAGAAATGGGCACAAAATCTTACATCTTACATCTGGTATGGATGAGACGAAGAGGTCACAGATATTGAGAAAAACACTTCACATGTCTCTCAACGGTGGTGAACATGCAAGGCAGATTAAACTTTTGAATAGACCCTTCTGGATGCCTGTGAGGATGTATGAATTGAATATATGTGATTCAAGTCTGTACTGATGGTACATTGGAACACATGATTTGGGATTGTACCAGGGTGAGTAGAGTACATTCTGGAGTGAGGTGTGCACATTGATCAACCAGGCGTTCAGACTGCATATTGCATTTGATTTTGAAACCATGATACTGTGGGATGCCATTCTCATATACAAGTTATACAGTCCAGAGAAGAAGTGATTGTTCAGCGCCGCTGTGACTGCAAAAAGGTTAATTCTCAGAGGTTGGAAATTTGTAAGGCATCCTTTAATGAAAGACCGGATTGATGAACTCTGTAGCTTAACTCTGATTGAAAAGGTACTGTTTTCTGAGCTAAATATGTTTCCATGTTTATGAGAAGATTTGGGATACATTCAATGAATTAGACCTGGAAGCCGCATGTTAATGTTTCCAAGGTGTACACTGAGGTTTATAGCACGGTATTATGGTGATGCTCTTTTTTTGTATTGTTTTCTGTAAATGTGTCTAAATATAGAATTTAAAAAAAACATTGAGCATTCCAATGTCTCTGCGGATAAAATAAATTCTTAGCAGAATCTGAAACAAATTATTAGTGATATATTTGTTGACGATGAGACTAAAATGTCACCTACCTAGATATTCTAAATAAAGATGGACTATGGTTGTATCTTCTCTTCTATAATTAAAATTTCTATGTGAAGGGAGATCCTCCTGTGGCTGTATGTTCATCTGGCATAATAAATATGTATGTATGTAAACATATGCATTGATTTGCATTTAATTTAGTTAATGCCCTATACAATATTGCTTTACGTACTGTTGCAAGTCGGAAGAAGGATGCGGACATGGTTTTGACATTTCTCAGATTATTTATTAAATAATTAGAATAGTGCCTATATCTCACCATTGCTATCAGGGTTTCCCTGCCTATATAATAACTAAGGTGCTTATCAGTCATCAAGTGTCCAAATAAAAATAGTCAGCTGTCCAAAAACAAATTCTACCTGACCCTAACACTATTCTAGTCAATGAAAATAAAGTCAGGAGAATTATTCCCTGCCCCTGACTGTCTCTTCTTAAAGGGTTTGTTCTTCAATCCAAAGTCTTTTAATATGATATTTTTAAATAGTCTGTTGTCACTTTTTGTATCAGAGCTTGTAACTCCTTCAGTAGATTTTTGTATTTACTGTTTCTTCCCTGGTCAGTGTTCAATGGATCTCCTCTTATCCTTAACTGCCTGACTTCCTCCGAAGAGCTTCCCTTTTTGCCCGTTGGCACCGGCGTGGCAGGTACTTTGAGCACAAGGCTCCACTCTTCGCAGGGCTCGGACTTCCATCTAGTTAGGTGCCTCTGAAGGCGAACTGAGTCTAAAGCGTTATCGCACTGCCTGTTTTCCTTTCCTTTCAGGTGGACTACATATTTCGTGCTTTAAACGCTTGCGACTGTGTATTTGTATATATATTGTGTTGATATGGTATGTGTTGGTTTATTATTGTGATATTGTGATTTTCTCGCTACGGTCATTATTTTAAAGGCCTTAAAATAAATGTGTATCTATTTTTGATATAACAACTGTTTGGAGTAGTTTGTAAGCGCTCTTGCTTTGTGTGCTCATTGCGGGCTTTCAGTCACCCTCACCCCTCTTGAGACCTAGTCTTGACCGCCGCGATCGCTACCTTGATTGGTCTGGCATGTCCAGAGGTTACCCTGTTCCAAGTAATTAGGTTGGCCTTCTGAACTTCTGCGCCACCAGGACAGAGTTCAGAAATCCGTCTTAACAGTCTCCACTACAGATTTAATCAGGACTCCCTTTCTCACATTGTTACAGTTACAGTTTATCACTTTTCAGTTCTCGTCAGTTTCACTGGGAAAAGTTTTTCCTAATTTGCAATGTTTCCCCAGTGGCTCCCGGTTCTCCCGTCTTCCCCGTTACCTCTGAGTTAGTAGGAAAATGTACCTGGGTCAGCGCTTGCTCAGGGTATTGCCTTTGGCTCTACCTTGTTCTCTCATGCAGTCCGGAGGCCGCCTGTTCTGGGTCTCCTCCTTCGCGGTGACCAGGTTTTGCTGCAGGCCACCGGATATCTTGTTGTTTCTTCAGCGGTATGATTTCGACATTGTTTTACAGGTGCACTGCCACTTGGACATGGCTTCCCATTTCCTCGATTCACCTGTGCAGGTAGACACTGGGCCTCCAACGTTTCACTCTCTCAATCCGACCTCTTGTGAAAGTCATGGGCTCCGTGGCTCTCGTTCGCTCCACCTCTCTCAGTAGTAATGCAGTTAGGGGGCTTCCCATGATCTCTTTCAGTTTCACCTCTCCTCGGCATGTCCTTTTCTCCTAGTTTACTCGTCTCAGTTAAATGGAGATTTGTCCTTAAAGAGAAAATGTCTCTTTCTTGCTCGTGGTGGCTTAATATGGTTTTCTTTTCAACCAAATTTCTGGATTTCACAATGTTCTTTGTCTCTGGTATTCCCATATATGCCATTACGGGGAATTGCCTATGGAGTTCCTCACAGGACTAGGAGTCCCTGTCCCCAGAGGGGGAGTCTCTCCCTGTGAGGTCCTACTTGCCCTGACCTGCAGGGAGGGTGTTGCAGAGCAAGCTCAGCTCCCTTACCTCACATTCCCCCACCCCTTTGGGGAGAAGGGGCGGATTTGTCGCTGTACTATGTAAAGGGCCATTTGGAGCCAGATGCATTTTTGTTGATATAAGTTTGTAATCATAACTGTTCAATATATCAGTTACACAGATTGCTTGGAATCTATTAATTTCCACTATAGGTACTCATACCTACTGCTTTCCTGTCTCTATAACAAGATTGTAAGCTCACTTAAGCAATATGACCCGAGCAGTGGGGGCATTATCGACTCAGGTCATGCCCCAGCGCCCATATTTAACGAAGGCCCCGGGGCATTACCTGAGTCGGTAATGCCCCCGCCGCGAGGGTCATATTGCTATTAGTACCCCTGCCCGCAATATATACGTGACCGGGGCAATAAAAGCAATTTTTTCTGTCCTGAAAAGCCACAGCGTTTCGGGACAGAAAAAAAGAACGACCAAGAAAATGGCCGCCGGGAAAGGGAAAACGGGAGTCCGTTTTCCCTTTCCAAGGTGGCCATCGGGAGAGGACGCGCTGGAAACACAAGTGTTCCCAGCGCGTCCGCTCCCGGAAAAAAAAGAAGCAGAAGGTAAGTGGGGTTGGGAGGGCGGAAGGGGGAATAAAAAAAAAAACGTACCTGCGTCCCCAGGGATGGCCCTGCTCTGAGTCTCCACACTGCTGGAGGCTGCAATCGTCCCCCACCAGGGATGCAGGAGCAAGAAGGTAAGTGGGGAGGGTTAGGGTGCAGGGAAGGAAGGAAAAAAAAAAGCTTACCTGAGTCCCATATTGCTATTAGTACCCCGTCCCGCAATATCTGCCTGACCGGGGCACAAAAAGCATTTTTTCTGTCCCCAAATGCTGCACCGTTTCAGGACAAAAAAAAAAAAAGAAACGACCAAGAAAATGGCCGCCATGGAAAGGGAAAACTTTTTCCCTTTCCATGGCGGCCATTGGGAGCGGACGCGCTGGGAACACAAACTCCCGAAAAAAAAAGAAGCAGAAGGTAAGTGGGGTTGGGAGGGCGTGAGGGGAAGAAAAGAAATGAATAAACGTAACTGCGCCCCCGCTGGGGAATGATGGAAGCCTCCAGCCATGTGGAGGCGAGGAGCGGGGATGGCCCGCTCCAAGTCTCCACACTGCTGGAGCCTGCTATCGTTCCTCAGCGGGGACGCAGGAGCAAAAAGGTAAGTGGGGTGGGGAGGGAAGGGAGGAGGGAGGGAGGGAGGGAGGGAAGGAAAAAAAAAAAGAAGAAGCTTACCCGAGTCCCCGGCGGGCGTGAAGGCAGCCTCTCAGCCGTGGGGAGGCTCGGAGCGGAGATGGCCCCGCTTCGAGCCGCCTCATTGGCTATGGGGCTGCCACGCCCCGCGCCGAGGACAAGGCGGCTGGAATCCCGGCCGAGAATCGAACGATTCTCGGCCGGGTAAGGACCCGGCGAGAGCCAATCAGAATGCTTGTTGCATTCTGCTTGACTCTCGCCGGGTACTAATTTAATATATCACTTAACTCCTCATTATCTCCTATTAATAGGTTCTGCCATTTGACTTTTTCATTTAGCTCATTCTTGTCACTCTGTAACTCGAAAATCATCCTTTGATATAAATATGCTCTTGTTTTTATCAAGATCTGGTCCTTATGCAAAATTTCTAATACAGACAGAACCAAGACTATCACTGATCTAAAAATACACAACGCCTAATGGTCTCTGTAATGTCAGCAATTCTGGAATCTCTGTCCCAATATGCTAACGCATTTTTTAGGAGTTACATTCCTATCATGAAAACTTAAATCAATGATACCACACACATAATCAATTTATTGGTGATTTTACAGAAATATGACCTTCTAAACACATACTGATAGGTTTATCAACAGGTGATGCTATGTATGATGTAATTAGTGATGTCACCATTGATGTCATCAGTGATGTAATCTGTGATGTCATCATTGTGGTCATACGCTTAGCAACATGGGGTGTAAAGTAAATGTGGATGTACTTCAAATGCGAGAGCTGAAGTTCTAGGTTTTCGTTGCATTAAATCTGACCACCTTAACCCTATATTAACAAAGGTTTTTTCACTGAATTTCAAAGGTTTTGTTGTTGTTTTTTTTCATGTTAAATCATATAACCTTAACTCTCTCTTAACTAAAGATTTTTCATGGAATTTTAAGTGTTTTCTTATACTATTGTTTCTTTTGGGCCCGCTAGCCATGACCTTTGGCCGTGGCCAGTAGCCACAGACTACGTCCTTGCCCTCTGTACTAGTTGCACAAATACATTTCTTTGGGGCCCACTAGCCATGGCTTTTGGCCATGACCAGTGGCCACAGCCTTTGGCTCTGATCACTGTAGATGGTGCACCAACAAGTTACTTTGGGGCCAACTAGACATGGCCTATGGCCATGACCAGTGGCCACAGTCTTCGGCCGTGGCCACTGTATATGTTGCAGCAATAGGTTTCTTTCGGCCCAGTAGTCATGGCCTTTGGCAGTGGCCACTGTACATGTTGCACCAATAGGTTTCTTTGGAGCCCACTAGAAAGGGCCTTCGGCCAAGGCCACTGTACATGTTGCACCAATAGGTTTCTTTGAGGCCCACTAGCCATGGCCTTCAGCTTTAGCCACTGTACATTTTGCACCAATTGGTTACTTTGGGCAGACAAGCCATAGCCTTCAGCCAGTTTCTTTGGGGACCACTAGCAACAGCCTTCGCCAGTGGCCACTGTACATGTTGCACCAATAGGTTTATTTGGGGCTCACTAGCCATGGCCTTCGGCTTTGGCCACTGTACATGTTGCACCAATACGTTTCCTTGGGGCCCACCAGCCATGGCCAGTGGTACAAATACCCATTACCCCCTGCCTACCAGATGTGATCACTGTAGGTGTAAAATGTCCTTTTTTACACTCTCTTCCGATTCCTGTGGAATTGCCACACTACTTCCACGATAACAGCAATGAACTACACATATAACAGCAATGAATGACCCATGCCAGGGGGATTTCCCCGGTATTACCCTGATAATCCAGAAATTATAGAAAATCATAAACTCTTGCCAGTCTTCTTAGTCACTCACCAAGTACCATGTGCCCCCCTCCTCTTTTCATGGTCTCCCCAATCTCATCAGCTGCTTTTTCCCTCCCAGGCACTCTCCCATTACCCCCTTTCACTCTTTGGTTTGTGTGACGTGTTTTCTTTTCCGAGTTCATCTTCCTTTGCATCTGTGGCGTTTTCCCCGATAATCTGAAAACGTTTGAACAATAACTGGCTCCCCAGACCACCCCCAACTTTCCAATTTCACATGTATCCTTTCCCCCTCCTCACCTCAAGCCTGATGCAATTGCCTCCTTTTTCCTCCTCCAAATAGCTTTTTGAGCATTTTTCATTTTCGCATTTGCCCAATGTTACTCCGGTAATCGCACCGACCAAGCAAAATAAAAATGGCAGCTTTTCGTTTCAGAAAAAAACTTCTCTGCTTTTTTGGGAGCAGGGGGTCCCCCTTGCCCGTCACATATTTAAAAAACTACTGGTCAGATTTACCCCAAACCAGTCCTGGAAATTAAGTTAACGCTTCGTGCCAAAGTTGTTTCTTATTTGGTTCAAATCAAGCCAGTATTTTTTTTTGCGCTTCAGCTTTACCAAATTTGGACTTTTTCTCTATGGGAAAAAGAATGGGAGTAGACCGAAAACCACATTGTTTTTCTTTCTTAATAGCTTTTTCATTTTTAGACAAATCTTTAACAACATTTCTGGTCTGTAGGGGGTCAGTGACAACGTTTTTGTTTGGAAAATGTCATCCAAATCCATCATTCAAGTCAAACGTTATTAGCAATATAATTTATTTGGATTCCCTATGACCCAAGGCTGTCACCTTAACTACAGTTTGGCAAAAGCTGCCCTATACTATATATTTGCCTCGGTTCAGTCACCTTTCATTTACAAATACTCTTTTACCCATGCTCCATCAGGAAAGCTTTAAATCAAAAACAGTATTTCACAGAGGTCCCCTAAGTCCTAATATACAAACCGTTATTTTCTGCACACTGTACTCCAGAGGATGGTGACTTTTCTTTACGGTTTACTCAAGTGCTGCAGAATCCAAATATGGAGGTGGTGTGTTGAATGTTGGAGATATGTGTGCCTTGCGCAGAGGTTGATGAGACAGAAGCTGCTGTCATTGTGTAGTCATTATGTAAGAAGCTCATCTAGTGACAGCATGCTGTTGGGGCTACTTAGAAGGCATGGATTAATATCTCCCCAGGGCAGTTATTCTTGCACTAGACCCAGTAAAAAGGCATGCTGCAAGCACAAAGAATTATTATTATTATTATTATTATTATTATTAACTATGGATGGAGAGGCACAGCTGCAAAATAGCAAAAGAAAATGTAATTGATCATCTGTTGTGGACATGCCAGCCCTACTGATTGAAAAGGGGTCTCCTTGAACAGCATTTTACAAAGGCTTGGTGGGTCTAGCCATGGCTAATCTCACCTCAAAAGTACTATAGCAAGCTCAGCTTGTATTGCTGTGCAACTGGTATTATGGGGCTTGTAGTCCTTACTCACATACATTGAATACAGTAAGTAATGTGAGAAGCCAAGAATGAGACACAGAGAACTCACGATTGTGGTTACAAACTTGTATTCAAAATAATAAAGGGGTTGGAAAATGCCTCAATGTCCCTACTCTAGGAGGTATTTCCCTACCTCAACCAAAACACACTGTCCTGTGTCAAGATGGGCAAAACAAAATGTCCTGTGTCAGAAATCCTATCCCAGCCCTCACATTCTAAAAGTAGCTCTAATGTACTATGGGTGATGTATTTAACCTTAACAATGCACAAATGTTTAAGTTCAAAAGAAAGGTGTTTCTCCAACACAAATGTTCCCAATGGATAGTGTTTACAGTTCCAGGGAATGGCTCCCTTCCCCAGGTTTCTCTTCACCAATACAACATATCAACAAGACAATGTTCTTTATAGCCCAGGAGGATAGCTCCCTCCTCTAGGCACTGCACTCCACTGCTGGGGAAATGTCTCCCTTCCGCAGGTCTGTTCCAAATATTCAAAATCATATGGGTATGAATCTTCCTTGGGATTCCTTGTTCAACAAAACAACTTGTATGCAAAACAGCGTATCTGCAGTGCCCAGCCTCGCAGGAGACCTGGTATACTCCCCTGCCAGGTTCTTCTCCACATTCAACACAATTTGACTCACAAGCTTATCCAGGCCTGGTATACTTTCCTGTGCGTCTTTTCTCGTGTGGTTCACTTTATACACTTGCAAGCTTGACTTTGCCTGGTATATTCTCCTGCCATGACTTTCTCGTACAGTTCACTTTATAAATTTGCAAACTTGATTTTGCCTGGTATACTCTTCTACCAGGACTTTCAAGTAAAGTTCCTTTTATAAACTTGCAAACTTGACTTTGCCTTGTTTAGTCTTCTGCCAGAATTTTCTTGTAACATTCACTTTATAAACTTGCAAACATTACTTCTGTTATTATTTGTTTTGACATATCGGGTTTCAAATCCCTTCTCATTCACTTCACTGACTCTTATCTAACCTTGATAGTGTCATGGTCATGAAGTCAAGGGCACATGCTTGCAGGGGTTGCATGCACAGGAGACCTGGGTGGACACTGTCCTGGCACCTGGCACCAGGCTCATGAACAAAAGGAAACAAGAACATCTATTTAACACCAAAAAGCTTTTATTATGGACATAGCACTTCAGATGCATTAACCTTGAACATTCCATCCATTAAGCAGGATGCATTAACCTTGAACATGCCATCCATCAAGCAGCCCCAAGTGTATTCTTGGGTGTGGCTGCTAATGGATTGCCTTTGCACGTGCTCACTCTCTAGGAGTGGCAGGGTGTGGCTGGTAAGCCGGCCCTAATGGGCATACGCACAATCTCAGCTATACAAGCTGCCTGATCCTCAAGACAGGCGCTTTGCGTTATTTTGCACTTGCAAGCAGCATAACGCTCACCATCGCCTGAGGTCAAACTTACCTTTGAAGATCCTGCTTCCTGGACAATCTGCTTCCTGCCAGCATACTTACCAACTGGGGGAAGCTGTTCTTACCTGTACATCTCTTCGGCGAACCAAGTATGCATCTTTACACTTTCCGGAACGCTGAAATCTTCATCTTGGCACCGCAGCATGACACGCTCCATCGTCGACAGCAGCACCTGCAAGGAAAAACAGAAGACAAGGTTAGACATCGAAAAAACTGTCAAATGGAGGTTGCGCTTCGCCATACTTCGCACGTTCCTTAAACCTTCACTTACCTGCTGTCGAGCATTGCTGTAGTATCCATCTTCCATCCGGCCGTGTCTTGCATCTCACAGCTGCATTGAGGACGCATTTCCATCTAAGGGAAGAAAACAGAAGAGAGACATTATTGCGGGCATAAATAGGAGCAACATATAAAGACATTAAACAGAACGAACAGCATCACAAGAGTTCAAGAAAGACTTAACAATCATAAGGAGAAGCATAGTCGCAGCTGGACTGGACTAATCCTTATCAGGAATCAGTGAAGGAACTAGATCCCATTCGACACGCCCCTGCCAGGTGAGCTTTATGGGCCTGCGTATGCTCACAGAAACCGTACTTTGGGGTGAAGGGTTTGAGAGGTACAACAATCACGGATTAGCATACTCACACACTCTTATGTCCATGCAGGAGCAGTATCGCCACACTCTACCACTCACAGCTTTTCTACTGGGGGAGAGGCCTGATGGGGGTGATTCAAGTTCAGGGAGGGCTGTAACCATGCCCCAATGCCTCCGCAGAGACCAGGTGAGCGTAACAGATAGCATTGCCTAAGTGACCCTATGTCCCAGTTTCCCTTCTCAGGATGCGCCGGCCTTTTGTGGCTTTCTCCGTTTCTCTCACGGTCAATGTGAAGCAATGCTCCGGCATCCCATCTCCAATTCACGGGCTCACCGGTTTCATATAGCGGCTTCCACATCCTACGTGTCTCCGGCTCTGCTGCTGAGCCCTTCTCAGTGTTCAGGCGGCGCTTGTGCTGCTTCTCGGTTCCCGTGTCCTCCAGGACGATCTCTCTTCTCCTCCTGTTACGGTTCCAGCACGGCAAACCTGCTCCAGCAGTCCTTCTCCTTACGCCAACTTCCTGAGGCTCCACTGTCTTCTCTGTGGCTCATCAGTCCCTCGGTCAACGCCGAGAGGCCGAAGCTTCTTCAGAGAGCATCTCTCTCCTCCATGCTGGTCAAGGTTTTTTAAATGTGCCAGCACCTACCATAGACTCGCAACCACTAGCACACATCCTGGGCTTTTCAGCTTCACCAATCCTCATTGCTCCATTCAGCCTCCTCGTCCTAGTGTTTCTATGTACATGGGAATAATAGGCAGTCCTTGGCATTCTATTCACAGAATATTGAAAGATGTCATCAGTAGGTTTTATGGGTGGTTGAAGGGGACTGTCACAGTTATAAAAACATGAGAAATGGAGGGGACATCCTTAAAAGGAAAAGGGGATATGTGTTTTCATCTGATGATGCTGGGTCATCCCCCCTGAGAGTCGCCTCCCCCCATGTGGTCCTCCCTCATATAGCCACCCCCTAGGTCAGAATCAGGTTGCAGGTGCCGTCCCCTGGCTGCATGGGAGGAGGCTACCTCTGGGAAAGGAGTGATGACATCATCAGATTCATCACAGTAATAACCCAACAATACACTTGATATTATTATTCAGAACAAACTTTAACACCCAGAGAAAGCCATTGCTGCCAAAACAAGAAAAATAATTGCTGTATAGAGGTTTGACAAACAATGAGAGACAAGCCTTCCATCAGTCACAAAAATAACACTGAAAAAGAGATATAAACGCTGCTCCCACGCTGCTTGCTTTTTCAAGTGTTCAAACATCTGCACTAACAATTACATGCTCAACTCTGCATGTATGTGACTATGCGTCAGTGGCATTTTGTGGGTGCCACTCCCACTGAGACGGGTTCTCAGCAGAATAGCCGATAATAAAGCATTTTGTGTATGGTTGAAATCTTGTACGTGGGCAGTGTAACTTCCGTCGAGTGCTACTTTGTGCAAAGAGTGGAGATGTGCAGTTCATTTACCTTCAGGACTATCGGGAACAGAGAAAAAAGAAATAAGTACTCTATTTACAGCACAGGTTATAGGTGAAGGCAGATATGGAAAGAGGCTTGCCTTTTGGGTGTTCTATTCAGTAACCCACATCAATAAAGTGCTTACATGCAACATTTGAAACTGACAACAAGTACCGGGTTGATAACCGCAAAGGACAGCATGGTTATTATTAATGGAAAATAGTATGCCTGGTGGTTATTATTAATGGAAAATACTATGCCACTATCTAATTACCGACCTGGCCATCTAAGGTACTTAAAATAAATAGTAATGGTTAAATTGCAGAATTTCTTGGAAGTGAATGAAATATTTTATATTCTTCAATCTGGTTTCTGGCCTGGCCATGGCACTGAAAAAGCCCTAGTGGCCATCTGAGAAGATATCCTCAGGGCCTCTGACTAGGGAGAAATGAGCATATCCGCAGATTGTGACATGGTCGACTTTGAGATTCTTATCTCTAGAGGTCTTCAAACTGTGGGGCGTGCCCCCCAAGGAGCTACAGCTGCATTCCCAGGAGGGATGGGGGGGATCCAGGAGGAGGAGCGAGACCCCCGCCTGAAATGTGTAAAAAAGAAAATGGATTTGTTTTTTTACTGGGGGAAATGGGCAGGGGCGGCTCAGAGGGTCGGACTGGAGCATAAAACTGTATCAGGCACCAATTTAAAAGTGGCCCACAGTTTCAAATGGCAATTCATTCCTCTAGTGACAGACTGTTTGTTTAGTACCCAAGGGGGTGTTGGGGGTGTTTGTAGTTAAAATGTAAGCAAATTGTGATATTTAAAGAATATTTATTCAGCAACAATGGTCAAAACTACTAGCTGCATAGTGAAGTAACTCATCAAACATTGGCCAAAAAAGTGGCCATTTTAACCGAAAAAACTGTCCCACACTACCATTTAGCATTTTGGCTTCTGGCATTGCCATATTGTCCTATAGGCCAGTCCGGCCTGATGGCTCCTCCATAATGGGCAAAGGGGCGTCAACCCAGTGGCCCCCTCACCCATTATGAACACTGAGCTGCTTTTTCCAGCTGAGCGAGTATTCCTGGGCTGGCTAATCTGTCAAAGGGAAACAATGTTTCCCTTTGACTGTTCTGTTCCCCTGCCGCACATGCTCACTGAGCCATGCAAGGCTGGGGGCATTTTGCTTTGCCAGCCTTGCATAGCTCATTGGAAAATCTGGCTGGGGAACTGCTTGTCTGTATGTGCGAGGGGGAGCTCCTGCGCCTCCTCACACATATGGTAAGAGCAGCCTGTAGTGGGGCGTTTCAGAACAAATGCGGAGGCCCCTGCATGCATGCGCAGGAACCAGGAAGCTATTGCTTACTGATTCCTGTTCATGATGCAGGAGCTGTAGTGCTGGGGGCAGAAGGTACGTTTATGTTCATTTATGTTTTATTTCAATATGTGTATGGATGCGTGTATGCTTGTGTTATGAGTGAGTGTATGGTGATCGGTGCTCGTGTGAATGATAGAGTGATTGCTGTGTGAATGTGTGTCTTTTGTTTTGGTCCATTGAGCTGATTTTGCCGAGTGCAGTTTCGGGGTGAAGGAGGGTTGCATAACAAAGGCATTTTAAAAATGCCTTTGTTGCAAAATCCCCCTACCCACCTGGCAAAATCAGCTCTCCTTCTTAGGTGCTGTGGAGCCCAGGGTGTGTGGTGGGGTGGGGAGAGCCCAGTGACTGAATAGGTGTGGGATGAAGGAACCCAGGGACTGTGATGGGAGCAAGTAGGGGAGCCCAAGGACTGTACTGGAAGCTAGGCGCAGTGATGACACGTGATAGTTCATAGCCATTTGGACTTACTGTCCATTTGGCATTTTTGAGGGGGCCCGGCCAGCCAACGTTTTGCTCAATGGGGGCATAGGCCTAGATAGTTTAAAGACCACTGCTCTAGACTGTATCAAGTGCCCCGGGAATTCAAGGAATCACTGAGGTGGTTCTCATCCTTCTCATCCAATTGGATTCAATTAGTCAAAAGGAATAAGTTACTTATCTGTAACTCCGGTTCTCCAGCATTGGCTCTTTAATAGATTGACATGCTGTGAATATCCCCATGGACAGGCTGGGAATCCTCGATAACATAGAGCAGTTTAAATTTAAACAGAAATTCTCAGTCACTTTTGCGCTCTTTAATAATCCCTTTTGGGTCATACTGCCCACAGCCAATAGGAACACCTCCCTTAGCGCCTCCCCCGTCGGCCATCTTCAGATTTGGCAAGCGCAAGTGAGTGGCAGTAAGAGCCAAAAGACGAGCCATGCATGGTTGGTGGGAAGGTTGCATGTGACTCTATAAAATATACCAATGCTGGAGAACCAGAGTTACAGGTAAGTAACTTATTCCTTCTCCAGCATTGGATCTTTCCTTGGCCTGATTTGATAACGAGCTTGTTTTCGACCAAGAAGGCAAAGAGTGGCCACCAGACTTAGAAATGGACTTCAAAGTCATTGGCTTTCCCCACTTTCCAACCTCCCTTGGGCACTGACCTTGGGTGAAGACCAGTCTTTGTGCGATGATCTGGGCCTGTCGACAGAGGTTTCCAATTGCCTGGTTGGTTGCCCGAACTTCATGTGACCTAGACCTTTTATTAGAGGTGATTCAATGGGTCGTACTGCCCCGCCCTAAAGAGGCAGGACTCTATACTAAAGCAGAGTCAGAGGCCCCACCAGCATCCTCGCGCCATGCGACGAGACGACAGTGACAATCCCTCAGTGTCTTGTTGGAGAACGACTGGCAGATTTCACAGTGGATAACGTGGTGAGTGTGACGGCAATAGAGACAGTCGTCGGCGTGAACCTCCGTGTAGACATTCTTCAGTCCTTGAACAGGCTCTTCCTTGTGGATTCAGTCATCATGAGGTAGGCTCAACTGCACATATGAAGGTTTGTTGAAGATTACTGGCAGCGGTAACGGTCCACTGAGGTGGCACTGTCATTGCAGATGCTGGTCATCGAGTAGATATCGAAAATATGTCTTATTCGTACAAAAAAGTTTCATTCTGATATATATATTAGTAGACGATGAGATGATTTTTTAAGACTCCCAATACTAATGTGTGGTAAACAATATGAAGATGGCCAACAATGGAGGAGCTAAGGGAGGTGGTCCTATTGGCTGTGGGCAGTATGACCCAAAAAGGAGTATAATAGAGCACGAAAGTGACAGAAAATTTCAGTTTAAATATAAGCTGCTCTATGTTACCGAGGATTCCCAGCCTGACGATGGGGAATATTCACAGCATGTGAATCAATGAAAGATCCAATGCTGGAGGATGGGAACTAATTACTCTGATCCATTACCTGTTCTCTGTGGTGTTCCACAGGGGTCTTCTCTCTCCCCCTTACTGTTTAATGTCTACATTAGAGAATTGCTGAAAATGTTTGCGTTAAGAGCACCAGGTACCATGGGTTGCCGCACCCTCCATCTCTGTTAGTGGTGCACTAGCACTGTGCACTTAACCACAGGATCCTGGTGAATTTTACACTGTATCTATTAGTGCAGCCATTGGGCACGAACTATTGTCAACAGTATACACCTTTCACTTATTCTTTGGTATTGACCGCTGATAACTACTTAACTGGGCGGACCAAGCCCTAACCAATCCAACTACCCAGTACTTAACTGACCTGCCTGCACCAAGCAGGACCCAAGACAATCCTTCTTCATTACCTACCAGGTGAGACCCTTGCCAAATGACTCAACCAATCCATTACCAATACTCAAAACAGTTTAGGACTATTTCCAATCAAGCTTACGGAAATCTCTTCTTTTCTCTCCCTCCTATGTACTAAATACTGTTTATTGAATGCTATACTGAATAATTCATTTTTTTGTTTCAAAATGTATGAACCAATCTGCAAACTAATATGAAACTATGCATCCTGTGGTCGTATTTGATGTATGAAGTTTGGAACGATCGATTGTGAAGTTTTGTAATCCGCTTGTGTTTGTCTGATGGTTTCTACTTTCCTTTTCTGTTTTTAAAGGTTTATTATAAACCATATAAAAAATATAAAATAAAAAAATAATATATCACCTTCACTGGGAATTGACTCACCCCCATGTAATGTGGCCAAACACAAATGTCACATAATGTCAACATAATCACGAATGGTGAATGCCCGATTTGGGGACCACGTTCTCACCAAATATGTATTCAACCTTTATGTATTTAAAACTATAACTGGTAGCCTAGAAAAAGACCTGTTAGGTTGAAACACGTGTCGGCACCACCTGCTATACCATCAATTGATGAATTCAAGAGAATAAAAGATTGGAAGAAATGAAAATCACAAGCTTTGTGGAACTGCATTTGTAATGCGCCGAGAAGGCAATGGAGCAAATCCCAGCATACCAAATAGCACACGCGCCAAATGAGTGGAAACTATAACAATTCTCCATTGCTGAAAATGTTTGCTGGGTTTAATCTTAGCTACAACTCTTATGCTGATGACACACAAATGTATGTTTGGCTTAAAGGGGTAGTTCACTCAAAAATGTAATGCCTTAAAACTAGTTCTTTAATATTTATATAGCGCACCTAATCCTGAGGTAACTAGGCGCTGGAAAAGACTTAACATGTTACAACTATATATACATAAGTAATCACAGTTAGGTCGACCATTGCCCATATTAAAAAATATATATTAAGATTTGTTTTTTAAAAAGTTCCTATGGAAAATATTCTGCAACTGAGCCTCAAAGTGCTGATTTTCAAGGACTCAGAGGCATCCATTTTCTAAACAGAACCAGTTTAATTTCTCTCTGTTAACTCTGCTCTCATGCGGAAGTAATCAAGGAAGAGCCCCCTACTGGGAACGTTTGCTTGTTGTTGCCAGAGCGCAGAGAACATGTTTACAGGAAATCCAATCCTAATACAGCAAACAAACACTTTTGAAATCTGGAAAGCGTTTGTTTTTGTATTAGGATGGCATTGACTATATAAGCTTAGGTGCCGTACGATCCTGTGCCCATGGCATTTATTTTAATCCGATCATAGAATGTTTTGCCCTTTTTAACAAATGTGAATGGTTCATTGACTGACTGTGGGACTACTTTCCTGCTGTGTGTGCTGTACTTCCCCTTTCTCTTCGCAGGCGCTTTTTATGGTGTCAGCTCCTTTCTGATCATTATGGTGAACAAGAGTGTGGTGACTACCTACAGGTGAGTCCGTGGCCAGGGCGATTGCACAAGAGCTGTGGCTCAGCAGCAGCCAGCTCTGTACTTTGAGCTTTGATTGGGAAAGTTCAGCTTCTGCAGTGGAGCATCAAGTACTGTTTGTAGCATGCCACGCATCAGCATGAGGCAACACACTCGGCGGGACACACCCTCGATGCAATTTTCACCAAAGAAAAACTCATAACCAAGGCACCACCAATACAAGTACTGTGGAGCGACCACCTCATCAACCCGTTTGTGATCACCCTGCCTACCCAAGTATGCATCCAACCTCCTAAACTCACAACCACCACAAAAAGAAACTGGAAACCCGTCAAAGAAAGCAACCTATTCGAACAGCTGGAATTAACCAAACCCTCAACTACTGAACTAGAGCTAGATGACCTAGACGGGAAAGCGGAGCTACTACACAAATGGATTGCAGATGCAATAGATAAGATCACCCCAGAAAAACCATTGACCCCATCAAAAAAAGTAGCAATGGCAAAATGGTTCACCCCACTACTAAACACCATGAAAAAGGAAAACAAAAAGATATAACTGGAATAGAGGAAAGAATACAACCCAGACAAAAAAACACTGTTCCAGAAACAAATCCGCGCATACAAGAAGGAAATTCAAAAGGCAAAGAGAAGGCACTACGATGACTGAATCACCAATGCCACCAACACACAAAAAGAAATGTTTAATATCATTAAAGAGATGAGAAACCCACCAGGCTGCGATAACACCCCAACCCCCTCAGAGAAACTATGCAACGACCTGGTAGACCACTTCAAAAGAAAAATCAATGACATCCGACAAACCATACAAAAGAGACCAACCAACCACAACATACAACCAAACAAACCTAACACAGAACCACAGCACAAACTCAAAAACGTTCCTGAAATATCAGCAGAGGCATTCGCAACGCAGGTAAAATGCAGCAAGAAAGCTGGATCAACCATGGGTCCCTGTACCCCAGACATCTAAAAATCAATCCTCGTGCAAGGAACGCCAGCAGAATATTACAGAAACCTTCTAAATCTATCACTAGCAACAGGGACTGTACCGAGGATCTTCAAATCAGCAAATATCAAGCCACTTCTGAAAAATACAAGTGGCGACATAGAAGACCTCTCCAATTACAGGCCGATCTCAAACATTCCCTACCCGGCAAAACTCCTGGAAACCTATGTATATAAACTTACCCAAGAACACGTTGAAAAACACCAACTGCTAGACCAAGCTCAAGTCGGTTTCAGACCAGCAATAGGAATGGAAACAGCACTACTATCCATCTGGGACGACCTAAAAACGAATGCAGACTCAAACACAACCTCAGCCCTTATTCTGCTCGACCTCTCTGCAGCCTTTAACACAGTTAGCCATGACACCCTGACCAAAAGGCTAGAAGACATAGGCATGACAGACAGAGCACTACTCTGGACTAAATCATTCCTAGCAGACAGAACAGAAACCGTTTGGATTAAACCCTTCAAATCCACTCCACGAGTTAACAACTGTGGAGAGCCACAAGGATCCTCAAAATCACCACTATATTTCAACATCTACCAGACCCCGGTCATCAGAATCTTCAAAAAATACAACATTACATGCTACAACTACGCAGATGACACTCAAATCATCTACAAAATCAAAGACCCAGAAGCCAATCATTCAACCCTAATCAACTGTCTGAAAGAAGTCTTCAACTGGATGAATGCCAACAACCTGAAAATCAACCCAGGAAATACAGAAATCATGATCATACCCAAACACCAAGAGAACGAAACCGCCATCCCGTGGCCATCGGAAATGGGAACCGTACCAACACCATCTAAGGTAGTAAAAAATATGGGAGTCCTGATGCACAACACCCTAACCTTAGAACCACAAATAAATGCGTCAGTGAAGAAATGCTTTTTCCTCCTCCACACGGCAAGAATAATCCTACCTTTCCTCTCCTTCACACACAAAACACTCACTATCGTCGCCCTCATCATGTCAAGAATTGACGATGCAAACAGCCTCTACCTCGGAATACCAGAATACCTCTTGTGGAAACTACAACGGATCCCAAATGCAGCAGCCAGACTACTCCTCAAACTATCCAGAAGAGACCACATCACTCCTGCCCTAAAAACACTACACTGGCTCCCAGTAAAACATTGCATCACCTTCAAAACCATGTGCATAATGCACAGCGCAATCAGTGGACAAAGAGCAGAATTCCTACAAAAGAAAATAACAATCTACAAACCAACGAGACCCCTCCGATCAAGCACCGAAATCCGCCTGGAACTAAAACCGTCCCTTAAGAAGAAACTTGGAGGCACCTCCTTCTACCACCTAGCCGCAAAAACCTGGAACAACATCCCAAAAGAAATAAGAAACACTGAATATCACCACAAATTCAGGAAATTACTAAAAACCTGGCTCTTCAACACCACAGACTCAAACTGAAAACCGAAACAATAGAAAAAATGAACTGGAAAGGACACTGACAGCCCAAGAACCCACAGGGAAGCTCCCACGGCACCTGGACAGCTGACACCGGATAGACTGGAACACAGGTGACACCCATGGAGACGGAGTCAACTACGCCAGCTAATCACACCCAACATCTTCACCCGCCCCTTAATTGCTATCAGGTACCACAGTGTTGTGGAATTGTCGAAATATTGGCAATCGCCACACTACCTGAGTTGTGGACATTGGCTGGTGCACTGGCCACAGGAGTATGTAGGGAGGACAGGTGGGGTTGTGAGGGAGGCAGGTGGAGGTGGAGGCTAGATGTGAAAGGGACCTTGAATGCCAGACGGGCCCATATCAGGACAGAGGCGAATCAGGGGAGACTACGCAAACCCAGCACCTCAATCCAGGATAGAGATGCCAACTAACCAATTCACTAATAATTTCCCCCTCTGCATACACCTCTCAAACTCTGAACCAAACACAACCACAAACCTACAGCACAACAAACCGCACAAACTTCACTACATTGCAACAACAAAAGAAAAAACACACATAGGCTCGCACAACAGCACACAACGTCTACCGGCCGCAAACACCCTAGGCCCAGCCAACGGACCCACTGGGCTGAGGCCGCCAACAGCGCATCACTGCTCTCTTGCATTTTTCCTGCTTCCTCCAACTAACCCACCTCCCTTTCTCTTTCAGAGCCGCCAGTACGCCAGGGGACCACTCCGGTGGTGATAATCCGCAGTACATATGTCCTTTAACATTAACATTAACATGAGCATCACACTACTACCAAAATAGAACCAGGTTGTGTTCTGATTTTGTGGCACCCACATGGGTAGTGTTAAAACCCTGCAAAGGTGGGGGTAAAGGTTGATCCTGCTACACCTTGTCTTCAGCTATATCACAATTGTCAGCTTATGTCCCCCAATGATGCTGGTTATTTTAATTATGATATTTTATTTTGAGCTTTTTCTTTATTTGAAATCCTGCTTAAGGACAGCATGCTTTTAAAACGTGTTGGGAAGTTACTATGTAAATAACTTTACTTGAGTGCTCAGAGAAATGTGATACACGTGACTGCGAAGGTAAGGAGACAGCTACCTGTTTCTGCTTCACGGTTCTCCTTTCAATGTGTTTCTCACTTTGAAATGGTACTCCACTCAGTGGGTATCGCAAACACAAATTCCTTTGGAAGTTACTCTGCATGCGCAGGCAGAACAACAGACACTGCGTGTTTTACGGGCACATGCTGGAGCCGGCGAGGGCAGCGCATGCCTCACTGAATGGAAAAGAGCCCCGCCTGGGCACGCTGCTTCTGCCACTCCAGGGATTCAGTTAAGGAAGCAGTTTGAAGAAGTGCTGCAGATCTGGTTAGATATTATTTCCTCTTTGAGCATAATTACCTGCTCTACGACAGACATGTTTGCCTTCAACTGGGATCACGCTCAGAAAATGGTTGGTCCTAGATAATTACATAGCATTTTTGTTGAACTGAGTCCCTAGTTTCAAGCCTACTGTTCATTTTGCTTCCTTCTTCCAAAACGGCACGTCTCCTATAAACCTTTATCAGTAAAGTAAAGGCATTTACTGTGACGATCTCAGCTGTGAGGGTCCAGGATCCAGGGGCTGTGCCCCAGGCTGTGCTCTGTGACCAACTGTCCATTGAGCCTGTTCTCTGCTCTCGGGAAGCAACAAGCAAAGTCTCCCAGTGGGGGGCTCTTGCTTGATTACTGCCAGAAGAGCAGAGTTAACAGAAAGACATAAAACTGGTTCTTTTTAGAAAATGGATGCCTCTGAGTCCTTGAAAATCAGGACTTTGAGGCTCATTTGCAAAATATTTTCAATAGGTACTTTAAAAAAACTACCCCTTTAACAATCCCTCCGAAACCTCAACCGGGTGCTAGCCTGCCACCAGAAAATAAAGATTTGGAATAAGCTCCAACTTAATCCCTTGAAAATTGAGCAGATTGTACAATAAATCTCCTCACAGGCTTTTACTTAGAGACGCCATGTCCAGCACTTTTTGATGTCCCAACTATTTTCTCTACTAAGGTGAAAAATATTGGTTGTATTTGGCAGGCGTTAAAACCGGTCCTGCTTGTTCACAGAATCAGATCTTCCTGCAGTCCTAGGGTCTCTGGTAATTCCAGAATGGAACAACTGCAATGACCTTTTATTGGGCAGTCTCTACTATATAAGAGTACCTGCTACGGTCTTGATCACCCAGTTAGTAACCATACTCTAACAAAACAAAATGGCGGGGCCAACTTAATCATGTGGGAGAAATACCTTACAGGCTGGGATTTGTATCTCACCTTTTTAGATGCAGTGGAGACCCCGGAAAGGCACCACGAGAGAGACAAGAGAGAAGCTGACGTTGAGTGTCCGTATTCTGGATACTTGGTGCCAGAGCATTCAAAATAGAGGTAAGTGAGGACCTCGCCATGCGTGATATTGTACAGAGAGCACAAGGGTAGAACCTGAATGTAAGTGGACATTCTCCCCCTTTTTCTAGACATCTCCTTGACACTGACGGAAGAAATCATCAAAAGCCCAGAAGACAGGGTACATCGGAGATCGGATCGGTCCACACACTGGGCTAATTTAATTTGAGCACCAGTGTTATGTAAGTAATATGCCGCAAGCTGTAGCCATCTGCTTTGTGTCTGTACGGGGAATGATAGAGGAATCTGAGCATTTCCTTTTCTGTTCTCTGTATTTCTGTGCCATTAGGTGGGTTCATGTTCAAGACAAGAAGTCACCTGAGCATCACAAATCACAGTATCTGAGGTTCAGAGCTCAGTTTATTTAGGTATGCACCTTGGTCTTTCATAGATATGAGATGCACATTGTGAAGTGATTCCTCCCAGCAGTAAATGGAGAAGTGAAGTCAGAACTTGTTTTTAATGTTAGCTATTGGGTTTTCTTTGTAGATAGACACAAGTACAAAAATGTGCAAGCAGTGAGGCATAGTACAGCACCCACTATTGTCCTGAAGAAGGCTGGAGCATCAAAGGGCCACAGTAAAGGCTCATACATTCCGGTTGAAGCACAAGTCAACAACATTTTCTTGTTAAGCAATAGACACACTGTTAAAAAGCAATTAGGTGTAATGCAACATGGTAATCAAATTATTAATGCATAGCCCTGATCAACTTAAAGGGCCGGTGTGTGTGTATATATAATGTTTGCATTTGGTTGTTGTGGTGAGAGTGAATTAAAATTTTGGTGTATGATTGGTTTGGTCTGTATGTACGTATGCAAAAGTTGAATAAAAGCCATAGTGACATGAAGATGTTTTTCTAATGTTGCACATTATAGCAAGGCGGTAAATTATATGTCAAAAATAAAATGATTTATTCATCAAAGGCTGAAGGTGTGGGATTAGAAGTTAATCTAATCAGCTCTGTCTATCACTTGTTGGTCTTGGATCTTTTTTGTTAGACTACTTTTATTGGGCAGTCCATCTGGTCAGATCCATCACCTTCAGGTTGCCCAGAATGCTGCAGTGAAACTCCTTTTTAGTCTCCCCAAGTCCGCATCAGTCGCTCCATATCGCAGGACCTTACACTGGCCGCCTGTGCAGCAGAGGATTACCTTTAAGACCGTCTGCCTGATATTTAAATCTATCCACAACACCGCCCCCAGCTATGTTTCCACAAAAAAAAACATTTAAAAAAAAAATGGAATTAAGAAAAAAAAGTATGAAAAGTGGTATAAAGCAAATAAGGGGGAAAAAAGATGGCTGGACATTGTTAACCAATTAAAAGCGGTGAAATGACAATTATCGAAGTTGGAATAGTTAGTCTTGGAATATCAAAGCTGAAGGTTACTCCAAGACCTCCAGAGATCTGTAGCATAGACGTCAAATGGGCAGGTTGTTCCTACCACTACAGCCTTGTAGGTGATGTTGCAGATCTTAAAGAAAGGGTACATGTGAATAGGCAATCAGTGAAGGGAGATCTTGCATTGAAGAGTTACACGGATGAGATAGCTTTCATGGGAGCTGGGGAGCAGGTTGGAAGACTTGTTTAGGTGGCATTTCCTTCATCAAGCTGTGATAGAATTTAGGCTGCTGCAGAATTATAAATGCCTGAGGGAGGAATAAGCATGCTGGCCCCTTCAAATGTAATGGTAAAAGAATGTGGTATATAAAATACCTCCTGTGTTTAAAATACATCCGAATTGCAAGTTTTGATCTCACATGATAATGGTATACATAGATGGGTTTCATTGAATTACATATGGGTTATTAACCACATGCAATATTTTCTATGTACTCCAGGCCATAATTATTCCAGGTTTTGTGATGTTAATAAGCTTTTATACTACACTAAGTCACCACTGGAGTAGTTTCAAAGCATGTAGGCTTGTCTATGAAGTGGCGTACTGTGTCCCCGCCAGGGGCATACATAACTTAGTCTGCTGGAGGAAAGAGAGTGAGCAAGGGGAAGACCATGTGAAACCACCCTGTTAGTATGTGGTATTTTAAAAATGTGACGTATTTAAAATACAATTGTATTTATTTATTTACAGGGAGGAACAATGCTTTATCACAAAAGAATGTACAATAGATACGAAATCAGATTTGACAGGGAGCAGTGAGCTGTTTTTACTGTACCCAACAGGTCTATAGTGATATGCTTTATCTATTTCTAATAGACATCTGAGAAAAACATGTTCTCATACGATGAGCAATATTACCAAGAAATTAAGATTTGCATAAGAAAACAAGAATCTGGTAGAGGGCACCAGGGTGGCAGCCATGACAATGGATAAAAGAGCAGGGAACCATGTGTAGAAGAACATTATACCATGAGAAGTTAATTTTTCTCGATATCACTGACACTGGGTCAACCATGAACATCATTTGAGATGGAGTTGCATATAGTCAGCAAACTGGTGTGTCGATAAGCCAGAGTCATCAGCCACACCTCCCGGCGTCCATTCTAGATATGAAAGAGAAAAGGCAACAGGATTGACACTACGTGACACAGCCCCACAATGGGCGCGGTGTCTGACCTAGAAGTATTCATCTAATCTGTGCTGGTTCCTGCAGCTCCATAATAAACACCCAGAGGATGATACTTTCAATTGTTGCTTACATTTTGCTACAGTGTGTTTAGTCCTAGGTCTGATGTCACCCCAGGTATGAAGCATTTCAACTAACTTTATTGAGCTATGTAACTCTAGTATCATTGTAGTCTTGGATGATAAAGTACAGGCTGGTGTAATATGTCATGTCTTTTTAAATATAATTGAGTCAGTCTGGAAGGGTGGCCATGTCTGAGTAAAATACATGTGGATATATAATTAGAATTTGTGTACAACTGCAGCAAGATTGCCACTTGTAAGCATGGTAATAGCAATGGCACAAAGTGAAGGAGGACCACTAGTGGGTACGAATCAACGATGGTCTGCATATAGAGGGGTGGTTGTTGGTGCCCAAAAGCAGTTGACTGTCGGAGATTGCCAGATGCTAGAAGTCTATGTAGATGGCTGGAGGCACGTTACTGAAGTGTGTAGGGATAAGCAGGTGCCAATTCAATGGCACAAGTGATTTTATAGAAGTGGGCGGCCCGGCTACTCATTGAGAAGGGTGTGGATATTGAGAGACAACTGCAGGGAATTAATTCCCAAGCCGCAAGGCCTGAAGAAGGAATATCTAGAAAGAAATAAGTGGGATCTACAATGTGCAGGCAATTCTGCAATTCCGTTGTGGAGAGGCTATGTGGTGGGCATCAGGACAGAAAGGATGGTAGGACAGCAAGGATCAGAAAGCCCAACTGTTCCGTGATTGGCTAAAGAGATTTGTAGGGGCCACGGGGTGGGGTGACATACGAGCGGTTGAGCATGCTTGGAAGTCCCCGGAACTCTGGAAAGTGTCTACGTGTCATGAATAATTTGTGGGTGATACCTATTTACTGCAAGTCCTGAATCGAGGGAGCATGTGTGAAGAACCTTCCTGACATGGCCACCATCTTTGCATTTCTGGGATCTGGCAGAAGCCTTTGAATGTCACAAACGCGTCGGTAGAAACCAATTAAATACCTTCCTGCTGTTGTAGACTGAATCAGTTCTTTTTTCTAGTAACCAATTACTCTAAATGCAAAACATTAAACGACGTTGTTGCAGGAAATGTGATATTTTGGCAAGTCAATGCTGTATCTGAATAAGGGACACAGCCCCTCTAAGGGAAGACACACACCAGGGCGGGAGGAGGGTGGAAGGGGAGGGACAAGGGAAGGGAACTACAGTTGAAGTACATGTAGGAATAAAGATGGTTGATGCAAGACGTGGCTCCTAGTATTCTTGGTAAGGCCCAGTGTGAGTGAGTGAGTGAGAGAGTCCACCCCAACAGTCAAGATAGAGGAAATTGGCCTAGTGAAGGAAGGGGAAGGATGTGATCTAACTACTTGTCGGTAGAAGTCCTGTATTGCTGCCCATTCCCATATATACTCACCTAAAATGAGACTTCGATCTCTGTTGCTATCTGTCTAAACGATGGTGAATGTATTCAGTTCATTCGTGTTAATTCAAAACAAGCCTATACTTGAATAATCCTAACCAAAGAACAATCAGGGCCTTGGGAATCTTTCTTGAAATGATGTTGAAAAAACTTGTAGCAGCGACGGATGATGGAAAAACTAAACACGACACCGACTCACAGCCAAGTAACTCCAGGTAGAGGACATACCAAAAGAAATATTAAAGAAATGGAACAAGAAGGAGAACCACTTGCTTGGCTCATGGAGGATGGAAAAAGGACACACTAAGAATAAGCAAAAAATTTGTATTTGTATACACTAAATGCTCAAATAAATTTTAAAAAAATACATGAATAATCCCTTGTTCTTTTATGTTGTAAACGATGTTATGTCTAAAGACAGTGCAAAAGAGCGTTTAAGTCTTTTGGTCGACACCTAGTGATGGTAACTATAGGTGGGGGCAGGGGGGGTCGACTGTTTTTATTTTCTATAAGCAGACGCATAATGGTTGTCACCTGGTTTTCGTCCTATGCAAACGCTCGACTAAAATAGAGCCCTCTCCACCTCCCACCCCATTGCTTTCTCTCACCGGCTAACCTCCTCTGTGTTTCATTAGCGGGGGTCTGCCACTGCACCCCCCTTTTGCAGACCCAGTCTTGCCTTTGAACAGTTTATGGTGGCATGATTGAACCCAGCTAACAGTTTGGAGTCGATCAGCTGGCCCAGTGCATTTTTCAATATTAGGTCTCAGATGGGGAGCAATTGGGATGGACATTGTGGAACAACAAAGTTATAAAGGGGGGGTGCTGATTATTCTGCTCAGACCTCAAAATATGAGTTGTGCTCCAGCTTTGCCGTGACTGCTCCATACAGTCGCCCTTTGTTGTCTGTGTCTAGGGCAGCTCTGAAACACTGATATAGGGCTGGCCATTCACAGCTCCTGCACGTTTCTCTGCCGAGTTGTGCTGCTCCTCTCCCCCCAAAACACTGCATCCCGGTGTCGCTGCTCCGCTGTTAGGCCACTGCATATGATATTATGTTAATGTCCGATGTGTGTACACAGGACTCGGCAGCAAGGGTTCATTTTCATAAATGCCCCGCTTGTTCGCAGTTTGCCGAGGCTGTTCTCGGGGGTTTTCCGCCACATTGGGATGGGAAGGGAAGAATGCCCAGCCTGTCTCCGCCGCACAAACCTCAGCGAAGTCTGCCAGTGGGCTCTTTGTACATAGCCGAGAAGCACACAGACACGTTTTCTAAAATGACTCATTCATAGGGCGTCCTCGCGTAGTGGGGATAGGAAGGAGGCTGGGCGCCTTGGCAGCAGGAGGCAGGCAGGGTTACAGTGTCTGTCATCGCCAGGGTGCTGGTTCAGATCTGCCACACAGCAACAGACATTGGCAGTCATTGTTGACGAGGCTGCTTGTTCAGGAGCCCATCTAAATGTACAAAGCTTGTTGTCTGTATATCCTGCTTTTTGAATAGACAGCCCTACGTGAACCAGTAAGGAATGAAAAAATCTCTTTCAAAGTTTTTAAGAAACGATTTAAAGAAGATGGGATTCGATGAGGATATAGAAGGGGGCAATTTTCTTTGCCACTGAGCTATGCCTACCAGATGTGAAGAATCTACTAATTCAGGTGTTTTCTTTGGTGCTGATTTGTCGCCTTATGTCTATTTCGTGGTGCTTGGGTTATACCAAATGTCCCTAAGAGTTAGGGCCCAGATAGTAGATAAATCGAAGCATGTTTAGATGGATGATATGATAAAGGGGTGGGGGGACAGAGCCCTATTAAGTAGGTATAACCGTTATTACCCATGGAATATTCATTATGCATTCTCTTGGGCCAATCCGCTGTCCATTGTTCGAATAGCTGGTAGAGTGTTCACAATGCAGCATTCCATGCTACCGCGACTGTGGAACGTACCCCCAGCCAATATCCCGTGACCGCCCAGTTCTATACCAACAAAAGACCCACAAACACGTTCTGCAGCCAAATCCCCACAACTTCTCAGGTGGATTTAAATACCATCAACAGGACCCTGCTTGCCCAAGTTAATGTAAATCCCCAAAATGAAGAGGCCATTTCCCCCAGGAACTAGAGAAGACTACCCCGCCTGTTAGATAGGCAGGTCAAGGTATTACTTCCACCCACCATGTATGCCCGTTTGACACATTTTTCATGAACGGCTAGTGCAGAGGTCTGCAACACATAGCTCTACAGGAGTACCACTGCTCTGTGATCCCTCACCACTGACTATGCTGACTAGGGCTGGTGGGAATTGTAGTTCAGAACATCAGCCAAAGGTTACAGACTCTTGGGTTAGGACTCAGGAGTTTATAATAGCTTTAAAGACCGGGACCTCAGGCCATATTGTGCATTGTGGTCTCTCATACTTAGTTAAACGCTGTTGCTGTACTCGGTCCTTTGACTCAGTCTTCAAGGCAAATAACATGTCAACTATCCATGCTTGCCACATTCTGACAGTAGCCCCACTGGCGTTGTTTTGTGTCTTTAGCTGTCATGAGCGGGGTTCCTTTAGCTCAAAAGCACAATTCCTACAGGCAGCCCTGCTGCTGATCGCCACAGAAGAGGAACGCAATCAAATGATCATGAATCAGGCATGAATCAGGCATGAGGCTGGGATTTGAGACTGTATTGCGGCGTGAGCACTGCCATTGTCAGGGCCTTAAGTCCTGTATCGTTATAAAGAGAGCTTGGATTTTAGCACTGTCATTTCAACACCGAGATCTTGAACCAAGTTTACACCAAGTCCACTCCACTCGTATCTTTAAATTGAACTATGTGAATTTAGACACGTTGCGACCAGTTAAGAAATTATAAAAGTGCACATGACTTAGAAATTGCCTTACATCTTCCCATACTGAACACTTTATAGGAGAAATCAGATCAAGGCGCCCCCTAACTTAATCCCATTGTGTGAGACATGAACCATGTTATCTCCTGTACCTGTGTCACGTTTGTCTGTGGCTTTCGGGCATGATTAGAAGCGCACACTCCCCTTCTTGAGTTGTATATAATGCACAGGAAATAACATATGGTATCTTCTGCACCATCTAGCGCAGGGCTGCACGCCTGTGTGTGGCCATGTCTGCGGGGTGCACTTGGATTATTGAAGGATAAAAGGTCCCTTGTGGAGGTTAATAAATGTGCTCGTTTGCTTCGTTGTGCGTACGCCCTTTCATTCCGTGCTAATAGTAACGGGCCCTGGTGTTTGCGGGCGGTAACACCACTCTGTGCACGCCGCGCCTGTCCGCCGCCCTGCCCTGCCGCTATCCCTGCCTAGAGTGTGTGTGTGTTCTTTTAAGATGCAGGAGCGAGCTCAGCTATGCAAGGTACAGTAGCTCCTAATTACATCTCTTCCATTTCCTTCCCCCGGGGGCGGGCTATTCTGAGAAATAGCAGGCAGGCACACCTGGCCCCGTGAGATAGGGAAACTCACCATGGATACCGCGGCTGGAATCCCCAGCCTAGCGGGTGCGTGTGGGAATAAGGCATGGGCCTCGGGAAGGCTGCCATGCGCAGATGTGCCCTGCTCGCCAGCCCCGGCAGGAGTGCTTCTCCCCTCCCCCCGGCCGGCCATTCTCCTCACAGCTCGTGTGTGTGTGTGTGTGTGTGTGTGTGTAGCCGCCTGGGAGCGGCAGAGGGTCAGGCTGCGGCCTGCTGTGCAGTGAGTCAGTGCAGAACAGCTGCGCCACACGGTACGCTAGGCCCGGGCATGAAAGCAGGCCCGCTGAGTCACTTCTTCTAGTTGCTGCGGGGGCCCTCGGGGTGGGGGCTCCGCCAGTGCAGCAGAGACGTCCGGGCGAAGTCTGAGCCGAGCTGTGAGTCAGAGGGCCAGGGCTCCCCTCTCACCTCGCCCGGCCGACTCTGCGTGTGATCCACAGTGAGTCACCTGTTTTTTTGGGCCTCACCCCGCGCTACCCTCATCGTGTTACAGGAATAACATTAGAACGCGAAAGGCACTTGAGGGTACCCTTTGCATGTCAGCGCAATGTCATAATCAGCTCGGCGAAGGTTGCCAGAGAACGAGTGCCCGGTGCTTGATGGGATATTTTTTAAAATAAATGTTCCTGCGAGGCGCAGCATGACTTGCATGGCGGTGCCAATGTCAACCGCGCGGGTGAGAGCCACAAGGGTTAACCTCTTAAAATGCACAGCTCGTTCTGCCTGCGAACCCGTTACTGTCCTGCTCGGTGATTGGAAGCGAGCGCTGACTCTAGGGCAGCCTGTCCTTTACAGGGCGAGCAGTCAGGGAAGCAAGAGGCCAATAAACCCATCCGCCTATGGCAGAACTCATTTGTTTTATGTCGCCAGCCATCTCATGTAAGGCTTCAGACCAAACCGTGGCCATATTTTTGGGGGGTGGGGAGGGGGGAGTGAGTGAGGTATACAGTGAAGGGGTGCACCAGAGGCGGGGAATTCAGAAGACCTGCGTAATCCCGTGGGAGGTCTACTTTTTCCTCAGGTCCGATAATGCGAGACCATAAACAGATTTCTTCGCTGAGTAGTTTGCTGGACGCATGAGAGAGAGTGGTGTAAATAATTAATAAGGCGGCCGTTGTGACCGTGATGTCCTATCGGGGCAATTATGTGCTCATCGCTGTAATTTCTCTATCAGTGAGGGCCAGGAAATCACATGTATTTAGCACTTTTATACCCCATTGCTTTTGCACCTAATAGACCTTTACTTACTTTTATTTTAAATCATATTTTTTCTCTATTCGCGCTATGAACTGCCCTAAAATACAAAGTGTAGCCCATTTGTAAAGTACCCTTTAGTCCATTTCATCATTGAATGCCAAAGTGTATTTGCAAAATAGTCCGCATGTCAAGCACTTGCACACATAATAGGATAGGTTATTTATAACATGCTTAATACCCAGAGGTTTCTAAGCGCAGAACCGGCGATTGAACCTGTGCTGCTTCGTGTGATCTTGTTTCCAAGGTGAGCACGTTGCCCCTGAGCTATCCTCCCGTGACCAAACATCAGTATAGCAACAGTAAGTTGCTGCACCTACCACTGGCAGGACCATCGAAGGTGGCAAATACAGTTTAAGGGTCGAGTGAGTGTTAAAGTAGGACACATTTCTAGCTTGGCCTCCAGTTTAGATGACTTAAAAAGGACGCAAATACAAAAATAGAACCAACACCGAAACTAACAGCTCCTCTGCAATGCTGTAAAAAAAAGGTTGTCGTCACACATTTTATTACGAGTGACTCTGAGGGTTTTGTACTGGTGTAATGTGGCATTGCAACGTACAAGAGGAAGGATACATAGCAGCCCTCTTTCCTGAAGAACAGTAGTTCTTAGGTGAAAATGAAAGAATATAAAAGGAGAACCCTAAGTATGCCCAGTAACACTGCACATAGGGTGCCATGTGCTGCAAAAGTGACACACAGATGCATTTAAGAGGTATGGAGGAAAGCAGGACTCCACAAAATAAGGTAAAACATAAAGAACAGAGTTCCCATAGAACAAATACAAATGAATGAGGAGGGAAAAGGCTCCACTCATTCAGGAGAACAAGAAAAAGGTCCAGAAGTCCAGCAAAAAGTGCTGTGGGGGTTTTACTAGGAGAGGTGATTAAGCATACAACTGATACATCTCCCTAACACTCGTCCCCTAGACTAAGGGCCAGGAGGCTCTAATCCACTCCTGGATGGATTTTTTGTCTCCAGGCGGACAATAGTGTGGGGTAATGTACAACTGACAAATGAAGGCAACAGAATGACAAAATACTTCAATCTTTTGCATGACATAGTTATTAGTACTAAGGTTAATTGTGTGTGCCAGTAGCACATTATTACCCCGTAGCCCTGCTGCACCACACCTTCTCCCTGGTCTCAACAACATATCGGCTGGCAAGCCACGAGCAGCCAGAAGGCCATTTCAGTAAAACCAGCAGCCCACTGCAGTAAGAATAGAGATGGGGCAGACAAGCCTGATAAAAAAGCCTGGGTATTACAAAGTCAGACATTTTGGGGCTGATTCATGGAATTTGTGCGCCGAAAAATGGGGATTTGTGCACCATTCTGCCTGCAAATCCTCATTTGTTAAACAGGGATTTGCGGACAGAATGGCGCACACATCCCTGTTTTTCAGCGCACATATTCCATGAATCAGCCCCTTTAACTAATGCACATGTGGGAAATGTCAGGACCCGTTAGAAGAAACAGCCAGAAGCTTGTAAGGCAATTATCTTGCATGGGTGAATGCTGAGTGCTCTTCCACCTGCAAGGAGCACCAATGGGAAAGTGTTGGCATATCGCCAACTGAGGCAGGTCAAGCGACTCACAACATCAACATGTGAAGCATGAAAGCAACAGAGTGGGCCTAGTGAAGGGGACTCTTTCACAGGTCACCAACAGAGATGGGAGCACCATGTGGGGTGCATTTAAGCCTCTGAAACACAAATCCCTGTAACCTGAAAAAATACATAAAACAGCACCACCAAAAACAGCTGTGCGTGGCTTTTCCTGGCACAAGTGTGGAAAGCATTTGAACCTTTCACCAATAACGGCTCTGCGTTTGCTTTTCTTTCATCTGAATAATAAGAAGTTATGCCCTGCATTCAGAACATCTCTGTGTTGGCTTTTATTTCATCTGAATAATGAGAAGTTATGCACTGCATTCAAAATGGCCCTGCATTTGCATTTCTTTCATCTGAATACCAAAAAGGTATGCACTACATCCAAAACGGCATTGTCTTAATGTTAATTCACATGAGGGGCAAGGATTTCTACATTGCATCCCAACACAGCTTTTGTTTTCCCTTTCAAGTGAACAGCAGCCCTCTAAACATTACATTGCAAATGAAAAACGGCTTGGATTTTTCTTTTTATCCTGTGTCAAATCAAAAGATCCATGTGCAGGGGGCTTACCCCTCCATGTCCATGAACCAACAGTAAATTCAAACCCACTCAAAGGACACATTGAAAGAAAATCCCATGACCTTACAGAACCACATTTCAAACATTAGATGAAATACGGCTTGCACACGTGTGAAGGAAAATACGAAAAATGACGTTTAAAAGCCAACGTGAAACGATAGCTATTGCTTGCACAGAAATGTCAGTGAACATGTGTGAGTGGGGGGTTGGCTACGCAATGTACATTATGTTTGTCCCCACAAGATTTCAGTCACCTGTGATGAGTCTCAGAATACCAGTGAAACCAGTTTTTGGGCTCAGGCGCAAAACTCAATTGAAAGCCTTGCCTCCCACTGGAAGTCACACAAATAAGTGAACCATTCCGCAATGACATGTGATGTGGCTGAGAGTGTGATGATTTTCTGCTCTGCCAGACTAGATGGCAGTACTTGCAGGGAGGACAAATAAAGCACGTGAGGAGAGAGCTTGACTGAGAAGTGTGAGTTCCTTCTGCACCCACTCCCAAAGACAAACTGACAAACTTTAAAGGGTGTAATCAAAGTGTTTGGTTGCAAGCTGAGCCAGAGGGAGGCATTTGGCTGTGGGGGATGAAGCACCTCCCAACCATACGGGACAGATCCTCCAAATTGACATTAAAGAATTGATTCATTTTAGGCATTTTTCCCACCACTCAGAATAAGAAATAATTTTTTTATTGATATTTTTCCATGAGATTTCCTGGTTTGCTGATTAGTAGTCTCCAAACTTCCCTGTCTCCTCAAGTGTAGCAACACAAATTTCCTTTCTAGCTGTCCCATAGCCGGTGTGAGTAACTGTGCGAGTAATAATCCAAATCCGATTCTGCTGGTTTGCTTCAAAAACTGTTTTTCTTTTTTTTTCTGACTTCCCATCTTGGGGTGGTGGGCTTTATTCCAAATCTGACTTTTCTCTCTCTAGCCTTACTCCTTGACACTGCCTTCCATTCAACGGAATTAAGTTAGCTGATGTTTGGGGGTGAGTGTTGCAAGGGGAGTGCTTAACCTTGGTGCTATCACTTGTTTTAAAACGGTGTTTCCTGTTTTGCCATTAAAGATCTGTGTGAACTGTATTAGGATTTCTAAACCAACTGTTCTGTAGGGACCTTTGCATTTGTGCTGTCACATATTATTGCCTGTTGTATTTTGAATACTTTTTCCTTTTTCATTAAATCATAAATGACTAAATATTTTATTGATACATACCGGCCTGGTTCCTAGTCCATTGTGACATGGGGTGTTTGTGAAGGTTGAGTGCGGGACTGGTTGGGGGCCTACTCAACTAAAAGAACCTGGGGTTTATTAATGATAAAAAGTTTTATTTTTAGTGTGCGCCACATTCATAGTCAGGGGAAGGAGTCCCTGGCGGTTGTGTGCCGTGTTATAAAACCGTGACAAAGTGGGGGCTTGTGCCGGGATTGAGGTTTGAGTTTTTACCTGTGACAGTCCAACACAGCAGACTAACCCATTGAAGGTAGTGTTTGTTACCTTTGGTGGTTAGAAAGGTGCTATCCAAAAACGTGTACCCTAGGTATCTGGCCTGTGTCTCAAAATAAAATAGTGTAACCCTAAACTAGGCAAGAGCAGGGTGGAGATGTCCTTGCATAGATAACCCACCAGCAGCAGAACACTCTTCATAATGAGCACCGTGAAAATTAGCATGGCTAAGTAGCACCTTCTGTCCAAATTATTCATTAGAGTGGAATGGGCAGAACAAAAACATGAAAACTAGCTATGTAGTATGATGCAACAGGTGACCTCTATAAGCATGGATGTGTGGCAGGACAGTGGCCTGTTACATCAAGCCCTGAATGAGTTCCAAATGAATCAGAACATCAAAGAGGAGCAGATTAGGATGGTCCAACTCACTGCATACATGTACTTCCAGATGATAGTCATGGAAGAATAGTACCAAGAAAGTGTAACCTCTGTGCAAAATCAGTCTGAGCTTTTAAATCAAACACAGAGCGAGTGAAGGCAGGTAGAGGAGAAAATGCAAGAGAGCCAAAATTCTGAGTTAGAGTTAGGATACCTCATTCAACAGCTAAAGAATGAGTTGGCAGCTCAGCAACAAACTAATTCAGAACAGGAGGCCCAATTATCTGCACTAAAAGAAGAGTGCCAAGAAAGGGTTGATTCCCTGAAAGAGAGTCAACTAAAATGGAGTCAACAGGTGACATACAATCGAGCCTGCTTAGACGATATGTGCACTTTACAAGATCAGATCAAGCAATTGGAAGAGGAGGTTAATAAATTAGAAGTCCATTCCCAAACAGAATTTGACCAGGAGCAGTTGAAGGTAAGCGCTGTAAAACAACAGAGAGATAACTTTAGTGAACACAATTGCACACTGTATCAGGAAAAATATGCCATATGCCAAGAAGTGTGCACATTAAAAACAGACCTGGAGAGAAGTGAGTCATGTTTTCAGAAACTGACTAACATAAAAGCAGAGAATGAAAAGTTAATGGGGCACATAAGGCAAATAGAACATGATCTAGAGCAGAAAATACAGGAAGAAAAAAGCTCAGAGTGAGGAGGTGTATATCCTGCAACATAAATGGCCTGAGTACTCCCAAACAATACAAGAAGCCCAAAAAGAAAATGGGGTCCTTAGTGATGAGAAAAGGGTATTCCGGAGCCAGGTAGTCACGCAAGGGAAGGTTATAGAAGCCAGTTAAGCCCTAATAGCAGAGCACAAGGCTCAGGCCTTTGCATACTATCAAGAAATAGGGACTGGGAAAGAGAAATTTGAGAGGTTAGAAAAAGAGTGTGCTAGGTTAAATAAGGACTTGAGGAACCCTGAGCATTTAGAGAGGGGCAGGGCAACCCCTGATTACAGTGTGATGCTATACGTAACCAAGGCCTCAAGCCAATGTATGCGCAAGGCACTGCTAACTTCATGTCCACAGGTTCACAAGAACCAGAAACCATAAGGCAGCAGAACTCAATTGGGCTCAGCATGATTGAGCCAGCAGGCCAGCACCCATCAGAGAGTTCAAAAATAGTGTGGCCAATGTATCTGACCAGGAAGACTCCTATGAAGAGAAAATCAGAGAGTTAGACTGGCAGAAACATCAGCTACAGAGGAACCACTTGGTCCACTTTGCTGATAAAAAGGAGTCTGATATTAGGCCGCAAAAGAGTATTCTGAAAACCTCCACCCAATCAGGGAGGTAGGGGGACTTCTCCACCAACCACAGAAGAAGGGAGGAGTCAGATGACTACTCACCTGTGTGAAAGAGGGAGTCCAAAGAAAGTAACCCGGAGAGCCCACAATACAACAGGGGAGAAGAGATTGGGCCCCATCATTCTGGGAGAGCCTCTCAGTCTCCAAGAATCAGGGAGCGCCTAGAGGATAGGGATGGGACCTCAAATAGCAGCAGCTCTGAGTCTGAGGGTGAATGGACTCAGGTGCAGCGGAAAAAGAAGGCTGCCAAACAAAAGAGAACACTGGTGAAGACCCCATTAGAAAGAAAAAAGCCATTAGAAACTTCATGGCTTTATACCATAAAAATGGCAAGTACTCAGTCTGGAAGCATCTGGAGCTGTCTGACCAGATGATGACGTTATTTGGCATTAAAAATGATCAGAATTCTATGGCGTTTGCCAAATGGACATTCTCCCCAGAATACTCCAGCTTCTTTGCTGTGCTGGAGGATCAAAACCATTCAAGGTGGTCTACCTACAAGGCGGCCATCTTGAAGCACTTCTCAATGCACCAAAACCGGCAGGAGGCTCGCAAGGTGGCCTACAACCTGCAGTATGGAGAGGATCTTGCCCCGAGAGAATATGTCGAGGAATTAAAGCAGGCATTTGCACAAACCACTAGGCGGGTGTGCACGAACAGTAGGGAATTCATCACTACCTATTTCCATGCACTCCCCAAATACATTATGACACAGATGGTTAGGGACTTCCACGAGGAAAGGACCCTGGACTGGGTAATAGAGCAAGCTACCCGGGTCTATGAGGTCGAAAAGCCAGTACAAAATAAGAATTCCCCCAAAAACCCCAGAAATGGGGGGGCCTAAAATACACCTCCCACTAACCAACCAAATCAGAGGCAGAGAAGATCCTCAGACCAGTCACAAGCAGGTGGTAGCCAGGCAGGGTACACCACAAATGTGTCACCTGACTCTGCCACTTACATCAGCCCATGGTACAAGGGGAATAGACTCATCTTGGGGTACGTATGGACTCTCCAAGCCCAAGGGGGGATCCAATCAGGTCAGTACGGCCCCAGGAAAGTTCCCTCCAAGCTTCCCTCAGGAGGGCAGGAATCTTCCATCCTCTAGTTTAAATTTCTTCCATAGGTACCCTCAAAACCCCAACATTTAGAACAATCCTCCTTGCTCTCCCCGCTTTCAGAAGTCTAGACCACCAAGTCAAGGAGAGAGGAGGCCAAGGATGGAGGGATACCAGGGAATCCCCCAATACCCAAGTTCCTCTGGGAGAAGGGACAGTTACCCTTCCTGAGAGCAGCCAAGATTTGACTCTAGACCCCCATATCAGCCAGAAAGGGTGTCACAACTGGAGCGCCAGGTCCAGAGCTTCACCCAAGACATGAGTCGCGTGTTGAGGGCTCAGCAGAACCCTCAGATGAACATGGCTGCTCAGAACAGTTCGGACCCAGGGTCTGGCACCCCGGAGCAATTGACGGGGAGAGAACCCCGACAATAAGCAGGTTCCAGAGGAGGAGGCCTGGGAGGAAGGGGGATGCAAAACCTGGAGGAAGCTTCCTTCCTCACTCATGAAAAGCCCGTAGAAACCTCTGAACCAGAACCCAAATCTCCTACCCCCGAAAAGCTTTAACCTCGGGAACAGAGTGTAAGTAGGAGAAACAAAGAGACAAGGAAGACCCATTTTGTGGAGGAGGTCTGTGACCTCCAGTTTGAAGGCGAAGAATCCTTTGAGGATTCTGGGAAGAAAGTCTCCTCTTTCAAGGATGGGGGGATTCCTCCCAAAGAAAAATGGTTCCCAAAAGATCATAACTCAGACTGGGTAGGTATGGGGACTGTCATAGAACCGCCGATCCCTGATCTCAGGTCATCCTGAGAGATCCAAATTGAAAGAGGGATCCTCACCCCAAACCGGTTCAAGTGATAGTCTCCCGGAAAAGGGGCACAACTCAAAATCAAGGGAAAAGAGGGATTACAAAAGATCACAAATCTCAGGATGCCAAATTTTCTTCACAGATTCCCAAACTCTGACACAAAAACCGTCCGAAGATCCCACAATGTTGGAGTCCAAAATAAAGAAATTAACTGCCCAGCTGGCCCAAAATGCCCATTTCCTTTGCCCCCTGCAGGAGAAAGAAGGTAGGATTTAGGCCCCGCCCGGGTGCAAGAGCAGTGTGCAATTTCAGCATTGGTGGACACCGGCTCCCAAGCCAGTCTCCTGCCCAAAAAGGCATTTGAACAACTTAATTCAGGAAGGGGGGAATAGTCACTAAATTCCCCTCACACCTCTTCCTGGACAACTCCAGAACTTTGATGGGAATGACATTCCCATCGAAGGGACTGCGGATTTGGAGATCAAAATTGGGCGACACAAGGTGAAACGCCCTTTTATGGTCATAAGTCCAGAGGGGACCCCCTGTCTCTTAGGGAATTACCTCCTATAGAGGTTGTCTCCAATAAAAGACTGTGTGAACAAGGTCCACTGGACTCTGACTAACTGGCCAATAAAATTAAAACAGAGTGCTAACTATGTAAGCCTAAATAGCACATGTCACATGGTTGAGCAGCGATCTGACACAATTGAGTTCCATTTTCAGAGCAATCAAGTACCCGACTTTACAGTAATTGCTGTAGGACAACAAACTGGTGATGGGAATCCTTCTCCATTCCTGAAAATCAACCTTCCTTCCAGTTCCAAGTGGCATTCCACACTGGATGGAAATACCCTGAAATCTTATACCAATCCACAATTTAAAAACCCAAGTCCCATGATAAAAAGTGATGGAAAAACCAGCTCAAAGCTTGGCCGATTTTCAGAAAAGGGATGAACAGCTGTTCCTCCCCATTCAGGTAAATGAGGGGGGGCCTGTTCTCGCCAGAATATGCCTACCTAATGGAAAAAGTGTCATCAGCGAAGCGTTATTCAGGAAACTCCCAAAAAATCAGACCATTCCGACATTTAAATTAATTGATAAGTGGGAAGTGGGCCTGGAAACTCCCAATTGCAAACATATACTGCCTACGTGTATGCTAAACATTCCCATTGGTTGATTGAAGAGCCCCATGAGGGTAGAGCCCAGGAATCCTCCAAAGGAAACAGGTAAGGAACTGGAACCCGGATGGTAGAAAATCATATCATATTCATATAGATAACAGGTAGTCATTTTCTTGGTGTTGTTATAAAAATGAAAAAGAAAATTAAAGTGATATATGGAAAAAAGAATAAAAATAAATGTCAGATAAAAATTGCAAGTTATTGTCGTTGTAAATTCCTTGTAATCTGCTGGAAAAAATGTCAGTAAAAAGTACTAAAACTTGTTTTTTTGGTGTTATTGTAAAAATGAAAAAAAACAAATGTCATTGCAAGTTGTTGTCATTGTTCCATTGTTGTAAATCCTCTGGGAAAAATGTCAGTAAAAAGTACTAAAAGTTGTTGTTTTTCTATCTTCTATTAGAGAATTAACATCCTTACATTCCAGCCTGGAGAGGAACACCCCGGGGACCTGGAAGGGAAGGAAGGAAAGAGGGTGCCGCACCATACTCTCCAACCCAAAGACGGAAGGGGATCCTGGTGTGCCACTCCCTGATGAAGGAGAATTCCGCAGAAGGAAACCCCACTCTACCATATTCTTCCCCAACAAAAAGTCATGGAGGAGTAGGGGGGGAATCTGTGGGGTGCATTTAAAGCCCTGAAACAAAAATCACTGTCACCTGAAAAATTGCATAAAACAGCACCACCAAAAACGGCTGTGCGTTGTTTTCCCTGGCACAAGTGTGGCAAGCATTTGAACCTTTCACCAAGAATGGCTCTGTGTTTGCTTTTCTTTCATCTGAATAATAAGAAGCTATGCCCTGCATTCAGAAAGACTCTGCGTTGGCTTTTCTTTCATCTGAATAATAAGAAATTACGCACTGCATTCAAAAAGGCCCTGCGTTTGCATTTCTTTCATTTAAATACCAAAAAGTTATGCAATACATCCAAAACGGTCTTGTCTTAATGTGTATTTACATGAGGGGCAAGGATTTCAACATTGCAACCCGACACAGCTTTTGTTTTCTCTTTCATGTGAACAGCAGCACTCTAAACATTGCAAATGAATACGGCTTGGCTTTTTCCTTTAATCCTGTGTCAAATCAAAATATCTCTGTGCAAGGGGGCATGCCCCTCCGTGTCCATGGACCAACAGTAAATGCCAACCCACTCTAAAGGACCAATTAAAAGAAAATCCCATGACCTACAGAACCACACTTCAAACATTAGATGAAATACGGCTTGCCCACGTGTGAAGGAAAATAAGAAAAATGACGTTTAAAAGCCAATGTGAAATGATAGCTATGGCTTGCACAGAAATGTCAGTGAACATATGTGGGTGGGGGGGTTGGTTATGGGATGTACATTATGTTTGTCCCCACAAGATTTCAGTCACCTAGGATGAGGCTCAGAATACCAGTAAAAACAGTTTTTGGGCACAGGCACAAAACTCAATTGAAAGCCTTGCCTCCCTCTGGAAGTCACAGCAATAAACAAACCATTCTGCAATGACATGTGATGTGGCTGCGGGCGTGATGATTCTCTGCTCTGCCAGACAAGAAGACAGTACTAGCAGGGAGGACAAAGAAAGTAAGTGAGGAGAGAGCTGGACCAAGAAGTGTGAGTTCCTTCTGCATCCACTCCCAATGACAAACTGACACACTTCAAAGAGTGTAATCAAAGTCTTTTGTTGCAAGCTGAGCCAGAGGGAGACATTTGGCTGTGGGGAATGAAGCACCACCCTCCCATATGTGACAGATCCTCCAAATTCACATTAAAGGATTGATTCATTTTAGGCATTTTTCCCAGCACTCTCGTTTTATGATAATTTTCCATGTGATTTCCAGGGGGTTGTTCAGAGACTAAGCGCAGGTTCCTAGGACTTTATGGACTAACATGACCAGTAAAGACTCGTTGCTGGCTGATTTATATGGGACAAATATGAAAATTGGTGTTAAGATGGAAAATAAGAGTATGAACATGCTTAATCATTTGCAGAGTTATAACTGTTATGCATTTCATGAAAAGGACAAAAAGGTGCCAAGGGGCCATGCTACCTCACACAGAGTTGGTGATCAGCTTCGCTATTTCCCTAAGACCCCCTGAAGCTGCCTATCTATTTCTTATGGCTGTGGCTAGAATAAGTTTGAAGTTTTGAAGCATAACTCAATTTTGCTAAAAAGTTGACCTAAGAAACAAAGAACTGTCATAAATGTCGAAACAGACAGATGGTGCTCCCTCCACTTGAAACAATGATGCCAGGGGGTGGGGAGGAGAGGAATGGTAGGCCGTCCAATCCCAGGGTAGGAGTAATTCTAGAGTACTTCCCCCAGACTGAAAAATGAATAATGTTATTTGGGCTATATAAGGGGGGAATGTACTAGACACAGGAACACACACAAGAATCCATGGAGACAGGAGAAGGAGGACGGAAGGAAAGCTGAACCTAACCATCTAGGAGAGTGCGGAGACCTCCAGACCCCTTACCTAGATGTCCAGTGAGTCCTGAGATCGGTCCATAATCCCACCCAGGAGAGCAGAGAGACCCGACCCCCTGCCCTTGCTGTCCAGAGGGTCCTGGGATCCAGCTGACTTTCCAGAATCCCAAACCAAGGCTTACTTTGTAAGTAGCAAATAACCCCAGTCTAAAATTGCATGAAGCACTCCTTTGGTAACATTACATACAATATTTCCCCCCATTGAAATACCATTGTAAATACAATTGAAACCCCATTGAAAATCCCATTGAAACCCCACTGAAAGTCCCAAATTACTAGTATAATTCATTCACCTTTCCATAGAAGAATCTGTATTAGCCTGTGTACATTAGCGTATTCCTTTGATGAATCTTTCAGTTGTCTGTATAAGTCCTTAGTATCATTTTGAAATAAATCGATGAATTCCCCCATTGAAATTCACATTCAATATTGTTGCCATTCGAAATCAACAATCTTGTCGAGTGTTTTTAATAACTATAGTCATTAAAGTATAGACTCAACAGAATGAGTCTCTGTATAACTGAAAACCGAATTTGCCTGTGTATCTTGTGCATTACCCCACAAACATCTAACTTGCATCTGCCCTATTAAAAACCCAAACCGTAGTCCCATTGAGAGGAGCATCTTTTGTCTAGAATCTTATCTATGTGCCTCTGTCCTTGTCCTTGAAAACCAATTTCCGATTTTGACAGCAAAACCTTTTTTAGCTGCCTATCATTGTAAATCCTGTGGAAAACGAATTTCCATTTGCTGTTTTTATTTTTATTTTGCATTTGCTTTCTCCCCAAAATCTATTTTCCTAACTTGTTTCCACATTGCACTGGTTTGCTGATTAGTAGTCTCTAAGCTTCCCTGTCTCCTCAAGTGTAGCAACACAAATTTCCTTTCTAGCTGTCCCATAGCCGGTGTGAGTAACTGTGCGAGTAATAATCCAAATCCGATTCTGCTGGTTTGCTTCAAAAACTGTTTTTCTTTTTTTTTCTGACTTCCCATCTTGGGGTGGTGGGCTTTATTCCAAATCTGACTTTTCTCTCTCTAGCCTTACTCCTTGACACTGCCTTCCATTCAACGGAATTAAGTTAGCTGATGTTTGGGGGTGAGTGTTGCAAGGGGAGTGCTTAACCTTGGTGCTATCACTTGTTTTAAAACTGTGTTTCCTGTTTTGCCATTAAAGATCTGTGTGAACTGTATTAGGATTTCTGAACCAATTGTTCTGTAGGGAGCTGTGCATTTGTGCTGTCACATATTAGTGGCTGTTGTATTTTGAATACTTTTTCCTTTTTCCTTAAATCATAAATTACTAAATATGTTATTGATACATACCGGCCTGGTTCCTAGTCCATTGTGACATGGGGTGTTTGTGAAGGTTGAGTGCGGGACTGGTTGGGGGCCTACTCAACTAAAAGAACCTGGGGTTTATTAATGATAAAAAGCTTTTTTTAATTGTGCGCCACATTCATAGTCAGGGGAAGGAGTCCCTGGCGGTTGTGTGCCATGTTATAAAACCGTGACAAAGTGGGGGCTCGTGCCGGGATTGAGGTATGAGTTTTTACCCATGACAGTCCAACACAGCAGACTAACCCATTGAGGGTAGCGTTTGTTACCTTTGGTGGTTAGAAAGCTGTGTTACACTGTAAAGGTGCTATCCAAAAACATGTACCCTAGGTATCTGGCCTGTGTCTCAAAATAAAATAGTGTAACACTAAACTAGGCAAGAGCAGGGTGGAGATGTTGTCCTTCCATAGATAACCCACATGCAGCAGAACACTCTTCATAATGAGCACCGTGAAAATTAACATGGCTAAGTAGCACCTTCTGTCCAAATTATTCATTAGAGTGGAATGGGCAGAACAAAAACATGAAAACTGGCTATGTGGTATGATGCAACAGGTGACCTCTATAAGCATGGATGTGTGGCAGGACAGTGGCCTGTTACATCAAGCCCTGAATGAGTTCCAAATGAATCAGAACATCAAAGAGGAGCAGATTAGGATGGTCCAACTCACTGCATACATGTATTTCCACATGATAGTCATGGAAGAAAAGTACCAAGAAAGTGTAACCTCTGTGCAAAATCAGTCTGAGATTTTAAATCAAACACAGAGCGAGTGAAGGCAGGTAGAGGAGAAAATGCAAGAGAGCCAAAATTCTGAGTTAGAGTTAGGAAACCTCATTCAACAGCTAAAGAATGAGTTGGCAGCTCAGCAACAAACTAACTCAGAACAGGAGGCCCAATTATCTGCACTAAAAGAAGAGTGCCAAGAAAGGGTTGATTCCCTGAAAGAGAGTCAACCAAAATGGAGTCAACAGGTGACATACAATCGAGCCTGCTTAGACGATATGTGCACTTTACAAGATCAGATCAAGCAATTGGAAGAGGAGATTAATAAATGAATCATTAAAGAAGTCCATTCCCAAACAGAATTTGACCAGGAGCAGCAGAAGTTAAGCGCTGTAAAACAACAGAGAGATAACTTTAGTGAACACAATTGCACACTGTATCAGGAAAAAGATGCCATATGCCAGGAAGTGTGCACATTAAAAACAGACCTGGAGAGAGGTGAGTCATGTTTTCAGAAACTGACTAACATAAAAGCAGAGAATGAAAAGTTAATGGGGCACATAAGGCAAATAGAACATGATCTATAGCAGAAAATACAGGAAGAAAAAAGCTCAGAGTGAGGAGGTGTATATCCTGCAACATAAATGGCCTGAGTACTCCCAAACAATACAAGAAGCCCAGAAAGAAAATGAGGTCCTTAGTGATGAGAAAAGGGTATTCCAGAGCCAGGTAGTCACGCAATGGAAGGTTATAGAAGCCAGTCAAGCCCTAATAGCAGAGCACAAGGCTCAGGCCTTTGCATACTATCAAGAAATAGGGACTGAGAAAGAGAAATTTGAGAGGTTAGAAAAAGAGTGTGCTAGGTTAAATAAGGACTTGAGGAACCCTGAGCATTTAGAGAGGGTCAGGGCAACCCCTGATTACAGTGTGATGCTATATGTAACCAAGGCCTCAAGCCAACGTATGCGCAAGGCACTGCTCACTTCATGTCCACAGGTTCACAAGAACCAGAAACCATGAGGCAGAAGAACTCAATTGGGCTCAGCATGATTGAGCCAGCAGGCCAGCACCCATCAGAGAGTTCAAAAATAGTGTGGCCAATGTATCTGACCAGGAAGACCCCTATGAAGAGAAAATCAGAGAGTTAGACTGGCAGAAACATCAGCTACAGAGGAACCACTTGGTCCACTTTGCTGATAAAAAGGAGTCTGAGTTTAGACCCCAAAAGAGTATTCTGAAAACCTCCACCCAATCAGGGAGGTAGGGGGACTTCCCCACCAACCCCAGAAGAAGGGAGGAGTCAGATGACTACTCACCTGTGTGAAAGAGGGAGTCCAAAGAAAGTAACCCAGAGAGCCCACAATACAACAGGGGAGAAGAGATTGGGCCCCATCATTCTGGGAGAGCCTCTCAGTCTCCAAGAATCAGGGAGCGCCTAGAGGATAGGGATGGGACCTCAAATAGCAGCAGCTCTGAGTCTGAGGGTGAATGGAATCAGGTGCAGCGGGAAAAGAAGGCTGCCAAACAAAAGAGAACACTGGTGAAGACCCCATTAGAAAGATAAAAGCCATTAGAAACTTCATGGGAGCATCTGGAGCTATTTGACCAGATGATGACGTTATTTGGCATTAAAAATGATCAGAATTCTATGGAGTTTGCCAAATGGACATTCTCCCCAGAATACTCCAGCTTCTTTGCTGTGCTGGAGGATCAAAACCATTCAAGGTGGTCTACCTACAAGGCGGCCATCTTGAAGCACTTCTCAATGCACCAAAACCGGCAGGAGGCTCGCAAGGCAGCCTGCAACCTGCAGTATGGAGAGGATCTTGCCCCGAGAGAATTTGTCGAGGAATTAAAGCAGGCATTTGCACAAACCACTAGGCGGGTGTGCACGAATAGTAGGGAATTCATCACTACCTATTTCCATGCACTCCCCAAATACATTATGACACAGATGGTTAGGGACTTCCACGAGGAAAGGACCATGGACTGGGTAATAGAGCAAACTACCCGGGTCTATGAGGTCGAAAAGCCAGTACAAAATAAGAATTCCCCCAAAAACCCCAAACAAACCAACACCCCCGCCGCTGCCAAGGTGGCGGAGGTGAAGGTTATCCCCATTTTGGACCTAGAAATGGGGGGGCCTAAAAATACACCTCCCACTAACCAACCAAATCAGAGGCAGAGAAGATCCTCAGACCAATCACAAGCAGGTGGTAGCCAGGCAGGGTACCCCACAAATGTGTCACCTGACTCTGCCACTTACAACAGCCCATGGTACAAGGGGAATAGACTCATCTTGGAGTACGTATGGACTCTCCAAGCCCAAGGGGAGATCCAATCAGGTCAGTACGGCCCCAGGAAACCTCCCTCCAAGCTTCCCTCAGGAGGGCAGGAATCTTCCATCCTCTAGTTTTAATTTCTTCCATAGGTACCCTCAAAACCCCAACATTTAGAACAATCCTCCTTGCTCTCCCCGCTTTCAAAAGTCTAGACCACCAAGTCAGGGAGAGAGGAGGCCAAGCATGGAGGGCTACCAGGGAAACCCCCAATACCCAAGTTCCTCTGGAAGAAGGGACAGTTACCCTTCCTGAGAGCAGCCAAGATTTGACTCTAGACCCCCATATCAGCCAGAAAGGGTGTCACAACTGGAGCGCCAGGTCCAGAGCTTCACCCAAGACATGAGTCGCGTGTTGAGGGCTCAGCAGAACCCTCAGATGAACATGGCTGCTCAGAACAGCTCGGACCCAGGGTCTGGCACCCCAGAGCAATTGACGGGGAGAGAACCCCGACAATAAGCAGGTTCCAGAGGAGGAGGCCCGGGAGGAAGGGGGATGCAAAACCTGGAGGAAGCTTCCTTCCTCACTCATGGAAAGCCCCTAGAAACCTCTGAACCTGAACCCAAATCTCCTACCCCCGAAAAGCTTTAACCTCAGGAACAGAGGGTAAGTAGGACAAACAAAGAGACAAAGAAGACCCATTTTGTGGAGGAGGTCCGTGACCTCCAGTTTGAAGGCAAAGAATCCTTCGTGGATTCTGGGAAGAAAGTCTCCTCTTTCAAGGAAGGGGGGATTCCTCCCAAAGAAAAATGGGTCCCAAAAGATCATAAGTCAGAATGGGTAGGTATGGGGACTATCCTAGAACTGCCGATCCCTGATCTCAGGTCATCCTGAGAGATCCAAATTGAAAGAGGGATCTTCACCCCAAACCGGTTCAAGTGACAGTCTCCCGGAAAAGAGGGACAACACAGAATCAAGGGAAAAGAGGGATTGCAAAAGCTCACAAATCTCAGGATGCCAAATTCTCTTCACAGATTCCCAAACTCTGACACAAAAACCGTCCAAAGATCCCACAGTGTTGGGGTCCAAAATAAAGAAATTAACTGCCCAGCTGGCCCAAAATGCCCATTTCCTTTGCCCCCTGCAGTAAAAAGTAGGTAGGTTTTAGGCCACCGTCCGGGTGCAAGAGCAGTGTGCAATTTCAGCATTGGTGGACACCGGCTCCCAAGCCACTCTCCTGCCTAAAAAGGCATTTGAACAACTTAATTCAGGAAGGGGGGAATAGTCACTAAATTCCCCTCACACCTCTTCCTGGACAACTCCAGAACCTTGATGGGAATGACATTCCCATCGAAGGGACTGTGGATTTGGAGATCAAAATTGGGCAACACAAAGTGAAACACCCTTTTATGGTCATAAATCCAGAGGGGACCCCCTGTCTCTTAGGGAATTACCTCCTATAGAGGTTGTCTCCTATAAAAGACTGTGTGAACAAGGTCCACTGGACTCTGACTAACTGGCCAATAAAATTAAAACCGAGTGCTAACTATGTAAGCCTAAATAGCACATGTCACATGGTTGAGCAGCGATCTGACACAATTGAGTTCCATTTTCAGAACAATCAAGTGCCCGACTTTACAGTAATTGCTCTAGGACAACAAACTGGTGATGGGAATCCTTCTCCATTCCTGAACATCAACCTTCCTTCCAGTTCCAAGTGGCATTCCACACTGGATGGAAATACCCTGAAATCTTATACCAATCCACAATTTAAAAACCCAAGTCCCATGATAAAAAGTGATGAAAAACCAGCTCAAAGCTTGGCCGATTTTCAGAAAAGGGATGAACAGCTGTTCCTCCCCATTCAGGTAAATGAGGGGGGGCCTGTTCTCGCCAGAATATGCCTACCTAATGGAAAAAGTGTCATCAGCGAAGCGTTATTCAGGAAACTCCCAAAATATCAGACCATTCCCACATTTAAATTAATTGATAAGTGGGAAGTGGGCCTGGAAACTCCCAATTGCAAACATCTACTGCCTAGGTGTATGCTAAACATTTCCATTGGTGATAAAAGCAAAGGACATAATGGTTGGGTCGTGCAAGATATCCCCTCTGCATTCTATTAGGCAGTGACATTCTCAATCGGTTTGCAATAAATGTGGACCTCATTAATTGCAAAGCCTGGTCCCGAATGGCAGGCAACCCCATGGGATTTGTCAATCCTGAAAAGGCATTTTGGTCAGCTCAATTGCTACGGAAATTCAAATTGGAGAAGAGGTCACCATCCCAGGCCTGGCGCGACAATTAACCATCCTCCTAAAAAAATCTTTTTTTAGAGAGCAGGACTTGTGGCTGATGAAGAGCCCCATGAGGGTAGAGCGCAGGAATCCTCCAAAGGATACAGGTAAGGAACTGGAACCCGGATGGTAGAAAATCATATCATATTCATATAGATAACAGGTAGTCATTTTCTTGGTGTTGTTATAAAAATGAAAAAGAAAATTAAAGTGATATATGGAAAAAGAATAAAAATAAATGTCAGATAAAAATTGCAAGTTATTGTCGTTGTAAATTCCTTGTAATCTGCTGGGAAAAATGTCAGTAAAAAGTACTAAAACTTGTTTTTTTGGTGTTATTGTAAAAATGAAAAAAAACAAATGTCATTGCAAGTTGTTGTCATTGTTCCATTGTTGTAAATCCTCTGGGAAAAATGTCAGTAAAAAGTACTAAAAGTTGTTGTTTTTCTATCTTCTATTAGAGAATTAACATCCTTACATTCCAGCCTGGAGAGGAACACCCCGGGGACCTGGAAGGGAAGGAAGGAAAGAGGGTGCCGCACCATACTCTCCAACCCAAAGACGGAAGGGGATCCTGGTGTGCCACTCCCTGATGAAGGAGAATTCCGCAGAAGGAAACCCCACTCTACCATATTCTTCCCCAACAAAAAGTCATGGAGGAGTAGGGGGGAATCTGTGGGGTGCATTTAAAGCCCTGAAACAAAAATCACTGTCACCTGAAAAATTGCATAAAACAGCACCACCAAAAACGGCTGTGCGTTGTTTTCCCTGGCACAAGTGTGGCAAGCATTTGAACCTTTCACCAAGAATGGCTCTGTGTTTGCTTTTCTTTCATCTGAATAATAAGAAGCTATGCCCTGCATTCAGAACGACTCTGCGTTGGCTTTTCTTTCATCTGAATAATAAGAAGTTACGCACTGCATTCAAAACGGCCCTGCGTTTGCATTTCTTTCATTTAAATACCAAAAAGTTATGCAATACATCCAAAACGGTCTTGTCTTATTGTTTATTCACATGAAGGGCAAGGATTTCAACATTGCAACCCGACACAGCTTTTGTTTTCTCTTTCATGTGAACAGCAGCGCTCTAAACATTGCAAATGAATACAGCTTGGCTTTTTCCTTTAATCCTGTGTCAAATCAAAAGATCCCTGTGCAGGGGGCCTACTCCTCCGTGTCCATGGACCAACAGTAAATGCAAACCCACTCTAAAGGACCCATTAAAAGAAAATCCCATGACCTACAGAACCACACTTCAAACATTAGATGAAATACGGCTTGCCCACGTGTGAAGGAAAATAAGAAAAAGGGCGTTTAAAAGCCAATGTGGAATGATATCTATGGCTTGCACAGAAATGTCAGTGAACATGTGTGGGTGGGGGTTGGTTATGCGATGTACATTATGTTTGTACCCACAAGATTTCAGTCACCTAGGATGAGGCTCAGAATACCAGTTAAAACTGTTTTTGGGCACAGGCACAAAACTCAATTGAAAGCCTTGCCTCCCTCTGGAAGTCGCACCAATAAACAAACCATTCCGCAATGACATGTGATGTGGCTGCAGGTGTGATGATTCTCTGCTCTGCCAGACAAGAAGACAGTACTAGCAGGGAGGACAAAGAAAGCAAGTGAGGAGAGAGCTGGACCAAGAAGTGTGAGTTCCTTCTGCATCCACTCCCAAGGACAAACTGACAAACTTCAAAGAGTGTAATCAAAGTCTTCTGTTGCAAGCTGAGCCAGGGGGAGACATTTGGCTGTGGGGAATGAAGCACCACCCTCCCATATGTGACAGATTCTCCAAATTCACATTAAAGGGTTGATTCATTTTAGGCATTTTTCCCAGCACTCTTGTTTTATGATAATATTCCATGTGATTTCCAGGGGGTTGTTCAGAGACTAAGCGCATGTTCCTAGGACTTTATGGACTAATATGACCAGTAAAGACTTGTTGCTGGCTGATTTATATGGGACAAATATGAAAATTGGTGTTAAGATGGAAAATAAGAGTATGAACATGCTTAATCATTTGCAGAGTTATAACTGTTATGCATTTCATGAAAAGGACAAAAAGGTGCCAAGGGGCCATGCTACCTCACACAGAGTTGGTGATCAGCTTTGCCATTTCCCTAAGACCCCCTGAATCTGCCTATCTATTTCTTATGGCTGTGGCTAGAATACGTTTGAAGTTTTGAAGCATAACTCAATTTTGCTAAAAAGTTGACCTAAGAAACAAAGAACTGTCATAAATGACGAAACAGACAGATGGTGTTCCCTCCACTTGAAACAATGATGCCAGGGGCTGGGGAGGAGAGGAATGGTAGGCCGTCCAATCCCAGTGCAGGAGTAATTCTAGATTACTTCCCCCAGAATGAAAAATGAATGATGTTATTTGGGCTATATAAGGGGGGAATGTACTAGACACAGGAAGGAACACACACAAGAATCCATGGAGACAGGAGAAGGAGGATGGAAGGAAAGCTGAACCTAACCATCTAGGAGAGTGCAGAGACCTCCAGACCCCTTACCTAGATGTCCAGAGAGTCCTGAGATCCAGCCAGGCTGTCCATAATCCCACCCAGGAGAGCAGAGCGACCCGACCCCCTGCCCTTGCTGTCCAGAGGGTCCTGAGATCCAGCTGACTTTCCAGAATCCCAAACCAAGGCTTACTTTGTAAGTAGCAAATAACCCCAGTCTAAAATTGCATAAAGCACTCCTTTGATAACATTACATACAATATTTCCCCCCATTGAAATACCATTGTAAATGCAATTGAAACCCCATTGAAAATCCCATTGAAACCCCACTGAAAGTCCCAAATTACTAGTATAATTTATTCACCTTTCCATAGAAGAATCTGTATTAGCCTTTGTATGTTAGCGTATTCCTTTGATAAATCTTTCAGTTGTCTGTATAAGTCCTTAGTATCGTTTTGAAATAAAATCAATTAATTCCCCATTGAAATTCACGTTCAATATTGTTGCCATTCGAAATCAACAATCTTGTCGAGTGTTTTTATTAACTATAGTCATTAAAGTATACCCTCAACAGAATTAGTCTCTGTGTAACTGAAAACCGAATTGGCCTGTGTATCGTGTGCATTACCCCACGAACTTCTAACTTGAATCTGTTCTATTAAAAACCTGAACCGTAGGCCCATTGAGAGCACCTTCTTTTGTATAGAATCGTATCTGTTATGTGCCTCTGTCCTTGTCCTTGAAAACCGCTTTCTGATTTTGACAGTGAAACCTTTTTTTTAGCTGCCTGTCATTGTAAATCCCGTGGAAAACGAATTTCCGTTTGCTGTTTTTATTTTTAATTCTGCATTTGCTTTCTTCCCAAAATCGATATTCCTAACTTGTTTCCACGTTGTCCTGGTTTGCTGATTAGTAGTCTCTAAGCTTCCCTATCTCCTCAAGTGTAGCAACACGAATTTCCTTTCTAGCTGTCCCATGGCAGTTGTGAGTAACCGTGGAAGTAACAATCCAAATCCGATACTGCCGTTTTGCTCCAAAAATGGGTTTTCATTTTCTTTTCTGACTTCCCATCTTGAGGTGGTGGGCTTTATTCCAAATCCGACTTTTCTCTCTCTATCCTTACTCCTTGACACTGCCTTCCATTCAAATGAATTAAGTTAGCTGATGTTTGGGGGTGAGTGTTGCAGGGGGTGTGGTTAACCTTGGTGCTATCACTTGTTTTAAAACTGTGTTTCCTGTTTTGCCATTAAAGATCTGTGTGAACTATGTTAGGATTTCTGAACCAATTGTTCTGTAGGAAGCATTGCATTTGTGTTGCCACATATTAGTGGTTGTTGTATTTTGGATATTTTTTCCTTTTTCATTAAATCATAAATTAATAAATATCTTATTGATACACACCGGCCTGGTTCCTCGTCCATTGTGACACAGGGTGTATGTGAAGGATGGGTACAAGACTAATTGGGGGCATACTCAAATAAAAGAACCCGTGGTTTATTAAAGATAAAAAGCATTTTTATTGTGCGCCACATTCATTGTCAGGGGAAGGAGTCCATGGCGGGAGTGTGCTGTGTTATAAACCGTGACAACCATGCATACCATTGCAGCTCAGAGATTGGACTAACACAAGCACTATGTCTTCTTTGTTCACTATCAACCTCCCCTTCCCGTTGGCCCAACATGGTTACATGTGGCTGGGCACATATCGGCATCATCAAAAAATCTGATATCTCCTGCTAAAAGTACACAGATGACATACAAATAATCTACAACGATGGGTGTAAACCATCAGCAAACACCCCAGAAATTAAAAACTGCCCTGCACAGGTTGATGCATGGGTCACCGCAAACAGAGTAAAACTCAGCCCTAGCAAAACAGAACTGATGTTCTGTAATCCTACGGTTTCTAATTCCACTGCAATCCTTTGAAATGATCCATTGCCCAATCTCATCAACAATAGTCAGAAGTCTTGCAGCGGCAGTGGACAATACCCTCACTGTTGAGCGACATGTCAAAGCCATTGTCAGAAGCTGTTTCTGGCAGCTGTGGATGCTATGCCGCATCTTACCTTAACATTCGCCTACAGGGCCACGGCCATCATTTGCAACAGTTTTGCTAATTGTATAAGCTCCTAACAAATGACAAATAAATAAATATGATATAGCAATGTCCAAACTAGACTATGCAAACAGCCTCTATCTCAGACTCCGATATTAAATAATGAGGAAAGTTCAAAGAGTTCTTAATCCAGCTTCAAGACTACGTCTTAGAATGAATCTAGCATATCACGCCAGCATTACGTATTCTCCATTCCATCAAAAAAGGGTTCATACCTCTGAGGGAGGCCTTCCCCCTTCAGCATTAAGCTTCAATACTTCAATACTGCACTCCTTCCAGAACACTTAGGTCCATTAATGCTGAACTATTACTAGTCCCCAACTTCAACAAGAAACAGCAAGGAGGAACCTCTTTTTCAGTATTGGCTACAAAACTGTGGAACACTCAACCCAAACCTTTCCACCTAGAAGTGAACACCTAACTTTCAGAAAACCGCTCAGGACTTGGCTTTTCAACCAACCACTTTGAAAAAATGAAAAATAATAACAGACCAAAAACTGTGCACCAGAAACTTGGCCTAATTTACAACAAGCAATTTTCGAAAACTCTTGGCACTACCATTTGTGGGAAACCAATTAGATTCATCGAAGCTTTGCTGTGGAACCCTGCTCTGCATCCCAATCTATGGAATCTACAACCAAGTGACAGGAAGCCACAACACCCTTACTACGCCCCCTCTACGCTCCCCTCAAACCCTCAGCTAACTCTTCACTACTGAAATCTTACATCATTACACCTTGCACATTCCTTCAGATAACATATAGGTCTAGGATACTTAACAGATTCAGACCCTGTCCATCTTCCATCAACAACAATGGTGACACATTTGCACTCCACAATCTGATGGCTGCCCATATGGCTAACCTGCCTGGTTGGTACAGACCACAAACAACATAGAGATCTTCATATCGGAACACAGATAACGGGTCCTTCCGACCTACATAAATCAATACCGAAGGCATCTGCCTTTCTGCTATCTGACTAACACACCCTGTCCTCCTTTCTTACAGAGCCATGCGCAGCGAAGCCAACATTGTCAGAAGGGATGTATATAAGACCACTTGACATTAATTATAGGCTCCAGGCATATGAGAAGAACCCACATATTAGAAATTGCACAGCTCCTTTATTTCAGCATGTGTGCATACATCCATCTGCAAGAAAGGTATACTCCAACCTCTGGGGTGTAATGAACACCTTTTCAGCCCCCATACAATGGAGGCCCCATGAGTAACGAAAGGCCTATATCTATCATTAGTGTCGTAAGCAACTATCAGAAAGATCAGAGGATCCATACGAGCAAGCCCCACTATATGCTGGCACCCCTGACATCAAGAAATCACTTCTCACTCTTCCATAGTTAAGTTCATGAAATTTCCAATGGTTCTAATGTGTTATATCCCTGCAGCATACCCAGTGGCCACTTTGCCCAGGGAATGGCTTTTGGCACTACCCCAGATCCCTTCCAACACACTTGTTTTGCCCACAGGGCCAGCCCTGTACCGGCCTCAAAGACATGCAACCAAGTAATGAGTTCTAGCCAGCATCTTCTGTTCACAACTGAATAAATCATGTAATTAAAACCCCTGTGTTCAGGCATAAACCTAGACAACATGATACTGCTACTTCTAAATTTTCCAGACATGCCTCATTACGGGTATGGTGGTGTGATGAAAAGTGTCGGTAACAGAATTACTGCTACTTGTACCATACCCCCATATTCAGCATTTTGAGGGAAAGTGGAGGAAATGTCTCTAGCACTTTGATGGATTGGAGGTTTCCCCTTCACTTCACCTCAAAATAATGATGAGGTAATACTGACGGAATTATCGCCAGCAGTAATTCCTCCCAACCCCAGTGGAGTCTTCTGGGACTAGTAATTCTGCCATACTCGTAGAGACCTACGGACTGAGGCATCCTGCCATATGCTCTCTCTTGCCCAAAGTACTAGTAAATCCTTTTTATTTTCTCGGATTCCAAAAACAGCTAAGCAGGCTTTCAACTGTGTTACGTTAGGGTGGATGTTCAGGACACATGTCTGTATGTATTGACTCCCCAAGAATCATTCACAAAACCCGGTGGGAACACCCGCACGACGTTCCATCAACCAAGTCCTACCCGCCTCCAGAACATCTTACAATTCAACAAAGATAGAGATCTAGCGAAGGGTTCCAGCTCAGCTTGCCAACTTTCATAAATAATTCTGTGCCTTGCAAAGGAGGCTAATATTCTCTGGAAAGTGTTTTCACTAAATCTGAACTATTAATTCCTCCGGTTTCGAGATCTGTTGAAAAGCCATCCATTGCTCCAAGTCATCAACTAGCTTATGGGACTTGCTAGCCCACTCTCTTATTAGAACCGTGATATCAAGCCCACAACCTGTATGCGCTTCTGTTGGACTGGGAGGTATGAACACATCTTAAGGGTATTGGGTGACACTTTTGGTCCTTAGCTGCAGAGGACCCATGAGCAAGGTACACTGACTCCATCACCCATTCACATTTAATCTACCTGCCTTGAAGTCGCCAAATTACATGGATGCTCATGGTGGCGTGGAGTTGAGCATACAGCCTCTCTAAACAAGTGTGGGGGAACAATGGCATTTTGGGTGCATTTAAAATAACTATGAGAATAAACAAGTACAATTGCAGACAGACCATTTATGACAGAGGTAAATTATTTATTTTTGGAAGCCAAATACCAGTGAAATCTGGGTCATACTGCCTGGCTCGACGTGCTCAACTGGGAAGGAGAGAAAGATTGGGTGTAACATCACTACAACTGCACAAATGGCAATCAATTTCTGAAGGCATTCCAACATTTCTTTTAAAGATTCTGCCGTTCTAGCTGTTTGTCAAGTCTTGGAGTGCCCTGCACGTTTGTCCCCTAGGAACAAGGGAAGATCGCATGATGCAAAATCCCGAACTAATCCATAATGGAAATGACGACATCCAAGCTTCAGTGCCTGAGAGCTCCGGCGCGCTGATCCTATCGCTGTTTGTCAGTTACTGCTGCTCCTCTGGCCTCACACTCATAGAAAGGAGTGAGGTGTTTTTACAAAACGACTACTGCTCTGCAGGAGTACAAGAATGAGTAGGACGTCTAAGCTCCTACTCAGCCCGCATTACTACAATAACAGCAGTGGTCTCAATCATAAAGGTGAAACAGGCAGAGCATGAATACTATACCTCCTTCCCCTTTTAAGGTAGCATGGGTCAATGGAAAGCTATGCTCTTCAGGTGGCTATGAGCCAGCATTGAAGCATACAAAACAACAACAGTGCAGTAAGTGCCAAAATAAAATAAATGTCCAATCAAAGTTCTATAAATAATAAGACTTTAATTAAACAAAAAGGACAGACAAACTATTAAAGCACTAGGAAACCACCCCTCAGTGAGATACGCAGAGAATGCATACTTGGGAGAAAAGGGGCACTGGATATTGAAGAACAGTGGTTTGAAGGCAAATAAAATTGTATACAGGCCAATTATAGTTCAATAAAGTATTTATGGCTCATAGAACAAGGCCAGTGCAAAAGAACCACTGATTTATACCTGAGTGAATTTTTTCAGTCTCAACAGTATCAAGCCATGCTTTGAGTCAGGTTCAAGGTGACGAGGTGGCTCAACAGGAAAAGTGATGCAGTTCGACAAGCAGCAACAGCTTATGGGTCGGAGAAGCTTCGGACAGGTAGGTGATGTTCGAGTCACTATAGCTCGAAGACTTGACAGGGTCTCAATGCAAGGAAAGTGGAGATCTGGTTTCAGCAGCGAGATAGCTCGACTGGATTCAACAAAGCTGTTTGGTTCGACAAGCTGCAACAACTCATGGCCCGAAGAAGCTTGGGACAGCCCGGTGATGTTCAAGTCAGCATAGCTCCGAGATGTGCATTGTAGGTCAAAGTGCATAGAGCGTCAAAGGTAGATCATTGAAGTGGCTTGAAGGAGTTCAGTGTTCTCAAAGTGGCTCGAAGTACTATGAAGTTGCATAGAGATTCAATGAAAGGTTCTTTTGGCCCTTGCAGCCATATGGGACCCTCCACTGGGTCCTTGAGGAAAAGTGAGCCCTTCTTCTGCCCTTCCCAGACATGAAGGTGTCAGGGACACTCGCAGGGTTGCCACTTCAGCAAGCAGAGTCCTGCAGCAGTCATGTTTTTTCTCCAGCAGGTCGCTTCAGGGAGAGCGCCTGCACATTCCTTGGTGGTCCTTGTCTTCCTCCACTTAGGGCAGCCTTTAACCCAACAAGGTTCCAGTGAAATACTCTTGTAGTTGGTCCAAGACTATTCAAAGATGATACCAAAAGATGAGCCCCTAAAGGGATCTCAAACAGGATTCAATTAAGAGAAGGTGTCACCCTATTTTATTGTCACTTTGCTGCAGTGGACTGGTCCACTTTAAGCCTTCTGTAAGAGGACAATCCCGGCTGCTGTACCAAGGTTTATCCCTCATGATGTCAGCTCCAGACTGCCTTGTGGGCAGGACATTAGGTGGGAGTCTTGGGAAGGAATTGGGACTAGGGTATATCCAAGATGACGGGCCATTTCTCCAGTGTGTCAATCCTCTTCCAAATACACTGCACTTCCCCTGTCTCCTGTCTGTCCCAGATTAGAGATTCCAATAATGATCTCGCCTCTTTGAAGCTTCCTGCGTCTGTGTCAGGCCTGGAGGAGTTATGCCCTGTTCTCCTGGGAAAGGTGTCAGAGCTCCCCAGGAGAGGCCAAAAGACTTCCTGACCAGGTCCGCCATCTGTTGTGGGAGAAACTCCTAGGGCCAGATGCAAATGCACAAATGCCTCTGCAGATGCAGGTCACAAATGATGACATGCAGTTAAAGGTAGGTTGAGCATGGTGTCAGTACTTTTGAAGGCAGCGCATGACTATTTAAGTTAATTTGATTCGAGCAGACTGTTTTAGGGAGGTACGTACTGCTCTGTATCTGCCATTTGTCCAAGTCACATTGCAGCTGCTGGCATGTCAAGTGTACAATGGCCAGCAGCTTATACACATGTTCACTATACTTTTCAGCAAGGAGTATTGTAAAGTGTGGACTGTTTAGCAGAGCACTCTTTCTGGGAGAAATAAAACACCAACATTTCACAATGCAAAAATAAAAAAAAAGCTCAGGGTTGCACACCCTCGCAGATGGCAATCTGCCACAGGTGTTCTCCTGTTTGCTGATGCTGACACAATAGTCATAGTGAGGTATGCTGTCTTGCCGGTGATTGGCTGCCTGGAGCTCACAAAGAATTCTCATGATTGGTGTTTGCTTCCCACAGTGGAAACAATTTCCCTTCAATTTCTCCTGCAAGGGAGCAATGTATGCTTTCTTCCAAAAGAGCAATGCACTTTCCCACCATACTTGAAGAAAATAATTTCACATGCCAATCGAGCAACCACACTTGACTTTATTGGATTGCCGAAGATGGCTCAGCCAGTCATTGGAGCCTGTTAGTCCATCAATACCAAAGACGTAGCCTGTGTTTTGCTTTAAATAACCATATGGAGTCTCTGTCAACCTGTTGCTCTTGCCTGATGCCTAAATATCCCTCAGTTGCCAATCTGCAGACCTTCTTGGAGACACAGTTGAGTCCTTAATAATCGGCTATCCTCTTCCACTGAACAAGACCATAGAAAGCTGTACGACTCCCTGGAAGTCTCTTCCACCTCAGTCTGTTTTACTCGGGTTAAGAGCTCAGAGTTTGTTTGCCCACTCCATGCAAGTCAATGTAAGATATGCGGAAGGACAGTGCAAGCTGCGATAGGGTTCTCTCCTCTGAAGCTTGTAGACCGGTCTGCTGAGGCAGGTTTTCTCAATACCTATCAGCACCAAGCTCTGCAGGCAAACCAAGGCAGAAAATAAAAGAAGGGGCTGATGGGGAAGACGAATCCAAAATGAGCAAATTCCAAACTAGAAATACCTGGCATCGTTATCATGCACAATCCCCCTGTAGTTCAGGCTGTCAGTCAAACGAGGTACAATGCAGCGCCAAAAGGCAAGTAACTCCAATAGCACACACGTGCCTGGGCAATAGGAAGGAGGAAGGGAAGCAAACCGCACATTCCACTGCATTTCACACTTTAATCAGCAATTAGCAATACGACCGTGATAGTGAGGGTTTCAATAAGAGTGCACTAGTGGCGCCCACGTGCTCAGGAAGAAACTCCTTTTCAAAAGCATTCACTCTACAGATGGGTGCATGACATCTCACTTTTGGCATCATATATGAGTTATACAACAGAAGATTTTATTTCCACATATTTTAGTCTGACTCTTTTTAGTGCTATTGCAGTGGTTGTGGAAATCCTGGGGTGATAATAATAAGCATGTCTGGCTTTGCACCGGTGCGAATGTGGAAAAATGGAGCAAACTAATGACAGGATGAATGTTGCAGATGTGTGTGCACCATTGTAGTGTAATTCAAACTCTTCTTTGCCCGATTCTATTTCCGGCACTGGTGTTGTGCCAGTTTTCTTTGCAGCACTTTCTAACTTTTAGTTTGTAGGCCTTATTCCTCGTCATTATCACAGGCATATTATCAATGTCTTGCGCCCTTTTATATGGAATTGTTATCCTGCCCATATACCGTTATTGGAATCAGCACATGTTCATGCACATCCAATGGCCAGTAGAAAAAGGTACCCACTGAAGCTTCATCACTCTTAAAGAAAGTCGGTGATCTCACATAGCAGAGTTCCAACTCCAAAAAGGCTGCAACATGTCTGGATAGCTGAATAAGTCACTTTATAAAGTGGTGCTGCCTTTAAATTATGATTAAGTTGCTATTCATAGGGTTTATGTAATCGCCCGCAATACATTCTTAGGGGGCCACTCCTCTGTAAGGAGCTGCAGGGGGCGAGGTGTGCATGTTTTCTACTGCATGGAACTGTTAGGAGAGATTGCTCTTTTGGGAGCTTTCCCACGCCTGTAAGTGGCACTACGAGCATATCTGCGAACTGCTTTCATGATCCCGGCCCATTTTAGTGACTGAGATCTTTTTCAACTCGTCCAATAACTTAACTCACTTTGTTTTGTGGCCATGGTAAGCTCTTAAAGCCACCAGTGCAGGGGACCGGGATTCTTTATTTATTTTGAAGCTTATATAGCGCGCCAAGCCCGGAGACATCAGGGCGCTTTCTTACATGATGTGGCAGTTACATGAGTTACACGAGCAGGTACAGAGATAGACGTGATGTTTCCCATTGATTTATTTTATGTATCACTAAGAACACCTTCAAGAATAGTAGTTTATGGGAGCTCCGTTTACCTTTTTACCCGAAGGACATTGGGCCTCATTACACGTAGTGCGGTAAACTATGGTGCTGTTAGCACCATGGTTCATGCCGGTAATTTACCGGTACCGCCTTGGAGGAAAGGGGAATTACCACTCTATTCCAAGGTTGGGAAGTCGGTCATTCCGCCTTCCTCCATTGCCCTTCCCCATTCTCATTTTTGCCCCATGGGGCTCTATGGGAATGGGGAAGGCGCTAATTACGGTGCCGCAAACTGCGGTACCATATTTATTACCCTGGTCCCTTTGCGGGTTGGTTTTTAACACCTGCTAAAAAGCAGGCGTTAAAGTACCAACCCGCTAAGGGACCTCGTAGTAAGGCGGTAAGGGTTTACCGGTACCAGTGCCCTTACCGGTACCGGTAAACCCTTACCGCACTACGTGTAATGAGGCCCATTGTCTTTTTACATTAAGGGCTGACAGCAGGGATACCTTATTTTTGCACTTTTTAGATGCAATCCTGTGCATCTTTATTGTTATACCACACGCTAGCCATTTGACCAGCAAAGTGGCCGCAATGACTAACAGCATGTATAAGCCCTGCTTTTGTGGCTCACTGTCTTTGTTGGCCGTCTTCCTAAATGGCCATATACGGTCAAATACTTGCCAGCCCTACAGATGTAGGCAGTAGGCTACTGCTTTTGAAGCAGCCCTACCGCCTACAGATTTCAGTGACAGATCCTACTGCTTTTTACAGTGGCAAATAATTTATGTGATTCCAAGGCAGACTGCTTGAGACCAGCCCAGGACAAAGCATGCAACACATTAATTAGTCTGTCTGTACAGTGGGCTAGTAGGTGATTACTTTGATTGGGCTCAGACCAATTCACTGACCTGTCAGCTACGTGACTCTCTCCTTGCACTCTTGCCAGTACAACCCTTAGGTGAACCAGCAGTGAAAGCAAGTGGCAGAGTGTAACACCATCACACAGCATCTGCCGACATTTGGTGTTAGCATTAAGAATTATACATTTTTCACATTTCAACATCTTTCCATGTTGTGCTGTTTGTATGTGTTGTATTTTCCTGTGATGTCATTGTTATGGGAATTATTATTTTTCAAACTTGAAAAATCCTACATCTTTTTGGTCACAGAATGTTGGCAAGTATGCGGTCATACCATTCACTGGCTCTGGCCAGAGCCTGGGAAGGAGCCTGTGTGTGCCTGCCTGAAACATGGTTCAAATCCAAACTTGAGCGATGTCATGACTCCACCTGGGCTGGCTGTCTATGATTGGACAAGCCATCAAGTGCTTAAATGTTACAGGTCTTGTGATCGATGGGTGTGGGTCATCCCCACCCCACGTTTCTGTACTGGGGGGGGTCTATAGCCATTGAGAAGGTCGGCCACTGGAACTTGGAATCCAAAGCATGCAAGGCCACAGATGGTTGCCAAGAAGCTGCTGCTATCAAATACTGCCAAACCCATGGACAGCGAAACTCTGCTCTCTATTTGCATGGGGAGGTTTGCATGGCGTCTTCATCCCTTGAACTGGTGGGCACAACCAATTCACAGTCCTGTTCCTCGTTGGATGTCTCTCCAAAGCTTTTGGCTGGTAGCTGGACTGCATCACCCGGAAGGGGTGAGGGGGCTCCACTGTTCTGGGATGTCATGCAACCTCCAGTGCTGTGCAACCGGGTAGGTGACTTTACCCATGGACAGAGACTCTGAGGCTCTGCTGCTCTCCACCAAGACGTGGGAAATGAAGCCATCTCTGCACCCGCAACCACAGGACTCACAGTGCCACAACCAATGCTGAGAACTGTGGTTGGACTGCACACCTCTTTCCCCACTCCCCCTCGTACCTATTGAATCCAATAGGGGCAAAGTCCTACCCTGGTGCTACACTTGCCTTACCTTTGGTGATGGAACCTGGGTATAGAGGTCCTCTCTGGGATTCCCTTTGGCTTTTTGGATTGATATCTGCTTTATTCCTCCTTAGGAAACCTGTAAGTACTGTCTCACGAGTTGTCACTAATGGAGCATGGATCTATACGATTACTGCGACCCCCATCTCTGTGACCCCGAAATTGTCGATGTTTTAAAAATTTTGACCCCCTTTACACCACATATACAGACCCCCCGCAAACGCTTCTACATGCATTATATACCATTAACCCCCCACATATATATATGTGGTGTAAAGGGGGCCAAAATAAAAAAAAGTCAGCATTTTCAGAGGTTGCAGTGATGGGGGCGCAGTAGGGGGGCTGGTCTGCGCATAGGGCGTCGCTGGGGGGGTATTTAAGGGGGCAGGGAAGGTTGGGGAGTAGGTGACAGTTGAGGGCAAGCTTTTGTCCAGGTCACCTGCTCCTGTCCCTTCCCTGCGTGGTGCCTTGTAGCTTGCGGTGGAGGAGGAAGGAGGTAGTTGGACAGATAGGTAGTTGGGGGCGGGTCTTAATAGGGAGTTTAAAAAAAAGAATAATAATAATAAAGAAGGATGTTTGGGATAGTGGGAGCTGTCGTAGATAAGGCACTCCCAAACAGTACCTGTTTGGTGTGCCCCCCGCCCCCAGTTGTTGGTTGCAGGTAGGGCGTAGCGGGTTCATCCGGTGGGTTAGTAGGTGCTTGGGGGGTTCTTTCGCTGTTGCGCCGGCGAGGCTGGTCCGGGCCGCGGCAGCAGGGGTTGGCTTTGTTGGTCATCCGGCAGGTGGGTCGGGGATCTCTGGCTGGTGTGGGGCCCCGGCGCCCGTTGTGAGGGGGGCCCGAGCTAGGTTGGGTCGACTGCGGGGGAGCGGGCATTCCGCGCCGGTTCCCCTGCTTTCTTGTGCGGTAGCGGGGATTAGCCAGAGATGGCAGGCTAAGCCCTTAAAGGGGCCACGCCAGTAGTTACGTTAGTGTGGGGTGTTAGTGCTTGGCAGCCCGTATGTTAATGGGCGGCTGAGTGCGGTGCTTGCACCGGTCTGCCAGACGGCAGAGTTAGCTTCTTCTATTCAGGGCCTGGATCGGGGGCAGACACGTGCATTGAGGCCTCCTAGCCTCACAGTGGGGTGTCAGGGCAGGGAGCTGTGGGGATTTCTTGCATGGGGCGAGGGATTTAAAAAAAAAGGGGGGGTCAAATTTTTATATATAATTAGGGCAATACAGATGCACATTAGACTGGTATACATATCTGTTTAGGGTAGCTAAGGCATAATTGATTAGTTGGAAGAGGGAGCAGGGGTTTTATTACAGGCAGGGTTATTTGTGCTTGTACTTAGCATTTGTGGGGGCCGATAACCACCATTGGGCCCAGTTTAGGGCCAATATGGGTTTGTCGCTAGGCCGGGAGTATCTTTTCCGGGCCCCCAGTGGGGGGGCGGGTGATGCGCTAGGGCGAGCGTGGCTGCAGGTCATGCTACCAACTTGGGTTGAACTAGGTTGGGTACAAGGATGTGCAGTATGGTGGGGCAAGGGGCGAATAAGAAAGGGCCGATTGATGCCAAGGCATTAAGGGGTGCCCTTGCGATCAGCAGCAGGGTATCCAATGCACAGCTCGAAGGGGCTGTGTTGGAGGTCACAGGAGGAGGGGAGGAAGAGGAAGGAAGGCCGCAGCGGCGAGCTGCGACGGACGGGGCGCTTGCAGCAGTGGTTGCATGTAGCCCTGCGGCGGGTAGAGGGGGAGCCTGGGAGGTAGGGGGTAGGAGGAGCAGGAGGGAGACTCCCAGGAGAGCTTCAAAAGGGGCAGGGTAAGTGGGAGGTAGATCAAGGAGGGCTTTGGGGGTGTAGGGTTTGGGTGAGGAAGGAGGAGAGAGGAATTTGCAGAGGGGTGCTGGTTGGGCAGAGGAGAAGGGTAGAGGTGCTGGGGTGCAGAAGGGGACGGTAGTGCGGAAAGGTAGGAGAGGTACGTATCTTCAGAAGAGTGTGAGGGGTTGGAGGAGGGAGCGGTCACCAGAGAGCAGTGAGGAGAGGGAGAGGTGCAGAACGGCCTCCCCGTTTAGGAGGGCTTCGGGTGGAGGGCTTGAGGCAGCCCCCACAGTTCTTCAGGAGCAGCCAAGGGAGGGCTTAAGAACAGCCCCTCTACAGGATATCAGGGAGCAGCCTAGAGGGCGCAGCACGGCCCCTAACGGGGATGATCAACAGGTGGAGGTGAGAACCCCTGACCCAAGAAGAGAAGAACAGGCAGGGGTTTCCACGGCCCCGCCGAGAAGAAGGAGAAGGAGCGGTGGGCGGACGCCCTGAGTTCAGCAGAGGAGGAGCTGCCCGGCCCGAGCATGTGCTCGCAACAGCACTGGTATGGCATTGGGGATGATGAAGGGGTGGAAGAGTATGTGGGGCAATGGGAGGATGAGAGGTATAGGGTGGCTAGGAGGAGGGAGAGAGGGAGTGAGGGGGTGAGGGGGAAGGTGATGATGAAGGGCAAGGAGGTTGGTAGTTAAAAGGTCGGGGGAATAACTGGTGGGACGAGAATGTTGACATGTTTTCCTCCCGCAGCAGGAGCCCATTGAGGAGGGAGATGAGGAGCGTTGAAGTTGAGGCAAGGCTGCAGACGGGCGACGGCAGGGCAGAGTGAGGTGAGCACGAAGGGAGTGGTCGGCTGCGTGGCAGAGGGGAGACAGGGGGTTGGGGGCAAGTGGGGAATGGGTAAGGGTGCAAGGGGCAAGGAGAGAGATAGGCCTGCAGGCAGTGGGGACCTTGTGGAGGGAGAGAAAAGTGTTGTCAGTGGAGGTGCAGACTGACGGGGCGATTGAGCCCAGGGCAACTGAAGTGCAGGTGCCAAAAGAGAAGGATGTAGAGGGTAAAGGAAGAGAGAAGAAGTTGCCATATATGGGCATCACTAAACCATTGGGAGCACACTTGATGGCTTCTACAAAGGATATGATTTGGGCTGGTGAATTTGTGGACGTTTTCAAGTTATTACACAGGGAGGTCAGAGCCAAGGAGGGTTCTAAGGAAGAGGAGAGGGAGTTGGCATTGCATCCAAAGGTACCAGTGACAATAGAGAATTGGATGTCAGCTTTTATCATATACGCTAGTGTTTATTGCAAGAAATTCCGGAGAGGTGTGTGGCACTGTGGAAGTATATGGATGTGATTAGGAAGGCTTTCACGAGTTTTGGAGGTTTCGCGTGGGTGCACTACGATGAGGAATTTAGAGCAAGATTGGCGGGGGATAGCCAGGCGGTCTGGGAGGAGATAGACATGGACCTCTGGTTGCAATGGATGGCGCCGACAAGGCCTGCTCCAACGGTACACACAGCGAGTGGCTTACCCGTGCCTTACCGGCCCTTTCTTGGTCGCCCCGCTCCCGAGGGGGCAGGGGGAGGAGGCAGGGGTCAGCAGTCGGCAGCGTGCTGGGGCTTCAATAAGGATGGCTGCGCAAGGGCAGCGTGTAGGTTCAAACATGAGTGCACCAGATGTGCAGGGCGGCACCCGGTCGCGCAGTGCTTTCAGCAAGGGGACCGAGGGCGAGGGCGTGGAACAGGCCGAGGGGTTGTGGGGAAAGGCTTTTACTCCAGTTAAGGTTGAGGTCCTGGAAAGGTGGCTCAGTTTTTACCCAGACAGGGATTTTGGGAGACGGTTTTCGGGAAGGTTTCAGGCTAGGCTACCAGAGTCCAAGGGTGCGTAGATGGGTGGAGAATTTTAAATCAGCCAGGGAAAATGGGAAGGTAGTTAGGGAGAAGTTGCTCAAGGAAGTGGTGGCAGGAAGGGTGGTAGGTCTATTTGTAGATTTGCCGGGCGATTTGGTGATATCCCCTTTGGGGATAGTGCCCAAGAAAGTGCCGGGGGAATTCAGATTGATACATCATTTGCCTTGGCCAGAGGGCTTCTCGGTCAATGATTTCATTGCCCCAGAGGACTGCGGGGTATCATACGCGAGCGTGGATCAGGCAGTGGAATTGGTAAGGAAGGCGGGTCGAAGAGAATTTCTGGCTAAGTGTGATATCAAGGCAGCGTTCAGGCTGCTGCCGGTGCCCCCGGAGGATTTTTGGTTGCTGGGGATGCAATTTGAGGACCGCATTTACGTGGCCAAGGCTCTGCCGATGGGCTGTGCAATCTCTTGCGAGTTGTTTGAACGTTTTAGTTCATTCTTGCAGTGGGCTTTTATGTATAGTGGTGTTTTACACTACCTGGACGATTTTTTGTTCATCAGCGCGGCAGAGGACGAATTAGAGTGCAGGAACATGCTGGGGAATTTCCAGGCAGTGATGCAGGAGTTGGGGGTGCCTTTGGCAGAGGACAAAACAGAAGGGCCAGCTGTGGTTTTGACCTTTTTGGGGATTGAACTGGACACTGTGGCCATGACATCACGCTTGCCACACGACAAGGTGAGTCGTTTAGTAGGTTTACTGGAAAAGGCGGTAGGGGCACGGAAGACGACCTTGCTGGAGATGCAGCGGATGGTAGGGCATTCAAATTTTGTATGTAGAGTGGTGGCCCCAGGACGTATTTTTTATAGGAACATGTCACGGGCCATGGAGGGAGCTAAGTGCCCACATCATCGGTTAAGTGTTTCAGGGGCGGTGCGGGAAGATTGTAGGATTTGGCTGCGTTTCCTGGAAGGTTTTAACAGGGTGTCCATGTGGCTACAAAGGGATCCCGTAGATTGGGAGGTGCAAATATTTTGCAGCAGGTGCAGGGGGGTTTGGAGTTTTCTGGGAAGGCAGATGGTGTGCAGAGAAGTGGCCGCCACGGTGGCTAAAGGAGGGAAGGAGTATAGCATTTCTTGAGTTTTTTTGTCATGATGCCTACCCCCAGACTTCCGGATCAAGTCCATCAGTCCAGAGGGCAGACATCCAGCCCCTTATTGGAAGACCATGCCGCAAGGAACTCAAGCATTGGCCTTTGTGAGGCCAGGAAAGGACTACTTTTCTTCAGGGACTATTTTTTACTTGGGTGTGGTGCTTGGAACTATTTATCTGGGACTACTTTGGAAGCTATTTAAACCACGCCAGAAGAGCAGAATACGCTTCGTGTTATTCTGCATTCAGCAGCGTAACGCTCACCGTGCCTACAGCCAGCATCCTGTTACCTGCCACGCCCGCTCCAAATCCGGACCGCATCCTGGGAAGAAGGGAAGAAGAAGAAAAGGTTAGAGCAAGAACCTACCTTCTAATTTTCATCGGCTCCTGAATCCACCTCATTCCTGCACAAGGAAAAAGACTTTGAAAAAATAAATGCGTCACACCGCTAGCAGCTGTGCCGCGCCATACTTACCAGTCTTCACAGCATCTACACGATCCGGCGCAGCTTACATCTCTTCGTAGCTACATTCTCGGCACCTAGAGGAAGACAAGAAAAAACAAGGTGAGCCGAGAGCAAACGTAGACAATCTTGGTTACCGTCAGGCACTTACTTGATTTGCCGCCTGAGGTATAATTATTCGGCATCCAGCATCTTCTTACGCCGCACCTGTAAGAAGAAAAAAGCACTTGGTTAGAGACATTTAGCATCATTATTTTCTACCGGACAGTGCTGGGTAATACAGACTCTTACCTTAGCGCGACCTGCTGCCAATCAGGAGAATTCCTTTCGGACCAAGCTGCAAGATAAATAAAGGAAAAGGGAAATGAGTGAATAGCAGACATTGGAACTCTAAAGACTATATAATTACGTCTCCACGCCACATACCCGAGAGCCCTATTTCGTCTGGAACTCACCCTATTCCTTCGATCCAGTGAAGTAACTGGCATTCTAGGCGCCCCTGAAATCAGCGCAGGATGGAGAGCTCATCATTTCAAGCACTAAGGAAACTACTCTTACGGGTCAAGCAGACAAAACTAGGAGGGCCAGTCCAGTCAGCCATCTCCGCCCTACGAGTCACGCTGGTGGAGACCACTGCTGTTCAGTTCCGTTCAACGCCCCTGCGGGACCCAGGTGAGCGTAACATTTTTCCCTTTGTTGGTGGCATTGGAATTGTGGGGCAAGGAATTTTCAAACAGGAAAGTGAATTTCATTGTGGATAATGAGTGTGTAGTCAATGTGGTCAATAGGCAGTCGGCTAGGGACCAGAGGGTGGCAAGGCTAATTAGGGAGTTTGTGTTGCGATGCATGGATTGGAATGTGCTGTTCAAGGCAATGCCCGTGCCGGGTAAAGATAATGGCATCGCTGATGCATTATCTCGTTTTCAATGGCAGAGATTCCGTGGATTGGCATCAGGAGTGAACCAGATTGGGCAGCAGATCCTGAAGGAGCTGTGGAAGCTAGGAAGTGGTGAGCTCTGTCGTTAGTAGAGGGCTCCCTGGCCCCGGCGTCTAGGGCGTCTTACAGGAGGGCATGGGAAGAATTTATAAATGGGGGAGCCCATAGCTGGAGGGGTAGGGAGAATGCTGAGGAACACAGAAGGGATGATGTGGTCAATTTCCTTTTGTGGTGTATGGATAGGGGTTGGTCGAAGGCCAGGAAGTTGGCGGGAATAGCCTTCTATGGCAAATGGTTTTGGGGCTTCCAGCCGAATGGTGGGGAAATGGCGAGTAAGATGTTTGAGGGCTGGGTGAGGGAAAATAGGAGGGAGAAGGATAGCAGAAGGCCGGTAACCACGACCCTGTTGGTCAGTTTATGCCGGGCTTTGGAAGAGGTCTGTTGGTTGGCTCGGGAGGGAGTTATGTTTCAAGTTTGGTTTACATGGTTGTTTTCTGGTGCATTCAGGGTGTCAGAACTTGTGGGGGTAAAGGGAGAAGCAGGTGGGTTCCAGTAGGAAGATGTTTATTTCTCATATTTGGGGGTGGATATTAGGATTGGGAGGTCAAAGACGGTTCAGAAGGGAGGGGCTGCTGGGTGTTGCTGGGGTGGGGAAGTGGGGAGCTGTGCCTGGTCAGGGCAAGTCTGGCATGGAATGATCTATCCGGGGGCAGGTTGGGGCTGGTTTTCTGGCATGAAGATGGATCAGGGTTGTCAGCAGCACAGGTGCTGGGGGTACTGAGGAAGGCATTGGTGGCAGTAGGGGAGAAGCCAGAGGAGTTTGGAACTCATTCATTCAGGATGGGTGCGGCATCTGAGGATAACTGTTTGGGGTTATCAGAGAATAAGGTCAAGAGTTTCGGCAGATGGAGGACGGCGAAGTATAAGGTATATATTAGGGAGCTGGAGAAGGGTCTAGATGAGATTGGGTAGCAGGTACAAAGGGTGGGCGGGGGGAATGATGGGGTGAGGGATGGTGGAGTGACAATGTGATTTCTTTTTCGGAGACGGCGAGGAGGCCGGGGAAGATACTGCAAATCTGGATTGTCGGGCATTCTATTGTGAAGTGGGTGGGTGGAGAGGCAGAGAAGAGGATTTTTGGCAAGCAATTGGGCTGCAGCTATGAAGTGGCGATTGTGAGGTGGTCGGGTCTTTGGGGGGCTGCGCTGGGATCAACTGCTGCCCATGCTGGCAGGGATGAAAGAGCGTTTTGGGGTCCCGGATGGGTTGATCATACACGCTGGGGAGAATGACCTGGTACGGGATACGGGAGTAGCTCTGTTGAAGAAAATGAAAAGGGACCTGGCATGGCTTAGGAAAATATGGCCTAAGGTAAGTTTGATATGGACCAAGTTGTTACAGAGGAGAGTGTGGAGGGGGGCGGTGAGCGAGGGTGCGGTAGAGTGGACAAGAAAGAAAATAAATAGGGAGATGATAAAGTTTTGGCTTGGCAGCAGTGCGAGTTCTGAAGCATGAGGAGATTGTATATGAACATTTTGAGGTTTTTAGGGAGGATGGGGTTCATTTGTCGGTTTATGGAAATACCTCTTGGATTTGACGTTGCTAGTGGGGGACATGGCAAAGAGTTGGAAGTAGTAGGAAGTTTGGTGGCGGGGCAGAAAAGAACAGCTCAGGAGAGGGTTTTTTCTGGTGCCTGGGGGCATGGCCCCTTTGGATGAGGGGGGGGCAAGCAATGGGGGAATAGCGCGGGTAAGGATGGGGTGGTGCTGTTTGCACGAATGGGCTACCCCGGCGGTGCAGAGAGGGGTTGCAAGTCTTGAAGATGGAGGGGCATGGCCCCGGGGAGAGGATGGGAGAAAGCGGGAACGAAGGCTTGAGAAGATGGTAAGGGAATGGTAAGGACCTTGGGATAGGTAAGGAGGAAGTTGGGGTTATTTATTTATTTATTTCTTTGCAGCATAAAGAGTTATTTATTTAACGTTTTGGCAAATTGATAAAGCAGTTAATGTTAGTCTGTAAGGCCAGGGGCCAGGTTAGCGTTTACTTGTGAGCTTTGGTCTGTCACATTAAAGCAACCTTTTCCACTTTAAGCGAGTCTGGGTTTTTGTGCAGTAAGACCAAAGGGGGGGCCTGGAGGGAATGTGTAGCGGTTCCCCCCGGGGTGGTTTTGGGTGCTGCACAGGCCATTGAGCTGGCCTGCGCATAGCGCGTTGCTGGGGGGGTATTTAAGGGGGCAGGGAAGTTTCGGGAGCAGGCGACCGTTGAGGGCAAGCTTTTGTCCCCGCCCCCCGCCCCTTTTTTGTGAGGTCCATGGGGGTCAGAGAAATGGGTGGTTGATCTGTGAGCGGGAAGTCTTTTTATTTTTCCCCCACACATCAGGTTTTTTCTGAGATTTTAGGTTTAGTGTTGCAGGTCAGGGGGGGTAAGCTGGTAGATTTCAGAAAGCGGGTTGACGGGGGCATGGCCCCCTGGGTGAGGGGGGAGGCAAGCAATGGGGGAATAGCGCAGGTAAGGATGGGGTGGTGCTCTTTGCATGAATGGGCTACCCCGGGGGTGCAGAGAGGGGAGCAGGTCTTGAAGATGGAGGGGCGTGGCCCCGGGGAGATGATGGGAGAAAGCGGGAACAAAGGCTTGAGAAGATTGTAAGGGGATGGTAAGGACCTGGGGATAGGTAAGGAGGAAGTTAGGGTTATTTATTTATTGGGGGCATATAGAGTTATTTATTTATTTAATGTTTTGGAAAATTGTTAAAGCAGTTAATGTTAGTCTGTAAGGCCAGGGGCCAGGTTAGCTTTTATTTGTGAGCTTTGGTCTGTCACATTAAAGCGACCTTTTCCATTTTAAGCGAGTCTGGGTTTTTGTGCAGTAAGCCCAAAATGGTGTCATTCCGCGTAGCATGACTGTGTATTGAGCCCGTTGAATCGTATGAAAGAATTTTGATTTTTCTTCTAAATCCCAAGTATACAAAACTGATTACTTAACCTGAACATATTGTTGAACAATTGTTCCCAGTATAGTGTTGAACTGCTTAAACTGTTTTTTCAAGTGTTGCTGCGCCTTATCTTTATATGAGGCTGATGGCATGTGCTAACATCTCCCTCCGCCCACAAATGTAGCCTATTTAAAATGTATCATTTTGACCAAAAGTGTGGCAGGTGCCCCAATTGGACACCACTGTTGTGTTGTATATAACGCCTATATCATTTTCTTAGGATGTTTGTTCATTAAAAACTGAGCATGTGCACAGCCACCCCTGCCCTGAGACTCAGTTAAAATGGCAACAAGACCCAATGAGGGGAGTGATGTCAAAGCCATTTTATTGTCACATTGTTTTTCCAAACCGGTATATATGTTTCAATATTACAAACGTTTTACTGTTAGGGTGAGTATTGTAAACATGCTCTGAGCATGATCTGATCACCATGCCAGTGTGCATTATGCACATAGTGATTTAAGCACACCACCCTTTCATCGGAGACATATTTGTAAAATATAACGATCTGTAGTCATTCATATGTTCCCAAAATGTTCTTTGATTTGCAGGCTCCAACTGTCACTTGTGCTGTTTGTGTCCTTCCCCTTTCTCCAAGGGGTATCACTAAAGAGTAAAATTTGAGTGCACCAGGCTGTCCATCTTGGAATAATAAACTGGTAGTACGTCATCAGTGTGAACTGCACATTTTCACAACTTCCTGAAAAACGAGGAACATTTTCAATTTTTGTGTGGCTTTTTTTCTGAGTCTGCTAGAGGCCGATATCCCATCTTCCACTCTCCTACCTCTGTCCTCCCTTTAATACACCGTTTCTTTCTCCTTTCCCTTTTCTCACACTTTTGTTTACCTTTTGATACCAACCATACAGATGCATGGTTGATATGGAAAGTCATCAAAATTGGGTCGGGAAATTTGGCTTAGCAAGTTTTCTGTAAGCCAGATAACCTTATAGCAGCAAATAATTCACGAGGTTATTCCAAGTTCTGATAATCTACTTCCCTCAATAAGACAAGACGTTCTTATTATGACTACAATATGTACTTTAAGTGATCATTAGATATAAGCAGTATGACATTTTAAAAAGAGCAGTGTACAATGGTAGTACAATTAAATATACATATAAAATAGCTGTTTTTGCAAAAAAGTTAGTACACTCCACTGCACTCAAGATATCTGTTTTTTTCTGCTCGTAAGCAAAGGCTGTGTTGGCTCCAGTAAACACGCATCTAACTACACAATGTCACAGAGAGAGAGATAGAGGAGGAAGGGGGAGATGGCTAGATCCTCGTATGAGATGCGATTTACAGCTAGTGTGTAATATATAGAGATCTTACTTATTTTAATATATATGTATATATATATATATATATATATATATATATACACACATATGTTTGATACTTAACTGTGTGGACACTCGAATGCTTGGCAACCAGTGTGTATGTTAACTCTTCACACCAGTCTTGTGATCCCCGTAGTCTAAACGTTGCTGCTTATTTGCACCACCAGTCAGAGTTTGTTCACAATAGCAATGCACATAAGTACTAGACCCAAGAGAGCCCCATTTGATCATCATGAACTTACACATTAGGGATGAGTGCCTGAATCCTCAACAAACTCCTTGGAGCTGCCACCCACTTTCAGGAACACAGTGCTTTGCATGGAGCAAGGAGTGCCAGGGCTGCCCTGTTCCACGGGTCCTTCCTTGGCTCTTGGTTAAGAGCACCTGAAGTACATGGAATGTAGATGGACGTTGTGCGGCATTCCAGACACTCGCAATGAGCACTCGTGGCTGGCTTGTTGTATGTACCTGGATCCTATTTGGTCCAAGGATAGAAACTAGAAAAAAGCATGCGTGAGTCCCTCCTCTTGGGTTAACTTATTCCTTATCTCAGGAATTTCGCTCAGTACTCTTGGGTCTCCTGTTGCCTAGATTTAACCTTTACTCTGCTGGTGGAAGTAGTACCTCAGTTCTGGGTCCCAAATTGTGGAATGGGCTTTCTGAACAACTAAACACTGCAACTGATTTCTATTATTTTACGAATCAACTAAAAAAATGGTTATGATCAGGAAATTAGGTTTCAGCACTATTTTCCTCATTGCTTGTATCTTATCCCTCTTTTAGCTTTTATCCTGCATGTATCTATTTGATGTCTCTTTTAGAACTATATTAGCAAATGTAACATAACTTAACATATCAGCCTAGCTGGCGCTCAGACCCACGCATTGGGATCCCATAAGACACTCGGGCGGCAGAAGGAGCTCAGCTAGGGGCACGCACTCATGTAGGAAGGGGACCTTTAGAGGGTACAGGTACAATCTTTGCTCACATTTCAGGGGAGGAGGAGCCTGCCGTGTTTGGCACGCAGGGTGCTACATTCCTGTTACACCCACAGTTAGTAATTGGCCCTCTCCTTTTTTTTGGGAGGTTTAGTTTTTCTAGTAGGAATCATTCCTCACTAATTAAATCCAAAGTAGAATATACCAAAATTCCTGACCCGGCACTTTTTTTTCTTTAACAAAAGAAGCAATAACCTCTTTACTTGTCCATGGAAAATAATTAATTTAACTCTGATTTATAATTTCCATTAGTTTTTGGGCTGAACTTCTCACAAATTATTTAAACAATATAATTCTTAGCGTGTACTTTGCTCCATCAATTTACAAAATGTTTCGGGCTATGCCCTTCATCAGGATGATTTCCAATGATGGCCAGGTGGAGCACAGCAGCACCCACATTTGTCTTCCTTCAAAGAACGCTTTCACCTGCAATGGTATTTTTTCATCAGTCCCTCACAAGAATATAATTCATACAAGTGGCACTATTCGCATGCCATACATATAGCAATCCCTCTTAGGCCAGACGTTCACCTTCTGGGACAGCATTCTTTGATCAGTCATCTGTTTTCACCTGTAGTACATATTCCCTTCTAGTTTCATACCTCTATATAACTAACATCATTCTGATCCTTCCTGGATACAGCAGGTTTAAATGGTCTTGCTCTCCTTAATGAGGCCAAATAATCTGGAGGCAGATGCAATTTAACCTACCTTCCTTCGAGCGACCGCCACCAACCTCCTTGTCCATTATTCAGATCTACCAACATCCTGATCTTACATTCATCGATTGCTTTTATACCTAATTCTTGGATCTTGCATACACACATTTCTTGAGTCTGCCCACAAGAGGTCATCTTTTCCTCATCCAAGATAAATGCATAATAAAAGTGGGCGTAGCTCTTGGGGTATAGCTGTCGTACCATTCCTGCCGCTCTGGACCTTCTCTGGAACCAGACAGGAAAGACTTTTCACTAAAGACAATTCACCAGGCTTTTGGTGAGCTATTACGTGCTAGCACAGCCCTTTGATTTTGGGAAGTTCTGTATATTGTGAGCTTTTGTGTTCTAAGTAGGTGCATTAATTTGCATACTAAACATAATGCAATGTAATGTTATTGTTCAAAAAGGTAGCAGGTGCCCGCTCCAGAAAGAACATGGCATGATAACCTTTTCTTTGGTTTTTCCCACTTTGAGAGTTTGCAGCCATCGCTTTTTGCTCACTGTACCTTTCACAGATGGGAAATAACCATTTGCATATCAGTCTTTGTCCCGCCCACATGGGCAGTCCAGCACCGAAATGCCATGGCAATTCCCTTCTGAACAAGAGTACCAACAGCAACCACGTACACGTGTTTCAGCCTTGTTGGGCCTCATCAGTGAGGTGGAGCTGTGCCTCTCTGAACACAGTGAGCAAGTGGTCCGCATCTGGGTTCCCTCAGGTAACTTAGGGTGACCAACCCCAACTTCCTTACAAAAATGCAAAAAAGGTAGCAGGCATCCCTCTCTCCAAACGAACATGGCATGATAACCTGGTCTGTGGTTTTTACCCACTGGGAGAGTCCACAGCCATCACTTTTTGCTCACTGTACTTTTCACAGATGGGAAATATCCATTTGCATATCAGTCTTTGTCCTGCCCACTTGGGCAGTCCAGCACCGAAAAGCTTTGGTTTCCCTTATGAACAAGAGTACCAACAGCAACCCACTACACGTGTTTCAGCTTTGTTGTGCCTCATCAGTGGGGTGGAACTGTGCCTCTCTGAACACAGTGAGCAAGGGGTCCGCATCTGGGTTCCCTCAGGTAACTTAGGGTGACCAACCCCAACTTCCTTACAAAAATGCAAAAAAGGTAGCAGGCGCCCCTCTCTCCAAACGAACATGGCATGATAACCTGTTCTGTGGTTTTTACCCACTGTGAGAGTCCTCAGACATCACTTTTTGCTCACTATACCTTTCACAGATGGGAAATATCCATTTGCATATCAGTCTTGTCCCTCCCACATGGGCAGTCCAGCACCAAAATGCTATGGTAATTCCCTTATGAACAATAGTACCAACAGCAACCCCATACACGTGTTTCGGCCTTGTTGGGCCTCATCAGTGGGGTGGAGCTGTGCCTCGCTGAGCACAGTGAGCAGGGAGTCCACATCTGGGTTCCCCTAGGTGACTCAGGGGGACCAACCACCAACCTCCTTGTCGATTATTCAGATCTACCAACATCCTGATCTTACATTTATCGCTTGCTTTTATCCCCAATTCTTGCATCTTGCATACACACATTTCATGAGTCTGCCCACAAGAGGTCATATTTTTCCTCATCCGAGATAAATGCATAATAAAAGTGGGCATAGCTCTTGGGTATAGCCGTCTTACGATTCCTGCCGATCTGGACCTTCTCTGGAACCAGGCAGGAGAGAATTTTCACTATAGAGAATTCACCAGGCTTTTTGTGAGCTATTACATGCTAGCACAGCCTTTTGATTTTGGGAAGTTCAGTTTATTGTGAGCTTTTGTGTTCAAGGTAGGTGCTTTCATTTTCATACTAAACATAATGCAATGTAATGTTATTGTCATTTGTATAGCACCTTTTTTCCTGTTGGTATGGCCTCAAAGTGCTGCAGGTGAACGCCCTTGGGCGACTGAAGAACAGGGTATGGGAAATGTATCAGAGGGGTTTAGAATGCGTGTGTGCATTTTAGTCAATGCAAAGCTAAATTGGGGTGGCCAAGTCCCTGCTGGCTACCCATATTGAGCTGACATGTGGATGGGTGCTGTGAGGCAGTCTGGAGAGTATGCGAGTGCAGGGGACTCATTATGTGTCCAGCTAGACCGGATTTTTGTCGTGGTTGATAGCTGTGTTCTTATGGCAGAGGTGGTGTGCGATGTGTCTTGAGCATTAATTTAACAAACTTCACTGCCTTACCTTATAAATAATATAATGCCTGCACCTGTCTCTCTCTCTCTCTCTCTCTCTCTCTCTCTCTCGATGCCATCACTTTCTCTGTATCAGTGCTATTTTGAAAACTGGCCATTTCTCCTGGGCCCCACCAGTGCTACTGTGACCCTGGCTCCCATGTGCAGAACTGCCCATCGTTTGTGGTAGGCCGGAGCGGCCTTGGAAAATAACAGACCGCACACCAGCTTACTTGAACACGTCTTTCTTTATTCACATATAAGACGTAACTAACTTTTCCCGTTCTCCTCCCCCCTACGTCACGAGTCACGTGACCTGTCTTCACGGGCCCAGTCTCTGTCTTGAAGAAACAGGGCATCGTAAAAACACCCCCGGACAAATGTCCTTACGCACTCTTAACATTCTTCAAGTAGTCTAGGAGGCCTCCTGACGCACCTCTGCGGTCGCCGGACAGGCTCTGGCATCGAGCGCCCATCAAGTGTGTCGCATGGTTCCTCTTGCTGTCGATGTGGTGGCTCTGGAGGGATCCACGGGTCGTCTCTTGATTCAGGGTCCTCGGGATCTGGTCGAGGGTCAGTGGTCCTCCTTCTTCTCTTCTGCTGGCATGCTTAAACTGTGAGCTATTTCTAGTTACTTCTTTCTCAGCATTGGCAGCAGTGATCAATGTCCCTTTTACCGCCATGACCTGAAGGGGTGCAGGTGCAAACTGGGGATCAGTTTTTCTCTCCATGGTTTGTTGGACCCATACTTCATCTCCTATCTGGAACTCCTTCGGGCAAGCTCCTCTGCGTTCATCCATCGCCATTCTTGCTTTCTCTTTTCTCTCGGCGTCTCTCCTTAGAACTTCTGGGTCGGCTGCAGGCTGGTTTCCCGAGTCGCTGACTATCCTTGTGCGGACTTGGTACCTCATCATCAGCACTGCTGGAGTTCTGTTCGTGGCTTTGTGGGGCGTGTTGCGGTAGTCTCTTAGCATTCGGCATAGTGCCTGGTGTGGGTCGATCCCTTCCACACGTGCCCTTTGTAGCACCTTTTTGATGGACGCCATGAACCTTTCTGACATGCCATTGGCCTAGGGCCATCGTTGTGTTATCTTTTGATGGTTGAATCCCATGTGTTTTGCGAATATTCCGAATTCGTAGCCACAGAAGGGTGGACCATTGTCTGATTTGATGACTTCGGGAATCCCCCATTCACTGATAGCTTCGTCAAATATGGTGGCCACCTGGGCGAACGCTGTGGATTTCGGTTTCCTGACAATCGGGAATCTGGAATGTTCGTCTATGAAAAGGAGTAGGTAGTCACCTGATTCAAGCGGTCCGTAGAAATCAACTGCAACTCTTTCCCATGGATGGTCTAGGATTTGAGTTGGTCGGAGCGGGACTGGGGGTTCAGCTCTGGCTGTGCATTGGCAAGGTACACAGTTTTTCACCCACCAGTCCACCATAGTGTCCAGGAACGGGAACCACATGTGACACCTCAGTTGTCTCTTGGTGTTGTCTGCTCCCCGATGCCCTTCATGGGCCATCCTGATGACTTTGGAGCGCAGGATCGCTGGGATGACTAGTCGTATCCTCTCAGGAGAATAGATTTGTCTTGTACAGCCAATTCTGTGTAGACCTTGGCTAGCCTTTCAAGTTCGTCCCTGCAAAGCCCGGGATGACGGAGTATGGCCCGACCAAAGTCCTTCCACTTGTTATTTTCGGTAAGGCTGATGGCCAGAGCCATCAATGGGTCTGCTGCCGAAGCTAGCGCTACTGTCACTAGAGAAATTGCTGGTGCTAAGGCGTTGGATGTAACGTAGTTAATGTATTCAGTGTCTCCCTGTCTAGACACGGGCTTGCCCAAAGGGTGCCTTGACAGGTAATCTGCTGGATTGTTTTCACCCCCTGGGTGATAAATGATTTGGAAGTCATATTCTTGAAGCCTGATGCCCCATCGCTTGATCCTCAGGGGCATTTTTCTTCCTGGGGTTTCCAAAGAGCGACAGCAAGGCCTGGTTGTCCGTGATGAGGGTGAACCTTTTTCCAATGATGAAATTGTGGAAGTGTTCACACGTCCACACTGGTGCTAGGCTCTCCTTTTCCGCTTGTGAGTATGCGGATTCGGGAGGGGCCAGTGCCCTGCTGGCGTAAGTTATAATGTGTCTCGGATGGGCATCTGAGCCGCTGGTTTGGGCCGTGATGGCTCCCAGTCCCACTGGGCTGGCGTCTACCACAATTTCCGTATGCCATTCAGGGTCAAAGTAAGCGAGCCTCCTGGCTTCTGCGAGGGCCTGCTTCATGGAGTCAAAGGCTGCTTGGCATTCGTTGGACCAAGTAAACGGGACGTCCTTCTGCAGTAGTCGTCGCAGTGGGTCAGTGATGGTAGCAAAATGGGAAATGTACTTGGTGCAGTAGCCTGCCATGCCCAGGAATGATCTAACATCTGCCGCTTGGCAGGGTTCTTGCAGGTTGAAGATGGTGGAGACTTTATCGGGGTCCGGGGTCATGCCGTCCGCCGAGAATATGTGTCAGAAGAATTTGAGTTTAGATTTGCTGAGTCTGCATTTTTCTAAGTTAAGCGTAAGACCTGCCTCTTGGATGGCATTGCGTGTTGCTCTTAGAGCGATGTCATGTTCGTCCTTGTATATTCTGAATACGAGGATGTCATCGCTGTAGTTGAGTGTTCCTTTTATTGGTCAGATGATTTGTCGTATCGCCTCATGAAAGATCTCGGCCGCCGATGATATGCTGAAGTTTAGGCATTTGTAGCGGAAAAGTCCATCGTGCATGGCAAAGATGGTGATGACCCTGGATTCAAGGTGGAGCTCCATTTGATGGTAGCCATGGTTTAGGTTGAGCTTGGAAAAGGGGACAGCTTTGTTGAGCTGTACGATCATGTTCTCTATTCTTGGGCCAGGATGTCTCTCTCTCTGAATCATGGTGTTGGCCATTCTCATATCGACGTAGAGTTTTAGGCGACCACCCTCCTTTGGGACGATGACAAGAGGTGAAACCCATGGGGTTGGGCCCGTGGCCGGCTCAATTATGTCGTTCTTTAGTAGTTGATTGAGTTCATTCGACACAGCTGACTGGAGATGGAAGCCAACTCTGTGTGGGTGTTGAGGAACAGGGTGAACAGACAATTCAATGTGTAGTTTGACTGGTGGGCCCTTCATTTTGCCTAGCCCTGTTCATAGGAGTGGGAACTCAGCCAGGATTGTTTCCTTCGTGATGGTGGCGGGAGTTGCTGTGTTGACTTGCATGGTATAGATGCGATCCTTGGCTCGGGTAGAGGAGCCGTGGAAAGGATGGTGTCATTTTCCTGTACGTGGATGTCTATCAGCCCCAGATCTGAGGCTGTTGTGTAGCTTAGGAGGCACCTCCCTTTTTTCAGGCTTCTAATCACACAGATGGACGATGTCGTGGTGCGGCTCCGATGGATGAGGCGACGTTTAAAGGACCCCACGGAGTGTAGTGGGGTGTCAGTGCCCCATTGACCTCACCCCTGTGAGGGTTAATGGTGTAACTATTGGTTGGCTTGCCTATGCTGACGACCTGCTGATATTAGATTATACCCCAGCAGGTCTCCAGCATATGCTTGACTCCCTGGTCGCCTACTCTTCTGAAAATGGATTGACCATCAACATAGACAAAAAAGAAATTATGGTCTTTTCAAAGAAACGTAAATTGAAGAAATATTCTTGGAACCTGGCCCTCAAAAAAGTGGAACAAGTGAAATTATACAAATATCTAGGTATTATTGTTGATGAAAGGTTGAATTGGGATAACCAGTGGTCTGCAATCAAAAGCTGCTGTACTGTTGCCACTAACGCCTTGAGTATCTTCATAGGCAGAAATAGTTGTTTCTCTGCTATTGCAGTACTTAATATCTATCTGGCGAAAATTAGATTGATGCTACTTTATGCTGTGGAAATATGGGGCCATAAGTTTGTCAAATGCATTGTTGTTCTTGAATCCAAACTCCTTAGAAAATTATTTTGTTTGCCCCCAAATGTTAGTGTTGAATACCTGTACCTGGAGTTTAACATCAAAGGCTTTTGGTATGCATATATTTGTCAATGTGTGTTGTCCTATGAAAAAGCAGTGACACTATCCACCGACACTATTTTTCCCCCATATTTAAAAGCGTATCTTAGTCTTGAAGGGAATGTGCTGATTGGTACTATTGGTACCATACAAAGACTACATCACACATGGTCATTGGGGAGTGCCCCCGGAACAATGTCGTTGTTAGCCTTCATAATGAGACTAAAAAGAAAAGTGCATGACTTTTGGCATGAACAAAATATTGTAAACTTGGCATCAAAATGTTTTAGTGGTGCGTATTTGGATGAGTATCTAAATCGAGATACGCCTCCTAAATATATTTTAGCCTATCCAAGTACAGGTACCTTTCGATCCTATTTAATATTGAAATTTACCACTACAGAAGCTCTAGAGACAAAAGGTCGGAGCATGGGAATTCCGCACACCTTAAGAAACTGTCGTCTTTGTGGAGTCAATGTAGTAGAGTCACTTTATCACCTTATTATGCGTTGTGAAAGCCTAAACGAATTGAGAACCGAGTGTTTTAAATCTTACAATAATGGAATTGTGATGTCAGATATATCTGAACAGTGGATAATTTTTATGAGAGGAAATTATATTAATCTGATATATTTTATTGTTGTATTTTACTTGCAGATTGTGGCAATTTTAAAATGTATTAAATGATATATATTGGAAATGTAAATGCTTTTATGTGTATTGTATTAATGTTGTTTGTCTATGTGTTATACAAAGCCTTTTGGCTAGTAGTATATCTAACAAATAAAATTGAAATTGGAATTGAAGATCTTGGGTGTCACCTATGTTAGCCTTGGTTTGTCTTGAATATGTAGGAACTCTCTTTCTCTCATTATATTTACAGTGGCCCCTGAGTCAATGAGGAACTGAAGCAGATTCCCGCAGATGACTACTGTTATCCGTAGTGCTTCACCAGCTTTCGTGTCATCCATAATGAGGTTGACGAAGTCTTCTGAAGCGAATGGGTCATACTGAACATTCATGTAGTCATTGCCATACGGTACTGTGGTGTAGTACTCTTGGCACGGAGGCGGCCCATCGTATTCGTCACGGATATGTGTGGTTAAGTCTTGGTCGTCGGGTTCTTGTGCTTCCTCCTCTGGATAAAGTTCTTCGACCATTCTCATGTACCATCGAGGTCCTTGCTGGTATGGTCGCATCTGGTAGGGCTGTGTTTGCGGTGGCCTCTGGTATGACCTATACTGGGACACCGTGGGTGCTTGTGGTGTAGGGAATGGCCTGGCTTCCCAGCAGACTGATTGGAAATGTCCTTCCTTTCCACAGTTGCCACATTTTTGGGTGAGGGCTGGGCACATACCTGCGTGTGGGAAGGCCATCCCACAGCAATAGCAGTGATGTTGCATCTGCAGTCGATTTCTGACCGGGGCCGTTATTCCTGTTGCCCCCATGGTGGACGTTGGTGTGGATTGCTGCTATGACCTCGGTCTTATCCAGTTTTGTGGACGTGGAGCCAGTCATGTGTGTTGCCTGTATATCAACTCTTTCGAGAATTCAGCCTTTTCACTGACCTCCTCGATGGCCACAGTTTTTTAAGCAGTTGTTTTTTAAGTGTCGGAGAGAGACATCCTCCAATCACACGCAAGTGGATGGCTTCCTCGAGTGAGTATGCGTGGAATTGGCAGTGTGCCCCTTTGATCCGTAGTCTAGTGATGAATTTGTCCACGGTCTCATCAGCCCTTTGGGTGCATTGGTTGAAAATATATCTTTCATAATCTCTATTGGGCTCTATGAACAGCCGTTTCTTGAGGGCCGTGATTAGTGTGGCGAAGTCAGGGTGTTCAGCCGGTGGAATTGTTTTACTGAGTGTTTTGACCTCGGTTCCAACCGTGTTGAGAAACATACTGCGCAACCTCGGCGGGTTTCTTCTCCTGCTGCAGCAAGAAAGTTATTAAAATCCTCGAGCCATTCTATCCAACGTGGCCCTTTGTCGGCTTGTGGTGTGAGGAAGAAGGGTGGTGGCATTCGCCATGCCGTATTGTTTGACCTAGCCACAGATGCTGGGGGTACCTGGGCTTGTCCTCCCTGGTCAGGGAGCTCATTGTGTCCACTGGATGGTGGGCCCTTGTTCCCAGAGTGGGGAAAGCGCCTGCCGCTTGCCATGTCAGGGACTGTAGTTGTGTGTCCCCCGTTGATGATAGGTGCAGCCAAGGGTAGGTTGCTGGGCTGTGGCAGGTGTGTGGTTGCTGGTGGCAGCTGGGTGTACTGGCACGTTGAAGCAGGGAGGGGCACCACCCACCTGTGCACTGGAACTGGTGATCTCAACCGCTGGCGGGCTGCCGCGCAGCTCCAGGAGGCCTGTGCCTCGATTTGCACTCTTTTCTGGGTGCGCCTCGAGGGCTGCGGCAGCTGTGCAGGAAGGAGGAGGACGGGCCCGGGTCCGTGTGTGGAATGCGTCCGCTGGAGGTGGAGTGCACCACAACCCGGGATCAGGTCTGGTGACGGTGGGAGCAGGGCCCAGGATTGAGTGCCTGCGTTGCAGGATTGTCGGAGGAGGAGGATTTCAGTGCGACCCGGGACTCGGGTCCGCTAGCAAGAAAGCAGGGCCCAGGATCGGGTGCCCTTGGATGTGTGCAGAGACCCAGCGCAGCAGGATCACTCGCTGTGGAGGAGGATGCTGGTGCGTGAGAACGACGACCTCTTCGCCAGTTGTTAGGCCGGAGCAGCATTGGAAAATAACGGACCGCACACCAGCTTACTTGAACACGTCTTTCTTTATTCACATACAAGACGTAACTAACTTTTCCCGTTCTCCTCCCCCCTACGTCACGAGTCACATGACCTATCTTCATGGGCCCAGTCTCTGTCTTAAAGAGGCAGGCCATTGTGACAGTTTGCACTCACCTTTTCGTGAGAACCTCTGTTTCCAGTCTAAATTATATTGTGACTTGCCCCAGTCTCCATTGTGTACACAGTTCCACGATGCTTTAATCAATGAATGAATAGACACGTTCTGCAAACGGATTCGCGTCTAGACGCTGACTGGCTTGGAGGAGTGGATGGGCACAGAATTTAGAAAAGGTGAGTTTTGCAAAAATGTAGGGACTTTCTGATTGATATGATATGATGGTTTATTTATATAGCGCCTATACAACAAGTGTTTCAAAGTGCTTTATGACAAGGGAGGGAACAAGTGAAAAATAGAAAAATACAAAACATTCTTATAGGCCATGAACAACAAGAATGCATTTGACCAAGTTGCCGTGCCTAATATATTGCAAAGAGGTGTCATTCTTCTCGCCATACCTGAACTCGCGGCCCAGCGGGGTAGACCAGATGTTTAAATATTCACATTTTAGCCACCAGAGCAACCTTCCAAGCTGATGACATATAAGGACAGCAGGCGGCTGTCGAGTCAACTGGATTATTATAAGGAAGAAAATTGCAAATTGTTTTAAAGAATGGACATGGAAAGTAATGGAACATTTGATCTGCTGAAAACCAGAGGCCTACTTAATTTTTAAGCAAACCCAGCTCCCTCACAAACGGTTCATTGTTTGTTGCGAGGGGACATCATTACAAAATTAGCAGATTACACATTTGTTTTCCCGGTAGGCAGGATGGGCAGAGCTTCTCTACAGTGCCCTAACGAGGAAGCCAGGCCCTGGAGAGCAGCGTGCTCTGCTCCTGTCTTGCACTTGCCGCATTTCACATAGATGAGGTAATTTGCCTGCAGATGAGGTAAGCGAGTGACTTAGCCCCAGAAGCTGGAAGAGGTTACCATACGATCATTCGTGTAAACACAGAGGCTTCCCTCACGGGACCCGAACAGACAGCTGGGTCCTGTTGTTGTGCTGCTTACCGAGGCCAACAGAGAAGAGAAGCCCCCGTGGGAGCTGCAAGGAGCTCGCGCGGCCTGTCTGAGGCTCTTAAAGGGACACGAGCCGGCAGCCTCTGTCGCACGTCATACAGGCGCAGTGCGCAGGAAGCTAATAGGATAGGCAGGGAGATGTCCTGCACTGTCTGCTGTCATTTAATCCTCCACTTGGCTTATTAATGGAATAATAAGACCCCTTAGGCCTCCTATTATTAGGCCATAATCCATAAGAACGCTCTCCAGAGGCCGTGGCAGCCATTACAAGTCACTCAGAAGTCAATGCTTTCTGCCTTTTGTACTCGGGAATAATTTTTCAAACATATGGGTTGCTGGCGGTTTTCAACAAGCCGTTCAGAGATGTGAAGATTTTACTCAAATTACAAAAAGCCCTCGCTTATAAAAAAAAAAGAACAGATTTACTTCAGGAAACCCATATGGGCACTGCAACATTTGGCACTGTCATATTTATGAGCAGCTAAGTGCACACACGCACACCACATGTCCTCTGTTGACTAAAATGCGCATATTGCTTGCTGTACAGTTGTCGCTTAGTTGTTGACTCTTGGAATTCGCAGTTTGCATTTGCACCCTGGTTGTGATGCACTCTTTCGCACAGGCACTTGTGGACAAACACAAAAGCGTGGCTGGCATGTGCTAGGCCGCATTATTTTGTGATCATATCAAAAACAGTGTGAAATCTGTAGATTTTACCATTTCTGGGCCTGCCGATTGCCGGCCGATTGTTTCTCTTCGTGTTTTCCCACCAAAACGTTGCCCCACCATATAGTGTCCTCCCACTGGCTGTCCCTCTTCTTCTTGCTGATAGATTTGATCCATCAGAGGTGATTTTTGGATACCGAGGCTTGAGCCTCATTACTCCCTCTTCTCGGGTTGAGTATGTAGTCGTGGGTGAGGGTTCTTCTTGGTCTGTGTGGACTTGTCCCAGTAGGGCTGGCTTCACAGCGATGATGTCCTCACACTAAATGCACCATGTGTTCTGAAACCAATCTCATCTGAGTGTTAGTTGAATGTGTGATTGCCAGCTTCCTAGCACAGATTTATTTTCAATACCGAACACAGAGTGTGCCCAATAGCACAGTTTGTTTCCGTAGGCAGGTAGCTTGGTCGCCCACAGGCCCATTCATTGTGTGGCCTCTCTGGACGCTACTAACTAGGGGGGCAATTACAATAGACCTTATGAGATTTGGTTGTGCCACCCTGGGATGGTCAAAACGCAAGAGCTTCCCTATCAAGCCCCTTTGCTTGAAAGGTACACGTGTCGTGTAGTGGCCTGATTAGCTCTAAGGTGCAGACGTGCAGCAGATGTGCTGAGTAGCACTCATGGCAGATACTCAGAGGGCGGTCTGCTTTCTCATTCCGGGGATCAGGCCCACCTGGGAATGTGGGAGGAAAATCACAGGGCAGAACACTACTTTCCAGAAACATTGTGCCAATCGCCTGATTAATGATCTCCAATATTGAACCTATGTGCCAAAGGTATAATTAGAGATGAGTGGTTTTCAACTGCTGGGATATATTCTACAGAGGGGTACTGAGCGGCATCTGGTACACAGTGAGCGCAAAGCTTGTGCTGCCCACGGGTTGTCTCAGAACCCCGAGGGGCAATGGAGCAGACTGTTGTTGCTAGATACCCATAATTCCATGTTGTGAAGGCCCTCCATCTGTATCCCTGTCCCACTCCCTGTGCTGTCTCCATGGACCAGCATTTCCAGCGGTGTAGAGAAGAGGCGTGAGGGAACTGTGTAGTACATTACCATGCAGTTAACTCCAGCAAGGAATAAAATGGCCCTGGCATCCTGCCACCACCCACACCTCCCTTTTACTTGCCCGCACAACCAAAACATTTACTACCTGGCATCCTGCGCCTTCATCTACCTTCCACATGTTGCAGTGTGCCCTTCAACTCCCAATGGAGAGATGGCTGATATCAATGCTATCTTTGCTTTGCTGACAAAACGTTAACCACTCCGGATAACATGAATTGTGCTGCAGAGTGAAACTGCCCTCTTAATGGAAATCAGCCTTTGTTTGTATAAATCCCTGCCTTTCGAGAAGAGGTTGTGTCTGTTATGAAATCCAGAAAACCTTTATTCCAGGCTGGTGGTGCTCTGCCTCCTCCCCTTGCGAAAACACATTTATGTTTAATTGGTCATATCTGGGCTTATCCCCATTAATGTCTCATTGAGTCAAGATACTTTTACCCAGGCCTTAAATTATGAACAGTGCACGACTTCAAAAGAAACATCCCTAGATATCCCTTGCTAGTAAAATTACTTGTTTATCATTGTTTCATCCTTCCAGAGTAAATACCTGGGAATTCGCTGCATCACTCCAAATGAATGCATGTTAATGGCTTAGAATCTCCTAACCATATACTGGTGCTTCTTCCAGTCCATTGCCAGTAAGGAGACTGCTGGGCACCAGTTGGCGACGATGCCCCTTGCCCATTGAATTCAGGGGAAGATTGCCATGTGGACCTGTTGGATCAGTCAGTTACATCACAAAGGTTCTCTGCCAGACATTTTGCACCACCAGATGAGTAATCAGCGTTCCATGGTAGCCTGTTGCTCTGCTTTCTTGGCCCAAATGGCACCGACTTTAAATCTTACAACCGCTCGCGTCGCGGTTACCATATTCACTTTTTGTTCTCACTGGCTGGCAATACCTCTGGCTTTCTGCTTTGAGCACCATTTTTAAAGATTTAGTTCTGTACATCATTCTTTGGGTCATGAGTTGGCCTTTTTGAAGTGTGTGACCGAGCTGAACCGCTCAATTGATAAGGTTTATGTGTCTATGCTTTGTGTGGACTGTAATGATATTTTTAAAAAGGCATGTATCATTGGTCTAGGTTTTGGAAAGCTTCTTTAACTACTTGCCTGCCGGGTTCAGATCACAGATTCATTATTAGCAAATCTCGACTCAGGCCCTCGTGCGGTACAAACATTACAAATGTATTGGATTGGGAATTGAAAACAACCCAGTGGAGGAGGGAAGGAGAGAAAAGAGGGGAACAATAAAAGAGAGCTGTTTCAAACAGCATCAGTAAGCAACCAGGAGCAGGAGAGGGAACCACAAGTTCCCTCTCCTGCCCAAGTTCGAATCCAGGCTTGGAGGCGCCCATTGGGATGGCCATTATCGTTCCAAAAAGATGGGGCTCGTGCTCATGCTTTTGTATGTCTATCACAGTATAGTCAGAAGTCTATCCCTGTTTGACAGCTAGGAATTGCTTTAAGTTATGTTGTCATGTATTTCATGCTTCAAGATGGTTGCCCCTTTTGTCCTCACTTGAGGAAATTATTTGCACGGGTGGGAGACGGTCATCTCCTTATAATCGCTAATGTACGATACTCTCATGAGTCCTTCTTAAAAACTGATATCTGAGGCAAATATACAGCAGATGGTATATTGTTCCTCTGATCTTCTGCCCACTGACACATAATCTTCCTTTTATTGAAAGCAGATACATTCAACCCAGGGGTAGCCACCCGGAGCATGGTGAACAGCCGCCTCTCTGCCTGGCTGGACAGTGCCATGGTATCTTTCAGTTTTTCTGGCGAGCCTATGAAAATGTCCTTGCAGGGTAAGTATTTCACCTCCTCATCTTTGATGCCTGCTCTTTCAAAGTTTCTATGTGATTTCATCATTTTGTTTTAATCGAGGAAGAAATCATTGAATGTTTTATTTTTGCATGACATTTTACCTCAGGTGTATGCGGGGGAGACCCCCGCAGCCCTCCCAAATCCCTTCACCTTTATTATTACTCTAACCCCCCACATACACTTGCAGTAAAATTCAGTGGAAAAACCTCTATGGAATCTTCCTATTCCCTTTCAAACCGTCGATGTTTATTCCCTTTTTCCCCATTTACACAAATGACCCTATCCTCTGACCTTTTCTGAAGGCCAATCACTGGTCTTTGTTTAGACCAATTTGATCAGCCTCTGTTAGTATTTGGATCTTCAGAAATCTTTTGCAGGATGGCCTTTGCAGGATGCAGGTTCCTTCCAAGAAATGTCAATCAAATGGAACGAAGTGGAGCATGAGCGTTTGGTATCATAACAAAGCAGGCCATTTTTATTCTTTCTTCCACTTTTTGATATCCCATATCTGCTCCAAGAGAACAGACATGATCCCCAGAGGAAACGCAAGCCTATTTATCAGAATTGATTCTGGACAGTAGCTACCAAGGCTTTGATGGCACATAAACCCCAGAGTTAGGATGTTTGCAACTGTGTCTTGAAAGACTGCTTCCTGAACCGAGGAAATCTGGTTTTCCATTTGCTGTATGAATCTCAAAATTGCATTTGATGCATCTTCTACCTCATTCTTCGAGATCTGAGCATTCGTTTGCCGAGGGGCACTCTCGGTAAATGCTACAGGGGAAATACCCAGAAATTAAAGCATAAAGATATTTGACATACTGCTGAGGCACTCTGTCTCATACCCTGGGGACAGTGGGGCAAGCACTGGCAAGCAGAGAACAATAAAATGCAGTTTCTTCTTAATAATATTAATATTATTACCCAATTTCATGGTATTCAATTTATCAACCTCGGAAGGATGAAGGACATGCCGGGGGATTTAAAACTGCAAAGTGCAAGCTGGCCACATGTCTGAGCCCAGCTCTTAAATTATAAGGTATGCACCCTGTTAGTAATAAAAGCAAATATAGAAGGCATTCGTCAGATCTTTTCCACTGATAGCATTCCTAGAGGAGTCAGCCTTATCTAGGTGGCTTCTCCTCGAGAACCTTCTCCAACCTTGCCCGTAGAGATTTCTGTCAATGGTGTGGTGGATTCCTGTACACTGCAGCACTTATGAGAGTAAAGAGGCTTAGGTTTCACATGGACTACACTTTCTTCATAGATTGTATTTGTTCTGAACTGTGAATCTTGTTCCACAAGGGTGTGTCTGCATTTTCTGCATAGCTCGAATGAGAGTAAAAGGGCCTCATTACAAGTTTGGCGGTAGCCTTGCCGGTAAAACCGGCAGACTGCTGCCAAACTAGCGAATTTTACCGGTGCCCGGGAATGGCTGATTACCGGGTCATTACGGCCCCGCCGGACCCAGTATTTGCCCATTCCCGGATGCTGGTAAAAAATGCTCCCCATTCCGATGGGAACGGGGAGGCCGGATGCACCGGCACCATTCAGAATGGTGCCGGTGCATCCGACATGCACTGCTCGCAGGTGCCGGACCGCATGCCAGGTCCGACCTGGCGGGGGTGAAAAGGCACCCCCGAGCACAACCTGTAGTTTGCCGGTCTGGTAACTCCAGTACCGGCAAACTTACCGGTACCGTAGTAACCAGACCGGCAAACTTGTAATGAGGCCCAAAGTTTCCTTTTCACAAGTCACATTTCCTGACTATCACTTCAACAGTGGAAGATAAAATAGGCCATGCCCCATTGATCCAAGTCGCTTAGTTTGGCTTCTAGCCCCTGATTATGATACTCTTTTACATGATGTGTGGGTGCCCTCAGTCAGGACGACGCCTTAAGACAAGAGTAGCACCTGGTCAAGCCCTTTCCAACACTCAAAGTCATCTTCATTAGACTAGACTACCTGGTGGCAGAAGGCCACCACAATCTCCAATGCTGAAGGAAGGGTGGGGGATGGGACTCCTAGACAACAAGTAGGTACATGAACATTTAGTTATAGAAACTTGGGTTAACCAGAATCTATCCTACCACCAATACCTTGCACAACAGATAACCTAACACAGGACTGCTAAGCACATAGTAATATATAGAGGGCCACAAAGGGCTAAAACACATGGACAGACCATAAACGTCACTTTCAAAATGGTAAGTAAAGTTAGGCAACATAGTCCTGGACCAATATATGTCCCAGTACACTAAAACCTCTGCAGGAAACAGTCGTAGCACAGTTGCAACAACAGAATCAAACTACCTAATGTTGAGTGAGCTGTAGGCATTTCATATTCTAAAATACACAGCAAATCACTTCTACCTCTGAAAAAGACCAAATTGCTCTCAGAACTCGAGTGTTTTAGGAATTCCCAAAAATATTCACATAGAGGAAAATTGGACAAATCCAATAGGTTGCCACAGTTATGGGGAAAAGAAAGGTAAGTTCACGTTTTACCCCACAGGTGCATGAGAAGAGACGACCCCCCTCAAAGGACACCAGATGGGACCCCAAGAAGAGTTCCAGCCCAAGGTTCATGAACCAGCAGGCCAGGAAGTGCTGCTTGAAGTGGCACCACAAGTCCACGCCTGACAATGGAAAATGGGGTGGAGGGGGGAGGGACTTCAAAGCCCCACTACTCCCAGACCTAGGGTATCCCTGATGAAGAATCCAAAGAATAGATGTGGATTCCAAGTATTCACATCGCTGGATAGGGACGACTAAGCCCAGGACTGGTGGGAGAGTGGGGAGTTTAAGGGCCAAAATTAGGTCGAGTTAGTCATGGTTGAGGTCTCCGACATGAAAAACGTGAACCCATCATCCAGCCAGGCTCCCAAACACCCAAACAGTAATAAAGAGGACCCCTAAGAAGCAGATTTACTAGAAAGAAACACTGGCATCCAAAAAGAAGGTGGATGGAGAACGTTGGATCCTGACCAAGGTTTCACAGCAGCTCAGGCGGACAGGAAGCAACAGCCAGCTAGCAAGGAATGGTCCCATGGCAGGGGCAACAGCAGGAGGTGACAAAATGTCTCAAAATGGAGCTGAGGTGAGGCAGCATGCCACACAAACAACTCTGGGGTCGAAATCCCATTGCCGGATGGACCTCATGATGGGCATCGGAGACAAGTGCACAGCTACAAACACAGTATATGCCTTTTGCTGTACCCATTGATCCCGAGCAATGTGGCAGGCCTCTGCTATTATTATGCCAGTACCTGTGTCTTTCTGTGCTTTTGGGAACCTCCTGTTAAATGTTATCTGCAGTGTACTACTACCTATCCATTGGAATTGTATTTAGCATCAGCACTTTCTACCGTGTGGAGTAGTATCTCTCTAGGCTTGGGCTTTGGAATCATCTGAATAGGCTTCGGACATTCATTCATGTATTGCCACCTATCTTAAATCATCCAATGCATCGGATTTGGTAGTTTCCTTGTGTTGCTAGCCCATCATGTACCGTCCCAGGTGGACTGGGTTTCCACCCATCACTTTTTTGTTTGTAGTTTGTCTCCCTATGTGAGAGAGGGTATGCCCGGACATGGGTCCCTTGCTTGCTGCACCATAGGGAACCAAGCTGCACCTCACTGAGGAGGCCCAACAAGGCAGAAACATATCTGCAGTTGCTTGTGTTTCCGTGGAGATGGGACCTGGCCTAGCAGTTTGGGTTTGGCTGCTACCATTGGTGGCAGTTCCTGACTGATTTGCATATGGCTGGACCCCTTTTGCAATGGCGCAGACAGGCTAAAAACCGGTGGTGTGGAAGGTTGCCTAGAGCAATACCAGTGGTTCAGATTCATTCAAAACCTTCCACCCATCACTTGTTTGGTTGTAGCTAGCCCATTATGTACCATCCTAGGTGGGCTGGGTTTCCACTTTGCCCCCTGGGACTGTGCACATGGCCTGCATGTTTTTTCTATTTCCTGCGGACCAGGAATTGTGTGTGGTGCAGAAACACATTTCAAAAGCTTTTCAAACAATTATAATTCAGACAATATACTGAACCTATGACATTGACACATCACCCTCGAAACATGCCACTGCAGGCGGAATTTAGTATGTTGAAAAGTATCTGTTGTTTGGGTTATGTTTATGACGAAGAGGAGATCTCATGACCTGCGCCAATACCATCATAGTGCGTAGTGATGTAAAAAGGCATCACCAGGCACAGTAATTAAAGGAAGGCCCCAAGTTGGGGAATTGCATTCTCTTGCACGCAAGCCACCAGCAACTTTGTGTTCCTGATTTTAGGATCAGGCCTGTCGTCCCCCACTTAAATTCAGAGAAATGTTGTAGGAATGAGGACATGAGTCCTTGTCTGAAACACAAGTTAAAGAAATATTTCTGCTGCATAGCTCTTTGTGGCTTTGCAGATACAGTCGTTTTGGTGGAGTAACTGTCTAGATTATTTTCCCAACGTTTCACATCAGCCGCTAAGAGCATGATCGGAGTTTTTCTGAGCGTTTTGTTTTAAAGTCCAGAAAAAGTCAAAATACTAACAGAAAATATGTGGCAGGAAGTGAATGACTCCATAGATTGCACAGTGTTTAAAATAGGACTTCCAGCAATGGAGCCGCAGAAGTATTCTTAAACATGCTGATATTTTTATTTTCCTTTGATGTTTTCCACAGTCCCACCCGCCACTTCCGATGGCCAGACTGCAGCTTTGTCAAATACTTTGTCTTCGGGTTTCTTCACAGACTTGAAAAACAGAAGACAGAGGAATTCTGCCAGCCTTTTCTTATATAAAAAAGAATTCTATTTTTTTTGTCATCCTCATTGAATTGATTTCCTCCCAAAATGTACCTATGGACCTATATTCTCAGCCTGCATTCCACAGAACCCACAGGCTGCTTCCCCCGCCACAGGCCACCACCCCCTCACCGCCCCACCCTCCAGTAACATTTTATTTCATATTTTCCAACCAACCTCCCCAGCCTCACTTAACTGATTGCGGCAGCAGTCGCCTGCCGCGACCACCACAGTAGCTTCCCTTTTCCGGCTGCCATGGTCATAGAAGAGGGGCTCCGTACGGAGCCACAACTTCTATAACTATGGTGGGCATTTTGGATGAGTATTTTTATTCCTCGAACGGGCCACGTGCTGCGTCCTATTCAGTGAATGAAAATACATTTTTTTAGCACCCTGCGTTACCGCTTTGGTAATCTAGTGTGCTAAAGGCGTTAACACCCCCATTCCAAGGGCGGGAACAGGAGGGTAATGACACGGAGCTCTCGTTAACCACCCTTGCTTTGTTCAGGCCGTTAATTTGGACTGCCAGGCCGTTAGCCCTGGGTACAGCACTTTGAACGGGGTGTTAATGCACATTCTTAGATGCAAATCGGCCCTTATGTAAAGGTGGGGAACAGCGGGCACGCACCTATAAATAATGTACATAAAGCTGGGTTGCTGGTGGCTTACGTGCTGGAAACTGCAATAGCCCTGGTGAACTCTTTATTTACTTTGCGTGGTGATGTATCTTACATCACCACACACAGATGTGACTGACCCCAGGTCATAATGTTGGTATCCTGTGAAAATGTTGCAAACCAAAATGTAGTCAATGAAAAAATAATGGTGAATATACCTCTGCTTTTAAAAAGTTTCCAAGCAAAAAGTAGTCAAAAAAAGCAACTCAAAAGTGTTTTATTTATTTATTTATTTGATCAAAATGACAGGGAAAACAATGCATGTTTGGCACACAACTGCTTGCAAAACGTTTTAACATTGATTTACAGAGCGGAGGATCAATGTCCTTAACAATGGGTGAGAGGATGTGGATATAAAGCCAGATGATGCAGGGAAGGTAGAAACATGAACCACAGACCAGGACGGTAGAACATGAAATAGGAAGGCGATAGTGGTGGAAGTGCTTCATTTTAGGATGAAGGAATAAGTGGGTTCTCCAGGGGGAGAAGAGAGCTGGGAGATGTGGTGGCATAGGATACTATGGAAGTGGTTATTCAGAAAGGAAGAGAGCTAGGAGGTTGGATTTAAATATAGATAGATTTGGAGTAGTGCTGCAAGGCAGAGGAAGAGCATTCCAGACTAAGGGAGCAAGGAAAGGAGGAGAGCAGAAATGGGAGGGAGCATAAGGGGAACTAGAGGTGGCAAGGAGGTGATCCGAGGATGATTGTGGGGAGCGAGGGGGAGAGTAGGGAGTGAGATGTGCTGATAGGAAGGTGGGTAGAGTAGAGGTATTGAGAGTGAGAAGAAGTGGACCCAGGACTGACCCTTGGGGAACTTCAACAGTAAGAGGGTGATTGGGGAGTTAAAGCTGTTCCAGGATACCTGGAAGTGTCTGGGGCGAGGCATGAAGCATGAAGCAAAGTTAGGGCCTTGTCCCGATGCCTAGGAGAGTGTTGAGAGAAGGTACGAATGGTTGACAATATTGAAGGAGGCAGAGAGGTTGAGAAGAATAGGAATAGATTAATGGTTAACATGATGAATGGAAGAGATGTAGTTGCTGACAGTGAGGAGAGCTAACTCAGTAGAGTGCAGAGGGCTGTAGCCAGATTGAAGAGGATCCGTGAGGTTGTGTGTGTCAAAAAACTCATTGAGTCAGTTGAAAACTACATGCTTTAGGATTTTAGAATAGTGATGTGAAAGAGAGACAGGATGAATGTTGGCGGGACAGTAAGGATCTAGGACAGGTTTCTTAAGGATAGGGATGACAATGGCGGACTTGTAGGATGATGGAAAAGTGGCACTGTCAAGAGTGGAATTAAAGAGGTAAGTGAGATATGGCGCAACACTGGGAGCTATGAGTTTCACTATGTGTGGGGATAGAGGGGAAATGGGGCACAGGAAGTGTTAGCCCTAAGGAGAATGTCAAGAATCTCATCAGGGTTAGTGGAGGCAAAGGAAGACATTATCACAGGAAAGGAGCGTAGAGATGGTGGAGGAACGTGAGCAGGTCAGGGTATAGAAGTTTATTTGGGAGGGTATTTTGAATGTTGGACATTTTGTAAGCAAAGTAGGGAGCTAGATCAACAGCAGAAAGAGTAGAGGAGATGGAGGAGGGTTTAGAAGGTGAGAGAATGAAGTTCAGAGATGTTTGGAGGTGACTAGGTTATGTGGATTGAGACAAAATGAGAGAGTGCTAAATGTCAGGCTTGACAGAGTCAAGAGCAGAGGAGTCATTTTGAAGAGCAGTCAGGTAGAGTTGGAGATCCAAGGAGTGTCTAGATTTTTGGTAAGTGCAAAGGTTTTTCCTCACTGTTGTTTTGTTGTTTTCAGGGTGTGGATGGTAGGTGTAACCCAATGCCGTGGAAGGGAGGGTTTAGGACTGAATGTAGTGAGAGGGAAGTGAAAGGAGAAGGGAACACTACGAGCAGCGTTAAAGTTAGTGAAGGCTTTATCAGCGGATGGAGCGGTGAATTTTGCATTGGAGGAGAAAGAGTGGTGTAGGTCAGAGAGGTAGATAGGACATTTGGAGGAGGGAAACTTGTGCTTGGTGGTGGAAGTGGTAGATGGAGAATGTAGGTCGGAAGTAGGAGTGGAGATTGAGGCAAAGATGATGGAATGATCAGAGGGAGAAGGAGCTGTGGAGATATTAGAAGCAGGGAGTTGAGTGGAGATGAGAATAAGGTCAAAGGAGTTACCATTTGAATGGGCTGGCAGGGAGTGGACAAAAAAGAGCAAGTTGGTTAGGAGAAGGGAGCTTAAGTCAGTGGATAGAGGAGTGGAGAAGGAGGGGAGTTTAAAGTCACAGGTGACAATGAGGTGATGATGGGTAGGAAGGAACTCAATTAGTTGGGGAGGTGGTCAAAAAATTGACCAGCAGAACCAGGTGGCCGATAGAGGGATGTAACATGAATGCCATAGGGAACAGTGATTGTGGAGATAGTGTATTTGAAAGAAGGATCAATAGCGTGACATAGGGGAGTAGGAGAGATAGGAAGTTTGGAAGATGCGAACATTCCTATACCACAACCTCTACCAGTTGGGCTTTAAGAGTGGGTAAAGGTCTAGGCAGGGTTGTGAATGGTAGCAAGGGTTGCAGAGTCTGAGGGAGAAGTCATGGATTCTGCAAGGTTAATGAGATCAAAAGAGGGAACATGGGAAAGAAGGAAGTTAGAGGTAAAGCCTTGTTAGAGACACATTGTGCATTCAAAAGACTGATGTAAAGAGAGTGAGATGTAGAAGCATACTGATGTTGAGTCTGAGAAGTAGAGAGGCGCTGGGGGTAGATGCGAGAAGAGGAAATGTGTTGAAAGTTAGGGTTGGAGGTTTTGTGAATGGAGAGTAGGTGAGCGAGAAGAGGGGTGGCTTCGAGGAAAAGAGATGATAGGGATAGGAAGAGAGTTGAAATGGTCTTGAGCAGAGTAGAATGAAGAAAGAAGTAGAAGAGAAAGATAGAGATAGTAAGTTCAGTGCATGGTGAGAACAGGGTTGAGCAGAGACATAATTGATACTCACAAGCAAGAGGCATCAAAGCAATAGCTCAAATGCAAAGAGGCTGGAAGCAAGGCTGGAGGTTGGCCCTTAGCTGTTTGCCCTTTGATGGGTCAACCAGGCTGAGTCGACCAAAAGCAAAGAGTCAAGTACTGGAAGTGGTGATGAACATTCAATGGCGGGAAGGGGAGGCAGCACCACCAGACTGTAGCTATATAGCAGGGCAGGCCGGGAGATGGAGTCCTGGCCTTGCCGCCCTGTTTGTCACTGTTCAAGGTAGCATAAGGGCTATCATTTGAGTTAGGGTAATGGCTGAAAATGGTGTTAGGGTGATTGTGAAGGTTTTATTTGAGGTTTGGATCATTGTTAAGTTGACAGCCTTGTACGTATGTGTATTTAAACATTTTAAAACATTTTCACGATTTGCATTGCTGGTATTGAATTACTGCAAGTTTTAAAACTACTTTTTGCTGACTACTTTTTCACATTACTACATTTTCCTGGGTATATTTTCACAAAGAACCATAATGTTCCCTCTTTATCATAACTATAACATAAATAACATATAATTTTCAATATACTAAACTCCCACTACTGTGACATGTTTCGAGGGCTATGCAGGTTAACGTGTCAATGTCATGGGTGCAGAATATGGTCTCCTCGGCACTGACTTCCCCAGTCTTTTGGGATACTCGGCAGAACTGACTGTGGTTCCTGTATACAGGTTCTCCTGCATCATGGGTAGATGGTCAGGCATCGATGTTGCTAAAGTATCGGCTGCTTGCTTGCTTAAAAGTGATAATGAGAACTCTGTAGGTGAATCTTCGTCCTCATTACTGTTGCTGGGCATTTCTGTTTGCAGACTAATTGAGTCCTCCACTTGTGGATCTATCTGGTGAGACATTGAAAAAAATTGGAATTTATGTTGACAGCTTGAGATTCTCTCTGGGTTATTACAATAGATCTGTGTACATCAGTAACCTTATACAGTCGAGGGACAAATGGTAGGCTCAACTTGTTGGCCAGCCTCCTTTACTTAACCAAAACCTGATCCGCTTCTTGGACGTTAATGCTTCATAATTAACTCTGCTTGGCGTGGCGGGCTTCTTGCTTGTTCCTGACCATCTCCTTTTCACCATTTTGACATTTCCAGGTGGGATGGGCCAAGAGAGTGCATCTGCGACATCTTTGCATCAGGACTTCCACCAGGGAGACTGCAGTAGATGTGTGGGGAATTGTATAATAATTCTGTAGGAACAGATAAAGTGCCCTGTGTGCCACAACCACGTTGCCTCTGGGCCTTCTGAAAACTTTATTTGGGGTATGCATGAAGCATTCTGCCTCCTCAGTGGCCCTCGGCACCTTGGTGTTATGTGCCTGTGCTTTATGTTCAAAGATGACAGAAACTCATGGAATTCTTTTCCCTGAAAAGGGGAGTTATTGTCCTTTTTTATTTCTTTCGGTAAGGCATGCATGGCATACACTTTCTCTAGTACACTACTGACAACACTGGCCGATGTGGAGTCAATGAAATCTACCTCACGTTATCGAGACCACTGATCAATGATGACCACAACATGATGACCAGTGCTAATGGGTCCCAAGGGTCCAGGCCTGACAGCAAAAGACGTGTTTGTATATGTTTATCCACATGAGCCTCAAGATGAGGAAACCACACTGTTGCAATGGTATCTTCTTGGACAGATGACACAGTAGTCTCAGGTAGTAAAGGGGAACATATTTACTTAGTTGGAGGTTTCATACTTACAAGTTTCAAGTCACAAGATAGGTACAATGGGGCACATACACCAGCCACCCTCCCTCCAAGCCAGTCTCTCACCAACTGACAACATAAGAACACTCAGCAGAGAACATTCATACAGTAGCATTCTACTTTAAGGCACTCATGAGGTCACACACATCCAGAACACAGTAGATAGGGAAAGGTAAGTCACAACACACATCTTTTCCCTGAATTCTCCGCAGATCCTGGAGCACCGCCTTGGCCACCGCTTTGTGACAATCATGTAACTTCAGTAGTTCTTGAATATATAATGCAAGTCACAAACACGGCCCCAAGGTCAAACCCGAACAGGGTTAACCTATCTCTACGGTCTGGGGCTATCCTAACTTCTAATATTGAAGTGGCCAGCAGTGGGCTGTTTGGCTGAATATTACGCTGAGTGAATCAGAGACTTTGGTCGTTGTTTTTCTGAGACATGCTTTCTGAGACGTGCTGCAGCTTTGGATGAGCCTGCCGGCAAGCTGAAGTTCGGATGGAGGCGTAACGTGAAGCGGCCAACCCAACCCTGCCACCGCATCTGCAGCATCACTGAGACAGCCTTCCTCTATTTGGGACGTGCGCACCGCACGTGTGCACCCGGAAGTGGCCCGTAAGTGGGCTGCTTGGCTGAATACTACCCTGAGTGAATCAGAGACTTTGGTCATTGTTTTTCTAAGATGTGTTTTCTGAGACGTGCTGCAGCTTTGGATGAGCCCGTCGGCAAGCTGAAGTTCTGATGGAGGCGTAACGTGAAGCACCCAACCCAGGTAATTGTTGACTATTTCATGGTCTCTCCGTATACTACTCATTGTGCTCATTGGGCTCACTGTGTTTGGTCTCGCCAAAGCGTTAAAGTAATTGGCGCCTCTCATTTTGTTGCAGCCCCCCGCATCTGCAGCATCACTGAGACAGCCTACTTCTAGATGGGATGCGTGCACCGCGCGCGCGCACCCGGAAGTGGCCCGCAAGTGGGCTGTTTGGCTGTTCGGCTTGCGCGGTGGCGTGTGGCATTGTAAACCTTGTCCATTGAATACGGATTGCAACAGGTATTACCAGTAGCTTTGATGTTTACGAAAGTTTGGAATTTGTTCAACAGCTGCAATTGTAGCATCTAGTTTGGGAGGCTAAAAAAGTGGATATTGTGTGAGGGAGGCTTTGATAAACATATTTCATGGACGACCTATGAAATGAAACACCAATTTCTTCACTCCACAATCGAAAGAAAATATAATTCTGTTGGGCCCAAGACAAGGCGCATGAGTATGGCGCAAGCTGCAGTCATGCCTTTGCCGGGTTCTTCCGATACGGATGACGATTTGGTAGAATACGTGCAGCAGCACTCTTTGGCATGTGAATCAGTGCCTACTGAGGAGGCAGGGACCAATCCAGATGGGATGCATGAGTCCTCGCAATCATTGTTTCTGGAGGAGAGAGATAGTAATACTCTTGCTGGAGGAAACCGTGTTCATGAGAATTCAAGTATAGTAATAAAACCCTCTTCTGACAACAATCAATCCTTTTTAGATACTCCGCCCATATTCTCAACAGGAGAAATGTCTTTGCTGTGCTTATCCCAGCATTTGGAAAACAGGGAAACGGAATCTGTAATTTCAAAATTAAGCCCCATAAAGGAAGATGATTGTAGAATGGGTCTTGAAGGTAATGCAAACTCTGAGATTATCGAAGAGCTAAAAAAGCATTCTCGCCTACTCAATGAGATATTTATGGTCTTAACCGCCATGCCAGAAGTGTGTTGTAAGGCATGGATAGGTTTAAACATTGGGAAGGCTAGAAGTGTTGATGAGCTAGAAAATGAAAATGAAGTCGTGGGCTCTAAGGGTATGTTAGGCTCTCTGATAAGTGAGTCTGAGAAACAGAATGTTATATGCATACCAGAGCCGGAAATACGCTATGCCCCAATATTTGGAGCAACCAATAAAGTTGCAGCCACAAATGATAAACCCCTTGTAGTGGTCCAGGAAGGGAGCAAAGTGCCTGGCGATTTCACTGTAAAAATATCCAAAAAAAAAGAAAAATGCGGAAAAAAAACACTTTGGCACAAAATGTGTTAAATACGTCATCACGGAAATTCTTAAGAGATCCGAAGTTGAAGGGTGATGCAATTGTAGTGCAACAGCAACAGGATGTGATTTTGGTAAATGACTCAGTGTCTGATGCAAATGTGTCTAATGTTGTAAGTGCTCGAGGATACACACTAACTAGGGGGATTGAGCCTGAATATGAAGCAAGTACTATCACGCTATCTGAGGCAATGAAAAACAAAATGGTGTCGGGCAGAATAGACAAAACTTTAAGATCAATAGAGAGGGGTGTGCAGGATATTTTTCAAATCTTCAAAAATCCAACAGCTATTTCACGTCCCAATACGCCCGATTCTGCTGACTCAATGCGTGAGATATCTGCTGCAATTTGGAGCGATAATATCCAATCAGCTCTGAGCAATGCCTTTGCTGTACGTCCTGCTGAATCTGAAGTGGTTATAAACGCGGCAACAATTGTAAAAGATAGGTCCACAGTAGACACTGGTAATGGTGGCCCAGCAATGACTTTAGAAGTGATTGATCCAGTGGATAGATGTATGGAAAGAACCACTGAAGAAAGGGTGAACTCAAATGCTAGAGATATGTTATGTCCGGATATTGGACCCGAAATGAATATACAGCTAACTGCGATGGAAGTGAGGACGATCATTGAGGATATTCTAATGACACAAAAAGTGGAAGGGACTAGACTTGGTGAAAGTCAGATTAGGGAAGGAACACATATGAGTACTATTGCAAAAGCCCAGGAACAAAGATCCCCCAAATTTGGGAATATAATGGGGGAAGGTGAAGGCTATGCTACCATAATAAACAGGGTGGTGGGTAATTATCCCCCCAATGATCAAAACAATTACCTAAGGAAGCCTGCCTTTCCAAATGAACCAAGTCTAATAATGCAATATGTTTTTGACAGAGATGGCCCCAGATCTCTGAATAGACCTTATATAATAAGCCTATTTGCCGATATAAGAGAGTTAAGCTTGATAACATCTGCAGATATAAAATTGATTGATTTCATCCACGAATATAGATATGACTATGTGAGGTTGTTGATTCCCTCTCCCCTTGTCAGGGCACTGATACTTAAAGAAGTAGGTACATTGCAAAGAAGAGGCTTTGATGTTTTTGAATTTCGATATAATGTGCATCCTGTGGGGGTAGGAATATATGGAAAGGATGGAAATGCACTGTGGAAAATTCGAGGGATGAGTGGAATAAAAACAAAGATGGTGACAAAGGATTACTAAAGGGCATGAATGAATGGCGGGATTTAGCCCTATCTTTGAAGGAATCATTAACGCAGTTGAAAGCCTTGGGACAACCCCTTTAGCTCAAGAGCAAACTTTAGTTTGATTTCATGGAATACTAAGGGATGTTCCCATCTTGCAGTGAATAGGAAGGTATGCAGTGAGTTGGCTGAACACGATTTTATATTGCTGCAGGAAACATGGGCTGCTGTCGCAATTTTGTGGGATGGATTTAATATTAAATGTATAAAAGGTAAGGGTCATCCGAAAGGAGGTCTTGCTCTAGCAATGAGAAATGATGAATCCATATTTTTGGAATCTGAAGAATACATACTGAAATCTATAATTGTTGTCACTTGTAGAATTAATAGTAGCAAAGGTTCTGTGTACTTGATGATCATAAATATCTATTGGAGTGCATTAGAACTTAATGTCTGTGATCTTGAATACTATATTAGTAAATTGGACAAAATTATTGAGGATTGGCTGGGGCAAAGACCGGATTGTTCCATCTTTCTGGCGGGGGATCTCCATGCCGATTGTAATATACTAAATAGTGGTATGGTATGGGCAATGGCCTCTAAAGATGACAGTAAATCAAATGAAAAATGTAAAAGATTAAGAGGCAGTATGTGGAATATGTTTACAAAAAGTTGGGGATTGAATCTCATGTATAACAACAAACCAACATGGTGCGCTAGAGGTCATTCCTCAATAATCAATGGTATGTTTGTGAGTACGGAAATCTACCAATTACTGGGTAACATGGAAGTTATTCAGACAAACGCTAGTGATCATGCGATATTGACTTGCAATTTCCCTTAGGAAAAAAAGAAGACTGACATATTGGGTACTAAATGTGCAAATGTTGAGATCAATGTAAGGGTATCAGAAATAAAATGGAACCCAGTTAAAATTGACACGTTAAATGAGCAAATGCTAATTGAATATGAGTCATTCACAGGGGAGGATAAAAGAAGAATATATTCTATTGGGTTCTTTGAAGAACATCTCGAAAAAAGGGACTGTAGAAGTACTGTGTGAAGAAGAGTGGGGGTGATCGTATGACAATAACGCATAAGCATAGATTTGATCTAGCAACCAAACAAAGAAAATCAATTATGAATAAAGAAATAGGTATAATAAAGAAAGCTACCTCTGATATTGTGGCAGAAATAAAAAAATGTAAACAGAGATATAAAAATTACATAATTAATCATAGGGTAAGGCACCAACTGAAAGGTGTCGAACTTTTGTTTCAAGCCATAAAAAACCCAAATTCTAAATCATTTTGGTCCTTGATAAACTGCACAGAAAAAACTCAATTGCAATTGGCTCTGAATCCAATTAGCGCTGATGACTGGAAAAGGCATTTATGAAGATCTACTGTGGTTCTACTTCAGATCCAATTGAAATGGAGAGGATTAATCAGGAAAAATTGAAGTTGGATATATCTATAGGGAATGTCAAGAGATATATATTAAAGGCTAAAGTGTCAAAAAACCTTGGGCCAAATAGTCTGTCCTTCATGACTTTAAAGAATAATCCAGACCTTTGGGCAAGAATACTGCACATTTTATGCAAAAACATCATTGAAAAGGAAAGGACCCCCAAGTCCTGGCTACTTTCCTACATTTTTCTCATATTCAAGAGGGCAACAGAATGAGTGTCACCAATTACCGCCCAATTTCACTTATGAACATAGAGGTTAAGATATTTTCTTCCATTGTACTAGACAGATTGCTTTTGTGGATTGAGTACAGTGACCTGCTAGATGTTAGGCAATTTGGGTTCAGAAAGAATATTGGAACAGATGTTGTAGGGATGTTAGTAACCTTACTACAAAACAATGCTCAGATAAATAAGAAAAGCCCCATGTATGTTGCAGCAATGGCCCTATCTGCCTCTGCCGCCTTTGATATGGTGGATAGGCCCACATTACGGAGAAAATTGCAGTCTCTGTGCATAGATGCAGACCTACTAGCTATTCCAGTTAGTCTGTATTCAGATACCATGATACGTGTTAGGCTAAACACTGATGGCCTAATGACCAAACCTTTCAAAGCAAGTAATGGCCTAAAGCAAGGATGTGCATTAGCAGCAATTTTATTTAATTTGTGCGTTGCTTCTGTTGGTCAATTTTTGGATGGGAAGGGTCTAGTCTCTCTGAAAGTGGGTAAGTTAATTATACACTGGTGCACTTATGTGAACGATTTTCTTTTATTTGGCTCTAATAAAGTAGGGCTACAGCGTTTGATAAATGCCTTTGTTGAATATATATCATATTTGAAATAAAAAATGCAGCAAAAACAGTTATAATAAACTTGGGACAAGGTAACAGGAAATCAATAGGATTTTCATGGGACTGTAATGGAACCAGAATAAAGATACAGAAATCTATGAAATACTTGGGTTACGTGTTCTCTAGTGAACCATCACAGAATTGCATTAAAAACTGCTTGAAGTCGAAAGCCATGGATGCTGTGAAACAAATAAGAATTATTGAAAGAAAATATGGTAGATACTCCTTATATGCATGTATCGAATTCTATAAGACGAAAACTATTCTAAGAATTGGTTATGTTTTGGAAGTTATACCAGATTCAGTAATTCCGTATTTAAAGATCATTGAGGGTATTATTTGGAGAAATGTATTATATTTTTTGCCTAAATGCATCACCTTCGAAGTGGTACGATACGAGCTTGGTCTCTCCTCTCTAGAAAGTGTTACGATATGGAAAAAGGCCTCACTTCTAAGAAAATGCTTGTTGGGGAATCGTAAACAGCTATATAGTCACCTAGTTGATGATAAAAAAAGGGCATTTTGTGAGAAGATTGCATGAAAGTGTTGAGAAATCATTACTACAAATGGGTGTATCGCTACAAAAACTGCTGGATAAACCTTTAAAAGTGAAATACTTGGTAAAAGCTTTTGATTGGGGGAGAAATAATGCCATACTTATAAAATCAAGTATATATGCCCAGTCAGTGTCTTTCTGGAAATGGTATTCGGAAGCAGAAATGTATGTCCTGAAATATCCTGACAGAACAATTAGGAATTTCGTTATGAGATTCAGACTAAGGGCCTGATGCATGGACGCGTTTCATAATGGCGCCCTCCCATAGGAAAACGTTCTGGGAATCAGCCCCTTAATGTTTTGCATACTCAGGAAATGATAAACATTAGGAATCCACCAGTGGAAGAACATAAGTGGTGCAGGCATTGTTCCACCGAAGGGGAAAAGGAAACTTTGTATCGTTTGTCATTGAAATGTCCCAGACTGTTGGCAAAAAGAATTGAATATTTTTAACAATTTATAACTGATAGATCACAAGTAAACTGCGAACTATTGTGGCATGAAATGTTACATGGAAGATCTATGGCTCTGAAAATAAGAACCGTTGCATTTCTTAAAAATGTATGTGCACTTGAATAGAATAGTATGAACATGTTTTAATGAACCTTTAATTCAAAGCTCAATTTAGGAAGGCGAGGATGAATTTACTGAGTTGATAGAATATGTAATGGCTATATGAATTCTGTTTTAGTGAAATTTTCACGTAAATATGTATGAATTGTTAAATTGTTGTTTTATTTTTGTTCTATTCACTTTTCTTTGTAAAAGTTTATATTAACCAAAACAAACAAAGGAAAAAAAGAATCCTCAATTGTGGGAGTCAAGTCCCTCTCCGTGTTTATGGCCTTGTTTGGGAGGCCGAGATGCGCATGGATCCCGGTTACTTGGGAGTGGTATCAACTACAATGGGGAGAGCCATGGTGTGGGGCCTGTTAGGCTTTTAAATATGTCCTCACACACCAGCTTATTTAACTCTTGTTGCACCTTGTCCCTTAGGTGAGACGTCTCCAGTCTGTATTTTAAGGCCATAGGCTGTACAGTTTCATCAATGTGGAGTGTTATGGGTGGTACCTTTCAGCAGCCTACTCCTTGTAAACAGTTCCCAAACGAGTTATGCTCACCTGGTGTCTTGGGGGAACTGTGGGCCTTTCTGCGCCCTCTTTCTCATCACTCAACGGGCCGGTCTTAACAACGTCAGCTCCTGGGCAGCAAAGCAAAATTTAGCACCCCCTCCCCCTGCGCGCCCCTGGTCATACGGGGGGCACAATTTTTTTAAATAGGCCCGATGCGAAAGCCTCAGTGCCCTATTATTATGAAATGTGCCCCGCTCCCAAGAGCGAGGCGCATTTCATTTCAATAGGGCACCTGTTACACTTTTTCCCACCATGCCAAACCTAGGAAGGCCCCCGAGCTGGCGTGGTGGGGGGCCAATGGCACCCTGGTGGTCACACGTGCAGCCCTGCCCAGACTGTCCCTGATCACCCACGTCCGCTACGTGGCAGTAGAGCACTGGCAGCAAGATGAGGGGGACACTCCTGTCACAGCAGATGCAAGCATAGCTGTGAGGTGCTTGCCAGGCAACAAGAACAGACAGATGTGCATGATGTCACACGGAGAGCACCCCAGGAGGAGCAGGGTGGAGGGACTCAGTGATGGACCATTGTCTCCAACTACCTGTTGCCACAGGGCACACAAGCACTCAGGCGCACGAGCGGCTGCCCTGGGGTCACCTACCCCACAGAGACGTTGACGGGGCATGATCAGCACCACCAACAGTGGTGGATATAAACATCTGAGTGCCCCAGCACCACAGGAAGCACTGTAGAATGGGCCGCAGCAGCAGCAGGCCGCTAGAGTGAGAACCTACATACCAAACCAGCAGGTAGGGCGCGCGGGCCGAAACCATCTCATCGCCATTCGTCAGGTGTGTAAAGAGGCCGCCAGGTACCATGTAGAGGCGGGAGAGCGCAGGCATGCACCTATAATACGTACACAGAACTGTGTTGTGGTGGCTTACATGCCACACACTGCTGCACCCCAACTCGAAACTTCATCTTCATTTACTTATAACGTTTACATCACCACGTGCACTGACATGATTGACGTCACACCATAACAGGAAAGATCATGTATTTTCAAATAGTCCTTATCATGTCCTGCCAATAAGCTGGATGTCGACGAGCAAGGCAACCGAGCCATCTAAGACCACGATTGACTGCTGTAGACAGGCTGCCACGGCGTTAGAAGATCAATCCATGCCCTCCACATAAGGATATACCACAGTATAAAAGCCCTTTTGTGCTGAGCTGGGATCAACGCCCCTGTAGCGGCGACGGGCTCACTGTAAAAACAGTGCTCTTGGGCCGGAACTGTACCATTCTGCCCTGGGGGTGTTTTGCAGTTTTACCCATTTCGTTTACGGGAAAAGCCTGATGACGAATGTTTGTTTTCTGGAAGGACGGGTTCAGTTTTTGACCGGGTGACCCCAATATTTAATGACTTGGGTTTATCACTCTCTTAATCTACACATGAAGGGGACAGAGGCACATGCGTGCAAGTTCCTAAAGCAATAGCTTACGACGGTAAATGTTTGCATCACCGATTCCAGGAATCCGTGTTTACCACAGAAAGCTGTGGCCTATAGTGCTGCAGGCACCTGTATTGGTGTTAGTGGCAATTCGGTGTTAGTCCCATAATGGCGTCTCATCAGAGGCCGAATTCTGACAGCAATAGTGTATTCATTGTATGCCGATAGTGCATACGCTTTACACGTTCACTGCGTCACGTTTTTAAGATCAGACTTTTATTTATTCAGGGTAAAATATAGATAATATATTTTTATGAAACTTGGAGTTTGATTAATATTAAGGTCTGGGGCTGGATGTTGGTGTTTTTTAACTAGTAAAGAAATACGGGGCTTGGTCTCCAGTAGATATGAGAGTAAGATGCTGTTCTATTAGCCGGAAAAACGTCCCTTCATTTGCTTTCTGAGACCACTTTCTGGCACCGCTGTCAATGCTGCTGCAAATATCCACTGGAATCCATTTTGTGCCACCAAATACTCTTTCCCAAACTCCGGCCTATCTCCTGGGAGCACAGGATTCTAGCCTAATCATCTTCTTTTGGCATCCCTATTTTCTTCAAATGCTGAAAAACCTGCTTAAAAACAACATTACACTGTTGCCTGTGTACCCTTATTGGCTACACAGCTGCTATTTTTGAAGTATATGGCTCCCAATATCATTTCCCACCCGCACACCTTTCCTACTGCAATTTCCTTTATTACCAAATGGGGTTCCTAACTCCCACTGCCTGGATTTCTAAATTTAAAAAAAATGCTAGCTCTCATGTGGCAGCCATTGGCACTTTTTTGAACACCTACCTTTGTGCTCTGGTGAAGCTCTTTCTTGTAATCCAGCTGCCTGTACAGTTTAAGGGGAACTCCCTCCCCAGTTACATATCTGCAGTGTTTTAAGTGGGATGAGAAATCGAGGGGTGTGGCGCTGTAAATAGGGGGTGTGGCCTAAATGATGGTCATGGCCTGAAGTGTCACCAACACAGGACAATACTAAAAAAGTCCCTTTCCTCGTGGTCGGGTTGCTTTTTGTTATTGGGCCTCATTCCAACCCAGTCGTTAAGGGGTTTACGGCGCCGTAAACGGCGCCGACCCTTAACGCCTGATTTCAAGGTCCCTTAGCGCCATGGTGAGTTTAACGCCTGCTTTTTGCAGGCGTTAAACTCCATGGCGCTAAGGGACCTTGGAGATAATTACGGCACCTGTAATTTACGGTGGCGTAATTATCTCCTTCCCCACTCCCATTATGCCCTATGGGGCAAAAATGGGAATGGGGAAGGGTAAATGGGAAATGGGGATTTACCGCCCCACTCACCTTGGAATGGGGTGGTAAATCCGCCAACCACCATGGCGTAAACGTAGTTTACGCCATGGCGGTAAAGGTACGACCCAGGCGGTAACTTACCGCCTGGGTCGTAATGAGGCACATTGTCCCATGCTGGGGATTTGAACCCGAGCTTTGCCGGTGACATCACACTGGTATTTCCTAGGTGCTCAATTTCTTTTGTTTCAATCAATAGACTGCTTGACACATAAAGCCCTATTTCGTAAGTGTGGGCCTCATTACGACCCTTGCGGAAGACCATGGTGCTATTAGCACCATGGTCCATGCCGGTAAGTTACCGACTCCGCCATGGAGAAAGGGGGAATTACCACCCCATTACAAGGTTGGCGAGGCGGTAATTCCCCCTTCCTCCATGGCCCTTCCCCATTCCCATTTTTGCCCCATAGGGCTCAATGGGAACGGGGAAGGCGCTAAGTACGGTGCCGCAAATTGCAGCACCGTAATTAGCACCAAGGTCCCTTTGCAGGTCCCTACTTTAACGGCTGGTCTACACCAGCCGTTAAGGTCGGGTCCCACAAAGGGACCTCGTAATTAGGCGCTAATAGGTTAACGGCGCCGCAGCCTTTTACGGCGCCTTTAACCCATTAGCGCCTCGGTCGTTATGAGGCCCTTTATATGTTAAGCAGCCTATTAAATGAAACAAAAGAAATCCAGCATTTCAGAAATAGCACAGTGTAATGTGACACTGAATGTCACCGGCAGGGCTCAGGTTCCGATCCCCAGCACAGGACATTTAAAGAAAAAGTGGCTTTCCTCGCGGTTGCAGAAACTGAGGGAGCCCTGACAGCGCCCCTGCTCGATCTAAGTTTTGGGGGACTTCTGGGGTTCAGCCCTGGCTAGCTTTGGCCTACCTAAAGCCCTGCATACCCCACATGCACCTCATAACAATGGGTTAACATAATTTAGACTATGGTGGCCACCACCACCCTCCCATGCTGCCAATCAAAGGAGAAGAAGGCCGCTACTCCTTGGGACCTTGTTTCTTCAGATATGGAGCATATCGGTTTAGCTGTCGCTGAACCATCACGCTTCATCTTAATGTTTTACCTTTCAATCCACGTATGCTGAGGTGTCCCCAAACACAATGTTGTAACTAGTACAAGCCTGTGATTATCGCTTGGATCAGTATAAAGCCTGGCAGCAGCAGGGAATGTGCCTGTAAAGATTCAGACCTGTTTCCAGGTCCAACTCTCAGAGTAGTCGGGTTCAGCAGTCAACAGCTGGACTCACTGGAGACTCGGTCTGAGCTTCTCACTGGCCCAACGCATGACACATTGAAGACACAATAAGAAGGCCGAGTCAATTATTTGAGAAACTGTATAAATACGAATTACTGATGAAAAGCCGAGCACAAATAAGGACTGTAGCTGAAAACCGTGATATGATCGCCGGTTCAAAGGTTAGAACACTTGAACAAATTAGGAACTTTTTACAGGTTTGACTTTTGCATAAGTACTCTATTGGTGCTGTAAGTATGTCAGAACGCAGGATGTTGTGACTGCGGAAAGCCACTAGACCCAGGCCACAGATGACTCAAAGCGGCCTGATTTAGAGAGGCGTGCTCCAGCGATTGCAGACCTCTGTCCATACATGAACCATTTGACTGGAAAATCAGCTCCCAAACACGAATCAAGGCTATATGATTTTGACTGGAGAATCCCACCAAATTAGACTGGTCCATAACCACAGGGGGTGAGTTAAAGCAGGTCAGGTGGAATGGTCCCAGTAAGGGTGCCCAGAAGTGAGTTTTGTGCTACAGGGACATACTGGGGAATGAGGCTGATAGGGTCAAATGCCTTAGTACCTAAAGACAGATTCTTGCATAACATTGCAACAACAAAAAAGATAAAGCATGAGACATGACTCCTCTTCATACCACAGCCCACACTGCTCTACTTCACCAGCTTAGGATAACCTAAGATCAACCTGGGCCGCCCCTTATAAAAGGGGCGCCCTTTGTGCAGTAGTATTCAGCTTCCCACTTGCATTGGCCTCTTTGAGCACAATACCTGTCCATCAGCACCCCAACGTCTCCATAACCTCCAAGTTTGACACAAGACTGACAATACTGTCAATTCCAACCTTGGATTGTGTACTAACATAGTCAGCGATCCTGAGTATCTTTCAAGTGGACTCTCCTCCCCCTACATAATGGACTGACAAGCTGGTTTCTTGTACTGTTTGTAACATTTAACGTGTATTTCCTTTGTTCTTTCACATGCACGCGGCACAACCATTACTCGTGCCCTCTCTTCCACATGCTAGAAAAATGTCATTTCCGACCACCTACCCTTATGAAAAGGACACTTGTTGTCATTGAATTGGTGATCCACAATAAAAAAGCAATACTTCCACCTGTCACCTAGTATCTGTTTTGTCTCCTGGAAGATTTCCACCAACCCGCTTTCTTCTTATTTACTTCAACCACACCCGCGCTCTTGCGTCACTTTCATTAGCCGTGACACACTTAACATTTTTGGCTTTCGATTCCACATTGTTGGCTCAAGTTAAAGCTCACTACAGTGATACAGTCAAGGCCAACTGCAATTCCTCATGGTGTTTGGCGTTCCTAGCCTTCACCATCAATTGATCGCTAATGTACTCATTGTCCTTGCAGGCAAATTGGCCGGATGCTAAAAGAACCTGCAGTGCAGAAATGTAATCGACCAGTGACACTAGGACATCATTTGTTCTTGGGAAAAATCACTGCATTCCAGGGCAATGTTAGTGCAAGTGCCAAAATGCTCCTCAAGCGTCTTCATCTCCTTCGACCTCTTTGGTTTCCCCTTCATCTTGAGATTGCAAATGTCGGAATAGATAAAAAAACCTGTGCGGCTAAAAAATACATAAAACATTGTTTCTTTCTGCTCTTCCAAAAACCTTCCTATACCAGATGCCAATAAATACCGCTTGAAGATGTAGTTCCACGTCGCCTTTGGAATAACTGCATCACCTGCAGAAGCTAAGAAACCAAGAGGTTGTGTTAGTCTGTGTATGGTGCTGCTGAAATGCAACAGCAATGCTCGCACTTTGTATATACCGCTAGCTGCGCCTGGCATGTCATAAGCAGCTCTAGTTCTCTCTACACCCCTCTCTTCTCTTTCTCTCTCTTTCTCCCCGGCCCCGCTCTCTCATTCACGCTCTGTCTCTCTCTTTCTATCTCTCTCGCTCTCTCTCTCTGTCTCTCTGTTTCTCACTCTCTACAGACGAGCGTCGCCTTTTCAGGTGCGCACAAATGCTAGAGTCACCCCAACGTTTGCTAACAGCAGCGTCAAATGGAAAAATGCAGATAATTTGTAATGGGGGGTGTGATTTTTTTTCAAATAAAGTTATTTAAAAAACCTAGTTATTTAATTGTACTAACATTGTCAATTGGCTCATCACATTTTACTGTTATTTTTCCAGTACATACTGTAGTCATAAGAACATTAAACTTGCCTTACTGAGCAAAGCACATGATCAAAACCTAGAATAACCATATACATTATGTCCTGATAGAACGTTTTAATTCCAAGATGGACAGCCCAGTACACACTTATTGTGCTCTTTTGAAATATCTTCATGAGGAAGGGATGAAATAGAACCAATTATGGGTCCTGGCTGCTTTACATAAAATCAAAGCGCAATTTGGGAACATAAGGACCGCAAATCTTTACATTTGACAAATATGTCTGTAATAGAAGGTTTCTATGCTTGAATCACTAAGTACATAGTACACACTGGCCTTGCTGCTCATTTTATTTTTTTCAACACGCATCTTAACATTAAAATGTTTGTAACCATGAACCACATATACTCATTCTGACAGCCTAGTTTTTAGAATTTGAGGTCAAAATGGCTGCAATGTCTTTCACTCCATTGGGTTGCGAGAGCTGTCTTTTTTCTGGCAAATTTTTGAAGAGGAAGGGCTGTGTTTTTGTGTGAGCATGCCTAATCACTAATGCACAGACCACGTTATTAGATAATTATATAAATAGGAAAGTTAATAATATGATATGATAAGTCATTTATAACGCGCCTGTACACAAGTGTTTCTAGGTGCGACAAGACAAGGAAGGGGAGACAACGGGAGGACAAAACAAACAATCTTACTAGGCCTTGTGTCATTCAGATTGTGTAAGTGCGAGGGGGAAGGGAGAGGAGAAGTCCCAGGGGGAGGGAGAGGGAGAGTGCAATAGGCAAGCTCAAGTAAGTGCTGCTGGGGTGGCCGACGCAAGTAAGTGCGAATAGGCAGGGAACTGTAGGGTTGCAGATACAATCTCTAAGTGCGTGGGAGGCGGGGAGGCAGTGCAAGGGGCAAATGGTCATGCAGTTAGCGCAGTAGACAGGTACATCAACAGGGGAGAGAGAGAGAGAAAGCAGAAGCGAAAAAGAAGGTCTTGAGTTGGTTCCGGAAACTTGGTGGTCCTGCTCAAGTTTGAGAGAGCAGGGAGGCTGTTCCAGAGGGAGGACAGAGATCTACCCCTTCTCTCTGCACAGAGAAGCGTCTGACCCTCAGAGAGTTGGAGGATTTAGTGTTGTCCCCTTTCCCCAGGCCCAGAAAGCCTTGTGAACAATGCAGAGGGTCTTGAACTTGATCCTTACAGCCACCGAGAGCCAGTGGAGAGATTTCAGGGCTGGAGAGATACAGGCTTGAGGCCAAGGACAAGTCTTGCCGTCCTGTTCTGGATTAGTTGCAAAGGGCGAAGAGTAGAGGCAGGCAGATTTAGAAAGAGGATGTTGCAGTAGTCCAGCCTAGAGAGAACCAGGGCTCTGGAGACAGTGAGCCTCTGGGGGAAAGTGAGAAAAGGAAGTATACCTCTGAGGAGGTGCAGCTGGTAGTGGGACTTCTTAGAGATGTCTGTGGTGTGAGGAGAGAAGGCAAGGGTGGAGTCGAAGATGACAACAAGTTTATTGCCTCTCAGGAAGGTGCAGGTAGTGGGCGCAAGGAGGGCAGCCAGAGTGAAAGAGGGAAAGAGGGAGCAGGGGTCCCAATGAGAAGGATCTCAGTCTTACTGGTATTAAGGCATAGATCGTTAGAGGCCCACCATTCACACTTGAAACATTTGTGTATAGGCACGTTATAAATGCCATATCATATCATATCATTCCTTCATCGTGGATAGCCAGCCTGGAATGAAAGAGAAAGGAGAGGAGGCTTAGGGGAGCCTGAAAGAGCCCAGTGTCATCCACGTAACACTGAAAGGTAGGAGAGAAGGTAGAGATGAGGTGGGCCATAGGTGCCAAGTGAAGATTGAAGAGCCAGGATGAGAGGTTAGAACCCTGGGGAACATTAAATGTGGAGAGGGAGGTGGTGGAGAGAAAGGACCCCAATTGGACTTGGCAGAGTCGATCAGAGAGGAAGGCGGCCAACCAGGCTAGGGCCTGAACTGTGATGCCCAGCTTGTCACAGAGACATTTGATCAGGATGCTGTGGTTGATCGTGTCAAAATCAGAGGATAGATCAAGGAGGATGAGGAAAGAAGGAAGGCTAGAGTCGTGATTAGAGAGCACGTCTTCATGGGTGTTCAGGAGAGCAGTTTCTGTGCTTCTGGCTGCTCTAAAGCCAGACTGGTGGTCATGGAGACAACCAACAGATTCAGTATGGAGGGTAAACTGGGAGATGGCCAGCTTTTCCAGGAGTATACCCATGAAAGGAGTGATGGAGATCAGGTGATAGTTTGCCGGAGAGGAAGGATCGGCAGAGGGCTTCTTAGGGAGGGTGTGCACAAGGGAGTGCTTTAGGGGGCAGGGGAAAGTTCCAGTGGCAAAAGAGTAATTGCAGAAATCGGCCAGGGCTGGAGCGAGGGTGTCAATGTGGTCCTTGATGGTTCTGGAGGAGCAGGGGAGCACCTGCTTGGATGGGACTTTCATAGATCAGACTTGTCTAGAAACATTGTCACACAGGGAAAGAAGAGAAAGGAGGAGGAGGAACGGCTGGAGAGGGTCTGAGAGAGGTAGAGGGAGAGGAAAAAGAGAGAGAGGACAGGATGTCTTGAGTTGTATTGGTAAAGTGAAAAGCCAGTGCCATGAAAAGGGCCTGGGAGGGAACAGGAGAGGTGCAGACTGCAGCAGGATTGGTTAACTCCTTGCAGATTTTGAAGAGTTCGGCCATGTTGTTAGAGGCCGCAGATTACACGGGCATGGGTGTAAGCGCTCTTCTTGGACAGGACAGAGAGTTTGTATTGCCTTTGGAGCAGGCGCAAGGACAGTTTGTCAGAGGTTGAGCCTGATGCCCTACACTTCCTCTCAGCCACCCTACACTTGAATTTAAGGGTGGCGAGGTCAGAGTCATACCAAGAGTTGCACTTGGATGTGGGCTCCAAATGGATTCTCATGACAGGGGCAAGGACATCAAGAGTGTTAGAGATTGAGAGATGCGGGTTGGAGAGGGCTGTGTCAGAGTGTGAGTCAGCCGCAGGCATAGGAGGAGGAGAGAAAGTAGCAGCAAAAGCCTCTACTGACACACGCTTCATGGGATGGATGACAGAGAAGGTGGGTGGCAGTGCTGGGGTCAGCTTTACCTGGGGGACAGAAAGTGACAGGTGGCAGGAGAGAAGAAAGTGGTCAGTCCAAGAGAGAGGAGTGGTCAGGGGGTTGGAGAGGGGGATGTCTGAAGAGATGAGAACATCCAGGGTGTGCCCGGCAGAGTGTGTCAGGCCAGAGGGTAGAATAGAAAGAGAGAGAACCACAGAGATTGCAAAAGACCCCTGCGGAGGGGTAAGAAGCATTCAGGTTGATGTTGATTTCTCTGAGGTGGAGAAGTTGAGCGGTAGAGGCAAGGAGAGAAGAGCAGAGGTCAGCCCACTCTGAGAGGAAGAGGGTGACCTGGCCGGGTGGCCTGTAGATTGTGGCCACAGTAAAAGAGAGGCTGGGAGAGATAGAGAGCCTGTAGACCAGGCATTAAAAGGGTGAGTAGCCCTGCGTAGGAATGACAGAAGCAGGGATCTACTACGGGAAGATCAAGGCTACTCCACCTCCTGGGTGGTTGGTTCTGGGTTGGGAGAGAATCTTGTAGCCATCAGGGAGGAGAGTGTCAAAACCTGTGACATAACTGGCCGTGAACCATGTCTCAGTGAGACCGAGGAAATCCAGATCAAGTTCTTCGAGGAGTCGGCCGATGTCAGAAGAGCGTTTGACAGCATAGCAAGAGTTAAGAGTAGCAATGTGGCACAGATTGCATTTCTGTGGAGGGGTACAGGCATGAGGGATGCCCTACGGAAGTGGTAGAGGTGCCAGAGATTGTGCAGTGGAGGAATAAGGAGATGGCATAGTAGTCAGAGAGGATGAGGAGGTTGCCAGAGAGGTGGTGGAGGAAGGAGGAGGCAGTGCAGTCAGAGAAGGTGAGGAGAGCTCCAGAGAGGTGGCAGAAGAGGGAGGAGGCAGAGGAGCCAGAGAGGTGTAGGGGTGACTAGCAGTAGAAGGAACACAGTTGATAAGACACGGAAAACAGACATCTATCGAAAAGGAGGGGATTGGGCTAAGGGCCCTGGACCAAGACAGTGCTATTCAGATAGACATTAATGATGGTCTTGAAGAGGTGGAAGGGGGCCAGGAGGACCTCCAACCGAGTGCCCGCATTAATGGGAGAGGAGGAAAAAGGGGAGAGAACAGAGACATATGAGGGGTACATAGGCCTGAGAGGGAACGACAAAGAGGGTGTGAGTAAGGGTCTGTCTGGAAGAAGTACTGGTGTAGGTATCAGCGATAGGGAGGCCTGGGTTGGAGACTAAGTTGTCCCTTTTGAACTTCTTCCTGCCAGACTTAGTGTGAGGGATAGGAGATAGAGTACCAGTTAGAGAAGATAGGGGAGACTGAGAGTACCATAGAGGGTGCGAGTAGGAGCAGTAGAGGAAGAAGCTCAAGCAGGAGGGGAGTCACACACTGGGGCTCTTAAAGGGGGAGAGCACAAGGCGAGGACGGGTACAGTCAACGCATAGGTGAAAGCACAACCATAAGATGCAAAAAGATAAGCTGTGCTTTTGTCCCGATCCCCATCCCCATTTGCAGACTTTTTTTGTTTGTTTTTTTAATATAAAGTTTAAATTGTTACACATGTGTTATTTGTGGGCTGCAATGGCAAGGCTCCTACAACAAAGGCTGAGGCCTTGCACCTTTGAATTGCAGTCTGCAAATCATACATTTGTGCCAATTCAACCTTTATAATATCTTGTCTAATGCCCAAGAAATGCATTTACGCTTTGTATGCTTGTTATGTTCCCATTAGAAGACATTACATTTTGTTGGACAATGAATATCACACTTAACATATGCACCAGGTAAAAAGTCATAGACCGACAAAAATAAGCACTCGCATCTCAAAATGTCAGTATGTTAAACACCCAAAGCTTTCTCTGGAAAGCTTGTATTCATATATGGGCCTCTAGAGCAACTGTGAACTTTTGGAGACAGATGTGAACACTAAACAGACAATTTGAAAAACTGTGCACTATTCAGTTAGATGAAAGGACGTCTTGGTTCATCATTCTGCCCTTCAGCACACCCAAAACAGCGCAGGCACTGACATCCCCTCACTGCAGGATTGTTTAGTAATATTGTGCAGACATATAACAGACCTTTGGGGAACAAATCCTGAATTCTCGATCAGGGTATGTATTGCCGCAGGTTGGCCTCTACTGCTTATTTAATAAAAATAAGAGGTCAACATGATGCGGCAAATACCAAGTAGTTTTTTTCTCTTTTGGATGAGCATATTTCTACATGAAAAATAAGGATTGGAATGGTAGTAGGTTGTAACCGGATTTGGTTTTATTAAACTTTATGATGCTATTCTACTTTTGCAGTGCTATAAATGGCATATATATCAGATTAATAAATGTATTGACGTAGTTAACTTCCTTCTGTGCTTGTCCTCTTTGTCATGTGATGTCCTCTCAAGCGGTTTTCCTTTTTGTTATATTTAATTTCCTCAAGTGATTGTCTTCTGTTCTCTGTAATTATCTTTTCATATGTTTTTCCTCATCATTTGCATTTTCCATCAGTTTAAAGGTCTTCTCCTATAATGTTCGTCTCCTCTCTTCTGGTTTCCCTATTTCCCTCTAGACATGTTTCACCGTCCAGTTAAAATGGATCCTCAGGAGGAAAATTGCTCTGATTATACATCCAATGTCATGTGTCATGTGTTTAATTGTAGTGGTTTCGGAGTCCACTGTTGTTCCTGGTTATATATACCATTGACGAGTGGGGTGGGAGAGCCCCTTGTCAGGTGAAACCCCTTGCAATTTTACTTTGCTTGCTGGGTCATTGTTTTTTCAGCCTTGAGTGTAGCGTTTTGCCGATCCTGTTGGAATGAGGAGCACCATTGCGTGTAATTTTGAACTGTTAGCAGTCATTCCACTCTGACGGCTAAAGTGTTTGATGGCTGAAATTCTATATATACTTGATATTTACAAAAGCTTTATTGTTAGGGTGTGTTTTGTTATATATATATATATATATATATATATATATATAGCTTGCACTTGAGAGTACCACACAAAAATGCCTGGAATAAGGGCCAACAACGAAGAAAAAAGTGCATAAAACAATTCTAGTTTCTTAATGTCACACGGACAAAGAAGAACACGATACAATGCATTTGTAGCCAACAGGCTAAACAAAACATTGCACTTTTCAAACTAATAAAACAATCTCTAGGGAGGTGAGGGGTGATGAGGATTGGATATGGCAAAAAAGCCCAAAAACTGGTGATTTTTCATCTCTGAAGTCTGCGAACTGTCCGGGGGTTCGGGGACAGTCCTGTAAGGTACACATTTGCAATACCATTTTTTATATCCGGGGTATTAGTCTTAGCAGTGCACGGTGGTGGTGCAAGTTATGGTTGCTTAGCTTACCATAGCTGGCGAATTTCAGGTTTTTTCGGTTTTACTTGTAACCATAACGTCCCTTTAACAAAGATTTTCACTGAATTTCACAGCTTTTTATTAGTGCAACTGAACCATAACGTCCCTTTAACAAAGTTGTTCACTGAATATATATATGTATATAAAAAGAAAAAAACATGTAACAAACCCAGTGTACTTTAGGTATTTAGTTATTCAGTCAGCCAAAACCTCCTAGGTTTTATTGGTGCTACCTCACATTATCTTTGTAGTTCTTTCTAATCAATAAACACATACACAGCGTTAAGCAATCACTTTTGAATTCAAATACATGACATGCATTTATTAAACCCTTGCAAAAAATATGGGTTTCCCTTCAGAAACTTAAAGGTTAAAGAAGATGTTTCATTTTACAATATTAATCGCATGCCTATGCTTAAATCAAGCAGAGTTCCCACAGGTGCCACTAAAATTATGTTCCGAAGCAAGCATTCATTTCCCTCTCCGGACCCACATTTCAGAGGTCTGTGGCTGCCCAAAAGGTGCAAGCATGCAATAAATCATAGAGAAGTTAAAATGGCGGAGAGTACATCTGAATGCGCAAGTGCATCAAGAAACCTGTGAAAGGCTACACAAAGCCGTAGAAGGATGAGAACAAAAATTGTGTGTAAAGGTGTCCTGTAAAGATATCCATTCAGCCATCTTTACAGAAGCTGCTCAGTGCTAAGCAGGCAAATGCCATCCCTGCTGAGTTTATCATGTGTCTTTAATTACATTTTGCTGCACAATCAGTAATACCAGAAGAACCAACTGTAAAGTATGACACTCAATGCATAATTGTGATGTTTACAAGTAATATTTACATTAATTATATTTTAAATAAAAGGTAGGACTTTTACTGTGAAATAGTACTTCCAATGACAGCAGGACATCTATATCTATACCCACAAATCTCAAAACGTTCCTATGTATTGCATAGTCCAGCCAACTCTACAGAGTTAACAAACATTTTAAATGACCTTAAACACATCGCCTTAACCATACCCAAAAAGGTAATAACATGCTGGAACGCCCGATCGATTGCTCAATTTTGCTCTTGGAGTGTTGGGTATTTTGAACAATTGTACAAACAGCAATGATGTAAACAGTATGTACCACTTCATTTGTTAAAAAGGTGCCTGCAATGTGCAGCTACAAGAAATGTTGTTGCTTTCCACACATGAACATTCAGGGTCGTGCTTATCCATTACTCCACTGCCAAAGCTTCCAAGCACCGTCTCCAACTGTCTTTACTCTACTGAGGTGTTTTTACCGAGGCAGAGTTTACAAACTTCACTTATGTTAATGGATTTTCAGCCCAAGGGATTGGAGGTACATCGGCTGCAGCAGGTAACGTGTTTTATTTCCATTTTGCCCCTTGCTAACACCAGAGCTGTAACCATCAGAAAGGGGTTGAGTTATTTTCATTCAACATTTTTATAAGATGTGCCTGTACCACTTGTATATCTTTCATATGTAAACTTTGACAAGACCGGATGTAGGAATTTAACTTGCTGGAACAATATTACAGGCCAGTCTAGGTACTGCTCATAGATTGACAGTGGGCAATTTATGAGAGAAACCAGATATTAGCATTGAAACCAAAATTCCTAATTCTAACCTTCTCTCACTTGTGTCCAGTTGGCAGACAGTATATTTTCTTATCTCTTCCTCTAAAAGATGGTTTTCGTACTTGACCGAAAGTAGATAATTAGCCATAACAATTACCTCTAGTGCACTAAACTGTAAACCACACTGCCTTCTCCAAATCTTGGGCAGCAGAGATCTGAAAACACTATTTCAACTAACATAACATAGAAGATGACAGCCTTAAATATAGAGTAATCAATAACGTTCTTATCCATGCAACCTTAAAAACGTCCTCATAATGTTATGGAGCAAAATGGGGGACAAAATGGGAGTGAAGGGGTGTAGTTTGGACAACGCGGACAGAGTTTGTTGAAGGGGCGGACTCTGGTGAAGGTGCAGAGTCTAGCAGAGGTGGAATAAAGTTGGGGTGGTGCATGCACTTATTTGGGCCTAGTGCATCAGAATGCCTAAATACACCAATGGGGCCAACCGTGCACTTCAGAAAAAAGAGACCTAGGCTAGTTAGCCGCCGGTGTGGGCCGCACACCCTTAATACCCACTGTTTTTTTTTGTTGTATTTTCTTGAAATTGCCTTTTTAAGTAAACACTTGAAGCTCTTATAATTTTTCAAATGGTGAAGTTTAATCTTCATTGATAGTGCTGTATCCCTAGGTATTGCCAATATTTAATTCAAGCAAACATGTGACTAATTGGCCAATGCATTTCGGATATACAATCCTTCATCAGGGCCTAGTCTAATCCCTGTTTTCTAATGCATACCATATTCACCAGAAACACCCATTACATTGCAAAAGGTCATAATATTAACATTGCAGAAGGTCATAATATTAACATAACAACAGGGTACCCACATGGGATGACACACAACATGTAAAGAAACATTTAAAGAAACAAAACACAAATTAGTCCATTGGTCTTTTCAATCATTTGCATTCGAGACACTGTTCATTTATGTGTTTCTGTGCAACAAAATCGTGATATATATATATATATATATATATATATTCAGTGAAAATACTTTGTTAAAGGGACGTTATGGTTAAGTTGCGCTACTAAAAACCTATGAAATTCAGTGAAAAAACTTTGTCCTGGGTGTTAGGCTTAGCAGTGCACGGTGGTAGCGCGACCTATGGTTGCTTAGCTTACCATACCTGGTGAATTTCAAGGGTTTTTCGGTTTTACTTGGAAACATAACGTCCTTTTAACAAAGTTTTTTCACTGAATTTCATAGGTTTTTAGTAGCGCAACTTAACCATAACGTCCCTTTAACAAATTGTTTCACTGAATTTCATAGGTTTTTAGTAGCGCAACTTAACCATAACGTCCCTTTAACAAATTGTTTCACTGAATTTCATAGGTTTTTAGTAGCGCAACTTAATAATAATAACTTTGACTTTATGTACATGTAATATGGAACATACTGAACGTCTTCTACTGAACTTGATGTCCGCAAACTCTTTTAATGTCCACAGACATGTTCGGAGAACAGTACCACTACCTAAAAACTCTGGGGGGGTATGTTTGATTCTTATATCATAACATAGGAACATTTAACAAATTCAAAAAGCAGCACACATACGCATTATATGTAGTAATACATAAGAAATGTAACCCATATATGTAACACACTAACATTCAGTTAAATGCAACATGTTCTAAAATTGAATATACCACAAGAAGATAAATTGGCTTCAAACATAATTACCTCACAGACACTACAGAACTAAGAACAAGACCAGACCTACAGAGTACTTAGAACATATCTTACCTGAAATAGTAAGTGTACTTCATTTTACTCATATATTTATAAACTTTCTGTATTAGATTAAAAAAAATATATTATCTTTTTTTCTCTCACAGAAATGTCTAGTACGCTGGAATGGCTAGAGGAGCATTCCCACATGAGGAAATGTCACAAGATAGTGAAACTAATGGTAAACACTTTACAATATAAACCATTTAATGATTATTATTTCATATACATTTAACATATGTATATTTTTTTGTACTGTTGGGTGTCCTGACCCACGTTTGGACTATTATGCTGCAACATTTGGTGCTGTGGGCTTAGGAAATCCAAGAGGGCGGAAAAGCCCACATTTGCGCCAGAATCCTAGAGAACCGTGCAGTTTTGCGCACAGCAAAGTGGTCCCCTGACCTGCCACTCACAAGTGCAAGCATGATGGGCCAGGAGTGCCATGAGTGAAATGTGTGCCAAAGGAAAAACAGCAGTGCCGGTTGGCTAAAAAAAAAGCGCTTTAAAATCACCTTTGTTTCCCTGAATGCAAGCTCAAAATGCCTATTTTAAACATCACAAGATATTTAAAAATCTCAATGAACACCAGCAGACATTTGGCAGAATGTACCCTTGTGTGCATACAAAATCTGGAAAGATGAAGAGCCCAAAACAATGTTTATAACAAAACTGGCTGAGCTGTGGATGTCAGCAGCTTAAGTTAAATGGACAGAAAGCCACTAAAATCGAAATGTTTAAAATAAATGAGTGACCTACTTTTGAGTGTAACATATGTTGCAACTGTTAAATGTCATAGTTTTGAACTTAGAATCAGCATTCTAGCTGCATGTGCAAAAATTGTGAGTTTGATTTGAATGAAGAAAAACTGGCAACAAACATGACATTTAGCTGAAGCTTGGCTTAAAGAGATTGAATTCTGCCTGACAACTACCCCGGACAGGGGTTGAACTGGCTCAACAACTCTTCCCAGCCTGGCTGCATCCTGCTCCCCTGCCAAAAGGAGATGACACATCTCTGATTGAATTCGGGGAGTGGCACCTGGGAACTACAGGAAACTAAACAAAGCACTGTCCCTGGCTCAGGCAAATGTTATATTAGGGGGGTCGTAAATGGCTTCCTCTTGGGAGAAACTGGGAGGGGCAGTGCCTGTGAGAGCAAGCTGAGCTTGGGGGAAGTGGATAAACCAGAAATTCCACCATGTGCTTTGGAAAACCACACCCCTTTGGGGCCAGAGCCTGATTTTAAAAAGATGGATAATTCATAGTGCGGACTTGTAAAAATTATATAAACAACATCATCATTCTTGTGATTTTTCTGTGCACATTTTAAGAGGTGTTAGGACCCTGTGGTATGTTCTTGGGGATAGTAGCAGAAAAAAGGTTGTTACTCCAAACGTATGCATGTTAAAAAATCTGACACTTTATCATCTGAAACCCATATCCCTGGTGCACATTTGTGTAAAACCTGGAAAGGTTTAGAGGTCGTTATCTGGATGAAAAGGGGAGAATTTTGTCATAAGTGGACACAACATTGTACAAAGACCCGGATCGGATGGTTTGGTGCTACAGAAAATATGTTAACTGGACCTATAATATTAGAAAAATGCTCCATAGATAAATATGTATTTGGGTCATAAATAGATTTGTGTGCAATTTGACATGGGGAGGTTCCTCCGACCATAAAACCTACAGCATCACTCTGACACTCCATTTCTTTCCCCCAATCAAGGGAGAGAGGAAAGCTTGGCCAATGATAAGTGAGAGGGGCAGGCTTAGCTAGGCCCAGGCACACACCCATTTTCTAAACACATAAAAAGAGCCACTGGAACCCAGGTAGGGAGATTCACTTTCCACTTTCTTGCGGGACGCTTTGCCGGGAGACTCCAGACTTCAAAGCCAGAGACCAGAGATCCAGAGAGACCAGAGATCCAGAGAGACCAGAGATCCAGAGAGACCAGAACTGTGCAGTGCTGAGAGCAGAACCAGAGACCAGACCGCTGTGCAGTGCCGCTAGCAGAACCAATAACAGAACTGGAGACCCAGAGACCAGATCGCTGTGAAGAACCGCTAGCAGAAGTCCAGTCCAACCGGTTGACCCGATCCGTGACGAAGTCGCATTCCTGTCCAAAATCTAGTGTGAGTACCCAGCTAGCACTGTGCCAAAACCAATCTCTTAGTTTAAAATAATCTAATCCAAACTATTTTAGCCTATTAGAACTGCCTCCTAAAATTGTGTCATTCTGTCATTTTTAAAACTGAAAACTGTCATCTGTCATTCTGAGCTTTAAAATTTCAAATCCGAAAAACTACCTTTACTAAATCGGCCGTATCTCCGGAACCGTTTGTGCTATGAACGAGATTTAACTTTCATCTTAAACCTCAGATTCTAGGCTTTCCAACGAACAAACCAACTTGCTACCCCTTATCGTGCCTCCGTAATTGCTCTCGACGCACATGACTAAATTTGCCGCGATTTGACATTTTGCTTAATTTCAGCCACGTGTAAAAAGATTTGTCCTTGCTTTCCTTGATAAAATTTGTTTGCAACTTGACAATCATTCATAGAGCATTGCTAAAATCATCCTGAATTCATTTAAAGTATCTCTCACTCACCCTGAACCTCCTATAGGGAATTAAAAGCAACTTGAGTATATTTTTCACTTCATTGCCACCACATTTAAAAGGATTTTGCCTGTGTTTAAAACTCCTACCTGTTTTCCTCTAAGCTTGCTAGGGGGAACTGAATTATATTGTTTGCATTCCTGAGAACTGTATGCTCTCCTTTTCATCTCCTTACATTGCATAGGGGGGAGTGAATTGTTCAAGAAAAAGTGATCATATTATCTTTTGGTTGAAATCATATCAAGGTTATTTCTGTGCTGCATTCTGACTCACCTTGCCTTTCCTTGAACCATATAAAGCATTATCTGCCACCTTATTCTTCTGTTCCTATTTATAAGTAACCAAGTACTGTGCTACTGTAACATTATCCATTGTTGATCACTATCATCCTCACAAGTGTGCTATCAAATATTAATTTACTATAAAAGTGTGATAGATATATATTGTTTAATTTTCCAATAAACCTTTTAAATTTGCAAAACAAACCTACTTCTTGGCTCAGCGGGGTCAGGGGGATTCTGAGAGAGGGGTGTTATATAAGGGTTGTCATCCAGAGTAAACAAACTGGACATAAAAATACATCAATAAGGGCTTCCATCAGCATCCCAGACTAGGCATTGACTTAGCTGTAGTGTTGAATTGAAGTCGCTTACAAAGTGGGGGCTCGTAGCCGGGGATTCTGGATTAGATTTACCACTTGTGCAGCTTAATACAGTGTGCCAACTGACCGGATACACATATCCGGTTAGATCACCACGCTGTTTTACACTGTGAAAGGAACGCTCTAAGGAAACGGTCTGTTTTGCAAAATAAAATACAAACTTCTGTAAGTCAGGAAGGAACTCAAATTCCAGAATGACGACACTGATAGACATCAAAATAGCCAGAGAGCACTTCTTACATAAGCTATTTGCGGGAGGTTAATGGACTGAGCAGGGCCAGGATGCGTGGTTGCAGGCAATCACACAACAGGTCACTGCAACTGGGTTAGATATCTGGAGAGATCAGGGTCCCTTACATGTGGCCCTGAGCGAAATATACATGGCTCCTAAAGCTAAAGATGAACACGACAAAATGGTTAGGATAGCGGCATATTTGTATCTATATATGGGAGCCATGCAGGACAAATGTGCTGAAGGCCAGGATCTGGCAAGTAGGCAACTGTTGGCATTAGAAAAGGCCCAATCCGACCTGGTCTCTTCTGAGCAGAGGCTGCAGAGGAGCCAGGAGTCAGAAAATGATAGTAGGCAGTATATCATTAAAATAAAAGAGGACATGGATATACTGCAACAGGAAAAGACAGACCAGGATACCAGAATTCTGGCTTTGCAGAAGGAGCACGAAGACAGTTTGGACTCCTTACTGCAGAGCCAGAAAAAGCTGTAGTACGTCAAATGGACATTCCCCCCAGAATACTCCATTTTCTTTGCGGGGCTGGAGGACCAAAACCATTCAAGATGGTCCACATATAGGGCGGCCATCTTGAAACATTTTTCTGTACATAGGAATCCCCAAGAGGCTCGCAAGGTAGCCTACAATTTGCAATGTGGGGAGGATCAGGCCCCACAAGAATTTGTGCAAGAATTGAAGTGTGCCTTTGCGCAGACCACCAGAAGGGTGCGCACGGACAGCAGAGAATTCATCAACACATTTTTCCATGCTCTTCCCAAGTACATAATGACCCAGCTCGTGAGAGATTTTCACGAGAAAAGATCTTTAGACTGGGTCATTGAGCAAGCCACCAGATCTGTGAGGTGCAGAAGCCCATAGAAAATAAAAGTAATGCGCAGAAAAACCCCAAAACCAACAGCACCCCTGCTGTTGCCAAGGTGGCGGAGGTAAAGGTTGCCCCCGTTTTAGATTTGGAGATGGGGGGGGGCCTAAAAACCTGCCTGCGCAGAATAACTCTAACACCAGAAGGCCCTCGGGCCAGTCACAGACAGGTAGTCAAGGAGGTAGTCCCACAAATGGGGTCCCTCGCTCCCCTGATTATGTAAGTCCCCGCTACAAGGGAAACCGACCCATCCTGGGTTATGTGTGGACTCCTCCAGCCCAAGGGGGGGATCCAGTCAAGCACCTAACCCAGAGAACTTCCCTCCAAACTTCCCACAGGAGGGCAGAAATTCACCAAACCCTGGGCCGAACTTTTTCCCCAGGTATCCACAAGGATTCCAACCCCAAACTCATCCATCCTTCTTTCCCAAATTCCCTGAGCCCAGACCACCTAATCCGGGAGAGGGGAGGCCAAGGGTGGAGGGGTACCCAAATCTTCCCAACCCAGGGTATTATCAGAGAAGGGATAGCTACCCTTCCCGGAAGCAGCCCAGGGGAGAAAACCGGACCCCGTATCAGCCTGAGCGGGTTTCCCAGTTAGAGCGCCAGGTCCAAAACATGGCACGGGATCTGGGTCACATGCTGAGGGCACAACAGAACCTTCAGATGAGCATGCCACCACAGAATGCCTCAAACTCTGGGCCTGGTGCTCCAGAACAATGACGGGGGCAGCACCCCGATAACCCACCGGTTCCCAGGGAGGAGGCACAAGGGGAAGGGGGGGTGTAAAGCCTTGGAGGAAGCTTCCTTGCCAACTTGTAAACAGCCCCTGGAAACCCAGGAACCGGAAACAAAATCTCCTGCCCCTGAAAGCCTGCCTCCCAAGGAGCAGAGAGGGGTAGGAGAAACAAAGGACCCAAACAGACCCACTTTGTGGAGGAGGTACAGGTCTTCCAATTTGAGGGAGAGGGATCCTCAGAGGATCCTGGGAAAAGGATCTTCTCCTTCAGAGATGGGGGAACTCCTCCCAAGGAAAAATGGGTCCCAAGAGATTCCAATCCAAACTGGGTGGATGTGGGGATTAAGCTGTCGCCGCCCATCATCCTATCCCAGAACCAACAAAACCAAACTTCCCTGGTTCAAACCCATTCGGGTGACTGCCTCCAAAAAGGCAGGGGCGGCCCAGAACCGGAACCAGGGGAACCTAAAACCGAATCAACAGACTGGGTAGATGTGGGGATTGAGCTGTCGCCGCCCATCATTCTATCCCAGAACCAACAAGACCGAAAACCCCTGGTTCAAACCCATCCAGGTGACTGCCTCCAAAAAGGGGGGGCAGCCCAGAACTGGAACCAGGGGATCCAAAAACTGCATCAATATCCAGTTGCCAACTTTTTCTTTCAGATTCCCCAGACTCTCCACAGAATTATGCCCAAATCTTTTCTCTCGCCATGTCAAAAACCAGAAAGTTAGCCCACCAGTTGTCCAAAAATGTGCATTATCTGTGCCCCCTTGAGGAGTAAGAGGGAAGATACTATGCCCCGGTACAAGTACAGGGGCAGGGTACAATCTTGGCACTGGTGGACACTTGATCCCAAGCCACCCTTATGTCCAAAAGGGCCTTTGATGAACTAAATGCAGGAAGGGGGGAGAATTACCGAATTCCTCTCACCTCTATTCCTGGACAACTGCAGAACTTTGACGGGAAGGAAATTCCCGTCGAGGGGACTGCAGACTTGGACATTAAAATTGGGCGACACAGGGTGAAACAGCCGGTCATAGTAGTAACTCAAGAGGGCATCCCTTGTTTACTAGGGAATGACCTCCTGAGAAGGTTATCACCCCTAATAGATTGCGTAAACAAGGTCCTCTGGACCCAGACTAGCCGACCAATAAAATTAAAACAGAGTGTCCAAGTAGAATTTCACTTCCAGAACAACCAAATTCCAGACGTGACAGTAATAGCAGTAGGACAACAGACTGGTGATGGGGGGGGGGGTCCTCTCTATTTCTGAAAATCAACCTTCCTTCCAGTTTAAGGTGGTATTCCACACTGGAAGGAAATACTCTGAAATTCTTTACCAATCCACAATCAGACACTCCCACTCCTATAGTCCAGAAAGATGTGAAATCAGCTCAGAGCCTGGCTGATATTCAGCAAATTGGAGAGCAGTTGTTCATCCCTGTTCAGTTAAATGATGGGAAGGACTCTGTTCTCGCTCGAGTGTGTGTGAACAACGGTAAGAGCTTCATCAGCGAAGCCATGTTCTGCCAACTCCCAAAAGATCCAGCCATTCCCACATTCAAACTGATAGACAAATGGGAAATGGATCTGGAAACACCCAATTCCAAACATCTCCTACCAAGCAGGTGTATGCTCAAAATCTCCATTGGCAACAAGAGCATAGTCCATAACTGTTGGGTCGTGCGAGACGTCACTGCCGCCTTTTACTTAGGCGGTGACATTCTCAATCGCTTTGCCATTAATTTGGACCTAATAAACTTCAAAGCTTGGTCCCGATTAGCGGATAATCCTATGGGATTTGATGATTCAAAAAAAGCATTTAGGTCAGCTCAATTGCTACCTTATGCAGTTGAAATTCAGATTAAAGAGGAAGTCACCATCCCAGAAAGGACCCGACAATTCTCCCTGGAAGTGAAAGTTAAAAGAGGACAAAAATTGAAAAACCCTGATGCTTATATTCATCTAAATGCTTCTCTCCAACAGCAACGGTTGGGGGTAAACCCAACACCATTAGTCAACATCGAACATTACACCATTCCAATAGAGGTGGATAACAGTGACTTAAAGAGTATTACTCTAGCCGCAGGCACCATTACTGGAATGGCGGTTGATGACCGACATTTCTCCATTGATTTAGGGAATGAACTGTTAGGACCAATCTCCAAGGACTGTTTTGACAGTGACAGTGAGGACAACACAACACCAGACAGGATTTTCACCCGGCATGGGGGGAACTTCCTGGTGTACACTTCTTGCCCTTATGGTAAGGAAGATGTGACTTGTGACTTCAGGAGGGATGAGGTGATTTTCCAGGTCCATGAGGGCTGCCTTTCCCACCTGAAGCCTCCAGTCCAAATCAGCACTCTGACCAAGGACTTCTCCACCCAGCTGGAGGAGGCCGCTGAGATAGCCAAACCAGAAGTCTTTCCAGGCTTCAGGCAGATGGTGGAAGAGAGAGTCAACCTAGCTGATGCCTGTGTGACTCTGGAACAGAAGCAAAAGTTGAAACAAGTTTTCTTGGATTTCCAAGATCTCTTTGCGGTAGACTCATATGACTGTGGTCGCACCGACATCCACACAACAACAATTCCCATGGACCCTGGCATGACTCCAGTGTTTGTGAAACAATATCGCTTGCCTCTCGCATCCATGGAGTCCCTTACTGAAATAATTAAGAACCTTGAGTCCCTGGGAATAATCCGTCCAGTCCACAGCACTTTCAATAATCCGGTGGTGGGAATATTGAAGCAAAACGGCCAGTGTAGACTCTGTGCCGACCTTAGGGAGCTCAAAAAATGGGTCCATACTTCCCGATGGCCTCTGCCCTACATTGACCAAGGGCTGGCCCAGATAGAGGGGTCACAGGTATTCACTGCAATAGACCTGACCAATGGATACTGGACCGTGCCTGTCAGTGGGGAGGACCAATACAAACTGGCTTTTACCTTTGGGTGCCAGCAGTACACATGGACCCGGACTCCCTTCGGATACCTCAACTCCGGCAATGAATTCAACATTTTCCTACATAAGGCCATGCCCGACCTGGGTGCGAGGGGTAACCTGGCTTATGTAGATGATGTCCTCATCAAAAATTCATCTGTGGAGGAACACATAGCGGAGATCCGTTATGTTCTGATGCAGATGAGGGCTGCCGGAGCAAAACATTCCTTTCAGAAAGCACAGTGGTGTAGAACCTGTGTTAATTTCTTGGGGCATGAGATTACTCCTCAGGGTCTCTGTCCCCAGGGAAAGAAAGTGGAAGCACGTCAGAAACTGAAGGATCCCACAACTCTGCGGGAACTAAGGAGCCTCCTTGGACTGACTAATTACAGCAAAAAGTTCATTGAAGGCAACGCAGAGATCACTACACCCCTGATTCATCTCTTGAAGGGGAGGGTCAAGTGGGAATGAACAATCCGAGGCAGTAAGACAACTCAAGAGAAGCCTCTCACAAGTGCCTTGCCTAGCTTACCCTGTCAGAAACAAGGAGTTCTTCCTGGAGACAGGGTTCTCTAATACGTGCTTGATGGCAGTATTATACCAAAAGCATGACCAGGTCAATAAAGTAATCTCCTATGCGAGCAAAACTTTATCCTCTGTGGAGGAAAAATTCAACGATTGTGAGAAGGCACTCCTGGCAACGGTGTGGGCATTGAAGAAGTACTGCCCGTTTATCCAGGGGGAACACATCATAGTGGAGACTCCACACCAGCCTGTGCAATATCTCCAAAGTGACAGAATCCGGCCCGGAAATGTGAGTAATTCCCGAATTACTTCCTGGATTCTGTCAATGCAAGGCTTCCCTGTGGAGGTCAGATATGGCCAAAACAAGAAGAGTCCCCTCGCGCAAGGTCTGGCTGACTTGCATGATTGTGCCGGAGAAAACTGTCTCGAGGACGAAAGTCTAAAAATCAAGGACAACATGGAGGCATACCTTAATTCCCCACACAAAGTCTTTGAAGAAGACAAGTGTGAGGGGATGCCCACTGTCTATGTGGATGGATGCTCTTACCATGTTGACAACAACGGGGAAAAAGAACTGGTGGCCGGCGTAGGGAACGCATGGGTGAATGAGTCCCCAGAACCCTCCGCTGGATACAAAATTGGTCCCCGAAGTAGTCAGGTGGCGGAATTGATGGCTGTGCATCAAGCCATCCTCCCTGCTGGACCAACATCAACTCCACGAACTGGTCATAATCACAGATTCGGATTATGTACAGAACGGGTTTGTGGAGCACCTGGTTAACTGGAAAACCAGAGGCATGCTATGTGCTAATAACAAACCTTTGAAACATGGGAAGTTAATTCAAAACATTGATGACCTGGTCACCTCGAATGGGATGACCATCTACTGGAAAAAGATCAAGGGTCATTCCAAAGTAGAGGGACCAGACAAAACTGGAAATTACTTATCTGATCAGCTGGCCAAAACCGGTGCCATCCAAGGGGATCTAATAGAGATTGAGTCCCTGTTGGAGGAAATCCAGGTCACTGCTATCACTAGGTCCCAGACAAATGCTCACAATGATCTTTCAACTGCACAATGGAGTAAGGAGACCCCTGATGCTGATTTAATTACGGCTCAAAAGGGGGATCCAATAATTGGTAAGTTTTACCAACACATTGAGGACCCTGAAAACCTTCCCCTGACGGATACCGATTACATTGGGAAGGAGGACCTTAGAGTGTTGATGAAATGTCCAAAGATGTTCCGAATCCAAGACGGTTTGTTGGTAAGGAAATCCCAAGCTGGCCATGATCAGTGGGTGGTCCCTACCTCATTCCGAAGCCTGATGTTAAGTCACGCCCATGATGCGGCCACCGCCGGTCATAGGGGGTTTCACACAACACTTGAGATCTTAAGAGAGGTTGCATACTGGCCACACATGGGGCAGGACCTCGACCAATACTTGAAGGGGTGTCTTGTGTGTGCACAATTTCAGCCAACATCCCTCACACACTGGGCGCCTCTCCAAAAGAGGGGGATGACACTGCCATGGTCAGATTTGCAAATCGACTTTGTAGGCCCTGTGATTCGCTCGTCTAGATGAAACAAGTACATGTTGACGGTTACATGCTTGTTTACCAAGTGGGTGGAATGTCTCCCGGCCCCAAACTGCAAGGAAGAAACAGCAGCTGCCCTGATGATTAACCACATCTTTTCCCGTTTTTGTCTACCTCAAAGGATTGAGTCAGACAGAGGTAGCCATTTCACCAGCGAGGTAATGACAAAGATGTGTGAAATACTGGGGGTTAAAAGGAAGCTACACATTGCTTACAGGCCAGCTTCTTCTGGAGCGGTGGAGAGATACAACCGAACCATTGTGAGCATCTTTAAAAAGTTTGCGGCAGATTCTGGGCCAAGTTGGGATATCCGATTACCTCTGGTCCTAATGGCCATCAGATCTACCCCTTCATCTGTAACTAAAATGTCACCATTTGAGTTGATGACCGGACGCAAGATGGTGCTTCCCCAGCATTTGCTCTACCGGACCCAAGAGCAGAAGTTGATAAATGCCTCCACAACTCATGAGTATGTGGAGAATTTAAGGAAACACCTTCAACATGCTTTTGCCTATGCTCAGCGGAATCTAGAAAGATCAGCTGATAGCATGAAAACCCACTATGACCTGAAGACCACCAGGAAGGAATATACTGTGGAAGACCGGGTCTATCTATACAATTTCCAAAGAAACCAGGCCAAACTGCAAAAGTTTTTGCCTACGTGGAAGGGACCGTTTGAAATTATAGACAAAATCTCCCCTGTAGCCTATAAGATCCGCATCCCCAAAGGTAGTCTGGCGGAAGGGGAAGACAAGTGGGTCTGTATTAATCAGCTAAAGTGTTGCCATCCCAGGCACACTCTGCAACAACTGGAGGAATCCTCTGGAATCCCAGAGGGGGCCGCTCCAGAGTAATTCAGTTCCAACCCTAAAATATCCCACAGATAGTCTCTAAAATATCATGATTCTGGTAGGAAAATGTTTCATGTTATATCTTGTTTTTAAAACAAGACTGAAAAATGTAACCGGATGTATAAAATGTATGTGTTCGCCACACCATTAATAGTGGTGGAGAAATATCTACGAATAGGTATTGCCGCTTTTGCTTTATCATCCTAGGAGAGATGAAACCACGGAGACTGACCAAGGAGAACGACCCAGAGACCGGGAGCAAAGATCCGAGGGGCCCGGGGTACCGCCCAATATTCCCATCAGGACAGGCGAGGAGAACCGATCGATCCAACCGGATGGAGGAAAAGATGCTGAACTGTGCCATCTGCGGAATTGGAAGAAGATGATGCGGACATCCCAGCGCGTGGATCAAAACATCCTTTGCACCCGACTCCATCTCGGCTCGAAATCAAAGTGCAGTCGGGCGGGGGGGTTTGTTGGGTGTCCTGACCCACGTTTGGACTATTATGCTGCAGCATTTGGTGCTGTGGGCTTAGGAAATCCAAGAGGGCGGAAAAGCCCACATTTGCGCCAGAATTCTAGAGAACCGTGCAGTTTTGCGCACAGCAAAGTGGTCCCCTGACCTGCCACCAATCAGTGCAAGCATGATGAGCCAGGAGTGCCATGAGTGAAATGTGTGCCAAAGGAAAAACAGCAGTGCCGGTTGGCTAAAAAAAAGCGCTTTAAAATCACCTTTGTTTCCCTGAATGCAAGCTCAAAATGCCTATTTTAAACATCACAAGATATTTAAAAATCTCAATGAACACCAGCAGACATTTGGCAGAATGTATTCTTGTGTGCATACAAAATCTGGAAAGATGAAGAGCCCAAAACAATGTTTATAACAAAACTGGCTGAGCTGTGGATGTCAGCAGCTTAAGTTAAATGGACAGAAAGCCACTAAAATCGAAATGTTTAAAATAAATGAGTGACCTACTTTTGAGTGTAACATAGGTTGCAACTGTTAAATGTCATAGTTTTGAACTTAGATTCAGCATTCTAGCTGCATGTGCAAAAATTGTGAGTTTGATTTGAATGAAGAAAAACTGGGAACAAACATGACATTTAGCTGAAGCTTGGCTTAAAGAGATTGAATTCTGCCTGACAACTACCCCCGACAGGAGTTGAACTGGCTCAACAACTCTTCCCAAGCCTGGCTGCATCCTGCTGCCCCTGCCAAAAGGAGATGACACCTCTCTGATTGAATTAGGAGAGTGGCACCTGGGGACTACAGGAAACTAAACAAAGCACTGTCCCTGGCTCAGGCAAATGTTAAATTAGGGGTGTCGTAAATGGCTTCCTCTTGGGAGAAACTGGGAGGGGCAGTGCCTGTGAGAGCAAGCTGAGCTTGGGGGAAGTGGATAAACCAGAACTTCCACCATGTGCTTTGGAAAACCACACCCCTTTGGGGCCAGAGCCTGATTTTAAAAAGATGGATAATTCATAGTGCGGACTTGTAAAAATTATATAAACAACATCATAATTCTTGTGATCTTTCTGTGCACATTTTAAGAGGTGTTAGGACCCTGTGGTATGTTCTTGGGGATAGTAGCGGAAAAAAGGTTGTTACTCCAAATGTATGCATGTTAGAAAATCTGACACTTTATCATCTGAAACCCATATCCCTGGTGCACATTTGTGTAAAACCTGGAAAGGTTTAGAGGTCGTTATCTGGATGAAAAGGGGAGAATTCTGTCATAAGTGGACACGACATCGTACAAAGACAGGGATCGGATGGTTTGGTGCTACAGAAAATATGTTAACTGGACCTATAATATTAGAAAAATGGTACATAGATAAATAGGTATTTGGGTCAGAAATAGATTTGTGTGCAATTTGACTAGGGGAGGTTCCTCTGACCATAAAACCTACAGCATCACTCTGACACTCCATTTCTTTCCCCCAATCAAGGGAGAGAGGAAAGCTTGGCCTATGATAAGTGAGAGGGGCAGGCTTAGCTAGGCCCAGGCACACACCCATTTTCTAAACACATAAAAAGAGCCACTGGAACCCAGGTAGGGAGATTCACTTTCCACTTTCTTGCGGGACGCTTTGCCGGGAGACTCCAGACTTCAAATCCAGAGACCAGAGATCCAGAGAGACCAGAGATCCAGAGAGACCAGAGATCCAGAGAGACCAGAGCTGTGCAGTGTTGAGAGCAGAACCAGAGACCGGACCGCTGTGCAGTGCCGCTAGCAGAACCGATAACAGAACCGGAGACTTAGAGACCAGATCGCTGTGAAGAACCGCTAGCAGAAGTCCAGTCCAACCGGTCGACCCGATCCGTGACAAAGTCGCATTCCTGTCCAAAATCTAGTGTGAGTACCCAGCTAGCACTGTGCCAAAACCAATCTCTTAGTTTAAAATAATCTAATCCAAACTATTTTAGCCTATTAGAACTGCCTCCTAAAATCGTGTCATTCTGTCATTTTTAAAACTGAAAGCTGTCATCTGTCATTCTGAGTTTTAAAATTTCAAATCCGAAAAACTACCTTTACTATATCGGCCAGAACCGTTTGTGTTAGGAATGAGATTTAACTTTCATCTTAAAGTGCCTCTGTAATTGCGCTCGACGCACGCAGTAATAAAAAAACATCAAAACTATCAGAAAGTGCTGAGAAATCTACTGATAATTTTAATGCACAAAAAGGATTGCTGTCTTTCAAGGTTGTGTCTTCCCCTATGTATATGTTTCATAGGATATGACTGGACCATAAGGGAAATACTGTAAGAACATACTTGAAGGATAAGGCTACGAATATAGTACATTTACAATTTTTAGTTCCTGGCTGTTATTGAAGATAATCATGTGGCCTAGATATGTCAGGAAAAGGAAAAAAAACGACTTGCTACCCCTTATAGTGCCTCCGTAATTGCGCTCGACGCACGCGACTTAATTTGCCGCGATTTGACATTTTGCTTAATTTCAGCCACGTGTAAAAAGATTTGTCCTTGCTTTCCTTGATAAAATTCATTTGCAACCTGACAATCATTCATAGAGCATTGCTACAGTGATCCTGAATTCATTTAAAGTATCTCTCACTCACCCTGAACCTCCTATAGGGAATTAAAAGCAACTTGAGTATATTTTTCACTTCATTGCCACCACATTTAAAATGATTTTGCCTGTGTTTAAAACTCCTACCTGTTTTCCTCTAAGCTTGCTAGGGGGCAACTGAATTATATTGTTTGCATTCCTGAGAACTGTATGCTCTCCTTTTCATCTCCTTACATTGCATAGGGGGGGAGTGAATTGTTCAAGAAAAAGTGATCATATTATCTTTTGGTTGAAATCATATCAAGGTTATTTCTGTGCTGCATTCTGTCTCACCTTGCCTTTCCTTGAACCATATAAAGCATTCTCTGCCGCCTTATTCTTCTGTTCCTATTTATAAGTAACCAAGTACTGTGCTACTGTAACATTATCCATTGTTGATCACTATCATCCTCACAAGTGTGCTATCAAATATTAATTTACTATAAAAGTGTGATAGATATATATTGTTTAATTTTCCCATAAACCTTTTAAATTTGCAAAACAAACCTACTTCTTGGCTCAGCGGCGTCTTGGGGATTCTGAGAGAGGGGTGTTATATAGGGGTTGTCATCCAGAGCAAACGAACTGGACATAAAAATACATCAATAAGGGCTTCCATCAGCATCCCAGACTAGGCATTGACTTAGCTGTAGTGTTGAATTGAAGTCGCTTACTGTACAGAGCATACCAAAATAGAAAATACCTCTGAAGAAACTGTTATGGATAACACGCTTGACAGCATAAAAGAAAAAATGGATTTATTGTTGACCAATTTTAATAATTTGAAAACTCATTTTAAAACAAAAACCTCATACCATTGCCCCACGTGTACTTGTCCCCCCTCACCATATCCCAGTCAATTATCCCCTAACCCTCTCCATAACCTAAAATGTTTTAATGAGAATTCCATCCCTTCTTCAGCCGATACCAATCATGTTGAAACCCCTAATTCTCCTGTTTTTGTTTCCGTTTCTGCCTCACCTTCTCTGTCATAAATTATTAATATATGTTAAATAAAGTTAAATTTTTATATTGTGTTGTACTTAGTTTCTTTTTTTTGTTTTAAAAAACAATGTAGGTGTCCACGGACAGCGCGGGTGTTCTAAAATGTTTGTAAATAAATGAAAATGGAGGTGTCCTGAAGAACACTAGACCTGTCCGTGGTGTTCGCTAGCAAGTTGAAACTGTTCTAAGAACAAAATTGGTGTCCTGAAATGTTCATAATTAAACGAAAATGGAGGTGTCCTAAAGAACACTATACCTGTCCGTACTGTTCGCTAACAAGTTGAAACTGTTCTAAGAACAAAATTGGTGTCCTGAAATGTTCGTAATTAAACGAAAATGGAGGTGTCCTAAAGAACACTATACCTGTCCGTACTGTTCACTAGCAAGTGGAAACTGTTCTAAGAACACAAGCGGTGTCCTGAAATGTTCGTTTGACGTGTGACGCACTTTTAATTACTTCAGGACCCGAACAGTGTCCGTAGAACATCAACGTGCATGCGCAAACCAATGTCCGTGCATTTGGTGTCCTGCGGACAGGCGCTTCCTTCGCTGACATGTTCGCGAAGGGATCATGTGACCGCGTCCACGCTAATCGCGTGTTCTGAATGCGGACACTGTTCGTGTCCCCGAACAATTTAAAAGTACATTTTCAAGTAATCCACAATATTTTTCAATGAAAACTCATCATGGCACAAGTCCCACATAGTAATCCTGAGTTCCTACATACCTTTTGAAACTTTTTGAACACTTTTTTGTGTTCGATCTGTCCGCAGACAGCGCACATGTCCGCGGACCGCGTACAAGCACCCCTATAAAAGACCACGCCCTAGAGCTTATTCTCATTGTGTTTCTGACTATTCTTCGGAGCACTGCTATTTTTCCTGCAACTTGCAGATATCCATCATCAACCTGATGGCAACTATGGCTCCACTGCTGCCAGCCGGTGCTGTATCTGCCTCAGCACCATCCCCACCCCCTCCACCACCACCACCTTCCCAAGGGCCTGAAGAGGGGAACAGGAGTGAGGATGCAGAGGAGGAAGAAGAGGATGACGAGAATGAGGTAGAGGAAATCCCTACTACCCGCACTAGGCGTGAATCTTGGGTGTGGCGGTTGTTTACCATTCATGGGAATGGTCCTAAGGCTCGTGCGAACCGTGTCACCTGCAATGAGTGCAAAATGATACTCAGTCATGGAGGTATGGTTCTTACAGCTTTGGGACCACATCCATGAAGCGACACCTGAGGTCATTTCACTCTGGGGCTATTCGCAAGGTTGTACCTTGCGAAGAACATAGTAGGTTGATTTCCTCTACTTCATCCTCCGTTTCTGATCCTGTCACCACAAGGACCACCTCTGTGGGACAGCGTCTTCCTCAAGCTGCCTCACAGGCCATACAGAATTCTGATGACCCTTACCTTTCGAGGGTCACAGTTGTATGTATGTACTGTGACACAGTACTCTGCAGGGGGAGCGACTTCGGAGTGCTTTTGAGACTATCGTCTCAGAGCACGAGAAGACCTGCTCACTACCCAAATAAACCCACTCTACATCTTCCTCTCTCAGCTCGCCCTTTCTTATCCCTGTGGTTGATGTCCCCCGCTTTACCCTCCTTTCCCCTCCTCTCCTAGTGTGTCGTGTATAAAAAAACAAAAAAAATACAAAATAACAAAAATAAAAAAAAAATAAGGCTCTTTTCAGAGTCGCCTTTCACAGTTAAAAAATTGAAGTGAAGATGAATAAAGCAGGGCCCTTTGTATTTTGTAAAAGTCTGCGGACAGTTTGCGAACATCTAAAGAATTGGGGTGCTACCCTAGTATAACCATTGCAATTTTCTCTCGGAGGAAGTGGTGGCTCTGAAAAGAGCCTTTGGGAGGTGTTTGCATGTCAAAAATTATAAATACTTAACACCTACTTCAAAATGGATGCTGTAATTCTAAAAAAGGTCGCAATGCATTTTGAACATTTCTCAGAAATATCTGATTTCCAGCATAAGTAAGATGGACTCCATCTCTGCGAAAAATGTATGTACTACAAAACATAATATTTTCATTGTGAAAAGAGGACATGCCAAAATCTCTTAGAAAGGCACAACCAGCCTTATTAACATTGCGCCTTGCTTTTTCCATTTGCAGACCAAATGAAGAAGAACGAAGCCACATTTGTCTTTGCGCAATCCGTGAAAATATCACTTGAGAATTAGGAAACATGTCCATGACCTTCCGAAGTCCTTCTTTCATAGCAAATTGCAAAAAAATTCCAGTCACATGTCCTAAACTGTTCCCTCCACAATGAATTACAATTATGTCTGGATGTTGCTCTGTCTCCAAAGTAGCACAGAGAGGTAGCAAGTCCAACCACTTCATTCCACATACTCCATGCCAGTGTACTTCCATATGTGGAAATCCAAGATCTACAACTACTCCACAGCTTTCTGCATGCACCTTCAACCAATGTATCCACGAATCTTCCAAAATCCAAACAGTCTGTTTTCTGAAACACACAGCCATAGCTATCTGTTGTTCTCTCAGCAAAAAGAGTATCTGAGAAACTCTCTCCTGGCACAACACACCCACTAAACTTTCATGACCAATCCCTTTCAGTGCTCATTCTCATTTGCATGACTTCTGAACCAAAAAATCCCTGGATGTAACTCCCGATGTCCGCGAACTACCGCCATGTCCACGGACATATCGTAACATGAGCAGCCATTCTACCATTTCCACTTCGCTCTCTGTGCCATTCCCTCATTGGATGTAGCTAAGAAATCACATGACCATGCACCAATCACATTCAAGACCTCTGCATCTAACTGCATCATCATAGATCAGCACTGCAAATGTACTGTGTCATATCATTGGCAAGCACCATCTACAAGAAATACTGTACAAGTCTCCAAGATTTCTACTTGAAGCTCCATGCATATCCATATGCATGAACACAAACTACAGGTAAGCATATTTTCTGTACAGTACATGAACACATTTTCAAACTGACTTTTAGCTTGTGTAATCTGTAAAATTAATCTACTGGCTTTTTTCCAATTTCCTAAAATCAACTATCACTTATAAACCTTTATACTATTTACTTTCTTTATACACACACACTCAAATCATGTTAAACTAACATTTTTGAAATTAAATATATAGACTACATATATTCAAACAAAATTGCATGCATGCACACTCTATGTTCAAATCTCAAAAAATAATACTTATACAATTACATATTTTTTTAATTTATTTATTTAATTACTTTAATTTAAGCATGACATTGAGGCACTATTACCTAGAACAGCTTAGTTACAGAAATAGTGGTATTCAGTTGTACATTATGAATTTCACAAGACATAGTAAAGATATTTTGTTTGCTACAGTTAGTCATTGCAATACAATTTGTTCATTAAGAAAATATCATATGTATTGAACTGGTGCGACGTATCTTAAGTAAATACGATAGTTTTAATGGTTTTGAGGAAGGCGCTGAGGATTTCAATTAAAAATATCAATGTCTAAATTAAAAACAGTGTTATATATAAACAAAATTACTAATTTGTTTCTTTTACAATTGCAGTGAAGACCATTCTCCTGAAAAGAAGCAGTCGAATTTGAAGAACAAAGAAGAACTAAGAAGTAACCTGTTCATTTTAGAAAAGAAGTAAGTAGAATATCACCATAATATTTGTATTATTACTCAAACACACTGTAAAGTTAATTCATGCTATTTCTGTGCCTAAAAATAGAGATTGTGCACCATTCTGTCCAAAAATCCCCATGTCTTAACAGCGATTTACAGCCAGAATGGCCAACAAATTCCTATTTTTGGACACACAAATTACCCAACTCAACTGCTAGAATTTTGATATTATAGAACAAACAACTGTTTTAATTGTATACATTAGATTTACTATTTGTACTTCTCCACACCACTAGCTTACTCTTTTCTGTCATCTGAACCCCAGTTTAATAGCACATACATTCAAGAATACCCATCCCTATGTTAGGCGATCATCAGCACATCAGGCCTCCCCACATCAGAACACTGCTCACATTCCCCAAACATCTCCACCCCAGCTTCGAGGCTCAAGGGATTCGGTGAACCCACAGAACCGAAGACACCGTACCTTCTTTGGTGTACGGGCTCGTTTACAGCCTTTCCTGCACTGGCAACTGCCTTGGAGGATGTATCGCAGAAGGGACAGCGTTACGTCATCACGTCGGTCACGTGATACAGTGTGGCATTCCTCACGTGATCTTGGTGGACGTCACATGACCCAGGGACACACAGTATAAAGAGCTGAGAGGCAGGACGATCATTGCTTCTCAGCTGGCTTCGGACCCTGTTTGGCGTTATTACTTGCTCCTTGCTACCTCGACCACGGAACTCTATCTTGGACTCTCTTGGACACCCCTTTGTACCTTTGCCTGGAACTGTTTACCTGTTGCCGGATTTTTGGACTGTACATCGACCTGTCTTTGGATCATCCCTGAGTATCTTGCTGTACTTCTACGCCCAAGTTAAGTCCTATCTTACAGGTGGCCTACCTGGATCCACGCTTACCTGCGGTTCTACCACTCCAGGGACCGCTGTATCTTGTTTAGCCTCGAACCTCCCTACTAGGTTACCTGGGTTTCCCTTACACCAGATAGGTAAGACTCTTTAGATTATTTTGTTTACCTGCCTGTATTGTGATTGCCTGGTGCTTAACCTCATTCCTTCTTGACAGCAGCATCGGTGTTCCAGAGGCTCCGTGGATCTGGGAAGACATCTCTCACCTGTGGCCTCAAGGGTCGCACAGCGGGTTTCTATTTTGTTCCCCTGTGCGTCACTTGGGGACGGAGGTCTCATCGGTCTACACGACACTCAAATCAGAACAGACTGAGAAGCCGTATAGTCGTGTTAGACGATGCAGGGATCCACGGACGAACCCATAACTGCTCTAGTTCAGGCAATTACAATACTAAGGGCAGATATGGCCGCCGCAAACACAGTGATCCATCAAAGGTTGGATACCATACAGAGCGTTCAGCATTCTCTTCCTGCAGACCCTGAGTTTGGAGATGGCAGCTCCTCCACTACACCCCCTCCCTTGGCTGCTTCTACAGTTCCGACTCCAATAATCCTCCCAACTCCTTCCCCCCTGGCTGCTCCTGAACGTTACCAGGGTGATCCCAAGAAATTCAGAACCTTTGTTAACCAGTGCAAATTACATTTCTTATGCAGGCCGTTGGCCTTTCCCACGTCCACTGCTAAGGCCGCCTTCGCCCTTTCCCATTTAGCTGGGACAGCTGCCGCTTGGGCTAATCCCCTGTTAGAAAACAATAGCCCAGTTCTTTATGACTTCGATTTGTTGGTCCTAGAAATGTCCCGAGTATTCGATACTCGACACAAGGCACAGTCTAGGGATTTGGAGTTGTTGGAATTGACTCAGGGCAAGAGAACTCTGGTAGATTACATCACCCGGTTCAATCAGCTAGTTGCGGAAACATCATGGCCAGAAAAAAAGCGGGCGGTGGTCTTTTATAGGGGGTTGAGTAACACCATGAAAGACGCTTTAGCAATGGTCCCTTCTATGCCTACTCAGTATCAGGAATTGGTTGATCTCGTCCTGCAGGTAGATGCACGCCGATCGGAGCGTAGAGCTGAATTGGGGGCCTCATCCTCTCCCACTCTTGTTAATACTCCCGCTTCTGGTACTGAAGAACCTATGCAAGTGGGAGGGGTACGCAGTCCTATTACAACATCTGAGAGGGAACGTAGAAGGGTAGATAATGCGTGCTTTTACTGTGGCACCACTGGACATTTCGTGAAAGAGTGTCCTCGACGTCCCAAGAAGAGTCAGGTTTTTCGGATGGCTCGACCTTAGAACCGGAGACCAGGTCGAGTTTCCCATCTTCTTCTCCGGGAACCCCTCTTGCCTTTGCTCGTGTTCAACCCATCTCCGTAAAGGCTACTCTATGTCCCTCTACTGGCCTTCTACATGCAGTCAATATCGTTATTGATTCCGGTGCCACTGGTAATTACATAGATATTGATTTGGCCCATTCCCTCAATCTACCCTTAGTGGCAAAGACACGACCGGAACACGTTCAAGCCGTAGACGGCTCCGCATTGGTTTCTGGTCCTGTTAGCCATCAAACTGCACCCCTCTTGTTGAACATACAAGACATACACACAGAAACCTTATGTTTTGATTTGATCACCGCACCTCAATTCGGTTTCATACTAGGGATTCCCTGGTTACGTGAACATAACCCATTGATCAATTGGCAAGCAGGCACTGTACTCTTTGAGTCCGATATTTGTCAGAATTATTGTCTCCCGATCCATCAAGCCCCTGACACACCCTCTCGGGTCTTGGGAGCCTTAGCACAACTCACACTGACAGTTGACGATCCGGAAGTCATACAGTCCCATACTGTTGGGGGGTTGGTGTCTGGGATTCCACCAGAATATCGGGCTTTCGAATCGGTTTTCGATCGAGGCTCGTCTGAGGTGCTTCCTCCACATAGAACTTATGACTGCCCAATCGAATTGCTTCCTGATTCCACTGTTCCTTCGGGCAGGATCTACTCTTTGTCTCCTTCAGAGGAACTGGTGTTAAAAGAATATGTACAGAACGCCCTGCGTTTAGGACACATCCGCCCCTCCACTTCACCAGCGGCAAGTCCTATCTTCTTTGTACCCAAGAAGGAGGGGGATTTACGTCCTTGTGTGGATTATCGGCGTCTTAACGCGATCACCAAGAAGGATAGATATCCCATCCCGTTAATCACTCCACTCTTAGATCGTTTAACACATGCTTCCATCTTTACCAAACTTGATCTACGCGGCGCATACAATTTGGTACGCGTTCGCGAGGGAGACGAGTGGAAAACTGCTTTTTGTACTCGTTACGGCTTGTACGAATATCTTGTCATGCCCTTTGGCTTATGTAACGCCCCGGCCACGTTCCAACGATTCATGAATGACATTTTCAGGGATATTCTGGATGTGTACATGGTTGTGTATTTGGACGACATCCTGATCTTCTCTCGTGATCTGGATGACCATGTAAAACACGTCCGAGAAGTATTAACTCGTTTGAGCAAACATTCCTTATTTGCCAAACCTGAGAAATGTCAGTTCCATAAGACCTCTGTTGAGTTTTTGGGTTTCCACATCACCCCTGGGGCGTTATCCATGAACGAGTCTAAGGTCAAAGCAGTCTTGGATTGGCCAGTGCCTCAAACACTCAAGTCCTTGCAGGCCTTTTTAGGATTCGCCAACTTTTATAGGCGTTTCATTTCTTCCTTTTCCACGATTGTAGCCCCACTCACGGCCCTGACTAGTCCTCGGGTACCATATCAGTGGCAGAGAGAACAGCAGGAGGCCTTTGAGACTTTGAAAACCGCCTTTACTACCGCACCGGTACTCCAACATCCCAATCCTGATCTCCCGTTCATAGTCGAGGCAGATGCCTCTTCCTTTGCCCTCGGGGCGGTATTGTCACAAACATGTCCTAATACAGGCAAATTACATCCAGTGGCATACCACTCCCGTAAGTTTTCCAGTACTGAGTCTCATTATACCGTTACGGAAAAAGAACTCTTGGCTGTCATGGACGCTTTCCGTGTTTGGCGTCATCATCTTCTGGGGGCTAAATATCCTATCACAGTATACTCCGATCATCGGAATCTACAGGATTTGGCCTCTCTGAAATGCATTAATAGCAGACAGGTCCGATGGCATCTCTTCTTTTCCTCTTTTGACTTCCGTATTATGCACCGTCCTGGAACGGCACATGGGAAGGCGGATGCCTTGTCGCGTTCCCCGGGGGGGGTTCAATTGCCTACATTTCCCGACACTGTTCTAGGAAAGAGTCATGTGATTTGTCTCTGTACTCCCTCATTGTCACTGATAGACTCGGTTCGATCCTGGACTAGCGATCATTCTGACCAGTTGCGAGAATGGGACCCGGTGTTTTCTGATGGGTTACCGTTCGTACATGATCGCCTGTTCCTTCCCACACCTGACACACGTAATCTGGCCCTTGAGTGGTCTCATGACGCTCCCTTTAACGCTCACCCCGGACAGGAGCGCACTTTAGATCTTCTCAAGCGTTGGTGTTGGTGGCCTTCTATGAAGCGCGATGTAGAATGCTATGTTAGGTCATGCGCGGTATGTGCTCAGGCTAAACATCAAAGGGGTCGACCAATAGGGTTGTTGCTTCCGCTTCCGGTACCTCCCAGGCCCTGGCATACGTTGACGATGGATTTTGTTACCGATATCCCCAAATCGAAGGGCTTCGACTCCATCTGGGTGGTGGTGGACACGTTCACTAAAATGGCCCGTTTTGTTCCCTGCAAAGGTATCCCTTCGGCTCCTGTATTAGCGGATTTGTTTTTTGAACATGTGTTCATGCTATTCGGCCTTCCTTCGGTCATCATATCTGATCGAGGGTCACAGTTCACCTCTCGGTTTTGGAGATCCCTGACGAAGCTATTGGGCATTGATACCCGGTATTCTTCGGCCTATCATCCTGAGACCGATGGACAGACCGAAAGGACGAATCAATCTATGGAACAATATCTACGTTGCCTTATATTGCAACATCAGACCTCTTGGTTGGCCGCTTTACGGCTTGCGGAGTTCGCATATAATAATGCGGCTCATTCAGCCACTGGTTATTCTCCTTTTTACGCCCTCTATGGCCAACATCCCAAGGTCTTGCCGGTCCCTGATGCTTCTGATTCTGCGAACCCTGCGGCCACGACATGTCTTAGGGATCTTTCTGCCTTACACGCTAGTACCGTGGTTCATCTCACTGAAGCTAAGGCTGCTATGAAGGCCCGTGTGAATGGCAAACGTCGGGCTGCTCCCCCTCTGGTGGTGGGTTCCAGGGTCTGGTTGTCTTCCCGTCATCTTCGCCTAGTGGGTTGTCGGAAGTTGCTACCTCGCTTTGTCGGTCCTTATGTGATATCGAAGGTTGTTAATCCGGTGGCTTTCCGTCTAGTGCTTCCCAGCTCTTGGCGCATCCATCCTGTGTTTCATGTCTCCCTCCTCAAGCCATGTCCCGACTCTGTCCGTCTTCGTACCCCTGTTGCGCCGGTGTCCTTGACCTCTCCTGATGTTTTTGAGGTGTCGGCCATTTTGGGCTCCAGGTGGTTTAGGGGGGGGATCCAGTATCTGGTAGATTGGAAGGGTTACGGCCCGGAGGAACGTTCATGGGTTTCCACCTCTGACCTGAACGCCCCTCGCTTGGTGGCCCGTTTCCATTTAGACCATCCATCCTGCCCACGGGGTCGTGGGCCGTTGGGGAGGGGCTATGTTAGGCGATCATCAGCACATCAGGCCTCCCCACATCAGAACACTGCTCACATTCCCCAAACATCTCCACCCCAGCTTCGAGGCTCAAGGGATTCGGTGAACCCACAGAACCGAAGACACCGTACCTTCTTTGGTGCACGGGCTCGTTTACAGCCTTTCCTGCACTGGCAACTGCCTTGGAGGATGTATCGCAGAAGGGACGGCGTTACGTCATCACGTCGGTCACGTGATACAGTGTGGCGTTCCTCACGTGATCTTGGTGGACGTCACATGACCCAGGGACACACAGTATAAAGAGCTGAGAGGCAGGACGATCATTGCTTCTCAGCTGGCTTCGGACCCTGTTTGGCGTTATTACTTGCTCCTTGCTACCTCGACCATGGAACTATATCTTGGACTCTCTTGGACACCCCTTTGTACCTTTTCCTGGAACTTTTTACCTGTTGCCGGATTTTTGGACTGTACATCGACCTGTCTTTGGATCATCCCTGAGTATCTTGCTGTACTTCTACGCCCAAGTCAAGTCCTATCTTACAGGTGGCCTACCTGGATCCACGCTTACCTGCGGTTCTACCACTCCAGGGACCGTTGTATCTTGTTGAGCCTCGAACCTCCCTACTAGGTTACCTGGGTTTCCCTTACACCAGATAGGTAAGACTCTTTAGATTATTTTGTTTACCTGCCTGTATTGTGATTGCCTGGTGCTTAACCTCATTCCTTCTTGACAGCAGCATCGGTGTTCCAGAGGCTCCGTGGATCTGGGAAGACATCTCTCACCTGTGGCCTCAAGGGTCGCACAGCGGGTTTCTATTTTGTTCCCCTGTGCGTCACTTGGGGACGGAGGTCTCATCGGTCTACACGACACTCAAGTCAGAACACCCTACTAGTTGTAGTTCCCAATGCACAATCACACACAATTACATACATCTTTATCATCTTACTCAAACACTCATGCACACAGCACACATACATTGCAGAACACCCCAACCCATACCATCTTTATTTTTTTCAACAGACCCTAAAAAATGCCCACCAAAATTCAAGTCCGTAGAAAGCAACGCAGAAGTAGAGCAAATGAAAATAAAAGTGTCCAACATAAGCATCCATCTCTAGCAGAATTTGTAAAAAAAAGTTGAAACAAAACAGCTAATACAGTCATTTAGTGAAACACAAGAAGTTTCATGTACAAAAACCTTGCCTCCTCTATCAAAATGTAAAACAAACCAAAAAACAATTAACAGAAAATCAGTTATCACTACAGATAAAACTGCTTCTGTAAATTTTGATATAATGCAAAGTAAGCATACCAAGAAAGGTATTTTAGCCAAAATGTACCGTCACAAAGTCCTTCAAAATCTTATAAAAACAGGAGAGAAATCGTAAAAACTATCGTAGGAAATTAATCTTAGAAGCGTTGATAGACAGTGCAATTCTTCTCAAAAGAAAGTTATTTATTTTAGTGTTAAACAAAATAAAACCACTAACAAAACTAATAACTAAATTACAAAAAAGACTTCTCAATAAAGGAAATGTCAACAGAAAGAACTTCTTAAGTATATGCGGAGGTGAATGGAATCACACTACGAGCACAGGACCATACTTTAATGAAGAAGCGTACAAACAAAAGCAAACAAATATAATTGCCATACATAGCAGTGGTCGAGGTTATGAAAACGTGAATAATACCATAATGGAACAAGAAGTACTCTTTACAAAAATATGCCCTGAAAACTTAGAATTACCCCTCCATTCAACTGAATCAGAACATCTAGTGTACAAATGGCCATGCACGTCAATGTGTAACATTCCCAAACAATTTTCCAAGTCTTTACGCCAATTCTTCAATCAATATGTAAAAAGCAAAGACAAAATCAAAATTGAACTACTGCAAAATATGGATACCTGTCCAGTGCGCAAGTACACAGGACTACAAGGATATTCATTGGCCTGCATTACAGGACCTACTTGTAAAACCACGTTCCATGATATCAAAAGGATATTGTCAGGAATAAGGGCCTGTGGTGCAGGAGGAAGCAGGTACGGCATATCTAAAAACTACAATTCCCAGCAGGCATGGGAAATGTGTAGTTCCTTGGGCCTGTCGGTACTCAGCTGCCGGCACTTTGCAATTAGGGATTGGGCTCTTAACGGCCGCCCGCCCGTGCTCATGTGCTGTTGATTAATGTTGGAGAGCATGGGCGGCGGCGGCGACGGCGGCAGGAGCGAAGCAGGAACGCTGAAGGTGTAAGCGAGTGGCGGGAAGGCATCACGCCGGTTATGCCGCAAGGCATCTTTATATCCCGGTGTGCGGCGGCACACGCTCCTTAATCTGCTCCAGAGCTACAGGTCCGGGTCAGCCGTGGTAGGCTCCCGGACCATCAGTTAAGTGTTTCTATGTTTGTTCACTTGGCCGGTCTACGGCATTAACATGGAGTAATCAAAAGCTTCAAGTATTTATGTCCGGACGTCTCAGGAAAACGTCCGGACCAAAAGTTAAGTGCAGACACGTAAATCCTTGATTTTTGGGCAAGATAAATGCCAGTTTGGTAGCCGGCACATTGCTTCCTCACGTTCTAAGCATCAGGGAAAATTCAACTCTTCTAATCCGCATTTCCCGTATTAAGTTTTTTCTATGTGCAGTGTATTATGTTAATTCATGTTTTGTGAGGCATGTGAACGTCTCAATGTTCTCTGTTCATTAACAGTGTATTATGGTTCTAAGTCATTTCTAGTTAAAACGCCTTTCTATGTGCATTATGTTGTGCTAATCCATGTTTGCTCACGATTTGTGTAGGGTGGCATGTTATGTGTTAATTAATTACTGAAGATAGAGTCAGGTCAGGTTGCAGGAGTATTAAGCTATCTAGTTAGGAATTGTAGGGGTCTTTTGTCGTTTTATGTCTTGTTGTCTTCCCTTCCTTCCCTTTATTGGTCCATCCCCTTTCCCTAACTCCTTCTTCCCCCCATTGGCTGCCACGTGGCTACCTGTAATTCGAACATCCAGGCGCCTGTGCTAACCACGGTGGGAGGGGTCGATCCATTCGGCTTCCGTGGTTCGGGAGAGGGGATTGAAATCCTCCTCCCTTAAATTCAGTTGTGACAGATATCAACACATCATTCAACTATAAGAAATCTAGACTATAAACTGTACTATGCTAAAAGTCCCCTGCTTTAGCACTAGCAAATTTAAATAACATTCTTCTACATGGTACAGCAAAAGACCTACTTGAAGAAATTGACTATATCCAGAAAAGAAAATTTGGAAGTGAAAGCCACTTACAGAATGAAATAGCTTTAAACCAAATTAGCAACAATTCTACACATGGCAACCTTTTACTAAACACATACAAAAAAGAAATGATAAAATTTAAAAGTACATCAGCTGAAGTAACAAACCATGTGTGTGTATGTTGCTGCAGAACTTTTTGTAAAAGTAACACAAAAACTGTAGACCGATCATACAAAATAGAAGACAATGAAGATTCTAAATGGTTTGAATTAGCTCTCTACCTTGTAGCAGAAAACAAATACGAAATAACTGACCCCTTAATACTTTACAGTTACTGCACTACAAAACTTGACAACAACCAAACTCCTTCATGTGCTATCACAAATAATTTGGAATTATACCCACTACCAAAACCCCTACAACAACTTAATTTATTTGAGAGCATCATAATTCAAACAGTGCACCCATTTCAAGCAATAATACGCCTTCAACCAAAACCAGCAAAATTACCTCCCTCTGAATTGGTAAAAGGCATTCGTGGAAAAGTAGTTTATTTACCATTAGATCTAAAAGAAAATGTGCATACTCTAGGAGAGCAAAGTCCAATGCAGCAATCTTTAATTATCTTAGTAAATGGAGTACCTACAAAAGACAAAAAAATATGGCAACAGCTGGTAGATTTACATAAAGTTAGACAAGCCTTGCAATATCTTAAAGAGAATAATGAATATTACAAAGAAATTAATATTGAAGAAAACTTGAAGGATACAACTGAAATAATTCAAGTAACACAAGAAACTGGTCAATTTGAGCTCCTAGATCCTGCTACAATATCAAATACTTTAGACCATTATACAATTCATCCTTTGCACTCTAATGACACCATAGAAGATGCACTGGAACATACCAAATGCATCAAACAAAAGGATCACCAATCAGCATATGGGAAAAAAGTATAGAAGCACGTGCTTTTCCTCTACTCTTTCCTACTGGCAAAGGAGGAAGGTACGATGATAGACCTATTCAAATATCAGCATCAGAATACCGCTCATTACGGATGTATTCTGAAGATCCCAGATTTATACAAAATGTGGAATACATATTCCACCTACTCTTTGAAAGTGAACTAGCAACTTCATGTTACGGAGTTGCACACATATTAAAATCAGGATCACACTTTCAAAATATGACAGCTATACAATTATTACAAAAAGTGCAACAAAAGGATGAGGTTTTACAATCAAATATTACAAATCTATTAGCAAATATGCGTGGTACTAAAGAGTACTGGTTTCGACGTCATGGAGATGTACGTTGTATGATCAGACACCTTGGCCCACCCACTTGGTTTGTTACTTTAAGTTGTGCAGAATATGCATGGGAAGATTTACATGATTTCCTACGCATATCAAACAAAAACAAAACAAACATAGATATACTAACACCTGGAGAACTTGGTTATTTGGATCCTGTTAATGTTTCAAGATATTTTCACCATCGCTTCATTGCTATGCTACATTTTATTTGTAATAAAACTGTTCCTCCCCTTGGAGAAGTGCAACACTTCTTTTGGAGAAAAGAATACCAAGCCAGAGGAGCACCACATATCCACATGCTTTTATGGATTAAAGATTCTCCTAAATTTGGTCAAGACAGTGATGCCAGTTTATTGAAAAATATGTCACTTGTGAAATTCCAACAGAAGCCACAAATAGTGATCTTCATGTACAAATTTTACAATTTCAAAGACACAAATGTGGAAAATATTGTTGTTGCAAATACTAAAACAAAGGGAAATACTACACCAAATGCCGATTTGGTTTCCCTAGACCAGTTACAAATACAGGTCAAGTGAGCAACCTCATGTCTTCAGTTAGACATAGTGTTAAAGGTAAGTCACCTAAAAATACATATTACATAAAAAGAAAAGAAGAAGAAAAATATATCAATGATTATAATGCAATCATTGCCCACTTATGGAATGCAAACATAGATGTGCAGTACATTGCAGACAATTCTACTGCAGTTGCACAATATGTCACAGCATACTTAACCAAAGCAGAAAAGACAGAGCTCCAAGACCTCTGGAATGACCTGTCATCAGATAAAACAGTGTCTCAGAAATTATACAGCTTGGCCATAAAATGCTCTCCCATAGAGAATGTGGATCATGTGAAGCAGCTGATCGTTTAACTGGTACTGCATTGTATGGTAAATCTGAAAATGTAGTATGGTTAAGTCTTGGTCCAACTAAATCTAGAAAAAGAGTTCTAAAATCATACGAAGATATAGAAACAATAGCCAAACGTGATCCCAACAGCCAAGACATTTTAAAAAACAATTTATTGGACACATACTACCCAAACAGAAGTAATACTTTGGAAACCATGTGTCTATACCACATAGCCCAAAACTACACATACAAAAATAATATAAAACCTGATGAAAAAAAAGGTAAATACAGAGTGACAAACTGTGAAGGCAGCTTAGTTAAACTCACTAAACCAAATGTAATTAATCATATCAAATTGTCATTAAAGACTCCGCAACATAAAGAAGTATATTACATGTCCCTGCTACAACTCTTTAAATCATGGAGAAAAGAAGAAATACTAGATAACTATGACTCATATGAAGATGCTTTCAAAGCAAATGAAAGCACTATAACTGATGTAAACTTTACACAATACAAAACAATGTTGCACAATGAACAGCAACACGAAGAAGAACTCCAGGCCCAACTAGATAAGGACACTCCTGACAGTATGATATGATATGATATGATATGATATGGCACTTGTAACGCGCCTATACACAAGTGTTTCAAGGCGCGACGAGGCAGGGAGTGGGAACAAGGAGAAGACAGACAACGATCCTACTAGGCCAGGTGTCATTAAGATTGCGCAAATGCAGGGGTAGGGGGGAGGAAAAAGTGCAAGGGGAAGGGGGGAGTGCAGTACAGGGTAAGTAGAATAAAAAATAAATAATAGGGCCAGCTGGTGGCAAGTGCAAGGTAAGTGCAGACAAGTGCTGGGGAGGGGGGGCTGTAGGGATACAGAGACAGTCCCGCAGTGCAGGGGTTGCCAGGGAGGCAGTGCAAGTGGAGAGTGGCTGGGCCAAGGACCGAGGTCGGAGAGAGTGGCCCAGTTGCAGATTTAGTGCAGTTTCAGTGAAGACTTTAGCAGGGGAGAGTGAGAGAGAAAGCAGAAGCAAAGAGGAAGGTTTTGAGGTGCTTCCGGAACCGGAGATGGTTCTCCTCAAGTTTCAGGGGGGCAGGAAGGCTGTTCCAGAGGGAGGCCCCTGCCGCGGAGAGAGATTTACCCCCAGCTCGTTGCTTCGAGAAGCGGCTGACCCTGAGGTGATTGGAGACGGATGAGCGAAGGGCTCGGGAAGGAAGATATTTAGAAAGAGAGAGTTGAAGGTATTTAGGCCCCAGGCCCCAAAAGGCCTTGTGGACAATGCAGAGGGTTTTGAACTTAATCCTCGCAGCCACTGGGAGCCAGTGTAGAGATTTCAGTCCTGGAGAGATACGGTCCCTGGGCTTGAGGCCAAGGACAAGTCTCGCAGTCCTGTTCTGGATGAGTTGCAGAGGGCGGAGAGTGGAGGCAGGCAGATTAAGATAGAGGCTGTTACAGTAGTCCAGCTTCGAGAGAACCAGGGCTCGGGAGACAGTGAGCTTCTGGGGGAAGCAGAGGAAGGGAAGAATACCTCTGAGGAGGTGCAGCTGGTAGTGTGACTTCTTAGAGGCATCAGCTATATGAGAAGAGAAGGAGAGTGTGGAGTCGAAGATGACCCCGAGGTTTTTTGCTTTGCAGGAAGGAGCAGGAAGAGGGCCAAGAGAGGCTGGCCAGAGAGCTGCAGGGAAGGAGGGGTTGAGTGTGCCGATGAGTAGAATCTCAGTCTTACTGGCATTAAGGCAGAGGTCATTGGTGGCACACCATTCCTGGATAGCAGACAGACAGTCAGAGATGAGGGAAGGAGAGGAGGAGGCCGAGGGTAGCCTGAAAATGAGCTGGGTATCGTCCGCATAGCACTGAAAGTTGGGGCAGAGAGCGGCGATGCGGTGGGCAAGGAGTGCCAGATACTGGTTGAAAAGCCAGGGAGAGAGATTAGATCTCTGGGGGACACCACAGGTAGAGAAAAAGATGTCAGAGAGGAAGGACCCCAGTTGGACCTGGGAGGGTCGATTGGAAAGGAAAGAGGTCAGCCACACCAGAGCCTGACCAGTGATACCCAGGTTATCACGGAGACGGTTGAGCAGGATGGCATGGTTGACAGTGTCAAAGGCAGAAGAGAGATCGAGCAGAATGAGAACACACAGAGTGTTGGAGTCGAGGTTCGAGAGCAGGTCCTCACGTAGTCGACCTTCTGTAACAGGAAGCCATGAACCACTGGGAGAACCACTAATAATAAATGAGCCAGAATTAGCTATGATAGAAGTAGAAAACACCATGTGTCAGTGTGAAGATAAAGAAGACTTAACTATACTACAATCAAAACTAAACAATGAACAAAGTAGCATTTTTCAAGAAGTAAAAAAACAAATTGCAAATGGTGTACAACATGAAAATAAAGAATGTTCCTGCTATAATTATAAACCTATACTACTGTACGTCAGTGGTGAAGCTGGTTCTGGCAAACCATTCCTAATCAAAATCATCAGTAAGTTCCTTCAACAATTGACAGCTGTTGTCACTGCCCCCACAGGTTTAGCTGCCTACAACATAGGTGGTGTCATTTTACACCGATTACTACTATTGCCAGTAGAACACCAGAACAAATTAGATTATTACAAACTTTCTGGAGAAGCTGCAATGGAACTACACAGAGTATTGAAACAAATGAAAATGCTACTAATAGATGAAGTGAGCATGGTCTCCAACCTAATGTTGGCTTTGATTCACCTCAGATTACAAGAAGTACTCAAAACAAACTATGAAGAGCTCTTTGCAGGAAAACACATTATTGTTTTCGGAGATCTTCAATTGACACCAGTAAAAGGGGAGCCTATTTGTAAAACATTAGGACACAAACTCTGCCGTAAAACTGTTGGCAGCATTGGAAATGTCAACCTTTGGCAACATTTCCAATGCAGAGAATTAACAGAAAACATGCAGCAATCTGCAGATCTCACTTATGCCAACATCTTAAAAAGTATCAGAGTTGGTATACTTTCTAAAGAAGCAGAAGAAATATTGAAAACCCGGCAAATTAATGCATTTTATGGCGATAATGCATGTGCTACAGATGTTATGGAACAATTAGCCCACACAAATGTCAATTGTATGGCCTTAATGCCAACTCTTGCAAGCTGTTTCAAATTCAATGAAATAATGTTAAGTAAAGAAATGGAACCAATAATGGAAATTAGCGCCACAGACATGGTATGACACTACCCATGTGTGACCAAGCCACAACAAGACTAAATAGTTTAGAAAAATCAATCTCAAACACAGCAGGCTTAGAAAAGATATTAAAATTATCCTTAAATTGCAGAGTAATGCTTAAACGTGGACCAAGGACTAGTTAATGGAGCACTGCGTATAGTTGTTGGCTTTCAAACATACCCACGTGACAACAAAATTCAGTTTGTCAATATACTCTTTGACAAACTTTCAGAAGTAAAAAGGATAGGACGCTCAACAGCTCGATTCCTTCTCTTCAAAGACATGTATGTACGCAGAGAACAATTTTCTCTAACTCTTGCATACGCAGTCACGATTCATAAATCACAAGGTCTTACCCTAGACAAAGCAATGATAGATATTGGTAACACAGTCTTTAAAGAAGGCATGAGCTACATGACGGTCTATTTCTAATCAACTTTGATGCAAGTAAAATAAACGCTGATATTCCTTGCATTATAGAATACAATAGACTTCGCTCACTATACACCCCCCATCTAAACACATATTCTGTTCCACAAAACGTAAAACGTTATAAAAGAAAAATAAATCAAACAGAAATGCAACAGGATGTCACTGCAAATCCTCCAAAGAGAGTAAAAGAAAGTAATACTTCATCAAGTACCACAAGCAAAAAAGAATCAATTAGGGAAAGTAAACCGGGTACTTGTTCAAAGAAGGAAGACAAACTCCAAAAAAGCAGTCAGATACAGAACTACCTTGTCCATTTAAACTCTCAAATATAGTTGGTGTAAGTTGCTACGCAAATGTAGCAATGAATATTCTATTTCAATTACCACCAATTGTTGACAACATTTACTTACACAGTACAGACCCATTGTGTATGCAAATGTTAGTACTTAACAGAAATGCAGCAAACAATCCTGACAACACATATAGGCCCTCATTACGACCCTTGCGGAAAGCGACTGACCGGAGCGCCACAGCGTAAATAGCGTTTCCGCCATTGTACGAAGGAGCAAAGTGCGGCCCATTCCGACCCATCGGGCACGAGCACCACGCCACGGCGGAAGTGCAAAGTCCGCGATGGCGGAAATGACCCCAAAACGGCCAACACCGCCGCCGTACGGCGCCCTAGGTGCAATACCGCCACCCCTCTTAGCGGTCACTGCAGTGTGCGCCTACCGGAAAGTACGGTGCCCGGAAATATACGGAAACGGAAGTTAAAACATGGGCCCGGAACGGGAAACATCCCGGCGTACACCTATAAAAACACCAAAACCACACAACCACTAAAATCACTACCCTGAAACACACCCCAACCCGTCAACCACCCTAGCGAAACCAAGAAAAATGGGAAAAGTAGCGAAGAAAGCGTGCGACCGCAAGCGGCAGGTCCACTTCTCCCGTGAGGAACTCACCGTGCTAACAGAGACCCTCCAGGAGAATGCTGCCGTCGTCTTCTCCACGCAAATGACCAGGACGGCACTTGCAAACAAGAAGGCCATATGGGCTCTGGTGGCACAGCGGGTAAGTGCGGTGGGGACCGCACCCCGCACCCCACAGCAATGCCGCAAGCGATGGGACGACCTGCGGATACGCGTCCGCAGCATACTCTCTGCCAACCGCAACATTGCCACAGCCACCGGGGGAGGTCCTGAATCACCCATCAGGTTGACCCCCTGGGAAGAAATCTGTGCCTCCACCATCGGAATGGAGAGCATAGAGGGAGTCGGAGGGATGGAGAAAGGAGTGCAGACATCCGAAGATTCAGGTAGGTGGGCCAGATAAAACAATGCCAAATCCACACAGTCCATCCATGTGAAGTACCATGCGTCCACATAGTGCAACAGAAACACATGTCCAGGAGAACGTCCACACACATCGGCCTGAAAGCGCACGTCAAAACCCACAATAAATACATAAATAATTAAAAACCCCTAATACACGCACTACACGTGCAGCAGGCACACCCTAACTGCAGGCTGCCAAACAACTGCACCCTCACTCCACACACAAATCAAAGCACCTCCAAGACCCCGACCCAAATCACCCTCAGGTACCACCCCAATGCATGTGATACAATGCCATTCCAATTCCCACTGACCCATCAATAACCCTCGCCCTCCTTTACTCCACCACAGGGTCCGATCCAAACGACGAGCTACAGGACACCCCTACCAGCACACCTGCAAAGAGGGCCAAGACCAACGGCCAGAGACCCTCCACCTCAGCTGCACGCATCAAGACACGGCAGCAGCACAAATCAGGTGGCAGCACAGAGGAGGGAACATCAACAGGCACCCCAGCAGCCAGCATGGCCACAACACCACCACCACAGGTCCCCCCAATGGATGCCACAGAAGGCACTGCCTCTGGTGGCAGCAGCACCATAGGTGACACCCCATTGATGGCAGCATGCTCGGACACAGAAGACGGGGATGTCGAGGTCAGATCCATCCATGACCTGTCCCAATCCCCCTGTCTGTCCCCTCCCGTACAACATGAGGATACCACGCAGGTGCAGCCACAAGACGACGACTGGCCATCCCCCACAAGCCCTGTGGCAAGGCAACATGAGGACAACAGCCCCTCTGTGACACCACCGCAAATGGCCATGGCCCAGCAGAGGCAACAGTCCCTCGACAAGTTAATCGTCCAACAGCAGCAAATGGCCACACTCCTCAAGGGCCATGCCGATGAATGTGGGGGCACCAAGGCAGACATAGAAACATCAACAGAGACACTTAGGGCAGAAATGGAGAGAGGTACAGAGACGCTAAGGGCACAAATTGAGAGTAGCACCGAGAGCCTGAGAGTCCAAATGGAGAGTAGCACCGAGAGCCTGAGAGTCCAAATGGAGAGTAGCACCGAGAGCCTGAGGGGGGAACTGCATGCGACGTCCAAAGACGTATGTGCCGAACTTGCCGCAGTGCGCCGTGTGCTCACTGAGCTCTCGCAAACCCTTAGGGACATGCATGGACGTGAGCAGGCAGACACATCATCCGTTGCAAGTTCCGTCCAGGGCAGCCCCCAACGTAGATCTGGAAGGAACCTGCGCTCCACAGGCAGGGGTGCCCCTGATACCCGCAGAGGGGGCATGCAATAGCGACAGCCCACTGACAATGAGCATCTTTGGACACTGGTGTTCGGGGGGGAGGTAGGAGGGTGGAGGGGGTGTGTTGGGCTCACTTGGGTGGCGGGTCGATAGGGTGTTCAACATGATATCACATATGCCATAAAAAGTGCACGATCAACCAATGAGAAGTGTGGACATTGATCTTTGTGTACTAGGCCATCATAGGCGTACAGTCCATATTGTGCATGTCCCAGACACACGCAGTGCCACGAGTCCCGTGTCCATGTATCAGCCACCAGGCGTGAGTGCTAGAAGCATACATCAATGAGATGCTGACGAATGTCACGGGCCTCCGGTGCCTCGCAGACTCCATGAGGTGCTGCCACATCCCCACCCTCATCATGACCATCATCAGGTGCTTGCAGTTCTGCGTCAGGGGGCATGGGCACATTTCTACGTACGCACATGTTGTGGAGCATGACACATGCCATCACCATCTTTGCAACCTTCTCATGGCGGTACAGGAGTGCCCCGCCAGACCTGCTGAGGCAGCGGAAACGGGTCTTCAGTAGGCCGAATGCCTGTTCAATGACTACACGGGTACGTGAGTGGGCATGGTTGTAGTCCTCCTCATGCTGGTCCCGTGGGTTCCGGACTGGTGTGAGGAGCCATCTCTTCAGTGGATATCCAGCATCACCTGTATGTGGACGAGAAACGTATGATGTGGAATGCCATTGATACGTACGCACACCCCCCCCCCCCCTTCCTGGCAGGTCATTGACAATTCACATACCCCACATCATCATGCATGTAATGAGACTCACCGAGTAGCCAGGATCTGTTCCCTGCGTGTCGCTCCATGTAGCGTGGTATTGTAGAGTTCCTCAAGACCATAGAATCATGGGTTGATCCAGGGAATCGGGCACAACAATGTGTAATGATCCTGTTGGAGTCACACACCATCTGTACATTCAGGGAATGAAATTGTTTTCGGTTGCGGTACTGGGCCTCCATGGCATGTGGGACGACCAATTCAACATGGGTGCAGTCGATGGCACCAATGCAACCCGGTATGCCGGCAAGTGCATGGAATCCCACTTTTGTGTTGGTTATTTCCTGCTCCGAGCGTGGTAGAGAGATGTAGTCGTCTGCGTGCTTCAGGAGGGCATCGAGCACTTGCAATAGTGTCCGTGAGAACAGTGGCTGAGAAATGCCATGCAACTGTCCGACTGTGTGCTGGTAGGTGCCTGTGGCCAGGAAGTGGAGTACAGACACCACCTTCAGTAGGGGTGGGATGGCGGTTGGGCTATCTATCATGCTGACAAGGTCAGCCTGTGTCATGTCCACAATGGCGGCTATGGTGTCCCGGTCCAGACGGTAGAGGGTGTGGATCTGCTCATCAGTGAGGTTGAACGGATGTGCTCGGAGGCGTTGAATTGCGGGCTGCCTGCGTGGTGGTAGTGGCTGTGCTGGTGGGCCTTGCTGGCCCTGCCTTGGCCTCCTCCTCCTCCTGCGTCTCCTCCGTGCGGCTGGTTGTAGTTGGTGTTCGTCTTCTTCTTGGAGTCGGAGCACTTGCAGTGCTATCAGGTCCCCCAGGGCCAACATCGCGAGTCCTGTCGGTAGCATTTCGGTGTGGTTGTGGGAGGAGACTGGCTGTGCAATTTATGTGTTTTCAGGCTGTATGGCCTCCACCTGTGGTGATTGATTCCACCTGTGCAAACTGCTCTCCCCTTTGGCCGAGCACGTCCCGCGCACAACGCTGCAATTCGGGGAATTGTATCTTGCTATTGCAATCATGTATTTGTACCCGATGGCCGTGTAAGATTGGTTGATATGTTCATTCTGCTGTGGTCCCATTGTTTCACATACTATCTGTGCAGTCGCGAACAGACTTGTGAGGGGTCAGTGGGACGTAGTACTCGAGTAACGGTGGGCCCTCATGCATCACTGTACCGAGTTGCAAGGACGGGCGGGGCGTCCCATTCGTGGGGGAAGGCAGTTGCCATTTTCACACACAGCCGCACTCGATGGAATAATTAGTGATTTCAAACGGCCACAGATGCCTTTTCGACGTGATGTTGCAAATGAGGAATTCGAAGGGCGGCGCTTTCGGTTTCCAGCTAGCGGCGAGGAGATGCCCACAGGTCTGACTGCAAATGTAACGTTCTATTGTTCTATGTCCTTGAGACAGGGCCCATGGCGAGGGAGCAATGATTGATATGAATAGTTTGGGATGCGCAATAGCTACGTGGGCGATGAGGCCGTCCGTTCCCAAATACATGTTACTTCACAACACTGGAATTACGGGCTGGGGCACTGTGGATTTAGCAGGCTGCATAACGCACAGACTCAATGGATGTTTCTAATGTTATGTGAGTAATTATTCAGGCATTTTGATCCCGGGATGAGGGAATGATGGATGGATGCATGGGCAGGTGATTTGATACAGAGTTTGCCATGTACAGGGCTTCTTGGGATCTATCCGCCTCCCCTACGCTATGTGATGCAGGGCTGCCATAGTGGGACCATCGTCCATCTGGCCTTGTTGAGCCCTCCCTGTCTCGAGGCGCCCTCAGACACTCGTTTGTGATGGTGTTTGCACCTCGATATAGATGGTTATGAGTCGCAAGTGGTTTTGGGGTGGTGATGTTCCTTTGGAGTGGGCTAGCATGCATATGGCTGTGGATTTCGTGTGATCATTGAAGTGAGTTGTTGGTATGTAGTTCTGATGGCCATTCTGTTCTTTTTCTTTTCTTTTGGTTGACAGGTATCTCCTCCCCTTTTGCCACTGCCATCTGTATGCCACTCCTGCAGATGGATTTTACTCCCGACACCTGCTGCTTCGTGTTAATCAGTGGAGCAGCATTACGATCTTATGGGACGATCGCCAATGGGCCACATGCCCTTACGCAGTACTGGTGGCTCGGAGCAACATTTCGGCCTTTCAGCTGGACTAGTGCCTCCCCATTGGGACGGCCCTGCGGTTCTGTGCGCTTCCATGTTGCCTTTTCGTACGTGAATGTGGCTCTGTGTACCATGGGGGAACAGGGCGACACACAGGTAGTGGCTGGTCATTTCTTGCGGAAGCAGCCCACAATGGTGATTAGTGTTTTGGAGTTCATGGCCTGATGGCTGTATGTGCTTTGTGATTTTGATGTGCATAAAATTTCTATTCTGATTTGGCCCGTGTAGCGTTTTTCTTTGCAAGTGATGTGGCATATGCCTATTTGGGGGGCGATGTATTGTGAGGAGATCTGCATTGGGTTCCAGCTTCGGGGTTTAGTTGCGTGGTACTGTGCTGTGCGCGTTTGCCTACGAAGCCCAGTGAGGTCAGGGATGGGGGCTGCCAATATGCCAGTTTGAATGTTGTCATGCTCAGGGGCGGGGGATTGGGTTTTGTGTAACAGATGCCGGTCAGCCAGGTGGACTGGTTGAATGATGTGGTTTTCGGAATATTGCTGGTCACAGGTGCCTGTGTTTGCGTGCGTTTCTTGGTGGGGGACTGTGGTCATGTCCATTGGGATGGCTTCTGTATTCGTGCCATCTGTGCCCTGCAGCTCCCATTGGCCCCTCTTGTGTTTCTTTTGTTCGTTGGCATGCATGGGTGACTTGTACATTTCAATGGTTGCATTGTGGCTTCATTGCACCTACGGGGAGTTGTACTTTGTGGGCAGGGAGCGGTGTACAGGCACTCAGTGGGGCCGTTTACGGTTGATTCGCGATGCCGTACTTCTCGCCATGGCGGAATGGTACATTCCGCCATGCCTGATGGCGTTAGGTACATGTCCGCTAGGGTCGGAATTGGCGTACCGTTGCACCATGGTGGTGTTTGCGGTTTGGCATGGCGCGCGCGCGCGTGCTTGGTGCAGTTAGCGTTGGCGTTCACTACGGTGTCGCTAATGGCTTCGTACTTTGCGGTGACGGGTCATAGTCGCACCGAGCGCTATTCGATGGCGGTATTGCATTTCCGCCATCGTTTTTCGATTTCCGCCAGGGTCGTAATGAGGGCCATAGTGTTTATGGAATAAGATAACAATTGAACTACTGTGCTGGAATGGTGAAATTCACTATAAACTCACAGGAAGATCCACAAGAATTTCTAATGTACTTACTACAAGTACTGGAAAACAAAAACATACCTACAAATGAAATCTTCCAGATTTCCTACATGTGGAAACATACATGCACTCTCTGCAACAAGGTGACACAAGAAGAAATCCCCAATGAAGGCTTCATATATATATATCAATACCTAATTGTGAATCCATTCCATTTCAGCAACTTGTACAAAATGCAAACCATGGTAGATTATGTTCTACCTGCAATTCAGATAATCGCTCCACGTTAGTAATACAAACACATAGTAAATACGTAATACTAATGCTTCTACGTTACAATACAGATGGTAGCAAAAACAACTGCAAGCTGACTGGATTCACACATGGTCAAATATCACTTGGTAAGAAAACCTTCACAACAATAGGTATAATCTACCACCCAGGAGCCACAACCAATTCAGGGTACTACACTGCATATATAAAAAAGAAATGTGGATGGTTTGAATGTAATGATAGTACCATTACTCTAAAGCAGAGATTACCGGCAAATCTTACAAACGCTTATTTAATGTTCTTAAAACCAAAATTTGATAACTAAACTGTACTTAAACCTTAAGTAAACTTGTAGTAAAAAAATATAAACTGTTAGAATATTCCAAAAGCTATCTAACTGCCCAAAGATTGTGCAACAACTAATCAGATAAATGAATACCACTAAATTAGAGAACAAAATAGACAGTTAGAATACGCCAATTGGTATCTAACTGTCCCAAAATTTAACAATATCGAAACAGATAAATCAATACCACTAAAATATATAAAAAAATAGACAGTTAGAATACACCAATTGGTATCTAACTGTCCAAAAATTTAACAATATCCAAACAGATAAATCAATACCACTAAAATATATCAATAAATAGACAGTTAGAATACGCCTACTGGTATCTAACTGCTCCAAAATTTCATGATATCCAAACAAATAAATAATATGTTACTGCTCCAAAAAATGCAACATCCCAATGTATAAAGCATTAGCCAGAAGCAACAAGTGAACACTGAAAACAAACAAACAAATAAACTGTAGCATAACAGAAACGTTTTTTTTTTAATCCAACATGGATTTTCTTTTCTCCCACAGACCCAATGATTTTAGCAACGAAAACAGAAACTGAGCAAATTGCACAGTACTCTGGTTTGTATTCTACTAAATATGAGGGTCCAAAAAACAAAAAAAATGTTGATTATACAATGTAATAAGTCATTACAAAATACTAATACTAACATACTATTTTCTTTTATTACAGAAATTAACAAGAAATACATGTACTCCAGTTACTAAACCAAACAGTAAGTATATTATACACTCTATGCCATGGCCACAACCATAGCATCATATCACACCCATAATATCTTATAACTTTGTTCCTTATAAATTTGTTTTTTACCCAAAGTTATAAGCAACTATAAGTGTGATATGCTGCGGTGGTTGTGGCCAGGGCATAGAGTGTTGGGTGCATGACCAAATGGTCATGCACCCAACACTCTATGCCCTGGCCACAACCACCGCAGCAATACACACCCATAGAGTCAAACATTTCAACTATGGCCTATGGAAACTTTTAATGTCCGCGGACATTACCAGTGTTCTTAGAACACTTTCAACTTGACAATGAACAATACGGACAGCGTCCTCACAACACCCCCATTTGGTTTATTTGCGAACATTTCAGGACACCGCGAGTGTTCTTAGAACCCATTCAACTTGCCATCGAACAATATGGACAGCGTCTTCAGGACACCCCCTACAAACATTTCAGGACACCACGAGTGTTCTTAGAACACATTCAACTTGTCAAAGAACAATACGGACAGTGTCCTCAGAACACCCCCATTTTGTTTATTTACGAACATTTTAGGACACCGCGAGTGTTCTTAGAACACATTCAACTTGACAAAGAACAATACGGACACCGCGTGTGTTCTTAGAACACTTTCAACTTGCCAGCGAACAATACGTACAGCGTCTTCAGGACAACCCCTCCGAACATTTCAGGACACCACGATGTTCTTAGAACACATTCAACTTGCTATTGAACAATACAGACAGCGTCTTCAGGACACCCCCTACGAACATTTCAGGACAACGCGTGAGTTCGTAGAACACACCCCCATTTTGTTTATTTGCGAAAATTGCAGGACTCCGCAAGAGTTCCTAGAACATTTTCAACTTGTCTACGAACAATACAGACAGTGTCTTCTGGACACCCCCTACGAACATTTCAGGACACCACGAGTGTTCTTAGAACACATTCAACTTACCATCAAACAATACGGACAGCGTCCTCAGAACACCCCCATTTTGTTTATTTGCGAACATTTTAGGACACTGAAAGTGTTCTTAGAACACATTCAACTTGACAAAGAACAATACGGACACCGCGTGTGTTCTTAGAACACTTTCAACTTGCCAGCGAACAATACGGACAGCGTCTTCAGGACACCCCCTACGAACACTTCAAGACAACGCGAAAGTTCTTAGAACACTTTCAACTTGACAACGAACAATACGGACAGCGTCCTCAGAACACCCCCATTTTGTTTGTTTGCGAACATTTCAGGACACCGCAAGTGTTCTGAGAACACATTCAACTTGCCAGGGAAGAATACAAACAGCGTCTTCAGGACACCCCCTACGAACATTTCAGGACACCGCGAGAGTTCTTAGAACATTTTCAACTTGACAAAGAACAATACGGACAGCGTCTTCAGGACACCCCCTATGAACATTTCAGGACAACGCGAGAGTTCTTAGAACACTTTCAACTTGACAACATACAATACGGACAGTGTCCTCAGAACACCCCCATTTTGTTTATTTGCGAACATTTCAGGACACCGCGAGTGTTCTTAGAACACATTCAGCTTGCCACAGAACAATACGGACAACGTCCTCAGAACACCCCCATTTTGTTTATTTTCGAATATTTCAGGACACTGCAAGTGTTCTTAGAACAGTTTCAGCTTGCTTGCGAACAAAACGGACACATATTGAGTCCTCAGAACACCCCCCCATTCAGTTTATTTAGAACATTTCAGAACACCTGTGATGTCAGCAGACAAATTGAATACAAAAAAGCACAACATTTAACCTATCTCATACCCTCCCATCCTCCCCAAACACTCCTACACACCAACACACTCTACTAAATACACATTTTGAACAAACTTTCACCGCGCGGACCGCGGATGTCCGCGAATCCAAGATGGCGCGCGCTACTGAAAATCTGACGCGCTTCACGCTTCACACCGTCCAATCAGCGAACACACTGCATGTCCGCGGACATGACGTAAGCCGCTCGGCCAATCAGGTCACTGTCCGCGGAGCGAACAGGGAAGTGTGTCAGCGGACCGAACACAGATATCACTAATTATTTTTACCTACTTTTTGGTCATTTTAAAAAAAACTACTGGACAGATTTTCCCCAAGCACGCTTTTGGGACCAAGCCGCTGCTCCTGGTCCAAATTTGATGAACATCTGTCCAGCGGTTTGGGCTGTAGGCGCAAGCAAAATCTTTTTACCATTCAGTCTATGGTGAAAAAAAAGTTTTGGGACCCCCCCTATAACTTTTCCCCCCCTGGACGAATCCTCACCAGACTTTGCAAAACAATTCAGAGTGGGCCATATACATTTTCTGCACAGTTTGGTGAGGATTCGTCCAGGGGGAGCGAAGTTATAAGCCGCCCAAAAAGTGCTCTTCCTATGGAAACTGCAATTTAACCATAACTACATGGCCACTACTGTGGCCATGTAATATATATATATATGTGTGTAGTCAAGACTTATTCTGTTTTCAAATGCTAATTATGTTTTCAAATGCTTTCGTGATTGTGCTGACTATCATTGTCAGTGAAAGTTGGCTATGTGCTTATAGCTGTATGAGCCGTAAGCTCGCTTGATGATACAAAGGATTCGGACCTGGCTGGCGTTTGCACAGCATTGAAAACCTGCGTTGGGGTGATGCGCTTGATGAGCAATCAGAAACTGGCGTGGATGCTAAAATGGGCATAAATGCTCTGTCATTATACGGCGGTCATCGTGTTATGATCTATGTACGAGAACGGATCTCTGGTGTGCTTACCTTTAGTCGGAGATCTGAGATCTCAGAATGCACTCGTACCGCAGTTCTCCTGTGCTGCGATAGACACGTACGGTCACTTGTTAGTTTTGGTTGCTATGGCAATGTGTTCAAACAAGATGGCCGCGTGTACATAATATGCGTCGGCCATCTTTAAATGGATAAATCCGGCTGCATTGTGAATGCATATATTAGCTCAATGGTAATTAATATCTGTTACTGTAGTAATGCTTACTAATGTTGACGCATCATGGACCCACATGGATCATGGTCAAAAATACGTTACAGTTTGTGTTTTTGTTGAAATATAATCCAGTGGCCTAAAATTTAATTTGTACATGAATACATACGAGTGTGGAAAAACCAGCCAGATTTATATCTATATTCTGTAAAATGACCATCCATGAATAGGTTACCTCAGCTGATACTATGATGAGCATGAACAAGTTTCATAGTAAGAGTAGCGTTGCGTTAGCTATTTAGAATGTTTAGATTAGGATCTGTGCGTGTTGTGGTACCTACGTGGTTGGGTAAGTAAACCTAAGCTATTGAGCTGTTAAGCACAAGTAGATTGTTACAAAAATGGATACATTAGACATATGTTGTATGCAGTCCGCATATTTGGTGATCAATGTTTGATGTTATTAAAATCCTAAGCTTAAGTTTTTGAGCTGTTTAGCACGAGTGAATTATTATCATAAACTCAAATTGGATACATTAAACAAGTTTTGTATGATGTCCGCACATTTGGTAATCAATGTTTGATGTTATTAAACAAACTAAAAATCTGGGTACGTTACATCGATGATGTTTTCGTAATCTGGCAACACTCAAGAGAAACACTTGACCAACTTCTATTGTACATCAACAGCGTAGATCAGCGTATACAATACACTGCAGAAATAGGCAACCCTGGAATACATTATTTGGATGTCAAAGTCAATGTGAACAACCAACGGATCACCACTTCCCAACACGTCAAACCAACGGACAGAAGTAATCTGTTAAACCGGATGAGTTGTCATCCACAAAACACTTTACGCAACTTACCATACGCTCGAATGCTACACCTAAAATGGATTATAAGTGGCCAGGAAGAATTTGAAAATGAATTAGCCAAACTCCTTAGGAAACTGCAAAACCGAGGTTACCCGGAAGAAGATTTGAAGCAGGCATCAGACAAAGTGGCAATAAACTCCAGAGCAAGCACTCCAACAGCTAAACCCAAATCGGAAACACCAGTGATAGTGTACTTATCCAAATTATTGACATAGAGCGCACCGATGAAAAGGTGCATTAACAAATATTGGCCCATCCTAACAAACGACAACAGGACCAAAGATCTATTTACGACTAAATCACTGTTTGCATATCAAAGAACAAGCAAACTTAGAGATCTGCTAGTCAAAACAAAAGACGAGAAGCAAAAGATTACGAAAAACAAACAACTCAGCACATACCTGGGCCTCAATTGCAGCAATTGTAATAATGTGATAAAAGGAGGGTTTGTATTACATCCATACACATAGGGAGAATCATGTTACGATGTTTCATAACATGTAACACACAAAACAGCATATATTGCATACAATGCCCATGTGGTATTTATTAGTGGTAGAAACTGGACGCAAACTACGAATACGGATGAATGAACACAAATCTTGCATTAGAAACAAAAACACCAACTCATCCGTAGCCAGACACTTTAACGAGAAAAACCACAGCGGGGCACAACTTACATTCCAGAATTTAGAGGTGATTGAGAATCCTGGACCACAAATGGATTTAAAAAGGAAACGACAAAAGAGAGAGGTCTACTGGATTGATCGTCTGGACACATAAGTACCTCAAGGAATGAACGAGGAATGGGATCTTAACTGCTACTTATTAATCCCCATTAGCCATCATTGCTACTTATGATCCCCATTAACCATCATGGACACAGATGACAGATCATGATTCTATCACTTATATACTGTTTTTGATTTTAATAACATCAAACATTGATTACCAAATGTGCAGACATCATACAAAACTTGTTTAATGTATCCAATTTGAGTTTATGATAATAATTCACTCGTGCTAAACAGCTCAACAATTTAAGCTTATGATTTTAATAACATCGAACATTGATCACCAAATATGCGGACAGTATACAACATTTGTTTAATGTATCAATTTTTGTAACAATCTACTTGTGCTTAACAGCTCAATAGCTAAAGTTTACTTACCCAACCATGGAGGTACCACAACCTGCACTGATACTAATCTAAATACTCTAAATAGCTAACGCAACATTACTGTTGCTATGAAACTTGTTCATGCTCATCACAGTAGCAGCTGAGGTGCTTATTCATGGATGGTCTTTTTTACAGAATATAGATAAAAATCTGTCTAATTTTTCCACACTCGTATGTATTCACGTACGAATTAAGTTTTAGGAGATTGGATTATATTTCAACAAAAACACAAACTGTATCGTATTTTTCTCCGTGATCCCTGTGGGTCCATGATGCGTCAACATTAGTAAGCATTACTACAGTAACAGATATTAATTGCCATTGAGCTAATATATGCATCCAAAATGCAGTCGGATTTATCCATTCAAAGATGGCCGACACATATTAGGTACACGCGGCCATCTTGTTTGAAGACATTGCCATAGCAACCAAAACTAACAGGTGACTGTACGCATCTATCGCAGCACAGTAGGACTGCGGAACTAGTGCGCTCCGAGATCTCAGATCTCCGACTAAAGGTAAGCGCACCAGCGATCTGTTCTCGTACATAGATCATAACACGATGACCGCTGTATAACTGACAGAGCATCTATGCCCATTTTAGCATCCACACCAGTTTCTGGTCGCTCATCAAGCGCATCACGCCAACCCAGGTTTTCAATGCCGTACAACCGCCAGCCAGCTCAGAATCCTTTGTATCATCAAGCGAGTTTACGACTCATACAGTTATAAGTACATGGCCAAATTTCACTGACAATTATAGTCAGCACAATCATGAAAGCATTTGAAAACATATTTAGAATTTAAAAACACAATAAGTATTGACTACAAGTTGTAAGCAACACCACAAAGGGTGAAGGTGGAGGGAATTATGGTGCATGGTCCGCACATACGATAGAACAAACACTAAAATAGCACATTCTACATGTAGCAGCAATCTGATGTATATATCACGATTTTGTTGCAAAGAAACACATAAATGAACAGTGTCTCGAATGCAAATGATTGAAAAGACCAATGGACAAATTTGTGTTTTGTTTCTTTGAAAATTTCTTCACATGTTGTGTGTCATCCCATGTGGGTACCCTGTTGTTATGTTAATATTATGACCTATTGCAATGTTAATATTATGACCTTTTGCAATGTAATGGGTGTTTCTGGTGAATATGGTATGCAGTAGAAAACAGGGATTAGACTAGTGCCTGAGGAAGGATTGTATATCCGAAATGCATTGGCCAATTAGTCAAATGTTTACTTGAATTAGATATTGGCAATACCTGGCAATACAGCACTATTAATGAAGATTAAACTTCACCATTGGAAACATTATAAGAGCTTCAAGTGTTTACTTAACAAGGCAATTAAAAATAAAATACAACAAAAAAACAGTGGTTATTACGGGTGTGCGGCCCACACCGACAGCTAACTAGCCTAGGTCTCTTTTTTCTTCAGTCACGGTTTGTGCCCTACACGGTGGCACACTGCAGTGGGCTGCACCCCAACAATAAGACAAGATTGTAAGGATAATTTTTTTTGTACTAATATCAAAGAAAAGTTTAAATAAGCCGTGCCCGCTCATCCTCATTTACCAACCACGCACTTGTCATGCTGCATTACCATGGCTGTCTCGCAACATCTAAGATACACAGCTAAAGTATAATGGATCACAGTGGACAAGTGCAGAAGATTGCAGCAGTCGAGATGTGAGAAGTGACAATTTCCCCCCTCACATACTTGAACAGTGGCTGCAGCAGAATGGGGAGCATGGAGGTTCCGGCCAATAGGATAAGAAATACAGCAATAAGACATGTGCTGTGTCTCCAACCATTTGTCTCATGGGCTAGCAGGTACTCCTTCGAAAATAGTTATACAATCACATATAGGAAATAAAAGGGACAAAGAAGAAGTGGCAGTGACCAGGTGGGCTGATCGCAGTTTACCAAACTCAAGGGAAGTGTCACAGCTTTGCCTCGTTGCCAAATTTCTGAACCATGTCTTGGTCATACAGGCTTTATTAAATAGTATCATCATGCTTGAAGGACCCTGTCAACAGTCCAACAGTCCAACAAATTAGACCAAGAGTTTACCAACATCTACAACATGGGCTTTGGACCATTACTGATTCCCCAAAATAGAAATTGAGAAATGCAATGATTCTGGACCAACTAACTTGCTGCGTCTGGACACCTATATTTCCTCTCTCAGATCCTTGTGAGAAGAAGTGTTAAACACTACGCACCTGTATGTGTACAGACATATTCACTAACACCATCTCTACTACCTTATGAACGACAAGGCCCACTTCACTGCACACAGATATCATGCCATCATTCCACAATGCAGTAGCTGGATCACTGCATATTATACCCCTATATATGGAAGAAACTCTAGTGAGACCATAAAGCTACTATCTAATAGTTTAACAAAGCCATCATTCTTCTCAAAAGATCCAGAAGAAATCTTGAACAGTGACGGAGGACGTCGGGTCTCCACCAGGATACATTAGACTGCAAAGCCTTCTTAGGAAAATATCTGAAAATGACGATTTATCGGATTTAAGGATACTGTAAGAGTTGATTTGTAATGTCCTCAAACAAAGCATTCTACCTAGAAACACTAGTGTACAGATGCGCTATAAATGACTTATCATATCATATCATTGCAACTCATAAGAATTTAGAACAAAGTTATTGAAGTTTGCAAAGTGAACTAGAAGAATGCACCTTCCCAAAAACACATGGATCTTTCATCAACTAAATAGTTGATGTCACAAAAACTAAAAACACACTTGTTATCCCCTTACCACTGCCTCTGCTACAAAGTGGCCACACCTTCACAGCCATTCCCAAGGTGTCACTTGAATGCTCTGCCAGAATGGTCAGGCCAATGAAGTCCTCTTCAGCCAATCACTGCTCTACCCTGCCCATTTAATCAATTATCCTACAATTACCCTTGCTCCTGTCTTGATAGAAATGGGCAACTCTTTTTCAATCCCTCGTAGTTGCTAGGGAAAATGTTCATTTCTTGTGCCAATTGCCCTCAACCTGAGAGACCCCCAGCACTTTTTGCTGGACTTCTGGGATTTTTTGACTTATTCTCCTGAGTGAGTGGGACTTTTCACCACTCACTTATTCCTTTTGCTCTGACTTTGGGAACCCTGTTTTACTACTGCTGCAATTTCATTTGACTTTAATGGAGTCATTCTTTCCTCCATGTATTTCATTACGGGCATCTTTAAGTGATTGTTGTAGCATGCAGCACCCTATGTGCAGGGTTGCTGGGGAATTTCTTGGGCTATCATTTATATGACTTAATACTTTTACATGAGAACTACTGTTCTCAAGGACAGGCGGATATTTTTATCTTACTTACCTTTCTTTTTGTGGTAACAGCACACACCACCTTATGTGTCGTGCTGAGGGGCTACACTGTAACTTCTTTCCCACTTCTCCTGTAACTTGTATAGTTACATTAACAGACAAACCTAAATGGCTGGTCACAGTGGATACATTTCTCTACCATTTGTGTGTTAGTTACTTCCAGGCTGTATGCACAGCTGCAGTACATCACCCCTGGGTGGCCATTGTCCCAAAATGACCACAGACTCCTTTTATCGCACTTTTTAATTTTTGTGTTCCTTCTTGGCCCTTCTTCTACCATTCCAGGTGGATGTGGGTCCTCTTTGAGTGTCGCCTTCGGCGAGATCCCTTTTTGAAGCCTGCCAAGGCTCCAGTGTGTCTACTGAGGCAGGAAGTGAGGGAGGAGTCCGAAACCTCTCTGGCCTTTGTCTGAGGGTATGCCTGGCTGGAACCCATTAGAACTGGGTGGCTGGCTGACCTGCAAGGACAGCTACCCCCAGGTGATTGACAGGTGCATAGGACTGAATGAATGGGTTCCTGCCTAAAAGGCAAGGCATTTGGGATAGAAGGCTAGGTCGACCACTGGAACTTATGCTCCAAAGAAGATGACCACAGATGCCTGCAGCACCTCCAGTTACCGCAGACCCATTGCTGAAGTGCCGCTGCTGTCCTAACCCTGTTTTGCATCGACAGAGAAGCTCTGCCACATATGACTTCCTCCTTTGGGCTGATGGGCATAGCCAGGTTTAAGACACTCTTCAATTCGAGCCATCCCCCAATGTCCTGCAACCTTCCAGGGCTGCAGAATCCCAATACTCTGAGTACCTCAACCACCTTCAAGTGCATTGCCTTGCTCTTGATGAATCTCACTGAAACTTTGGTGACATCCGTGTGAACCTCCAGAAGAAGATGATTCAAACCAGTGGTGATCGTTCGCTCCTGGTGCTAATGAAAAGGTGCCAAAACCATGAACCGAAATGGGAGTAAGAAGAATTCTTTGCTGTCGAGTCCATCTCTCCACTATTGCTGCAGGAGCTCATTCAGGGACTCCCCTTTTGTCACCACAACCAAGGACTAGCAGACTGATTTTGCAGCTGTGCATCCAGAAGGCATCCAGCTGCATCATCTTCTTCACTCTCGCGGTACTGTGGGGCTCTTGGTAAACTTACTTTGAGCCATTTGTGGTGCTCCTTTGTTTTTGGAGCACTATTTCTACTGCTTGGGTGTTAACCCATTTCCAGTCGCCCAGGCCTAACAGCGTGTGCCCCTACAGGAAGGCTTCTCTAAAGCTCCTGTGACTTTTCAAAGAACAATTAGCTTGCTACATATCTGTACTGAGAAGATGTTCATCAGAACTGTTGCATTTCTATTGACGTGTGCATTGCTGGTTCCCCTAAAGTAAATCGTCCAATCCTCCTGGCCTTGGCATTGCTTGTTTCCCTTCAAAACTGAACTGAAGAACTCACTCTTTCTAGTTAGGGAAAAGACTGCCTAAAACCTTACAAAGAGTTGTTACAGTGTTGCCTGTAATTGTTTCTTTACATTCTTGAACTTACTTAAACATAATAATGCAGAGTTGATTCAAATAAGTACTTTTACTTACCTGACTGAAGTCACTCCGTGTGTGTATGTAAAAAGTGCATAACAATTTACTCACCTGCTTTATTTTCCCGGATTATCTTGATGTACATTGGATGTTGCTAGTTGATACAGTATTTCTTTAGTTTTCAACTGCCTTGTGTGTATATATAATATAAATAACTATTTTTATATAACTCTAAGTGTGTAAGTGTTTTGTTGGGTCTTTGTATGTTCTGATGTCTGGGTACTGATTTACAGCTCACATTCCTCCTCATAGGATAAGACTGTCTGCTCTGCCACTCTACCAACCTTGGGTAGTACAGGTCTAAATTAAGTTGGGGCCCTAAAGCCAAGGGATAAGTCTTGTAGACTTCAATCCCAATTGGGCTTTAGAAAATCATACCTAACAGTAGTGCCCAAGACAACCTCGTTATTGAAACTATCGAAGGCTCATATGAATACTTTGCTGAATTATAGACCCATCTTCAAATTCCTATTATAAACTAAAATCCTGGAGAATTTAGTGACCCTGCAATTCTTAAAAAGAAGCGTGATCACTATTTCAACGTAGAAAATAATGATTTAGATGCACATGAGATACCGAATTCACTCTACTTGTCAAGCCAGAGGTGCTGCGAAGCGCATTCAATGAGGACACATTGTCCACTCTCATCCTAATAGACCTCATAGCATCCTAGACCTCTGTAGGTCACACCAACATCATTTTATTAAATGACTGGCTGATGAGATAGGAATGTTGGGTACATTCCTCACTCAGATTACTTAATTTCTTCAGAACCATGCACATGATATAAATACCAGCACCTCTTCCCTCTAATGGATACTATCTTCAGTCTCAAAAGCTTGATCTTGCACCAGGGATGCTCCCAGTGACATTCTTGCTCAACATGTTCAAGTCATACGTGTGCAGATGATATAGACCATGTTCAGTGCTCAGAAGAGACCCGAAAAGGCGTGATGCTAAATAGTTTGTTCCTTAACAGGGCCAAGATGAAATTGCTAATTATAACCGAACCAACCCAACTCATCTAACATTCACTTGGTCTCCTTGACTGGGTAACCAGTAAAAGAAGCAAAATCCCTAACAGTTATGTTCAACACTTTGCGCTGTCTTATCCCGCAGGTGAACAGAGTAACAAAGAGTGTGCATCTCCAGCTGCTCATGGTGCACTAAAATACCCCTTTACTTACAGTAGCTTGTCCATGTAGTCATACTAGTGCAACCCTGAGTGTTTTTATTTCTGGACGACTGCGATAACATATTGATACTAATTCAGAGTTCGTTTGTTTGCAGTCCCCTGGAGGAGACAGAGGCAAACAGCCCGCGCATGTGTTTCCCTCGGTGTTGCACGCGTCCCCTGGAGGAGACAGAAGCAACCAGCCTGCGCATTTGTTTCCCTTGGTGTTGCACGCGTCAGACTGGTGGTGATTTTCCCATTGTTTACATTCGTGCTAAGTTCTAGATTGTGGTGTGGGTCCATAGGATACTCGTTCCAAAGTTGCTTTGGATCATCTGGCATGCTGCCACTGCTACCAGGAAGAGGCGGTTGTGGAGGAGAAATCCATGATTATACTTGGTGCTCACTGAAGCACTCATGCAAATGTCACAGATAGAGGTGGGGAGGCAGGAGGTAGGTAGACTGGGTTGTTGTGAACACTGGAGAGTGATGGACCGAGAACCTTTGACTTTATCATAACTAGTCCCTGGTGCTCAGGGCACCTTTCAAACCATTGTTTTGAGCCTTCTGTGCCTTCACACAAAGGGAAAGAAAAACGTTTGACAACCAGGTCTAGACACAGAACAAAAAAAAAGGGTGCAGTCCGGCCCGAAATGAGAGACCATATCCCTTTTGCTCAAGCCCACAGGCAAACCGTGAAAGTTGACCTAATTTGACAAAATCAGTGAGGTTTATCTTGGGCCTCCAAGAACAGGAAGCTCAGGGCCCATATCTGACCATTCCTCTTTCACTTAGCGCTGCTTATACAACACTGAAGAGCAATGGATTGAAAAGCTGTGAATTAATCATTCCCACTTGGAATTGCTCTGGCAAGCATTCCAAACAGTGCAGGGAATGGATGGGCCGTAAACAAGACAGAGCAATGCTCCAACAAAGAATGTCTTGCAGGAGTGCCGCTCCATGCCCCAGAACCAGGGGCTAGCAAATGACTCCCAGATCCTGGCCTCAATCTGAAAGCAGTCTGCTTGTCAAAGTGCAGGTCACTCACGTGTGCCACAGAGCGCAGGGGCTTGTACAGAAATATGCCAAGAAGCTCTGAAGCTCCATTATTACACCCGCATTTCAGCGAGCTTTCAGAAGACTCGCACTGGGCACTGCATACAGAAACTGCCAGCCTCACATGCAGTATTCCAGCTGTCCAAACTGAAATATATGTCCTGCAATTTACAGACATCTCTTTGTTAGGGAGAAAATTGTGATCAATCAAAACAGAAGAGTCCATTATTTGCTGAAAATGTTTTTTTACTGAATCACTATAAGAGATGTTTAACATTTAAAATTGTGGACATTGGGTCCCATTCTGACTGTGCCGGTCCAGCAACAGCGGTGCCGGTAAGCAGGGTCAAACCTGACGGGCGGAACGGCACCCGCCCGCAGTGTTACACAGAAGCATCGGCACCCATGGGAATGGGGATTTACACTTTAATGGCACCTGACTTCCCGGAATGCTAGGGTTGTAATCCCCCGGTGTTACCGGCAAGCCAGACACCGGTAAATATTGCAAGTCCAGCGGCAACCCGCCGGTAGCACTTGCAGGGTTACCGCCGGACTTGTAATGAGGCACATTGTGATGTTCCGATAATGCTCTTTGCTTTTATGCAACTCACCAGGATTGGGTTCTATGAAGAGTTACTGTGTTGTGCAACCTGTGCCACACCTCTTGGTCCTGCCCCCTCCGTTCCTCAGCCCAGCCCCTCCAAAGAGGTGGCCGTTCCCCCAGTAACATTTTTCCATTTCCAGCACTGCTTCTAAACCATAATTTCTCAGCCTGTTGTGTCATTGCAGAAACCCCATATGCAAGTCAGCTTGGTCCCATCCTTAAAAGATTAAGTCCTGCCCAAATTGCTGCACAAGAACACAAGCAACCCCAGACATATTTCAGCCTCACTGGGCATCACCGTTGAAGTTTTGTTTTTTACTCTAGGCACAGTGTGTTCTGTTCTGTTGGTGTCTACCTGTTGCGTCTGTTGTGGCGCGACCAGGGGGTAGGCTGTGGCAACTGAAGATTTCAAATAACTAAATGATTTTCAAAAAGTGGATGAGTTTTAGTGGGGCATAGTGAGAAAGCTCAGGAAAAAGAGGGACAATGTAGGGTAACAGCAAAGGTGGCAGGGGGAGCAGGAGGCATTGAAAGGCATTGACATGGGCAGAGCATCTGACTTACACACTTCACTCACTCTACACTGCACTATGACTTCCCTACCACAGAACAGAGTAGAAACCTCAAATGAGTGCCACCGGCATGCCGCCACTATCTCACCTCCTTAGTCTTCTGAATACCCCTTTTGCCTTACTTAACCCCATACAGCTCAGTTGCTGGTGTGTCGTACAGATAATAAAGTGAGATATGCCTGTGACAACGGGAACACAGACGTCGAGGTCGAGCCATTGCAACAACTATCACCTTAACCTTCAAAAATACAGCAGTAGACGCCTGATCATGTGAGTCAAGGAAAAGTAGCAAGATGCTACCCTGCAGGTCCAACAAATGTATTGGTGTCTTTGTTCCATTAGCAGCCCTGGACAGATTTGTTTTAACCAATTAATGTTTACCAAATTGTCCTCCCTCTTCCCATTTGTGGAGGACCACCATACATACTTAACCGTAGTACCCATCTGTTTTATTTTGTCTCTTTCTCTTAAAGACTATTTTCAGGTTTAATTTAGTCTCCAAATGTACGTAGACCCCCAGCAAAATAAGAGCAAATACGTGGCAGGTAATAAGGTTGGAAAACGTCTGCAGGGATATCAGGCCACAGTGTTTAAGATGCGTGAGCAGAGGATGCAAACCTTACTAGACAAAACCAGAAGGGAGCTAGAGGAAAGGCGAGCCTCCAAGGGTTGGGGATCTGTTACGTTAGTGTTCAGACAAACTGCCCCCTCACTCACTCCACCTGCCCACCTTACCCTGCATGACCATACCAATCCAGGAAAATCACACACTGCATCCCCCAAGTATCCTGGCAGCAGGTCAGAAAGTGTAAGTTGCCAACCTGATGATCAAGTGGATTCCTCTTAGGAAAACTGACAGGAAGAGGCCATGGATATAGGTTCCCCAACCAGGCAGATTCTACTACCCCAAGGGGAAACGAAAGAGACCCCACTAAAGGCTTGACCTGCCCTGGCATGTCTGGAGTTGGCAAGCTTAGCACTGGAAATACACCACAAACCATCTCCCACCTGGAAAGCTAATACAGCGATCACCCGGGTTTAGTGGTGTGCAGGACCGGTAACAGCCTGCCAGCCTGAGCCTAAGGTATGCCTTAACTAGGGCCCAGGGCCTGGTGTCCATGCAAGGATGCAAGGCGTTATGAACGGGCCAGAGGGGTGCTTGTTTGGCCACAACCATCTTCCAGACACCCATCAGGTACCTTGATCAGGTGGCAGTGATCACTTGGATGTGCACACCATGTCAGATGAGGGTGACAATGGAGTGGTCTCTTCTATTCCAGTGGTTGATGCAGTCCCCCTTACTCCCCAAGTACTTCATGACCACAGTCAGCATTCCAGATTGCCTCAATTCCTGTATTTAATATGCAGAGGGGGCCATCATTCCCAGGCCCGTCTGGGAATTGTGGGTCAAGTGCCTGGGCATTTTTTTTGTGTGACCCTGAAAAAAAGAGATGATGTGAGAAAGAAAGCAATGCTCTTTTCTTTGAGGGTGGAGCGAGACACAACATTTAGAAGACATTACAAGTGAGTGATGGCTCACATGAGGCCACAAAGGCTTTCTTCATACAGAATTTCAAGACGCTTGTTAATGCAGACTATAAGGGATTCCAATTGCAACAAGAACCCCAGGATGCCTTCGAGTCTTGAGATGCCTACCACAACCACAACATCACACTGCAGCGAATTACTGAGTTGGAAAGATGGCATGAGTTGGCAAAGACTAAGGAAAGCTTTGAAGTCACGGACGGGGGAAGACGCAAAAGCCATAACTGACTGCCCAATGTATTGTATTGTATTGTATGTTGTTATTTATATAGCGCTCTTCCCCATTTGTATGGCCTCAATGCACTTTGTGGTTGGAACGTTGTCAATGTGCTGAACATTTCAGAAGGTTTAGATCAGAAGATGCTTGTGTGCATTTTCGCCGGTCTAGAATTTGGGTGGCTGGCTAGGCTCGTCGAAGCAGCCCAAAAGAGGTCAGGCACGTGGGTGGGCGCTGTTGGTGGTTTGCAATAGGGTGCTATTGTTGGGAAAGTCGATGGGTGGCCGGTTATACTGAGTTTCTTTCGTTGGTAGTCGCTGTATGCTAGTGGCAGAGGTGTTGAGGTACGTCAGGTGTTTTAGTGTGGGCAGTTATGTGTGCTTCTACACTGAAAAGCATAGCCAACTGTATTCTGGTTGGTTGGCCGTGCCTGCGGCCTGTGTCCACAAGTATGGTGTAAGGTATAGGTACTGAGGTCTTCGAGGTTATACGTACCGTAGTCTTCGGAGTTGTTCGGCTGGAGTAATCTTTGTCCAGTTTGGACGGTGTGGTCTCATTTATCATGGTCTCTCTAGTGTGAGGGTCAGAGCAGGCAGTGAGCGTGGATGAGTTTGTTGTGGTGTGCCTCAGCGAGGGCTGCTGGCTTCCCTGGTCTATTTGTCTCATCATTCGTGGTCTCTTTTGTGCTGCTGTCTGGGGGGCGTTGAGCACAGGTACGCCTATTGCGGTGTGCTACAGCGAAGGCTGCTGGCTTCACTGATGTATTTGTCAGGTAGGAATGTTTTTGTGCATGGGGTGATAGTGTGTCAGGTGGGCCACTGCGAAAGCTGCCAGCTACTTGTGTTGCACTTGGTGTAAGGGGATGTTGGGTTCGGCAGTGTAGTTTCGATGAACGATGGTTCAGGGGGATATTGGGAAGAGCCAAGATTTTTAGGGCCTTTCTGAGTCTCAGATGGTTTCAAGTGTTGCGAATGTATAGGGTTATGGAGTTCCAGGTACTGGCACTCTCAGGTTCGAGGGTGTTGGCGCTGGGGGTGGGTGAGTTTATTCGGGTGTGCCATAGAGAAGGTTGCTGGCTTCCCTGATGTATTTATTCGGTAATGGATGCTGTTGTATATGGGGGTACTGTATGTCTGGTGAGCCGCTGCGAATGCTGCCAGCCTCCATGTTGTAATTGGTGCAAGGGTGTCCTGTCATGATTGGCTGTCCTGACTGGGTTTGGCAGTGAGGATTCGAGGAGGGCTTCAGGGGGGATATTATGGGAAGAGCCAGGATTTTATGTCCATTCTGAATTTCAGATGGTTTTCAGTGTTGCAAATGTGTAGGGGAAGGGAGTTCCAGATGATTGGCACTTGGACTGAGAAGGAGGATCCGCCCAGCCTCAAGGAGTTGTGTGTTGGGACCACCAGGAAAATGTTGTGTGAGATTTGAGATTCCTTGAGGGGTGGTAGGGCATGATTTTGTCTCGAAGGAAATCCGGTCCGCTGTTGTGGACGGCTTGGTGGGTGATACACATGGCTTTAAAGGTAGCACGTCGACCAATTGGGAGCCAGTGGAGGAATTTTAGTGTGGGGCTGATGTGTTCTCTGGTGGGTAGGTTAATGAGCAGGCGTGCTGACGTATTTTGGATTCTTTGGAGTTTCCTTAGTTGAGATGATGGTGCGCCTAGGTAGAGAATGTTTGTGTAATCTAGGCGGGACAGGATGATGGAGTTGATGACTGAGAAGCAGTGGGGATAGGTGAGGCAAGGGAGAATACGTCTGAGAATTGGTAAATGGAAGAAACAGGTTTTAGATACGGTAGTGGTGTGTTGGGTGAGGCATAGGTCTGCGTCCAATGTGCATCCCAGGTTTTTTTACCGTGTTGGAGATTGCATATGCTTGCCCTAGGGCTTGAGGCCACGGATTTGGTTGGGGGAGAAGGGCAGTTTTCGCGCAGACTAGGATTTCCGTTTCCCCCTGGATGAGGATGAGGTGGTTTGTCGTCATCCAGTGGTCAATATCCGAGAAACATGATGACATGTCCGGACGGCCCAAGCCGTGAGATTTTGGGATTTTGAGGATGATCTTGGTGTCATCTGTGTAGTTGTAGTAGATAAGATTGTATGAGTGGATTATTGCAGGCAGTGGTTTTAGGTAGAAGTTGATAATTAGGGGAGATAGGAATACTCCTTGTGGGACACCTTTCCTTACTGGTCGTGATGTGGAAGTGAACTGGTGGAGGTGCATGATTTGTGATCGATTTGAGATAAAAGAGGAGATCCATGAAAGGGCTGTGTTTATGATTCCTAGTGTGTTTAGCCTATCTAGAAGAATAGAGTGATCAATGGTATTGAAGGCTGCAGTGAGATCCAGCAGGATGAGTACTGTGCAGCCTTCTGCGTTGGCTGTTCTTTTGAGGTCGTCCCAAATGGAGACTTGGGAAGATTCTGTTCCCCTGAGTGGCCCAAAGCCTGATTGTGCAGGTTCTAGGAGGTTGTTGGCTTCGGCAAAGTGGCCAAACTGTCTGTATGCCGCACGATCCATGAGTTTGGTGATGAAGGCTGTGTTGGAGATAGAGCCTTCGTTCTGGGTCAGGAGTGGGTCGAGTGTCGTTTTTTGGAGAATGGGTTTGACGTAGGAGTTCTTTAGGGCTTTCGGGAAAGATCCTGATGTGAGTGAATGTTTAATGTAACAGAGCCAGCTAAAAGGAGGCAGTGGTAGCCACCTATTTGTGATGCAATACCCCCAGGCTAAACAATCCAACTTGTGTGAGTATTGTGAAGAAATATGACTGCACATGACAGGCTGCCTTCTGCCAGATATGTGCAGATCTCTGAAGCCCAACCATTTTGCCAAAGTATGCCATGCTGCAGGTACAGTAAAATCAAACTAGGGGCAAACTGAAAAGCAGGTATCCCACAACCCCAAACCTGAGGGAATTATTTACAGTGAAAAGAGAGGTCTGGTGGTATAAATCAATAATTCCACCATTGAATTCATTGCAATCAGGCAAAACTTAATTTGTTGAACAAATTCAATAACAGACAGCATCATTTATATACAATAAGACAGTAAAAGTATTATCAAAACGACATATGCAATAGGACATAAACAAATATTGTAATGACCGCACATAAATAAATGACATATCAGGATCAAAGTCACAATTTCTTAAAAATCTTCTTCATTTAGGTTCATTTGAGTCTAACATGCGTACTAATAAATAGTGCAAAATTAAACATAATCAGATGCCTTAATGCAACTGAGGAAAGTGTTGCAGCATGAAGGTAAGATAACAATGATTTAATACTGCCGACCGCTGGCCACAGATAATGACTGACCAGTTTCGACGTTAAGCATCAATTTATGCAAGTCTTCGTCAGGAATATAGATGCGGGCCGGCATCAGACGAGTGACGAAAAGGCTTTTGGCACTTAATTGTTTAAGAATACAGGTATGGACAGGAGAACATGGCTTCAGAGCTGCCATATTATTGTTCACCCAATCCAGCAGCTATCATCGTATTGTTTGCATAGCCTTTCTCCGAAGCTAGCTCGAATTTGAGGTAACGTCGGAAGGAAGGCGATGCAAACCATACAATGTAAAAAAAAGCTAAAGAAACCAAGAACACCAAATCCACGAAGAACAAAAGTTGCAAAAAGGATGTAGTTGAAGGGGTGTCCTTCAATTCAACTATCTGCAATGCGTTTGCTGGAAGGTAGAGACAGGCGAAATGTTAGGTAACTGGTCAGTCTGCAAGCATCCCTGCACTGATTGCCACCAGAGCCTCAATCAATGTCATGTTCATAACTCAGTTTGTGTCGCTCAGTCCATGTTCATGAAACTACTGCTGCCAATGGGTCACTAATGGGCATCCATCCCACTGCTGCTGGGGGAAGCATTGCACAATGAGCTGTGCCATGACAAGGACTCTGTTAGGGCAAAGTTCTATATCACCTCGGAAGCAAGACACAACGTTTTCCTGGGACTGGTTAGTTTTGCCTTTGGACTATATGAGGAGGCTATTGAAGTACTTCTGGATGATTTTGATGATCTTTTACACAGAAATCAAGTGCCCAAATGGTCACCAGGGACGCCTGCAGAGGCGTTGTTGGGGGGGGGCAGGGGGGCTATAGCCCCTGGTCTTTTGGTTGTAGCCCCGGATAGAATCTCAGGTGCTACAGCCAAAATGCTAGCTAGCCCCGACAGTACGGACATTAGTGTAGCCCTGGGTCTTTTCCAGACCTAGCAACCCCCCTTGTCGCCTGTATTTTGGCCCGACTGTTCAGCTGGTGGTGCTATGCTATTGCTTCATACCTTTCCATCTTTGTCAGAAGGTCGACGTTTCATTGAGAAAAATTGGAATCCAAAGGAGTAATTGAAAAGGTGACGGCCCCAATTCCATGGCAGTGAAACCCAAGCAACCAGATGCAGTCAGAAAATGTGTAGATATGCGCTGGCCGACAATCAATAAAATGGAACACTACCTGCTGCCCGCTTTTGACGAGAGAGCTGATTTACAAAGAGACACCATCTTGTAAAGCTTGGCCATAAAGCTTGATATCATCATGTACACAAGGACTCCACGTACGTCCCAGCATTCTCATCACACACTGGCCTGTATCGAGACACAGAAACTGTACCATTAACAATGTTCTCCAATTTGCTTTGAAGCAGGGCGATCCCTTCTAGAATGGACTGTTTGTTTATAGCTGCATAATGCATGACTCCACACTTGCGGAAGCATTCTGGGGTGGAAAGTGTTGTCTTTCATTCCAGATCATAGTTCCAGGCCAACCGTGCAAGTAGATGGTGTGGAAGTATGCCATTGACAAGTACAGCCAAACAGTTAGAAGAGTGAGCAACACATGATGAGTGTGGTCATTATTGCAGAGGCTGATGAAGTGTTAGACCAAAACCGTCAGGTAACTCACAAGTTGAAGATGCCAAGTGAAGTTTTCCATTATATGGTGATGGCGATAAAAGTCTCCATGGTAACAGCTAGTGACGAAAAAAAGAGATTACGGGCATTCAAGCTGGTTCCAGAGAATACATACCTATGGAATGACAATAATGCATTATTAGTACAGGTGGAGAGACTGGGTGATCATGACAGAGACATGTCCTGGATGCAGCCAACAGGAATAGAGTATGATGCAACTCAAGAGTGTGATTTGTCACCAGATGCAAGTGCCAGTCCTGAAGTGAGACCTTGCGCAGCGGACTGAGAAGTGGCAAGACGCCTGAGGAGGTCCGCAAAGAGGGTCCCCAGAAATGTCCATGACTAAGTGCTGTATAAATAAAGGACAGATAGTAAGAGAGAGAGAGAGAGAGCGAGAGAGTGTGTGTTTTTTACAGTGTCGTGAGGCTGCTCATCGTCCTTTAGTGCAGAGTGAGAACCCAAGGCGAAGCGCTTGTGAAGAACATCAAGAGAGGCATAAATCAGGTCGCGCAGTTTGTCCAGATACTGAGCTAATTTGGAAATGGTTTTTGACGGGCGGGTGTGACAGGGCACTAAGGACCGATTGGTGGTAAATAGGGTGATGAGAGCATTAGAGTAATATCACACACAGAGATTAGGGATGAGACCATTCCAATATGTTGGCAGACTTGCATGTATTTCTCCAGGATGGGTAATGAATGCTATTTGATTGAGCTTATCTGTGTGTTGGGGAATTATGGTGAAGTGAGGCAAAGAAAGGAGCAGCAGGTGGGACAATAAAATGCTGCAGGGACGGGTTTTCTTGAGTGTCAATTTCACAGGGGTTTTTGGTTTCTTGATTTAAGCAAAGAGTTATGGTCATGGTTATTACGAGTATAGTTGTGGTAAAGTTTGGGGGGACCCGTTAGTTTTTGTTGTATTGGCAGGCTAGCCCCGTATGGCGTGCTATGGGAGTGGTGGGATTTTGAAGACAGCAGTGGGGTCCGAGTGGAACAGAGGAATTGTGAGTTGCAAGGAGAACTTGGGGCACTGTTTTAATGCTTTATGGTGGGCTTGCGGGCTGGAACATCGAATAGGGGTGAGTCACAAGAGGGAGCATTTGGGGCAGTTCAGTAGGACTAAAGTTACACAATTGTCTTAAATGTTGCGAGGTCTTGATGTTGAGTGATGTTATGGGTTTTAGTAAGCTAAGACTTGTATTTTTTTCTATTTGTATTTATGGAGAGCATTGCATTGTCTTTTTGCCTCTTATTACCCAATTTCCCATTACGCCAGCCTGTAAGACAAGTCGCCCATTGCTGCATCATTTCATACTACGCATTAAGCTCCAAAGGAACACATTGACATTGTAGTGCCATTGACACAGTAGGAACCAGGGCTGTGTAGACCAGGAAACGGCCTCGTTGCCTCGCCGGCCAATTGTAATCACGAAAGGATTGGCCGTTTGAGAATCAGTGAAAACCCTGTCTGAGCTTTGCTGTCTGTTAGTTCCAGGTCTCAGCACACACATGCAACATTCGCTGCTGCAACCTGTTTGTTTACTTGGAGATCCGAGCCGGGGCTGGAAGCTGCACCGCACACAAACACACGCCGTTTACATGCTATGCACACTTCCTTTCTCTCTCATGTCTAAGCAGAGCAATTTGTTTGGTCGATCCACCTCGAAGGGATCATTTCTGCTGAGTTTCAAATGGACATTTCCCGTGCTGGCGGGAAAGGTCACGTGATCGCTGCTCTGTATACCCTTCCATTCATTTATGTCAGTGCCAACTCGTTGCCAAGAGCAGGATTCAGAATGAGATTTCTCAATGTCAAGGGTGGCATCTGGCACTGGCTCTGCCACTGCTCTAGGGGCGAGGCCTGCCTCAAGGCGTGCTGGCTGAGCAGTCCTTGCAGGAGCGTTGGCAGGAAACCAGGCCTGCCTGAAGAGAATTAGGGTTCTGTGGGGCACATTTTATGCTAAGATGTTCATGAGAAGCAGGTTCACACAGTTCTTGGCGCAGTGCAGGACAAAGGGTCAGTGTTTAAAAATGAAGCCAAATCGAGGAACTGCTGCATGAAGAGGGCAGGAAATATCCTTGCTTCCAGCGCGGCTAATTTTAAAATAGGACAATGAAGGTCAGTGTTTACTAAATGCGCACTAATAATGCGTCTAGAGTGGGAATGCAGTCATAGAAGTCAAGTGACTCTTATTTTGTATTAAAGGAAGTGGCAGAGCGCAACAACGCATGACAGCCAATAAATACATTTATAAAAGGAATGAAGGAATGAAAAAGGATTGAAAAACATATACATGATTAGATGACAGTTGTACTGCCCTGTCTGGTCTCCGGGTTCCCCTAATCCAGAGGTATTCAAACTGTGGGCCGCAGCCTCATTACCAGGGGGATAGGGTGGGGTGGGGGGAGGGGCGCAAGACCCCAGTCTGAAATGTGTAAAAAAAGAAATGGAGGAAAGAAAAAGCGTGGCAGTGGGGAGCCCTAAGCAGGGGCGGCTCATCCCCGTGGGTGAGGGGGAATCGACCCAGTGGCCCCCTCACCCGTTATGGAGGGGCCAGCCCAGTGATACACTGAACGCTCCCTCAGCTTTCCCCAGCCACACATGCTCAATGAGACATGCAAGGCTCAGGGCGTTTTGGTTCACCAGCCTTGCAAAGCTCATTTGAAATGCTGGCTGGAGAACTGCATGTCTGTATGTGCGAGGGGGAGTTCCTGCGCCTCCACGCACATGCAGACAGAGCAGGCTGAGCGGGGCGTTTCCAGTGCCCACGTTCAAACCCCTGAACACATGTGCAGGAACCAGGAAGCTCTTGCGTGCTGATTCCTGTTCATGAAGCAGGAGCTCGAGCGCTGGGGAGGAAACTACAGGACCGGGGCAGAATGGAAGTTGCATGATGTGTGTATGCTTGTGTTATGAGTGAGTGCATGATGATGGCTGTGAATGATATGTGAATTCTGTGGGAATGTGTGTGTGTGTGCTTGAGTTGGTCCGTCGAGCTTATTTTGGAGAGTGGGGGCGGGGTTTGTACAACAAAGGCGTTTTAAAAATGGCTTTGTTAAACAATCCCCCCTACCCACCTGCCAAAATCAGCTCTCCTTCTGAGGCACTGTGGAGCCCAGGGGACAGGGATGGTAATGCTTTACTGGACATCTATAATAGATGTCCAGTAATTACCATGCCTGCTACTTGAGCCCTCCAGTGCCTCGCATACACACATAAAAACGTTGATTGTGTGAGTGTGTTAGATGTTGTGAGGCCAAAGGGACAGGGATGGTATCTTTTTACTGGATATTTATTGTATTTTATTGTATTGTATTTGGTTATTTATATAGCGCTCTTTCCCCGTTTGTGTGGCCTTAATGTGCTTTTTTCTGGATTGGAATGCCCTTGGTGACCGTAGTCAATGTGCTGGAAAGTTCTAGAATGTTAGGAGATGCGCGTGTGCATTTTTGCCGGTTCCCTTTGCGGGTCCTCCCTTAACGCCTGGTTTTTCCAGGTGTTAAGGACGGGACCCCAAAGGGACTCTGGAGCTAATAACGGTACCACAATTCGCGGTACCGTTATTAGCGCCTTCCCCATTCCCATTGAGCCCTATGGGGGCTCAAATGCGAATGGGGAAGGGCCCTGGTGAATGGGGGATTACTGGTCCTGCCAACCTTGGAATGGACCGGTAATTGCTCAATTCACCAGGGCGGAGTTGGAACGAGTTTGGAGGCAGCCATGGCACTAATAGCGCCATGGCTACCTCCAACCTCGTAATGAGGCCCATTGAGTCGACTGCATCGACGCACAGCACACTCTGCCGAAAAATATATCTGAACCAGCAGAAGCTGGACATTGTATATCAAAGATGAGGAATAGGTGGGAGGACACAATCCATTCGAACTTGAAAATTCTCGCCAACATTTAGTTTTTTAGTGTTGGGTTAATAGGGGTTGTTCTTACCTTGTTGCTTTTGACTTCTGTGCTCATCGTCTGTCCGTACTGTGTGTTGGGTGATATATAGGGGTTTGTTCGCTGTGTATTGCGCATGGTGGCGGCTTTCCTCTGTAATTGACTAATGGTTTGTGGGCATGAGGTTATGCAGGTATCCCCCCGTCCCCGGGATGGTGATGGCTAAGGGATTGGGGATTTGGTTGTATCCTGTTTATTATGCGCAATCCCCCCAATGCTCCCTGTGATTGGCTTGTGGTTTGTGGGTATGAGGTTGTGCGGGTGCCCCCCACCCCCTGTCTGCAGTTGACTAGGGATTAGGGTTTTTTGTTGTCTCCCTGGGTTTTTTGTGCGTGATCCCCACCCTCCAAAGTGTTAGGGAGAATATTCCGTTTCTGTGCTAATTCCCTTTAACTTTAGAGACCCTCAGCCCTTTTGCTGGAATCAGAGATCTTTTTAACCCGAGTTAGCAGTATTTTTTGCCACTCACATATGTTTTTCTCTGATTAGGAATTTTAACTGTTTAATGGAGTCTGCTAAAACTCCATAGGCATCTTTTTGCATAGTGACACCCAGCACCCTCTGTGCTTCTCTTAATGTTTAAATATATTTTCTTTGATGACCTACTGTACCCAAGAAAAGTGAGATAGCTTTTATCATAGATGTCCATTATAAAAAAGACCATGCCTCGCCCCTGGGCCCCCCAGCTCCAAAGGCAACATTTAACCCATTATTCTAAAAAATGTCCCAGGGGGAGTATCCCCCCCCCACTCCCTGTTGATTGGTTCGTGCTCTCACACTATGCTTGGTCGCTATGGCATATCTGGGGGAAATATTTTGCCCCTTCACAGAGACTGTGATGGGAGCAGGTCTGGGGGTGCATGGACTATACTGGGAGTAGGGTGCAGTGACAGCGTGCGATTATCATAGCCATTTGGATTTACTGTCCATTTGGCATTTTTGTAGGGGCTCAACCTGCCCACATTTTGCTCAGAGGGGCCCAGGCCAAAAACTTTGACGACCACTGCCCTGATCCATGTGTTAGGTTACACTACTTCTTGATTGCCACAGGTCTGCTGACAATTAGTGCGACATAGGTCCATGTTCAAGTTTAACAAGTCTGCCAATTGATATTGAAATGACTGCCATTCGTTCTTTGTCCCAATTATATTAATGTGGGGCCCAAAAATCAATTAGCTGAGCTGCTGAAAGGAATCTTTTGAGGCAAATGTTCCCAATATCTTACACACACTAGGCCAATATAGCGCTATATCTTGGCAATGCCTTAGGACATGACGTAGTTTGCCATTAGTACATTTATGCTTATATGGTGCTCGGCTACAATGATGGCGTTTTAGGGGGATCAACATAGTTTTGAAACAACATAGAGTAGACCTATAATATGTTCATATATATATATATCCCAGCTTTTTAATGATTTCATGTGATCAGTAACCTCATTGAATGCAGTCAAAATCCCCCATAATGGTACAAATTGTGATTTCTCTGAGAGTTGAGCATTCAAGGAAACATCATCCCATATTTTGGTTATTGTAAACTGCTTCTTTATATGTAATTTCTTCAAACAGTGAAGGCAATAAACAGTAGCTTGATGTATTCTTCAGAAAGATCCAATCAATATATTGGGTCCTAAGTCAAAAAATTGTTTAAAAAAAACAATCTAAAGAAAGGTCGATTTAGAAAGACCACTCTGTGACCGCAAAGAGCGTTTTTTCTAAATTGGACTGTCAGCCCCTGCGTCGGCATGGGCTGACAGGAGCGGCGAGACCCGGAAGAGGAGTCGCGGGAGTGTCAGGTGAGTGTCTGTTTGTGTCTGTGAGCAGGGGTGTAGCTAGGTCTGGAAAAGATCAGGGGCTAAGCTAATGCCGGGACTGTCAGGACTCGGGGCTAGCTATAGCCTTTTAGTTGTAGTCCCTGACTTTCTATCCGGGGCTACAACCAAAAGACGCGGGGCTATAGCCCCCTTTGCCCCCCTAGCAACGCCTCTGTCTGTGTGTGTGTGTGCCTGAAAATGAAGGGTGGGGGAGGAACGAAACTATAACTATGTTTGTTTGTGGGGGAGTATGGTACTACGGAGGGAAGGGGGGGTCCGGCGGGTAAAAACCCCCAAATTTAAAAGGTCGCACAAAATCGGTCTTTTTTTGGTGGGCCTTCAAAAAGCTGGAAAAAGACATCGAACCATATATTGCGATGAGCGTGCAATAGAATTCAAGCACTAGGCCACTTTTTCCCTGAGGCTGTCCAGTCATTGTAAAGAAGATTTAGCCTGTTTACATTTCCATAGAGAATAGACAATTACAGCCATTTAGCTGCACATCGTGTTTTTGTGCCCCAAACAAATTAGCCATAAATAAACAACAAGCACTGATAAAAAGTATTTGCTGGAATTTGTTAAATGCCACTTGTGGCCTTATAAGTCTATTGTATATCCATGAATTACCATATTCTGCCAATTGCAACCTCAAATGACTAAATATTGCGCTATGTGCCAGGCAAAAGTTTATATCTTGGTCTACAACTAGCAAACTTCCAGGAACGCGCCTGGGCATAACTGAACATACGATGATGCTCAATGGCCTTTATGTAGCGTGACATGAGAACACGTGCTTCAAAATGTACAGTGATCGAACATCTCATTGCACAAATAGATCTGTAATAGGCTGAGGTTAAAAGTCATAGGTGGACTATCATTTGCCAGAAACCACTCCACTTCTTGGACACACCCTCACAATTATTATATGTTTATTGAAAAGCTAATTCAAAACAATATGTCACTTAGAGTGCATAATGACAAAGGGGCAGGATGATTGTTGTAAAGTAAGCTTGCACCTTTACTTACTTCTGCGGCTTCGCGGGACTGCGCGTGCTAGAATACCCTCCACTGCCGTCCGTTTAGATACCCTCCTGAGTATGCATATCCACTGTGTGTTCTCTATACCTCAGTGCAGTGGCCCTGGGGTACTACAGATACCATACCATATTTGCCTGTTAGTCAGGAAAGAGAAGCCATTATGTTTCCAAGAATGCATTCTCATTAAGTCCAGAGTGCACTCTAGTGCACTTAAGAGAATACACGTTATAGGGCTAAATGCTGCAAAGGGCATTTACCTCCAAGGAACATTCTGCACCACTGTATTCAGCTCGCCCAGAAAGAGTCTAATTGGTCGAGGCTTGGCGTGAGTGGCTAGGCTTAGAGCTGGCCAGGGAGGGTCACAAAGGAGATCATTACTCAGGCAAGCAGGTGGCCAACACCTGACTGCTTCTTGTTGTCATGTCATGTCACAAGGCTGTTATGTAAATCACCACTGTAGGGATCTCAGGGTACCTAACTTGTCTGGAGGTTGGGGTATTGTGCTGCGGGTATCCAGACCTTAGTCTGTGCAGGAAAGGCACAGGGAGAAGAGAAGAGGATGGGAAAGTGAATACACGTTCAACAGACATGCGGATGGGATCATGTAGAAGGAGAAAAGGAGTGTTTTTTTTACATCTTTGGTGGCCGTGGATGCATTATGGTGGACCATAGATTGGGATTGGCTTGGCAGTTACATGATTGTCCACATAAGGTAGTTTAGAGGGGCACTAGGCAGTTAGTAACATGAAGTGCTTGGCGGCGTAATGAGCTCAAGATGTGCTCCAGGCACTCTGTTAAATCGCGGTGGCTTTTTTATTTTTTTTTAACCAGGGATTACCATTTACATTTTTCCACAGCAAATGCCTCAATGGAAGAAAAAAATCCATGCCACCATTAAAACTGGGCACTGAAAACCCTCACGTTATGTGGCTGCATTTTGGCAGCCCAGGGATTTTTTATACATATGTGTATTCTTTTTTCAGATGAATTAATTATATCTGAGAGGTAAATCAGTCGCTAGCTAGACTTTATTAAAAAGGTTGGAGCCGAGCTCTCACGTTGCCCCGCGTCAGGCATCCAGTCCTGTTTTCTCGTTTGCACTGATATTAATATTGATAGTTTATTTGTGTAGCGCCTATACGCACGTGTTTCAAAGCGCTTCAAGGCAAGGGAGGGAACAAGGGAAAATACAACCACATTCTTACAAGGCATTGAGACATTAAGAATGTGAAATTAACTATTGTGCTAGGCCTGACGACATTTCAGATAGTGCAAGAGCTTTGACAAAGATAAAAGAGGGGAGGGAGGGTGGGAGGTAGGAAATGAGACGGACAGGCTACTATCTATCATACTAGGCCTGACGACATTTCTGGTAGTGCTGGAGATTGACATAAGTTGAGGGAGAGGGGGATGGTGTCAGAGAGAGGGAGCATAGCTTGGGGGAGTATAGCTTGGGGGAGAAAGAAAGAAAGTCACATTTTCCTTTTAAAATGCCTTTTAAGCAATGCTGCGCTTTCCCGCAGGCTTCACCGGCTGTAAGAGAGCAGAGCCCAAGTTATAGGCCCGTGTGTCGTTACCGCCATATGGTCTAGCTGGACTTGCATTTTCTGGAACTTCTCAATGATCTTGTTCCGCAGTGACGTATCTTACTGTTAGCTTCAATCAGCCAAATGTATTTACAGTATTGTGTAGTGTAACAGACTGCGCCTTCAATGGACCACATGATGCAATGAAACAGAGTCAGTTTCCAATGTAGCACATGGTGTACTGTAACACATTGCACTCTGGAAGTAACACATGGCATACTGTAACTGACAGTCATTTGGAGGCACTTGCATGCCGTATTCTAGCAGACTGTATTGGGTGAATTCAGCAGCCTGTATTTTGACTCTAAAAGACAGTGTATTAAAAATGCATTGATAGTAGCACACGGCATACATATTGCAACAGACTGAACTTGGAATGCACCCAATGGTACACAGCGACAACACAGCTGTTGCCAATGCACTGGCCTATGCACAGTGTGTGCAGATGAGTAATGAGCGGCACATTGCGGTTTTCCATGTGTGAATGTGTGTGCCTTGCTAAACAGATCTAGTCCTGTGCCAATACAGTTCTCTCATGCATGCCACATCCTCAGGAACAGCATTGGCCCTCAGCTAACGTGTGATGAGTATGAGTATCCGAGTACGAAGGCTTTCACTCTTATCCTCGACATCATCTTAATAATGTTTTTTGAGGGATGTCACTTGTGTTCACCTGGTGAAATACAATTGGGAATGGAATGCGGCAAAGAGGAGATACCTACAGTACAACAGTGAACAGGAATCTAGCCTAACCATCAGGTTTGGACGGGCAATAGGGTGATGCCCGAAGTGCAGGACCAACATGCTGGTGTGGGCCCGTTTTTGGGCCACAGTTGGCCACTTTGACGAGTTACTCCATTGTGCAGCTGGTCGTTTTGACAGTGGCTCTAAACACGTTTTCTTTGAACTGCACAATTTGCAACATAGTTTACCCCCAAAACACCCCTTATGTATTACTCTAACGGTCTCAGTTACCATTTTCCACTGTGCGCCAATGTCCATTGGTGCAGAGACAATATTTTGGCCCGATCCAGCCCTGCTAACCACTAACCTCAGAGTGGTACCTCTATTGAATTTTACATAATTTATTTTAAAAGTATAATGTCCTGGGAAAGGGCAAGTACTGTTGTCACCGACACCCCAAAATCAGGGGCAGTATTCAACTGATTGTAGGAACAAACTAGTGTGCCTGGCTCGTGTCTTATTCCAGAAGCCACAGGCACACATCCCAGAGTGGTTTTTGATTTGTATCTTTGCTGCTCTGTAATTTGCTTATTCTAATATGAAATGCAGTGTAGAAAGAAATAACAGTCAGAATCCTATCAAAGTTGATGCACGGGTGCCAAGTGCATGGTAGCAATGCGGGCCACTGCACCTCTGTTTCCTTCTTAAAGTGACATCAACCTCACTTTGCATAGTCATGTTTCCAGTTTTTGGTTCCTGCCGGTACATCCAAACTGAGACAGTGTGTAGTGTTGATATTGCTGGAGTAGCAACGTTTTGATTTTAAGTCATTTTCAAAAACTGCACTGTTGGTAGTGAAGTGGTAACTTCACACCCAGTGTTGACTTTTTAAAAAAAAGTTTACTGAGGTGTGCGGTACAAAGATGGAAAGGTGGCTGAGCAGGGTGACTGGCTGTTGCTGAGATCTGTATGTCAACTGCATTCCACTGCACGTGTGAATACCAATTCGGCTGGTTTCTGTTTTCTGAAGTGAACATGTATTCTCTGTGCTACATGTTTCTCTCAGACCTTCTTATATATTGTTAGGGTGATTTATATTGTGATTTGTTCGGTGCTTTGCAAGTGAGATTTGCTGAGCATAGTGTGAATTTTAGCCCTAGAAAGCCAAGTATGCAGAAAGCATTGCATGTTGAGTTTAAACTGAGGATAGAACAGGGCAATCTGTAATGCACTCTGATATCTAAACGGTTAACTGTGGAACATTGACAGCACGGCTAAATCCTGGCCTCCCCACTTGCCTCATTAAGAGACTGGCGGGAGTCACAATCAGCTGCTGTTCCGCAGGTGGAAAGAAGCCTATCTAAAGGTAGCACTCCACCAGCTTTACACTGGTCTTTCGCCGGTGGAAAGCTGGCGTATAATCCGCCGGTCCCCATTGTAATGCATGGAGACCATTAGATTTTACACTCTGCCATACTCTAAATGAGGCCCTTGTAAAGTGCACACTGCAAGATGAGTCCTCTCATTGCTCACTAATGGCAACAGCAGGAGCAAGTCATGGTTCTCTCACAGAAAAATGAAATACATTACATACAGCGCTTAATAGCACATGCATTATAAATATACGTGTACTTACAAACAGACCCATCTTTGGAATCAGTGTCACTGAAGAATGCTTTTTGGACAGAAATCTCTGTTGGTGGGTGCCACGCCAGCATTGTTTTCCTTTTTCATTTCTCTTGTCAGCAACGTCACTGCCACACATAGCACCTGAAGTATTGGGATATCAAATGTTCTCAGTGCTGATGGCACCCAGTTGCTGATTGAATTGAGCGATGACTACTCAAGTCATGTTAATAAGATCAAAAACATCTATAAGACCATAAAAGGTTGGATGTCAGCAAACTGGTTATGTCTAAACAGTGCAAAAACTGAGCTCTTGATATTTGGGTCAACACAAGTGCGGGCTAATTTAGATCTCAAATACTCAAGTTTCCCTATTGAGGATAACTGTATCAATGTGCTGGACAGAGGTAAAACTCTTGGGGTCATCTTCAAGTCCTCTCTTGGTGCTGATGCCCAGGTTGACACCACAATAAAAAAAAAGTCACAATATAATCTGACACGAATGGGGTTAGTTAAACCTTATGTACACCTGAAAAATTGTGGAACTCTGGTGAGCGCAACCAATATGCCCAGATTGGACTATTGCAATGTGCTCCTGAGTGGTGCCAGTAAAAACTGCATTCATAAACTTCAGAGGCTACAGAACGATGCAGTTCATATCATTAAGAGTGTGTGAAGAAGAGAGCGCATCTCTGTCTATAGGAAGGAACTTCACTGGCTGCCTGTGGCAGCTAGAATTTGCTTCAAGATAAATAATATTATCCATACATGTCTTTATGGGTCTGCTCCCTCCTACCTTAAAGAGAGTCTTGTGCAATGCACCCCTGTAATATCAACATGGTTAATAGCCTGGAAAACACTGCTAGCTGATTTGTGCAAAGAAAGGAATGTGCTCAACTTTTGAATCTGCCTTAAGAACGCTCTGTTTGATTAAAAGGTATTTTGGTTATCATGTCCTGTCGTGATATGTCTATAGTGTTTATGTGTGCCCCGATTGCTGCAGATTCCGGCGTTTAAGAAAAAATAAATAAATAATCACATACTGGGAAACTACTATGGTATGCAAGAGGACCTAGTTTCGTGCTACACAATCACCGTTCTTGAAACAAAAGGGATGGCGGCCTGCCACTTACTTTTAGCCTCTTTACATATACATTTTAGTAAAGGCTAGGTTGTTCGGCATGCTTAGTATGACAAAAGCCATTTCATTAAGCTAACTGTCATACGTGTTCAAAAAGACGAGCAATTAAGCCCTTAAAGAGTGCACTTTAGCTTTTTATTTAGCCAGTGTTAGTAAGTGCAGAGAGAATTTTCTGCATTCAGTTTAACATACATCTTTTTTATTTATTTTTTTAGTGTGCATATGGATCAAAGCACATTCAACTTATTTAACAAATGCATCAAAGAAAAAATAGCACATGCTTAAGAAAAATTAACAAACAAAACATACAAATGCACAATCATTGGTGGTTTGCCTAAATGTGCAATGAATACAAAGAAACATGGTATAATGTTTTAACACAAGGCAAACAACTGTAATGAAGCGCATGGAGACAAAACCATGTGTCAGAGAAAGGGCATTAATTCCTTCTGAAACTGAGTATATTGTTGTTGACTCCTAGGGAAAAGGGACCTTGTCGTTTGTCAACGTCTAGAAACAGATCGAATTATGTAACGGGATTGGGGGAATAATGCCCTCAAAATGATGTAGTCCCGTGACGTTTCGGCGAGAAGCCTTCTTCATGGGCCTCGACTTGGTCTCCCCTATGTGAGAAACAAAGAAAAAGAAAAAGAGAGAAAAGAGGGGCTCAAATTGTTGTGGAGCTCGTCTAAAAAGATTAAATCTGATGCTAGTAATACTGGCATGCAATAAAATCTAATTGGGACCATGTAAGTGGACAATGGTGACATTGTCCAATTGCTTGCTGGCACTTGGTTACTGACCTGGACGGAAGTCAGAGAATATTGCTTTCTTCCAGTCGATGGTAACAAGGAGCTGGGAGTAGTATGTAGCAGACCACTTCAAACAGTTGGAGGAGGTTCCTGCAGATAGCTGGTGGGCTGGATACACTGGGGTATGGGGGGAATTATAAAAAAACATATATATACAGGCAGATGAGTATAACCAGTGATGATAATGATCTCTAATATGTAGTGGTGAGCCTGACTAGAAAAATATGGCGTCAGAATACCTGTAAAAGCAGTCTTGCAGCCGTTTGGAGAGTCTTGGCTGTGCAGGATTAGGAAAATCCCTTTGAAGGATGCTTGTGAATGGCAATCAGGTGGTGGCCCATATGTTTATGGGGCTCCCAGGTTTGTAGGGTCTGATTTGGCCGTGGTTTGATGTGGCTGTGGGACCCTAAGAAAACAGGCTAAAGCATAAAAATGACACTAAAAAGTCTAAAAGCTAGGAGGGGGACAAGAGACCGTGCTAAATTAGTCCGGTCCATAGTGGAAGGGGAAAGCTAAAACCACAGAAGACTCCCGTGGCGGGGGCGATGAACCCCGACTGCCACATAATTGTCCCGGCAGAGTGCTCATACCTGCGTGTCCTGGAACGAGTGGATCACTTTTCTGGGATACAAAACCGACTACGGGAGCCGGCGTCGGCACCGCGAAGTGCAGAGCTGTATCTAAAGTGCGCACGGCGCAGGCGCCAGTATGTAGTAGCTGTGTCCCTGCGCACGCGAGTTCAGCGCAGCCCGGGGGTTGGCATGGCAACCGTTTGGTTTGTGCGAGGCGCGGTCATGCGTTGAGGAAACGGAGGGATCAAGGGCCTCTGTCGTGTGGGCTGCACTTAGAGTTGTAAGTCAAGAGGAACGTGTAAGTGTGGACTGCGGTGGGTCACAGGTGTAAGAGCCTACACTGCTAGTAGATTAGTGTAACATAGATGATAAAGCAATGTGTTGCAATGGCGCTTTGTGCCTTGTATAGTGCACAAATTTAACAGTTACACATGCTGAAAATGTCAGTTAACTCAGAGCGTAATATATTGCAAACTCAAAGTTCTTGTACGCAGCATTAGTTAGTTTGCTTATGATGAATGGGTGTATGTATACATATTCACGAGTGGTACCAAGGCAAGTGATCAATAACACATTCAAACATGACAAAGTTGGCCTGGGATGTGATAAATTGCAAACTCACACTACTTGTGCACAGCATTCATTAGTTTGCATGGGATGATTCTGTGTACATTTACATGAGTCGTACAAAGGCGAGCACATTCCTAAATAGTGCTCCACTATGCAAAGGATGCGAAGGAACTGGCACAGGGTGGACATGCTGTGTCTCTGTGCAGAACTGCAGTCTTAGTTACTGGCGGGTGTTGGTGACACACTTGGCGTGTTACACAAAAAACAAAGCAGGCTGTCCTTACACAATCACCGTTCAGCAGAGTACCCAGGACCCAACAAACCCTCCCCCAGCAAGGACGGAGGACTCAGCCAAGGGCAAGTTCAAAGTGTCTTTTATTATCCAAACAGACAGTGATCATGCAGTTAAATAATTCTCCAGCAATCACAGCTCCTGAGCCTGTGTCAGGAGTTTTTGTTAGAACATGTCGTCACAAGTTGGGGCTCTTCCCCAAAAACCTAACAGCTGACACCATTGGGTGGCTGATGTGGTAGGACCTGTAGACGGCACCTATAGAGGTTAGCTGACTGGTCCTTGCATGTCAGGTGGTCTTGCCTGAGACTTCCCCAAAAACGATCTATTGCATTGCTGCAGGGTTGCAGGACTACCATTGGCCCTTACCCTTTGCCATCCACCCCTGGATTTGTGTTCCCTGAATGGCTGGAGCGGGTCTCCTCACAGCTCTGTTCTCAGTGCTCTGTGATGAGAAACACTATGTGTCCCATTTGTTGCCACAGATATGAGAGTGTGCCTTACAATGTTTGTTTTGCAACATATGTATCAGTTCTTGACTGCTTCACGGGGAACTGCTCCTCTTCCCACTGCGAGTAAATGGCTAGTGTTCAGCTCGGCTGCACCACGTGCATTAGGACTGCAAAACTGAGCTTTTTGGTCTGAAATTAGTGAGGGTTTATTCTACTATTTTGCAGGTGGCTCCCTGTCCCTGGAGCTAGGAATGTTCTGCTCGCTTCTGACCTTGGCTGCAAGCACCAGTTCTGAGCAGCGTTTCCTCTAAAAAAAAAATCCTTTGCCGCTTAGTATGAGGCCTGTGGCTTCAGGTAACTCTAATATAGTTATGCTATGATCTCTATATGTCTATATTGTACTATTTTCCTTATGGGTTAGTGGTACTTGGCTCTTCCAGGTTCCTAATACAATCCTGTAGTTCCATATGGTTAGTTGCAATATGAGGCTGCAAGCTTGTTCTGCATCTCTTGTTTTCTTGCGTTTCTACGTGTGGTGAAGTGCGTGCAGTTTGCTGAGCGAGAAGATGGTTGTGTGGGTTTTCATGTGAGTTAGATATGCAGAGATTTGAGCATAGGGTTAGTCAGTTATATGTCTCTTAGTCCTTATCATTCTTGCTCTTGTTCTATGTATCTGGTTGTCCTATAGATAGGCATATGCTTTCACTTTTTCTTTCCTGCCGTCTAAATGTTATGAGTGATGGCGTGGCACGTTTCCAGCTGTTTTGTTTTTTAACATAGTGTAATAGGTAGGAGCATATATGGCACATGCTTGCATTGTATTGCCCTTATGTGCCTTTGTATGTCTTGCCGGTTTCGAGGCCCTTGATTGATATTGGTGTCGGAGCTCATTGGTTCTTGTAATTTTACAACCAGGGGCCCTCAACTGTTATTTTACACACAGTTGTTCTGTACATATACATTGTGTGCACAATAGGGCCTATGCTAGCGTTGTTACTGAGAATTCAGTTGTGGTTAAACGACTAAGAGACATTAATACGCAAACACATAAGTCTTCCTGTTGAAATTACAATCATCTCTATTTCAGATCCATTCACTCAAGAGTAGGCAGGTGGCTCCTCCTAATGGTTTCCCTCACCATCCAAACCCCTCCGACAAAGGGGATGTTTGCACACGACTGTACTTTATTTGTGTCACTGTTTGAGCAAAAGTCTCCTCTGTTGGAAGTGTGCTTGTGCTTCACATTAGGTTTGGGTCTCTCAAACCGACATGTGATAAATTATATGATATGATATGATAGGTTATCTATAACACGCTTAATACCCAGAGGTTACTAAGCGCAGACCCTGGGATCTCACCTGTGTTGCTCCATGTCGTCTTGCTTCCAAGGCAAAGCATGTTGCCCCTGAGCTATCCTCCCAAGACATGCAACCTTAGCATCATCACGAGATTCAGAATGTGTGAATGGCTTAAATCTTTGCTTAGGATCACACCTTCGATCAGTTTCGATTCTTTGGGCCTGATTCACAGAGGGTTTTCCAGTCGGATTGCACCATTAGAGAACGCTTCTGTGAATCAGTCCCTTTATGTTTACTGCCAACTTTGCTTCATTTGCTTTATTCTGAGGCATGGATAGCTACACCCTCACGGTAGCAATTTGACGATTCACTTGCATCATACTCACAATGGAGGCACCGTCCAGTGTCTGGTACCACGCCATCTCAATCAACTATCATGTTGTCAAGTCCATGGATATCAAAAGATGTATGTAGTGTATTTCCTACTGCTTTTGCTGCCATTTTACAACGATTCTGTGGCAATTCCATGAGCTGGGGCCTGCTAATCTTTCACGAAACAAGGGCTCCGCTGAACATCCAGCACCTGCCCCGCAACAGGAATGTTACATTATTAGGCTTTGTATAGTTCAACCGCTTCTATTTTCATGGTCTCCCTTTGCTTAGGGCCTGCAAAAGAATGGTTTGGGGTTGGTATGTAAGAGTGAAGGGAGCAGTGCAGGAATGATTTTGGTGCTGTGTTGTTGCAGGCAGATCAAGAGGAAACTGCACGGTGTGTGTCGTAAACCTCTAAATGTTTCTGGTGCAAATGCTGTTGGGAAGAGGTCTGGATGTATGTGCCCTGATGCAGGTCTATATGGTGTGTATTTGGCAGACAGACAACCCAGGGACATAGAAGCAGGGGCTGTTCATGCATCATCCAGAAGAAATAACCTTCCTTGGATGCGGTTTATGATGGAATGTCTGGGGATGCATCTAGGTCTTGGCATGGCCGTGGCATCGGATGTGTGGGTAGTGGGAACAACGCCAAAGGACACCGGCAGGTGCCATCTCCGAATGCCATGTGCCCTCTACAAACACCTCAGTGACATTAGGGCGCAGCATCAACTTTAATCCTGGCTTTTCCCAGTTTTCAACAAGAAAAGGAGATGCAGCAATGCAGGCAGCGACAAGCCCCTCTCACACACACACACACATACACTCTGCAAGGAATCACTGTGCTGCTAAATGTTGCAAATCACTGGGAATTATGAATTTGGGCCCCTATTTTACTTTTGTGAGACACTATTTTTGCTGCCCGGACATAGTTTTTGCCCCGGTCTGACCCTGCTGACAGGTGTATTTTTTCTATATTTTTTTCTCTATTTATTACGCGCCACAGCCCGCAGGCATCAGGGCACACTTTTGCACGTTTGTAGGCCACAATTGTTTTTTGCTACCCCATTAATGGGGATTGGAGCGGCCCTCTGCTGGGAATGCTTTCGTGTCATGTTTTTCTGACCTATCTTGCAGGCGCTGGCTTGTGTTTGTTTATTTCAATAGCCTATTTGGGACATAACATCCATTCCCAAGCCTCCACATAGCCCTGCGTCGCAGTGATCAGACTTTGTCTTCTGGTTTTAAGCAAGATTAACTTGCAGTTGCCGCAGGCACAGCTGTGTGTGCAGGTAATGGGTGAGTAGGGCTTGTTATAGTCGTTGGCATGTCCCTTAGGTGGTACGAATGGTGGGGGATTGCAAAGGTTAAAATTCATAAAACTGCCTAATGTGGGGGACAATGAATGAAAGATAAATTGTCTTACAATGTGTTTCTTTCAGCATTGATAGAACAGTTGTAAAACACTTGAAAGTCATTTTTTGAATGTGTGGTGGAGAAAATGAAAGTGGAAAATTGCTGTTACGTTTTCATTTTCCACTCCATTTTACTTTTATGCTGTTCTGCAGGTCCGGCCTTAGGGCAGGGTGGGCCAGGAGACCGCCCGGGGTGCCATGCGCCCCAGGGCGCCATTAGCCCTCTGCCATGCCAGCTCAGCTGAGTCTTTCAAGGGCTCCCAGAGCTGGCATAGTGGGAGAAAGTGGCAGGCGCCTTTTTGTTATTAAATGCTTGTTTTATCCTTGGGATTAACAGCGATCTTCCTATGTATTCATGTTTTCTTCTTTCTGCTGCTGCCTAGCCTTGTGAGAGCTAGCTAAGGAGTTTGGTACAAGTTCGTACAAGGATGGCAAAAAGTTTGTTTTCTCTTACAAAACTGTGTCAATAAAAAAAATAAAAAATGTTTTTAATAACAATAGGGTGCTGATCAGCCCCCTAATCAAATGACTACCTCCCTGTTCCAATGTGGGAGCAAGGAGGTTTGCATTGCAATAGGGTGTTCATGCATTAGCATGAGCGTCCTATTGCAGTGATTAGCTCCCTGCGAGGCGCAGAAGCGGGAGGGTAGAACAAAAATGTGGCGCATCCCGCCCTCCACCCCTCCCCCTGTTAACCAGTGGCGCGCGGGCTGGGGAGCACTAATTCATACAGGGCGCTGCTACCTCTAAGGCCGGGCGGCCTGACGTTCTCAGTCATAGGAGGGCAGCAAAGCTGAGTTAGCATCTCCACTTTGCTTTCCTCCCCGTCTCAGAAGGACACACAGGGTTACCTCTGTATGAGATTTCCATGCAGGCATAAAACCAAAGGATTCCAATGGAATTTGCCTCGCATTAACATCTGATAAATAACAGGCCGGGTTCCATTGGAAACCATTATAAAATGCCACCTTCAAAGTGTAATTTGCAAGCAGCTTTTTTGTGTGCTCTCCAAGCGGACAGTAAAAGTGAAAAGTTAACGCCATTTCGCCTTGATTTACTCTTCTCAATTCTACGCCACTTTAAGAGTGTTTACGATTACACGCAGGTGATCCACACCAGGTGTAGGCGGTGGTGGTCCCCTGCATGCAACTAGCACACACTATAAAATGACCCCCAAACTGTGCCTGTAACTCCCCGCACCCGTATGAATGGGGGATATTCCACATGGCAGCCAGCACAATGGTGTTCAGCTAATTTGGGGGCTATCTGAGAACGAGGATAACTGAAGCTTAAACGCAGGCGGGCAAAGGGAAGACAAAACAATTCTGTTTCAATGGAGCACACAGACATTGTCTTACTAATGAAAGTAAACAATATTGTGTTTACGACCTTAGCAGCTGCTGGCCTGCTGCCTTTAGTGGCGCACTGCAGCAGCCAATGGCGGGCGAAGCGTAGAGGGAAGCAGGATACAATGCGCTGCCTTTTCACAGAGGCTGAAAGCCTACCTTCAATGAATCAGCAGATACAACTGCGAAGGAGTCCCCCTCCCCCACCTTTGCAAGCCACCAGTCGCCCTCCCTCCCCACCCCCGGGAGCTTTGATGCTCACTCCTTCACCTAATGGCGCCGCAAGGCCACGTCCTTTAGCCACAGATCCCAGGGCCGCACCCCTCCCCCACCCACCTCATTCCCAGTCCCTGCTTTCTTTCCTGACCCTGCTCCCAGCGCTGCGGCCGGCCCCGTATTGTTTTGAAGAGAAGGCAAGGTAACCCTTCCTGCCCATGCAGCGCGTGCATCTCAGGCTGCAGATTCTGGAGGGAAATGCATATTTCATCAGCGAGGCACCGCGGTGAGGTGATGCTGGTGAAACCTAGGTTACTGCCATGCCATCACCCCACCCCTACTACACACGGCCCCTTTCGAAATGGTAAAAAAGGGCAGTTTTAACAACAGTTCATTTTAATAATTTAGACGGGTCGCGGGGAGACTCTCGCTCCAGTCACTGCACGCGCACGTCATTATTAGCATTCCTCTGATCAATGGGACATTGCATTTTTTGTTGTTGTTGAAAATGTGCAGCCTTCCAAGCAGGGTTTAATTCCTTTGCTTTATTTCCATTGCCCAGTATGCATAACTCTTTTTCTTGCCAGCATCTCTTGCTTAATTACCCCCGTTTTAGATTGTAGTAAAGCGAGAGGGCCACAGAAATAGATAGTGTCGAGGGGCGCGCGCGCGCGAGCTCACGTCTATGCAATCTGACAGCGAGTGGAGCCTGCAGGGAGTACAGATCCCTAACTACCCACCTATGCAGGGGTCAAGTCCTAAAAATGTAAGTAGGGGGACTCATCAACAAAGACAATGTGATGTGATGTTGCCAGAAATTAGCATATCAAGGTGAAATATGCACATTTCATTCAATTGGCTTTGCATAACCACCCAAATTGCACAGGACGAATGGCATTTGCCTTTCATAAAATCAAGGCATGCACAAAACCAAGAGAGGATATTTTCTTCCAACAGTGTTTTTGAAAACGTTGAAAGGCGTGCATGTTTTAAACTCCAAGAATCAATACAAATGTTTTCCCTGGGACTTGCAGTAATGAAATGGGACATTTCACCGTGGGGTGTTTGGTATATTTCTTCAGGTTATATCGTGCAGTGGTGAAGTGTCTGGCTTGCAAACCTGACCACTGTGGTTCGATCCCTGAGGTTGGCTTTAATGAATAAATTCATAGAGGACATTCAGTGTTTCTCATTTTACCTGGGGGTACTGAGTCCACCCTCTGAAAAAAGTGAGTGCACTCCGTCCACCCTCGTGTACCCTCCACTTGAGCCCTGCACCTATGCTGCATGATGGCTCATCCCTACTGCCTCCATCTTTGATTAATGAGGAGAACAAGGGTTCCCCGGCCGGACATTTGCCCACATGGACTCTGTTGAGTGCGGCTGTCTGAGCCGAAGGGGGCAGTGCTGCAACGTGCTTGGAAGCAGCCAGAACACAAATTGTAAAAGCTGTCTGTCGTGCGAGCATGGCAGGCATCATGAACAATGGATCCCTATGGATTCGGCCTGCTTTATGCTGGTGCATAAAGCAGGAACACCCCATCGAGAGCTCCAGCATATGCGCCGGCATGAAAATTCATGCCGGTGCATTTGTATGGCAGAGCGGAAGGACTGCGGCAGAAACGCAAGTTGCATTACGCCCCTCCTCTCCACCATCCAAATGATTGAAAATGTGGCGTGCCGTGAGTGTAAGGTGTTAAAGCCTTACCAAAGGCGTTGTTAGGGGAGGCTGGGGGAGCTATAGACCCTGGTCTTTTGGTTGTAGCCCTGAATAGAAGCTCAGTGGCTACAACCTGAGTCTTGACAGTCCCAACATTAGCATAGCCTCAGATCCTTTTGCGACCTAGAGCAACAGCCCTGAGCCTTACTCAAAGCTTTTAAGCCTTTCATTCACGTTACGCCACAATACAACATAAGCCCCAAGGTGGTTTGGCCTTATTTTACTATTCAGTTTTACTCTCTACTTTAAGAGTGATGAAAGGTGCACGCTTTTTGTGCAAGGCACCAATCCACAGTTCCCTTCTACCGGTTCAGAGGTCTTTATCGACCACAACAGTGACAATTGGCCTGCGGCTACTTCAGCCACAAAGCATAAAGACAGACAATTGATGAGTTCATCTGTCTCAAGGGAGGCCGACAAGAGGCTGCAATAAAGGATGGGGGAGCAGGGCCCATAGAGGTATTATTGAAAGCTGCACAGACTGCCATGTTTCCCAACAGGTCAAGGATGCTGCTATTTGGAATCACGTGTCCTGGGTGGCCTGTTCACCCCTTGAATTAATCATGAAGCTAAAACCACAACGAAAAGGAGGCAACGCTTGTGTCCAGGTCATGTGTGATCCCAAGCATCTGCCTAATTCATGCTTTATGGGGATGTGATAAAAAGGTCCTGAAATCAGAAATTCAGAAGGTTCTTAAGATGAAAAAGACTGGATTGCAAGTAGAGGTGTACTGAATATTGCTTCTGGGTATGTATTCGGGCGCTTTATAGTGATTGAATCGAACGCCTAGGCATCTAAAAAAAAGCTACGAAAAAAAAGCATCTAATGCATTTTTTTTACTTTTTCAATGGGGGTTCCCCCCAACCCCATATTTTTACCCCTTAAAACCTATTATACTTAAAATAAAACCTTTACCTTTGAAAAAAATGCATTAGATGCTTTTTTTAATGCATTTTTTCGATGCTTTTGCCATTCAATGCTTTGTGTTCGATGCAATGACTGGATACCATTCGGGCCATTCCTAGCCAATTGAAGCTATTTCATGCCGTATAAATACTTTCTTCCTATTTCACTACTACAGCCAAATACTTTCTCTTCTCATTCGAAGCCAATGCAACAACTCAGTGAAGCAATCAAAGAGTGCATATTGCAAAAGTGAAGGGAAATACACATTGATTGACAGAAAACCTGATTAAATATTAGACTAAAGTGTGATAATCTGTTGGAGAGAAGGGATACTAACGATGTGTGAGAGGTTGAGCCTGACCTAACCTATTGACAGCTGGTTGTGGAGGCCTGCGAGGCTGGGGTAAAGTAACTGGTAGGTCAGAGAGAGTGCCATGTCCTCCCATGAAAGGTCCCTGAGAGGAACTTCACGTTGGGCTAGTGGGTCAGTCTGCCGAGCTTCTCCGGAGCGGTAGGTGTGAGGTCTCTGTGTGGGACATAGCCAGCGAGTGATTTTCTGTTGGTAATGGATGGGAGCAGCACGCAGATGTCGACTTAGGTGTTTGGAAATTGGGAGCCTTCCTAACAGGCAGAGGCCTCTTCCTGGTGGATAAGGCTGGGAAAGAGTCAGTTACATATCGGACGTTGAGGATATGGGTGACATATTCCCAGCTACATTGGCATTTTAGGAGAGCTTGCCTATTGGGAAATCCCTCTGTAACACTGTGCCTGCACGTGGCTGGAAAATGTGAGAGATGAGCGCACTATTTTGTATGGACAGGCAGAGCTATAGAGCTCTGTATCTGCTCCTGTTCTGGGGAGTGGTTGAAGAACGAAAGGTATAGTGAAAGGCACAGGGCCCGGCATCCTCTAATGTAGTGGGAAGGAGAATGGGTAAATGGATGTTTTCATCCTCCTGCCTTCCAGTCCTCGGACTTGGATCTTTCACCACTGCTGCATTGGTCCATGCACCGTTGGGTGCGTGGATCTGGGCCTTCTACCACTTTACCCTAGCACAGCCCAAAAGCAAAGTCATCCTGCCGGTCATCCTCTCCTTAAACAAAGACATCAGGTGCTCTGCTATGTTACCCAGAAGTAAAAATAAGGAAAATGAGGTCTACTGCAGTCAAACTATCATTATGTTTTCTATGCAGTATCAAACATTGAGAAAAACGCTATTATCATTCTACAATACCTTCCTTTTTAAGTGGGATGTAGGGGGGGTTGTATGCAACACTGGCCCGCATTGGTCTTATAATGTGGCTGCAGTAGACACCTCCTACCACTTTAACCTACCTGTGAAGGCATGAGGTTTTAGGACCCTCTCTTTTCTGGGCCGGATTCCTCTAGGCCTGGTGGCTGTGGCTGGATGAGGGGCCAGAAACCATTGGTAGTTCCGTGTGAGGCAAACTCACCTTCCACTTAATCTACCTATCAACTCACACGAGGCAGCCAGGTGCGCCACTCAGGCGCTATGTCCATCTTATGGATTGCAGCCTGGCTCTTTCCATTCATGAAGCCTGCCACCCTGAGCAGCAACATCCTTTTCTACATCTTGTACATACATTGTGTTAATCTGTTCTTTTCTCGCTTGTATGCTTTAAATGAAGAGAATATGCTAATGAAAATCAAGATATATAAAAGAAACTTGAGAACGCATATTTACTAAATGTGTTTTTTGAAGTTTGAACTATGAGTTATTGACTCAAACGGTTGTTTGGCTCCATACTTGACAAACTGTTCAGTATTCGACCGAACACTATGGAAACCATATTGCTCGAGTTCATAATTTGACCACGTGGACCTGGCACCTTTGCACTCAGTCTTAGTCAAGTACACGCCGCCAAATTTCCATCATTTGCACGGCAGAGTGCAAAAGAGCAGGGAAAAAGGCGGCGTACTCCGCCTTTTGCCCTGCTCTTTTGCAATCCGCGGTGCAAAGTGAGTAACCGCTGCCTGGCACGCTCGCATGACAGACAGCATTTTCTTTTAATTGTGAGCATCGCTTTTCATGCTTGCATGGCAAGCCGCATTCACAATAACAATTAAACTCGGCCTGACATGCTCGCATGTCGGACAGGGTTCCATTTAAAGTATGAACACTGCTTACCATGTTCACAATTACAATTAAACCCTGCCTAACATGCTGGCATGTCGGGCAGGGTTTAATAATAATTGTACATACTGCTAGCAATGCAAGCATGGCAGGCACTGTGTACAATGGATGGCCATCGGGTCCGCCTACTTTATGCTAGTGCGAATGCTGGAGGGGTTATATGGCGGAGAGAAAGGGAGGCGGCGGAAACGCAAATGTTTGAAAATGAGCTGTGGCACGAACGAAACGCGTTAAAGCCTTACTCAATGCTTTTAAGCCTTCTATTTACGTTACGGCTCATTAGAACATGAGCTCCAATCGGGGTCATTTCCCACTGAGTGATAGCATAAAATCACCATGACGCTTTCATTTTGCTTCCCAACTCATTTTAGTGTCATTCCATGGCGTAGGAAGGCAGCAAAGTGGAGTTTGCATCTCCGCTTTGCTTTCCGTCACCGTCTTGGAAGAGCACACGTTTTCGCCTGCATGAAATGATCATGCAGTCGGTAAACCGATTAATTCCAATGAAGTCTGCCTTGGCTCAGCACCTGGTAACGACCAGATGGATTCCAAAGCGGAGAATAAAAATAGAGTAAAGGCGATTCCGCCTTGATTTACTCTTCACAGTTACACTCCGCTTGGGGAGTGTTTAAAATGGCATGCATGGGATCAGCAACACATACGTACACGCGTTGGTGCTCCCCTGCATGCAATTAGCATATAGTCCAAAACGACCCCCTAAATATGCCATTTGGTACACCCCTAATTGCAAGCTTTGCCTTCCCTGATTGTTTTTTTCAGTGTAACAATTATCAAATTCAGGTCTGCCTGGTTGCTGTGCTCTATATAGCCCATACATTCCAGGTGCGTAAATGATTACTCATTATGCAGCCGGATGATGACTGAGTGAACAACAGAACTCTTACTAATGTGGCCCAGAGTTCCACTTATCAAACTCCTAAACATTGTTCTTCCCTAGCTGAAGAGTGCAAAAGGGGTAACACATTATCACGTTTACTGATTGCTGCCATAGGGCGGCTTGTGAGCCAGTTCCGGGGCCGCCATGTCTGCTTCTGCACCCGGCAGCTCAGTACCCTCGAGTGATTACTATCACATTAAACTGCACTTCACAAAATGGGAATGCTGTCCTACCTTTGTTCTTTGTTGCTTAATGTGTGTCGAGATATCACAGGAAACCTCATTTGAAATTTCGCACATTTGTGTGAAATATGTCTTCACCTCCTTATCTCAATGTTAAGATAAACTTTTAAAATATAGAATCCTGTACTTTAAGATGGAAGAGGACATGGGGTACATATAACCACATCATATAAATAAAAAAATAGAGTGAGGTCTTCTGCCTCCTCGAGGTGGGTCCCCGCATAAACGTGTCAGCTGTGAGATTTGTACCACGGGGAAGTGCTTTACAGACAACTCATTATCGATGGGTGGTCGTGTCATGAGGCCAAAGGCCAGGTCACACGTATTAGGCTTGAGACTGACTCAGTTCTTGGTAGTGGATGGCTCGCAGTTGAGAGAACATTTTCAGTGCAGCAGCAGCAACGTCCCCTTAGTATTCGTCGACCCATGGATGGATTCGCTTAACCCACTTAACATACCCTTTCACCCCCCAGCATAACCCATGGCCTGCACATACTCATCACTCATTGCTTGAGCTTGCATCCATGCAGTATTTGCTTGGATAAATCACCACTTCGACCGGGGTCAGACTGGGATAAAAGTAGGCCTGCGGCCCACAATTAATGTGTACCACATTCGCAAATCAGTTTGCAAGTTTTCATGACTAATTCTTAGAGTGCTATTAGTATCTGGGAGTGTATTCTGAGAACATTTGTGGAAAATGGTCAGGGTAGAACTGGGGCAAGAAATAGGCCCAGTCACCCAAAAAAAAGTGGCCCATCCCTTGCCTCAAAAAAGTGGCCCACCCCTCGACTCAAAAAAGTGGCCAACCCCTTGACCTCTGATGACATCACTGGAAGTGATGTCATTTGACCCCATCCCAAAGTGACATCCCGGGAAGCGATGAAACACGACCTTTCACCCCTTGACAAAACAGGAAATGGCTTCAAATAGCATTGGGCCTAAGTACACTAAATTACTGTGAATCCAAGCAGACGTCCAAGGCCAAATGAAAATATGTTATTGTATAGCACTTACGCTTAAGCTCTTTTTTTATAGAACAAATATGCATACAATATCACCCAAACCGTGTTGGTACTCATTTATCGACCTAAGAAGGATGAAAGACTTTTTGAAAAAAAAAGAAAAAGAAATTGGGGAAAAAAAATGTCTGGGTTTTTTCAATTTTTTTTTCTTCCAAGCCAGCCTAGGCATGGCCAGAAACCAGCCCCCACTTCGCAGGGACGATTTTGGCCCGGCCACAGGCCGAAAGGCTAAGGAGCCAATCCGACCCTGAAAATGATGCAGCTTAATGATTGTTGGGTGCACCAGTAACATTGGCCATAGCTATCAATGGTGAAGGGAAGTAAGTGGTTAAACTGGCCCACATTGGCCCACAAAATAATCCCACACTGGCCTCTTGGACAGATCCTTCATTCAGGCCCATAGGCTGGACCGAGCCTAGCATTGGCTAACAGTCTTGTACGCAATCTCTATGCACAACCGCAATCCCTTGTTTCTTACAGAACGAACACTCCGTGTGCCTTCTGTTACTCGAGTTTTTTGTCAAATGTATGTTGATGTTTACATTTCAACGCTGTGAATGGCATGTGCCAGTTTATTTGTATCCAACCCTAGTAGTTGAGCACACTCCATCTCCCGCACAGGCACTCACATCAGGAGAATGGCGTGCCTCAGACTTTTGCCTGGCCTTGCCAGCATCTCCTGCCTACCATCTTGCCGCCCTCGAAGGGTGTGTCATCCCAGCACCAAGGGGCGAACCAATGGCCTTTCCCTCTGGTCTTCACTTGTTTTATGATACTCTGCTGGTTGGATTTAAATTGTATTTGTATTATTGAAGTAACAAAAATGTTTCTCCAGGAAACAGCTGGAAAGGCATACAACAGTCTCAGCCCAGTGCGTCCATTTGAGGGATGAGTAATACGTATTCGTCTAGACTGGAGGAGCCGGGTGAGCAGATGAGTCGTATCTTGACCTGGTTGACATGGAGTGGATAGAATTCGTGGATATGGAGTCTCTGAAGGGGCTCTATAAAGAATTGAAAAAGGTGATACCAAAGGGTATTTACTAACGGGTGGTGTGATACAATTCAATTATTTACTACTTAAGAAAAAAAGAATGCATGTATGTAGTATATGCAAATCACTTGTATGAAGAAACTGGTCAAGTGTCATATGGGCAGTGGTGCATTAAACATGTATGAATATTTATTCGAATTACGAGAAATATATGTAGTTTTGAAATAAAAAAATAACAGTGTGAGAGCCTAGTCACAGCTTCACTGCATGTCTGTGTCACTACAAAGAGAAATACAAACAAACATAAAGGGTACCATCTTCTTCCCCTCCTTCATCCAGTGTATACGTAGTTGTCCACGTCCTTCCCATTTCTGCTTGTAAAAGGAGGTCACATCATGTTTTCCTTAGTGCATGAATTCATCATTTGTCTTCCCAATAGAATATAGGAAAGTGCATGTATAGGTGGCATGTGTGTAGAACTACACACAACATCAAAGTTCCTGGTAGATGATATGCTGTTGAAGTGTCTCCCAAAAAAATGTGTTCCCATATTGTAGCTCCTACAAGAGATACAGAGTGTTTACTACTCCCTCATATGAAAGGTAGCGAGTCTATCCGAAGATGGTCAGACTAATAATTAGCCGCTTAAGCCTTTACACATTTTTTATTATGTGCTCTGCAGCAGCACATTAGTATGTGGTACTTCTTACCTTTTTATTCTGTACCTCTGAATCCACTAAGTAGATTGGGGGACACTTCAGCTACACAGTCCTGATGAAGGCCGACACACTTATGAAAGGAGCACACGACCCGTTGCTCAAGGAGGCCAAAGCACACAGTGTCGACAGAACTTCTTTTAAAATAAGGTCCCAACAAAGTGGGCATCTAATTGTAATTCGTTTTCTGGTAAAATACGCATCGGAAATAACCGATGAGAGAGAAAGGAAAATGTAAAAAAACTTTTGGAAACAATCAGAAATAGCAAAATGGAGAGGGATTATTTATGTCCTGTTCCTTTTGTCACGAGTTGTGTTTAAACTCTGCACTCAAAATGTTTTTACAAATTGTTCAATTCATGTATGTGTTATGAGTCTTCAGCACCTTGTCAATGTTTCGAGATGGCGTGTTTTTGTAATTGTATAAGTGAATAAATGTGTGAGATGAATATATTTATGCAGGACTCCAAACAATAATTTTTTGGATTAAATATTGTATATAAATAAAATGTGTTTTTTTTTTAAATAAAAAGCTTCACCGGATGTTGAAAGAAGTGATGCTAGAAATAGTAGCACCGATCTATCCGAAGTGATCCTGATCAGTTCGTTTTGGTTGATATAGAGGAACCTAGGAGATCAGGATCATTACTAGGTATCCCCCTAATAATGTACATTTCTTTCTGTCCCACCATCTCCGCCTGATGCCTCTCCCCCCTCCACATTTTGTCTCTACATCCAAATTCACCTTCTGTTTCCTATCTCTCCCTTACACTATCCAAGTCAAACCCTCTTCACCTCTCCCAGTCCCACCTCTCCTCTCCTCCATGGTATCTCCTCTTCTCCACTCCCAGTCACCTCTTCTCCTCTCCTATAGTTACTTCCAAACCCGCATCCTCCTCTCAGTCTCTCTCACGTCTACAACGATCCTTCTCTGCACTTCTGCTCCCTCTGAGCTACCACCACCATCTGACAGCTTGCTCCCTGGTGACCCAATCCTCGGCGACCCCATCCCTGGCCCACTGAACCAGATAGAGAACTTAGTCAAAAGGGCCGGGACTGAAGATTGCTGGAGGTGCGGGTCACTAGGGTTTGAGCCAGTGGAAAGGCAAAATGACCAAACCTGTAAGAAAGGAGGAGAGAAGCCCCAGTGTAGGTAGGAGCATATAAAACATGTCAATGAAGGGGGCGGAGGGGTCGTCTCTGTCCTTGTCTCCACTGTGTGATGGCTAGTATGACAATGTTGTTGCACTTGAAGCAGAGGCGGAAGAAGTGTAGAGCAGGCGGGGGCTGACTATTGAGCCAAATCATCACTGAACCAAATTGGATTGGCTGGAAGGCTATGATGCAACAATAAATTTGGTCCAGGAGGAATCATCAATAATCTCCTGGAGGTCAGGTGAGATCGGAGAACTAATATCTGTTCAGGCAATATACCGTATGTTCCGGCGTATAAGACGACTGGGCGTATAAGACGACCCCCAACATTTCCAGTTAAAATATAGAGTTTGGGATATACCCACCCTATAAAACGACACCCAGCGTATAAGACGACCCCCGACTTTTGAGAAGATTTTCCTGGGTTAAAAAGGCATCTTATACGCCGCAAGATACAGTAGTTCCATCCGAATCATGCAGCAGGACTATGTCCCCCTTAGCTGGACAAGATGTTTTTCCAACAATGTAGTTAGCCCGTATAGAGGAACAGACCATGCTAGGGCAGGTGGAAAGCTTCCCTCGTTAAATCTGCCCCAGGCCTCAGTGGGGGGAGGCATCAATGAGGCACTTGTTGTTGTCCTCTTTTGTAAACAATCGACTTGAGGACTGCCCCATTCCTGATAAATGTGATGAACAAAATGTGGCTGGAGCTCTCATTCATGAGGGGTGTGAGTAGATCAATGCAAGATATCTGCACTAGTGGTCAGGAGATCATGGAGTGGCTGAAGGCCCATTTCCATAGCTGAGGAGATAAGAGTGTGCAGAGTGAGGGACCGTGTTCAGTACTGTTTGTTGATTTCAACATCACTGGCGCGCTGTACATTTTGATCATAACTCTGAAACCTTGGATGGAAGAATAAAAGAGCTTTGAGCACTAGAACGATCACTGTTAGTTCCAAAATGTTAACAGCCCTCATCTCTATCTCTCACATTCCATAAGTCATAGACTCTTACTTATTCATGATAGTCCCCAAACGGAAGAGGAGGAATCTGTTCTTATTATGAAGGTGTTTGTTGGCTTACTCAGCAGGGACCCAAGTGTTTGTGTTGCCCTCCCTCAAACCGCAAAGCCAGGGCCTCCAGGGCGCCACGGAAACTGATATTGGGTCTGATTTTATCTCAATATCTTTGTTCAATGGCGCCAAATGGTAGAGTTGAGATGAGTTGATAAAAGATTATGTCCCTCAGTACGGCTTTGGCGGTAGCCATGCCGCTATTGGCGGCATGGCTGCGTCCAAACCGGGTCCGGGTTCCCTGAATGGGGAATTACCGGGCCATTCCGAGTTAGGAGGGCCCGGTAATTCCTCCCTCAGGGAACCCAGGCCCGGACCTTCCCCATTCCCATTCGAGCCCCCATAGGGCTCAATGGGAATGGGTGCAGGGAGCTAACAACGGGCCGATTACGACCAGCCCGTTGTTAGCTCCCTGGTCCCCTCGCGGGACCCGGTAAGGACGCCTGGTTTTACCAGGCGTCCTTACCGGGTCCCGCGAGGGGACCTCGTAATCAGGCGGAATGGGAATAACGGGTCCGCATCCATTAGTGGACCCCGTTAACCCATTCCGCTTGATCGTAATGAGGCCCAATATGTGATGTGTAGGCTAGAACGTCTATTTCCCTAGAAAATTACTGAGACAAGATTGGAGGGTAAGAATTTGCTCTGAGGCAGGAACAACCCTTCCCCAGATTGGTGCCCGTTTATAACCTAATTAAGCTGTTCCTGTGTTTGGAGGCAGGAATCCTCCCTGTGAATGACATAAGCCCTAGAAAAAGTCAGGTCGAGCAATAATTGCAGATCTTGTTTAAAAAAAGATTGGTATACCTTCTAGTAGACTTTTGCTCTGCGTTTCCCCACCTCACTTTTACTACACTCTTCTGTTTTTTTTTCATCATGCAGGCCGGGGTTTCTCGGGTTTCACTTCCTCTACCCAAACGTCCTCTTGTAGAAACGCTTCCGGCCACCACTCAAACATCTTCCTCTGTGCTATGCTGCTGCCAGTGCCAGACGTGCAGTGATTGCCAGTGGTCGGTGGTTGGGCAGGGGGAAGGATTCCTCTGCCAAACACTTCTGAACAACCAGGAGCGTTCTTGGCCTCTTCTCGCAGCTCCCAGTGGGGGCTTGTGCTGGTGACTAGTGACTGGGGTGTGGGGGGAGCCTTGTACTGGCGACCAGTGACTACCCAAAAACAGCAGGCCATTCCTGATGCTTCATTAAAGTCCAGATATATGTGCAGGGTATGATCCCTCCAAGGAGCTATTTGAGGATGTCTCCCACAGTCACAATGTCACTGTCTGGAAGGCTGTCCTCCAGGCAAAGCGATTTAGTGGTTTTGTGGGGTTTCAGCAGTTCTATCCTTTCCATTTGATCAGTCTGGCACCTGTGAAAAAATCAATGTTTAAAGCATGATGCATGCGCTATCTCAAGTACAAACAATGTGCAGGTTTACCACAGAGGAGCGAGGAATGTGGACGGATAGGAAAGTGATGTGACTGTGAGGGCAATACATCAGGTGACCTGTTTAGATGCTCCGTGTATTCAATCAAATAGAAAATGGCCTCCTACGAGAGCAGCTCACCGAGGAGAGTCTGTTATAATTAAGGCTCCCTGGTTGCTGTTTTTACACATTTTTACACATAGAGAGAGAAATAATTATATGTTCTATTAATATTTATGTGCAAAAATGGAAAAGCATAAATAAGCAGATCGCTCTGCTTGGTTACCCATGCTTACACTCATGCACTGCAGGCCCCTTGTTTTGCAAGCTGACAGCATAGAGAGAGAAAAATGCTCTCTCATTTCATGTAACTTAAATTGCCACCAAGCTATGTCTCAGGTCAGTTTCAACAAAGGGGCAGTGGCTTTCTTATAAGGTGAACATGGAGCTGGGTTTCACGTACAAGAACACAGCTGTAGCTATGAAGATGTTCTCCAAATGTGTCCTTTGTATTGTAATAAATACATTTTGGTGAGAATTGAGTAAATGCTCCTTCCGTTGGCAGCGTCTCCCAAACTGCCTCACTAGCACTACACGTGACGACGAGGTAGGAAATCCAAAGGACGCAGGGAAAGAAGAACAAGAAGGTGATCCGACAGGTGTTCGAGCCCAAGCACAAGCACCTTTTCTCTCCTGAAGTCATCCAGCAAGCACAGACTTGCTCTCTTCTCACCACAAGGCTTGGAGGAGTTCCCTGACCACCCAGACGAAAGGTAAACCCTGTTGGGCTTTTGGGGAGCCCTAATCACTGGTGCTCTGGGCGCACACGCGTTTTTGCCTAAATATCACAAAAAAACCGAATTATCTTTCACAATTAAAAGAAAAACGCGTGTCCCCCTGCACTGCTGCTGTGTGCCTGTGTGCATTCTAACATCTATTGGCTTCACTTGAGGGCCGTCCTCTCCATCATGGACACCGCTAGATTTGTAGGCACTGGAGTGCCTGTCCTAGGTGGAAAGCCCTGCTGTGATTGTGCTCCTCTTCCATCAAAGGCCCAATAAGGCGAGCTAGTAGGTGAAGCCAGCCTGCTTCCCAATGCCCCATTCTAAGGCCCCTGTCTGTGCCCTCCACTGCCTCCTTTCTCTCCTGAAGTCATCCAGCAAGCAAGGAATTGTGCTCTCCTCACTACAAGGCTTGGAGGAGTCTCCTGACCACCCAGACGAAAGGTAAGGCCTTTTGTGCTTTTGGGGAGCCCTAACCACTGCCACTCTGGGCGCACATGCATCTTTGGCCAAATATCAGAAAAACAAATGAATTATCTTTTGCAAGACTTTAAATGAAAAGAAAAACGCTTGCCCCCTGCACTGCTGCTGTGTGCCTTTGTGCATTTTACCATCCATTGGCTTCAGTCCTCTCCACCATGGCCACCGCTGGATTTGTAGGCACTGGAGTGCCTGCCTTGGGTGGAAAGCACTGCTGTGATTGGGCCACTCTTCCATCAAAGGCCCAATCAGGCGAGCCGGTAGGTGAAGCCGGCCTACCTCCCAAGGTCTGATTCTAAGGCCCCAGTCTGTGTCCTCCCCTGTCTTCTTTCTCTCCTGAAGTCATCCAGCCAGCTCAGAATGGCTCTCCCCTCACCACGAGGTTTGGAGGAGTGCCCTCTCCACCCAGACGAAGGGTAAGCCCTGTTGGACTTTTGGGGAGCTGTAAGGAGTTCCTTGTGGCAAACGTAAAGACAGACACAAGTGATCACATTTGCAGGGTGTTTATTAAACTGTATGAATGGGTGAGAAAAACATCTAATCTAAACCTAAATCTAAGATGGGAGCAAGCGACGACCAACAAATAATAATAAGGCAGTCCTAGTGGCGTCTTGTCAAATAAAAAGGGCCTTTACTAAAAAAATAGAAAAAATATTGCCAATCCTTACCTCTAAATTACAGAATAGTGTGGGATTATGTTCACCAGAAAAGAAAGAAGTGTTAACCAAATAATAAGACATGATGGTATAGCTGGGGTCTCCCTTCCCCACGTTTTCTAGCATGGGATAAGGCAGGATGTTTGAGCATAGCACACACCTGGGCCTCACCAGAACAAGGTTATAGTTCCTTGCAACGATACCACGACCTTCTGAGGCTAATTCTCTTTTCTACAAAGTCTCTTGCCTTATAAGGCCTGATGGACCATAAACAGCAAACAAAAAAGTATCTTCAATAAATCTTCATGATGGGCGATTTCACCCTTGGATCCCCCTCAACCGGGCTCTGATCTTTCTTGCAACATGGGCCTCCCACAGTCGGGTTCTCTATGGCCAACTACTCAATGGGGACAACCCATGGTCAGGTTCATATTTGTTACCACAATGTTCACAGGTGTGTTACTGTTCACCCTAATTTTGTTTTTCAACAATACATTTTATTAAGCATTTCAACAAAGGCATACATGTACACTGACATCAACATGGCATTTAGTTAAGCAATTAGTTATTAAGCTGGGTCCTCAACCCGCGTCACAATCCACTACAGGATAGGCGACCTTAGGGGGTGAGGGGGATTGCTCCACTTCGCTGTATCTCTGTATATTGTTTTTGGTTACTCTACATCTCACCTCCTCCATCTGTGTTATAGTACGGATCACTTTGCAGCCAGCGTGTTAGCGGGGGTCTTCTGGTGAAAGCTGGGTATTTTTCTGAGTACTGTTCACCCTAATTTGCAGGCATCCCTCAGTCAGGTTCACATTTGCCAAAAAATACAGTTCACTTGGGTTTTATCACAAGGTGGGGTTCACTTCCCTTAGCCTTCCCTTGGCTTTATCACAATACGGGATTCACCTCCCTTAGCTTTCTTCTTGGTGCCCCTCAGTCGGGCTTCACACTTGCCACAGTTCACCTCTTTCCGCTTGGCTACGGGTCAAAGACTTTCGATTGTACAAGGGGTTTTACGCAACCCATGTATGACCACTTTGACCTCTTGCGTCGGCTCTCCTAGGGCCACCTGGGGTTGTAGTTTTAACAAACAGGGACTGGCCAGAGTCTTTCGAATGAGTGCCCACGTGGCACCAGACCATCTGCAGCTGGTCTCTCCATAGATTGTTTCAACAGTTCTGTAACACACTAAGGGCCTCATTACATGGAAGGCAGTAAGGGTTAACGGTCACCCGTAATGGTACCGGTGATTAACGGTCACCGGTAATGGTACCGGTGACCGTTAACCCTTACCGCCTTACTACGAGGTCCCTTTGCGGGTAGGTATTTTAACGCCTGCTGTTTAGCAGGAATTAAAAACCAACCCGCAAAGGGACCAGGGTGCTAATTACAGTACCGGAATTTGTGGCACCGTAATTAGCGCCTTCCCCATTCCCATAGAGCCCTATGGGGCAAAAATGGGAATGGGGAAGGGCAATGGAGGAAGGGGGAATTACCGCCCCGCAAACCTTGGAATAGGGCAGTAATTCCCCTTTCCACCAAGGCGGTGCCGGTATTTTACCGGCATGGACCAAGGTGCAAATAGCACCTTGGTCCTCCGCCTACCGTGTAATGAGGCCCTAAGTCTTTGCTCTTTGATTCATATTATGTTGCCATTTGCAACCTTCGCTCAACACAGTTCTGTTTATTGTCGTTCCCCCTCCGACTCACTGGCTGTGATGAACTGCTTGGTATTTCTTGTCTCCGGAGTCAAGGGCGGTCCCATGGTAGCAAGCGTCTCTCCCTGACTTGGTTATCAGTGTACGGACTCGGTTATCAGTGTACGAGGGCTCCGCGCACCGTTGACATCTGTTACACCACACTCTAGCTGTTGTTCCTGGCCTTATGATTCCTTTCACTGAGGTTTCACTGGTCTGGGCCAAAAAGGGCAAGGGCACTTCCCTCATTGTCGTCCTTTTGGTTATCGCCGCCTTTCACCTCGTCTTGAACTGCTGTGCCAGAATAGCTGCCTCGTTGTGCGGTCTGCCTTGCTCAAAGTGTGCTCTCGTGCTCCACTTTTTATCCCTGTGGGTTAGGGAAGGGCTGCCAGGTGTACGTAGATATTGTCAATTGCCTGACTCTGCCTGACCCTTGTGTTGGGACATGTCAGGTAAATGGCGAGGGTGTTAGTCCATTGTATTTCACGTGTAGGAAAGTGTTCGTGTTGGAAAAGGGGGGGTATAGAACTTCTGAATATCCTACGGGGTCGGAGGCGGGAAAGGTCTTATAGGGGAGGGGGGTACTGCGTCCCACCTATCGGTGTCCCACTTCCACTCCCCGAGAACCACTCATCCAGGTGATTGTCACGCACTGGTCCAACGTCAGGAACTGCATCCAATAGCGATGGCTGTGTCCTGGCTACCTGGATGACAGATCCCCAGGGACTAGCGAGTGAGACACCTTCTGGTTTCTCACACCCCTCTCTCACAAAGTCCGGTAGGGAAAAGCACAAAAAAGATATCTTCAGTGCAAACCCTGGACTTTCCATCGCTTCCTCTAGAGAGGTTTTCACTGATATCCACTTCTCTGTCCCCTCGCCAGATCTATGGACCCCCATCTCATCTCCACTCTGGGCCTCATCACGAGTTGGGTGGAAACGCTGGCGCTATCTGCCCTACCGCCAAACCCACCGGCGCTATTAGCGCCGGATCAGAGGTTTGGCGGATTTGGAAATCCCCATTCCCCATTGAGCCCATTCGGGAATGCCCCATTCCCCACTGGGCTCAATGAGGAAATTTCGTGCTCATACCGCCGGTGGATTTCCCGCTGGCGGTATGAGTGCGAATTTTCAGCGGATTTCACACCAGCTCAGAGCTGGGGAGAAATCTGTCGAAGCCCTGATTTGGCGGACCCTTAAATCCGGCGGTAACATCGCCAAACTCGTGATGAGGCCCTTTATCTCCTTCCTCATCCTTTACCATTAAAGGTGGCACCAAGTGGGAAGTCTTCTTGGCCGGCTTCTCATTCTCATGTTGCTTCGTTAATGTCTATCACACAGGCACAATCTTAGTTCAGGGTCCACAACCCAACATCCTTCTCTTTGACCATATGCTGCATTCTCTCATTAACTTCCTTCCTTCTCCTGCATCTTTCCCTTCTACTCTCTCTCTCCCTCCTCTGACTGGTGTACCACACCCCTGTTCACCACCTCAGAAAACCTTCAAAGCCACAGACCTCCTCCACCTGGTGACTCTTAATGCCGGCTCAGCCAACAAACACTCCACTGACATCTGCCTCCTTCTTGAAGACATTGACCTCACCATTTTTGCTCTTACCGAGACATGGTTCAATGCCAGCTCAGTCACTGCTTTTGACTCCCTCCTCCCCGATGGCTTCAGGATCATCTCCAGGCCTCAACCTCATCACACTAGTCAGGGTGGGGGGTTGCCTTAATCTTCCCTGAGTGGTTCCTGCTTCCATCTTACCCACCCAGATCTACTCTTACTGAGAGGGCCTGGTTTGCAAGTTGGTCATCTCTCCTATCTCCACCCTGACCATTGCTACCATTTACCGGCCTCTAGGCGCCACCACCCTGTTCCTCTCTAAATGAGCTGATTTCTGCTCTTCCTTACCTTCATCCACACCCAACCTCCTCCTCCTGGGTGATTTCGGCATCCAACTGAACTCCCCTAGCTCTGCATCCATCCTCTTCACTAACCTCTGCACCTCGCTTTCCCTCTCCATTCTCCCTTCTGGGCCAACCCACTCACTGGACACACTCTGGATGTGCTTATGCACTCTGACCACTCTCTCCCTTCCCCCCAACTAGTCACCCCTCTCTCCTGGTCAGACCAGTCTCTCCTCGCCTCCCGCCTGGGTCCCTTTGGCCCTCTGACCGCCACCCCCAAAAGCCCCGCCAACCTCACTCGCTAACATCCGCCTGATGAAATGAGTGTCAGTTGCTGCCTTTACTTCCACCTTCACCCCCCCTCACTCCCCTACCTCTAATTCTACCTCTGACTCAGCTCTCGGCAACCTCCACCTTTCCATCATCAATACTCTTGACATTCTTGCCCCAGTCATAAGGATCCACCTGAAACCTGCCTCTAAGCGTAACACCTGGTATGACCCCGAACTTGTGGACCTGAAACAAAATTGCAGGGCAGCAGAATGGAAGTGGCAAACCTCAGACTCATCCTCTGGCAAACTGGCCTGCCACCTGCTCCAAAGACAATACAGACTCTCTATCCATGCCAGGAAAAGAGCCCACATACAGACACTGGTTTCCGGTGCATCCAACAGCACGGCTGAACCTTTCAAGATCTGCAGGGAACTAGCCAACCCTTCCGCAGTCTCCTCCTCCCCTTCTCCTTCCCAGGCCCTCTGCAATGCACTGGCCACACACTTCACCACCAAAACTCAGGACATCCTGATCAACCTTGCTACACACCCTCACAACCGATCACACACCCTCTTACCTCCCTTGGCCCCCCAACCTCCTCATTCCTCCTTCTCCCTTGTCACACCTGAAAAAGTTACCAGAGTTGTCAGCTCGATGAAGATCTCTTCTACACAGGTTTCCCCTTGGTCATCCAGGACCATCAAGGATAACATCGGCTCTCTTGCCCCTGCCCTCGCTGATTTCTGCAATCACTCTTTTGACACTGGATTTTTCCCCTCCTCCCTTAAGCACTCCCTTGGGCGCCCACTCCTTAGAAAACCTTCAGAAGACCTGCCCTGGGGAAGCTGGTGGAGAAGATGGCATTGCCCCAACTCAAATCACATACTGATCTTGTTGGTGGTGTCCACAACTATCAATCTGGATTCTGAGCATCCAGAGGCATGGAAACGGCTCTTCGGAACACCCGTGAAGAACTGCTTGCATCTCTGGACTCCAACTCCCCAGCTGTCCTTATCCTTCTCAATCTCTCCTCTGCCTTTGACACAATCAACCATTCCATCGTCATACAAAGGCTCCACGATAACCTTGTTTTCTCGGAACAGGCACTGGACTCGCTGACATCCTTCCTTACTGACTGCTCTTCCCAAGTCATCCTGAGCACCTTCTCCTCTCCTACTTCATTCTCCACCTGTGGTGTCCCCCAGGGTTCTATCCTCTCCCCATGGCTCTTTAACATCTACCTTGCTCTGCATGCATCCCTCATCTCCTCCTTCTCCTCCAACTTCCATGTTATGCAGATGACACACATCTCTTTTCCAAATGTCCTGCTGTCCCTCTTGCATCCTCCTTCATCCCTGACTGCCTATCTGCCATCCAGTCCTGGTGCACCTTCAGCGATCTCTGCCTCAGCGCCTCTAAAACTGAAATCCTTCCCATCTGGACCCCTGCTCCCTTCTTCTCCCCTTAACTCTGGCCTTCCTCCTTGGGCTCTCCCTCTGCTCCTTCTTCTGAAGCCAAAAGCCTTGCAGTCATCTTTGACTCCTCTCTCTCCTTCCTCCCTCACACTCAGTACATTGTCAAGAAGGGTGTCCAGACATTTGGTTGACCTAAAACTGGTCGAATGACATTTGGTCGACGCAATTTGGTCGAAAACCAAATGGTCGAATTTTATTTTTAAATTATATATTTATTTTTCGAGTTTTCGTTTTTTACAAAAATGGGTTTTTAGAAAAAAAAGGGGGTTGGGGGGGACCCCCCCCCCAAAAAAAAAAAGGGGTGAAAATAAAAAAATAAAAAATTCAACCATTTGGTTTTCGACCAAATTGGTTCGACCATTTGTCTGGTCGACCAATTTTTTTCGACCAAATGTCTGGTAACCGTCAAGAAGTCCCACTTCCAGATCTTCCTTCTCAAAGGAATTCTCCCTTTTTTCACTTTCCCCATAGACTCAATGTTACCTGAGCCCTGGTTCTCTCTAGGCTCCTGAATCTACCTTCTTCCACTTTGCGACCCCTCCAGCTAATCCAGAATTGTGCAGCAAGATTTATCCTTGGCCTTAAACCCAGGGACTGCATCTCGCCCGCCCTAAAAAGTCTTCACTGGCTCCCGGTTGCTGCACAGATTAAATTAAAATCCCTCTGTATCATCCACAAGGCTGTCTGGGCCCAGGGACCACACTATCTTCAACTTTATCTTTCTAAATACTCTCCCTCTAGACCACTATGTTCCTCCGGCACCAATTCTTTGGGCCTCATTACGACCCAGGCGGTAAGTTACCGCCTGGGTCGTACCCTTACCACCATGGTGTAAACTACGTTTACGCCATGGTGGATGGCGGGTTTACCGCCCCATTCCAAGGTGAGTGGGGCGGTAAATCCCCATTTCCCATTTTACCCTTCCCCATTCCCATTTTTGCCCCATAGGGCATAATGGGAGTGGAGAAGGTGCTAATTACGCCACCGTAAATTACGGTGGCGTAATTAGCACCATGGTCCCTTAGCGCCATGGATTTTAACGCCTGCAAAAAGCAGGCGTTAAAATCACCATGGCGCTAAGGGACCTTGTAATCAGTCGTTAAGGGTCGGCGCCGTTTACGGCGCCGTTAACCCCTTAACGCCTGACTCATAATGAGGCCCTTTGTGTGTAAAGCGTTTTGCTAGACAGAGGGTAGGTGGTCGTTTGCTTTCCTCAACTGGCTCCCTCCTATGGAACAGCCTCCACCTCTCTCTGCACCCTGAGCAGGACTTTCTTACATTTTGGGAGCTCCTTCAGCCTTTCCTCTTTACCTCCTCCTTCCCTTCCACTGCCCTGTGCTAATCCCACAGTTGCTGTGATTGGTGTCTGGAGCCTTATGCATCCTCGGGCCCCTGACCTCCCACACTCAATCAGACCAGCTCCTGTCTACCCCCAGCACTTGCATTGGCACACCCTCCGCCTAGGAGGTTCGCAAATACACCTAATGTGGCTCTGGCCGTGTAGCACTCAAGAGCCATAACACTTCATGTGTGGCTCACCCATGAGCTCGGACTCACCAGCACTTACCCCCTCTGCCCTATCCCTTGCTGCACTTGCACGTTCTGAATACTCACAGGGCATAGTAGGTTCATCCTTTTTCCTCCCACTGCTCTTAAATATTGTGTTTTGTAATGTGTTTCACTCCCTTCACCCCGTGGGCCCTTTGAAACAGTAATGTACTTGCTTTATAAGTGCCTGACCAGCAAACAATAACAAACTAAGACACAGCAATCATTGCACAAGAAGGTGATCCGACAGGAGATCGATCACAATACACAGCAATCATGTCGCAAGAAGGTGATCCTACAGGTGATCGAGCCCAAGACACAGCAATCATGACACAATAAGGCAGCCTATAGGTGATCGAGCACAAGACACAGCAATCATGGCGCAAATGATTGCAACGTCAACACCATTCATTCAAACGGCAGGTATTTTGTCATGAAACAAAGAATGATATTCAATAACATGAGGCAAAGCACCAACAAAACTATTGACGAATACCTGACAAACCTACAAGAAGTATCAGTTTTCTATAGACATAGCGCCAATGTCTGGGAAATGCTCAGAGACGTGAACTTGGTAATTTGCTTGAACACTTGTATCCAGGAAAAGCTGGTAGAGAGAAGAATAGGCGCACTGGAAGAACTTGTGGCAATTGCAAAAAAAGTGTGGAGGAGAGAGCAAAACATGCAACCACAGAATACATCGTAGAGCAAGAACCACAACCACCCGCGATCCGAGCAGTACATCAGAAACCTCATTATAGGAAGAACAATTGACGAAGACAAAGAAGACAACCTAATAGGCGGGAATTAGAGTGTTTCCATTCTAACCATAACAGTTAATAACTTACTACCACTCTTCCACCCCATCACTAACATTGCTGATCTTAGCACAGACCCAATAATACTAGTCAATCATTATAACGCTACTCTTAACCATATAATAGCGCCACTAAAACTATGTAAAGGGAAACCACGAGCTCACTTGAACTCCTAGTTCACTCCTAGCCTTAAAGCTACACGAAACGAAAAAAGACACGCAGAATCCCTTTGGAAAAATAACCCATCGGAGCAGAATAAGGATAATCTCACGAATATATCATCCAGATATGTCACTATGTCACTATAACCTAAGATATGCACCTAGATGCCGTTGGGCTAGGCGCGCTATACAATAAAACAAAATACAAATAAACAAAATACAATACAGATATAAACAGGAAATCCTCCATACAAAGAGAGACACTTTCAATGAAATAATGACATCAGCTAACTCCACCAAAAGGGCCTTTTTTTATCATTCCAAGAGAATTAGAATCTCCTGCCACTCTAACTAACACTTGCATCAAAAATAAAACTTGGTGCACAAATATCCAAGATGCCCTATGCAACAAAATCTCCATGCTCCAAGAAAAAATTGCAGCTAAGAAAACTAGCCTACTACATAATGACTCACAGACTCAGGAAGCCCCTGCTAAACAAACCAAACCGACTAATCAGTTTAAATTTGCACCAGTCTCCATCCCAGAAGTGGAGAACATTATACATAACTTCACTAAAACCATCTAGATGCCTAGGGAAGGCCTGGCCTAAACCTATAATCAAAGAGGCAGCTAGGGACCTAGAACCTTTTATTACCTTACTAATCAACTCCTCCTTCAACATGTGTACTGTCCCTACGAATCTTAAAGATGCTTGGGTTCTTCTCCTTCTAACGAAACCAAACCTAAACCCAAGTACACCTACAAACTACAGACTGATAACAACTGTATCGTTTCTCTTAAAAATATTAGACAAGGCAGCATACCATACCTCCAGATCCAAACCTATCTTGAGACCAACAACTTGCTTGGTATCCGCCAAATCAGGCCTTAGACCGAGACACAGTACAGAAACTGCCCTCATTGATTTGAAAATCCAAATGAAGCTGAAAGATAAAGGAGATTTAGCCATCCTTCGCCTCCTGAACTTATCCGCTACCCTCGATTTGGTGGACCACAAAGTGTTATGTAATCTCTTACCTCAGCTGCCCATTTCTCGAAGGAAGCCACTGCATTGATCCAATCCTTCCTAGATAATCGCTCTATGAGAGTATTCTCTCCCACGCCAGCAGGAGAACCGGGACCAGTTACCTGCAGAGTTCCTCAGGGCTCATGCGTTTCTCCCACCATGTACAATATATTCAGCAAGCCTCTATTTGATGACCTCACTAATCTGGGTCTCTCCTACACTTATAATGTGGATGACACCCAGATTCTCATTCCAATATCAGGAGACTACAACACAGATGTGGCACTGTTCAAAGAAATCTACCTCGTCATACAAGCCTGGATGGCCACACAGGGTATCAGAGTTGGACATTTGATGGCAGAAAAGCAAATGATTGAATTCACTAAATCGTTTTTGTAGGATTCAATATAACAAAAGTCCAGCCATCCAGCCCTAATGGCACGAAATTGGTCTTGCAGGCAAAAGATGTCTACTAATTATGTGTTACCAGAGTACTGATGGATGGAGTCGCTGGTGCCATACACCGGTGTCTCGGTGTGGATGTTAAATAACATGGGTGGCAATATTGACTGCTCGGCAACACAATACCACATTAGAGCAGGGCTAGGCATTAGGGCCACAACTATACCAATTGTGAGCCAGCCTCCAAAAATTAGGCAAACTATTCCAAGACTTCTCCAATTCCTATGGAAAAGGATAGAATCTCTAGGGGCTCACCATTGTCGGCAGTGCCAAAAGCCACAGAGAGATCAAGGAGGAGCCTGTGGAGGGGGACTAAAGGACAGCCTTGTATGGGGATTCCTGTAACACGGTTGGTCCATTTCTCACTCAATCGTGCGTAGTGCAAACACATCACAGAAGGAAACTTGGAATACAGCCTTTACAGCAAGTTAAAGCCTGCATTCCAAGCTTGCTGATTGGCTAGAGAGCGGCAAGTTGTGAGAAGAGCAAAGAAGAACCATAGAGTGCAGGCTTCTACTGTGGTTACAGAATGGATTACACCCTTTCTGATTTTCTAAAGTGAAGAAAACATGTTGTAACATAGCACACATTGGAAAAATATGATAGATCCAGATTAGGCTTCTGTGAAAGGCTGGATGTGCTCTAATTTATTAAATAGATTGACAGATTCCCTCCTCCACAGACAATGGACACCAGAAAGACACCATTCCCTCAGCAGAGGCTTTCATGAGTCTAAGAAAAGTAGGGAGGTCAAGGGTTTGAGGCTTTTGGTCACATTACACCATCATTGAAGGTCCCCCACTCTATACATGACTGTACTGAATTTAAGTCCCACTGCCTCATCTACCGGACATATCAAGACTCAGGCCCTAACTATCCGAAGGCCAAAATCAACAAATACTGACCAGCCAAGACAATGAGGACATAGGTACCAAGTCTCTCGCGTTAAGGCCTTTCAAGCAGGCCCGGCTCCAGCAGGGGGGTCAGGGGGGCCAGGCCCCCCCAAGGCTAGCCCCTGCCCCCCCCTAGAAATCATGGCCGGACTGGGAACCAAAAGAGGCCCTGGAAAATGTGATCAAAGTGGCTCCAATTTTGACGCACGAGTGAGCAATATTAGTGCACAGGAAAATATTTCTGCACCAGGGGGCCCATCATATTGAAAACAAGCATTGGTAATGCCAACAGTTTGTGTAGGTATGGCAAGAGCACTTTCCAAGCACCGCCGTATTGGTATTAACTGGCCATTAATGGCAGCAGGTGCAAAACGGTGTGAGTACCTGAGCACCTATTAGCAGTGGCTGGCAAATGCCTAATACTTATATACAAGCCAAAACTGTTGGATTTACCAATGTTTATTTTTAACAGGATTTTGGTGAAGGGCATGCATAGTGTTTATTAATGGAGTGGCTAAAAGAAGACCTGGTGAAGACACTTTGATTACACCAGTAGTGGGTTTACAACTCCAATTAAGTCATTAACTCTCGGAAGGCTGCTTGACAAAACACTGGCAGGCACTTTGAGTGTGAAGTTTGATGGTAAGGCTTGATTAAAGCAAAGTCAAAGAGTTCTCTGGAGGAGGTGTTTTTGGCAGGGAGGGACAGGGACTGGGTGGGAATAGCCATAGGGATTATCATGGGCAGTCAATGGGTGGGCAAACAACCAAACACCTACACGCTGGGTGTCCCTCCCCATAGCCGATTTCTCCCCTATACTTTAATGCAATCGTTTTTGGTTTATAGCTGGTGCAGGTGCCATCTATAAACCCAAACAAATCAAAAAACAGCACAGAGATGAGGATAAGAGCGCGTGTAGTGAATATTACAGCAGAGGAATCCCACGGCTTGGGGGTGTGATAGCAAATGTGATTTTTAAACCAGAGGGTGAAATAGTACAGCACAGGGCTGGACGATTTTGCCCCAAATACATATTATGTCATGGGTAGGTCATGCTACAGCACAGCGCTGGCTTTATGCAGGGCTAAGGTATTACATAATATGGAAGGGGATTTTTCTTATGTGGCAGAAATATTACAGCATGGGGTTGGGGGTTTTACACACCAGGATGGATTACACAGCATGCACAAGCTGTGGCGTGGGGAGGGGTGCTCAACGCAGCGTGAAAACAACTGCAGAGGCAGGCAGGCACCCATGAATCAGCCGGGATGATATGAAATTACCATTGGAGTCCTGAGGATTGGGGAGGTGGGGGGGGAGGACAGAGAGTGTGTGGAGCAAAGGGGTGGGCAGGGCATAATGTACTAGCCGACGATTGCTGAGCAAGAAGAGATTTAGTGCAGGTGTTTTGGGGAAATCACACCACACTGATATATTACAGCACACCGGCTGGAGCGGTAAAGTGCAGGAAGAGAGGTGCACACCACAGGGAGCTAATGTACCAGCAGGACAGGCCAATGTTACAGCAGGAAGTGGATGGTGAAGCAGACAGTGAGATTATTACAGCACATGGCTTGAAGAGTACAGTGCTGGGAGAGCACACTACCGCCACTGAGAATGTTACAGCACAAGGGGGTACGCACCTTGCTAAGTTCCACCTGCGGGCCTAAGATGTCATCTGCACACCCTGCAGCCCCCCTCCACAGCCAAATAAAGTCTGGAATCGCTGGAATGTGTTATTGTTCTCGCAGAGACAGAGGGGCCCAGAAGCATAGGTGCCATGCTAAGGCATCCAAAATACAACCGGATAAGATAAGGGGTTATCGGAGGGGGGTGCTGGAACACCCCCCCCCACACACACACATCTCCTCCCTGTCCAGAAACAACATGACCTTAGATCTGGTTATCAGGACAACTCCGGGGGCATGCCGACCTCACCACCTACCACAAGCATGAAAGATCAGACAGCGACTGGCCAGGATTGAGGTCCATTGGCAGAGCTTTGTGGGAGTGAGTGTGATGGAAGAATGGGGGTTGCTTCTAGACAGGGTTGAGTAACACTGGTAGAGCTGCGTGCGAAGGAGACACTGACTGTAATGGAATAACGGGAGGTGTTTCAAGACAGGATGGAGGGTCCATTGGCAGATCTGAGTGTGAGCCACTGTAATGGAACAACAGGGGTTGCTGCTGGCTAGGATTGAGGTCCATTAGCACAGTTTTTTGAATGGCTGTAATAGAAGCAAAGGGGTTACTGCTGGTAAGGGTGGAATAGTAGTGAAGGTCAGATGAGTGTTAGTTGCTGTAATGGAACAGCAGGCGTCAATGTGGGAGGTCAGGATTGGGAAGAGGTGCATTAGCAGAGCGGTGTGTCAGCCTCTATAATGACTTAGGTAGGGACTTCTTTAGTTCATGGTAAGGTACATTTGTAGAGGTGGGTGTGAGTGGAAGTACTGGATTAGCAGTTTAGTTTGGTCTTGCATAGCAGAGCAGAAGTGTATTTTAATAGGTCTACGGGTTGCCAGTATTCCCACTACACCCCGATAACCATCCCCATTCAGTTCAGGGCCGGGGGATCACCTCACAAGGAGTGGATATTAGGTAAACGGGGTGCTGTTTTACAGTATAGCTCAGGCAGGGATCATTAAAGCACAGGAAGGGGAATGTTAGAGCTCATGGAGAACATATTACACGACCCCGGCCGGTAAATGATTACAGCATAGGGGGAACACATTGCAGCAGAGGTGGAGAATGTTACAGTCCATGGCATCACAGTAAGAAAATAGTTCAGCACTTGCATGCGCAGGATAGCAACACATGGAAAACATCATAGCATGATGGCTAGAAAATATTACAGCACATTGTAAAAGGTTTACCGCATAGTGTGAGAGTGAGGGTCAGAAGCACTCGGCAGAATGGGAGAGGGGCACGCATGTACAAATAATCCCTTACCTTTCAGGTCTGGCTACTGCCCTCAGCTGCTCTCAGCCACAGCCTCATTTGGATCACCTGCTGGATCACCACCTGCAGTGCGGCCCGCCTCACCTGGTTGGTTGGCTGTCTTTCTTGAATCTGTCAGAGCACACCATGAAAACGGGCCCAACACACGGCATGGGCCTGGTACCAGGACAGCACTCGGACTGTCTGTCGGCAGTGTCTCTCAGGTGGCAGTGGCACATTCAATCACGGGCCCAGCCACATCTGCACATGTGACTCAACAGCACAGAGCATACTAGGGCACCTGCGGTTTCAATGCACACGCACCCTAGTGCGACGAGAGTGCAAGCCCCAAAATCCATGGGCAGGGGCGGGCCTGGCAGGCAAACAAATCATACAGCGAATGGCCACACCCAGGCTGGCCTGTATGGATGCATATCCCCGAATGGCGAGTGATAGTTTAATTTTGATTACCCATGCATCGTTCCCCCAAGAAAAGAGGCCCTATAGCCCGAGGCCTACCGGGGAAACTCCCGGCCTCCCGGTGGGTCAGCCCAGCCCTGCTAGAAAGGAGACCTTGTCAGTGCTGTGAGGTTTTCTTCCTATTTTTCTTTTTTTCATCAAAAGGCTGAATGTATTTTAACTATACGCAATAAAAAAAAACGAAACATAAACTTTAAAATGCCACTGGGAACCAGGGGGTGGAGAGGGAGACTAAGAGGGTAAAAACAGGCTGGGGGGATTTTGCGATTAGCTTTCTGAGGAGCTGCACTGAAGGCGGCTCAGTCAGGATTTGTTTGCTTACCTTGGACAATGATTTATGCCCCACAGCCATGAAAGCAGAAATGACCAGGGATATGGATGGCCATTAACACCTCTAAGTAAGCTAGCACACTTGCTCCAGCAGGCAGCCTACAACTGTCTAGCAAGATCATATGTTGCTTATTTAACTACACTTTTAATCTTACTTACATTACAAACTTCTCATTTATATGGTAGCAATTGTTTCAAACCTATCAAGTAGATTTCTGTAATTGAATGTAGGTGTTAATGTGTGGGAATATAACTGTTCTAATCATGCCTAATAAAATGGTTCACTGTAGAAAACAATAAATGGTGGTGATGCTTGGACAAAGATTTCTACACCAGGCACATACATGGCTAAAGACCCTGACAAGTTACATTCACTGGAACACAAGATACCGCAAGCATTTGTAGGCCTTGTGGTCCAGCAGATTGGGCAGGGCTGTTCACATTAGTGTCAGGGAGGCCAAGGCTGATTGGTAAATAACGGTATGGAAGCCTGACCGAAGCAATGGCAGTGGTTAATTAGGCTGAGAGCCCTTACAAATTCCATTCAAAGTATATATTCTGCTACTTGAACTACTTGGGTATAAGTGAAACCATAAGGTTGGTAGAAAGAACAATGTAATTCTGGAGGGGAGAGTGTAGTAAAATCAAAGTGATTTGATGTAAGGCTTTGAAGTAGGCTATTGGGTGTAAGCCAGAATATTGTATTGGACCACATATAGGATGGAGAAAGGATGTTTAGTGGGATACACATTCAATGGACGTGTTTGGTCGTTTACCCATCCATTGCCATGTTAATCTCTATGGTATTCCCACCAACTACCTGCCCCCTCCCTGCTGAACCATACCCTCTTGGGTACTCTTTGAGCTAGCTCTGTCAGACTTAATTGCCACTGTAAATGAGCTCCTGTTGTAATCAAAAATCTCTTAACATGGTGTGTTTTCAGCCAGTAGATTTAAAAGCAACATGATGTCCTCACATTTGTTCCTTACACTGGAATTCTAAAACAAGCAATCGCAAAGTCAACCGTGTTGACATGTGTATAAGTATTACACAGGTATTTTCCAGACAATTACATCATATATGCGTAGGTACTCACCCCATTTTCTAGATGTTCCCACCTTATTGCCAGGTGGTACCGTTATGGCAGTGCCTGGCAAATGTCTTTACCATGTGTATTCAAAAGTCCTAATTTTTGGCTTTGCCAATGTGCATTGGTTTCAGTTTATCTCCCTAAGTGACAGTATATATGCCCTGATGTGGGAGCCTTGTTTGCAACGCCTAGGGACTCAAACTGCACCTCACTGTGTTGGTCCAACAAGAACCTACCTGAACATATCAAGGTTAGGATGGCAAGTATGGACCAACTTCAGATCATCTTCTCATACATACTTACCAGTGGGGTTCTGACCTAAATAGTATGTATATTTGTCTGTGTGGAAGCCTAGGCTGCCTGGCCAGAACTTTTCATGAAATGGGCAGATGAGTACTGCCTTATTGACATCATACTATTGGAGTAACAATTAACAATGTCTGTATGCAAACTGAATACATCATGTGTATTGTGGGTCTTGTTTGAAAAGTATGATATAGCTGCTAGGTGTTTAGGCAGTGCCAGAAATTGAAGTTATTTACTGTGGGATCCCACCAGTGACAGAGGGGTAGGGGTGCAGGACTGGAGGATTGTTCCCACTTCCCCCAATAAACATTTGGCTTTCAGAAGATTGATCATGAAACCTTGAAAATAACACAAGAAAAAAGCATTTCTTAATATGTTTCTGGCAACGTATAAACGGTGCAGAACTGTTAAACATAAAAAAAGGGTATTGAGATATTTCCTGCAGAGTGCAATCAGAGGTGGATTTAACAGTCGAACAATGGACAAATGTTCGTGGGGCACCCTTGGTCTGCCTTTCTCCCTTCAAAGTCAGTCAGGGCTGCACAGCTCCTCCCAGTGAGGTCTTATCTTTTTAACATGTCTTAGATGCAGATTATTTAAAATAGAAAGTGATTAGTGATAGGAAAAGGTACTTTTGTCTTTACATTATATATGCTTTTAATTAGCTATTTAAGTGTGGCTGTTGGGTGATTAGAAATGATGGCGGTACAGAACAAGCTGTGTGAAACAATGACTTTGTTATGCATTTCATTTCACTTTGTGTCTGTACGGGATCTTTTGTAAGTTCTGATTAATTGGCATTCTGGAGCATGTAGGCTTCCAATCAGAACGGGGAACATAAAGCTACAATCATAAAACATTTTACCGCCATTTTTTCCACTCCACAGGACTTGGAAAATGACCACCTATGATTGTAACTTTATTGGTAAAAGCAAACAGATTCCAAATCGTTAATTGTGGGAAAGATTTATTCTTTTCCAGACACAGACTACAAAAGGGAAGTGAAACAGCGATTTTGCCTTTGTTTTGCTATTTACTTTTCCATTACTTCGTGGAAACAATTCAAATTGCCTGTAGGGGCCCTTTTGCAAAGAAGGTGCAAACAGTAGCAGTCCCCATTATGCAATTTAGGATTCAAAACAAAATTGACCCAATACTCTTTTCACCTTTACAAATAAAGTTAGCAAAGTATGAAAAAGAAACTAAATAAATGGAATAAGAAAAGTAAAGAGAAACATTGAAAACAGAAACTTACAAAATATACAACATTTTTATTTTCATGGCTTATAATCATTGGTATAAAAATATGCAATTCATGACAATACATGTTTTCCCATAAATCATCCCTATCACTTAAAGTTTCTTTTATATACAGAGTAACGGCTATGGTAAGCAGGACGTAAGTCCCATTTCAAAATCTGTACAAAAGGTGACTCGTGCGCAAAGACCCAGAATTGTAATATTTTAGGTATTTAAAACCAAACTTCAAAAAATATTTGTACCAACTTTAGCGGGGAAGGTGTGTGGTCAAGTACCTACATTTCAGGCTATGCTGACATTCTGACTTTACCACTTAACCAAAGTGTGTGATCCTGGGAAAATCAGTTAATCTCACTGTGTGTTTCCTGCCAGAATTGGGAGCCCCTAGAAGTGATCCAGATTGCAATATGGTTTAATAGATGGGCAGCGCAGGGGTCAGGGCCAGCCAAGGAGACATACACACATCTTTACTTGGAAAATATAAGGCCACATTTATTGATCAAAATTGTGACATTCAAAATAGCAAAGTAAACATGTCAAATAAGAAGTCATCATGGACAATTGCATATTATAAACAGTATGTACCAGACAATGATGTATAGAGGGTGGCAGGGGAGGGGTGGCCCCTCCTCCCTGCCACATCCAACCGGGACTGATGCCAGGAGGCCGCAAACTCTTCAACCTCCACTGTCTCCCTCCTGATCCCACTCTCACCTGCATGTTAGCACTCCCACACATCCTCAACTCAATTAAAATTAGCTGTAATGTAATTTGGAAGAAACTAAATATCGTATTCTCTGATTCAATATTTATCGAGGTGGAGGGGGCTGTCTTTCACAACAAAATGGCTAGACTACAATCACCTCCTACGTGGCCTCCTGGGAGTAGCCACAGCATTCAGGGAGGTATTATTAAGCGCACACTATGTTAGATGGAATAAGGACTGGCGTCCTTGTTGCTCAGGCCCAGCAGAGGAGGAGGTGGCATCATTCTTGCTTCTCCGCTGCCAGGCCAAGAAGACATGGTGGGGGATGGGTGGGGTAGGTGGGAGTGATTGTAAATGGGAATGGTAGTCAGAGGGAGTTGATGGAAGTGACAGGGGGTGATATTTCCATACTATTTTTTCTGCTTCTCCTTTGCTCTGTACTGTTTTTTTAATATCTCAATTAAAGCAGTATGTTGAAAAAAAAACACAAAACATATTTCTTAGGGCATGACTAATTGGGATTAATCTTTCAGACTCTTGTTAAGGTCAGTGTACAGCTTTCATTTTTCATTTTTGGCAAATGTGTTCCATTTGGAGATGGGGGAGCATATGGAAGATGAAGTGAGTAGCCAATGGAAGGTTAAAGTAGTGAGGGAGCTCATGGAAGGAATCAAAGGAGCAAATGGAAGAAGAGAGCAGAAGACTGTGGAAGGAGTACTGCAGAGCCTGTGATTTTGGAAGGGATGAGCAGTTGGAAGGCGAGAGCAGGTTTCCCACTTGAATGAATTGAGCGAACCTGGGTAAATCACCTCATGTCAGCAAAACCTGGTGAGGTGAACAAGCTGTTTCCAGCTAGAGTCATACCTCTAAACATACAGCTCCAATAGTAGAAAAAGACAACTTAAAAAACATGTAACATTTGTTGCACTCATGACAGCGATTAACTGCTCCCACCATAAGCTCCACACCCATGCCCCACCTACCCGGGGCCATCTGTCAGTTTTGCCCAAGAATCTATTTGGCTTACATCTGCCATGGAGTGCAATCCAAACAAGCATCTTTATCAGACATTGAAGTAGTCTTGTGGGTAACAACCTGGGTTTGAATCCAGGCTTCTGCACCTTATAAAGCAGTCTAACAGACTAAAGAATTTAAGGGCAAATTGATTTTTCAGATCCAGGAAGACGTGTTTTGCCGGATCACAAATCTGAGAAAGGTTGTGCCCCCCTGGTCACAAACCTGGCCCACCCAGATTAAAATTCCTGGAGCCGGGCCTGCTTTCAAGTCAAAGAAGTTTGGTGGCAAAACTCTGGATGCTGCAGGGGCTACATCATGGAACACACTCAGAAAGTAAGAATACAATGTCCATTTTACAGAAGGCCCTAAGGCCAAGATCCTTCAACCCCTAACACTGCCCCAGAAACATGAATTTAAGGCGAATCTGGAACTCTTGATTGAACTATGAACATTCACGCCCGCTGGCGGCCAGAAGTCTTTTAAGAACATGCAACTCCACTTATGAGACATGCATCTCTCTCTACACACTAAATTGCTTGTTTTTTTGTACTGTATTCTCACGCATTTCTGGCATTATTTACTTTTCTCTTTTACCATGGACACATTGCACGTCTTTCTTCTACCCCTCCCCGGTACTTAACTGTTCCGGAATATACCAAGGCGTTCCATGACCAAACCCTGCCCCCCACTCCTCCCTCCGCCTCACTCCCACTGGAGGCACTAAGAAATGACTGTGTTTGCAGATAGCATCATATAAACTACCATTGAACAAATAAATAAGGGGGTTGGTGGTGCAAGTTCCGCAACACTCCCACTTGGGGTATTTCTCTCTGGGAGAGTATATTCGAGTGCGTGCATTCATAAATGCTGTCACTGGGAAATTATAGCTCACCCTGCCTGGCTCCTCTTCTTATTATTGTGTAAAGGTATGCCTTAGACTTAGGGCCTCATCATGAGTTGGGTGGTAGCCCTTAAATGCGGCGGTAGCGCTATTACCGCCGCATTTAAGGGTCCACCAAATCACGAGTCTCGCAGCATTTACCCCCCGCTTTAAGCTGGGGGTAAATGTGCCAACTTAACAGCCATTTTTGGTCATAATTAGCGCACTCTAATTGCACCGAAAATGCACAATTGGGTCCAATGGACCCAATGGGGGATGGGGAATACCCAGAACCGCCCAACCCTTGATCCGGCGCTAATAGTGCCGGACAGGGTGGTGGTAACGCTATTAGCCCGGGCGGTACCGCCCAACTCGTAATGAGGCCGTTAGTCATTTCAAGTGAGTGTGCACTCTTTCATGTAGCATTGTTATTTCTTTCTTGCAATTTTGATTGGCAACAAAAGGGTAAGACCAACTTCTTGTCACACCTCTTTTGTTTGAAAGCTTAGCCAGAGTCCCATTAGTTCTTCTTTACACTTTGACCACTGGGAACTGGGCTTAGAATTAGCAGTCATCTAGGGACTATGGACCCCGTTATGGAAGGTAATGGGCTTAGAAATAGCAGTCATCTAGGGACTATGAACCTCATTATGAGTTAGGTAGCAATTGTAACAAGCATTGGAAATGCCATCAGTTTTGTTTCTTGTGTAGGCATTTTCCAGGCACTGCAGTAGTAGTATTACCTGGCTATCGATGGTAGCAGCTGCAAAACAGCAATGGCTGGCAAATGCCTAATACGTATACACAAGCCAAAACTGATGGCTTTGCCAATGTTTGTTTTCAACAGGACAACTACCTAGTGCTTATACATTGAGTGGCCGAAGACCAACCTAGTTAGGCATTTTTATTACACCACTAGCACGTTTACAGCTCCAATTATGTCATTAACTCTCAAAAGACTGTTTTGAAAAAATAAACTGGTTGGAACTGCAGACACAAAGATTGATGGTAGGGCTTGATAAAACTAGCTCAAAGATATCTTTGGCAGATGTGTTTTGAGTGGGGAGGGTCAGGAAGTGACTGGGATTGGCCATAGGGATTAGCATGGACCTGGGGAGTCAATGGGGGTAAATAACCAAACAACACCTACAAGCTTTGTGTCATTTGCCATTTGTCCCTAGCCGTACTCTAATGCAATAGTTTCAGCTTTTAGGTGGTGCTATAGCATGACCTAATAGACAAAACTAAACGTGCAGTATATGAAATACTGCCTATTATTAAAATAGCACCTGCTTAGCAGTTGCTTGATGGGGTACATAGAACGTACTGCATGGGCAAAATATGGATTACATAAACAATGAATCTGGTTATATAACCTGTTAGCACTCTCCGATCCCACCGGAGTTCCCGTGAGCCCCTCCTGACCACAGACTCACAATTAGTCCATCACATAGTCAGTGAGACAGGCAGGTTTCCCTCAGCCTGTCCTCAGGGGGTACATCCTGCCAGTCTCCCGGGTCGGATTCCCTTCACCCTACCCCTCCTGGGTCGGAGACCCTGACAGGAGAACCGGGCCGGCGCCCTCATCCGGCACCTAGTGAAAATATTAAAAAAAAAATTTCGACCATTTGCTTTTCGACCAAATGGTGTCGACCATTTGTCCTGTTGACCTTTTTTTTTCGACGAAATGTCTGGTAACCCGTCGTTTCTGCCCTGGACTCGCCTAGTTTTTTAAAGAAGCTGGCATTGTGGGTGACAATGCCACTACATACATGGGCGCCGGCCCATACGTGAGCGAGAGCTTCCCTTGTGGGTGCCGGTTTTTCACCCGGGGCTAGTCTCTGGGGTTTCAGACTCCTTTGATTGTTCTCCATTTCTGTCCGTTCTCTTCTCTCTCTCCCTTTCCGCCTGCTCGTTGTCAATGACGGCGGGCTCACGCTCCCCCACTTCCGGCAGGACGCCCCTCAGGCACAGTTGAAACATCGCCTCTGCCGGTGCCACCCCTGTGGATGTGTGTGGGGTAGTCCGGTATCCCCACAGAAAGACATACAGCGCCCTCTGCAGGCATTCACCTTGACCCTGGGCAGTGCAGAACACCTTGTTTAACGTTCTCATCATGCGCTCTGCCTCGCCATTTGCTCTGGGCCACAGTGGGTTGACCTTCCGGTGGTGTATCCCGTACCCTCTCACCAGGTCCGCAAAGCTCTCGCCCTGAAAGGGTGCGCCGTTGTCCGAGCACAACACCTTGGGCAGTCAGTGAGTAGCAAAAACCTTCGCCAGTGCCACCACCACCTTCTCAAAGGCCACGGACTCTACGGGACCACTCTTCCACCACAACTAGGAAATGTGTGCCCCTCGTCGTGGATCCGAAGTCTGCGTGGACCACCGTCCATGGTCGTGTCCCTCGGGGCATGGTTTCTATGACCAGCTCCTCGAGCGCTGGCGATGTCGCCTGGCACCATACGCATGATGCCACAAATTCCTCCACCCGCCTTTCCAGCTCTGGAAAGCAGACTTTCTGGCAAAGGCGGGCCTTTGTCTTAGCCGCACCCTGATGTCCTTGGTGTGCTAGATCGATGATCTGCTGCACCTTTGCCTGTGGCACCACTATGCAGTCTCCTCTGAGTAGTAAGCCAGCCTCTGAGAACGCCAGCTCCTACCACACCGTCCACAGTTGTTCCAGGGTGACCTTGGCCTCTTGCATTCTTTGGGCCAGAGAGTCCATTACCTCCCTCCAAGCCCCATGTTCCATGGCAGTCTTCAGAATTATGAAGCACTCCTCTGCCGCTGAGGCCTGCTCTAGTTCCCCTACCGGCACGGGGTTGGGCAGCGCTGCCTCCACCACCAGCCGGACATGTTCGTCCACTTCCTCCGCACAGCTGGACTGCAGGTTATCTCCTTCAACCCAGGGATGTCTGGAGAGGTAGTCCGCCGCATTGTTGCTGCCCGGCCCCTACACCAGAGACACACCATATTCAAGTAGCGCCAACATCCAGCGTTCTATCCTTACGGGTGGTTTGGAGGATGAGCTTGCCAGGATGGGCAGCGGGGACTTGTGTTCTGTGACCACCATCACCGGCCTCCCCAACACGTACAGTCTGAAATGCCGGCAGTCCCACAAGACCGCCAGCGCCTCCCTTTCAATCTGTGAGTACCTTTGTTCGGTGTCTGAAAGTGCTTTGCTAGCGTAGGCTATCGGACGGACCTCCAGATTGGCGTCAACCTGGTTAAGCACGGCCCCCAGACCAAACAGGCTTGCGTCGACCACAATCTCGGACTGGAGGGCCGGGTCAAAGAAAGCCATGGTGTCCTCAGCGGTGAGAGCCCACTTTATATCATCAAACGCTGCTTGTTCCAGCGGCCCCCACTGCCAGGTGACTTCTTTCTTTGTGAGGGCCCGCAGCGGCTCAGACCGGGAAGCGAGGTTCCTGATGAACCGGCCATAATATGTGAGCATAGCCAGAAAGCTCCGCACCTCAGATACATTTTTGGGTGGCCAGGCTTCCTGGATATCCCTCACCTTCCGCGAATCAGGCGACACCCCGCCTTCCTTAAAGACAAACCCGAAGAACTCAATTGCAGTCTTAAGGAACTCGCACTTGTCGCGATGCAGGATGAGACCCAGGGATTGGAGGCACTGAAACGTCTTTGCCAGCCTTGTTAGATGCTCTGCCTCGGTCTTGGCGAACAACAAAATATCGTCACTGATGTTGAGCACGCCCTCAAGATCAGCGAGGGCCCCCCTGATGATATTTTGGAATACCTCTGCAGCAGATGACACCCCATAACTGAGCCTCTTGTACCTATACCTATGGGTGGTAAAGGTGGTGATATACCTTGATTCTGGGTGGAGGACCACCTGGTGTTATATGGCCAGCAGATCGAGATTCGAGAAGAAGCGCGCGCTCTGTAGCTCAGTGATAATATCGTCAATGGTGGGCATTAGGTGTCGTTCCTGCTTGATCGCTTTATTGGGGAGACGCATGTCTACACATATCCTGACTGAGTCAGACTGCTTTGGCTTTCATGCAATCACAATCGAGGAAACCCATGGAGTAGGGCAGGTTGGATGGAGTCATCTATGTGCAATCTGAGTGGGTCACCAGTCATCCGCCCAATGCCTTTGAACAGGCATGAGTGTTTGTCCAACAACATCTGGATGTCCTCCACATACACCGACTATGCAAAGGTAATGATGCCCAGGGCCTCCGCTGTCACGCAGCTCAGTAGAGTGCTGCTGCTGATGGGTGTTACATAGAATCTTGCTTGAATCTTTGACCCCCCCCATGCTTCACATCTGTAAAGAAGGCACCATCAAGCGGGATTGGTTGTGCCCCACCAAACATAAAGATGAGAGCCTTGGGCGTAGAGATGCAGGGCAAGAACTCCATGGCATCATAATGTTCTCTTGCCATGACATTGACAGAGGCGCCAGTGTCCACAAGCACAGGAACTGATGACTCGTTGACCTGCACGTGGCATCTAGGTTGTGGCCTGAATTTCGGATGCAGGATGCCCACACTAGACATAAAGAAGACATTTTCTTCTTCTTCCTCTTCTTCTTTGCTGTCCAGACCTGTGCCTTTGTCCCCTTGGTTGACCTGGGCCACATTTGATGGGTGTTGCTGGCAAAGAAAAACGCATGGACAGGGTCCCTCGGGACAACCAGCGGATTTGGGGCCTTACACAAGCGGGCACAGTGCTCTGCAGCACTGCAGCAGCCACATGACTTCCCCACTGCTGAACACTCTGCCGGGTGTGGGAGGTCATACCCGCACTTCATGCACAAGTTAACCGTCCCAACCCTCTGTTACACTGACCACCAGCCGGATGCCTGGATCCTCTGCCCCGGCCCACAGCACAGATGTCCTCCACCTTGTTGGGGTGTACCCCAGCCTCCATGTGGGACGCCCGTAGCTCCTCTTGACACCTTCCCAGTTCTAGGATGCAAGGGAGGGTGATGCCAGGTTGGGTCTCTCAAGATCTGTCAGCACACCTTTCCAGAAGCACATCCTTGAATCAGCTGGTTTCTTATCATGGTATCAGGATCGTCCCAGGCACAGGGAACTGCTAGCCTGCACAGCCTCCCATAGAATGTGTCCAGCATCTCACCGTCCTTCTGGCGAGATGAACTCGATGAGAAAACGTTCATAATCGGCATTGGCAAGAGGCAGAAAATAGTTGTGGACGGCTTCCTTCGCCGCAGCGTACGAATTGTCCTGAGGCTGGAGGGACAGAAACACTTCATGCACTGCAGGCCCAGCACAATACAACAGGGTTGCCACCTTGCTATCATCGTTGGTTTCCATGGTGGCCCTGAAGTACATCTCCAACCTGTCCATCCACATTTTCCATCTGGAGGGTGCACCCGAAATATCCAATTCAGGCATTGGCTGCAGGGCGCCCGGTGGTCTCATTACCGACCTTGGTGGTAGTGCTGGGGGCTGCAGGGGCACAGCTGCTGGGGGCTGCTGGACTGCTACTGCAGCGCACAGGCACCCCAAATGGACTAGATGGGGCCGCAACTCACACCTCCTCACCTTGGCAAGTCACTGGCAGGCTAAAGTTCTTCCCATACAGTAAAACCAGGGCCACACAAATATCCTCCAGGGCCCCAGCGGGTGATCCAGAGAGTATTGCACCACAACAAGCACAGTCCCACAGGCTACTGATAGACAGATACTGCAGTTAAAATCATAGGCCAGTGGCCCCAAAAATTGAGCTGGGTGGGCCCAGGGAACACAACAAAGGAATAGCCGGCCTCCCCTGGTACCAGAACCCAAAACGCGACAAAAATGAGTGAAAATGTACATCATGTGCCACTAGCAGCTGTCCACCGCTATATTTTCGAGAAATTGGGCTTGGATGACTCACCGTTACTCCAAAATTGAGCCGTGACCATCCTAGGTCCGGCTCAATTTTGCTGCGTGGTCTGCATCCTTCTTTGCTGCATTTCGGACGGTGAAATCGTCATCAAAATACAGATTATCACCTCCGCTTTCACTGCCGTGCCCAGGTTGCAGTTCCAGTTCTCAGCGCCACTGTTAGCACTCCCCGGTCCCCACCGGAATTCCCGTGAGCCCCTCCCGACCACAGCCTAACATCAAAACAGCTCCGTTCGGTTCGGGTTTCCCCGGTTGCACTGCCGTGGCCGGGAACTCTCCGTTTATTTATACCGCACGCGGCGGAGTGCAATGTCACTCCGCCGCGTGTGTGCGCCCTTAAAGGGGCTGCATCACATAACCCACATTTGCCACCTGTGATATTTTCTATGTACCCCATACTGTAAACATCCTAGGCAATCCCAGGTGGTAATTAAGCTGTATTTGAAATATAGGGCACATCTAAAATACCACATGTGTTTACTGTTGCCACCACACTCGCAATGAGGCCCTGCATAGGATGTTAGCCATGAGAAAAAGTGTTGCCCCTCCCATTGCAAATGGCCTGCACACTCACTGTTGTGATTGCCATAGTCCTTAGCCAATGACAAGGTGCTCAAAACAAAGGGGAAAGGGGGTGGGGTCTAATTGTCAGGCCAGCATTCGCCCCAGCACGCATAGACCTGTTGATGGTTTTAGTGGGGGCGAAAACCGCCTGGCCCCTTTGGAGCTGCTGGCACGTGTAAGGGCCAGTGTCACGAGAGCCATTTCTTACCCCTTATGGTCATTTTTCTTTCTTATGCTATTTACTAAAGATGTGTACTTTGCTGGGGAATCATGCGCTCGACAGGCCGCTCGCTCGTAGTATACACTTTTCATTCGTGTGCGCGCGGGCCTTCTTTGGGCAGGCAGGGCACCGACTGCAGCTGCCACTCCGAGCCGCCCCCCCCTTCTCTGCTCCTCTTTGGGGAGAAGGGGCGGGGGGATGGTGCCAAATGTCCGCCAGTCTGGACTCATATTGACAGTAGTTCTTTTAACTCCTCCTAGAATTCCTCCTTACCTGCAATCGTTAATCAAAATGAAATGATAAATTACTCTCATCAGTGCTCTGCGCAGCAAGTCCTTTTCACGTTCCGCATTTTCTAAGCCAAAGAATGATTAATCACATTCCCTTTTAAAGCAGAATGTTGTAGAAGCAGCATCAGTCCCATCTTTTCACCTTCATATTTCATTTCCTTGAAGAAAAATGCGTGCAGGATTTTTTTTCTATAGTGCAGCCATTTGCCGCCAGTCGCCTCAGTCCCCTGTAAACATAGGTCGCGGTTTCGCCTTACCTGGCCACCGCCAGGCCCATTGACAGGCCGCCATCTGCAGCCGCTGTCTCGGAGATCACAGCCAATCCCCAGAGTGTCTAAGAAGCTGCCACTGTCTGCCAGCAGCCCCGCGAATGGACACCGAATTGCCCATGGAGGGTATCGATGATAAAAAAGGCAGTACTTGCAGATGTGCCCTCGTTATTTTCCTTCGCCCTGTTATCTGTCTGTCCGGTGACATCCATGCAATATTCAAATGGATATACTCAATGTATGGTCTTGTTGAAATAATGTAAATATTGCATCAGCATTTGTGACGTAAACACCAGGACATCAATTCACTAAACCGCACAAGTCACACCACACACCCATTGATAGCAGCAGGAAGCGATGTCACATGACCCATGACCGTGGTGATATCATACAATGTGATTTCATGGGTCCTTTGGAGACACACCTAAAAGTGACCTTGCAAATGGAAAACAAGCCCAAACATTTTCTTTATTAAAGCAAAAAAAGCCAATTGTGATTACAAAGCTTATTTTTTATCGTGCTGATCTGCTATGTCGTAGGTGGGCTCTCGATATGAGAGGAGCACACCCAGTAGAACCAACGTATGCCAGTAGCACTTCTTCCTATGACAATAATGCTACACAGGGCGAGTTGCTGCACTCTTAATCTAGTTGTAGCATCACATGGCATATTCAGAAATTAAGTGGCTCATTTTTAAAATTAAAAAGTAGAAGTATTGAGAGGCCAGCTGCTTTAAATTGATGATCAGGCAATGTGTGCCCTCTGCCAATGTTCATAAAGGAATGCATCGTTAGAGCTAGATATTCAGGTGTGTTTTCATTGAATAGTACACCAGGTGAGCAAGGATTCCTCTCTATGTGCTAGAGTACCACTTATAGTAAACATGAACTGGATACCGAACAAGTCAGCTGATCTGAAGTCCACTGGGTTATTTATTTCTTGGTATTTATTTATTTAGTGTTAGTTTGTTAGGCACTTATACAATAAGAAAGTACTGTTTCAAAGCGCCCAAGTTTCCACTCATCCCAGTGTCTAGGAGCCACCTTTCATCTACAACTGGTCGAGAAGCTTCCCGGCGAAGATTGTGCCGGTTGTAAAACAGAAGACCTCAACTCGGATTGGAGGTTAGGAGGATAATGCATAGCACATGAAGGGGTGTTGAGATATAGGCAGCTGGGGAAAAAAAGGTCTTGGGAGATTTCCTGTAGAGAAGATGGCCTTCAAAGCGGCAGATTTTGAATGGAAGAGAGTTACAGATTTTAGGTACTTGTACAAATAAGAGGAACTACCCTTGCAAGAGGATCAGGTCGCTGGAATTTTGAGAAGGTGCGCAGCCGTGAATAGGAGGTCTCGGTTAGACATGTAGCTTGAATATTTCTGTTGCATGACTCTTTTATGGTGAAAGGTTAGATACGTAATAGCCAGGTCTTTGAAGGTGGTTCAGCATCCAACAGGAAGCCAATGAAGGACTTGGAGGGTAGGAGAGATGTCCCACTCATAAAACTCCTCGGCCATGGCTTACTTCTGATCTTATCTCCCTCTGCTGCCATCTGCGTAAAGCTAAGCAGCACCGGAAAAAATCGAGAACACCGTCTGATCTTGCTGCACTTTCATCTTTACACTTTTCTTTTGACTCTGCCTTACTTGCAGCAAAAAAATCTTACTTTTCGGATCTTACTGTTTCTCTTTCTCACCACCCTCATCACCTTTTCCAACTTCTCCACAACATCCTGTCTCCTAAATCTCCTGAACGGTCCCTCCTTTCATTACTTTCTTCCTTTGACTTTGCTTGTTACTTCATATCTAAAGTTACTAATCTTCGTTCTGCTTTTGATTCCTTTCCCACTCCTCCCCCTTCCTCTTCTTCCAGTATATCTTCATACTCTTCATCCTCATTCTCTCCTCTTACCGATTCTGCTACTTCTGCCCTTCTTACTGGTGCTCATCCAACAGTGTCTCCTTCTGATCCTCTTCCATCTTCTCTTATTCCACATGTTTATCCCCATCCTCATGGTCCTAAATCTTAATTCCTTTCTACCACCTCTTCAATCTGGATTCTGTCCTTCTCATTCTAGTGAGACTGCTTTTTTGCATGTTTCTAGCTCTCCTCTCTCTACTCGTCATTCTCAGCTCTCCTCTATACTTATTCTTCTTGATCTATCTGCAGCATTCGATACTGTTGATCACACTCTTCTTATTTACTCCCTTTCTTCTTTGGGTATTACTGGGTCTGTCCTTGAATGGTGCCGCTCCTATTTTTCGCAGCGGTCCTATTGTGTAACTTGGTTTGGACATACCTCTTCCTCACCTCCTCTTCTCTACGGTCTCCTTCAAGGTTCTGTACTTGGTGCTCTCCTTTTCACTCTCTACACTGCCCCACTCTCTGCTCTTATTTCTTCGTTTAATCTTTCCTTTCATTTGTATGTAGATGATACTCAAATCTTTCCCTCTTTTTCTTCCTTTGACTCTATTCTGCACTCCACTGTATCAACTTCCCTTTCAGCTGTCCAAAACAGGATGTCTTCTCATTTTATACATCTGAATCATTCTAAGACTAAGGTTCTGTTTTTTCCAGCTTCAACTATTCTGTCTACTCTTCTTCCTACTTCTCTCTTTTTTCCTGATTCCTCTTTGCCCTTCTCCTCTTCTGCATGCAATTTGGGGGTTATCTTTGATCCCTCGCTCTCCTTTAAACTGAATATCTCTTCTATTACTTGTTCCTGCAGTTATATCCTTTTTAACATCCATTGGGCTCACCCCTATCTCTCATTTCATGCTACTAAACATCTTCTGTTCTGCCGGGTCTTTTCTTGCATCGACTACTGCTCTTCGCTTCTTCTTGGCTTTCCTGCCTCACATCTTCTTCTGCTCCGATCTGTTGATAATTCTTTGGTTCGTCTACTCATCTCTTTACTTTTTTGCTCCTTTATCACATCTTCTTTACTGCCCAGTTCACTGCTTCCCTTTGAATCATGTCTTCTCTTCCATTTTCTTTCTAATGTTTATAAATTTACTCACAGCTTGGCTCCTCCTTATCTTTCTTCGCTAGGCTCATTCTATTCTTCCTCTCAGACTCTCCGGTCACAGAATCTGCTTCTTCTCACTGTCCCCAAACATCCCAGTGCTTCTTTCCGTTTCCGATCTTTAACCTTATTAGCCCCTAAACACTGGAATTCTCTCCCTCTCTCATGCCGCACTTTCAACTAAGCTGAAAGCTCATCTTCTCTCCCTTCTTTCTACTTAGCAACTTTCCGTTTCTCTCCCCCTCCTTCTGTTTGTAGTTGTTTTTTGCATTATCATTTACATTGTACCGTTTTTCTAATATTCTGTAATAACGCTTTTGGCGAAAGGCGCTTTATCAATTCTATAAATGAAATGAAATGTGTTTTCTAGCTCGTAAATGTAAAAACAGTCTTACGGCAGTATCCTGGACAGTTTTGTCAGTTGTGTAGTAGGGAATCTGAGGAAGAGTGGTGTAGCATGGTCTAGACATAAGAAGATAATTAGGTTATGAAAGGCAAAATATGCCAGAGGATGTTGATGTGATAGAAACAGCTTTGCACAACTGAGTTTTCTAGGAGGAGTCAGGTATAATTTGGAGTCCATATGTCAGCCAAAGGTTTTTACTGTTTTAGACGTGGAATTAGAAGGACCCATTTCAAGGGGCCGGCGGTTGAGCTATGGGAAGGAAATGCTTTTTACACAAAGCATGATCTCAGTTTTGCGAATGTTGAGGAGGAGGTGATAGCTTGCTTTTCAGGGATCAATCTCAGAGAGGCCGGTTATGAGGTAAGGTGTGATGGAGAATGGGTAATTACAAATTTTGAAGATGAGGTGAGTGTTGGTAGCGTAGGTGTAGCACGATAACCCATGTGAACATATTTGGGGAGGGGGCAGTGGGCTGAGGAACAGATTACAGAGAAGTTGCGAGAGCGAGGCCCCTTAAGCTACCCATTAGTGAATGGGTAGAGTTGCAGCAGAGAAGGGAGACATCTATATAATTTGTATTTTGTTGGAGAGGAAAGACAACATCCAGATAAGGGCTAGGACTATGTAGAGTGTTTTGGTGAGGATGGACTGATGTATGGTATCGAAAGCTGTTGAGTGTGCGAGCCAGATGAGAGTGGCATTTTTATTTCTGAATCTGTATGGATTTTAAGGATATCCAAATGGAAACTAAGGTCTATTCAGTTCCTCCAGGGGGTCTGAAACCTGACTGAGCAAAATCTAAGATGTTGGTTTCAGAAACGAGGCATAATTGGGGATATGCTGATTGGATGACACGTTTTTTTTTATATGAAACGCTTAATAGAAACATGTCTACAGTTGACCACTTCAAGAGGACTGAGAGATTCCTTTTTAAGAAGATGCTTGGTGTAGAAGGTTTTACGTTCGGCTGCGAAAGAGCTCGAGTCAAATGAGGTATGGAAATGGAAAGGGTAAAATTACCAGCAAAAGTGTGGCAAAAATGGTGTGGGTTCTCCCTTTCCTATCGGAAGATGTCAAACAGATGTGTACCCCCTTCCCTATGGGAAATCTACAACCATTAGGTGTGTTAGTGACTCATTCAGTTCATTTTGGATGGTGGTGTGTGCAAGCAAGGAAATTGCTCACGTGCCCCTCAGCTTTTCTGATCATAGACGTACAGAATGAACCAGGCCTGTGGCCTCAAACACCGGAGCAACAGTTGCATCCTCTGCACCACACCACAGACCCCTTCAATCACCATCATCAGTGTCATTTGAACTTCAGACCCTGATGTAGTAGTATCCATGACAAGAGTAGCCACAAACCCCCTCTACTGCCCTACCTGACCTGCATTCCACTGTGACTGTGGCAATTCTGTGACTTGACCATGATTGGCTGCCAACTTTCAGGATACTATTGGTATGCTTGTAAAACACATCAGAATCTTGCTGTAGCATGCTGGGATATGGTGCTCATTTATATTGCAGTTGCTTGACATGAGGTACAGAGATACCTCTCCCATTGTCAGATACAAATGCTCCAGTAACACTGAGAACACCTTCCGATTTCACACTAGCTGAGGGGAAGCGCATGATGTGTATTGCAACAAAGACAAGTGCTGCTGGCCACACACACTGCTTAGAGAACCAATGCCCAATATTTCAGTGGGTCATTGTCCATTCTGAGCAGACATGTGTCTCTGAAATATACATCCACCATCTGTGAAGCAATGGGCCCACTACCACTAGATGACTTACACCCGGGCCCAGGCACACTGAAGAATGCAGAATCAGGATGTGAGCCTCAAAGAGATGGGATTACTTGTGCACCTGACACAGTTGCACTTGTTAAGATAGGGCTAGCAGATGCCAGACTCCTGATTGGCTGTTGGGGATGCTCAACCGTTGTCTGCTCTTCATAATTTCTCTCTGTAAGCAAAGGTTCATGCAAATGCCTCGCAGCTGTAATGTTGCACATGTCAACTGTGTCTTCCCGATGAGTTGTTCTGCTACCCACATCTGGACCACAGCCACGTTCGTCTTAAAGCTCTGGTCAAGCAAAGATAACCCTAGGAATTCAGTATTTTCTTTCATGCGTTGTATGTGTGAATCATCACAAAAGATTGCCAGCAGTTGTGTCACTAGCTGCACAATGTCTGACTGGCCTGCACTTTAATGTTCCATTGCTTTTTTTAATGGTTTTATTTCCAACAAGAATATCTGTGAAAGTACCTCACTGAGGGACACAGAGATATGGCTCTCATGATGTGTGGCAGGAAGGTTGAATTCCAGCGGATCAGCACTCACATGTTCAGCTGCTGGTGTGGCTTTGTGTATGGTACCTGCAACACTTTCACATCATTCCTGGTGTGTATGACCGGTTGAAATGGAGCCTATCTTGTGTGCCATGACAAGTATTTCATGGACCTGGCAGCAATTGCTGACAAAACACATGCCCACAAGGTGGAGAACATTTGCAGAGCATGGTAATACATTTCTTTCTTCAGTCTTAGGGAAGAAATGACATTGGAGCCAACTGTACGCTGCCACTGTTGGTGGTTGGCATGCTGCGGCTATGATTACCCATCTTGCTTACCAATGTCACCCCTACGGGGAAGGTGACCCATTGTACCATTGAAGCCATGTAATCAGTGCTTTGGCCACTTGCCCACCTAGCCATTGTCAAGTGGACTTCCTTGCATTTGAGACTCTCCAATGCCTTTCTCACCGCAAGAACTACTGCATCGTAGCATTTATAGTTCTGTATGCACAGTATTTCCAGCTGGGAATTTGTCAGCGGGCATCAGCACTTGCCATCAGTTACCTAAAGCCTTTTTTTCTCATTTCCCAACAAAGGTGTATGGCAGAATCTCTATACCAGCATTATTGCTAATTTGTCAATTAGCAACCCTACCCCCGGATGGTTACAATCATATTTCTGGCTGCTCTCAAATGACTCACTGAGACTGGGCCACAAGCATAGCTTTACTTGCTGCTGAGAGTACTTTGTTGCAAGCTAAACATACCTCCTACCTCCGGGCTGACAATGTAGGGCAGTGTAAGCCTGCTGCTAAGTGTTCACTGATTCCTCAGGGCTCTTGATGTGTATGTTGGTCCCATTCCTGTGCATGATGCTGCTTCATCTGGTCAAGTATCAATGAGGTACCCAGATTGGTTCCTTGCTTCCCACTGGACACTGTATTCTGGCACAGTGTGCAGGTGGCAACATTCAGCTCTTGAACAAAATAATTCCACACTGCACATATGCACTGGTGGCTCAGAGTAGTATTGGTAGATGCCATTAGTTGTTGGGCAGAGAAAGGAGCAGAGGAAACATGGCACTCTGCAAGGCAAGCATGTGCCATAGGAGTCGCTGGTTGCTGTGATGGCGCTTTTGGTTCTGCTATTGCTTGATGATTATTTGTCCCACTGACAATATGGGGTTTCTGACTAGGTGCTCCAATCAGAGTGTAGACAGGATGCATGCTTTGTAGAATCTCTGCACTCTGAATGCATGTGGGTGTTGCTCTGGCTTTGGACTCAGTATCAGTGTTATCAGATATCTCTCAATTTTTGACAAGGTTGGTTGTAGCCTGAATCTTGGTTGGCGGCACCCTTACTAGATTCATCACTGCCGCCACTGCCATCATTGGATTCATAGGTCAAAGGGACAGGAGGAAACGCAGTGGGTTGGCCAGGCCAAAAATAATTCTGCACCTCTAACACAGGCCCTGCTGCCCCCTGACATATTGCTGAGAGCTTCAACTCCAATCCCTCCTTGCTACCCCTTTCAAAACATATTCAGTGAGTTTCTCCTCTGCTGATATCTCCCCAGTACCCCAGTATGTTGCAACATGGATGGATGGGCTTCTTTCCCAATTGAGCCAGACTCAGATGTTAGGGAAGGTGGGCTTCTGGATGGCACCACTGAATTGTCATACACAGGTAAGCCAGTGATGACATTAGGACCAGTAGCAGCCACCTCAACCGATGTTTCAATGCTACTCGTACTCGTAGCCATGGTCGATGTGCTACTACTGCATGCTTCCTGTTGCTGTACTATACTGCCACCCATGATTCAATCATCCACAACAATTTGTGCAGGAGCGGTTTCTGCTATAAACGGTGCAGCATTTCCATGCACTCTGTGTTTTACAAAATATTGTAGAGCTTTGTTGGATGGTCTTGCACTTGGCCTCAAATGTAAGACCCTGGACATCATTTCTTCCCAGGAATTGTTTTCCTTCACTTAAATGGTTATAGTACACTTAAAAAGAAATTCAAGTACACATGTATGTTAGCTGTTGTCCTCAGCCAAGTAGTGTGGAGCATGGGTTCAGTGAAGCAGTATGATCCAAAGATGTTTTCCTTCACTCAAAGTATGCCAATAAATTTGACAAGAAAATCAATAGCTTGTTTATGTTAGCTATTACGCTCAACCAAAACGTTTGTAAGCCCAAACAAGTCTCCATCGCTCAATATGCTAATACATTTGACAAGAAATTCAAGTGATTGTGTGGAGCATGCTGCAAAGACTTTTCCCCTTCACTCAAAGTGTGCTACTGCCAAGTAATTAAAGTGCTCATGTATGCCAGCTGTTGAGTTCAACCAAGTTGTGTGTGCCCTCATGTTCAGTCAAGCCTCACACCCCAAATATGTTTCCCATTCAAAGTGTGCTAATACATTTGACAGGAAATTCAAGAACGCAGAAATTCAATTTGTCAGCCATTGCTCTCAACTGTCATGTGGGAATTGTCATTTAATGAAGCCGCACACACCCCAAAGAAATGTCCCCTTCCCTCAAAGTGTTTTAATGAACTTGACAAATACTTGTGTGGGTTTGCTATTTTGCTCAAGTAAGGTGTGCATGAGCCTGCCTTCAGTCAAGCCACAGAGTGCAATTCCGTCCCTATCACACACTCTGATCATCTTGCCACTAATGCCACTGCTTGAGTGATCAACAAGGTCCTGCAAACACATTTTTCACAGCACACCGCAAGCAATTTTCCATTCGTTCAAAGTATGCAAATTAATTTGACAGGAAATGTAAGTGCTAGTGCGTCCCTGCTATTTTCGCTCTGCCAGGTTATGTGTAAGAATATGTTCATTCAAGGAACCCCAGGGCAAACTGCCCCTCAGGCATGTGATGTGTTGTGTTATAGACCCAATACACTTGTCACTAATGCTACTATTGAGGAGCAAGACCCTGCACAGAATTTTCCTACCAGAACGCCCACAGAATGTTTTCACAAATACCAAATAAGATTATACTCTGTAAAGAAATTATCCGGCTCTCAAACAAACCACACATTTAATACTGCTCCCTCTCTGAAGGATTCCCAGTGACTGCTCAAGCACTCCAGAAGAAGGGTCATGATTTATACAGGTGGATCTGGCTATCCAAACTCGATGACCAAAATCTCTTAAAGGCTCAAAAAGTTCACAGTTCCCACAAATAGAGGTGATTCTGGGTTTGGACAAACCTATCTGCCGGGCTTATTTTTTCCTTCCAAAACAATTCAATCAATTCCATAATGACTTCTGCTCATGAAAGGTTCCTGAACTTTGAGTGGAACACTCTTATCGTCACACTGGGGGGAGCTTGAAACTAAAGACACGGCTCATCTGAAAAGTCTCAGATACATAGCTGATGCAAGGGAGAACACAACCCCAATTGGCCAAATAAACAGTTCAAGACTGCATCAACGCCTTACTACCTGGCTAGATAGAATTAATATCTCTTTGTTGTCAGTATCAGTAATATACTAATAAAAACAAGCCCTTCCAATACATCTCTTACAAAAACAGGAGCTGATGCAGCTTGTATTTCCCATTTTCATCCAATATCAAATCTACATTTTGCGTTGGCGATTGTTGATGATGGGATGCATCCCATTTCCAGGAGTATTTTGAATTTCAAGCACTGTTAATTGACTGCAAATCAGTGTTTTGTCCATTAATAGAGTGAGCGAAAGATCATTAGTGGACATACAGTAACATATTTTCTCCATCTTGAATAATGGATGACCAAGTGCCTCCATTTAACTCAATCAGTCTACTCTCTTTCACACAGTCAATCTTGCAATCCCTGGCAATTACCTGTGAATGAGTCTTTTGGATCTAGTCCTTCTTGTTAGACAGTGGCTAATAGTGCACCTTGGAGAATGTACATCTCAGAAAAACATTGTGAAATGTTATTATTATTGTAAGGGTATTTATTGACCTAGCTTTGAAAAGCAACCAAGCGTTTCACAATCATAGGGGGGAAGAACAAGCTGAGAGGAGCAGAGAAACAAAAGAGTATGAAGCGAAGAGGTCAGGAGAAGGTGGCCAATTTGTCAGTAAAGCATCTACAAGCAACCAGGGAAGGAAACAGTGGGGATCAGAACAGGCAGTCTAAGAGAGGGTGGGAAGTGGAGGGTGTGTGGACCTAATTATTAAGGAACAGCCATTCCGTGAAGTGGAGGGTCTTGAACTCCTTCTTGAACTGTAGAAGCGAGGGGGCAAGCCTGATGTTGATGGGGAGGAGGTTCCAGAGTCTTGGAGCATAGACAAAGAAGGCCTGTCTTCTGTATCATAGGCCTCTGGAGATGCTGAGTTTCGCATTGGAGTAGCTTGTGGGCTTCAGGGTAACAGCCTTGTAGATGATGCAGCAGGGTTTTAAGATGATAGGGCCTTGCAGCAGGAGCCCATGCTGTTTGATGAGTGTTGGAGTAATGTGGACGAATTTGAATAGTCCTCTGATGAGTTGTGCAGCAGTACACAGGGCACATCTCAAGGGTGCCAGGTGTGTCGCTGGAATGCCTGCCAAAAGGTCATTGCCACCATTCTGGTGGGAGAGGACCAAGTCCTGAACAGGAAATCTGAAGTTGTTTTCTGGCATGCCATTCTTGATTTTGTCACAGGAGAGAATTTTGGTACCAAGCTGTTTGTGTCTTCCTTGCTATGTGCTGTTTGAAGGAGAGGTGTCTGTCAATTGTCAAACATAAGGGACTTGGCACAGGTGGCCAGCTGGGGTGTAAAGCCATCAAGGTGCATAGCAGAGAGCCAGGTCTGATGCCACAGTGTTCCCTGTTGGACAGGAACAGGAATTCAGTCTTTGCGGAGTTGAGGTACAGGTAAGAACTGGACCACCAGAACTGGATCAATGAGAGGCAGGCCTTGAGACATTGGATGTTTTCAATGGAAGAAAATCTTGAGTTAGAGCTGTGTGTCATCTGCATATTGGTGGATGTGGATGCTGCGTGGAGTGAGCAGAGTTCCAAGTGGTTCCATGTAAAGATTGTAGATCATGCAGGAGAGAATGGATCCGTGTGGTACTCCACAGGTTAGGTGTAGAGTTGGTGATCTGGAGAAATCCATTTGTACAAACTGGTGGCGATGATCAAGGTACAAATTGAACCAGCTGAGGATGATCTTGCTGATGCCCGTGTGGCGATGTAGATTGCTAGTGAGTGTCTGGTGGTCTACTGTGTCAAATGCTGCTGAGAGAACAATGAGAACCAGGAGGCACGGATTGTCATCATCAAGGATTTTAAGGGCTTTGTTTATCGCCTTGATGGTAGCCATTTCTGTGCTTCATCTGGGTCTGAAGCCAGATTGATAGGACTGAAGGAGGTTGTTGGATTCGATGTGTTGCAAGAGGTGCGTTGCTATTACTTTCTCAAGATATTACCTAGGAAGGAAAGATGGGTGATGGGGCGGTAGTTGCTGAGGTCGTCAGGGTTCAGTGTTGGTTTCTTGAGAAGCAGGAGGATTATTGCTGTTCTTCGAAGGCTGACAGTCTCCCCTTTTTTGAACGTGTACATTACCAGCTGGCCAAGGATTCTGCAATCTATATTCCCCATAGCAATTGCATGTTGATGGCATTCTTGTTTTATGGGAGCCTCTCTCCCATGTAGGGCAATAGCATTGGAGTTAAGGATTGCCTGGGAAGGTCTTAATCCTGGATGACGAATAACTGGATCATTTTTACTGATGGTAAGACAAAGGTCCTGCTTCCGTTCTCAGCCAGCCTAAGTAAAACTAAGGAAATCGGATCATATTGCATGGGTCCATAAAAATCTGGGTGTGATATTATTCCTCATCTTCCTCATCTTATTTTGAATTTAAACCCAAACATTGTTTAAAAAAAAGCCTATCTGCGACTGTTCAGCAGTGTGACAATTGTCCCTTTCAGTTTGACAAGATCAATCGCCTATATTTTCTCACTCCACTTGCATTTTTAAGAAACTAGTGGTGTTGGCCTCCTGATTGGCAAAGCCTTCCCCACCCTCCTCTGGCTATCAATCACATTAATGGCATTGCTGTTCAATTTAGGTCACCAACCACTCCTACTATCGTCCTCATCTACCGACCCCAAGGTGCCTTCTCCCTCTTCACCAATGGCCTTGATCACCTCTTAAAATCTTTTCCAACTGAAAATGAGGGACGTCAAGCTCCCCATAATTACCAAGACCAGCAAACTCCAGCTGGACTCAACCCTCTCCCTGGACATTATGTAGTTACCCTGTATAAGCTCTCAAATCACATCCCTTGCAACTCTCTTGATCTCATCCTTCTCTCCTCCCACTCAATTCTTCTGACCCATAGGTTGACACATCATAACTGACTACTCACTATCACTGTCCTTCCTCCACTCCCCCCTGCCTGCTAAAATCACAAATCTAACCTAACCCTAATCCACTTACCTAGATGATGGCAGAACCTCCCTTCTAGTTCTCTTTCCTCCTCTTGTCGACTTCACTGAATTGATATTTGTGAAGTTAAATTCAGCTCCCTTTAAGCACCATTACCCTGCTCACTGCTTTATGCCATATTGCCCATATCATCAATCATGGATGTATGTGCGAAAGGGGAACTTGCAAAGATTGGGCTGAAACCCCACAGCATACCCTTGGATCCTGTTCAACAGGGTTTACTATTGCAAGGTTTTAAGAAATACAGCCAAAGGCCATTGTTCTTGTTAAGTGAGAATATGGGTAGAGCTATGGCAAATCTGGAGCTTAGCAAAATGGAGTATCCCTTCCAGCATTTTGGATCTCCCAGCATGCTCAGTATCCCCCAACGAGCAACTCTTCCAAAAACAAGGTACCCTGGCAAGGTGCCATGTCTTTTCATAGAAAATGTTTCATCTAAACATTTTACTTCAAATATTTTGTCCCCCCCAACCCCCTGTTTAGGATCCTTAAAAACCAACCACAAACATTTCGCAAACAAAATTAACCCTTTACCCCACATAAAAATGCATTCAATGAACATTTTTCCATTAGAAAATATTCGATGGAAAATGTTTAGATGAAACATTTTTCGATGAAAAGACTGGATACCCCATGGCAATTGCTGTAAAAGAGGGAGGACACTCCACAAGGGATATTTGCACATTGAGCCATGGTGAGGTACAAGGGGGGTTGAAAACCATGAATCACATATTATGTTTTTCATATAAATAGGGTGGTTACCTGTTTGCATTTAAGAATTCCAAACATAGGAGTGAAGATAGGAGAATCAAGTAGGGAGAAATGCCCTTACTTAAACCTCTCTGGGGAAGGAGGGTACGTTTAGGGAGAACAAAGGAGCCTGCCTGCTGCTGAAGGTTAGAGACCAAAGACACCCACAAACCAACTGGGAGATGGTTTGTCTGGAGGTGTACTCAGAAGACATTAGTCTGATGTGGGCAACTAGAAGAGAGCTCTGTTTCGAAATGGTTCATGGAAGATTTCCCAGCATCCGAGAACCACCTCTGGCTGTTGCTCTTGCTCAGCAGACCCTAAAAGACATTTGATTCAGCATCTATTTGTTGAGCCGCTGTGGAAACTGCCAGTCGAACTAGCAGGTCCCCACTCAATGTACTGCCTCCTGAGGCACCATGGCCCACTTTACACCATTTGCCCACAGGTCAAGCCAGTCAAGCCAGCCCCTTTAAGGACATTCCCCCATGGAGCCAACTCAGAAACCTCGAGCAACCTGATCAAATCCTGGGTCATGAAAGAGTATGAGGAGATACTAAATGATTTCTGTACAGTGTGGCTTTGCACAGATGACCTTAAGGTGTTAGGCCAGCACCAGGACTCCTCGACTGATTAAAGTTGTATGCCAACTACTCCTCATATTTATTCTTTAAGCCAATTCCCTGGGTATAAAGCTCCAGAGACAACTGTTCGATCAATTGGCTCAATTTGAGGTGCCATGTCCACTGGTTCACCAAGGGGGCAAAATGTTCGCTCTCCCAGTGGAACTACACCATCCTGCGTCCTGAAAAATTACAGGATTTCCAAAAATGTACAATATAATACTACTGAGGCTCAGACTGTCTCTCTTGTCAAGTATGAAACTATGCTCTGAAAATGATTTTCTCCCCTAGCTTTTCAAGATGACACGTCCCTGGATTGCACAAACACACTTTTTTGTTGTTGTTTTTGCGAGGGTCTTATTTTCCTTGTAAATTTGTGATCATCATGCATTCTTCTTTAACATCCGGTAAAAACATAGATGATGGATGTAACTCTGGGTGCTGAAAATGCTGGGGAGATTCCTGCACAATAAACTGGCTGACCAAGGAAGTAATGGAACTGAAAAATCTTCTCTGTGGTGGACTGATATCTTTGTCTAATTCCCAGTCTGTGGCAAGTAAGTATTTGCCTCCTTCTGGAATGGAACTAGCTCCTCCAAGCACTAGACGTCTACGTGCGTAGAGGATTTGGACATGGCAGTAAAGCTGTATTGATGTCACATGCTGAATGTGCCAAAGTATAACTCCAGATGGGCACCTTGAACAATACCTTCACATCCCTCTGCGGGCAACATATATCAGGATCCCCTAAAAGTCATTTGGTAACATATGGCCAAATGTGTTTTTGATGACATTGGTTCCTAAATTATCATCCAACGTTAACAAAAATGGGGATGCCCTACAGAATAAGACTATATACTTCTAATTCTTCCCTGGAATATAGCGATTCTCATTTCCAAATGTCAGGCCCCAGATTGACGAAATTGTATTGATTTTAACTCTATTATCTGCTTTCAGGAAAACTGGGCAATTGTTCCAGTGTCTAGATCAGATTACAAACATTTTGGCATACCGGCCATTAAAATATCCAGAGGCCAGCCTACTTTTACACTGAAGATGTAGACATGAATGTGGCCCTCGTTGCACTGGTCCTGCCCTTGTTGTGACGTCACAGAAATGAAAGGTGTACATCGTTCCTGGCCTCCTCCTCCCCATCGCCAATGTACCGCAGAGGTGAGAAACGCTATTCACTCAGACAGCCATTTAGTCCATAGCCTGACGGCGTTGTTGAAGAGATATGTTTGCAGTCGATGGAGTAAGTAGAGTGACTGTGCAAAAAACTGATGTTGTCACGACTGAGACCATTACGTAGGTGTGTTAGACACAAAGCACATATGCATTCCTGCGTGAAGCTACGCAGCCACTTAGATTAAGTTGCTCATAGACACAAAGAACATGTTTATGACCCACTTAGATAGAGGATGGATTCTCCTTCACTATGCAGTAACGACAAGTCTCCGAGGGCGCTAGAGAGCCCAACTAAGATGGCTGCTCCCCTGTGAGCTCCGGCAGAGCTCCCTGCGATCCTGAACAATTGTAAGCCTGAGGAGGAAAACACGAATCCTGCACGTCGGAATCAGTCTCCCGAAGCCCTAACACCTACAACGCGGTGCCCACAAAGTTTCAGTGTGCCTCCCTGGCAGAGAACCGGCTGCTTCGACACCAGGCGAGAAAAAGGGCCCAGCTATCGGCAGCCCACCAACGGCCGGCCCTCAAACAAGCTGTAAACTGAGTAAACACCCACAATCAAACACGCCCGGGTCACTGCACAGGGCAGATCCCCCCCGAGCGACTAGCGGGAGGCACAGGGCGGACTGTGGTCACTCTGACCCGCAGCACCTGAAGACTGTTGCGAGCACCATTGTAACTCCCTGCCACGCAATACATGCAGTCGACGCCATCCGCTGGGCTACGAGCCCTCCAGCCGCGGCAGGATCCGCAGTAGCCAACAGAAGCTGTTTACGGACATTGCTAGCACCCAGGGTGGCGTGAAACATCCGACCACATAGCCAGGAGGGACCGGAGTCCCGGAGGGTTGGGGTGCCGTGTCCCGCCCACACCCTCCGAGCCACACAACAGCGGCACTGGGAGCAGAGGCAGCAAAGAGACCACTCCAAAATCCACGGCTCAAGAGGTCTGCTGCATGAGTCCCGGTGGTGAGGTACCAGGCGCTCATAAGAATGCTACTGCGGAGGACGGGGGCAGCAGTGACCCCCAGCCAGAGCTCTGAGGTGCGTGGCCGGGGTTGGCCTGATAGTGTGCACAGGTGAAAATAAAATAAAGGGAAGGCTGGCCGCAGCTTCCCCACACGTACCACAAGCACAGAGGGAAGCGCAATATACAGGCCGACAAGGCCACTGAGCCCCCAAGAAGACCCACGCCGGACATTCCATGCCCGCACCCAGTGGGACTCACCAAACCACCACTACCACAAAATTTGGGGCTGACCCGGTGACATGCCTGGAAACTCTTCACATAGTAGGGATCGTCGTGCGGCGCAGCCGGAATATCACCCACAGGGACGCAGAGTTCCTGTCCGCCGGCTAAGCACTGCAGTCTGCCAGCCCGTGCCACCCTGGGTGAACAACCACAGTAAACGTACCCAATCAACACGCTGTGCACACCCAGGCTGGCGGAGTGAGGAGAACAACCGTGTGGCTCACGATAGTGGGAGACAGTGCCCAGTGGAAGGACTCACCTCATCACCACTGTCACCTCCAACGCCCCGGGGACCAGGCCCCAGTCTGTCCACCTCATATCAAGACCACTGGGCTGTGGTCAGTGAACACCAGAACAGGTAGGAGGAAAAGCATGACACCAGTCCTGTCCCGGGCCCCCCCCCCGGTCCCTCATTCCACTTCTTCCCTACCCTATACAGAGCACTACCTCTCATGAACCCAACTGGCCCTTGTCCCACTCCCACTGGCGGTCTCCTTGACACTGCTCTCCAGGTGCTGCCACATAATCAGGGGTCATCACTGGAGCGAACCCCCCTTCAACAGCAGGTCTTGAGTCTGGGAACGCCTTTCGCTTCGCCAGCAAGCACCCCAAGCATCATCTCCTCTGGAGCCCAGCCCACTGCCAAGACACCCTGCGCTGCCCGACGATTGTCCCGACCGGCCTCCAGCACTCGCATAAGCACAAGGGCCACAGACATCTCAAATTAGCTACCCAATGTGTACCCCAGCCTCTCTTCAACCCTATTAGATAATCTCTGTTTCGGGAACGCTCCTGGGTGGAACCCTGGCTTCAACAACACCAACCACAGTGCCTTGATCAGTGGTGGCAATAACGGGAAGTGGCCCACTGCCACAAACCAGGGCCTTACCACAAAGTGAACACTCAAACAGGCCATACCGACCACAGCGACCCAGCAATCTACGCCTTACCAAACATAGCCCAAGACTTTGGAACACCCTCCCTGACAACGGCGCCGGACTCAACAAACAGCTCTCCTCAGCGAGTTAAAGCTCAACAGCCACAGGTCACTCTAATAACTGCCGCACAGTGCACCACTCGTCTATAAGCCTTGGTACCCATCGACAGAGAACGACGGAGGCCCCCACACACCTCTCCCAAGCCTTGTACTCTGCAATAAGACCTGCATCCGGCAACTACACTCAAGGTCCTTGGGAATTCCATAAACACTGGAGCCAACACTCTGGCCCTGAAGCTCTGACCATCAATACAGTCTACACTGACCAATCGACACCAAGCGTGCCCAACAGGGCACCAGAGCATAAAGCGCATACCCACGCTCACGGAAGGCAACTGATCCCAGCGCCGAATCACAGGACCCGGGCTCCACCAACAAGTCAATTCCCAGTTTCAACACGCCCCTGCCCCGCCACCCATGCCTCAAAGGCCCTGACAGGCCACTCCTTCCTCCTCACTCACAGGCAACCCAGCATGGACAAATCTGACAAATCCCAGAGAAAGATGAACTGTGAACCTGGTGCCATAGTCAAGACCCCCAAACTGCACACCCCAACAAGGATCCTCCAACGCCAGCAATGGAACAAGATGAGGAGCTATCCCAAGCCCCGGCCATTGATATCCGGGAGATTCTCCTCGAACTGAAAGCCGGCATAGGCAACCTTGACTCCAAACTTGACGCACTCTCATCAAAGGTCGACCTGCTACAATACCACCTCGACAAACACAGCGACAAACTAGACTCGGTGGAAAAGAGGGTCTCTGACCTCAACAATAGTAACACAATGCTGGCAACCAGGGTGACAACGCTGGAAAACCAAATGAAAGCAGTTACAACCAAAAATGAGAACCTAGAAGAGCGAGCCCATCGCAATAACATCGGGCTGTAGGGGTGAGGGAGAGGCAAATCCTGCTGAAAATGGAAGACTTTGTTGAAAATATGTGCAAAGAACTTTTCGGAGCATCCGCATTTTCTCAGTTATTTGTTCTAGAAAGAGCTCACAGGGTACCGACCAACCAACCTATCCCAGGAACTGCTCCACGCCCTATCATCGCTAGACTGCTTAACTTCAAGGACCGCGACACAATCCCGCACCCGCGCAAGGGACAAGCGCGAACTACAATTTGATGGCGACAACATCCAAATTTACCCTGACATTTCACCGGCGGTCCAAGCTTTGCAGAGATCTTTCACTGGGGTAAAACTCTGACTACAAGACAACCAAATGCTTTATTCAATGCTTTCCCTGCAAAGCTGAGAATCCAACACGCTGGAAAGCCCAATTCTCCAACTCGCCAGAGGAGGCAAATACTTTCCTATATGAGCTTGGCTGTCGGCCCCGTAGCAATAACCAAAGACCACCGAGGAGAGACGGAGCCAGTATGTCCTACTACATATTTGGCACTCCCTGTATGCTGGCTCTCACTCAGACAGAGAGAAAATGTGTGACTGAAGGGAGCTACTGAACTTGGATGGGCACTAGCGCCCGAGCTCAGCACTGTTAGTTTGTTACCAGTTTGGAGGAGGTGGGACATTTGACGGGCGGGTTGGGGGTTGCCCAGGAGAGGGAGGGTTGGGAAGGTGTCTCGTGGCGTCCTATACTAGATAGGGGGCAACACTCCAGACACGGGAAACAGTTAGAGGAAATCACCATGTGTGAACCCATCCACCACCGAACGACCCCACAGTCATTTACCTACAGTCATTACGCATGTACACAAATGACAATGGCACCTGCCAAGCAGAACATCTACATCCGATACTATAATAACATCTACCCACTCCATTCAAGTTAGCAACTTGGAATATTAGAGGAGGTTATAACCCGACCAAGACTCGGAAAGAGTCCCAGGATCTCAGGAGACACAATATTGACGTTGCCTTCATACAGGAAACGTACCTTCTCGCCACCTCCGAGAGGCGTTGAGCACCCGACTGGAGATGCCACAGATACTTCTCCTCATATTCATCTTATGCCAGAGGGGTGGCTATATTAATCAATAAGAGAATGAAATTCAGACTACTGTCCACAGACAGCGACGGAGAAGGCAGATCTCTCCTGGTCCGCGGGGTACTAGAAGGGTGTGAAATTGTCCTGGTGAACTCCTATGGCCCCAACATTGACGGCCCGAACACCTTCGACTGGGTAATGACACACTTGGTGGGAGCAGTCCCGGCCAACATCATATGAGGAGGGGACTTGAACACCACACTAGACCCTACACGAGACAAATCGCACTTGCCAACCAACACCCCCTCTAAGGTGAGTCTCCAGATCCACAAGAGGCTATGATCTAGTAGACACATGGGCCCTCATTACGACCCTGGCGGAGGACCATGGTGCAATTTGCACCATGGTCCATGGCGCAAAGCTGCCAACTCCGCCATGGGGGTTGGCGGACTTACCGCCCCATTCCGACCTTGGCGGGGCGGTAAGTCCCCAATCCCCATTTACCCTTCCCCATTCCCATTTTTGCCCCATAGGGTATAATGGGAGTGGGGAAGGCGTTAATTACGCCACCGTAAATTACGGTGGCGTAATTAACAACAAGTCCCGTAGCGCCATGGATTTTTCCGCCTGCAAAAAGCAGGCGTAAAAATCACCATGGCGCTACGGGAACTCGTAGTCAGGCGGAAAGGTACGCCATGCTTTACGCCGGCGTAAACCCCTTTCCGCCAGGGTCGTAATGAGGGCCATGGAGAATTAGCCACCAAGACTCACGCGACTACACTTTCCACTCATGGGTCCACAATACCAGCTTGCATCTAGACTACCTGTTGGTGTCCAAAAATAGTCGACTCCACTGGAGAACATGTCAGATACTCCAAAGGACACTCTCTGACCACTCCCCCATCACCCTTGAATGCACTCCTACAGACTATAAACAAGGTAGAGCCCACAGGACATTCAAATCGTGCGCACTCCAGGATCAGGTGTTCACCCAGGAACTCCGGTCCGAAATCACCTCCTTCCTGGCGATCAATCAGGACTCGGTAACATCAGGTGGGATCCTTTGGGAAACACTGAAGTGCTACATAAGAGGGGTGTGCGTGACAAAAGAGAACGGGATACTAAAAATTATTAGGAGGGAATTGGCTGACTGTGAGACAAGGCTGAAAGAACTTGAACGCACGTACGCCGCTCAAAAAGACTCCCATTCTCTCGGCCCCCTTAAGGAAGAACTGGATAAGTTCAGGTCCACAACCGACCGTGAAGCCTGATTCCTGACGCAAGGTCACTGCATCCGCCAGTACGGGGAGGGCCAAAAACTAAGGGCCCTCCTGGCGAGACTGCTATCAGCTGATAAAAACCCCCACAGGTGGAATGTATCCCAAATCCTCAGGGCACTCTAGTCTACACAGAAGACAAAATAGCAGAATCCTTCTGCGCCTTCTATCATGACTACAGCTCGAAAGACACGAGTGGCCCGGAATCTCTCCAGCAATATTTAGAAGACACAGAGTTATACTGGGTCAACGACGAGCTGAGGTAACCCCTAAACAATGCACTAACACTCAGAGAAGTCCTTGGAGCGATAAAAGACCTCCCAGGAACCAAAGCCCCAGGCCCCTAATAGGCTAACGGGAATTTTACAAAACATTTGCCTCACTCATAGCACCTATCCTGCTGCGGGTATTTGAAGAGGCATTAGAGTCAGGATGCCTGCCACCCACACTCCGAGAAGCAAGCGTGATCCTCCTTCATAAAACAGGGAAACCCCCCAAGGAGTGCGCCTCGTACAGACCGATATCACTAATCAAAGTAGAAAACAAAATCCTTGCAAAAATCCTGACTTCCAGAATGCTCCCCCTGATGCCGGGCCTGGTGCTCGCTGACCAGGCGGGCTTCGTCCCTGGTCGCAACACAACATTTGACGCCTATTCAGAGTCATTGAAGCGCTTGACCCCTCATCTCAAGCCGTGGATGTCCTGCTCGACGCAGAAAAAGCCTTCTACTGCGTCGAATGGCCATATCTTTTCGCGGTTCTGGGAGAATGGGCCTCGGCAAACGCTATCTAGATCTGGTCTCCCTCCTCCACAAACACCCCTTGTCCAGTATAGTACTCGGGAAGGTAAAATCCTCATGCATGGAACTTCAAAGGGGGACCAGGCAGGGGTGCCCCTGTCAGCTCTATTGTTTGCACTGGCGATGGAGCCCCTGGCCACCGGCCTTAGAGCTAGACAAATCGGGCGGGACCTCTCCCTAGGCCCACACAAACTAATACAATCTCTATATGCCGATGACGTAGCCCTGTTTATCAACAACCCAGCGGGGAACCTGAACCCTGTCATGTGTGAAGTCGTCAAATTCGGCGCCCTCTCAGGGTTCAAAAAGAATCACGCAAAGTCAGTAATTTTCCCACTAAACCCTGAACCAAAGAATACAGAGATGACTTTGGGTTTAGATGAGAACACACAGGAGTCGATACTTAGGGATTTTAATGTCCAGGGACCACCAGGACCTCTTTGGTGATAACTACGGGAGGGTAGTAGAAAACCTACATGACAAAATATACAGATGGAAACACCTCCCGCTTACTCTGTGGGGTCGAGTCTCCATCGTTAAGATGGTTATTTTACCCAAGCTTCTCTACCTGTTCGTAAATATCCCCCTAATACTGCCACAGAAGTTCCTGCAGCTACTGCGTAGCATAATTCTTGAGCTTATCTGGGCCTGCAAACCCACAAGAGTAGCCCACGCAACACTTACACAACCGATAGAAAAGGAGGCCTAGCCCCATCCGACCTGGAACATTACTACTGGGCCGCCCAGGCCCAATTTCTTGGACATTACTACGCAACATAGTTCATTAGACCCCATCTCCAGATCGAACGGGCCCTAAAAACCCCTAACCTGCTGCGGGCCGCCGTGATCGAGAACATCCAGGTATCACCTATGACCTTGAACATAGTACACACCACTTACGCAATCTGGAAGAAAATCGCGCAAAAATGACTTATTTATGGACGGGACCTTCCTAACGCCATAGCAAACATGAGAACAAGGCGCTGACTCAGCCCTCGACACATTCATATATTTCCGTCTCCGCCACATACTTCCAGTACAACCACCCAGGTGGCATCTCCTACACGGGGTGATTCAGTCTCAAGGGGAAGGCAGGCTAGTATCCATGATTTATAAAAACCTCCTGTCCGATACCACCACACAGTCACTGGCCCCAAAAACGAGATGGGAAAAATCAATTAAGGTAACGATCCCGGACGAAGACTGGTTGTATATCCTGAGGCAAAACCAGAAAGTGTCCCTAAATTCACGCTACAAATTTATAGACTTCAATTTCCTCCACCAGGTGTACCATACCCCAACCAGACTCCACAGTCAACGGCCAACTATACCAGCAATGTGCAAACGCTGTGGCGCACCCACAGCGGGCTTCATACATTTACCCTGAGAGTGCCCGTCAATAAATCGGTTTTTGGAGAGAAGTGCTAGAACGAACCTCCCGAATAGTGGGTGAACAAATCAAACACTGCCCCAAGGTAGCAATGATGGGTTATACGAAAGGCATATATAGTTTTTCAGTGAGGAGGTTGGCCATCCTGTTGCTGGTTCTGGCCCGACAGGAGAGTCGCCATGACCTGGGGAAGGGGACCCCCCCCCACCATACAACCTTGGCTACAAGATATAGCATATTGTCAAGACACTGAATTGAACTTTATCAAGACTCTGCCTCTTCAAGCAAGACCTCCGAACATATGGGGTCCTTACATTAACCATTGAATTTCTGCACCAGATTGAAACTGTCCACAGAATCGACATTATCAGTTACTGTGCCATTAACTGTTTCATCTCCTAAGCGGAAGGACGACGTTAAACTATTTGCTCACTTGTTTATCTGCAATAAATCCTTGTATTTCACCATCGGGTTGGGGGGGGTGGGATCACGAGGCGCACTGAGGGGACTTGTTGTACTATGCTCTAAAATACCAAAGATAAGGGTTTAAAAAAAAACACGAGTCTCAAAAGAATACATATGAACTGCTTGCTGACGCTGAATGCAACTAACATGAGTGGTCATGTAAATCAAGATGGAAGCTACAGCCACATTGAAATAAATGGAAGGCACTGAAAGGGACTCGAGAATGCAGAGAGAGGCCTGATGATACAAAAGTAATGCCAGGATGAAAGCTTAAAGTTCTGTCTCAAGGCTTAGAGGATCGGATCAGGTAACTCTATTGGATACAGACAGCACCTTTGGGGCTGTTCTCACCACCTTGAAATGTTGCTCATGCAACTTTCCAATGCACCCTGGGTTAGAAGGCCCTCTCTGACCATTCCCACCCACATTCCACGCTAGCTCACACTTTGTTGCAAGGCCCAATGGCATTGAGCTAACCTGGCATACCTGTAGTTGCAACCTTTAGGAGGTTGTCACAGGAGGAGCCACCAGCCACTGTTCAGCGAATTAAATTACTAATCCCATTTATCTTCTATATTTCAAATTTTTTTATTTTATTGTGAATTTGTAAGGCACTTATACAGCAAGAAATTATGTTTCAAAGCACCCACATGGCAAAGGGAGGGAACATGGGACAAAGGCAATACAGTAAAGAACAGAATCAAGGTGGTCTGGCTAGGCCTTATGAGCATTCGGATCGTGCAAGTGCAGAGAGAGAGAGAGAGAAGAGACAGGGGAATGGGAGGTAAGTGCTAGGAAAATTCCTCGGAGGGGGAAGTGCCCAGGAGTAAGTTGCCAGGAACTGGTAAGTGCTTAGCAGAGGTCACATAGTCAAGAATGATCATCTGCGCCGATACAATAAGTGCATTCCTTTGAGTGAACACTGGTCAGTTGGTGCCCAAGTGCAAGTGCTGGGAACGGGAGAGGCTGAAGGTGATTGGGAGGAAGTCCATGACCCGGAAGGACACATAAGGGCCAAGGCCACCAATCTCAGCGCCTGACAGGTTTAGCACAGGAGGGGGAGGGTGAAGGAGGAGCTGAAGAGGAAAGTCTTGAGGCGCTTCCGAGATTTGAGGAGATCCGGCCTCTCGTACTAACCAATTCCATCCCACCTAAGGTTTTTTCAATGTATCATTTATTTTGTGATGTCACTTCACATTAAAACGCCACGACAAGCAAGTAATCAGTGAGAGATTATTGGAAACCGTGCAATGTCCATAACTTGATCCCTGTATCAAAAGCTTTCAATGAACAGTTCGTTTTGTCACATTTTTGTACTCTTCTGTTTTTGAGTGCAGGGATTTCACCTGGATCAGTTCCTCTTGCGTGTATTTGGGGAAATTAACAAACCCCACCTAACTTCAGGTTGTAGCAGAGGATGGTCGCTGAGACCCCTGGCGAATACTGTTTTTTCCCACACGTGCACAAAGGGATGCGTCGTGACCCATGATGACCGGATCTTTGACCACGCGTGGAAACTGTGATGGACATCAGAAGCCCCCTTGGTGAAATTCCTGCCCACTCCCTGTGGAACGCTGAGCAGACTGAAAGACAGAGTGGCAGATTGTGGGAGTGACGGTGTCCGAGGGCTTCAGCCGATACACAGAGTATAAGTATGAGTCCAACAATCTGTCAAATATTGGATAAGGGAATTGTTGTATTGTGATTTGTCCTTGTGTTATTTATGAGAGAATCCCTGTTTCCAGGCATTAGCTATGTTACGGATTACGAGATGAATGCCTGTTTCTAGGCGATTAGCTTAGTTTACGAATAATGAGATGAATACCTGTTTCTAGCCGATTAGCTTAGTTCACGGATGATGAGAGGAATCCCTGTGTCTAGGCTCTAGCTTAGGTTGCAGAAGGTAGTACCTTAATGAATTTTACCGGAAAAAAACAAAAAGAAAAAAAAAACAGATTTAAAGGTTATCCTGTGCTGCGGTGTAGAAGAAGGACCACAACCTTGAGTGGGCACTTTTAAGAGATGATTCCCCTGTGAAGGAAAAGCAGGATGACGCCCGTGAATTATTTGTGTTGTGGTGTTTTTGTGTTTTTGTGTATTGCAGGGCTTGAGAGTGCACTTGAAGTGTTTTACATGCATAATGGTTGGTGACGTCACAAAAGGTTGTTAACATGACATAACGCATTGACGCAAGAGTGATGGGCCGCAGTGGGGCACAGTGTTGGTAGTGATCAAAAATGGAAAAGGTGTTGTTTTATAGCGGTGCAAGGTGGTGTTGAAGCTTTGGAAAATGAGAACATTTCTGTATCATTCGGATTGGGCTCGAAGTGCACCTGGAGAGTTGTGGCTTGGCCTCAAGGCCAGAGATTAGAGCGTGGGCGTGTTGGTGAGCCAAAGAGGCTGGTGGAATAGAGTGGAGGTTGGTTAGTTTGGAAAAGTTGGTTTATAACCACATATTTACATGCTGTGTATAAGGGACAGAAATTAAGCAACAGGTTAGCAATACTGGAGTTATGGAAGCTGTTTCAGATCAAGGAAGAGGACCCACCCAAGAGGGAATGGGTGTTCAGCCAGCATGATGCAAGGGGCACAGCTCCTGCTCCTCCTCAAACCACAGACCCATCAACAGAAGGCCAGGTATTTTAACATTTGAAAGAGTTAAAAGCAGTGGCAGGGTACACCAACCTTGTGTATGTACCCCCTGCGTGTAGTAGTGATGACACACTTAGTGGCACTAAGCTGGCGAATAAGAAAACAGGGACTATGATTGATAAACACAAAGAGTGCAGCCATCTGCAAACAAAGTTGGCGGGGGTGACGAAGTGACATAAAGGAGACGATGAGGCGACAGTGCCACCAAATGAGTAGCTAGTAGGATAGATATGGCTTTAATTAGATGGAATAAATGTAATGGAGTCCAGAGACATAGAGGAGGTGGCTAAGAAACAAAGGGAAAGGGAGAATGGGCAGAGTTAATGGAGAAAGTGACGAGAAGAGAAAGGGTAGAGAAGCAGGAACAGTTGAGAAAGGAATCTGACAAAGCAGAGGAGAAGGAAAGAAAAGAAAGGGAAAAGAGGAGAAGACAGAAGGAGATAGAGGAGAAGGTGATGATAAAGACTGAAGAAGAAAAAGAGAGGCAGGTGCAATTGAGAAGGGAGAAGAGGAAAATGGAGATTTTGAGAACTGTCAAAGAACGTTGGCTCACAGAGGAGGAAGCGTGGTACAAAAGGCAGGAGCGGGAGGGAGAGAGAGAAGAAGGGAGAGACGCCTTAAAGAGGTAGAGGATATCATGACAGGGTATAGACCTTCACACGACGAGGAAGCGGGAATATGAAGGAGGATTGGGATATTGTATAGAAACAGGAGGGATAGTGCTGCTGCCCTTAAAATAAGCAGGAATGTAGAGGGATCCCCACCAAGGTAGGAGCTGACTCACTGGACAGAGCAGCGAGGAGACATCAGGTGAAAAATATGCTGAGGTGACTTAATTTTGAGGACGTGAGGAATGAAGACAGTGATGACAGTTTAGGGACAATGGAGTCAGATAAGGAACAAGGGGAGAGCGATGAAGACGGGAGGCAGCCGCGACAACCCTCCGAGGAGGTAAACCCAGAGCGGGAGAAATTGTGGGACGAAGAGAAGAATATAGAAAGGTGAAAGCTAGAACCAGAGGGACGCCTCAAGCGCTCCAAAAGCAGATTGCATAGCTCAGACAAAGTTACTCCATATGCACAGATGTTGAGAGCGTTATCAGCACAAAAGCGAGCTAGCATGACGGGAGTATTTACAGTCACGAAAGACATAGGGAACTATGACAAAGGTGTGGGGCTGACGCAGTTTCTGCTGTTGGAAAAGGGTGCCGGGCGACCACAATATATACCGGGGCAACAGATGGATAATGATAATTTGAGGTGTAGGTTGCCATTGTTGACTGCAGGAGCAGGGAAATGGATTTTTGAACTAGAAAGAATGACAGAAGGGATGAGACAAGCAGTGGGTGACATGAAGGGCTTACTCACCGGCATTCTTGGGGAGGTAGATGACAATGTTTGGAAACGGGCAGGATATCTCGGAGTGACTGCGCAAAACACAGCGCATGACGAAGCGCTGTTTAATAACTGCAGGGCGGCTGTATGGCCAGCTCTGAGGGTGTACTAACCAAACGCATCTGACATAAGTGCAATTATGGCATGCAAAATGGATGAGGACGAAGACCCACTTCAATATATTCAGGAGATACAAGAAAAATTGTGTTTCAAGACGCGTGAACCGTTGGATAAAACTGTGGGTTTATTTTGTGACATACTCTGCCAGGGATTACCAGAGCAGGTGCAGAAGCAATCGAAAAAATTGTGGGGATGGAGGCGAAGGCATGTACAGAAAATAAGTTGACTATAGTACACTATTGTCAATTAATGCAGAAGAACATGAGGAAAGAAAAAAGTAAGAAGCAAAGTTAGATCAGAAAAAACTGTTGATGTATGCAATGGAAGAGGTGATGTTTACAAGTGGAGAGGGGGTGGTTACCCACAACGTGCAGTACCAGCAGAAAATCAAAGGAAGGAAGCTTCACAGGAAGGGGCACACTAACCATTGGCTGCGGGGAAGAGGAGGCATGCCAAGGGGGAGAGGAGCAGCAGGAAGGAGACGGGTTTAACGGGGGACAGCCCAGGCCCACACGATCCCCACCGCAATGTTGGACATGCAGAAAGATTGGCCACATATCACAAGTGTGTTGAAGCAGGGGGAATGCAACAGAAAGGGGGGTGACATATACGCCAACATATAATATTGAGCAACCCGACTATTATGCCCAAGATCACACGCAGACATATGCACCGCAAATGGCACCAGAACAACACACATTGGCTCAGTCACAACAGCCTATGACATATACACTGCATGCACAGGTGTATAGACAGCCACCACAAACAGCATCACAAGCACCAACACAGCAGAACGCTGTAGCCACGAGACACATGGATACCACAATTCAGACTCCTGCACCAAGACAAGCGGGTCTGACCGTGGTGAGAGGGAATCCTTTCATGGGAACGAGGATGACGTTATACCCACAATCGGACATCCCACAGACTGACTTGATGTGTTCAATCCTATCTGTTACACCCAACCCGAATGAGGACCCCCATGTAGGGGTAACCATAGGTGACAAAACATTATCTTTTCTCGTAGATAAGGGGGTGACTAGATTCTGTATTAGGGAGGGGGATACCCCATGTCAGGCATTGCCATGAATGCTCAAGGTATCTCTGGGGCTACAGATTTCGTTCCATTTACTGAAGAACTCCCAATTTCCATTGGAGAGCATGACCTTGCCAGGACACTGTTATTTTCCTGCCAGACACCAGTTAACATAATTGGAAGGGACATGATGAGTAAACTTAACATGACCATTTCATTCACTGAGCCAGGGATAATGTGTTCTACCCCAGGAATTAACTATATGAATGCAGGAGAATGTATTCTAGATCCCAAACTTTTTCAGTATGGGGTGGAAGTGCTGCTAGCATGGCTTCCAGGGATACAAAGCAAGCTACTTCGCTTACCAACAAAGGTTTTGTTTAGCCAAGAAGTTCACTCAGATGAAGAAGAAAGGTGGACGCTTCCACTAGAATTGGAGACAGTTATATTAAGGGATGAGTGTCATGAACCCTGCCCCCAAACCTCTGAGACAACATACACCACCCACATGGACCTTAAAGACCTCTCTGTGTTATGTGAGACCCACTTGGAGTCAGACATGGCGCCTATGGCGCCAGGCTCATACATAAATCTGAGGACAACTTGGCATTGGACTCTGTAATGTATTGTGGGCAACATGGATGCCCCCACATAACTCAGTTCTATGAGCTGAGCTATGCGGTCTAGCTTTTTGGGTGTGGTTCAACCCAGGCATACCTGGGATACTTGGAGGCTATTTAAACCACACCCGGGCAGAGGAACACGCTTTGCGTTACTCTGCACCTGCAGCGTGACACTCACTGTGTTCGTCTCGGTCTCCTGTAGGCCTTTTGCCTTTTCCTCCGCATCCGCGCACCTGCAAGAACAAGAACAGTGTTAATAGTATACTTACTTTGGGGAGTATCCTGCTTCCATCCATCGCTCCTCCAGTCATGTGGGCAGCATTTAAGGTGGTGTCATCTCCATCTCAGCACGCTGCATCCTATAAGAAGCAAACAAAACGAAAAAACATTAATACGCATACGCATATCCTTGCTCACCCAAAAACAGCAAGAAGAGTCAAACGCTTAACTGGACTCGAGCCGCTCAGGGTAATTTCAATTCCGGAGCATGCCATCGACCTGCAAAGGGAAAAGACAAGACAGGTTAGCACATAAAGGACAAGGAGGTGCTGCATATCGCGCTTACTCACTGCATCTTATTCTCTCAGCCGGCAGCCACACTGGGACATTGCAGTGCCTGTACGGAACAGAGAGAGACATTGATCAGCACAATAATAAGCGAACAGCGCATCGCGTTTTCAATCACCGCTTAGTGGTCGTCTCCCTTAAGCCGCTCGACACCATCTCCAACCTCGCCAACACCTAAAGGAGAAAGGAAAATGTATAAAGGGGGCAAGAGATAAGAAGAGGACAATTCAATAAGAATCAACAAACCTACCTTGTCAGACCCAATTGGGCCCGCACCAGTGAAATAATTAGGTTGCATAGTGCCCACATCGACCGACGCACCCCTGCACCAAAGGAGCAGGACGGAGAGCACACAACACCAGAAAACAAGGTGAGGAGAGGACATAGGGGAAGGTTTGGTCCCCAAGGGAAGAGGGGGTTAAGCACCCAGAGACAACAGAGTTTAAATCTGGAAATCCTGTGTTTCAGGCCCAGTCTCCAGCCGAACAGATCCCAGGGAAGGGTTCGAGGTCGTGGGAGGTCCAGACAGGCTGAGAGGCGTCCCCGTGGATACCAGGTGAGCGTTACAATGAGAGAGTAGTTATACATGGGACTGATGACACGGGAAGAGCTTGGAGATCAATAATAGCAGTGGGTGAAGGACACAGACGGACCAACTTGACGGACGAAGAATTCTTTTGGGACGACTATTCAGATATTGAGCATTATTTACTGTCATGATGCCTACCTCCAAGGTGCCAGTCAAGACCCAGCTACCCCAGAGGCAGACATCATGTCTTCAAGGGAAGTCACAACAGCCTCAAGTAGGGGCTCTTTGGACTCAGTCCTGGCGCCTTTGGCGCCAGGCTCATATCGGGCCACAGTCCTGGCGCCATAGGCGCCAGGCTCATAAAAGGGGTCTTTGTGTTAAAGGTGCTTAATGTTAACTTACTTGATGCAGACCATGCTGCAACATCCAGGCCTTCTGAGGCCTGAATGGGACTACTTTATCTTTGGAACTACTTAACCACACAGGTGTGGTCAGGGGAGGAATACATACCTGAGAGGAAGGATACATACCTCGAACTACTTTGAAGGCTATTTAAGCCACGCCCAAGCAGCAATTCACGCTTCACGTTGTTCTGCCTCTAGCAGCTGGACGCTCACTGTGTTTGCTCCTGCATTCTGTCTTCTGCCAATCCTGCCAGCATCCTGGAACACCTGCAAAGAGAGAAGAGAAGAGAAAAGGGTAAAGAAGAGTCCTTACCTGCTAAATCCGCATTCCGGAGACATCTCGCCGACGGTCCTGAAAAGGAAGACATCCATTTAAAAGCACATTGCATCGATCGCTGCAGCGCCGCATCTCACTCACCTGTACTAGGTACCACCACGTTCTACGGCGACATCTGGACTCGCAGCCACATCACCACGCTTATGGAGAAAAAGACAAGAATAAAGGTGAGAGGGGAAAGAAAACAAGGAAACCTTAATTTTCATTACAAAGCTTACCTGTTGGGTTATTCCAACTTCATTTCGGGTCGGTGCCGCATCCTGGCATTTCCGGACCCCGGCCCCTAAGGGGAAAAAGAGACTTCAGCGTTAGTGGGCGCATGAAAAGACGTTACCCAACGCCCATTAAAGACTTACCTGATTTCTTCTGGATTGATCTTTGTTTCGGGTCGGTGCCGCATCCAGGCATTTCCGGACCCCGGCCCCTATGAGGAAAAAAGACATCAGCGTTAGTGGGCGCATGAAAAGACATTGCCCAAACGCCCATTAAAGACTTACCTGATTTCTTCTGGATTGAGCTTCGTTTCGGGTCAGTGCCGCATCCAGGCATTTCCAGACCCCGGCCCCTATGGGGAAAAAAGACATCAGCGTTAGTGAGCGCATTGATACAAGGACACTGAGAGAACTCTCATCAAGCTCACCAGAGTCTCATTCTTCGGTTCCACAGCTCTTCTCGGAAGAGTTTCCGCACCTGAAAAAGAGACAACGAACAATTATTATTGCGGAATCATACTCATTAACAGAATCCTTACGGTACTATACCGGGAAAACAAAACTTGAACCCTCTACAATCAAAATCCCAGTGAAGTAACTGGATACAACGCGCCCCTGCATGAGAAGCAGGATGGAGAGCTCAACCTTTCAAACCCTAAGGTGAGACTTCATGTGGGGGTCGCAGGAGGGTTTCGTAGAGGGGTGAGAAGGGAGCGGGAGGCTTATACTTTCTCCCGCAGATTGTTAATACTCCCTTTTCACATACAGAAGAATATTCCTGTGAGCCAGACAAGCCAGATTCGAAGGTCCGGTCCAGTCCATCTTCCGGGTCCTGTGCTTCACCATAGAAGAAGCAACAACACTCCAAACCAGACCTGCGCCTCCGTGGGAGTCAGGTGAGCGTAACAGAACGCGAAGCCTACCTACAATTTCCCACCCGGGCGCTATGGAAACTTCCGAGACAGACCAGCTAGCTCAGCTTTTGGGGGAATTAAGGGCAGAAGCACACTCCGCCCGCCAGGAAACTAATGCTCTCAAAAGAGAATGAATCTTATCCAAGGAAAGAACTGATGACCTGGCCAAACGATTGTTGCAGGGTCAAGCAGGACAAACTCCTTTACGTAGTTCTGGGGGTAATGCCTCGTCAATGGTTTCGAATAACCCGGTACAAATCAATCTACCTGGAAACATGCCTTTGGCCCCGCCTGAACGTTTTGCGGGGGACTCCAAGAAATATGCCGTTTTTATGAACCAATGTCGCCTACACTTTCTATGCAGACCTGGGGCCTTCCATAAAGATCAAACCAAGGTAGCCTTTGTATTATCTTATCTCAGTGGCTGTGCTGCCCATTGGTCTGTTCCGTTGGTAAATCAGGATGACCCAATTCTCCAGGATTTTCAAAGCTTCCAGGCGAGCATGGAAAGATTATTCGCTCAACACTCTCAGGGACAGGCCCTTGACAACGAACTACTATCCTTATGACAAGGTAACCAAGATCTCTTATCTTATATTGCCACCTTTAATAGGCTGGTTGTAGAAACGGGGTGTCCCGGAAATAAAAGGATCACACTATTTCATCGAGGCCTGCGCGGAGAACTTAAGGATGTTCTAGCTCAAATAGTAAATCCACCTCAAGCCTGCGCAGAATACATAGACTTAGTGGTCCAACTTGACCACAGACTGCAAACTAGAAAAGCAGATCGGTCCAAGTTCGAAACTCGAGTGCTGATCAAAACTCACGCTAACCCTAAGAGTACCGACGTTTCAGAACCTATGCAGATCGGCGGTGTTAAAGGACCATTGACGCAGAAGGAACGAGAGAGAAGACGGCAAAAGCAACTATGGGCCTCATTCCGAGTATGGCGGTAAGGGATAGCGGCCACCGCTAACGAGAGCGTTGGCGGTAATCCCTTACCGCCATACTCCGAGTTCCCTTTGCGCCATGGTGGTTTTAACACCTGCTTTTAGCAGGTGTTAAAAACCATGGCGCTAAGGGACCTTGATGTTAATTACGCCACCGTAATTTACGGTGGCGTAATTGACGCCTTCCCCACTCCCATTATGCCCTATGGGGCAAGAATGGGAATGGGGAAGGGTAAATGAGGATTGGGGAATTACCGCCCCGCCAACCTTGGAATGGGGCGGTAATTCCGCCATCCACCAAGGCGCTGCCGGTCCGGGTACGGCGTCAACCAAGGCGTTAATAGCGCCATTGGTTAGCGCCGTACTCGGAATGAGGCCCTATGTCTCTATTGCGGGGCTTCTGGTCACTTTCTACGAGACTGTCCGGTAAAGCCACCTAAGAAGGTGGTTGGAGCCACGGACAACAATTTAATAGAACCTGATTCGGGAAACGGTCAAGCCCGACAAGCGTAGAGGTCCACTTGCCGAGCTTGAAAACAGAATCTTTGACCTCGCATTTTGTCATGCCAATGGTGCTCGTGGACCCGAAACAGCCTCAGCGGTTGCATGCTATAAAAGCATACATCGACAGTGGAGCTATTGGAAACTACGTAGATCGTGAATTGGCCTCCAGGATTAATCTTCCTCTCCGTCCGAAAGTTAACAAGGATGTCATTACTACAGTAGATGGAACCGAAATAGCCTCAGGGCCGGTAACACATTCCACTAGAGAAATGACACTAGTGGGACAGGATGGACATCGGGAAGCAATTGTGTTCGATGTAATCAAGGCCCCACGATTTCAAGTAATTCTAGGAATCCCTTGGTTAGAAACACATAATCCTCGAATTGACTGGCGAGCAAAGAGAATAACCTTTCCTGATTGTGAACTGACTTGTTATCCAAGAAATCCAGATATGGGTCTGGCCACAGTAACTTCCACCACGATACAACTACCGGTTGAATACCAAGAGTTCCAAGACGTTTTTCAAAAAGAACAGGCGAACACGTTACCTCCCCACCGGTCATACGATTGTCAAATCGACCTGGTACCCAATGCTCAACCGCCCTGTAGTAGGATTTATGCTCTTATTGAACCTGAGAACGTTCATTTGCGTCAGTATTTAGATCAGTATCTTGCCAACGGTTTTATTCGCCCGTCAAAGTCTCCTGTTTTCTCAGCTCTGTTCTTCGTGCCAAAAAAAGAAGGCGACCTTAGAACATGTATTGATTACCGCGCCCTAAATCCTCTGCCTCTGATCCCTGAACTTCTTGACCAGGTAAAAGATGCTTGTATATACACCAAGTTAGATCTCTGAGGAGCTTATCACCTGGTACGTATAAAAGAAGGCGACGAATGGAAGACTGCATTCCGCACCAAATATGGGCTCTTTGAATATCAGGTGATGCCCTTCGGATTATGCGACGCACCTGCCGCCTTTCAATACTTTATGAATGATGTTCTTCGGGAACTTATCGATGTTTGTGTCATCGTATATATCGATGACATCCTGGTATACTCCTCCTCGGAATCCGAACACAGAAAACATATCAGGGCAGTTCTTGAGAAATTGCGCCAGCACAACCTGTTTGCGAAACTCGAAAAATGCGTTTTTCATACCAGAGAAGTCGAGTTTCTCGGATTCATCCTGACACCTAAAGGAGTCCGAATGGACTCGCGAAAGGTGGACGCCATCCTCAAATGGCCATCTCCTAACTCTGTTAAGGGGGTTCAGAGTATGCTTGGCTTTGCCAATTTCTATCTAAGATTCATCCCAGAATTTTCTCGAGTGGTTCAACCCATAACAGCCCTCTTACGGAAGAATATACGTTTCGAATGGACTCCTGAGGCAGAACAGGCCTTTCAAGACCTAAAGACCAAATTCACCTCCGCCCCTGTATTGAAGCACCCTTGCCCAGATCTCCCTTACATTGTTGAAACCAACGCTTCCAGTTTGGCCATGGGTGCTGTCTTGTCTCAAAGGGATCCAGAAACTAACCAGATGCACCCTGTAGCCTTTTGGTCCAGGAAATTCACGGCTCCTGAAATCAATTACGCAATCACCGACAAAGAATTTCTAGCTATTAAGTCCGCCTTCAAGGCTTGGCGTCATTACCTCCTCGGCGCAAGACACACCATTACGGTGATTACAGATCACAGGAATTTGCAATATCTAAAAACGGCCAAAGCCCAATCATCCCGCCAACTCCGATGGGCTTTATTCTTTGCAGAATTTGATTTCATAATCACCTACCGCCCTGGTTGCAAGAATGGCAAAGCGGACGCTTTATCCCGGATTGGAATGGATGAAACAAATTCAAACTTAGAACCAGTACCAATTATACCCAAACAAAGAATTTTAGGCTTGACCTCTTTACAAACTATAGAGGACGTTCAAACTCGAGTTAAACAACTTTTAAATTCCACAGCCTTGCAAGAATGGACTCAAAAGGGGTCACACTTTTCCGTTAATAACGATTTACCGTACTTCCAGGGGCGGTTATTTCTGCCCAACAAAGAACTGCAAGAATTGGTCATTGCTCACTATCATGATACATTAATGGAAGGACATCCTGGTATCGCAACAACTGAGGAAAAGATCAAACAACAATTCTGGTGGCCATCCTGGAGAAAAGACATAAAATCTTTTGTGATGTCTTGCGGAGTTTGCGCTCAAAATAAAGGTCAAAAGAAGAGACCAGCCGCTCTCCTACAACCCTTGGATATTCCACCGGCCCCTTGGCACACCTTGTCAATGGACTTTATTACCGACCTGCCTCCTTGCTATGGATATAACACTATCTTGGTAATTGTGGATCTGTTCTCCAAGATGGCCCACTTTATCCCTTTAAAAGGGGTACCTTCAGCCTCCATCTTGGCCAAGGAATTTCTGGAAAACATAGTTCGTATGCATGGTTTTCCATCCATATTAATCTCAGACCGAGGAAGCCAATTTATTTCCCATTTTTGGAGGAAATGTTGCCAACTGGCACAAATTGATGTATGCTTATCCACTAGTCACCACCCCCAGGCCGATGGTCAAACCGAGAGGACTAACCAAACCCTTGAACAATATCTTCGGTGCATGTTGCATCAATCTGAAAACAGCTGGAAAGATATTCTATGGATCGCAGAGTATGCATATAACAATTCTGTACATTCTGGAACAGGACAAACCCCTTTTTACACCTTGTATGGTCATCATCCTAGAACCTCAGACCTAGACCCTCCTCAAAACCTGGAAATGCCTGCAGTTGATCATTTGCATTCTACTATAACCCGAGCCTTCAAGGAAGCTACAACTCATTTGCAACAAGCCAAGAAAAAATACAAAGAAAATGCTGATCTACATCGGAGTGAAGCACCTTCGTACCAGATTGGAGACCAGGTGTGGCTGGCAACCAAGCATTTGCCTCTCAAAGGACCGCAGACTTTTAATCCCAGATACATTGGACCCTATCCCATCAAAGCTATAATTAACCCGGTGGCCTTTAAACTCGATCTACCAGCCAACATGCGAATTCATCCCGTTTTTCATGCATCACTGTTAAAACCGGTGCAGCCTGGAACCAGACTAAGCAAACCACCTGAACCGATTCAAATCGATGGGGAATTAGAATTTGAAGTTAAGGACATATTGGATTCCAAAATGTTAAAATCAAAAACTTCTATCTAGTTGATTGGAAGGTGTACGGACCTCAGGAAAGATCTTGGGAACCAAGTGACCTTGTACACGCCCCGCGATTAGTGCAAAGATTCCACCGAAAATTCCCAAGCAAGCCGAAACCCCCGGAAAGGACGACCTTGGGAGGGGCCTTGGGAGGGGGTACTGTCATGATGCCTACCTCCAAGGTGCCAGTCAAGACCCAGCTACCCCAGAGGCAGACATCATGTCTTCAAGGGAAGTCACAACAGCCTCAAGTAGGGGCTCTTTGGACTCAGTCCTGGCGCCTTTGGCACCAGGCTCATAAAAGGGGACTTTGGGCCTCATTACGACCCTTGCGGAAATGGAAAAATGATGGCGGAAATGCAATACCGCCATCGAACACCGCTCGTTGCGATCATGACCCGTCACCGTAAAGTACGATGCCATTAGCGACACCGCAGTGAACGGCAACGCTAACTGCACCAAGTACGCGCACGCGCGCCTTGCAAAACCGGAATCACCGCCATGGCGCAACGGTACGCGAATTCTGACCCTAGCGGACATGTACTGAACGCCATCAAGCACGTCGTAAAGTACCATTCCGCCATGGCGAGAAATACGGCAACGTGAACCAACCGTAAATGGCCCACTGAGTGCCTGTACTCCACTCCCTGGCCACATTGCACAACTCCTGGCAGGCGCAATGTACTCACACTATGCAACCAGTGAAATCTACAATTCACCCATGCATGCCAACGTAGAAAAGCATGCAGGGGCTCAAAGCGCCCCGTGAGTGGGCATCCATGTACGGCATGTCACCATAGCCGTACTGACGCAGCACAGGCATGTGAAGGTACAATACATCAAAATGAAAATCAAGAACACATGACACAAAACAACAGTAGTCCCCCATCGCTTGCCACCAGCGCAAGGCAACATCCAAAACAGCATCCTGAGGGGGATTGCACCAGCCCTGTACTCATGCCAGTAAACAAACCAACCATCAGCAGAAGCATGTACCACACAAGTTGGCAGAGTGACTGAGCAGCCAGGCTCATCCCAAGAGGGGCCGATGGGAGCTGCAGGGCACAGATGGCATCAATACAGAAGCTATTCCAATGGACATGACCCCAGTCCCCCTCCAACAAACGCACGCAAACACAGTCACCTGTGACCAGCCACATTCTGAACATCCCATCATTCCACCAATCGACCTGGCTGACAGGCACCAGTCGGCCAAAAGCCAATCCCCCGCCCCTGAACAGCACATCATGTAAACAGTCACAATGGCAGCCCCTATCCGTGACCATACTGTGCTACGTAGGCAAACGCGGCCAGTACTGTACCACACAACTCAACTCAGAAGGCGGAACACAATGCAGATCATCTCGCAATACATACCGCCACAAAGCGAAAATCGCCACATCACCTGCAAAGAACAACGCAACACGACAAATATCGGAATACAATTTAAATGCACATCCAAATGACAAAGGCCCCACAGCAATTTGCAAAATAACACCAAAACAACCATCATCACCGAGGGCTGCATCTGCAATAATTGACCAGCTTCCACTTGTGTGACGCCCTGTACCATCATGGCACACAGGGCCTACATCAACGTTCCAAAAGGCAACATGGAAGCGGCAAGAACCGCAGGTCCGTCCCATGAGGCAGGCACTAGTCGAGCTGAAAGGCCGAAATGTTGCACCTAGCCACCAGTACAGCGTAAGGGCATGTGGCCCATTGGCGATCGTCCCATAAGATCGAAATGGTGCTCCACTGATTCACCCGAAGCTGCAGGAGTCGAGAGTAAAAACCATCTGGAGGAGTGGCGTAGAGATGGCATCTGCAATAGGGCAGGAGATACCTGTCACCCAAAAGAAACACAAATTAACCGATTGCATTACGGGACTCATGATGCATTACAATCTTCATTCAACACACCAAATCCACACCCATATGCATGCTAGCCCACTCCAAAGGAATATACACACCCCTAAATCAGTATCGAATCATAACGAAATCAATCGAGTTAAATACACCATTGGCAACGTCGGTTACTGTGCATGCGTCCGTCAAGATAGAACCCATGACATGGGATTAGTAACGTGCCTAGACACAAGTGTATGAAGGCGCGTCGAGACAGGGAGGATCCGACAAGGGCAGATAGACGTATGTCCCACTATGGCAGCCTTGCATCACATAGCGCAGGGGAAGGGGAGTGATTCAAAAAACCCATGTACATGGCAGACCCTAAACGGAATCATCAGTCCATGCATCCATTCATCATTCCCTCATCCCGCAATGAAAACGCATGAATATTCACTCACATTATATGTGAAACTTCCATCGCGTCTGTGCGTAATGCAGTCCGCAAAAACCACTGTGCCCCTGGCCGGATCTGTAGTGTTGTGAAGCAAGATGGATTTGGGAACGTCCTGCCTTATCGTCCACTACGCTATTGCGCATCCCATTCAATTCATATCATTCATTGCCTGCTCGTTATGGGCCATGTCCCAAGGACATTCTACAATAGAACGTTACATTTCCAGCCAGACCTGTGGGCGTATCCTCGCCGCTACTTCAAAACCAAAAATGCTGGCCTTCGAATTCCTCACTTGCAACATTACGTCGAAAAGGCTTCTGTGAACGCTTGCATTCACAATTACATCAATGTAGTGCGGCTGTGTGTCATGATGCTAACTGGCTGCAATCACAAATGGGACGCCACGCCCGTCGGTGAAGTACGTTACTGTGCTGCATGAGGGTCGGCCATCGATCGAGCCCTACATACCACTGACTCTTCACAGGTATGTAAGCGGCTGCAATCATAGCATGTGTAACAATGGGAGCATACCATGAAAATCAGTCAAAGTACATCACACTGCCATCGGGATTTGATACATGATTCCAATCCCAAGATGCCATGCGGCCAAATGCAGCCTTACGTGCGGGACGTGCTCGGCCAGAAGGGATAGCATCTGCCACAGATTCATTCAATCAGCACAGGTGGAGGCCATACAGGCCGACAGCACATATATAGCAGACCCAAACCCCTCCCACAACCACTCCCACTCCAAAATGCTACCGGCAGGACTAGCGATGTTGGGCCTGGGGGACCAGATAGCACTGCAAGTGCTACAACTACAAGAAGACGACGAACAACAACAGGTACAACAACCGGGCGCACAGGGGAGACGGAGGAGAAGGAGGAGGAGGAGGGCAAGGCAGGGTCAGCAAGGCCCACAAGCACTGCCACTACCACCACGCAGGCGGCCCGCAATCCCACGCCTCCGAGCCGATCCGTTCAACCTCACTGCTGAGCAGATCCACACCCTCTACCGTTTGGACCGGGACACCATAATCGCCATTGTGGACATGACACATGCTGACCTCGTGAGCATGATAGATAGCCCAACCGCCATCCCACCCCTACTGAAGGTGGTGTCTGCACTCCACTTCCTGGCCACAGGCACCTACCAGCACACAGTGGGACAGTTGCATGGCATTTCACAGCCACTGTTCTCACGGACACTCTTCCAAGTGCACGATGCCCTCCTGAAGCACGCCGACGACCACATCACACTACCACGCACGTACCAGGAGATTACCAACGCAAAAGTGGGATTCCATGCACTTGGCGGCATCCCGGGTTGCATTGGTGCCATCGACTGCACCCATGTTGAATTGGTTGTCCCACATGCCATGGAGGTCCAGTACCGCAACCGGAAACAATTTCATTCAATCAATGTGCAAATGGTGTGTGACTCCAACAAGATATTTACGCATTGTTGTGCCAGATTTCCAGGATCTACACATGATTCTATGGTCCTGAGGAACACAAGAATACCACGCTACATGGAGCGACACGCAGGGCACAGATCCTGGCTACTCGGTGAGTCTCATTCCATGCATGACATCGTGGCCCATTTGATGCGTCAATGACCTTGCAGGGGGGGGGGGGCTACTTAGCACTATCATTCCACTGACACCCTTTATTCGTCTCATACAGGTGATGCCGGGTATCCACTGAAGAGATGGCTCCTTACACCAATCCGGAACCCACAGAACGAGCATGAGGAGGACTACAACCATGCCCACTCACGTACCCGTGTGGTCATTGAACAGGCATTCGGCCTACTGAAGGCTCGTTTCCGCAGCCTCAGCAGGTCTGGCGGGGCACTCATGTACAGCCATGAGAAGGTTTCTAAGATGGTCATGGCATGTGTCATGCTGCACAACATGTGCATACGTAGGAATGTGCCCATGCCCCCTGACGCTGTACTGCATGCACCTGAAGATGATGATGATGATGAGGGTGGGGATGTGGAGGCACCTCAAGGAGTCCATGAGGCACAGGATGCACGTGCAATCCGACAGAGCATCATAGATGCATGCTTCTAGCAACCACGCATGGTGCCTATTACACGGAAAGGGGACCTGTGGCACTGTGTGTGTGTAGTACAGGCACATTGTGGACTGTACGCCTATGAAGGCCTCGTACGCAAATATCAATGTCCACACATGTCATTGGATGATTATGAGATGCTGTATTGTTAATGTGATTTGATTTATACACCCTATGGACCCGCCACCCAGTGAAGCCCAACACACCCCCTCCACCCTACTACCTCCCCCCCCAACACCAGTGTCCAAATATGCATGCTGTCCGTGGTTGGACGCTATTGCAAGCCCCCTCTACGGGTATCAGGGGCACCCCTGCCCGTGGAGCGCAGGTTCCTGCCAGATCTGCGTTGGGGGCTGCCCTGGACGGAACTTGCCACGGATGATGTCTCTGCCTGCTCGCGTCCATGCATGTCTCTGAGGGTTTGTGAGAGCTCCGAGAGCACACGGCGCACAGCAGCAAGTTCAGCACAAACGTCTTTGGACGTCGCATGCAGTTCCCCCCTCAGGCTCTCGGTGCTTTTCTCCATTTGTGCTCTCAGGCTCTCGGTGCTTTTCTCCATTTGTGCTCTCAGGCTCTCGGTGCTTTTCTCCATTTGTGCTCTCAGGCTCTCGGTGCTTCTCTCCATTTCTCCCCTGAGGCTCTCACTACTTTTCTCTATTTGTGCCCTGAGTGTCTCGGTGGATGTTTCCATGGCTGCCCTGGAACCCCCGCATTCATTTGCATGGTCCTTGAGTAGCGTGGACACTTCCTGCTGTTGCTCGATCAGCAGGTCGAGGGACTGTTGCCTCTGCTGGGCCATGGACATTTGCGGTGGTGTGACAGGGGGGCTGCTCAACACATGTTGCCTTGGCACAGGACTTGTGGGGGTTGGCCAGTCGTCGTCTTCAGGGTGCCCCTGCGTGGTTTCGTCATGGTGTAGGGGATGGAACATGCAGGGGGATTGGGAAAGGTCATGGATGGTACCTACGTCGCCAGCACTGTTTTCCGTGTCGGAGCATGCTGGCATGACAGCTGTGTCACCTATGGTGCTGCTACCACCAGAGGCAGTGCCATCAGATACGTTCTTTGGGGGGACCTGTGGTGCTGGGGTTGTGGACTTGCTGGCTGCTGGGGTGCCTGTTGCAGTCCCCTCCAGTGTGCTGCCACTTGATTCCTGCTGCTGCCGTGTCTTGATCCTTGCACCTGAGGTGGAGGCTCTTGGGACGTTGGTCCTGGCCCTCTTTGCAGGCGTGCTGGTAGGGGTGTCCTGCAGCTCGTCGTTGGTATCGGACCCTGTGGTGGAGTAAAGAGGGGCGAGCGTTAGTTATGGGTCTGTCGGATTTGGAATGGCAACGTATCAAATGCATTGGGGTGGTACATGAGGCTGATTTGGGACTGGGCCTTGGAGGTGGTCTCATTTTCGTGTGGATTGAGGATGCATTCATTTGGCTGACTGCAGTTAGGGGGTGCATGCTGCACATGTAGGGGTTGTTTATGGCATCTTGATTGATTTGTTTATTCATTCTGACTTTTAGAGGGCGCTGTCAGGGCAAAGTATGTATTGCACTATGGGGTCACATGGTACTGCACATGTTCGTGGTTTGTGGATTTCGCATTGTTTCTCTTGGCCAACCTACCTGATTCTCCGGATGTCGGCACTCCTTTCTCCATCCCTCCGACTCCCTCTATGCTCTCCATTCCTATGGTGGAGGCGCAGATATCCTCCCAGGGGGTCAACTTGATGGGCGACTCTGAACCCCCCCCGGTAGCTGTGGCGATGTTCCTGTTCGCAGAAAGTATGCTGCGTACGCGGATCCGCAGGTCGTCCCACCGCTTGCGACATTGCTGTGGCGTGCGGGGTGTTGTCCCCACCGCACTTACGCGCTGTGCCACCAGGGCCCATATGGCCTTCTTGTTGGCAAGGGCCGTCCTGGTCATTTGACTGGAGAAGACGACGGCGGCATTTTCCTGGAGGGTCTCGGTGAGCACGGTCAGTTCCTCTCGGGAGAAGTGTACCTGCCGCTTGCGGTCACACGCTTTCTTGGCTACCTTTCCCATATTTATTTTTTTAACTGGGGTTGCTAACGGGTTGGGATGTGTGTCAGGGTCGGATTTTTTATGGTTGTGTTGGGATTCGGTTTTTATAGTTGTGCGGCGTGCTGTTTCCCGTTCCGGCCACATGCTTTTACTTCCGTTTCCGTATATTTACGGTGGCCGTAATTTGCGGTGCCCGCTCGTTACGGTGACCGCTCATTACGGTGACCGCTAAGATGGGTGGCGGTATTGCACCTGGTGCAGCGTACGGCGGCGGTAAGGGCCGTTTTGGGGTCATTTCCGCCATCGCAGCCTTTCGGATTCCGCCATGGCGTAATGCTCGTGCCCGATGGGTCGTGATTAGCCGCACTTTGCTCCTTCGTGCAATGGCGGAAACGCTATTTACGCTGTTGCGGTCCGGTCAGTCACTTTCCGCCAGGGTCGTAATGAGGGCCTTTGTGTTAAAGGTGCTTAGTGTTAACTTACCTGATGCAGACCATGCTGCAACATCCAGGCCTTCTGAGGCCTGAATGGGACTACTTTATCTTTCAACCTACTTAACCACACAGGTGTGGTCAGGGGAGGAATACATACTTGAGAGGAAGGATACATACCTGGAACTACTTTGAAGGCTATTTAAGCCACGCCCAAGCAGCAACTCACGCTTAACGTTGTTCTGCATCTAGCAGCTGGACGCTCACCGTGTTTGCTCCTGCATTCTGTCTTCTGCCACTCCTGCCAGCATCCTGGAACACCTGCAAAGAGAGAAGAGAAGAGAAAAGGGTAAAGTAGAGTCCTTACCTGCTAAATCCGCATTCCGGAGACATCTCGCCGACGGTCCTGAAAAGGAAGACATCCATTTAAAAGCACATCGCATCGATCGCTGCAGCGCCGCATCTCACTCACCTGTACTAGGTACCACCACGTTCTACGGCGACATCTGGACTCGCAGCCACATCACCGCACCTAGGGAGAAAAAGACAAGAATTAAGGTGAGAGGGGAAAAAAACAAGGAAACCTTAATTTCCATTACAAAGCTTACCTGTTGGGTTATTCCAACTTCATTTCGGGTCGATGCCGCATCCTGGCATTTCCGGACCCCAGCCCCTAGGGGGAAAAAGAGACATCAGCGTTAGTGGGCGCATGAAAAGACGTTACCCAACGCCTATGAAAGACTTACCTGATTTCTTCTGGATTGATCTTTGTTTCGGGTCGGTGCCGCATCCAGGCATTTCCGGACCCCGGCCCCATTGGGAAAAAAGACATCAGCGTTAGTGGGCGCATGAAAAGACATTGCCCAAACGCCCATTAAAGACTTACCTGATTTCTTCTGGATTGAGCTTCGTTTCGGGTCGGTGCTGCATCCAGGCATTTCCGGACCCCGGCCCCTATGGGGAAAAAAGGCATCAGCGTTAGGGAGCGCATTGATACAAGGACACTGAGAGAACTCTCATCAAGCTCACCAGAGTCTCATTCTTCGGTTCCACAGCTCTTCTCGGAATAGTTTCCGCACCTGAAAAAGAGACAACGAACAATTATTATTGCGGAATCATACTCATTAACAGAATCCTTACGGTACTATACCGGGAAAACAAAACTTGAACCCTCTACAATCAAAATCCCAGTGAAGTAAGTGGATACAACGCGCCCCTGCATGAGAAGCAGGATGGAGAGCTCAACCTTTCAAACCCTAAGGTGAGACTTCACGTGGGGGTCGCAGGAGGGTTTCGTAGAGGGGTGAGAAGAGAGCGGGAGGCTTATACTTTCTCACGCAGATTGTTAATACTCCCTTTTCACATACAGAAGAATATTAATGCGAGCCAGACAAGCCAGATTGGAAGGTCTTGTCCAGTCCATCTTCCGGGTCCTGCGCTTCACCATAGAAGAAGCAACAACACTCCAAACCAGACCTGCGCCTCCGTGGGAGTCAGGTGAGCGTAACATTTACTGGGTGAGAATCCATTACAGGGAAGTTCCACAGAAGATGTCCCTGATGAAAAAGGTGCCACCGCCATTGCTTGAGGATGACCTAGCACAAGTACCAAGCATATTGTGGACCAACAGTCCATATGACATTGGTCTGCTGAAAGGGGTAGGAGCTGTTAAAATCAAGCTCAAGCCAGGGGGAATTCTACCGATGGCAAAGCAATACCCTCTATCTAGGGAAGCAGACAAAGGCATTTTCAAGACAATCTCCATGCTGGTGCAGCAGGGAATTGTAGTACCATCAGAATCCCGATGTAACCTGGCTGTGTACTCGGGGAAGAAGGCGACAGGGGGATCGTGACATTTTATTAAGGATTTGTACCCGTTGAACAATATTGTCGAATTCCTTTAGTTCCCAATCCAGCGACAATATTACGCAGTGTTCTCTTGGAAGCAACTAATTTCACTGTGATAGACTTAAAAAATGCTTTCGTCTCTATCCCACTTCACAAAGAATCATAGGATTTGACTTTGTTTCTATATAGAAATAAAAAGTAGAAACTCATGAGACTGCCACAAGAGTACTGTGAATCTCCTTCTATATTCAATAGGGTCCTTCAAATGGACCTGGGGAATGTACATTTAACCAGCATGGTTATTCAGTACGTGGACAACATCTTAATATGTAGCCGATCAGAAGAACAGAGTCGAAAAGACTCAGTGCAGCTGTTGACAGTATTGACAGAAAAGGGGTACAAGATGGAGAGCTCACAATTACTGTATTAGGGATGTTCTTTACATTGGACAGTTAATATCTCAAGAGGGTAGAAAGGTGACACCTGAAAAAGCAGGGGCAATTTTCAGAACGCCACCACCAACAACGGTGAGGGAGATGCAGCAATTCTTAGGTCTCTGTAATTATTGCAAAGGCTGGCTTTTTGACTACAGCACATACACTAGACCTCTTTTAAACAGGCTCAAGGAGCCTAAGAGGGGGTATGGTGAGGTGACAGAAGCATTTGGTGAACTAAAAGGGACAATATGCAGAGCCCCAGTCCTGGGTATTGTATGGGAGGATTGGTCCAAGAGACGCCCCTCCCCTACAGCCCCTCCCCTTTGTGAAGTCCATGGCTCGTCGGGGGTTCCCCCTGCCACCAGGGCCCAGGTGGCTGGTGGACCACTGGCTGAAGACATTGACCAAACATGCTGTATTTAGCTAGGCCCTGGAAACCATTTTGTGAAATCAAAATGGTTTGAGCCCTGTGCACCACAGCGTGGCCCCCACCCCTGGAGAGTCTCACTTGTCCCTGTGGCCACAGCTTCCTGGCAGATCTGCTGAGAGCCCGTTCCCACGAACAGACGGACATGAGCTAGTGTTAGATGCCAACACTGTAACATTTCACCTTCCGCAGTGTATCGCTGTTCCCAGTATGACCCGGCCAGCAGGGCCGGGGTGGAAAAGAACTGCAAAATGGTCCCCTGACAAAAGCAGAGCCCCCAAATACTAATGAGCAAACTACCTGTGATGAAACATTTCTCTCCATGACCTTTCTGACTAAAAACATGTAACCTCCATGAGGATGGCAGAATGTGTGCTTATATGGCATTCGGTGTGAAGTACCCACATCCCCGTGGTTATGCGCAAATGGTAAAAGTGTCCCGGTGTTTTCATGTTATATGTTTCGCCGAGAAGACTGCACCCCAAGGTCCCATGCCATAACTGAACTAATGCTGCTAGAGTGCAAAGGAAGACAAATACAGCCCTATTGGGAGCTCATGTAAGTGGTGCACGAAAATGCACAATATGTATGTCCAAGCTGACCATGTGTCACTGCCATCAGTCTTATTAGCGGGTTGTTCCTGTGTGCTCCACCAACCTTACTACTACCTCGCTTACCGCACATGTACAGAAATGTAACAAAATGTTGTGGTTGTTAAATACTTAGCATATAGGTAACGCATTTGAAATGGCCATGTGAAAGGCACTAACAATGTCAAAAACATAAGCTTTGAAAAGACTCAATGAGTATTGTATATTATATGAATGTTTATGCCTCTTCCATTTAAACCTGCAACACACGAGGAAAATACCTTTGTGAGCATATGCAAGTCCATTCCCCCTTCCTCCCCATTGAAGCCTGCCAGACGAAAAAGCAGAGGTCTGTGCTGCTCTGCTCCACCTCCCCCAATTCGGCTGGAGCCGCTTCAAACATTCACTTTCCCCAGCAGCACCCAAGGCCACGGCCTGCCACCTGAATTATTTACAACCCAGCAGTAAACCCCAGCCTTAAACACAGATCCGAAGGCGCCCTTTCTTAGGCTCCACGACCCACCGGCTCACCTTAGGTTAATGGCCCCTGTAAAATTAGGACACCCAATATTATAGCAACACTACAGGAACACATTCATAATGACTTCTAACGAGACATGATAACTCGGACAGCCCGTCCCTTGCCCTGAGACCCAACCTCGCGACCTATGATACCCTGTCAACAGGACAATGGTAACCATGTATTGATGTATCACCAAAAGACCCCCCTCTAGGTGCATTCCTCCTGTGTTGCATTAACCTGTAGAATAACCTATTGGAAGATTTATCGGGGAAGATAATATTGCAATGTTGAATGACTGCGGTGTGCGTGGCCTTAGGGCAGAAAGCCAGTGAAGACGTTCATCACTGACACTGGTCACGGCTGGCACAACAACACCGTCCGGATGAGCCCAGCTGACCTGCCCGGCCCAGCCCAGCCCACGAGGGTAACCAGTGACGTCCACCGACCACGGCAAACCACATCGCAGCAGCACCTATAGTTAGTCGTTGCCACCCAATCCCCACGAACTTGTGCCCCCTATAGCATGTAGGTTCTTATGACGCTTTTTGTAAATATATACGCCTGTCTTTGCTATTGTCAGACAGGGCGCTCTCGGAGTTTGCAGAGTCCTTTGCATGCCCTATTCTGATTGATAAACTCCCATTTAAGCTCACCCGCACTTTGTCTTAGCCTTATTCCCATCTTGGGAGAGTCCATTATTGTCTCTCATTGAGGGGAGGATCGTGCTATCTGGAGGACGCTCGCCTTCAGTGGTGACCCCGATGTGATGATTAGTTTCTCTTAATATATATATCCCTACCGTCCCCTTTGGCACGAAAATCTCCTGTCGAAAAGGGATACGCATGGTGCGCCGGCTCCGGAAGGCTGCCCGCCAACGGCGACCGGTACACTCAGAAGTGCGCACTCAACAGAGAGAGGGTACGGGATTCCGGTTGAAAAATCCCCTTTGAGTACCGCTCGCCGGAGCCGGGGATGACTGTTGAGCGTACGGCAACACTGCCTGGACGGACCCAGTTTCGGAGACTCTCGGTTCAAGACTGGCACGTGAGTATTAAGTGCGAGCGACCATAAAGGGAGTAGGGGAGGAAAAATAGGACAGGAACAAGGCTGGTTGAAAGGGGACACTTTGGGACTACTAAGAACCACTCTAGACTTTCTTTACTTTTTCTTTGCATATGGCCATTAGGATCAAGAGGTGAAAAGAGATAAAGAGACGGGAACCTAGCTCCGCGAGGGGGTAGAAGGCGGCGCCGCATAGTGCTATCTTGACTAGTACTGGGAATATATGAAGAAGTGGAAAATGAGATAAAGGTGTCTGGTAAAGGAAGACACAGTGAATACATTAGTGACTGCTATTCTTTCTATTCTTCTCTCTGGGTTTACGGGGAAAAAACAGGGTTAGTACAAAAAAAAAAAAAGATAATCTAAGTAGAAAGACAAGTTTATATCAAAACTACAAGACAAATTCATATCAGATTAAGACGGAAAGGGACAGCTAGCAAGGGAGGAAAGGGATTACAAATTGAGCTATGAATAGAGTGTTGCCTATGGGTGTGTAAGCATTATATGTGCCAGAACATATTTGTCACGATGAATGTGTAAAGGTGGTCATAAGTGCATAATTATGGTGTGGTTATGCTAAGTGTGACCAGAAGAAATTTTACAAGGAAGAGCGCAATGCGGTAAAGTGACTGTTTCTTTTTGATTCTTTGGCTAAAGTTGCTGAAGATATTGATGGTGTACGAAGGGTGGTTTGCTTTTGTATGTGCCCCCTAAAGTATACAGAATAGAGGCTGTGCGCGGCCATTCTTATATTGTACAGGTGGCGGAAACACACGCAGGTCCCCACGCGCAGTAATACACAAATACTTATATACATCTGGTGATACATCTATATAAAGATATATATAAATATACATCAGTATCGAGCAACCACGAACTATGGGGGCAGAAACACCATTATCACATATTTGTAAGAATCAACCTGGGTACGCTGAACGCATTAAGAAATATCACAATCAGTGGATCACAGAGCTGAAGGGGGAAGGATTACCCCAAATATGGCCCGAAGGGGGATCATTTGACAAGAGTGTCCTAGATATGGTAGCTACATGCATTTGTTTGAAATACAAGGGGAAGCAGCTACATAATAGGAGAGAAATATTAGACCTATGGAGATTGTTTGAAGAAGTACCCCCGCCTAAGAAAAGGGAATTAGGTACTGATCTGCCATCTACCACTGACAATCCATTACTGATACCAAAAGATGACAAGGTGTTGCCAGAAGGGGAGCCACCGGTAGAGATAACTAGGTTGTACCCAATACTAAATAAGCCAGTACCCGCAGAAGGATAGTGACCCAACATATGTACCCCCAACAACAGTCACTATGACTCAAGGGCCAACTGCACCCCCACCGTATGAGAGTCATAGAGAGCGAGACCAGGTAAGTACACCAATAGTGAACATAGAGAAACTAACAGAAGACCTAGAGTCCAGGCTCTCTATAGCAAAAGATGAGCTCTCGAGGATAAAAAGTATATGTGAACAGACTGCGATTAATGCTGCTAGGTCAGAGCCCACATCAAGAGCGCAGAGTGAGAATAAAACCATTGAGGAGGGGTGGAAGAAGGGGGAAATATTGTTTAGGATACAAGAAGAACCGGCGCGAATAATTGAACTAGAGGGGAGGGAGGAGCGCACTGACGATGAGACAAGGACTACAGGAGGTAGAGAGGAGCTATTGTGTGATATAGGAGAAGACTTAGAGGAATGTGAAAGACTAAGCATGGCAATGGGAGGAGGAAGTGAGGGGTTGGATGGCGCATGTTCAAGGAGAACCATGGAAGAAGAGTGGGCAGGACGACTAAGGAATAGGTTGGGGAAAATGGCACCACTGGGAAAAAACGGAATGAAGTTGAGTGCAGATAAGACAACAAAGGGGAGGTTACAACTCCCACTAATACACAGGGGAGGAGGGAGGCCAAATTACATACCTTGGGCTCAGATGGATAAGGCCAATTTGTTAAAGTTATTGCCCCCGCTATCAGGAGGGGCAAGCAAGTGGATATATGCATTCGAGAAACACACAGCCGGGGTACCTCTAGCAATAGGCGATGTGAAGAGTCTGCTAGTATCAGCAGTCGGGGATCAAGCTGACAGAGTATGGGTAAAGGCTGGCTTCCCGGGAGTAACTTTAGACTGCGATCGCCATGATGGCGCCTCTTTTAACACAGTACGTGCCAGGGTGTGGGACGCCTTAAGAGAGACGTTCCCAGACACCCCAGATTTGCAGTCAGTAATGCAATGTACAATGAATGATGGGGAAGATGCTATGGATTACATTTTTCGGGTCCAGGAGATGTGGAGAGCAGAAACGGGCACGCCCTGGTATCAATCAACATCATTATTCTACTTCATAATAAAGAGGGGGCTCCCTAAAGAAGTACAAAAAGCACTTGACAAAATCGCAGGTATTGAAGCAAAAGGATGGCCCGAAATACAGAGCATAATAGTCCACCACTGTAAACGAATAAAAGAGAGGGAAAAGGAGATAGCGCAGAAAAGATTGGCAGACGAGGCAAAATGAGTACAAACGAAGCTGGTGAAGGTCGCTGCAGCAGTAGCCGCGCTTCCACACAACAGGGAGGGAGAAGAGGAGGAGGAGGGTCTGGTAGCAATACAGGGGAGGATGGCACCGAATTGGGCAGGAGTAGGGCAACGACAGTGGAACGAGCAGGAGCAGAGTGGAGGTCCGCAGTGGCAAGAGTGGGCCCCTCGAGGGGGAAGAGGTGGGTACAGGGGTCGAAGAGGGGGTGGACAAGGGTACGGGGGAATGGGAGGAAATGGATGGCAAGGTCCCAGAGGTGCGCAGGGAAGCTGCTGGAACTGCGGGAGGTGGGGGCACTTTTCCAGAGAGTGCAGGAGTAGAACAAACAATGGATTTCCAGAGATAGAATACTATGGCAACCCTCACCCGGGAAGCCCATATGGTGTCCCAATGGGGCAACAACAAAGGGAACAAGAGCAGGGGTACCCAGAGCAAAGGCAAGTGCATCACTACAGAACACAGAATCACCCACAAAACAACAACACTATGCACTACACCCCAGGCAACCCTTTTGCAACGAATGCAAATGGAGCCCCGGCACCAGCCCCCTATAGTGGTGTGTCAGTAGTTTCAGGAAGTGTGTTCAACCAGGGGGGGACAATGAGACAACCAGCATAGGACAGCCCACAGAGAACACTTGCGTGTCCTGTTCTATCTACAACCTACGATGCAGCGGAGGAACCATTGGTAGGTGCGCAGATAGGAGACAAGCAGTTCATGTTCATGGTGGATTCGGGAGCGGAGAAATCATGTATTCGGGAGGGCCTGTTTCCGTTATCTAACCGGAAGTTAGAGACGCAGGGGTTCTCTGGGGCTGTAATTGAAGTTCTTTACATAGAAGATTTGGATGTGACAGTGGGGGGTAAAACGGTAAAGACACCCTTACTGTATTATGAACAATCGCCAATAAACCTGCTCGGAAGGGACCTTCTTAGCAAGCTTAACATGACAATATTATTTACAGAAAGAGGGATAGTGTGCTCGACACCAGGAATATGCCCATTACATGTAATGCTGGTAGTGCAGGCTCGGACAACGGCACCGGAAATACGTGGCATGCTAGTGGACAAGAGAATGTTCATCGAAGGCTTAAAAAGGCTGGCCCAAGTAGTCCCCGAGCTAAAAAAGTTGGAGTGGAAAATACCCGCAGAATTTATCTTCCGCCCAATAGTGCGCCCAGACATAGCACCAGGGTCAGTGGTATCCTTAGACCTGCATGCTGTCCAGGTGTCAGCAAAAAGGATTGCAGTGATTGGGATGGACATAGATGGGTGTGAATGGCGCACTGTACTGTGCATCAATGCTAATATTGCCCTACGGGACTTATCTGATGAGGATCTCTTTTCTGATGCGGAAAATTATGGCGAGATAATAATGGAAATAGCAATGCCCTGTGACACTTTGATTCAGACTAGGCAAATTCCCGTCCAGTTGATGGCAGTGGTGGGAATGCCACCGTCATTTTTTGACGATGACATGCGACTGGTGCCAAACAATTTGTGGACAACAGGCCCCCATGATGTAGGTTTGTTGCATTAAGTGACACCAGTGGTAATAAAGCTTAAAAAAGGGACAATTTTGCACAGAGTGAAACAATATCCATTGTCCCGAGAAGCTGAGGAAGGGATAAAAGAGACAATAAATGCATTGTTAGCACAGGGGATAACAGTGCCTTCAAACTCCCCATGTAACACCTGTATCTACCCGATCAAAAAAGCAAAGGGAGGGGCTTGGAGGATGATCCAGGATTTACGCCCCCTAAATGACGTCATACAGAAAGAGTTCCCTTTAGTTCCGAACCCTGCTTCAATATTATGCAGCATCCCAAAAACGGCATCACATTTCACAGTGGATGATTTGAAAAATGCATTCTTCTCCATCCCTTTGGCAGAAGAGAGCAGATACCTGACAGCATTCATATTAGGGGGAAAGAGATACGAGCATTGCAGATTACCTCAGGGATACTGTGAAAGTCCAAGCATATTCAACCGCATACTACACGAAGACCTGGGTAATTTATCAGTTGAAAGCACGATCATTCAGCCCGTGGACGATCTGCTCTTCTGCGCCCAGAGTGAAGAGACGTGTAGGAAAGACTCAGTAATACTTTTGACGCGGCTGGCGAATAAAGGGTACACGGTGGACAAGGGAAAGCTACAATACTGTCAGACAGAGGTGCTGTACCTGGGACAGCTGATATCAAGAGACGGGAAAAGAATAATCCCTGACAGAGTGGAAGCAATAAGGTCAGTGAGAGAACCCACAACAGTGAAGGAGATGCAGAAATTCTTGGGAATGTGTAACTATTGTAGAGCATGGATATTAGATTATGCAGCCTACACCAGGCCATTACTGCAAGCACTCAAGGAGGCCCAGCAAGAGAACAGGAAAATAGAGTGGTCAGAAGAGATGAGTGACTCGTTTAAGTCACTAAAAGAGCTGATTTCGAGTGCTCCAGTACTCGCCAATCCTGATTATGAGCGTAAATATTACTTGTTCTCACATTGTAAGGGAACCCTTATGACAGCTGTACTGACACAAAAGACTTCCCTAGGACACAAACCATTGGCTTACTATAGTGGCACATTGGATGCGGTGATGCAAGGCCACTTCGCGTGCGAGCAATCTCTCGCCGCCGCCGTGTTCGCCATTGAGAAAAGTGCCACAATAGTAATGGGGTGCCCTGTCACGTTGTTCGTGGAACACTCATTATTTGCGATACTTGAAAGATCAAAAAGCACACTGACCACACAGTGAGCAACTGCCTATGAAATAATATTGTCCAGCGCCAATATTCACGTGGTACGGTGCGGGACAGTAAACCCGGCAACATTCATCACAGAACCATGCACACTAGAGGACATGCAAGAACACAATTGTGCAACTTACACAGGAGAACCAGGGGAGGGCACGGTGGTGTGCGAAAATGCCCTGAGCGAGGGGGAGGTGTACTTTGTGGATGGGTCAGCGTCGATTGACATGGACACAGGAGAGAAACATGTGGGATTGGCAGTAGTGAGGGTAGAAGAAGGTGAGTATGAAGTACTAGTACAGTATCACCTTCCATCACATTTCTCAGTCAAGCAGCAGAACCTATTGCCCTAATAGAAGCATTACATGCAGCTAAAGGATGTGCAGTAACAATATATACAGATTCAGCCTACATGACGACGACAGTACACGGAGGACTAGCCCGGTGGGGGCAGAGGGGGTTTCGAAGGGCAGATGGGACCCCAGTGCAACATACAGAACTACTGAAAGAATTGATTGAGGCCCTAAAAGATCCAACAGTGGTAGCAATAGTGAAGTGCCAAGCACATACGTCCAACACAGACGTAGTATCTTTGGGGAACGCGGCAGCAGACGCTGCTGCCAAGGAAGCTTCATATTTTGAAAGACATGGAGCAGGTGAGTACCTATTACAGCACAAGACGAGCGAAGAGCTTCCAGAAGGATACAATGCCATGCCCATATCACAAATACTAGAGCTACAGGAAGGGGCCAGTTGTGATGAAAAGATGGTGTGGGAAAAAAGAGGGTGCAGCCAATCGGCAACAGACTTACTATGGCGACAAAATAACTCAGGAAAAGTAGTAATGCCCGTCAAACTGTTAGAGATAGCATTTCAGCAATTACACTTTCCCACGCATAACACCAAACAACACATTGCAGCAGAGTTACAAGAAGACTGGTTCGTGCCATGCCTCCAGGAGCACATATCTAGATTGACAATGGAGTGCACAACGTGCCAAATATATAACTCTGGAATGACGCTACGAACACTCAGGGGAACAATTCCAAAACCTATTGGGCCCTTCAGAGAACTGCACATTGATTATGCAGACATGGGGGAAAGGTGTAATGGGGCACGCTACATGATTGTGGTTGTATGTCCATTTTCGAGGTGGGTGGAAGCAGGCCCCTGTGCACGACCTGATGCTATAAGCGCTGCAAAGTTCCTAGTAAGGGAAGTGTTCCCGCGTTGGGGAATTTGCGACGTAATTCGCTCAGACAACGGCACTTATTTTGTGAACGAGCTCTTCAACGAAGTGACCACGTTATTGGGAATAAAACATAAATTGTGCTCGATTTATCATCCTCAAAGTAATGGCGTTGTCGAAAAGATGAACAGACTGTTAAAAGGGAGACTATCTAAATTGTGTTTCTCGCTGAAGAAAAACTGGATCTACTGCTTACCCCTTGCACTGTTTGAGCTGAGGAATCAGCCGAGCAAGGACCACCATCTGGCCCCGCACAAAATTGTGACAGGGAGACGGATGCACACTGCACATTCCCCACTACGCCAACACTCAGATGCACACAGAAGCGCCACGATATTGGGAGATGAGTTCACGGAATACCTGAAGAAGCTAACTAGGGCAGCGCGTGCAATATCAAAGCAGCTCTCACCACCATTCACAAGGGAAGAAGGAAACACAACGGTGTCCCAGGCAGAACATGAAGTACAGGCACAATTAATGCCAGGAGAGTTCATTTATTTCTGGAGCCTTGTGCGCCGGTGGAATGCCCCAAGGTTCCATGGGCCGTACTAAGTGGTATTTTGTACCCCTACAGCTGTAAAAGTAAAGGGGCTCAAATACTGGATACATTTGACAGATGTGCGAAAGGCATATAATAGTGTACAGGAATAGGTGGATGGGGAGGCACAGACAACAGCAAACAACAGTAATGAAAATATGAGTGAACGTGAACAAGTGAGTGGAGGAGTGTAACTGACAGACAAAAATGTTAATGAAAGAAATTATATTACAGGTTAACGATCGAGAAAGAAAAAAAAAAGGCGTTCAAGTGTAAATAACGATGTGAAAAATATGTATATTGTCTGCTCCCTTCTCTGTACATTTCCCCCCTCCCCCTCTCCGCTACCCAACCCATCTCCCTTCCATGACCTCCTGGCACAAACAGTGCCAACAAAAATGTTTACATGCACGCACTTAATGCACTTTTATATCTCAAACAGGAACTACCATGGCAACTAACGGGCAGCCTGCAACGGATAGATTTGTTAGATTATAGAGAAGTTTTAGCAGAAAGATGTAGATATTCGTATGAGTGTGGATTGTCTGTATGCATTGCATTATCTTTTACAATACTGTTTGGCTTGGTTACGTATTGGTTTATAGCATTCATCTCTATCGAGATGAACGAGGGGGGAGGGAGCAACGGGATTAATGCGACAAATGAAACAACAACTGCAAATACTAAAGAAGGTGATTTTTTGGTGTGGGACGGATCTAAACTTGTATGGGGATATTACACGACACCGCCCAATGTTGGTATCTCGCTGAATGAAAGACTGCAGGAAAAAACGCAAAACAACACAACTTCTCCGCCGAAAGCATCTAATTACAATGCCCACAGTTTAAATGATCGCAACCCATCTGTTATATTATGGTTCTACAACACCCCCACCAGTGTGTCCACTCCCGCAATAGAAAACACACTGCTAGATAGTATGAAAAAAGAGAATGAAAAGATGGTGGTGAGATACGAAGCATTATACAATGACTGGGGAAAGGGGGGCGAAGGGGAGGAAGGGGGGCCCACACTGTTCCTCGCCCATGAAGCTGGGAAATATCTTAGAAATAACAGAAGGAAAAGGGAGGCGGGAAGGAGAAAATATGACGAATATTACGGGTTGGGGCTGGACAAAATGGAAGACCCACGACACCCCCACCAGACAAATAAATGGTATGCGGACATGAGTGCAACGGCTATGCAAACAACAAATGAGAGCTGTTATGTCTGCTCCCTTATTCCCCATGCTTCAGGTACACCCAAAGTATTGCTACCCAAAGAGTTGCCTATTGTCGATGCCCAATGTCTCCTTCATCTCACGTTGTGCAGAATTAAGAACACCTTCCAGGCACATGAGGTAACTTTTAAAATGTTGCAGAATGAGAAGACCTGTTATCCGAAGGCTGTAGAAGTGATATGTTTGGAAGAACCATTTTTTATAATACAAGGGACACTATTTTCAGAAAATAAGTGGAAAGATGAAGAGATAATGTGCAAAGCTGAAGCGCTGCGAGGTGTGGCACCAGAGAAACTGCAATGGATAGAAAAGACTTGCACACCAGTCTGGAAGGAGCACATCTCAAAATTGACCTGGGTAACGGCCATTGAAAAGCCCTTCAAGCTACAGAAAGAAATAAACTATGAACTGTGTTTCAAGGGAGACGGGAAAGTCTTCATGGGGGTAAACAAAAATTGCAACAAGACCCTCACCATCCCAGATATGAGGAAGGGGACAGCGGCCCTCATGGACACTTATTGGGTATGTGGCAACCAGGCATACGTGCACCTCCCACAATCCTGGGGTGGCAGCTGCTCATTGGCCACCCTACACTCCGCACTAATGGTGATACCGGAAAGCCACATTGATGGGAGTAAGAAAATGCGAGAAAGACCTCAGCAGAATGAGGCCCAGCCAACTGCAGAGTCACAAGTATATGTCCTGTCTTCCGGTAACAAGGAGGAGGTGCTGTCACGAAACAAACGATCATCGAACTACATATCAAAAGCATCATCAGAGCTACTGGCACAGATCCCGGATAGATATCGATTATTCAGCTCTGCAGAAACTTTCTTTGCCTCACTCATCCCTAGCATCCAGGCACGGGCAAATGCTAAATGGCTCCAAATTACACGCTGGGAGCTGATCCAGCTGGCGAATGACACTGAAGAAGGATTCAACGTAATAAAGGTGGAACTGCGAGCACTGCGGCTAATGACCATGCAAAATAAGTATGTCTTGGACCTGTTGACAGCAATGGACGGATTTGTTTGCCGAAAAATTGGAAGTGCCTGCTGCACTTTCGTACCTTCCGAAGACTCGGATAATGGTTCCTTGTCCCATGTGATCGAAGCAGTACATAACCTAGGAGAAAGAATGAAAATGGAAGGTGGAGCAGAAGAGAGCACATGGTTCGACAACATCTTCTCCTGGGTCCCATCATGTCTGGGAATGACTGTTAAATTTTTGATGCCGGCAGTAGTGTTCCTCCTTTTTATTTTTTGTATGTGCCAGGTGGGTCTTCGATGTTGTGCTAACGCCGTACCAAATGGTGCAATGATGATGGTGACAATGGGCAACTCCCGCAGTACCATTCAAAACATGCAGGAAGTACAGGTACAAACAGGAACAGATAACACGCCAAGATTCCAGATGGTGCCCATATACCACAGCAGGGATATAGTAGATAGGCTATGGCACACTACAATTAAAGAGCCCCGTGAACTTGAATGGTATGAGGAGGTGTGGGTGGACTTAGAAGGGGACAGTGGTTGTATATATCTGACCTGCACCCCGGACGAATATGCTAGAAGAGGAGAAATCCTGCGAGGAGTGTGTAGGGCATGGATGCCCATAAAAGGCACCCCTGCATGGGATGAGGCTGTAGTTGAAGAGAAAGAATGCAAGAGGTTGGAGGATTTAAAGTATTCGTTACTTAAGTAACGAAAGGGGGGAAATGTATGGGAGGATTGGTCCAAGAGACCCCCCTCCCCTACAGCCCCTCCCCTTTGTGAAGTCCATGGCTCGTCGGGGGTTCCCCCTGCCACCAGGGCCCAGGTGGCAGGTGGACCACTGGCTGAAGACATTGACCAAACATGCTGTATTTAGCTAGGCCCTGAAAACCATTTTGTGAAATGAAAATGGTTTGAGCCCTGTGCACCACAGCGCGGCCCCCACCCCTGGAGAGTCTCACTTGTCCCTGTGGCCACAGCTCCCTGGCAGATCCGCTGAGAGCCCGTTCCCATGAACAGACGGACATGAGCTAGTGTTAGATGCCAACACTGTAACATTTCACCTTCCGCAGTGTATCGCTGTTCCCAGTATGACCCGGCCAGCAGGGCCGGGGTGGAAAAGTACTGCAAAATGGTCCCCTGACAAAAGCAGAGCCCCCAAATACTAATGAGCAAACTACCTGTGATGAAACTTTTCTCTCCATGACCTTTCTGACTAAAAACATGTAACCTCCATGAGGATGGCAGAATGTGTGCTTATATGACATTCGGGGTGAAGTACCCACATCCCCGTGGCTATGCGCAAATGGTAAAAGTGTCCCGGTGTTTTCATGTTATATGTTTCGCCGAGAAGAATGCACCCCAAGGTCCCATGCCATAACTGAACTAATGCTGCTAGAGTGCAAAGGAAGACAAATACAGCCCTATTGGGAGCTCATGTAAGTGGTGCACGAAAATGCACAATATGTATGTCCAAGCTCACCATGTGTCACTGCCATCAGTCTTATTAGTGGGTTGTTCCTGTGTGCTCCACCAACCTTACTACTACCTCGCTTACCGCACATGTACAGAAATGTAACAAAATGTTGTGGTTGTTAAATACTTAGCATATAGGTAACGCATTTGAAATAGCCATGTGAAACACTAACAATGTCAAAAACATAAGCTTTGAAAAGACTCAATGAGTATTGTATATTATATGAATGTTTATGCCTCTTCCACTTAAACCTGCAACACACGAGAAAATACCTTTGTGAGCATATGCAAGGCCATTCCCCCTTCATCCCAATTGAAGCCTGCCAGACGAAAAAGCAGAGGCCTGTGCTGCTCTGCTCCACCTCCCCCAATTCGGCTGGAGCCGCTTCAAACATTCACATTCCCCCACAGCACCCAAGGCCACGGCCTGCCACCTGAATTATTTACAACCCAGCAGTAAACCCCGGCCTTAAACACAGATCCGAAGGCGCCCTTTCTTAGGCTCCACGACCCACCGGCTCACCTTAGGTTAATGGCCCCTGTAAAATTAGGACACCCAATATTATAGCAACACTACAGGAACACATTCATAATGACTTCTAACGAGACATGATAACTCGGACAGCCTATCCCTTGCCCTGAGACCCAACCTCGCGACCTATGATACCCGGTCAACAGGACGATGGTAACCATGTATTGATGTATCACCAAAAGACCCCACTCTAGGTGCATTCCTCCTGTGTTGCATTAACCTGTAGAATAACCTATTGGAAGATTTATCGGGGAAGATAATATTGCAATGTTGAATGACTGCGGTGTGCGTGGCCTTAGGGCAGAAAGCCAGGGAAGACGTTCATCACTGACACTGGTCACGGCTAGCACAACAACACCGTTCCGGATGAGCCCAGCTGACCTGCCCGGCCCAGCCCAGCCCACGAGGGTAACCAGTGACGTCCACTGACCACGGCAAACCACATCGCAGCAGCACCTATAGTTAGTCGTCCCCACCCAATCCCCACGAACTTGTGCCCCCTATAGCATGTAGGTTCTTATGACGCTTTTTGTAAATATATACGCCTGTCTTTGCTATTGTCAGACAGAGCGCTCTCAGAGTTTGCAGAGTCCTTTGCATGCCCTATTCTGATTGATAAACTCACATTTAAGCTCACCCGCACTTTGTCTTAGCCTTATTCCCATCTTGGGCGAGTCCATTATTGTCTCTCATTGAGGGGAGGATCGTGCTATCTGGGGGACGCTTGCCTTCAGTATCCCCGACTACAACACCGAATTTGATTTTTTTTCACACACCAATGGAGTAGTGATGACGGCGATGCTCACACAGAAGACTACCTTAGGGCACAAACCGATAGCTTACTACAGTGGGCATTTAGATCCAGACCATTATCCTTGTGAACAAGCATTGGCTGTGTCACAATGGGCTGTAGAACCACTTTGTACATGGAGCATGCCCTTTTTGCCATTCTTGAGAAGCCTAAGAGCACATTGACCACAGAGAGATCATCCCGATACGAGGTGATAATCTCGAATCCAGCAGTAAAAGTATTGAAGTGTAGAGTTGTAAACTCAGCGACATTCATAGCAGAGCCAGTAGAAGAGGGGGACTATCTACACAAATGTACCATGTACACAGAAAATTATTACGACATGCGAAGAGCCCGAGAAAATTCCCTCAGGCGCAGAGAAGTACTCTTTATTGATGTGTACTCAACAATTGACCAGACGACAGGAGAGCGACATACTGGGATGGCAGTTGAAAATTAAGACAGGGCGGGTCATTTGAAGTAGTGGCTAGCAGAGAATAGCATTGTATTTTTCAGCACAAGGAGCAGAATTGGTCACAATTATAATAGCGCTAGAGACACAGGAGGATAAGGAGATCACAGTGTACTCCGCCTCCGCCTATGTGATGTCAACTGTACATGCAGGAATGTCACACTGGAAAAGGCAGGGCTTTCGTCATGCTGGCAGCATGCCAATGCAGAACACGCCTCTATTGAATAGGCTCATAGATACACTACAGCTCCCATCAGCAATTGCAGTAGTGAAGGTGGGAGGATGTGGTTTCCCATGGCAATGAAGCCACAGATGCAGAAGCAAAGCGAGCAGCACATTCTCTAGAAATTAATTACTTCCATACTCCACCCAATAAATGCATGCAAGCGCTAAGCATGATATTGAGAAAAGGGTATAGTTCATTACCCATAACCCAAATAATAGAACTTCAGGGACGAGCACCAACTGGAGAGAAGGAATTATGGATAAGGAGGTTCGATATCCCCCACAGATGCTATGTGGTGACAGGAGAGCACCGAAAAGCCAGTTACTCTCCTACATTATTGCAAGTAGGTCTTATGCAGCTCCATTACCCGACCCATCTTAGTAAACATTTCCATGCAGCACATATAGCGAAGGATTGGCTCAGTCCCAAATTGGCATAGCATATTGCTGCCTTTCTGAATAATTTTCCTTATATGCCAGATGTTTACTGCAACACACACCATGTGTGTAGTGAGAGGAGCAATACTGTGCCCTAATGGGCCATTCCAACATATCCATATAGATTATGTGGATATGATTCATAATTGTGATGGCTAGAGGTACATGCTCATAGTGGTGTGCCCATTTTCTCACTGGATTGAAGCTGGTCCATGTTCACACCCCGATGCCCACTGTGTGGTGAAATTCCTCGTCCGAGAGGTATTTCCCCGGTGATGGGTGTGTGAGGTCCTGTAGTCTGACAATAGACCACACTGTTACGCTCATCTGGTCTCTGCAGTGGCATTGGGGCACAGTTGCAGCCCTCCCGGGGGTGAGGTCGCTCGGGTCCGACTTCGCCCTCTGCGCTTATCTGGTGACTGGTGATAATAGGTGATGCTGCTCAGGACTCCTCCTGCATGGAGAATAGGGGGCATGAGTGTGCCAGCTTGTGCGCCTGATCCCCTTCCACACCCCTTCTCCCAAACCGTGGTACCCGTGGTGTCCCTGGAAAGCTCACCTGTTGATTAGATTTGGCGAGCATTCCATCTGCTGCTTCTGGCAGGGGTGCTTGTGTGATCTGGACCGAGTTCCTTCACTGGTCCCTTGCCCGTGGTAGTCCAGTCCTGCTGCGACTAAACCACTATACTTCAGGTACGTGTGCCTGTTTGCCTTTGTTTTTCCTCGTTGTTTTTGTTGTATTGTAAAGTTTGTTGTCTTGCATTGCAGTCCGTTCTACTTTTGATGTTGGCTCTTTTGCTTTCTTCCCTTGCAGGTGATGTTGCCGGCCTGGCAGAAGCCGGGGAGCTTGAGGCGGCAGCCGGAGGGACCGAAGAACGAAGCTGCAGCGGTACAGTAGCTGGTAAGTTGTTAACTAGGGGGCAAGCGGGCTTCAAATGTGGCGCGGCCCTAGGACGGATGTTCTAACCTTGTCTTTCTTCTTCTTCACAGGGTCCGAGTTCGTGGTTGCAGAGTGCAGTGCTGCGGCATCGGAATCAAGATCACTGGATGTCAGGAGATGAGTCTGCAGATGAAGCAACGAAGCAACGGTTTCCTGGAGGTGAGTATGCAGGAGAACGCCTGGTAAAGGTAGGTAAACTGGTCCAAGCGGCGTTGAGCGCCACGTTGCATGTGACTGCACAGTAATGTGAAGCACCGGCCTTAAAGATGGAGCAGCTTATATAGCTGAGCTTCTGAAGCAACGCCCACCAGGTTCACTCTGCCTGCCACACCCTGCCACACCCGATGAGTCAGCACATGAAGACCAGGCCTAGGGAGTCACACCAGATGAGTCAGCACATGAGAATGTATCAGCTTGTGGAAAGGTCTTATAAAATAAAAGCACTCCTGCACTGAAATAAAGTAAAAGCACTCCTGCACTGAAATAAAGTGTTCCTGGGCACATCTCTATATGAGCCTGGTGCCAAAGGCGCCAGGACTGAGTCCAGCCAAGGCCCCTGTGTTTATGGTCCCCAATGGACATCAGTGAGTCAAGTGACCCATTGCCCCCATCACTAGATGGTGTTGTTTTTGTGTTCTGGGGCCTGTGGTCATGACACACACTTGATAAATGAAGTGTTTGAGCATATCACAGCCCTGCTGGGGATTAAGCATAAGCTTTTCTGTGTGTATCAACCACAAGCAAATGGCTTTTCTGAACACCTCAATGGCCTGCTCAAAGAGAAAACTGCAAAAGTAAAAATGGCACTGACAAAGGGGTGGCTTCATTGCCTGCCAATAGCATTGTTCACATTGCGCAATCAGACTGCACCCGACGACCATTTAACTCCTCATGAAGTGGTGACAGGACAATGCATGTGCTTCCCACTTGCTCCTCCCACTAGAGCGTTGACGTTCGTCCATAATGCTGCTACTGTTATTGGTAATGAAATGTATGAATATCTTGTTTCAATGATGGCTAGTGCTTCTTTTATCTCTCAACAGCTGAAATTGCGGCAGGGGAGGTCAAAGAAGGATGATGAAGATGACACACCAATAGAACCACACAAAAACTGCTCAAGGCCCCTCTTCTTTATCCAGGGGACCAACTTTTGTGAGGAGTTTTAATAGAACGTGGCACAAGCCACGTTTCGAGGGACACTTTACAGTAGAGCAAGCAACAGACAAGGCTGTTAAATTAGTAGGGAAGAAAGCTTGGAATTATCTTGGAGGTGTCAAGCGCCGGCAAGATGAGACCTCCCTGACCCAGCACATAGACGGTATACAGCAAGAAGAAGAAGAAGAAGAAGAGGAACAGCAACAGATTCAAACATGTTCAAGGACCAGAGCTAGACAGGAGCATACAGAAAGCTAGATTAGGCACACTGGGCCTCATTACGGGTCTGGCGGTAGCTGTGCCTGTAACAAAGGTATGGCTGCCGCCAGACCCGTGATTTTACCAGCACCCGCGAATGGGCAATTACCGGGTCATGCCAAGATCGGCGGACCCGGTAATTGCCCATTCGCGGGTGCCGTCAATAAGGGACTCCCCATCCCCATTCGGCCCCATAAGGCTGAATGGGAATGGGGAGCTTGGATGCACCGGCACTGTTCATAACGGTGCCGGTGCATCCACCACTTGTGCTCGCAGATGCTGCACTGCCCGCCAGGTCCGACCTGGTGGGCAGAGCGAGACCCGTGAGAGCAACTCATAGTATGGCAGTACGGTAGCAATGGTTGTTGCCTTAGCACCATACTTGTAATGTGGCCCACTGTCTTTTCTTACACTAAGTAATGAACGCATTCATGTAAACTGAGTCTTGACGAGTAATCATATACTTGCACAACAAAAGAAAAAGCGCTTTATAAACTCATGAGACCAAGGCCAAATGATACCAGAAAAACATCTTTGTTTATGCTTTTCTTATTTATGCCGCACACAGTTATCCAATCTGACAAGAAGTAACAAGCCTATTATTGCCTTGCTTAGCAATCCTAAAACTCGATTTATTTTTTAAAGACTCTTTATTGCTGCATTAGCACAATATTACTGCAGAAGAAACTGACTGCCTCAATAATGGTCATTTCGAAGGTTGCGAGTTTTGGTAAGCACTTGTTTAGAGTTCTTGGACAACGGAAAGATCGTACACATATACAAAACATGGACACTGCAGACATTCCGCTGTCTCTACCTCTTTACCCTCCTCACCTTGCAAAGAGCTGCATTGTATTACACACACACTGAAGTATGTGCTAACACAACCCCTATTCCCATTGTAACTGAAGCTATAACTGAACTGATCACCAGCTCTGTCTGAGTAGTAAAAAGACACAGGTGAAGTGTAAACAATGACTTTGAGCATGTAAATGCGTACCTAGCAGATTCGGCCCACGTCACCAATAATATGTGGTACCAGCACATGACCATGGTGGGAAGAGAGACCACAAAGGAGATCTGCTATGTGGGCTCTCTCATCGCCTATGCCATGAGTGCCTCCAGAACATGCATAGCCAAGGAGATTCCAGCAGCCATAGTACAATGCCTTATGCACCTAGCGCTCTGCACTACAAGGGGGGTGTTGCAAAAGACTCAAGCAATGTTGGACAATTATTGGAGCTCAGATAAAAGGATGCAGTATATTTTGGATGGCCCGAACAAAGGGGATGTCAGGATAATAACACAAAAGGAGTTACAGTGCCCAAAAACAAGGAAAAGAGAAACCGGAGGACTGCTGGGATGCTGTGAGAGACCTCAACTGTTGGTGTATGAACAGGTGTTCGCTGGAGAAGTATGGTGGAAGGAATGATGTGGTGCAAAGCACAAGCACTCCTGATGATTCCAGTGGAAGTGGTACAGAAGGAAAATTATGACTGCCTCAAAGAATGGGCAGCAAGTACCAAGCTGCTCACATGGGATGAGAACGAAGCAGGTCCTATGTCAATTATAGCCCTTGACAATGCTTGCCTGTGTTTCCAGAATGATGGTCCAGTGAAGGTCAGGCAAACAAAAGATGCAAACGAACATCGAAGATACTGAGTATGAAGGTTTGCACTGCAGTAATCATGGACTTCTAGTGGGCTTGTGGTTCCAAGTCGTGCATGCAACTGCCACCGAACTGGGGAGGGATATCTTCTCTAGCACAGCTGAATACACAATCCTTAGTGGTGTGTCAAAAGGAAATACAAGTAGATGGGTTTCCCAAAATTGATGCACAACACAGGAAGAAAAGATCTGTGGAGCTGACAAGAGTAAAGAGAGGAAACTATATTTCAACAAATATGGAAGAAGCACTTGATGCAATACCCCCAGAACACAGACTGTTTAGTAGGACTGAAATGTATTTTGCGTCATTTGTCACAGGGGTACAAGCCGACTCAAATGCCATGTGGCTCCAGATCACAAGAAGGGAACTGTTGCAGACAATACATTTGACAGTTAAAGGGTTCAACACTATAAAAGAAGAACTGAGAGCTGTCAGGTTGATGACCCTCCAAACAGATATGTCTTGGATCTCCTCACTGCTATGAAAGGAGGCGTGATAACAAAGATAGGGCCGTCCTGCTGCACCTATGTGCCCATCCACGATGGAGATAATAGAACCCTCACAGAAGCCATCATATAGTTATCAAACTTACATGCCAAGATGTAAGACATAACAAGCACAACAGTGGAAGACGAAGATTGGCTGACATACATCTTTTCCTGGATTCCATCATGGATGGCCAATGAGCTCAAGGTGCTATTAGCTGCCCTGGTACTAGTGTTCATCACTTTCTGTGTCATTAAAGTAGCTATAAACCAGTGCAAGAATAATACACAGGAGACAATAGGGATGAACATATTATTGGATGTAGAAACAAAGGCAGACAGAGAAATGCAATCCTTCCAATACTACAGTCAAACTTGAAGCAATGGCAACATTTCCCTCCACACACAAGGTTCTAATTTCCCCTGGATCCACGCAACTACATGGGACATTTGTTATGGTGCAAACCCGCTGGAGACTGTTGCTATATTACCAGGGGTTTCGATGAACAAGTGAAGTAAGAAAGTCACCTGGGAGGAGTGGCGAAAGTATGGATTCCAAAGCCATTCATTAACAGGGAGAACCTCCAAGGAAGTGTGGTTGATATATCTCGACCAGGGGGGAGGTTGAAGAGGGAGACATGAACATGGCCCTCATTGCACCAGTCCAGCCGTTGTATCAATGTCACATAAATGAAAGGTGTACATCTTTCCTGGCCCCCTCCTCCCCATCGCTGATGTACCACAGATGTGAGAAACGCTATTCACTCAGACAGCCATTTAGACCCTATCCTGATGATGTAATTGAAGAGATACTTTTGCAGTCGATGGAGCATGTAGACTGACTGTGACTGTGCAAAAAGCTGATGACGTCACGACTGAGGCCATGACATAGATGCATTAGACATGAAGCACATATGAATTCCGGTTACCAGACATTTGGTCGAAAAAAATTGGTCGACCAGACAAATGGTCGAACCAATTTGGTCGAAAACCAAATGGTTGAATTTTTTTTATTTTTTATTTTCACTCCTTTTTTTGGGGGGGGTCCCCCCACCAACCCCTTTTTTTAAAAAAAACGAAAACCCGAAAAATAAATATATAATTAAAAAAAAAAATTCGACCATTTGGTTTTCGACCAAATTGCGTCGACCAAATGTCATTCAACCAGTTTTAATTCGACCAAATGACTGGACACCATGAATTCCTGCATAAAGCTATAGTATATGCAGACACATAGAATAAGTTGCTCCTAGACACAAAGAGCATGCTTATGACCCACTTAGATAGAGGACAGATACACCTTCATTATGCAGTAACCGTACGTCACACATGAATACATATGAACTGCTTGCTGACGCTGAATGCAACTAACATGAGTGGCCATATAAATCAAGATGGTAGCCACAGCTTCATTGAAATAAAAGGAAGGCACTGAAAGGGAGCATACAGAGAGAGGCCTGACACGTTGGTTTTCCAGAGACATGCAGGCCAGGCTGCCTGAGCAGCCAGCTGACATATTTTGGCCAAGGACGCTGATGGAGAGAATGTTTCACATTAGTAGAAAAGATAGGACACCTGCACGTGTAAAAGCTGATAATCCTCATAAATGTGAGCCTGAAAATTAGGTTTGTGGTCCATGCACACATGATCTGAACCTGGAAGACAAAGCCTATTCATTCGAAGCAGACGAAGACCGTTGCCCCCATCCAACTGAAGACAGATGATGCAAAAGTAATACCAGGTTGAAAGCTTAATGTTCCGTCTCAGGGCCTAGAGGATCGAAGATGGTAACTCTATTGGGTACAGATAGCACCTTTGGGGATGTTCCCACCACCTTGAAATGTTGCTCATGGGCTGGTAATTTTCCAAAGTGCCAAGGCTGAGAAGACCCTCTCTGACCAATCCCTACCCACCTTCCACGCTAGCTCACACTTTGTTGCAAAGCCCAATGGCATTTCCCTAACCTGACATTCCTGTAGTTGCAACATTTAGGAGGTTGTCACAGGAGGAGCCACCAGACACTGTTTAGCCAAGGAAAGTACTAATCCCATATATCTTCTATATGTAGCCTACCGTACTAACCAATCCCATTCCACCTTAGGTTTTTGCAATGTATCATTTATTGTGTGACGTCACTTCACATTAAAACTCCCGTTCCGTTTTTGAGTGCAGGGGATTTCCGTATTTGGGGAAATTAACAAACCCCACCTAACTTCAACACGCTTCACAGAGAGTCATCTCAGAGGAGGGGGATACTGTATGGAAAAGAGACACTTTCAATATTTCTCTCACGTTGTTAGAACTAGGCCCTTGGGCGGGTAATGGCCGCATCCCGGGTGACCAGCCAGCACAAATGACTTTCTGGAAATGTGAGATGTTATGTCACATTGATTTTATTTTGAAAAGTTTGGGAGGCTGTGAATTTGTATATAATAATGGTGCCTTTTGTGGTCTTGAGCCTGACCACGATCCTGCAGTTTCCCAATTACTTGACCAGAATTATTTGCTGTGTGCTATTTCCCTTTTATTGTCCTATGTTTATTCCGAGTATTTGCCAAAGGATAAAGTGGAAGAAACTAAAACTCAGTGAGGTTTTGACATGATTATATAATGATATTCTATTTATTATAACATCTTACAGAGCCCCGAGGGACTTTGACCTCGATGACATTGATCAGGTTCTCCAATCACTTTGCAAGGCCATTACACCTTTTGTCACATCAACTAAGTTCCTCGTTCCTGATCAAAACATCATTTAGTCAACTGCCTTAATCATTTAGTCAAGAGGCCTTTAAAGCTCTCAATGACTCCTCTATTATCCTCCTTGTAATTTTTATATTTTCATGTCATTTGTCCTTCAATAATTCCATTTCTTTAAAAGTAAAATAAAATACAAATACAAACTCTTGCTTTGGTTTAGAAAGCAGGGATGCCAACATTCTACTCAATACAGCACTTTAAGGTGCATTTGGGTGATGACCGTGCAGCCGTAATTAAACTGAGAGTTGACTACAAAACAGTGATAAAAATAAAGAAAAATAAAGCACAAGATGAACTTTGGGGTGTGCTAGTGCAGTCTGCTATGGAGAAAGGCGAACAACTCTTTTGGCACATTGAGTTCCATTCCGGGTTTGGCGGCATTCCAGCGTTATTACACTTAGCGCCACTTCATCCCGTGGATTTTCCACAGAATTGCAAGTGGTGGTCGGGTGGTGTAAGTCCCCATTCTTTGATTCTGGCAGACCATGGGACTCCATAGGGATTTCAGTGAAATTACCACCTGATACACCATGCAATGCAGAATATCCAGATAAAGGGCATTATGCTCAGAGTGGTTGGCAATGCTGTTTCATGTAGTATATGCAAGCAATAGTAAGTTATGAATCCTTTATAAAAAAATAAAAAATGCCAGAAGCATAATATAGAGGGGCGTAAACGAGTACCCTTTATCACTATCACTCTTGATTGCCTAAGTCATTCTTATGGAGTTTAGAGTGAAGAATTCACTGACAATTGGGTGAGTTGGTGAGTTGGTGTGGGTAGGGAGAGGGGCTTCAGGGAGTGTGTATGTTTCACATTGAGAGGATGACAGATGACAATATTATGTGGTGTGTCATGAACCAAGAGCTGATGAGAGGTTACGGTGGTTGATAATGGTAATATTAGTAATGGCAGAAAACACTGGCGCATGGATTTGATTACCTTGAATGAAAAGGCATTTAACAGTGTGACCAAGGCAAGACAAGTGTGTGTGCCAGAGAATAGATTAGGCATTAGCGTATTGATGCAGAGTCTCATCTGGATTAGTTCAGTCACTAGGCACTGGAGAAGAAATAGATTCTGTGCCTCTTACCTGAGTGGTGTCCAGTGGCTGCTAACATTGGTAATGAGGATTTTAGATTCCCAAATAATTATTGAGTGGGAAGCTTATCCAATATTGTACTGTCCTGAGTTATATCTCTCAAGTGAGTGTTATGTTGTTTGAATGCTATGCATCCAAGATTCATGACCCTCTGCTCTTTGAAATGTTAGGCACAAAACTGCAACTGGTACTTGTCACATACATTATATGGGCTGGATTAATTGTACCTTATTTTGACCCGCTCCAAGACCATTAGGGGAGCAGCCATGATAGTAAAATGATAGATGATTGGCAGATGATTGGTGGCATGTTGATCCTGGATCTGTGGAATTCTCATGCTACTCAGCACATAGCACCACCTCATGCACGAATTTTGTACTAAGTTCTGTTGTAGTGGTTGAGTGGGCAAGGACCTGTGAGAATCTGCTATGCAGTATGTTGGATCAAGCCCCCATCAGAGTCACACTTACAATAGGTGAGGCCGATTCCCCAAGTCCACTGCTGACTTCAAGCCAGTGACGCTGCTGGATTAGGCCTTCAGGACCAATAGCGTCATGGGAACTGACACTATTTTTTACTTAAAGGCTTAAGTTAGAGGTTTGGGCTCCACAGTGAAAATATTTAAAAGGAATACATGAGGTGGATGTATATATTTAAAGAAAATGGCGTGGTGAAAGCTAAGCAGAATTAATTAAATATCTTGACCTTATTACACTGCCTGTTCTTGGTGACATGCCCAGCGAATTTGTAGATACACACCTCAAGCAAAATGTGATTTAGAATGCAATTAAAAGAGTCACAAGAAATAAGGCACCGGACCAAATAAGCTAGGAACTGCATTTGACAAAAAAGCATGCCGAGGCCTGGACATGGTCCTGTTGAGGGCATGTGAGGGAGTGAGAATGTCCCATATGCGGCTAAGCAGAAAGCAGGAGGCCACCACTATGCTTCTACTTGAGGCAGGTGAAAAAGTGGCTATAAGACATGTTAAATGTTAAATATATGGAACACCAATTCAGATGAAGCAGTGGTGACTTGGGGTTTGTGATATTGGTATATGCAGATCAATAAGAGATTGTCCCATGCCCCTCTGCCCAACAGAATATTAGGTGAATATTTGTACCATTTATAGGCATAACCTACAGCCGGATTAAGCATTTTTTCTGACATGTTAAAGTCAAACAATACTGAGATTTATATGTAAAGAGAATCAGGCAAGTGGTAAGGAGGGTTCTATGTCATATAATTGACAGTCATTTTTACGACTGTTGTTTTTACTAATACAATTTGACGAAAAATGTCATCGAAATTAGTATTTTTTAATTTTATGGGGGGTCACTGCAAGCTCCCCCTACCCCACCTATTTTGAACTGTTCCAGACCCCCAAACCCTTATCTGCCCTATCCCACTCCCCTCAAAATTTCGAGGATTTTTTTTCAGCGAAGTGTATTTGTAAAATAAACTGTCGTTAAAACGACTGTCGATGAAACAACGTCATACCATAAGGAGGAGATAATGCCATATAAGCTCAACCACAACCCTAAATACCAGCCAATTTACACATAAAACATAAAATACACACCCAACATACCAGACATTCATATACAACAAACAACCCAGGTATTGGACCTCACCCTTACGGATACAACAAGCCTGCGCACGCAATGAACCCATCTGCACGCCAACACACGCGGATGCCAGTATCTCCTGGTTCTGGGCCTCTCCTATCCCTCTACCCTCACTAATCAACCCTGTCCTCTTTCTTGCAGAGCAACGTGAGCGCCTGGAGACTGCCCCTGGGTGGTAGTGATGCATGGTATAAGTCAACATGACATTTAACCGGGGCGGGATTGCAGTACCTTTTATATTGCCTAGTTGTGCGTGGACAGTAGTCTACATAATTGTTCTGGGCTGATGTGTCTGGAAGTTTACACAATGAAGGTAAACCACAGAATGTATAACTGTTTACATGGAAGTATTTCCAAACTTTTGGAAAAGTGAATCACTTTTAGGGGAAAACGAAAAAGAAAGTTCAATTTGTTCCGGGGAATGTGTCTGTTAGGCAGAAACCTGTGCAGTTCCCTTAGGGACCACTGCAAAAGGCTTAAGACTACAGGTGTTGGCAATAAACCCAATTGGTAGCAGTCTGTACTATCCAGATTTACCTGGTAGCTGTGGCTGAGCAGCCAGACTTCTCTCAAGAAGAGTTAGACAGTATATAGAGCATACAAGATAGGTACCAAAATACGGTAGCACAAGCAAACACTGAGCAGAGCTTGGGTATAAAAGTATATAATTATTTATTTAAAACACACTTTGTAAAATACACTAACACTAATATGGCAAGCAAGTTCAAACACAGTCACTATTAATATATATACATCCCTGATCACTTATTGAACAAGTCTTAGTTAAAACACCACTTAGTTTCAGACAGAGGTGAGCGCTTAACCTAAGATGGCACTCCAATAAGTTAATTAAAAAGGGAGGGAAAAAAAGGCAGAATTAGGAACATACACAATACCAACACTTTAGGAGAACCAGAGCAAGTCAGAAAAGTCAGAATCTACTAAGGAGCGAGAAAGTCATAGGCCAGGCCTACTCTTGAAGAGAGCAAGGCGGAATGTGTCCGAGACCACACAGTTGAATAGTACTTTTAAAGAGTCGTTGCAAAGAGTTCAAAAAGGGTTGGCTCAAGTCAAGAAAGGTTAGTTAGTAGGTCCCAGGTCACCCCAGGATAGAAAGTCAAGGATTTACGGGACACCTTGAACAGTCTGTTGCAAGGGAGACCAGGCGGGACTCAGTACCTGAAAGGGTGAGAAAACTCCAGCGGGGGCAGTTGTTCCTAGCAGTGGGTGCAAATCAGTGCTTCGTCCAGGAGAAGAGGAGATCTCGACGTGGAGGAAAGCTGGAGGTCGTTGCACTGCCAGGGAAGAAACCAGCCGCGGAGTTTCCGGTTAAAAGGTACTACCCTTTTATTCGCGGTAGTGGTGAAGCGTGGCTATCCGGCCGCCGAGGTGCTTGGCATGGGCGATTCGACCACGAGACGATCCAGGAAGGCGAAAAAGAGGGCAAACTGGTTATCCCCACCAGCTCAGAGGAAGAAGACTCTCCGGGATGAAGATCTTCTCTGTCGTTGGGAAGTGGTGAGACGGTTCAGCAGGGCTCCACCGGTGGTGTCGTCGTTGCAGGTCGGCTCAGCTTCTCCCTCTTCGGATTCTTTGGTCCTGTGGCGACTTTCCCAAAGCCCTGCTTTTATGCAGAAAACCCCCATTCATCAGTCCTAGCTGTCACTCAAACATGCTAAGTGGTGAGCCGGGCGGCTCACCACTGGGCCAATCACACAAGAGTGCGACTTGAGTTGCCGAGGCAACTCAGTCCAGGGTGCCTAAACCCCCCTCCCACACATCCTGTAGACCCAGACAGAGTGGCACCACTTTTGGAGTCTTCTGTGGAGAAGCCCGCCAAAAAGTGGAACAAAGGGCTCGACTTGGGTTGGAGTTACAGAGGCGAACACAAATGCCATTTTAAAACCGAGTCCTGGCAAAAAGACCCAACCAGGGAATAAATATTAAATAATTAACCCGGCGGTATCTTTAACATTGCACCAAAAAGTGGTGCGTTTAAAATGAATGGGAAAATCCCATAGGAAATATTCCGGTGGAATATTTCACATGGTAACCACTGCCACCAGCCAGAAACTCGACGAGGGGGGACTGCACAGTGCCCCCTCGAAGAACAGACCCAGGGGCAATCTAATTACCCCTACCAGCACTTCCACAATATGATGGTTTGTACTGGTTCTGTTCCCAATTTAAGACTAGTAAAGTCAATGGTGACTTTACATGCCCTGGGAGACAGTAGTCAGTCCCAGGGTATGGAGACTATGTTTTGGGGTCACTATGACACCCGTGTGTTACTGCACTGAGGGTTCTGTGTAACACATTTACCAAAAATACATGAAACCCTGAGGAGTGAAAGACCGCATAGCCCATTAAACACATTACAAAGTCAAAGGATATCTCAAATCATGTCTAAGAGTGGGAGAAAAAGAGTCTCACTTTTAGCAGGATAAAAAAAGAAACCCCAAAAATCCAGCAAAGCTGCCAGGGGTCTCACTAGGTTTGGGAAATTAGCCTTAACAGAGAATTCTCCCTAACAGTATCCAAGTGACTTACTCAAGGTTGGAAGAAGAGCAAATTGCTCTAAGAGGAAGCAACTTGAAATATTTTGTGAATCCCTTCCATTGCCATAAATAATCCTCCAGCCAGGCCTGTTTTGCATATGGAAAGAGGATGTAGATTGGGTTACAACTCTACCCCACAGATTAAATCAAAATTAAACATGTTACACTGCAACTGGTCGGATACAGTCTCTTTAACTATTTTGTGAGTTAGAGGACATTTTCGCCAGCTGCAAGGTGTACATTTTTCTGGCTACCAAAATCTTCTAAGCCACAAACATTGCTATGTCACTCGGAGTTTAACAATTCTTGGGCCAATTCACCCAAATAATTACATTTGCTTGTGCAACGTGTATCAAGCACAACATTGAGGCTACGCCTAGGAGCAAATGACTGCAGGGGCAAGTGACGTCATCTTTTTGGTGAATTTGGATATCCATTTGTGTGTATAGGTCTATTCCTCATCTGAATTGCCTGGTCCTGGATGCTCCTCCAGACACACCGAGTTTCCACATGCAAAGTGGCTGTTAATGGCGGAAAATCCGCCCCCCACCCGTAAAGTCACAGGTATACGTGATTAGACTACTTATTTTTGAAGTTTAAAAGTTTTATTTTATTCGATATCGAAATACAAATCAACAATCAAAACAGATATATGCTGTCAATTATATGACAAAACAATATTACTACACATTCTGTGGTATATTCATTAATAATACCGTTGTGGTAATGAAAAGACAACACTACAAATGTGTACTACTTAAATTGATCAAATTGGGTGAAGGAAGAATGAGGGGGCAAAATAATAATAAAAAAAAAAACTTTAGACTTCTTCTAAGTGGCATTTTCATTGTTTTGTGAATCGGGTGCAAGAGCTACCACTGCAGCTTAGCAGGATAAAGCACTTTCTTTTGTAAATGTGACTGCTGCATGGTTATTTGGAAGACATTACTTCTGTAAAGACACATTTCTTTGAATGCTTCCTTTATAGTGGAAAAAGAAAAGCCACAGTAAAAACATGTAATGCCCAAGGGTAGGTGGCCAGTTCGTTTTGTCACACAACAAAACATTGTTTGCTGTAGAACACCTTCTTCATTGATGCCCAGAATGTGTCAGGAAAGAAAGAAGGAAAGAAAGAAAGAAAGAAAGAAAGAAAGAAAGAAAGAAAGAAAGAAAGAAAGAAAGAAAGAAAGAAACAAAGGAAGGGAGAGAAAGAAAGAAAAAGAGAGAAAGAAAGAAAAAAAAAAGAAAAAAGAAAGAAAGAATGAAAGAAAGAAAGAAAGAAAGAAAGAAAGAAAGAAAGAAAGAAAGAAAGAAAGAAAGAAGGAAAGAAAGAAAGAAAGAAGGAAAGAAAGAAAGAAAGAAAGAAAGAAAGAAAGAAAGAAAGAAAAAGCAAAGGAAGAGAGAAAAAGCAAAGGAAGAGAGAGAAAGAAAGAAAAAGAGAAAAAGAGAGTAAGAAAGAAAGAAAGAAAGAAAGAAAGAAAGAAAGAAAGAACGAAAGAAAGAAAGAAAGAAAAATAAAGAAAGAAAGAACGAAACTAACTGCATGCAGTAATTACACCAGACATTGGGTAACCTGGTCATTCTGCAACTGTAGACTGACAGTGGATTATCGCAGAAACAAACAAGAAGTAGTACTTCACTGCTGTGAAGAGGGCACTTATTATCACTATGTGTAATAGAAGCCAAGGGAAGGAGCAGAGATTGCCTCCAGGAATCCAGCCGCTAATTTCTGCAAGAAAGGAATATAATTAGTCAAAAAAGAAGACATGTTGATCTACTTAGCACTGCTAAGAGACCAAGATGAATACAAAGGTAGGCAGTGGAGAGCAGAAGGAGGCAAGGCAGATGATAATAGGAACACAGGCAGGGGCTAGCAATGGATTAGCATGCTCAGTGAAATGTTCAAAGCACTGAAGTAAAGTAAACCACAAAACGCTAGACAGACCGGGTAAAGATGGACACTGGCAGCATGGAGCAAAACAAAAAAAGAGACAGAGGAAGCGAGAGACCGAAACTGCAAGCCTTAGAGAGTAATAAGCAGAACACGAATAATGAGCAGACCAATAAGGAGCATATGAAAAAGACAGTAGGAAGCCGCAAAGGACAGCAAGATCAGAAACACTGGGAGTCATATTAGAGGCACACTAGAGATAACACGCTCCAGGAGCCAGGGAATAGATGTGCAGATAACTAGTGTCTGGCAGCCAAGATCATTTCAAAGTGCAGAGGCAGATTGCAGCTTCCAAAGCAAAACAGAAAGTGGCAACAAATGAACACTGGCAAGACCAACAGAAAGCACAAGGAAACTGCTGCAGAAGAGCAGTTCTTCTAAGCCGGTTGGATAACAACCTGGATGTCGCTCTGCCAATGCGAGGCAGGATTCAGCAATCTATATCGATGAATGCACCGCACTCCTTGTTAAAATGGATTTCTGAACTCTGACCTGCTGGGCAGAGGTTCAGAAGGCCAGCCTAGTTTCTTGGAACAGGGTAGCCTTCTGGACAAGCCAGACCAATCACGGTAGCATTGGCGGCGTTCAAGACTAGGTCTCAGGAAGGGCACACACAGTAAACAAAACCACAAATTTCTCTCAGTCAGGTGTATATCAAATATATATATACATGTATTAAAGGCCTTTTAGGTCAAACACAAAGTAAGTATTCAGCAGTAATAGCAAAACCAACAAAACACTAATCTAGCAAACATATATACAGTAACCAATGGCCTAAAGGAATAGCACACCGTATTGATCCACAACCTGCAAAGAAAGGGGTCACACAGTGCAAATATCGTTTAGGCATTTAGGCAGTCCTTTACAATTCAAACCCTAACTAAGAGGCAGTCCAGTGTCCCTAAAATGAGTGGAGCCTTGAGCTCAAGAGCACTTTTGGTACTGGCACACGTGACCATGCGGTTAAGTCAAAACGGGGTCTCTTCAAGGGGCTTCAGTGACTCAGGAAGGTGGGTTAGGCAGTGAAGAATAAGTTCCCACTATTCGAGGAGGGTCTCCCCAAGAGGGCAGAACAGGATCCAAGAATTGGGAATAGCTTGGTAGCACAAACTACTTTGATAAAGAAGAGTGGCCCTCAGGGGACAATTGTGCGTAAAAATTGATGGATGCTCCAGGGGCCACCGGTAAGGGTTTCAAGTACTCACCGACCTTCGGTGCACTCTGGACCAAACTTCGGCAGTCGAGTCCACTTCGGTCGCAGGTTCAAATCCTGCAGTTGCGCGGCTGTGCGGCTTTCAGGGGCTGCGTTCCAGGGATGATTCTGTGGTGTGACAGTGGCTATTTCTCTGCTCCTGCTGAAGGGATCAGGCCAGTTCCACTGCAACGGGTCTGAGGGCACAGGGGGGCACAGCAGCAAGGCACCCATACACAAGTGTTTCAAGGCGCGTTGAGCCAAGGCAGGGGGAGCAGGGGGGGAGACATAGAGCGATCCTACTAGGCCAGGTGTCATTCAGATCGCGCAAGTGCATGGGAAGGGGGAAAGTGCAGCGGGGTAAGGGGGAGGGGACAGTGCAGTACATGGGATAATAGAATAAATAACAATAAATAAAAGTACGACCAGCAGGTGGCAAGGGAAAGTGCAGACATAAGGTGTCAAGTGCTGGTAGTGGGACTATAGGGATAAAGAAACAGTCCCCAAGTGCAGGGGTTGCCAGGAAGGAAGTGCAGGTGTGTGTGACTGGCGGGGGAGGGACCTGGGCCTGAGAACAGAGGGTGGCCAGGTAACCAGTGCAGTTTCAGTTTCAGCCAGGAGGTCAGCAGGGAAGAGGGGGAGAAAAAGCACAAGCAAAGAGAAAGGTTTTGAGGTGCTTCCAGAACCGGAGATGATTCTTCTCAAGTTTCAGGAAGGCAAGGAGGCTGTTCCAGAGGGAGGCCCCAGCCGAAGAAAGAGATCTACCACCAACTCGTTGCTTATGAGGCGACTGACCCGGAGGGAGTTGGAGGTGGATAATTGAAGAGGTCCAGAAGGAAGATATTTAGGAAGAGAGAGTTGGAGGTATTGAGGCGCCAGGCCCCAGAAGGCCTTGTGGGCAATGCAGAGGGCTTTGAACTTAATCCTTGCAGCCACTGGGAACCAGTGCAGAGATTTCACCCCTGGAGAGATACGATTACTGGGCTTGAGGCCAAGGACAAGTCTTGCAGTCCTGTTCTGGATGAGTTGCAGAGGGCGGAGAGTGGAAGCAGGCAGATTTAAAAAGAGGCTGTTGCAATAGTCTAGCCTAGAGAGAACCAGAGCTCTGGAGACATTGAGCTTCTGGGGGAAGGAGAGGAAAGGAAGAATACCTCTGAGGAGGTGCAGCTGGTAGTGTGACTTCTTAGAGACAAGAGAAAGAGAGTGTGGATTTGGCAATGACCCTGAGGTTTTTACCCTCACAGGTGAGAGCAGGAAGAGGGACAAGTGAGGCCGGCCAGAGAGTGACAGGAAAGGAGGGAGTGGGTGTGCCGATGAGGAGTTCAGGCATACTCTCCTAATTCCAGACCTAGGAATGCTAGATGTACAAAAGGTGGTGGGAGAGTGCCTTATACCCAGAGCCCAGAGCTTACAGTATCCAAGGGCTCAGGTCGAAACTCAAGATGCCAGCGGTCCCTGGGCAAAGGACCCATACAAGCTGGTCAGTTCACTGGGTGGTAAACAAAGAGAAACCAATGAGAGATCTGCTCACATACAGCCATCCCAGACATGGACCAATCACGGACCACAGTGGTGCCAGTCATCCCAGCACACCAGACATCCTGCCAGCAAGGATGTGTATTGGAACCAGACAGTTCCAGCCCACATCCTGGAGGCACACACACAAGGCATGCAGAAGCCTGCGAAAGCTTCGGTTTGCACGGGGGTCTGCATGACCAAATAAGGAATTTCCTGGGTCTGCCCCGACCTGGGGAAGGCAAAGGGACAAGATAGCCAAAGGACAGAACAAAGGACCTTGTGGCATGGACCATTGATAAGAGTTGAAAATACACAAAAAGTAACAGCTGCCACCAGCTCTGTCCAAGGCACACATGTACATTCACGAAAAAATCCTTTGAGGTTGTCTAGGGCCTTAAGAAGGAAAAAGAGACCCCCATCACACTTTACTGGAAGGTACATTGTGCACTGGTAAAATGTTGCTAAGAACTAGCAACAAAGTGAAAGAATAAGGGAAACTAAGGGGGTCATTACGACCTTGGCGGTAAGGGGTTAACAGTGCTGCTAAAGGTGCCGGTGCCGTTAACCCCTTACCACCGCATTACGAGGTCCTTTAGCGGGTCCCGCTAAGGGCGGCTGGTTTTACCAGGCGCCCTTAGTGGAAGACGCTAAAGAACCATTATTAACGTGCCCGTTATTAGCATGCTCCCCATTCCCATTGAGCCCTATAGGGGCTGGAATGGGAATGGGGAGGTACCGGGTCCGGGTTCCTTGAATGAGGAATTACCGGGTCCGCCAAGGTTGGAATGGCCCAGTAATTCCTCATTCGAGGAACCCGGACCTGGTATGCGGTAAGGGGGTAGCCATGGTGCTTTGAGCACCATGGCTACCTCCAACCTTGTAATGACCCCCTCACTCTCCCAGTACTGACTGTTTTAAGGATATGCCAGTTTCCCCATAACAAAATTAGCAAAAGCCCAGTGGAGTACAGCAGAAGGCTGGGCTCCACTGGCAAAAGTCAGGCTAGGATGGTCAGACAACAGCAAAAAGTTGGGGGTTCACAACTGGAGGGAAAATTACCCAGAAATGTCACTTTTACCAGTCTGCTGAATTAGGGGAATTATCGCCACAGGAATTACCACTAAGAAGCGAAGGTATCAGCCCCGGTGCTAATTCTGCTGGTGGAGTTAGCGCCATGACTAAAAATCCTAATTCCATTGCATCACAAGTGTTGTGGAATTACCAACTGGTAATTCTGCCAATTTTGCAGCAGTATTGATAATTGGCAGAATTACTGCGGTCCTTCATTTTTCGGTGGTAATTCTGCCTGACTGAATTACCATAACCACCGATGGTTGGTGCGCGCACCCATCCTCTCCTGATTTCGCTGTAATTCCACTAGACACCACCGCAGTAACAGTAATTCCGTCAGGTGGAATTCCCGCTAGTCTTACCGCCCTGTCTGCAACGAGAGCTTTTTCTTTTTCCCCTAGGCATAGGGCAACCCAGTGCCTTTCTTGTCACTTGTTCTCTCACTGCAGGCTTAGTTGATGCAAAGACTGTTTAGCCTGTTTCGGCTGGTGGCGTCTTACACGCCAGTGCTGTGCTTGGCAAGCAGGTGTCAAACTCCCTTATCCATCTTTTCCTTTCTTTTCTGTACTTTTTAGTGCTAAGAGAATGTTAATTAGGTCCTCTCATTTGTCAGCAGTTTAAAATAAATTGTTAAGCTCTTGGCTTTTCAAGATGCTGCCTGCCCCTCCCAAACAGAGACACTAATGATGTTGTGTCCTTTGCGTACAAGCACTTAAACGTCCTATGTCCAAGCGAAGAGCTCCTTTCCATTTGCCCAATGAATAGGCTATGTCGTATGTTTTTGATACTTTGGTTACTAACACCTGTTTTGCGGGATGCAGACGTGGCCTTAAGTCTCAGGCTATTTCAATCCCATTGTTCCATGAGCTCCCTTAGGACCTGGAGTCTGTATTCTAAGCCAGATAACTTTGGTACTAATCCCTGAACGAACAGCTAGTTCAGTTACAGTTGCATTGTTTGGCAGCTTTTACCCCACTTTCTACTGACCTGCTCTCTTATTCCATATGGGTGGATGATGCTAATAACATCATGCCGCGCCTTGAATGGGTTCTGCTTAACGCCCGTTAGGTCCCAGCCCATTCTGTGGACATTTTTTATTTTACTTTAGAAATCAGGCTAGGCTTACTGGCCATTACTGAAACCTGGCTCAATGTCTTTTCCGGTCCAGCTATTGTTATCTCCCTAACTGTGAGTTATTCTATCATCACTACCAAAGGGGTGGGGGACCTGGGGGAGCTCTAATATAGAGAGATATTTTTATCCCCTTGTTCATGGATTCTTTATTGTGATTTTTTAAATCTAAAGATTCTGTATCAATCTTCCTCTGCTATACCCCTACTTATTATCTGTCACCCTCCAAAATATGACCATCTTTTTAGCGGTAGTCTCATTGACACTATTGTATCCTTAACCAAGGTCTCTTTAGCATTCATTCTTCTTGGAGACTTTAATCTCTATTTTGATGGTTCTAGAGACCCACATGCTCTCCGTCTTAAACACAATCTGCTAGATTTTTTTTTTCATAATTGGACATTTCTCACACCCACGGAGGGTTGTTCCTTAGACTGAGTGTTTGCACACAATATAACCCTTTTGGATGGGTCTTCTAGATGGCTGGAGTAGAGTGGACAGATAGCCATTCTTCTTTTCGCCACTCCTCTTATGCTGTCTAAATTGCTGCAGTGTAATGATGAGAGGGTCATTTCGCGTAAAATGACTGCCAGTATTCTAAAACCAATTATTAATAACTCAAAAGTCCTTATGGCATCTCTTGAGTCTGACAATGTAGATGGATTGGTGGATACTTACAATGCTGTTATCAAACAAATAATTAGGCACTATGACCCAAAGACGGGGGGGGGGCATTACTGGTCGGGTAATACCCCTTGGCCCATAGTTAGAAGCCTGAGTGAAGCAAGGGCTTTAATGGTGCCCTTGAGGCATTACCCTTTAATGCCCCCCTACAAGGGTCATATTGCCATTAGTACACTGGCACGTTTGTCCGGGGTACTAATGATCTTTTTTTGGTTGCGTGACGTGTCGCGTTTCGCAACCGAAAAAAGTAAAACAAAAAAATGGCAGTCGCGAACTGGGAAACGTAGTCCGTTTTTCCTTTCCGCGGCAGCCATTGTAAACAAAGAAAAACGGCGCCATGGAACGGGAGAAGGGACTTCATGTAGTCCCTTCTCCCTTTTCATGGCGGCTATTCAATCAAACGAAAAAAGGTAATAAAAAAATGGCCACCATAGAACACGGAGAAGGGGCTACGCGTATTTCCATCTCCCTTTCCATGGCAGCATGACTGAAGAATTATAAACGCAGAAGAATGAAGAGGGATAGCAAGAGATATACGCTACAACATGTGCAGGGTTAGCATAAGGTAAGGCTCGGAAACGCACCAATCGGTGCTCACGTTTCATGATTATGGCGGCACCATGTTTACTAATTGATAATAGTGTGCCTCTAAAAAACAAAATAATTATAGCCAAACATTTTGGGAACTAATGGCTCAGCCTCCATAAGGAGTGATCTCAGAAGCACTGAACTCAGAAGGAGGAGGAGCGCTAGTCAGGCTAACTGCCTCAGTCTAAAGTGTCAATCAGACAAATGTAAAATGGCCGTAGTGGAGGCTTACAGGACATATCTGTCAGAGAGAATCCTTCAAGCAGCTAATTCCTCTCAAGCTCTTTTTAAGGTCTTAGATGAACAACAAAAAAATACCTTTAGAGCTAATAACAATATCTCTCTGATGAATGGTGCAACCAGAAGCATTATTTTGTGCCAACAAAATCAGGAATATATGAACAGATACTATGGACCCCCCTGTGCATCTGACAATAATGATTTTGTCGATAATAAGGTGTCTTCGAACTCCTGGCTACTAGCTCAGAGCCTCGCACCAGATCTACTAATTCTGAAAGGTCTTTCAATTTTAGAAACAAAGCACATTATACCCAGCTTATAACTGACAGATCATCCTGGTGGCTCATGTAATTCCTAGGCCACTAAGGAATGCACTGATGCTTTCTCGCCGATCGTCTCCCATATCATTAATGCCTCCCTCAGAGTTTCATCCATTCCTGCTTGCTTGAAACCGCTCTGGGTCACACCTTCCCTACAGGAGCCTTATCTGAACTCTGACAATCTTTCTAGCTATGGATCAATCTCCAGTGTGTAATTTCTTTTAAAGATATTGGCTAAGGCAGCCAAACTCCAATGTCAGGACCATTTAGAGTCTAAGCAGCTCCTTGGTGATAGGCAACCCGAGAATTTCAACCTTTTCGAAATAACGAAATGGCACTCATGAATGTTAAAGTTACGCTGTTTAAAATCTTGGATGAAGGCTGCCTAGGCTATTAATGCTCCTGCACTTGTCCATGGGCTTTGATGTCCCTGGCTGTACTGTATTATCAAATCATCTGAGGGAGATCGCTGCAGTTTCTGATGCAGCAATTGCACAGGTTAATTCCTTGCTATGCAGTAGATCTTCAAGATTGAAGATTAAGAAGTGTATGTCTGTTTTAGAGGTCCAGATGTGTGGTGTGCCGCAAGGTTACTGCATTTCACCTCCACTGTACAATATCTATGCATGACCGTCAATATCATTTAGGAGTTGTCTTCCAGGGCTATGCCGACAATACCCAGATCCTCTTTCATTTGAAGAGTCATCTTGGGGACAATCTAGCTTTCAGCCAGTCTACTTTTCTGAACTTTTATAATTGATGTCTTTCAATTGGATGGGCCTTAATCAAACTAGAAATGATTTAGTGATCCTCCCTACAACCTTTACAAGTTATAGAGAAATTTCCTTGCCCAGGGACACCTCTCTGTCCAACTGTTTCATCCAAATTTCGGTCCAGGCGAAATCACTTGGGATGATTTCAGACAATTACGAAATGTCCTGTCTGTCTCTTCCTGTTCTGCCCTAGCTAAGACCATAGTCAGTTCAAACTTGGATCATATGACTCCCTTTTTGCAGTAGGCTTTATTGGCCCCCATCCACGCCAGAATCACATTTAAAATGTTAATAATGGTGCATAAGGCCCTGTATGGTGCTGCCCCCTGTAGATGACATGATCTGCTTGATATGGGCTACACAATCCCTTAGTCTCTCCCTTCCAGGTCCTCAGTTTCGCAAAAACAGAGCCTTTGGCAGATCTTGCACAGTTACTAGCTCCAGAATCTGAAACACTCTATCCCTGGACATTACGGATATCTTTAATCTTCTTCAATGTTTGTACGTTCTGGTTTGTTTACTCTTTCCTGCCTCCTTCATTTAAACTTCCTGGTGTACTCCGGCCGCTGTGAAACCTTTCAGTAGTAGGAGCACCTGCTTTAGTAAAAATGGATATTTCTAAAGCATGCATGACAAGCAGTGAGAGGTAGGCACATATGCCTTACCACCTGCTGGGCTATATCTATTCCTTTTTCATTAAATCTCTATAGGAGGTTGTGACGCCATGTGCGCAGGTCCATCACTATCATTGTAAAGGATGAGGCTGTTAGGACAGTTTTTCTAAAGTCCACCCAAAGGACTTCATAAGACTATCCTCTGACAATACAGAAACTCCTACTCTTAGTATGCGTCTGTACCATTCAAGGTAATGGTAGGGTAGCAGAGCAGCCAGGCTTATCCTAGGAGGGAGAGAGGGCTATAGGGAGAACTTGTAGCATACACAGGCCCAAAGAAACACTTACCCCCCTTAAAGATTTGTAAAAATAATGGTAAATTACATATACACATGGGTAAATAGAATTCAATACTTCCTGTAAGTAAACCACAGTGAAAAAGACTTATGGAATGGCAGTATGCAATCAATTGGGGAGCATGTGCAAGTGGATCTAGATCAGCCCCGACCACCTGGCGCCTTCCAGGCTGCCGCTCTTTTCCTCCATTTAGCAAGCCCCGCCCACCTGGTTCCTTCCTGGTTGCTGCTCTTTTCCCCTACTTTAGGAGCCCTCCAGCCTCTTTCCTTTGCAGATGGGGAGCAAATGGGGAGCAGGTGCAAGTGGATGAGGTCACCGGGCCTAAGCCCCCCTCGCCTGGCACCATCCAGGTTGCTGCTCTTTTTTCCCACTTAGCAAGCCCCGCCCACCTGGTGCCTTCCTAGTTGCCGCTCTTTTTACCTACTTAATGAGCCCTCCAGCCTCTTTTCCTTTGCAGATGGGGAGCAGGGGCAAGTGGATCTAGGTCACCTGGCCTAAGCCCCACGCACTTGGCGTCTTCCAGGTTGCCACTCTTTGTCCCCACTTAGCAAGCCCCGCCCACCTGGTGCCTTCCTGGTTGTCGCTCTTTTTCCCTACTTAAGGAGTCCTCCAGCCTCTTTTCCTTTGCAGATGGGGGGCAGGTGCAAGTGGATCTAGGTCACCTGGCCTAAGCCCCACCCACCTGGCACCTTCCAGGTTGCCACTCTTTTTCCCCACTTAGCAAGCCCTTCCCACCTGGTGCCTTCCTGGTTACCACTCTTTTTCCCCTACTTAAGGAGCCCTCCAGCCTATTTTCCTTTGCAGATGGAGAGCAGGTGCAAGTGGATCTAGGTCACCTGGCCTAAGCCCGCCCACCTGGTGCCTTCCAGGTTGCTGCTCTTTTTCCCCACTTTACAAGCCCTGCCCACCTGGTGCCTTCCTGGTTGCTGCTCTTTTTCCCTACTTAAGGAGCCCCCCAGCCTCTTTTCCTTTGCAGATGTGGAGCAGGTGCAAGTGGATCTAGGTCACCTGGCCTAAGCCCTGCCCACCTTCTTAGCCCTGCCTCTTCCTTCCTGCTCTTAACTCTTAGATCAAGGGCGTCTCTCGCCTGGGCGTCCGAAGCAAAGGGCTGACGAAGAAAGGGGCAATTCCTGTTTGGACCTGTTCAGACCAGGAGGACCCAGGGCCTGACTGCATGCTCTGACAGCAGGTTTATCATGCACCTTCATGCGTTTACTCCCTCTGTCCCTACAGGCAATACCCAGCCCCTCTGGTCCCCCTGTAATGTTCCTTTGTGCCCACTCCCTTCTCGCACACAGGTGTTGCCTGTTTTTCGTGATTCTTCTACCCTGCTCCCCCTCCACCCCTGCCCCCCTCTTCAGCCTACTTCTGCAGGAGTCTGTCCTGATACATTCTGGTTTCACCATCGTCATCTTGTGGCCAATGCTGGATTTGTCTTTTATGGACTTCATTGATTCACGGCGCATCACCCTTTCTCAACTCTCATGCTGGACTTCCGTTGTATCTTGTACTCATTGTGGCCCTGAATCATGCTGTTCCCATCTTCATCTTGTATCCTGGCTTCCAACATTATGTGTTACTACTGACTTCTGCAATTGTATTTGCTCTCCCCTCTTGCTTCTCCACTCTTTACTACTGCTAACTCTCTGTTCTCTCCTTCTCTCCCTTTTCCTATCTCCTCCCCTCCTCCCCTTAATTTCTTCTATGCACTTACTCTATCAGAATGGACACTGGACCTAGTATGATATTAACCTTGTCTGTCTCCTCCCCTCTCCCCTTACTTGCCTCCCCCAGCACTATCTGAAATGTCGTCAGGCCTAGTAGCATAGTCGCTTGTTTTGTTCCTCCCCTCCCTTTCTGCACCCCTCTCCCTCACCTTTTGTTTTTCTCCGGCTCGTCCAGAAATGTCATCAGGCCTAGTACGGTAGTCGCCTGTCTGTTTCCATTTCCTTCCCACTCTCCCCCTCCCTTCCTTATCTATGTCTTAGGCTCTTGCACTATCTGAAATGTCGTCAGGCCGAGTAGGATAGTTAATTTCACATCCTTACTGTTCATGGCCTGTAAGAATGTCATTGTATTTCCCTTTTTCACTCCCTTGCCTTGAAACACTTTGAAACACATTCACCCTGATTCATGGATTATTTGTGCCAAAGAAAACGGGATTTGTACGCCATTCTCCCCGCAAATCCCCATTAGTTAAACAGGGATTTGCGGGCAGAATGGCTCACAAATCCCCTTTTTTATTGGCGCAAATAATCCATGAATCAGGCCCATTGTGTATAGGAGCTATTTAAATAGACTATCATATCATAATTGTAAGTAAGTAAAACCACTGTTAAAGTAAACATTGGGGTTATTCAGTTTCAGGAAAAACTTGGAGGTACAGGACCAACACAAGCAGATACACCTTTTACAGAGCCTGTAATTACTTTTTAGAATAGTGGAAACAATTCAGAGGTAAGTAATAACTTCTTAATACTTGTTAGAATGACCTTATATAATCCAAAACTAAGTAGTAACTTTGTAGTAAAACAGTTATGCTAACATTAGCAAGTAAGTAATTGACAACACGTGTAACTTATTCTGTTTCATGAATGATACGGTTACACCTCCTTGTGTAGCAAGTGAGCACAATTCTTGTTAGTTATTTTTTAGAATAGTGACACAATTCAAAGGTAAGCAAGAAACTTTGTTACACTTTGTTTCAGATCCATACGATAGAAACAACATCAATACAAGATTTGTTACTTAGTAATCATTTCACAGAACCCAAGCTTAAAGAGTCTTTCCCTATCTAGCTCTGATTCTTTTTCAGGGTCAGAATGGGGGGTCGAAAAGACAGTGCTCCATTGGTTTGGTCTCTGGACTCGGTGTGCTGCTTTCCCACCTGCTAGTTTACCTGCAGCGGACGGCAAGGAAGCAAGAAAGGAAGCAGTCTGGCAGTACTGACTGCTCGTTCAACGGTGCTCCATTGGTTTGATCTTTGTACTTGGTGGGCTGCTTTACAACCTGTCAGTTTACATGCAGCTGATAAAAACAGAAAATTAGCATGGAGTGCGTGCAGACGGCAAGGAAGCAGTCAGGCAGTCAGGCAGACACGGACATCAGATTTAGGAGACTTGCAGATTTAGGGTCTACGGTGTGCTGTTTACTTGTGTTACAAACAACAGTCATTGACAATTATATTGGACATCTACACTGCACGTGCTATGGTGATTGGGGTTGTTTGGTGCCGAAGTGTGCGGTTTTGAGGAGCCAAAAAATCTCATGTAACCCTCTCTGTGGTTAAGCAGCAACAGACATCAAAGCGAACACACAGCACACAAGTAATGGGAGTAGCGGGAGTAGCAGTCACAGCATTCTGAGCAGTCAGAGGGTCAGAACGGTGCTGTTGGGTGAACTAACTGCTGTGCAATAGGAACTGTACAGTAAGCATATTAATAATTTGCCGATTGAAAAGGCAGAAATACGGCAGTAACACTTAATCTATCTTTGCAAAAGATTTGAAACGTTCCTATTAGAGGGAGATTCCAGAAGCTAGTTTGTACTGGCTACTAAAACCACGGTCGGTGGCTGCAGGCTTTTTTGCCTTTGAGCCGTCCCCTGCATGTTTTACATATGAAATCCTCTAGTATTGTCTACCCTATTTACATTGACTGTTCCGGTCCTAAGCACTCGTTATCCCACTATGAAGAAAGCTGTGGTGGAATGAAAGACAGGCCTCCGTAGCGCTGTTGCAGGAAAGAAGGCCCTGGGCCTGCTGCCTAATAAGGGATCTCCAAAGGTGAGCAGTATCTTAGATCACGAGAGTGACAATTCCACAAAAAAAATTGCACTGCCCAAAACGATAAAGGGCTATTTTGGCTCCTGATGGACAAGGAGACTGGTATTAACAGGGCAAAGATATCCCTATTGACGACATCTCCTTAGGAATCAGCTATGAACCTTGAGGCACACGCTGTGGCTGTCACATAGAGCCTAGGGGCACAGCCTCTTCTGGAGCCACTTAATAAATCGGCTGATTGCAATGCTTTACATGGGAGGTTAGAGGAAGATAGCATTGACACGCCACAGGCTTTGGGGGTTCCAGTCTTGACTGATCCACCTGTTTTATCAGATGAGTTATATTCATCACAGGGGAATATTCCGGATACCATCTCACCTCCTGTGCTGTCGCCTCTGTCCACCTCCATTTAACAATATTAATTCCCTGTTGAAACTTTGTAATAGATTGAGCAGGAATTCACTAGGTCTAGCGAAACGGAACCCGGTTTTAAGTTAATCATCTACCTTTGGTAACATGATTGGCACACGACTGTCTGCCTTCCCCAAATTTACAGTGACTAGTCTCAACCTCAAGCTCTACCAGTAGCTATGAAAGTGACATTGAATCTGGTCGTGAGCTTGATGCGGACCTGGGAGTAACTCAAATAAGGGAAACAAGGTCCTCAACTAATCTACGATGAAAACTGGGTTGCCGGGTGCAGCCCACCCGGAATGCCATTGCAGCCTCAATAGATTATTTGCTTATACTTTGTACCACCTTGGCTGCGTAGCAGCATGAATCTAAAGAAATTCTGGCTAAAGTCGTAGATATTATTTTGGCTGCTAATGAACAGGCTAACCATTCAGATGCTGTAATTATTTTGGTGAATACAGGGCTGCAAGTGCACATAACTGATAGTAGCCTAGTGAGAAGAACAGGGGTCAAGGAAAGTATGGAGGAAAATAGAAGTGCTGACTCCGTTCACCACGCTGTTTGTTTGTTTTGTTTGTTTGTTTTATTCATTTATAATGCGCACCAGACCCGAGGGTAAGAGGGCGCAGCCGTAAAAGGATATGCGAGGCATAGATTACATAGTTACATAGCTACACATACTGCTAGCAATATACATAGGTCGAAGCAGTGATACATTAGGTTATATTATATACAGAAGATTATACAGTTAAGGTTACATGGTTGCATATAGTTACATAATTACTATTGATGCTGTGGATATATACAGGTCGTAGCATTGATACAGTAGATTATATACATAGTTTTCTACAGTTTACAGGTATTATAACAACAAGGGCAAGGGGGGAGGCTAGTTGATCAATTGCTTCAGATGATTGATGTAGCTAGATCAGAGTTTGAGGTAGGATTTCTCCTCACGTATGTTGTAGGGCAGTGAGTTCCATGCTTGGGCCGCCCGCACAGGGAAGCTGGCGCCTCCGACCTTGGTCAGTTTCAATCTAGGGATGATAAGTGTGTTGGCATTAGAGGATCTTGAGGGTCTGGAGGATCTTCTTTCTAAAAATCTAGCGGTAAGAAAGGGAGGAGCTGCATTATTCAGGGCTTTGTGTGTAAGGGAGGCAACTTTAAATAGCACTTGTTACGCTGATCAAAGGAAATCGCTGCCAGGGTCAGATCAAACATGTGCGGAGCCACGGGACCTGACACTGTTAATTTAGGAAGTGGAGGCGCCATCGCACATCCCACAGCCTAAGACAAAGTCTAATAAAGGAGTTCTGGGGACAAAAAGAAGAAAATTGCACCGCCACTGAATCTGGTCATGAAAACTATGCCGAAAGAACTGCAGGTTGAAAGTTTGGATGACCCAAATATTCTAGAACTAAGGAGCGGGAGGCAGTGAAATGCAGGCAGTAGATCCAGTGGCAGGATGGCAACGTTCAAAGCTAATAAAGTCAACTGCTGTATCAAATACATAGGTGGGCAGCACCAAACGACAAGTATCATTGTGTGGCCCCCTAAAAAGATGGTTGCAGCCAAAACAAGTCAATAATTAATTGGGAATTGCTGCATCAAGTTTGCGACCTACGGGGATTATTGATCTACTGGAAGAATCTAGCGATCCATGGCCAGTAGAGAGAATTGAGCAAACGGAAAACTCCAACATGGTGGAGATAAATGAAGAAAATGCACTGAATATTCTGACATAATCATGCAAAGGCAATATGATGACCAACATAAAGAACATGTGGCTCCTAAGCAAGTCAACGGGTTTCTCACATAAGTGTGAGGGATTAAATTGGAAGAGACTAACCCCCTATCCACTAGTCCTTTCTTGAATAGGAGTTTTCTAATGAATTTATTCCATCGCATACCAGCATTCCGAATGATTAATAGAAAGGGCATTGTACGACTAACTCTCCCTGGTATTCAAAGTTCTACTAATTGGGTAATTGTGGCATTCACTACACCTGTTATACCAACTTTGCTAAAATTGCATCAGAACACCTTAAGCAAGAGGGGGTATCAGCTTACAGGGTGCTGGAAGCAGAGTGAGAATCAGTAAGAGGTGGATTATAACTGGGTTAAAGGGAAATCTATTATAAGTAGACAAAGGAGGGGTACAGACATGAAGAATAAGAATGTATCCTGGTCAATGGAACCATTCAAATATGTTGATATAAGTCAAGCATGAAAGTCTGGGAACATAGAAAAAACTTAGGTTGACATCCTGGAACACACGAGGATACACTTCCTTTCTGACAAATCCAATTGGTCTGCAAGTATTAACCTCATGTCATGTGTTTGTATTACAAAAAACCTGGCGCATTGATGATTTTTTATAGATAGCTTTAACATAGTTTGCTCTCCAGCCACACAGAATAGGCGTGGACACCCTATGGGTGGTAGGGGGGCCTAGCCATAAGGGTAAAAGTATTGCTACGCTTGGAAATCTTGAGAACTGATGTGGCCTCGCCATGCATATTGTCTGTTGTTTTATATGATAAAATGCATCTGCAGACACCTCTCCTACCCATAAATTTATACAGATCTCCTAGTATGGCCCATAATGGTATAATAATTAAGAAAACACACACCATATTAGACTATTGGCACAAGTGCTATCCTTGGGCAGATTGATAGTAGCAGGGTACCTCAACGAACATATATATAGAAAGCAGGATGCCCCCTCCTTAGTAGAAGGCACCATTCAGCCTAACTCATTTGGGAGACCTACTGAGAGCCCCTTGGGAAAGAGGTGCATTAGGTGTCTGGAAATGCATAATCTAGCTTTTCTCAATTAAAAGGCGAAGACCAAATGGACTATTGAGAATACATGGACTAATGGGAAGTTCGCCACTTGCATCAATTATGTCTTTGTTAGCCAGGCTATTTGATCCCACTGATCCCACTGATCCCAATATTATCCCACTGCAGCCCTATAATACTCTTACAGACCAATCTTACTGACCATCTGGCACTGTCTTGGGACTATACTTTAGAGAGGAAGAGCAAGAAAACACTTGCTGTCAATACCCAAGGGAACTGTATTTGCTGGACGGATATGAATATAGCGAAATTTATATTCCTATTTCTGCAAAGATTTCACTTTCATTTATGACCAGATTGAATGAATGTGATGGGGATATGGATAGTGCATTGGCACGTCTTTTCGATAGTCTAACACCTCATAACACCACTAAGGGGATCAATAGACTAACGCATAACCCATTTGACATGGCAATAGTTAAAAAAAAAAGGGTGAATTGCGGATAGATCAAGCAAAGGTAAAGAAGTGGGCTGTTCTTACAAACAATGCGTATAGACTACCTAAAAACATTAGCTACAAGATATAAAAACTGGGATAGGCAGCATTGGGGGTCCCTTTACAGTGCAAACTGGAAAAGCCTGTTTAGTCTTTGTCATACTAATGACATTTAACGTTTTGGTCTTTCTTTAGTTCTTGCTTGGCAGGTAATTCAGCCCAGGAGCTTAATCCTATAGCAGAAACAGTATGGATATCATATTTGGAAGCCCTCTACTCTGATCCTTTGAGGGAGTGTTTACCATTGGTCCTAGTTTTTTGGGAAACAGGAAACACTACAAGGTTTTGAAGCTGCTGAGGTTGAAGTAATAATTAAAAGGCTAAAAGCATCTAGAGCACCTGGCCCAGATGCTGTGCCCAACATAGTATATAAAGCTAATCCGTCTTGCTGGAGCTGATATTGTCCATATAGTTTGGCAGGATCTTGGAACGAGGGGAGATTCCGAATAGTTGGAGGGAGTCTATTTTAGTACCGGTTAATAAAAAGGATGGAGAAACTGAGCCCACTAATTATAGACTCCTTGCGATGCTGTACACAAGTGCCAATATCTTTGCCACACTGTTATTGAAAAAGCGTATTGAATGGGCAGATGACACAGGGCATCTGCCGAAATGCCAGACTGGCTTTCGTAAGTCGCATAGCACAATACATAACAACTGTGCACTGCAATATTTAATTTCAGATGCCAAACATCATAATATAACTCTCTATATGTGCTATGTTGACTATTCAAAAGCGTTCGATACAGTCTCCCACCAGAAACTTTGGAACAAACTAGTGAAGTGGGGTCTGGACCCTGAATTACTTCACTTCAGTAAAACCTTTTATAGTGATATGGTGGTATCCTTACAGATGTCACAAGATGGGAAACTAACGAACCAGGTTCAAACCAACGTCGGACTAAAGCAGAGATGCATTTTGGCACCCTTGCTTTATAATATGTATGCTTCCAACTTTGGCCAGTGCCTGGCAGAAGTCAGAAATGTCCCTCCTCGGATTGGTAGAGAGTTAATTCAGTGGATAGTGTGCGCGGATGACACGATACTCATGGACCATACGCCCATTGGACGTCCGCGTAGCATTGATGATTTAGTCAGATATGTGAGTAGGAACAATTTGTGAATCAACTCTTCGAAATCTAAAATAATGGTGATAGGTAATAGAATTAAAAATTCGAGATCCTTAAATATGGAAATTAGAAGGTATTAACCTTGAAGTAAAGGATCAATACATATATCCAGGAATTCCAATTAGTGTGGCACCAATAAATTCATACTGTGGTGACTATACCATCCTGCACATCTTGAAGAAATGGTATTTATTGAAATGTTATATTGTTCGTGCAGGTGGCAACAATATAGAAGGTGGTATAAAAATATATCAAAGCACTTTTACACCTGCTCTATTATATGGATTGGAACTTTTTTTGGAAAATCCACTTATGGGACTGGTGGCCACTAGATTGCAAACAGTTCCCCTAAACTCCTTTTTGGGACCATGTAAAAATATAAAATATACATTTTCCGGTAGAGGACCTTTTGGATATTCCTAACTAGGAGAAGCAGCTTAAGAGAAAGACCTGGGCATGGGACAGAGGTGAATAGATATCCATACTTAGTAAAAGAAAATGCTATTCACAATATACCAAAAAGGGTTTTGCTGTTGATGGTCCGGGTTCCTATTTACTTAAACCCTGTAATGGGAGAATGAGGGCGTTTATTATTTTCTTTTCGATTAAATATCCTCACCGTATATGAATATACAGGTAGCTGGATAGGTGTCCCTCTGGAAGACCAAAGGTATAAACTGTGTCTGAACTCTATTGAAACAAACCGACATATATTGACACAATGTCCACGGATGAAGGTCCAACACGAAAGGGCTTCTGCCTCTTTTGTAACTGATATTGGTAACATCGAAGGAAAACAGTTTTGGAGTAGTCTACATGACGCTATGTCGTTTGCTATAACAGGGGCCGGGTACTATGGAAGGAAGCTGGAAAATACCTTTTGGCTCTTTGAATAGAGAACTCGGACAGTGGGAAAGGATTTCCTAGGATTTATTAGGCAGACTGGGCAGGTTTTATAAGGGATATTAACTGAAATGTTTTAATGATAATGATGAATTGTGAATGCAAATTGTACATAACATGTATTTTAAGGACATTCAGAACAATGAATGAACAATGTATTGTTGCTTAAGAATGGACATTCTTTTCAGATTATCTGTACTTAAGGTTTTTTACTTTTTTGTATCCAAATGCACAATAACTACATTAAAAAAGACAGGCACAAGCTGTAGAAAGGTCATGTGTTCTTGTGGAAATCTTCTGGAGCAGTTAAGTAATAGTTATTGTGGGTTAAAGGGTTCAGGGACTTCGTAGAGGACTCCCTGAATGTGTTCCAGTGTTAGGCTTGGGCGAACAAATTACCGGGGCTGTGAACACAAAAGTCGTTAGAACACATACGCTGCCACCAGCCATTCAGCTTACTTGCCACTGCAAAAGAAATGTTACAGGAGCATTGAGAAGGGGGATGCTATGTAACCCTTCAGCACTCCACATAAGGTGGCAATATAAAATGTAGAAAGGATAAAAGGTATCCCTCTACCCTTGGGAACATGTATTTACACAAGGAAAATTAAAGAAAATATGAATCGAAACCCAAAGGGCTCCCAGTAACACTGTACAAAAGGTGCCCGTTGCTACAGAAGTAAATTAGAGATGCTTTACAAAAAATGGAGGAAAACATGACTCTATAAAATAAAGTGCAAAAGTAATGAACAAGGGTTCCCATATACAGAGTAAGAGAATGAGTGAGTGGAAAAAAGGGTCCCACTCACTCAGGAGACAGATTTTATAAAAACAGGAGTCCAGCAAAACTTTCCAGGGGTATCACAGGTGAAGAAGATTTGGCATAGAAATGGAAAATCTACCTGACAGAGGCTACCATGAGGAAATTTCCCACAACGTTTATTGAGGTTAAGCAAATACATAAAGATACTGCTACATCTGAGAGTGGACCCAACATTCTACCTCCCTAATGACCATTGGGGAACTATAAACAAATCATGAGCATTCCATCACAATGACTGTGAGGAATTTGACCATTCGCATAGTGGTTGTGCACTCTCATGGGCTTTTTTTTTTTTTTTTTATGAAATTGAAGGATGGTATATCAACCTCCCGAAAATGTGTGGATCTAATCACACACATTTTCCTATGCTCACTGCATGACATATGCATAGACCTGTGTACTCTGGGTGGACACAGCTTACAGGTGCACTCCCCATGTCATATTTAGTTGGGATCTGACAGGTGGAGTACACAAGGCACCTCCAGAAGGGGTACGGCAAAACCTTCCACCTGCCATGGTCAGCCTCATTAAATGACAAAGGCCCCATGGATCCACCCTGTCCTTTTATTGAGAACTGCAGCTGGTGGCAGCAATAACATTCAAATAGAATGTACTTCAAAGAGGCCCACATGGGGCGTGGTTTCAGAGGTTAACAAAGGAGAAAGGAAACCCCAACAACCTTTCATATGCACATTAAATAAATTCTAGATGAAGCTGAAATGAGGGAAGTAATCTCAGAAAAAACACAAAGATTCCTGGAGAAGACACACCCCATCACACCTGTGATGTACATTTTGCCCAAAATTCACAAGAGACTCATCGATCCACCAGGACGACCCATCATAGCTGCAACTGATAGTTTGCTGGAACCCCTAGCCAAATATCTCGATCAAATCCTACAACCACTTATACAAGACACAGAGACGTACATCAAAGACACTATGCACTTTTTGAGGAAACTAAGGGATACTGAATTTGCGAGAGAAAGAGATACACTCTTTACTATGGATGTTACATCTCTGTACACCAATATTGCACACGAGGCCGGACTGGAGGCGGTACTGTGAAAACATAAAAATAATATGAGGCCGGGAAGCCCAAAGAAACGCACCAACACAGGTTACAAAGGACATACAAGTGCTTTATTTAAAAGCTACAACAGTTACCAAGGTCAATTGACAAACGGATAGCTATTTGGCTCTCAGAGTAACGTAACGAACTTCAACGAAGGTTCGATGCATTAGTAAGAGAGACCGTACATTGGAATACTTGGGTCTTTTATATGATTTGTCCAGCCCTTGGCCAACCCTCTCGCGGGTTAACCATTCCTGGGATCGGGCCTAAGGGTTTCTAGCCAGGTTAATCCTATAATTTATGCGTTTTGATCAGTTTCACTGATATAGTTGTACATTTACACATAGGTCAGCAATAGGACAAGGTCTCAGTTCGCGACCCCAACAAGTGGCCTGCAGGCATATTAATTATTTGTGTGTACGGAGGTCACAACGGCCAGAATCTTACTCAAAATGTCATTCGGCCTCCATTTTGATGTTCAGGGTGACTTCCACAGTACAAGAGAACCTAAAATGGCGGCTCAATCCAAGATGGCGACTTACATTACTTTCTCTAAGGTCAAGACTTTGCCGCGGAGTTTATTCGCATCATGTTTTAGACAACTTGGCGTAGGCCAATACACATACAATTGCTGCGATAGGAGGCATAATATTATTTCAATTCCGACAGTGGAATGGCTTTTGCTCAGGTCGGACAATTGCCAAGGCGACAAACTTTTTGTGTTAACAATACTCAAAGTAGTACTGATGAATAACTTCTTTAGATTTCAGGATAATTTTTATCTACAACTCTCAGGGACCAGTATGGGTGCCGCTATGGCACTAGCCTACACCAATACCTATATGTATTACCTGGAATCGGAAAATGTCCTTACATCTCCAAGATGGACACGCCACCTGACACTCTTTGTCAGATATATTGACGACATTTTGGGAATTTGGTCTGGCCCTGAAGATGAGCTGAACAGCTTTTTTACTATGATGAATAACATGCATCCACGGATTAAGTTTACTACACTCACGAACAAATCAAATAACAATTTCCTCAATGTGGAGGTCTGTGTGAAAAATGAGAATCTCGAGACCAGGATCTTCACAAAAACCACAGATAGGAACAGTTTACTACTAGCTACTAGTTTTCATCCCCACCGGACGATAGACAGTGTACCACTGAGCCAGTGTTTGCACTATTGAAGAAACATCTCAGAAGATACTGAGTTTGTAAGACAATTTGCTACACTACGTGAGAAATTCAAAACCAGAGGATACAATCCTGCCAAAATTACTGGCATTGAAGAAAAAGTATCTTCCATAGAGCGGGACACTTTGCTAATCTCAAAAAATCGCCCAAAGGATGACCGCTTGGATTATGTGACAACATACTCTGCCCAGAGCAAGAAAATCAGGGTCATTATCCCAAAAAATTGGCCCATGCTTCTGATGGATCCCCTAACCCAACCACTCTTTCAACAACTCCCAACCTTCGCCTACCGTAACAGCAAGGCCTTGAGAAGCAGCCTTGTTAGAGCTGAACCCTTGAGAGATCAACCCTTGTCTAAGACATTTAAGGGGACACAACCCTGTTTCAATTGCCAGCATTGTAGTAACATCTTACCTGGCAATACCATTTCACACCCACACGCAGGCAAGCCAATCTCACTGAAACACTTGTGCACTTGTGATTCCACTAATGTGGTGTATGCTCTGAAATGCCCATGTGAGTTTTACTACGTGGGCATCACTATGAGAAAGGTTAAACTGAGATGGACAGAACATAAGTCTAACATAAGGACTAAAAGTCTCAGATCACCTGTGTCAACGCACTTTATGGAATTTAGACACTCGATTGCTCAACTTAAATGCTTAATTCTAGAACAAGTGAAGGTTCGCCCCAGAGGGGGTGATATCCATAAGAAACTGCTTCAGAGGGAAAATTTATGGATTGACCTGTTAGATTGCCTTACCCCTCGGGGTATGAATTGTGAATTTGACCTTATGTGCTTCTTATGATGTGGTATAATTGTTGCTATTGTCCAGTGATTTGTTATCAAACCATCCAGTGCATAAAACTGTGTCTGATTATTAAGTCTGACAATCTGATATGTAGACAATTGATGAATGACTAGATTTCACATCTGATTGTGTGCAATACTGGTTAAAAGACATAATTATTTCAGAATGTGAACGGCCTATAGACCGACAGTATGTGAATTGTCCACAATTGGGCATGTCATATGCACTGGTATGAGACAGCGCCCCTGAACAGACCCCAATCTGACTGTTCCCAATAATCTCCTTTACACCCTTTTCGTATTTTTAGTGCCTCTTTTGAACTGGACATGGTTCCGGTTCACCTAACTAGGCACCACCTACCATGCAGGAGGGGGGGCACCCCACTGTTTTCTTTTGAACGGTGGTGCCCCCCTCCTGCCCCTCTAACTCACTAGTGCTCCTGCACAGACCCCATTAATCTCTCCTACACTCTTTTTGTAATTTTAGTGCCTCCTTTGAACGAGACTAGGTTCTGGTTCATCCAACTAGGTATCACCCACCATGCAGGAGCAGGGGCACCCCACAGTTCCATTTGGAGCTGTGGTGCCCTCCCCTGCCCTTCCAACTATGATATTCTGATTGATATACCTATTCTATCTCAATTGAATACGATCGTATATATTCTTGATATATTTCAGTACCTCCCGCTGTTGTGCACATTGCCATCTTATGTGCTAATAGCGACCACTGAGGTGATGGCACAAATACATCCGACTCTCCTCATGACCCTTAAAGCTGCCCTACTGCAGCGTTCTATATCAGCACTAGCTGCCGTTCCGCGGTGTCTTTTCTAACACCGCAGATCGCACTACTTTTTGCCCACTTCAATATGGCGCCCGCGGCGCGATTGCGCATGCGCGGAGTCCCTGACGACCAGCGTTATCATTGTTCAGTCGAGTGCGACCTGTCTTGGTGACGGCCGACTCGGCACGTCCTTCGCTTCGCTGATGACAGGCAAAGAATTTTCAAACTCTGAGATCCCGCTATACACACCGGGCTCGGAATGGTACTTCACACTGCCTTCCGATTTAGATATGGTGTCGTAGTTTCAAACGGCGTGTGTTTTTATGCACCACACACTAGCATACTGTCATCCAATGGCGAAACAATGTCCTGATTTTTTTGCATTGTGCGCTATCAGTTCAAGAGAAAGTGTAAGTGTACACCGTATTATAACATTAATCCAGGCTTACTCACTACTGTGGGGGGCTTTTAACGAATGTCCCAAATGGATTCTCCACCTGCTTTAACTGCGTGTTTCCGTCCTTTCTTGCAGATGCCTGCAAGGGAGACTTAATCCCGCCACCATTCCTCTGCGGTCTGGCCGCTTGACCAGTCCACATTCACGAGTTCTACGCTTTGGACAATTTAGGTTAGTGATTTTACTAGCTTTTCCTTCTTCGAACCACCCTCCTAATACAATCACTGATTAGTGTAATTTGATTACTCTTAGGACTCACCAAGAAAGTCTGTACTTGAATACAGTATAAAAGATGAGCACATCCAGCCCTGAAGATGGATTAGTTTAATCCGAAACGCGTTGGCACCAGACAAGACCTAGGAGTGCTTCTGATGTTCAAACTTTAAAAGTTATTTACAATGGTGTAATTGTGATTTAACCCTGCAAATTATGCTTTTTGTGTTTTTCTGAGCAGCTTTTTAGCTCAAAGATTGTACTACTGTTGTATTGAATCATTGTTTTATGATATTTTCTACGTGTTATACAACACACTGTGCTGCTAACAGTGTGATCTCAAATAACTTTGTTATATAAATACTTGAGTTTTTACATGTTCAACCTGTCTAGAGTTAGTGTGGTTGTTTTTTCCTCTCTATACTCCAGCAAGCGGACAGAAATATTAAAATATGGTTACATTGTAATGGTTACAGAGTTATAAATTACTCATGAGCCTTTGTTGAGTGCTTGCTACTAAACCAAAATATTATTGCCTCAACCTCTAGGGATGACTGACTGCTCATGGTTCTAGGGTCTACCCCACTGAGGTGTAAAACTTTGCATGGTATTTTTTCCTGTTAGGAGTGCAACACTGGGTTTCTGGTCGGCAACGTCCAGAGTGTGTTTTTCTGTTCCGGGTACGGGGGCCTAGCCATAAGGGTAAAAGTATTGCTACGCTTGGAAATCTTGAGAACCGATGTGGCCTCGCCATGCATATTGTCTGTTGTTTTATATGATAAAATGCATCTGCAGACACCTCTCCTACCTATAAATGTATACAAATCTCCTAGTATGGCCCATAATGGTATAATAATTAAGAAAACACACACCATATTAGACTATTGGCACAAGTGCTATCCTTGGGCAGAGTAATAGTAGCAGGCTACCTCAACGAACATATATATAGAAAGCAGGATGCCCCCTCCTTAGTAGAAGGCACCATTCAGCCTAACTCATTTGGGAGACCTACTGAGAGCCCCTTGGGAAAAATGTGCATTAGGTGTCTGGAAATGCATAATCTAGATTTTCTCAATTGAAAGGCGAAGACCAAATGGACTATTGAGAATACATGGACTAATGGGAAGTTCGCCACTTGCATCTATTATGTCTTTGTTTGCCAGGCTATTTGATCCCACTGATCCCAATTTCATCCCACTGCAGCCCTATAGTTCTCTCACAGACCAATCTTACTGACCATCTGGCACTGTCTTGGGACTATACTTTAGAGAGGAAGAGCAAGAAAACACTTGCTGTCAATACCCAAGGGAACTGTATTTGCTGGACGGATAGGAATATAGCGAAATTTATATTCCTATTTCTGCAAAGATTTCACTTTCATTTATGACCAGATTGAATGAATGTGATGGGGATATGGATAGTGCATTGGCACGTCTTTTTGATAGTCTAACACCTCATAACACCAGTAAGGGGATCAATAGACTAAGGCATAACCCCATTTGACATGGCAATATTTCAAAAAAAGAGTGAATTGTGGATAGATCAAGCAAAGGTAAAGAAGTGGGCTGTTCTTACAAACAATGCGTATAGACTACCTAAAAACATTAGCTACAAGATATAAAAACTGGGGTAGGCAGCATTGGGGGTCCCTTTACAGTGCAAACTGGAAAAGCCTCTTTAGTCTTTGTCATACTAATGACATTTAACGTTTTGGTCTTTCTTTAGTTCTTGCTTGGCAGGTAATTCAGCCCAGGAGCTTAATCCTATAGCAGAAACAGTATGGATATCATATTTGGGAGCCCTCTACTCTGATCCTTTGAGGGAGTGTTTACCATTGGTTGTAGGTTTTTGGGAAACAGGAAACACTACAAGGTTTTGAAGCTGCTGAGGTTGAAGTAATAATTAAAAGGCTAAAAGCATCTAGAGCACCTGGCCCAGATGCTGTGCCCAACATAGTATATAAAGCTAATCTGTCTTGCTGGGCGCTGATATTGTCCATATGGTTTGGCAGGATCTTGGAACGAGGGGAGATTCCGAATAGTTGGAGGGAGTCTATTTTAGTACCGGTTTATTAAAAGGATGGAGAAACTGAGCCCACTAATTATAGACTCCTCGCGATGCTGTACACAAGTGCCAATATCTTTGCCACACTGTTATTGAAAAAGCGTATTGAATGGGCAGATGACACAGGGCATCTGCCAAAATGCCAGACTGGATTTCCTAAGTCGCATAGCATAATACATAATAACTGTGCACTGCAATATTTAATTTCAGATGCCAAACATCATAATATAACTCTCTATATGTGCTATGTTGACTATTCGAAAGCGTTCGATACAGTCTCCCACCAAAAACTTTGGAAAAAAACTAGTGAAGTGGGGTCTGGACCCTGAATTACTTCCCTTCAGTAAAACCTTTTATAGTGATATGGTGGTATCCTTAAGGATGTCACAAGATGGGAAACTAACGAGCCAGGTTCAAACCAGCGTCAGACTAAAGCAGAGATGCGTTCTGGCACCCTTGCTTTATAATATGTATGCTTCCAACTTCGGCCAGTGCCTGGCAGAAGTCAGAAATGTCCCTCCTCGGATTGGTAGAGAGTTAATTCAGTGGATAGTGTGCGCGGATGGCACGATACTCATGGACCATACGCCCATTGGACGTCCGCGTAGCATTGATGATTTAGTCAGATATGTGAGTAGGAACAATTTGTGTATCAACTCTTCGAAATCTAAAATAATGGTGATAGGTAATAGAATTAAAAAATCGAGATCCTTAAATATGGAAATTAGAAGGTATTAACCTTGAAGTAAGGGATCAATACATATATCCAGGAATTCCAATTAGTGTGGCACCAATAAATTCATACTGTGGTGACTATACCATCCTGCGCATCTTGAAGGAATGGTATTTATTGAAATGTTACATTGTTCGTGCAGGTGGCAACAATATAGAAGGTGGTATAAAAATATATCAAAGCACTTTTACACCTGCTCTATTATATGGATTGGAACTTTTTTCGGAAAATACACTTATGGGACTGGTGGCCACTAGATTGCAAACAGTTCCCCTAAACTCCTTTTTGGGACCATGTAAAAATATAAAATATACATTTTCCGGTAGAGGACCTTTTGGATATTCCCATCTAGGAGAAGCAGCTTAAGAGGAAGACCTGGTATTGGGACAGTGGTGAATAGATATCCATACTTAGTAAAAGAAAATGCTATTCACAATATACCAAAAAGGGTTTTGCTGTTGATGGTCCGGGTTCCTATTTACTTAAACCCTGTAATGGGAGAATGAGGGCGTTTATTATTTTCTTTGCGATTAAATATCCTCACCGGAAATGAATATACGGGTAGCTGGATAGGTGTCCCTCTGGAAGACCAAAGGTATACACTGTGTCTGAACTCTACTGAAACAAACCGACATATATTGACACAATGTGCACGGATGAAGGTCCAACATGAAAGGGCTTATGCCTCTTTTGTAACTGATATTGGTAACATCGAAAGGAAAACAGTTTTGGAATAGTCTACATGACGCTATGTCGTTTGCTATAACAGGGGCTGGGTACTATGGAAGGAAGCTGTAAAATACCGTTTGGCTCTTTGAATAGAGAACTCGGACAGTGGGAAAGGATTTCCTAGGATTTATTAGGCAGACTGGACAGGTTTTATAAGGGATATTAACTGAAATGTTTTAATGATAATGATGAATTGTGAATGCAAATTGTACATAACATGTATTTTAAGGACATTCAGAACAATGAATGAACAATGTATTGTTGATTATGAATGGACATTCTTTTCAGATTATCTGTACTTAAGGTTTTTTACTTTTTTGTATCCAAATGCACAATAACTACATTACAAAAGACAGGCACAAGCTGTAGAAAGGTCATGTGTTCTTGTGGAAATCTTCTGGAGCAGTTAAGTAATAGTTATTGTGGGCTCAAGGGTTCAGGGACTTCGTAGAGGACTCTCCCTGAATGTGTTCCGGTGTTAGGCCTGGGCGAACATTTATGGGCAAACTCCCAAACACCCAAATTACCAGGGCTGTGAACACAAAAGTCGTTAGAACACATACACTGCCACCAGCCATTCAGGTTACTTGCCACTGCAAAAGAAATGTTACAGGAGCATTGAGAAGGGGGATGCTATGTAACCCTTCAACACTCCACATAAGGTGGGGCAGGCTGATCTCACAATATAAAATGTAGAAAGGATAAAAGGTATCCCTCTACCCTTGGGAACATGTATTTACACAAGGAAAATTAAAGAAAATACGAATCGAAACCCAAAGGGCTCCCAGTAACACTGTACAAAAGGTGCCCGTTGCTACAGAAATAAATTAGAGATGCTTTACAAAAAATTGAGGAAAACATGACTCCATAAAATAAAGTGCAGAAGTAATAAACAAGGGTTCCCATATACAGAGTAAGAGAATGAGTGAGTGGAAAAAAAGGCTCCCACTCACTCAGGAGACAGATTTAAAAAAAACAGGAGTCCAGCATAACTTTCCAGGGGTATCACAGGTGAAGAAGATTCGGCATAGAAATGGAAAATCTACCTGACAGAGGCTACCATGAGGAAATTTCCCACAACGTTTATTGAGGTTAAGCAAATACATAAAGATACTGCTACATCTGAGAGTGGACCCAACATTCTACCTCCCTAATAACCATTGGGGAACTATAAACAAATCATGAGCATTCCATCACAATGACTGTGAGGAATTTGACCATTCGCACAGTGGTTGTGCACTCGCATGGGCTTTTTATTTTTTTTTTAAATGAAATTGAATGATGGTAGATCAACCTCCCGAAAATGTGTGGATCTAATCGCACACATTTTCCTATGCTCACTGCACGACATATGCATAGACCTGTGTACTCTGGGTGGACACAGCTTACAGGTGCACTCCCCATGTCATATTTAGTTGGGATCTGACAGGTGGAGTACACAAGGCACCTCCAGAAGGGGTACGGCAAAACCTTCCACCTGCCACGGTCAGCCTCATTAAATGACAAAGGCCACATGGATCCACCCTGTCCTTTTATTGAGAACTGCAGCTGGTGGCAGCAATAACATTCAAATAGAATGTACTTCAAAGTGGCCCACATGAGGCGTGGTTTCAGAGGTTAACAAAGGAGAAAGGAATCCCCAACAACCTTTCATATGCACTGTGTCAACCTGAAGCCTGCTGCCGCCCTTAGTATCGATTGACAGTGAAATATCATGTCTGGGACTGCATGTATTACAGTAATCATCCCCACTCAGATGGTAGGGCTATGTGGATTGACGGCGCCAGACGGTCTGGTCTCGCCACAGCTTCAAGGGAGATCTTCCACTTTAATCAGGAACCACAGAGATCTCCATTGATCACAGAGACCGTTTGATCCAAAACAGACAGGAAGATGGGTGGGACTTAATATTACATGTTTTCACCCTTTTTCCTTTTCTGTTGCAAAGCACTCTTGTTATATCACCTCATACATACAGGAGGTGTTGGTGGCGAGCCAGGATTGGTTCAGTAAGGTAGGTTTAGCCTACACCAATCCCTGTGGTTCATTTGGCTTTCAAAGGGGGTTGAACCCCCCTTTTGGGAAGATCATCTAAAGGCTTCACCAGAAGCAGAAGGAAGAACTCAGCATTGGACCCTGGCTGAAGGTACGGTCTGCCATACATCTTCCGCCAGTGAAGGAAGGCCAGGACCTCCAAAGAGGGAAGCAAGATCGCCAAACTAAACATCTCCCAGGGAACAGAAGGAGATACGAAATCCAGAGGACCCTTCTGCAGCTCCAGAACTGGTACCCAGCCAGCACTCAGCGTGCCCTGCTAGGCTTTGCAGAAATCTCCCTAGGTGGGAAGTGCCACAGAGTCTCTGAACCAAACCAAGGACAAGGCAGCTGCCGGCAACATTCAGAGGGGAGAAAAGGAAGTGGATGGACCCCAACATGTTTTGCTCTTAGGAACATGAAGCCATACCATCACGGCTTCATAAAGCATGCAGCATGCTTCTATAAAAAGAATTCCAAAAAGATCTGGAGACAATATCATAGAGAAGATACATGATAAGAGCCTTGGGGTGATAATTGATTCTGCCTCGTGTCTGGCTATTTTGCACTTTTATAGTTTTTACCTGTGGTTTGCACCTGGGTTTAGGTGATGAAAATTGAGTTCCTCTGCGTTTAACTGTCTCCGAATCTATCATAATCCACCTATGAAGATTTTCTGCTTAATCGGCAGGGCTGCATGTTTTCTCCTCCGGTAGCAGTGACATAGTTATATCTAACATGTGTGAAAAAGGCACATCAATAAACTTTCTGTTGTTATTCTGTACCTTGTTAGTGTTCAATCTAATATACGATCACAAGGTATTGAAAAGACTATGGAGCTGTTCATAAGGCTTCTTTAATGGCTTAAAATGGCGATACATATTGAAATGTACTGCAAAGAATATACGAGCAGTGTAAGCTGCACAACTATGTGCACAAAATGGCTGCTAGTTTGTAGATCACTAGCTCAGAAACTCCTGATTAGCTTTTTAATTAAATGTGATACAGGTATATGGCATATGCACATGTAATCCATACATTTGCTAGCCAACATTTTAATGTGCTAAAACAACAAAGATGCCTTTTCAGTGCTTTATTTCTGGGATCTTAGTATTTACGAAGGCACACACTTTTATCTCGGTGTGAATAGCCATCCTTCTCAAGGAAGACCATGTGAAAGTCAGTCGTGTAGCAAGCACTTAAGATAACAAGATAGGTTTCGTGGGAAGTGCGAGAGAAGCTCCCTGCTCCCAGAAGGCTGGACACTCACACATTTCAAAGAGACAGAAATATCTGTGATGACTGTGGTTCCTCTTCTCTTTAATCCATCTCCCATTTGCAAGATTTCCAAAGTATGGTTTGAGATAAGACAAAGTCAAAGACGGTAGAGTACAAATGACTCCTCTCCTCATTGGACAACTTCAGAGCCACACTTCTAGGGGATAAGTGCTTGTGGCTGATCAATGTTGTCACACGCGAGACCTGGGGGTTGAAAGCAGCAGGGGTAAAGCGGTGTGATGTGAGAGAAATAAAAGCAGGGATTTACGAGTCTTTCTTCTCTGTTGATGTCCCGACCCCAGCACGAAATATTTCTGCATGTGCGTAACACATGACCCAGGAGAATACAAGCACCAGAGTGGTGCGGGTGGCATCGAGGATTGTATTGCAGTACCTTGTCTCCCCTACACGCTGAAAACCTTCCTATGCCCAGTGCCTCAATGCAGAACTTGGCATGACCGCTAATCAGGTCTCAATAGGCATAAAGATGATTCAGTTCACAGTGTGCACATTAATAATAGACAATTCTGCTCATTTCAGTTCCAATCAAAATGTTGTATAGTCTCTGGATGTGGGCTGGGTAGCATGCTCCCAGTGGACACACAACAAATTGTTTAAATACAATGTATGTCCCGGTACCCTGCAGATGTCAATTTTTTGCTGCTATAATAAGAACAGGCGCATAAGGGTTTGTGAGCCAGGGACATCTATTTAACAATATAATGACCCCGACTCTAAGACTCTGAGATCGAACTTCAATGTCTGAATATTAAGGTGAAATCCTGGGAGTTCGGAGGTTTCATCAGCAATTTTGTGTGCCCACGCAGAATCTCTGATTTTCTTGGCATGCCAGAAAAAGGGTGATATTTACGATCTTGCTCCCGCAAACCCCCATTTTGAACTTAGAAAGGTTAAAAACGCAGTACCTTCTGACCATATAAAGAATCAGAGCTGGACAGATTCACACTATGGGTTGACCTGTGAATTGATTGTGTGCTATGGCATTCTACTGTAATTCAAAGCCCAATCAGGAGAAAAAGACTGCCTTTCAATAAGAAGCCTCTTTGGAGGCCACAGAGATAAAAAGGTAGTCTTGGGACTAGGCGATGGTGTGAGGAATTCGACCAACTGCAGGGTGGGTGTGCGCTCACCTGGGATTTTCTGAAATTTGAAATGAAATTGAATGATGGTAGATCAACCTCCGAAAAATGTGTGGGATTAATCCCCACACATTTTCCCATGCTCATCGCACGACATACACATAGACCTGTGTCCTCTGGGTGGACACAGCCTACAGGCGCTGGCCACCCTGTCATAGTTAGTTGGAATGTGACAGTCAAGAGTAAATGAAAGCATCTCAGAAATGGAAAGTCAAAACCTTCCTTCTGCCATGGCCAGCCTAATTAACTAACAATGCCTCCATGGATCCACCCTTTTCTTTGTTAGCTGCTTGTGGCAGCCTCGCATAGTAATCCAAGTTAATTTAAACAGGCCCAATGGAGGCCTGATCGCAGGACTAACAAAGGACCGAAATACCCCAACAACCTTTGATATGCACTGTGTCAAACCTGAAGCCAACTCCCAACTCCCAGTATCAAGGTCAGTGACATGTCATGTCTGGAACTATGGGCCTCATTACACGGACGGCGGTGGACCAAGGTGCTATTAGCACCTTGGTCCATGCCTGTAAAATACCGACACCGCCTTGGAGGAAAGGGGAATTACCGCCTTATTCCAAGGTTGGTGGGGCGGTAATTCCCCCTTCCCCCATTGCCCTTCCCCATTCCCATTTTTGCCCCATAGGGCATAAAGGGAATGGGGAAGGTGCTAATTACGGCACCGCAAATTGCGTTGCCGTAATTAGCTCCCTGGTGCCTTTGCGGGTTGGTTTTTAACACCTGCAAAAAGCAGGCGTTAAAGTCTCCAACCCGCAAAGGGACCTCGTAGTAAGGCGGTAAGGGTTAACAGTCACCGGTACCATTAACGGTGACTGTTAACCCTTACCGCCGCCCGTGTAATGAGGCCCTATATATTTACAGTAGTCATCCTCACAGGGGGGCGCCATCCAGAAGGCACAAGTATGTGGTTTGGCACAGACCAAAAGTCTGGTCCTGCCACAGCTTCAAGAGAGACACGCCGCTTTAATCAGGAACCACAGGAATCTCAATTAACTAGAGATACCCTTTCATCTGCAACAGACAGGAATATGGGTGGGACTTAGTATTACATGATTTCATCCCTTTACCTTTTCTTTTGCAAAGCACTCTGGTTATGATCGCATGCATACAGGAGATTGTTGGTGGGGACCCAGGAATGGTTCATTAAGATAGGCTTAGTCTACACCAATTACTGGGGCCCATTTGGCTTTAAAAGAGAGTCGAGACCCTCTTTTTGGGAGATCATCTAAAGGCTTTGCAAGGAGTAACAAGAAGAACTCATTTGGACCCTCGCTGAAGGTACAGTCTGCCTTACAGCTTCCACCAGTGAAGGAAGGCCAGGATTTCCAAAGAGGAAAGCAAGTTCCCTCCCCTAATTATCTCCCAGGGAACAGAGAGAGATACTGAATCCAGAGGACCCGCCAGCAGCTCCAGAACGTGTACCAAGCCAGCACACAGCGTGCCCTGCTATGCTCTGCAAGCAAGCTTCCTAGATGAGAAGTGCCAGAGAGTCTCTGAACCAAACCAAGGAAAAGGCTGTTGCCTGCAATGCTCTCCTCGGCTTTGGGCCATCCGCCTTAAAGGACGACACAAGCCCAGTGAAGAAGCTAGGAGTCGTGCATCGACAAGCATCAACCAGCGTCTGCCTTAAAACCTCTCAAGCTGCAACCGACTGCACCACTGACTGTTGTCATGCCACAGTCGCTAACGTCATCTGAGATGCCTCTACCAGTGGTTCAGACCCACCAACCAGCACTGAGATGATTCCTGACCCTGAGCCGCTGTGTAGACCAGCTTGCAGCTGTCCGTCTAGCCTTGTTTGCCAAACTGCCTGCTGCCTGATACCCGCAGCTGTCTCCCGCCTTGAACTCTGTTGCCGGGGCTGCAAAGCACCCTGAAACCGACTCAACCCAGTTGAGCACTAAGTCCTAAGCCTACAAGCACAAGGTACATTGTGGTTCTGTCCTACTGGTACTTCTCCAAAGGCACCATGTGACATTGTATGACCCCTTGCTCCCTTTGTGCTCAAACCAATTATGCATGAACTTTTGCGAGATTGATTACTTTACTTTACTGACTAGCGTACTTTCCTTCTTGAAACTGTTTGTCCTCTGCATTCCTTTACAGGGTGGGTTGTATTTTGTCTTGTGCTAGAACTGTCCGTTGAATAATAATAAAGTAAATATTTTTATACAACCTTGACTGGACAGTCCCTTTTATCATTGGGTAATAATTGTATTTTCACTGTGTTATAACTAACCAACGATACACGGCCCTGCAGCGATAAGCCTGCCGTTACGTCCACGTTACCAAAATTGGACAAGGAGGTTTATAATTTGCTTGTGTTTCCAATCTGTTCGGATCCCTCATGGTGTACTAGAGGTGTGTGGCCGATTGACTGTGTTGAAACGGATATTCATCCCTGGACCACTAATGCCCTGGAAGTTGATTTGTCACAGATGGACAGCGCAGTGACCGCTAATCTAAGGAGTAGTGTACATGCAAGATAGCATCCAATTGGCCCTTTCTGTACAATCTCCAACCTGCACAGGGACCAGGTCGATCGAGTGTGGGTTTCAAGCTCTGGTAATTGAAATATTCCACCCAGAGGCTCAGGAAGAGCAGAGTGTGCCTTTCGAAGGCTAGCCATCACCCCAGAGGAAGAAAAGCCTCTTGGGGAAGACTCCATGTTTCACAAGACTTGAGAACTATCTCTCTGTGCCTCTCCTTCTGCAAAAAGGAGTCTCAGAACACTGCAAGCCCTTGTAACTAGGACTAGGACTGGTCACCCTTCAGCCACTTGAGATATGAGACAGCACAGGACACACACACAAACTGCAATCTCCACAAAGGGTGAGGTGGCCTTTGTGCAGGGTTCAGATTTTGCTGGAAAGGAAGAGCCTTCCACCAGCTTGTGGTCTTCAAAAAGGGACAGGCATCATATGCACCGGTTGCAATAATCTGGAGGAAGGTGACCAACCTTTCTTGTAATCTAGGAAGTATTGGTAACAGAGGGGACAGTCTGAGGCAATGGATCTAATATGCTTATAGATGTAACTGAAAAACAAATTTAAATGTTATTTTACAGAGGCTTCCGTAGACCTGGACATCTGGTCATACCATTCACTTCTCTGAATTAAAATACCAGATGGCTGGGCTGACAGCAGAGCTATCCACTGGTGCAATGCATTCCAAAGTGGTTTCGCAGCTGAACCTGACAAAGGAATTCTGGGCCTCCAGGTGCCACTGAGTTCCATGCAGAAAGCCAAAAGGTACTCCAGTTTCTCCTATAGCTCATACGTGGATGGGTTTGACATTTGCACACAATAGGAGGCTGATACTCCTCACTGGGGTTAGCAATTCTGTCCCTACATAGTGAGGACTACCCTTTGTCGGTAGCTGGAGACCAGGACCAGGGAAAACGAGCTGGATGTGAAATACTCTGGAGAAGCCTGGGATCTTCTAATGGGGTAACATGATGTGGTAATGGGTAAGGAGCTTGGGAGGGGAAGAACAAACCCAACAGTGCCTTCAAACCTCTTGGGGTTCTAACTAGGATGCATTAGATCTTTACATTGCAGAGGAGGCTGACTCCTCAGATGTCTTGCAGAACTTGTTGTTACAAAGCGTTAAACTTACCCATGAGTTAGCGGCTGCAGACTGGGTCCAGGAGAACTCAAAGGTGCTTGCAAGACTTTCTGGTGCTCTAATTGTCGGCTTGGTGCTTCAGATGAGGATGGAAATTGCCATACATTTGGTCATGGCAGATACCCATGGGACCTTCAGGAGCTCTTACGCTGACAAAATATAGTGTTGGCACTTTACTAGAGGCTAGTTCATAGGACTCTGCCATGGGTAAGGACAGCGATCACCATTCAGTTGGTTGGAACCTGTGACCAGAGTAAGAAGCCCATAGATGCCTACGGAACAAGATTGTGCTCTATTCAGACAAGATAGGGCTTTTCATATCAGAGGAAGATTGGACTCCCCATGGGCTTTCCGAATTTGAGCTGTGTTCGGGACAGAGCCTCAGGTCAGTGGCTGGAGCCCAGGATTATGGGCCACACTTTATAGTTGTCTACAGTAGTGCTGGAGCTCAAACTTGGGTAAGATAGAGTGTGGTGTTCCAGAGAAGGCTGAGGTTCGAGCCAGGAGTTGCATACTCTGAACTGGATAGGAAAAGATGCTTGCAGGACCTGCTGCAGCTCTTGTTGTGCTCTGGAGAAGGCTAGTACTCAAGTGGATCTCAGAACTCTGCCATGGTTAGTGACAGACATCTTGATTCAGTTGAGCCTATGACCAGAGAAAGCAATTCAAAGGTGCATATGAGGGCCTACAGAGTTCTATCTCAGACAAGTTAGAGTTTTGCATTCCATATGAAGATGAGACTCTTCATTGGGCTCACAGAACGCAACCTGTGATACGGAATGCAACCCCAGATAAGTAGTTCCGAACCCCGGACTAGGGGCAGCAACCAATAGGTGTCTACTGTACCTACTGAAGCGCTAAAGGGACAAGTTAGAGCTTGGTGCTCAAGAGCGGGTTCCACCCTGGGCTTGCAGCACTCTGCTCTTGGTAGTCATAATGAGCTAACATTGGTGGTTGGCCGCAACCCCAAGGATGCATGTGGACCGCATAAGCTCTAACTCAGATGAATCTGGATTTGCCCCTAAAAAAGAGGCTGGGTTCCTGCAAGATCAATTCTTTGTTTTCAGATCTCTGCCTGTGTCAAGGACTCCCATCCAAGATCAGTGGCTGGAGGCCATATTTATTTGATTTATAAAAATCATAGGGAAAGCAATGCAGTTTTAGCACAAAAACACTTACAGAATTTACCATTGATAAAAGAGCAAAGGATATGGGTCCTTTACAATGGGGTGAGTGACTATGACTTGAAGACCAGATGTTGCAGGGGAAGGTGGAAACATAAACCAGGGATGAAGACAGGACAGAAAGTCATAGGAATTGGATGGCGGAGGAAGTGCTGAATTAACGATGGAGGGATGATGTAAAAGTGCTGCAGGGTTGTCCATGAAGGGTAAGGAGGGAGGAAAACGGATGATGCAGTAGAATAGAGTGCGAGGAAACCAGTTCTTCAGAAAGAAGGAGAGCTTTGAGGTTGGATTTAAATAGTGGTAGAGTTGGAGTAGTATGGAGAGGGAGACGAAGAGCATTCCAGAGTAGGGGATTGAGGAGAGAGAAAGTGGAAACGAGGGGCAGCACAGCAGGGTCCAGTGGTGGTGAGGAGGTGAGGATGATCTTAACGAGCGAGCAGGAGAGTAGGGAGTGAGATGAGCAGATAGGCAGGGTGGGGCGAGTCTATGGATAGTTTTGAAGATGATGAGAAGATTTTTTTACTTATGCCTTTGTTTCAAAGATAGCTAGCCAATCTGGCGACAGGCAGAGGAGGTACGGGTAAAGTGAGAAAGATTGAAAAGTGTGCAGATCTCAACGTTGAGGACTTTGTTCAGAGATGAAAAGGCATAGTTAGTAAAGCAATAGAGGAGACTGGCACAGACCTAGAAAGAACAATTGAGAAGAGTAGCTGTCTAGCAGTATTGAACGGGAGAAGATGGTGGATTTTACCGATATTGAGGAGGTTGAGTCTGGCTGCAGTGGCAGATTTGGAGATGAAGAGCGAGAAGTTGTGTGATGGGTCGAAGATACCACCAAGGTTACGAGTGGAAGCAGAGTGAGGATGGTAGTCAGGAGAGAAGAGAAGAAGAGGAGGAGAGGAAGAGATAGCCTGTTGGCTGGCAAGTAGAGAACTTCAGTTTTAGTGGAGTTGAGCATGAGCGAGCGAGACGCCAGCCAATATTTAATGGCAGAGAGACAGTTTGACATTTTTGACAACAGCTCGTCATTAAGGAGTGAATGGAGAAAAGATCTGAGAGTCATTAGTGAAGAGTTAATAGGAGAAGCAATAAGAGAAGATCAGGGCGCCAAGAGCTGAAGTATTGAGAGTTAAGAGAAGTAGACCAAGGACAGCCCCTTGGGGAACACAATAGTTTTGAAGAGCAGTTAGATAGAGTTGGAGATGAGAGGAGTGTCCTGACCTTTGTCAAGTGCAAAGCTTTTTCCTCATTGTTGTTTTTAGGGTGCGAATGAGAGGTGTAATCCAGGGACGTGGAGGGGATGATTCAGGAGTGAGTGTAGTAAGAGAGTAATGAGAGGCAAAGGGAGCATTAAGAACAGTGTTAAAGTTAGTGAAGGCTTCTTCAGTGGATGCAATGTAGAGTTCAGCATAGGAGGAGAGAGAGTGGTGTAGGTCAGAGAGGTAGTCAGGGAGTATGGAGGAGGGAACCTACACTTAGTAATAGTTGTAGGAGATTAAGAGAGTGAGGAAGAAGCAGGAGTGGAGATTGAAATAAAGATGATAGAGTGATCGGAGGGAGAAGGCGTGGTGGAGCTATTAGAGGCAGAGAGTTGAGAGACGATGAGAATAAGGTCAAGGGAGTTTCCACTTGAATGGGTGGGCAGAGAGTGGACAGAAGAGAGTGGTTAAGTAAAACAGAGTTAAAGCCAGCAGATAGAGCAGCAGAGAGAGAGAGGGGAGATTGAAGACACAAATAACAATAAGGTGGTGATCAGGAGGGAGTCAATGAGCTTGTGGGCTTCATGGAACTCTAACTTGAAACTGGAAGATAATTTGGTCAACATTTTTGGTCCCTTTTACTATTATGAATCCAGAGGAAAGTGACTAAGGTTTCTTGTAATCTTTGTATCCTATGTAACAGAGAAGGAAGATGTGTGAGCAAAAGTGTTCCTCCTGTTCATAGACCACCTAGTTAAGATTTTCAAATGAGCCTCCTTCAAGCCTTCCAGACTAACCCCACCCCAAGTCCATCTGGTTGTTCCTATTATTTCAATGGCAAATTACCAGGTAGCTGGGCTGAGAGCAGAGTTATCTGGTAGTGCCAGGTACTCGAGTGAGCAGCTGCAGAAAGGATCCCACTCACCTTAGTCAATGAATTGCAGGCTTTCAGGGACCACTGTCGCCTGCACAGCTCTTCCTCAAATTGGCTAATGAATTGTTCCCGGAAACATGCTGGACCTTTAGCTGGAGTTTGCGGAACTCAACCCTGGGTAGGAACAGCAACTTTTTTTCAATGACTGGAATAGGGGACCATGTGCATCAAATACAGATGCCTCCTGGAACTCTAACTTTGACTACCTATATATATATAGCTTGACCACCCAGGAGGAAGCTGGGGCTACGCCTATGTGCTCATGGAATGCTGCCATTCACTGGAACAGCCACCTTGGGTGAGCGATTGGGGGTTTGATCTACAGGTTTCTGCCAGATGGTGCTACTGGGACTCCCGGAACTGTAACTCTGGCTTGGAAGCATACCTGTAGGCTTCTTCGGCCCTCATGGAGGTATACTTCGGTCTGCCCTCTCCTGGAGACCCTGGGCAAGCAATGCCATCTTCTGCTGCACTTGGAGCTTGCTTGTTACAGCTTGACTTTGCTGGCGTCATCAGGCTTTCACTCCCTCGAAGCGCTAGTTCTTATGACTGCGTTGCCAAAGAAAGTTTAATAGCTTTTGTAAGAGGTCATTTAGTGTTCGGCTCCCTGCTGGCTGCCTTTCTTTGTTTCGCCTGCAAAGGCCAATAGAGATATGATGTAATAATCTGCAACTACTCAGCCCCTGGCTCCATTGCTTTATCTGAATGTTGCCCACATTGAAGCGGCAAGGCGAGGCTTAGGGTGTGCAGATAGCCCCCTTGCCAGCCAAAGACAGACCTCTATAAAAGGTTTTCATTTCTTACATTTTCCTCTCACTATTCGCTCTTCTGTCTCCATACTCTCTATACCTGTTTTAAGACCCACTTCCTATCTCTCTCTGACCCCCAAACCCTATCCCCACCTCTCCTCCATAAGGATTATTTGCTGGCATCTGTTCTTGTTGTTTGTTGTACTGTGGTACAATTCTGGTTGGCGAGAGCGCCCAGTAAATACCAATAAATACCAAATGCCAGAGAGGCAGGGGGCCCCCAAACAGGGAATGGGAGCAGGCCGAGTTAGGGCTCTGCAGCAAACAGGGGTGAACTTGGTCAAATGTCATGCAGTGAAACGTCACAGATGCGTCATGACGCGCACACATCCTTAGCATTAAAGAGGATGTAAGCGCAAACGACCACAATCACACGACAACCGCAAGTTCTACGGTCGTGCAAATTAATCAAGCTATGTGAAATTCTGGTTTAAACCTCGAATCCCGTCCTTGCTCATATTCTCTCTCAATGGAGGCTGTACCATACGTGCTAAACGTTGCACTGCTGAATTCCTCACAACGGACCCACATGTAATGTGTGCACACATGTGCCCGCATATGACATCTAGATCCTACACGTGAGTGGAAAATGACGCATTCATTCGGCAAATAATGTTTCGCTCCGCTCCGGTTCCGTGTTTTGTGGAGTGCCCTGCTTTGCAGCTCGGCTTGCAGGTGTTGCCGGCGAATGTCCTTCAGCTGACTTGACTTTCAGCCAGCGCGGGAGCCATGCCTCGGCAGCCAGGAAGCCGCCTGGAGAAGCTATGCGAGCGTGGCAGCGGCAGCGGTGGTGACAGAGAGGCGCGGGGAGGGAGGGGGTCTCAGACGCTCTTCATGGACTCCCTCCGATATTAAGACTGAAAGCTGTTTGCTTTCTTTTCTTCACAAGCCTAGCGACTTAAATAGGAATTAGGAAGATTGCTTTATAAATGGACAATGGGACAGCAGATAAGACAGGCACTGCACTAGCGAAGGTCAGGCCAACCTCCCCTGCACACATGGTGTGTATGGGTTCTCTTTGCAATGAGGGAAAGGTTTGGACATACTATATTCAGGATGTATAGCACGTAGAATCCTTTATTGTATATGGATTTAATATTGAACGAAGAATACTGCATATTATTGTTCAATGGATACCACAGCATTGATGAAGATTTGCTTGTCATGCATTTAACAAACTCAGCCCCAGTGGCGTTATTCCACCACAGTCACATTCTTTGCAAAACTTGGCACACACATCCCTTGACCAGTAGATGATATAGTAGGAAGTGAAAACAACGTTTAACCCTGATGACAAGCCCATTAAGTAATCAGTTGAGTTGATCCAATGATCTTAGGCCCTTGGGGAATGCTTTTGACGCTAGTCAGGTATACAACAATTTTCTGAATTTCAGAAGATTATAATTGGTAGTGACCTATTCAGGGAGCAGATTCCAGGGGGTGGTCAACTACCTACCTCACCCTCTTCTTCTTGATTTTTACTGTAGGCAGTTATACTGGCATAAGGAGTGCGAGTCACATGGCGGAATGTATCTCCTGAGTTGTGTCTGAAGACAGGACTGTCATTTCAATTCAGTTAAATTCACCCAGGTTCTGCCATAAACCACAATCATGTGCAATTCGTTCCAGTTTATCACAATAATAATAACGATTAAGGAAAATGGGAGACATGATCAAAATCAAAATTAAGTAGAGAAATGAAAAATCAGAATCTCCATTTGTCAAAATCTGATGCTTCAAACATTATCATATATAAAAGTAAAATACAGTCTATGGAATATCAAAATATGTGTCGCCTCACAGATAATTGTTAAAGTCCTATTTATTGCTGTCAGACACCTACATAAATCTCCTTTTTGAGATGTAACATAAAAACACACCCGAAGCTAATTTTAGATGTTTGTCCATCGCAGGAGACTATGTAAAATGAACTAGTCTTCATCAGACAAAACCAAATGATCTCCTGACAAGCGGCAGATTCCACCTTCTGAGGCCTTGCACTTTGCGTGCAAGGATGTTTTGTCAACATCCATAATTCACGTGCACAATCTCGTCTTGATACCCGTAACGGTTTCTGAGTGGGCACCTTATCAGCGCAAGAGCAATATCTTAGACTCCAACTGGCCGGATCTGGCCCTCGTGACCATCCTTCTGATGTAAGGTGCATGCAACATATTCCAAATAAGATTCGAAGCCCAGGTTGGACACACGAGGAAGATACAGCCTTAAAAAAAGCCGTAACTCTGTTATGGTCAAAGGTTGCTGTCATCAGTCATCGCTTTACTACCTTCACTAGTGCTCTCTTATCGGCCTTAGTAATGTTATACCTACTATCTATGAGATTTGACTCATCCTTTCGAGTATTGGTTATGGATTTAAGCTATACAATCTGTTTTCCAACCCTTCTTTCCAGTATATCATCAATAACGATCTTTATTAGATGGGGTGCAGGATTGGACCATATAGATGCCCATAAAGCAACTGGGGGTTGATGTGGTGACAACCTTCAATGTTTTAATGGCTAAATCCTCCCTGATCCTATGTGTGAAAACAGGAAGTCAAGGAAATCATCACCACAAAATCGGCCAATAAGTCAGTAGGTGGTAATAATACAAATCAGACAAAGAATATTTATATTAAGGGAGTCCAACTGGGAGACGTAGAAATGCATAATTTTTGGGCTGCAGGTTTTCTAAGGGTAAGGCCATGTAAACAAAATGCCAGTATTGGCAGCCCAATCGAATGGAGCAAATGTGAACTTACATGGAAGCAGCCCAGGGTCTAACCTAAGAATGGACTAAAATGCTGATGAGGCCGATTCAATGTGAGAGCAGTATTTGGGGCTGGGAGATTTCCCACAAATAGAAATAGAAGAAATTAAGTTCTTGTAACGCTTTCTAATGGTTCCTAACACAATTACTCATGAATTTCCTTCTGTTGAACTTGGAATGATCCAGGTAATGCTTAGTCTGGAAATGGTAGACCCAGACTTCCTGTGGGATAGTTGTATTCCAAGTAATTGCTGCATTTTCACTCATAGCGCCAAATGCCATGAGAGACCAGAGAGCTCTGCTATCCTGTAAGAAGGCTGCAATCTTCAAATCTTTTCAGAGTCTAATCTTTGTCTGAGACTCTGCCTTTTGGATTGATGCTATTAATACATTCTTCACCTCATAGGCTTCTCATACTGGGGCTTTTATTTTGATGTGCAGAGGTGACCTGTTTTGTCTGCATTCCTTTTTGAACTGCCCTTTTCCTTGTCTCATTGTAGACCCTTTTACTTTGTACATGGCTTGGTCAGGATCAGGGAGGATTTAGCCATTAAAAGCTTGAAGGCTGTCGCCACATGAACAAGTATCATAATCTATGGTGAGACAGGAGCATATTTCCCCTTTAGCTGTTTTACTTAAATTGATAAATATATTTACACCCATTACCAGGATATCAAATAATCTTGCAGCGATTTGGAATCACATCTAGAAATTCAGAAGGTACATGCTGTAAAGTGATCATGCCCTAGACAGGGAGCATCCAGGATGCTTGCAGTCCTTTTTCCTACTGTCATCTCCTCTATGTGAACTTTATGCTCCACACTAAGAAAAGAACCTATTGAACTGCATATCTACATAGGACTGGATGATGCTTTTGCTGCGGTTTCTGACAATGTGCGTCCATCACTCAAGCACTAAAAGGCAAAGTCTCTCAGCATCCTTTATATTTATTGAAGGTGAAATTGGAGGAATCCCTCAAACTTTGTCTTCCAGTGGGCCCTCATGCTCCATCAACGTTCGAGTGTCTACCTTGGCATTGAAGTCGCCGCCTTTTATAACTGCTGTATCATCAAGGCGCTTGCCTTTATCCGTGCCAATTATTGGCTGTCAATGCATTTGACAAACTATTGTAGCACCCTTTATCTTTAACAAAATGATTATTATATAGACATTAACAACATACAGAAGCGGCATGGCCTCCTTCAAACGTTGTACTATCTAAAGTATTAGGGAATGTGGATCGATTTATTTTACACTAAGGCCGAGTATTAAAGCTATCCCAATCTACATGCCACATGCATTCCCGACCCTTCCAAAAATGTGAACAGGAATTTAAGAAACAATTTGTTTCCCAGGATTCCGCAATACAATTATTTAGTATTGGGATAAAAAGGTAAACCAGTCAGGATCGTGCGGTTTGGATTTAACTCCTGCCACATTTCATTTTACCATCAGCATTGTATTGTATTTATTTGAAGAACATGGATGCCAATTTCAATCAGAAATGACTTACAATAATACATTGCAAATGGCCGAAGGATTCCCACCAAGGCTGACTGCACAATAGCATAAAAATGAAAACAAGTAGTGAGCCAGTTTATGAAGGGGAAAAAATCAGGACATAAACCAGGGACGAAATAAAACAAACAGATACAACATGTATATAAGAAAACAGGTGATTTACAAAGGTAAGATTGTTTTGGGCTAAGAGTAGTTGATTTCTGAGGAAAGGAAGCAGCAAAGTGAGTATTGTTGTCTGTTGTTTCAAACTCAGCCACTAAAGCAAGGGTATGGGGAAGAGTAAATTGGATATCATTGTCTGGCCTATCGTCCTCAGCCACAGGAATTGGAGGATGTAGGGTAGGAGGGTCCAGTCGGTCCACTTCATCAGATTGCTTTATATCAGTAAGAGGAGCAGATCTGTTTTCCAATAGAAAATGCCGGCTCAATAACAGCGGTGGATTCCCCATTGGGTTGTTGGTTGGTCCGGTAAGCCCCTTCCTTCCTTCACCTACTCACCAGCTGAAAGATGCTCGGGTCCTGTGGCAGAGGGTGAGCTGTACGGGTTGAATGAGAAAAAATACTCAGTGGCATAGGGACCACTCTTCGAGCATTGATGACAGTAGTCACATGATCTAAATGGCCATTATAATGATGGAGAATTCTAGACACAATCTCAGGATTCCTAAAGTTTAAAACAAAAAGTCTTTCCGGATGTCAACCCAATCCACATGTCTGGCATCCAACAGGTCATTAGGTGGAGAAAACCGACAGCCCATGAGTGTTTGATCCAGTGTCAAGAAGTTCTCATTAGTTCCTGTGTTTGTCTCGGAACATGTTAGAATGAGGAGATAGGGTGTGAAGGCTGAGGAAACCACAGTACAGATCTGGAGACCAGATGTGAGGTCATTCTGACATCAATTAGCAGTAGAGCTTTTCCCCAAAGGTTGCTGAACAAGATCTGTGGCTATCGATCATCCGATCCGCTGCCTTTCTCTGGGAGTCTGTAGCTCTTGCAACAGTCAATAAAAATACTTTTGGATCAGAGTCCACACTAGCTGTACCACTCTTGTGTGTGCTTTTTGTTATGGTGGACAGCGAGGCCCATTTCCAATTTGCTTGTTCACCACTTTCAACAAGGCCTCTTTTGTATATAGCTCTTCCACAAAGTGTCCCAGAATGAACTGAATGCTGGCATTGGCTTTATCTACATATAGATTAAGCAGCTTGACCATCTGAAAACAACAGAAAGTTAGCAACATTGCGCAGTTGGAAGCTCTCAGCTGTACTGGGTGCCGAGGTCACATTAGTACTCTTGGTGCAGTCATGACTAAGTCAACTTCAGTCCGCACACATGTATAGTGTCACAAGCATATAGTGACACACGGACAAGGTAGGAACTTATATTAATTTATTATACGTTATAGTTAGGGAGAAAAGATATATATCTACAACAGGCTCCACCGGCTGGCAAACATAGGCGTTGATGTTTGAATCGCCTCGTTCTCCTCGCTCACAGGCACACGTCTTCCACATTCTATGCGACGTCCTCGTGCATCACTTCCCCGTGCCTGGCTCACCGCAGCCATGATAAATACAAGTGATGTACGATACTACATAAACTTATCTGATTACACAAGTTTAATGTCCAACATATAAGAAGTCTTCCATTAGCTCAATGTTCCCACACAAAGTCTGTCAACCCACGGGGATCACGAATGACTCTTCCTCTGCTTGATCTGCGTGAGATATCTGTTTTAGGCTTTGGCAAGGAAATCATTGGCAAGTTCTCCTTATTCACTACATCCCTACAACATTCCTCCACATCACTAGGACCACCATTACCATTATCTCTTCCATGATCATCATGTTTTGGCACACTCACTTTAGGTGCATCCCATACACATACTCTCTCCATATTCCAGACTCTTCCATCCTCAACCCTCACTGCATGCTTAAACACCTCAACTACGCCAACCGGTTTTGACCACTTACACAACCCATTTCCCAAGACAGGCGGAAGTTTGATTCTCACCAAACCTCCAACCATCAATGGTGATCTTTTTACATTCCTGCCTATGTACCTATCATGGGCTTTCTTATTCTTCAATTGCATTGTCCTGATGCTCTCACATGCATCTCCAAAATCTTTCTTTATCACATTCATTCTTTTCATCCATGATGGTGTCAACTTAGTGTTGGCCTTCCGGCCCCTACTCATTTCAAATGGCGACAAGCCTGTAGTACAATGTGTTGTGAAACGGTGAGCATTGATCTTTTGTCTGACAGCTTCTTCCCATCTCACACCATTGGCCCAGGCCCATCGCACCGCATCTTTGAGTACCCTGTTAAAGTGCTCGACCATCCCATTGGTCTGGGGGTGGTATATTGCACTTCTTTTGTGCACAATGGAATTTTCTGCACAACACCTTTGCATTTCTTTCGAGCGGAACTGGACTCCATTGTCTGTTAATATACTTTTTGGCAAACCTTCCCTTCCACAAACCTCTCCTAGAAATTCAACCACCATTTTGGCAGACATACATGGCTTGATCATGACTTCAACCCACCTAGTCAACAAATCAATGATTACTTGGCAATATTGTTGCTTACCCTCACTGCAAATCGGACCCAATATAGCCATTCCCAGGTCATCCCATACATTACTTGGGAGGTCCGTAACTACCATGGGGTATTTCTCATTCATACATCCTCTATCACTCTCTTTGCAAAGGATAGAATCACGTATAACTCTGTCGATTTGCAGATCGTATCCTGGCCACCAGAATTCATCACGTATTCTTCTCTTTGTCTTCACAATGCCCTGGTGACCCTCATGGCCTAACGCTATGATCCTTTGGCGTAGACTTGCGGGTCGGATGATTCTGTCACTTCTCATAATTCTATTATTCTCCACTTTTAGTTCATTTGCAACTTTCCAATATTCTAACAGTCCATTTTCTTCATACTTGGCTTTGACCAACGAACTACCATTTAATATGATGCGTCTCAATTTTCCGAATGGGATGTCTGATTCCTCTGCCTCTTCCCATTCCTTCTCCGATATGGATAAATCTTCAATATTAAGTACAACTTCAGGTTTCATATCTTCGTCATCATCTATCTCAGAGACGTTAGTGAGTCTTGAAAGGCAGTCGGCAGCACGGTTTTTCGTGCCTGGTACATACTTAACTACACAGTTATATTCTTGCAGGAGTATGACCCACCTTTTTATACGATTCGAAACATTGTCCAAACCTTTATTCATTATGACGTGGACCAATGGCTTGTGGTCCATGCGGAACTCCACTTCTGCACCCCAAATGAAATTTCGAAACTTCTCCACAGCCCATTTGATAGCCAACGCTTCCTTTTCAATGGCTGCATACGTCTTTTCCACTCCTTTCAACAGTCTAGATGCAAAAGCTATCAATCTCTCCTTGCCATCAATCTCCTGTGTGACGACTGCACCAAGACCTACATTGCTGGCATCTGTCGTGATAACGGTTTTCTCTCTGCTCTTGAAATGCCTCAACGCCGGTGCTTTATTCAACTCATGTTTTATCCACCCAAATTCTTTTTCACATTCTGTATCCCATGCAAATGTTTTCCTCTTCAAAAGTTCTCGGAGTGGGATGGTGTGCATGGCAAAATCATGCATGAATTTTGAGTAGTACTCGGCCATGCCAATGGAAGTACGCACTTCCTCTTTCGATTTGGGTCTTGGCATATTCTCTATGGCATCTAATAGTTGTTTCTTTGGCCTTACCCCTTCAGCCGATATAGTATGTCCTAAGTATTCAATTTCGCAACAATCAATTTTGCATTTCTCCTTACTCAAAATCATTCCGGCTTCATATAGTTTCTTGCAGACATGTTTCAGTCTCTCATCATGTGTCCTCTGATCAACAGCATGTACTAGTATGTCATCCTGGAAGCATATAACACCCTGGTCTTCTTCAAACATTTTATGCATAATCTTCTGAAAGACAGATGCAGCCGATATGAGCCCAAATGGTAATCTCTTATATTGATATAGTCCATCCGGCGTAATAAACGCTGTCATGCACCTGGATTCCTTATGCAATTTTGCTTGATGGTATGCTGAGGTCAAATCAAGGGTGGAGAAATGCTTCGATGGACCAATGGTGGAAACTATTTCTTGGATGTTAGGGAGTGGGTGTCTGTCAGGAATCACACATTTATTCAGCTCCCGCATGTCGACACATATTCTCAATTTCCCAGATTTCTTCCTCAGGACAACTAATGGAGACACCCATTCGCTGGCGTCAATACTCTCTATGACACCCTGTTCCTCTAGGCTCTCTATTTCTTTTTTTGCTTCCTCTCTCATAGATAGGGGAATGTTGTGAAGTTTCTGTGCAACTGAAACACAATCAGGCTTCATCCTGATTTTATGTGAGTACCCCTGCAAACATCCAATCTCATCCTTGAAAACACTTTTCATCACCTCTTCATTATTCTTTGTGTGATTAATCTTCATGTGTTTTCCTGACTTATCATTTTCAATGTTCATTACCGATTCATCGGCACTGGCATCCAACTTCACTTTGAGTTTACTTTGATGAGTCCAACTTAATAAGGGAATTCTACCAGCCCTTGTAATGTAGATTTTCCAATTGGCCTTCCCATCTTTAAACTTGAGTGCACCCCAAAACCATCTAATAACATCAATTTTAATTCCACCATAGGCTCTGGGCCTTATGTCTGCTTCATCTAAATATTCATGTCTCCTTTTATCCCACATATCTTGCGGTATCAAGGTATGTTTGGCACCAGAGTCAATCATCATGTGCATATTCACTCCATCTACACACACCATAGCCTTAGGGCTTTCCATTTCCTCTTCATGTTCTTCATCAAATACAACGAATACACACTCATCATCACCATCATCGCTGCCAATATCATCGCCGATCCAATTCATTGAGGTATTTTGTGCTCTACAACATCTAGCGTAATGGCCCTTGCCTTTGCACTTGCCGCATATTATTTTCAAAGCTGGGCATTCAGGATTGTCCGCCCAATGATCTGTACCGTCACATCTAAAACATTTGCCAGTACTCCTCCTTCTAGGACTGCTTCTTTGTCTTCGTGGAGGAGGACTCCTCCTCCTCGCATGCATCTTGGGTACTCCTTTGCCTCTTCTATCTTCATTCCATGATGGTTTGTGAGTTTTCTCCCACTTGTTCTTGCCACTGGTTACATCCATCACTTGGGCTATTGATTAATTAATCTTGTTAGCGCTCATAGTGCAATTGCTCTTTGGGGCGTCATGTTTAACTTCAACAGACTGCATTCTGTTCTCTAGTTCTTGAACACATTTCTCAATATGTTCAACTTCTTTGGCTATTCTCAAGACTGTATCGAGGGGTGGATCATCTTCGGCCCACAGCTTTTCCCTCACCTTGCTGCTCCTGCATTCTAGCATGAACTGATCGCGTAGTCTCTCGTCCAATTGAGCATTGAATTTGCAGGTCCTGGCCAATTTCCTCAAGTTAGTTATGTATTGTTCAACACTTTCACCCTCTTCCTGAACTCTTTTCCCAAACTTGTAACGTTCGAGGATAGTGCTCAATTTTTTCTCATAATGTTTGCTCATCTTTTTCACTGAACATTCATATTCATTCAAATGTGCACTCTCTTCTGGCAATAATTCAGGTAGGTCTTCATATTTTTCTTGCCCAGCTGGTCCAAGGCAGTGCAACAAAAGTGACTTCCTTTTTTCTACGCTGCAGTTTTGGCCGCACACCACCCCCGAGTAATGTTCAAAGGCTTTAATCCACCTCTTCCACGGAATTTCCGGTTCTCCCACGTCTGACAGGAAGAACATAGGGGGTGGAACACCACTGAATGCCATGGTAGACAAAAATTGTCGGATTTAATATTTATTGGACAATGCAGTGTGAGGTTTCGTACTCAATTCTGTTATAGTTTGTCACTGCAGCAACAAATATCCATGCATCATCAGTGTAGATTGACAATAATTCTTGTTTTATTTTGTTGTGTGCTTTGAAACATTGAATATGCACCTAATGAGACGTGCCCTCCTTCCGATTTGCATATTTCTGCTCTCCAAACACGTATTTTTAGACTTCCCCTTCAGTGCTCTTCTATACCGTGTAATACGGTTGACTTGAATAGTGGAGATAAGCTGGCCTTTATGAGGCGGAGCTACGACTCTGAACTACAGGAAGCATTATACGGCGGAGACTTACTTGCTTCATGATGTGGCCGCTGCAACGCTAGGGGAAGCGGAGCGGTCTCTGGGGAAATCGAGTCTCACTCCTCGGAAAACGGGGATTGTGCGATGTGGCCGCTGCAACGCTCAGGGAAATGGAGCGGAGCGGCCTCTGGGGAAGATGATTGCAGGAAACAGCGATCACGGACGCGCGGGCCCTCAGGAGGTGGTGGAGCCCCAATCCTCGTCGCCACTTATAGTGTCACAGGCATATAGTGACACACGGACAAGGTAGGAACTTATATTAATTTATTATACGTTATACTTAGGGAGGCAAGATATGTATATACATCAGGCTCCACCGGCTGGCAAACATAGGTGTTGATGTTTGAATCGCCTCGTTCTCCTCGCTCACAGGCACACGTCTTCCACATTCTATGCGACGTCCTCGTGCATCACTTCCCCATGCCTGGCTCACCACAGCCATGATAAATACAAGTGATGTACGATACTACAACATGCAGGTATTCAGATCCCTTGCTACGCTTGGGAAGTTGCCCTTCCCATTTCCCACCATCATCCTCTCACCCTTTGTCCTCATTTCCTTTCCACCACACACCACAGTCTTGATCATCCCGAACACGCGTCAATGTTGTAAGCTTCTTACCATATAACTTCATGAACTTGCTGTATTTGTTTATTCTAGAGATGTCAAGCTTTTTGCTTTCTTTTGCCTTCCTTCCTCCATTTTCCAGATGTTTGGCTATTAGTAAGGCAATAAAATGCATACCAGTGATGTGATTATTTCGGGCGAAAGACGGTAGCTCGATTTGAATCTCAGAATTAAATCTTTCGGATTGGTATTTGGGTCCACCCCCTCTAGTTCTTTTGTAGTGAGTGCCAGTTTTCCTTTATCATAGTTGCTGCCTGCTCTAAATAATGTATGATGGAGTGCACCTGTGGGAGATGTGTTTATCGTTTACTTGTTGCCATGTTTCATTTTAAGATAAGCTTCTTCACAGGCCCTTCAACACACTGCCCTCAATAATGGTTAAGTCCTGATGCAGTACAATCATTTCAACAAAGGACTAGCAAAATATACCCATTCTCTAAGCATATTTAAAAATGGTGCCATGCCGGATGCTTTGATGTGCAGCATGCAGGCCCCACTGCCATGGCAGTACTTAGTAAAGGCTGAAATTGTTGTATACTACGACCAGCTCCAGACCATTATCCAGAGGCCATCAAAGATTCTCTGCTATGCATGGTGATCTAGGTCAGGAGCACTCTGAGTGACACAGAAATCCATTAATGCAGTACCTGAAGGCACAGAGGCCCGGCAGACACTCGTGTGGGGCGCTGTTTCAGATGGAGACTGCAGGGCCTTTGTCCCTGCAGGCACTAAGTCGCACTGGGAAATTCTGGCCGATAGGAACGCAGAAGGGCACCTATTCAGACGCTCATATAGCTATCTAGGATTCCTGTGAAGAAAGGACAACTTCCCTCTCTCTTTCCTGTGCAGGGAGCATGAAGAGGATCTATATAGAGCCGTACTAGCGCTGTGTGGCACAGTAAAAGAAAGGTTAGTGTTAAAAAAGGGCTGTGTCTGTGCTTGGGTGTTATATGAATGTGTGCTTTTGAACGTGTGTGCATGTGTTCGCTGTTGTATGTGCGCTCGTAGGCATGTGGGTGTGAAAGAATGCCATCTGGGAGGGTGAAACAACCTGCACTTTCTTTATTGAATAAAATTATGCAGGTAATTCTGACTCTGGAGGTGAGTTCTGCTAATCAGACACACCTTCATAAATGTCCCATGCCATAAACCATAGCGTAATGGGTACTGTACAATTGGTACTTCTTACATTTAAGAACAACTGCTCCCGTTTTTTTTATGTGGACTTTGTACCTTTGTTTATGAAATTTATACAAACGCAATGTCATCTGATGAATAGAAATACTGCGGCTAGCCTTAATATATTACGGATGAGACAAATTAGCATCTGAGACTAGCCAACTGTTTATGCACATTAGCATTCTAACACCTATTTCCATATGGTGATGTTTAAGGCGATATGTGTTCAATATGTGTTATATTGTTGTTTTTAAGTAGGATTTCATTTGGAGATTTTGTAAGAATTTTCAGATCCGTGTATACATTTTAAGTGAAAGTATGTGTATGATATTAATAAAATATGTTTAGATAATTTATACTGACATGATCTTATCCCCTCCTTTCACACATGTGAGTATATTGAACTTAGTTTAAATCCTTAATTTTCTTTCGTGTGACCACTCTCTTTGGTTTTTGATCTTTAACTTTCCCCAGGTCCACAATTTAGGGGATATCCATCCTCTCCTTTCAATAAAACTTAGCGTACCCATGTGACCCGCCTGACAAGGCCCAGAAACTGCCTTGCCATGGAAGCAGGCAGGCCAAAGATCACATGTACATTCCTGAATGCAGTCCAGTTGGAGCCCAACGTTCTAACAGGTGTGGGTTGTCTTTGTAATCGCAGTGCCCCCATTCCCAAAGTAATAACTGTGTGTCCTGGAAGTCTAGTGGATGGTTAATATCTAAAGAAAAGCCATGTCTGGTTTGACATGTGGGCTCCTGAGGTTACACAGTTATACATCCACACACTTTTGATGTAATTTAATTGTCGGCCTGGGGTGTGTTGACCCTTGTAGGATAGAGCTGGCTTTGTATTCAGTTTTTTTTTCTGGGCTGCGTTTCATTCGGGCACCATCTGGGTGTTGAACAAAGTGTGGGGCTGCACCGCCTGATCACTTCTTTTTATATGATAAACTGATACAAATCTTTTTAGCAACTTTAGCAACTTCTGGTGCAAATGGGACAAATCCTAGGCCACCAGGATAAGAAACAACGAAAGCACACAAAGACCCATTATCCTAATGAGTAACCCGGATGCACTCCCAAAGGACATATCCCAATATGAACTTGTGAATCAGTTCTGTTTGTTACTTAAAGATGTGAATGGTGTGGTCATATAAATGGCAGAAAAGTGTCGTGAAGCTTATCACATTTTTAATTGTATTCACAAAACCCCAAAAATCAAAATAATTCATTAGTCAGCATATAAATTCATACGTGGCAAGTTCCTTGCCTATAGAAACATAACACATAACCTTTTCATATTAATGAAATAATGACAGCAGATAGTTTAAACAAAAGTCAAGATTTCCACAATCTTCTTCTGTCATCCTGACGCAATTTGGATAAACATATCCTTCTTCAGGGACTATTCTGCTGTCTTCCTAGGAGCAATTTCAAACACTTACCTTAAGCCCCTCTGTGTTTTCCTACAATGCTAGAATGCATTAGAACCATAAATCAGCAGAATACTAACCTCAAGGTATAACACTCTACTCCAATTCACAAGTGCCTGTAAGAGAAACGTTTCTGTCAGTTTCACGTCAAACATAGATGAAAAACACTATCAGCATTCAAACGTGATACCAGAGTCACGCGCTTACCCCTCCTAGTTGGGTCCACCAACAGCACGTAATTCGTTTCCAATGGCCAAACGTCAATTGGTCAAGAGTCCCATCACACCACCTACATGGACAATATCAACCTTAATCACATCTCCCACCATGTACCCAAAGAGCAATAGAAAGGCATTTAAAAGCGTATGAATTCTGACCAGATGTAGATGTCTTAACATGAGCAGCGAGGCACACGACTGGAAAACCAGTCGAGTGCCCCGTGCTTGTAATATCAAGCCCCATCGGGCGTGCCTACATATCTGAACGTAGAAAACGTTCCACTGCGGCATTACCGCGTGGCAGCCATCTTAAAGAGGCAACCAACTACACAAGCCATTCCTCCCAAGAGGGACATGTTCTCACGGGTACCCCATCACAATCTCCCCAATAATGCTATCCTCTCGGGAACTGTATGCGATAAAGTCATTCCCACTCACAATCTCAGTCAAAATCGATATTTAACAGAAAAACAATATCAGGCCTAATCCCGCGTACCAATGAATCGGGATGTATTTAACGTTCCACTGCGACATTCCCGCATGGTGGTCCTCTTAAAGAGGTAACATAGAACACAAACCCTTCATCCCAAAAGATACCTGTTCTCATGGAGACTTAGTCAAAATCTGTTCAATAATGCTATCCTCTCTGGAATTTTATACGATAAGAAAGTAATGTATGTATTTGCTATTGCTTATATGAAGACAGCAGAATAGTCCCTGAAGAATGATATGTTTATTTATCTGAAATGTGTCAGGATGACAGAAGATTGTGGAAATGTTGTCTTTTGTTTAAACTATGTGCTGTCATTATTTCATTAATATGAAAAGGTTGCTATGTGTTATGTTGCCATAGGCAAATAACTTGCCACATTGCAATGTATATGCTGACTAATAAATTGTGTTGATTATTTTGGTGATGTGAATACAATTAAAAATGTGAGAAGCTTCCCGACACTTCACTGACATTTTTTTGACCACACCATTCACATAATTCAGTAACAAACAGAGTTTATTCACAAGTTCATTTTGGGATATGTCCCTTGGCAGTGCATCCGTCTTACTCATTAAGGTAATGGGTCTTTGTGTACCATCTGGATGTTGGTCAGGAAACCCTCCCCATTGATGTTCGCAAGGGTGGACAGCATATCCTCTCAAAAGCAGAAAGTTTACCCGCAGGGAGGAGTGGGGCTGAGGTGTGAACTGGGCTTCAAAGGCAGCCTACCAGGATTCAATGGGTAGTCTTCACCGGGTTGCTGATTACTGTAAACCTTTTGAAGTAAGCAGACAGAAGAAGGGGGATGAGTTAGAGTAGCCCAGAGGCAAGTTTCAGACCACAGAGAGGGTCTCACCAACTTGGATTTGCTAGGGCTCCCCAAACTTCCTGTCCCCCATTGCAATTCCTGCAGACAAGGCACTCTGGGTATGACATCAGCAGGCAACAGATCATTGTTAGAACAGCCAACATTGGACAACTCACAACATGTTTGCTGTGTAGACCAATTTGCTGTAGCACCCTCCCCTTTGTTGATTCATATTTGGACTCTGGAAATGAAGGGTTCACCTACAACACTGTTGTTGATATTGATATTGATATTTTATTTATATCACGCTCATACACACGTTTTTCAGAGCTCGACAAGCCAAGGGAGGGGAACGGGGGGTGAACAAAACTACGATCTTACAAGGCCCAGTGACTTTGAGAACACGCAAGTACATGGGAAAGGGAAAAGGGTAAACGTGCATGGAAGGGGGCGAAGCAGAAACTGCGGAACAGAGGCGAAACAGATAAATAATATTAAATAAAATAAGTAAATAAATAAGGCAATAAACTGTGGTAGTGCAGCCAGCAAGTGGCAAGTGCTGGGTTTAGCAGACAGGGTATGACTGATAAGTGCAGAAGAAAATCGGGAGACAGTGAGCTTCTGGGGGAAGGAGAGGAAAGGCAGAGTACCTCTGAGGAAGTGCAGTAGGACGTTTGACTTTCTAGAGACATTGGAGATGTGGACGGAGAAGGAATATGTGGAGTAAAAGATGACCGTGAGGTTCTTGGCCTCGCAGGTAGGGTTAGGAGGAGGGCCAAGGGAGGCCGGCCAGAGAGGGAGTGGAAAGGATGGTGAAGGTGTACCAATAAGGAGGATCTGAGTCTTGTTGGCATTTAGACAAAGATCATTGGCGGCACACCAATCGTGAATGGCAGTATGGCAATCAGAGATGAGAGAAAGAGAGGAAGTGGCCGAGGGCAGCCTGAAAATGAGTTGTGTGTCATCAGCGTAACACTGGAAATTTGAGCAGAAAATGGCAATGCAGTGAGCGAGAGTTGCCAGGTATTGGTTGAAAAGCCAGGGCAAGAGGTTAGACCCCTGGGGAACACCCCAGGTAGGGAGGGAGATAGATGATAGGAAGGACCCAAGTTGAACCTGGGACTGTTGTGAGTACAGTCTGCTCCAAAGACCTCTGCCATAAAGATGAATACGGATTGCTCCAGGTGAGAGGCATGCTCTTCCAACAAACCATCCCCAAGGAACATGGGGGGGGGACAACATGGCTGCAACTGAGACAATGGTACCTAGAACCTGCTCACTGGAAGTGACAGAACCCTGAAAGTGGCCTCTACATGCCTTCCTGGTTGGGAAGGGCCGAAGAAAGGACTCACCTTTTCTCTCAGACCCTGGACTGGATCTCCCAGCACCCGAACTACCGAGGAAGCAACCTCTGGCTTTCCTTGCATCTCCAAACTGCCTTGACGCCAGTTTGGACAACTTCACGCCATGCAAGTTGCTGCATGGGACCACCTTTGTATCTCCAAGTATTGCTTGATGCCAAAGCTCCGCCTTCTCCACATTTCAGACCTTCCAAGTCCTCTAGCATCCCCCACTCAACACTACCTGTCTGGTTACCAGCTTCCTCGCTCTACAAGCTGTCGCCCCTACTGCACCATAATGCAGTGCAAAGCCAATCAAGCCTTCTTGCCACTGAGGGCAAGTCTCTGCTTCTTCACATCCCAGACAACCAACTCATCTAGCGCTGTCGACCCAACAATGCCTGCTGTTCTAGCATCGCCAACCCGCAAGCCGTCCGCACTGCTGAACCCGCACTACGTCATTAAATCCCATGAACGCCACTCCCCAATTCTGCCCATGGGCCAGCGCTGAAAGCGCCCAGACTCCAAGTTCAATGTCGAAAAGCCTGGTTCTGCGCTTTTAGACCCAGAAAGATAAGATCTAAAAGGTATTTGAAATTGCCCTGTCCCCGTAATATGATATGATAGGTTATTTATAACACGCTTAATACCAAGAGGTTTCAAAGCGTGGACCCGGGGATCGAACCTGTGTTGCTCTGTGTCGTTCCAAGGCAAGCATGATGCTGCTGAGCTATCCTCCCGATAGCTCCAGGTCCACTTTAAAGGGCCCTTTTGACTTTTTGGCCCTCTTCTCTGCTTTTTCTCGAAGACAACTCCTTTTTAATGACATTGCTTCTGAGATATTGCTATCTTGCCCCTGTCTATAACACCCAGAGTGCCCTTTCACTACAAAGTCTGCATTGTCTGTGTTCTTTCCAACCAGGTTGGACTTTTGTGTTTTTTAGATGCTAATGTAACACCAGAAGAGCTAAAGGAAAAGCAAAACCCAGACCAAGAACAGACGGGTAACCACGCCCTCCTCCCAGTTCATAGCAAGCATGGAATGCCAATTCCATGGAACCAGTGGCTGCCACTGTTCCAGATCTACGTGGAAGCCTTGGGGGGAACTATCTCCCCCAAGCAGCAAGAAGGACATTTTTCAACATGCATTAGGGATGAAAGGCCAAATAATGTTTGATGGACTCAAGGTTGTGTTTCCACCCAACAATGGGGATGTGGATTATATCATTTAATGAAGGCAAAAGAACACTTACCAACAGCTTTGATAGCAGACAAAATGGCATACTTCATATGACTAATTTAGACACGTAAATGCAAGGAGCATAGGAATCGGCGCATGACCTTGTAGTCAATTTGAATGAATTAGCTGTGCCATGTGCTTATGGACCTGGTATAAATAATTTGATTAGAAATATAGTAACAATGAAAAGACACAAGAATGGTGTATTTGGTCTAAAGACTTGTCATTGGATGACACGCTCAATATTGCATGCGCAGCGAGGAAACCGCCAGCAGGTGCGAAGCAACAATGAAAGCTGAGCAAGACGATAAAATGTACGTTATGTCCCACAAAAACAGAAAAGGGTGTAAAACGGGGCAAGGCAATGTGAGTAGAACCAGAGTGCCAAGCAAGGAACGAGGAATCAGAAGACGTTGCTATCAGCATAACAGCAACTGTTGTCCTACACAGAACAGATCGTGCATTAAAGCATACATGTGAGGTCAGCAGAGTCAAGCGATTCAGAGTCAATCTGAATTAGATGGTGAAGAAAGGAAAAGGCACAGTGCTAGCCATTAACGGGATACAGAAAAGCAAAACTGCATTGCGTGGTGTGTGTTGATAACAATCAAGGCGAGCTGTAAGCCCTTTTAGGCTTGGCCCTTACAGCCAACTCAATACATCAGTAAAAAAGAAAATGCAGGAAAATTGAACAGTATATTTGAACAAAGTGACATTTCAACCAAGAGTGTTTCGAGGAGCAGGTGTCAACCTACTAGGGAAAAAGAGGTGAGCCACAGAGTTTAAAGGACACGCGACTTCAGGAAATGTGTATCCATCGGACATGACACCAGCTATATCTGGATAGCATGGGAGAAGTAAACTCATGATAAACTTGGCCCCTGTAACAGCAAGCAGGTCTTGACACTTGGAATAGAGACCTGGCAACCCTTCAGGAACAAACACAGAGAGTTCAGGCCTGGGGTAGTATGTGTCAAGGGATACACCAGCGGGGCATCACTGCGTACAGGTACTATGACAGTCAAGGACAAAGTGAGACATGTCCCTTCCATGACCAGACAAGGACTCAGATATTTACTAGGGAATGTCGAGAGAGAAGAAACAATTGAATCTATCGAAGCCGGTATCGGGTCATTGCATCGAATCCAAAGTATTGACAGACCATACCATTGAATAAAATGCATAGAAAAAAAAACACTGAATGCATATTTTTAAATGGTAAAGGGTTTAGTTTAGTAAAAGTGTGTTTTAATGTTTTAAAAAAGGTGGTTGGGGAGGAACCCCCCATTAAACAAAATGCATTAGATGGTTTTTTTCGATGCTTTTTTGTCAATGGTATGGTTGTTGATGGTTTGGCTGTCGATGGAATCACTAGGAACCATCGAAGCCACTGAATGGTTAATCCATGTGGTCCTGTTTTCGAAACTGGACTCTAGCAAATTGGCATAATGTGTAGACTGTAGGAGCCTCGATCGAGAAATGATCAGAGGCAGGTAGCCCATTCCCTGAATCACATATCTTAGGTTGATATTGAACAATGCGTGTGTGTGCTCACAAAGCTGGAAATGAGTAATGCTGAACACCAAATAAAGAAGAACATTTAGTCAAGGTGGTGCACTTCTTATATTGCCTGCACTTAAAAATGTCCAATGTTGGTTGTCCTTATTCTATGTCTGTCCCCAGTGACTGCATTTTCTCCCCTCCACAACCTAGTCAGAACGTTCCTCAAACTCACCCCATTGTAAAAAGCTCAATGTTTCCTGTCAAATCTGATTTCTTATCTATTGTGCGTTCTTTTGTGATCAAAAGAGCATTGTTCCTCTTGTAAAATAAATAAATACATACAATGACACCATTAGGGGTATGCAGGTGCCCTATTTAGGTATTTGGCCTTTCTTCAGTCATTTTGATACACCATTGGAAGAGGGATCATATGCTTGGGGTACGAAACATGGCATATTTTCAAGATGGCATTTTGATATGTACAGTAGAGTTGAAGACAGTCACAATGCAAAAGTTGAAGACAGTCACAATGCAATGCTTGAGGCAGTGTTGAACAGGCTGCCGCAAGACTGCATTCGGCTGCGCACGTTTCTGTCTGATCCAGTGGAATATTTGGGGTACACTATCTCCAGTGACAAGATTAGACTGAAGGGACATTTCCTCCAACCCTTCACATATGCAACCATCATACATGAAAGGAAAACTGGAAGCGTTCCTGGGACTTTCAGAATATTATGTCAAATTTTTTGACAATTATTTGGGGGGAAACAGAACTGCAAAGTGGATTTCTGAAGAACTGCTCAGATGGAAAATTGACCAGGTGTTGTTTACTGATGGGCAGTGAAACATTTCACAGAATCGAGTGCTCAGGCTTTATAACCCAAAATTGGACGCTTGCATTACAGTGGACGCTAGTGCATATGGGGGCCCGGCCACCATGATGCAGTAGTTAAAAAAAGACAAGAGGGACACAATGCCCAAACCCTCTACGTTTCGGAGAGAATTTGTTCAGTGAATAAAAAAAGGAGGTGTTGGTCATTTCAGAAGTAAGGCCAACTGACCCGAGTCTCTTGGTTGGGACCCGGAATAGTAAAGAAGTGACGTGCGGCCATGAAGGTCAAACAAATCACCCATACCCTCCCCCACCCTCCACCGCCCAACCTCATGACAGGCTGGGCATTAGCATCATCATGTTACCTCTCTGTTAAACACTCAAAAGGCGCCAGGCAGCAGTACTTTCTCTCTCTGAATGCTGTTTTGCAGATGGAGCCAACCATGCGTGCTCTAGATCTTGCTGCAACCCCCTCCTTCCTCTCAACTTAATTCCTAAGAGGTTGCTGGACGGCAGATCGCCCAACATGCCTACCTCACCTGCTGTGCCTGGCCTCCTGTGACCCGCAATCATACATTTCAAGGCCTGCCTTGGAACTGTGAGCCCGAAGCTTAGCTTGCACCCATTGGGAAATAGACACTTGTCCTTGGGACGTTGGGTAAAGGCCCAGAGATAATTTCTCTTAGAGGGGGCTGATCTCATAAAGCCATCGAGGCGACATTAGAAGATCTGACTCTGTTTAAGGGGACTTTGCTGAGAAAGATGTGAGGAGCTGCTCCAGCCTGCCCCCACCACAAGCCAAGCCAGACAGACAACATTCATGGCCCAAACAAAGGAGAGTGAATGGTTGCTGGGCACAACAGAGCCACAGGTGGGGTCTGGGAGGGGGGGGGCATGTTTCTATCCCAATGGGTCAATCAAGGTGAAACATAATGGCGCATAGGAAAAAACGATCATGCAAACATGATGGTATCATGAAGCGTTCACAGTGCATTCTTATTTGTGATGGAAGCGCAACATTTATTGATATGCCCAATTTAAAAAATAAAGTTACCCTTTAGCCCCGATACCACATCACTAACCCCTTTCAAAAATGTGGGTGTGGCCTTCCAAACATATGGGCGTGGCCTTGCAGTGACATGGATCTCTGTGTTTTCCGTTTTGGAATGTAGGCATGTATGGACTCATGGCAAGTCAATAAAGACGAGTCAAACTATGCCTGTGGCTCTTTGATCCTGCTTTCAGGGGTTGTCATAGCTCTCAACCTTTTGTGTTGCCAAGGTGAGTGAAAATCATTTTTTTTCACAGGAGAGAACCAATTGAATTGAATGAGTGAATGGGCGTATAGGAGGCTTGACAGGTGTGTCCGCTGATTGCTGGGCAGGTGACAAAAGCATGTGAGTTGAGAGCTATGGGTTGTGCGTGAGTGAAACATACAGGTTCCTTATGTGTCATATGTAAAGCTTATCGTGCCATAATTCAATTTGATATTGTGGTGTGGGGATTCATGATACATTTTATGTTGGATCTGTACATTTCTTAAATGTGAAGTTTTTATGTAGGGGTGTGATGGGAGAGGGTAATATATGTGATGTAGAACCAACTGTGTAAAACTGGCATCTGGTTCATGGACCACAGTGTACTTTAGGATATATACGCAGAGATCGCAACCTTTTATGTCCCCAGGGCAAGTGATAACACCTGATGTTTATTTTTTTTGGAGGGTGAAAAGAGCATATTGAAGTGCATGGGCGTGTTAGAGGCTGGCCACACCCCACAGGGCGTGCTAGAGGGACAGCCTGCATAGCGGGCTGCCCCTTTAGCCACCCCCCTGGGGAGTATCCCACACCTCGCTTCTCCTCCTTGGGAGGCAGAAGGGGCTTCTCAGGGCCCAGCCGCATCCGGCCTCAGGCTCCGGGGAGCACTCATAAGGCTGTGCTCATTCAGGACCCACAACCAGTTGGTACACTACCAACCTCAAATCACTCAAAACCTTCAAGCACCAGCTGGAACGGACCTAGAGAACCATCCCTGCAGCCCAGAACAAAACCACCCTAGCAAAACTAACCAGAGCATACAGACTTGAAATCAGAAAAGTAAGAAAGCATTCTATGGAAACAGAATCTCAAACTCTTGGAACCCGAGCCAAGAACTGCATAGAATCATCAATAACTCACCCAAGTCAAGTATCACGCCATCACAAACACCCACCTCAGCCACAGTCCCACCCAACCTACCTCACATCCAGTCCAAAGTACAGGCACCTGACAACACTCTTACCAACACTCACTCCAGATCACTCCTTACACCTGGCACATATGTAACGCTCCTTCCACTACACACCTCAAAGGGGCTCTACTGAACGTACGCTCACTAGGGGCACATGCCATTGAAATTCATGACATCATCCTAGAACACCAACTAGATTTCATAGCATTAACTGAAACTTGGTTACACCCAGCTTCAGGTCCTTTACTGGCGTTTGCCATACCTTCTGACTATACCATACTCAGATCAGACCGACAAGACACGGTGGGTGATGGAGAAGCCATTATCGCCAAATCCTCCCTTCACTTCAGAATCAGTAGTAACGAAAAGATAGAGGGCTCTCGCCCTTAAGCTAACCACAGACCCCAAAACTACTGTCGACTTCTTACTATTTTATAGATCACCCAGTTCCTCTAATCACCCTGATGTTGACATCCCACTACTCATCACCCCTCTGCTCAAACCCAAAACCAAATTCATACTGCTGGGTGACATAAACTTAGGATTCAGTGACCCACAGGACCACAAAGCCACAGCCTTTTACACTACCCTACAAGATATGCAGTTCACCCAAATTGTTGACACACCGACCCACACTAAAGGTAGAATCCTCAACTGGATTCTAACCTTGAACACTGAAGTATCTCTTAAAAATATCAGCAATACTTTTTGGCCAGACCACTTCTTAATTTGTTTGAACATTTCAACCATCAAACGCCAAGATGTTCCAGCTTCACCACCCATTCCAGTTTTTGTAAGAAATTCTCGAGAAATTACGCAAGAGAAACTCACCCCCATTCTTAACAGAGTATTAGAAGCTCAACAATCCAGACACTATTTCCCATCTATATCATTCTTGCTTAAGAATAGCCATTGATGAAGCAGCCCCACCAAAAACCCAAACTACCTAAACCGAAACCTAGTAATTCTTGGTTCAATGATGAACTTATTCAGCTTAGAAGAGGCAAAAGAGCACTTGAGCATCTTACCAGAAATCCTTCTGAGGAAGCCAAAGAACTCCTTCTATTATCTCAGAAATATAAACTTGCAGTTATCACACATAAATCCAACACATTTAATGAACGTATTGCCAATGCAGCCTCTAATAGTAAAGAGTTGTTTTCTATCCTCAGAGAACTGTAAACTCCCATTCCCCACCCCCAGGGCCAGCCATTGTGAGTAAAGCATGGTATGATATGGTATGATATGATATGATGTGATATGGCATTTATAACACGCCTATACACAAGTGTTTCAAGGTACGACGAGGCAAGGGGGGGGGGAACAAGGGAGGACAGACAACGATCCTACTAGGCCAGGTGTCATTCAGATCGCGCAAGTGCATGGGAAGGGGGAAAAGGAAAAGTGCACGGGGGAAGGGAGTGGGGAAAGTGCAGTACATGGGAAATGGTGCACCACCATTCAGGACGCCCTAGCCGCTAAAATCAACTCCCTCCAAGATAAAATCTCTGCTAAAAGAATTCTGTTAAACAAAAGTGTCAATGTTAACCTTATTGCCCTAACTGAACCCCTAGTCTAAGTAGTCCAGTTTAACTTCTCTCCATTCACCCAGGAACAAGTTTTCAAAGTCATCGCCGCTCTCAAACCTTCCTTCTGTAAAGGAGAAAGCTTTCCGGACAAATAAGTCATACTCTCCAACTCTAGCCCCTATCATCACCAATTTTATCAATGCCTCCTTTAGTACCAATTCGGTCCCAGCTGATATCAAAGAAGCCTGGGTAGCTCCATTGCTTAAAAAACCCACCCTAGGAAAATTTACCCGGGGGCAGACCCCCACTGCTGGAGGAAATGTGGTCACATAGCAGATTATTGGCATTTGTGGTGGAACTGTAAGAAGGTGCAACAGTATTTGAATGAAGTGTTGGGTGGATAAGGGACCTGGATGGGGTGGAAAGGAGGATGGACCCACTACTGGTGCTGTTTGGAACCGAAATGACGGAGGAGAACTGAGAGAAACTACCACATATGCCGCACTATCTCCTGCTGGCAGCTAGGGCATGTCTGGCAAGTGGATGGAAGAGGGGTAACCTCCCAAGTGAAAAGGAATGGGCGGCTAAGGCACTAGACCTATATAGGATGGAGGAATTAACGAGACTGATACACAATCGATCGCCTACTAGGGCTATGGAATGGGCCCCATACCTGGAGAAATATGACCCAGAACACTAACAAGAGGTAGAGGAGGCTGGTGGAGCAGTTGGTGGGCTGGAATGAACATTGCCGGAGCAGGGAGCCAGCCCAGTCAGTGGACAGTATGCACAGGAGACCACGAATTGGACAGAGATGAATCGGAATGGATCCAAAGTCGGTTGAACTCTGGGTGCCTCCGCGCAGGCCCTCAAACCTCACGCTACAATTGAAGTGACAGGAACAGAGATCCCAGAGGGACTGAAAGAGAGATTGCCCTAGAACGGCCGGTACACAGTTGGGGATACGGGGGGGGGAGTGTTTAAAATAGGTTGGAGGGAGAATAGTTAAAATCTGGTCGGTATCTAGTGATGTAAAGATGTTAGCAGATACCCTGCATTGAGTTGTACATGTGTTGATGCCAATAAAATTGAATTTGGAAGAAAAAAAAAACACCCTAGACCCCACCAACTACAGACCCATCACCACACTCCCTTTCCTCCTTAAAATAATTGATAAAATTGCATAATCTCAAATTCAAGCCCATCTAGAGAATAATCATCTATTAGGCGACAGACAATCTGGTTTTCGGCCAAACCATAGTACTGAGACAGCTTTACTTGATCTAAAAAACAGATGGATACCATCAGAGATTCAGGCAAACTCTGCATCCTACTGTTACTTGACCTGTTTGCTGCATTTGATTTAGTGGACCATGATAAACTGTGCTTAGCACTCTCCAATAACTTCCAATTCTCCTAAAATGCAACCGCCTGGGTCAAATCCTTCCTATTAGAACATATAGCCAGCGTAGCCATAGGAGATGAGGCAGCTGATGCTAATCCAGTTCCTCTAGGAGTACCGCAAGGATCCTGCCTCTCTCCCACACTATAAAATGCCTATACTAAACTTATTTTCCCAGCATTGGATGCCATTGGAGTCATCGACGCCAACTTTGCGGATGATACACAGATACTCATCCCAATCACGGACAACAAAAAACACTACTCCATTATTATAAATAACCTATGCCATCATCCAAAATTGGATGGCTAGTAACAGTCTTTGCCTTAACGGCGAAAAGATGGAGATTCTTAGTTTTGGATCACCTGCCCAACTAAAAAAATGACCCAAAGACTATACTTCTATCATCATAGAGGGTACACCCATTCCCATCTCTAACCATATAAAAACCCTAGGGGTCAATTTAGACTCCAGCCTCACCATGACCAAACACATTAGCCCTCATTACAAGTCAGGCGTTAAGGTCCAAGGCGCTAAGCGACCTTGGTGCTAATTACGGCACCGTATGGGGCAAAAATGGGAATGGGGAAGGGCAAATGGTGAATGGGGAATTACCGCCCCACTCACCTTGGAATGAGGCGGTAATTCCGCCTGACTTGTAATGAGGGCCATTAACTCTTTAGCCTCCTCCACAGCCTATACAGCCAAATTGATTGCCCTCAGCCAGCAGTTCCTATCCACACAGAACTGTATTACCCATGCCAGAGCTCTCATCTTGTCTAAATTAGACTGTTGTAACATTCTCCTGCTAGGTACTACTAAGAAAAATCTATCCAAACTACAATTACTAAAAAATAAAGCCTCTAGAGCAGCTTTAGGCATAAAAAAGTGACCACATTTCACAAGTAAGGAGAGAGGCCCACTAGCTCCCCATTCAAGCAAGGATCCTCCACAAAACATTCACCACCATACACAAATGCGTCACCCAAAACGCCCCCACATATCTAAACGACTGCATTGAATGTAAAACACCCAATAGACTCCAAAGGTACAACACAAGCGCCCTCTTATTTGTTCCCCGCTTCAAGAACTCAAGAACTAGCGAAACTTGTTTCACTGTAGCAGCCCCCAGATTATGGAACATGCTGCCCACTAACATCGGTAACGAGATCTCCCACACCCAATTTAAGAAACTCATAAAAACCTGGTTGTTTAATCGATTCTAATCTGACTATTTAACTTTATACACAACCCTAGGACTGCTGTAAGTGTAACTGGAATCTGTTGTACATATAAGTAACTGTGTCAATTGTGACTGCGGGGACTCTGTAACCCTCCCTCAATGTTTATATATACGTAACCATATTTTTTGCGACCGTATGATATTCTGTATATATCTGTAACCATACTCTTTTGCGACCGTATGATATTCTGTATATATCTGTAACCGTACTCTTTTGCGACCGTATGATATTCTGTATATATCTGTAACCATACTCTTTTGCGACCGTATGATATTCTGTATATATCTGTAACCATACTCTTTTGCGACTGTATTATATTCTTATTAATACAAGTCCACTGTAGTCATCATGTTTTGTCTTGCTACATTATGTTCTTACCTTTTGTAACCAGCATGTGTTCTTTCATCCACCTGTAGCTTACGCTGTGATACCTCCGGGTTTGGGCGTACAAACAAATACAATAAACAAATACATTTCCAAATTGAACTCCCCCGCCTGCTCCAACCCCCCCCACCCATCTCCCATGGTTTCATGTCTTTATAATGAAATATTGTATGACGAAAAATATATAACGACAAAACATAACACATTTCTTTTTCTTTTTTGGGGGGGTCCCCCCAAACCTGTGTTTCCCACCCCTAAAAACCCACCTCAACCATTTCCTCACAAGATTTAACCCTTTACCCCACCCCCACATACATTTTCGTTATATATTCATTTGTTATACATTTTTCGTTACAAAGACTGTATACCATTTCCCATTCCCTATGTGACACCTTATCAGAACACTTCCACAATGTGCCTATCGACAGACACTCCACCATCCTCTCTAAATTGGAACACATCCGCCCACGCCCCACCTACCCACAGCTCAACCCCTGTCAAAAACCCCCTTGATACCAACTTTCACCTCTTTAACACCATCCTCCTAGACAGGCTTCACTCATTAGGAATCAAAGAAGCAGCCCTCGCTTGGATCTCCACTTTCATCTCTAATTGTTCACAAATCATGCTCCTCCACCCGTTCACCTCCACCTCACAACTAGTAACAAAAGGGGTCCCACAAGGAGCATTCCTATCCCCCCTGCTCTTCAACATCTATCCAAACCATCTGCCCACACACATCCACTCCCACAATCTTATCTGCTACAACTGTGCAGATGGCACACAGATCATCCTTAAAATCCCCAAATCGCCAGGCCCCAACCATCCAGATCTGTCATTTTGCCTCTCGGATATTGACTGCTGGATGATGGCCAACCACCGCATCCTCAATCCTGGGAAAACTGAAATCCTAGTCTCCGGTAAAACCTCCTCCACCAACTGAATCCCTGACTGCAATTGTATTTATTTATTCATTTATTTATTTCCTTTCTATAGCACGCATACAACCCGTAGGCATTGAGGCGCTCTTGCAGGTACAAAAGTACTAGTCAGGGTAGTGTGATACAGGCATAGTTTCATACAAAGACAAGGTAACATAGGTATAAAACCAAATGGCAATTAACATACAAAACAAGCAGTTTGGTGGTGGGGCAGGAGAGAGTTCTTGGCGAGAGGCCTGGGGGGTAGGGGATCAGGTTTAGATGAAAAGCTGAGTTTTTAATGCTTTGCAGAAGATCCTGTAGGATTTCTCTGCCTTCAAGGAAGGTGGGAGGTTGTTCCAGAGTTTGGCAGCAAGGTGTGGGATGCTGGAGCCTCTGGCATTGCATCTTTTCACTTTGGGAACAATTAATCTATCAGTGTAAGGGGTCCTAGTGGGTCTTGAAGAGTGGGCTTTGGCAATTCCTTTGGAGAGGTATGATGGTGCTGTGTTGGAAAGGCACTTGTGGGTAATGGAGAGTGTTTTGAAAATGATCCGCTCCTGGATGGGGAGCCAGTGTGCTTCTCTTCTAGCTCTCGAGATGTGCTCTCTTTCCAGGATGTTTAGGGGTGCTCTGAGGGCGTTATTCTGGATGACTTGGAGTTTGAGGATGTTTCTGGAGGAGGTGCCATTAAATAAGACATTGCAATAATCGATCTTGGAGCCAGTGATTGCACGGGTAATGGTTAGACAGTTGTTTTTAGAGAGGAGGGGTCTGACTGCATTAAGGACCTTGGTAGCGTAGGCTGCTGAGGAGGCAATAGCACTTACTTACTCAAGACAAAGTCACCTGCTACCACCCGTCAAGGACTCTCAGATCTGGCACAGCATATCTCCTAGCAGTCCCACAGTACAACTGCTCCAGACTCGGCACAGCCTCTTTCTCCGTCCAAACGTTGATGTTCTGTAACTTCTTACCCCTGCACATTTGCTATATTGACAAACACCTGACATTCAGAAAGGCCCTCAAACCCTGACTCCCCCCCTCTTGAAACCCTTCCCCACTCTACTCCCTCGATAGGTGCATAGATACGCTGACCCAAACACAACCACACTCCTATCCACCAACACCCCATGGAGGCGGGGAGTGTTCGCAGCAGCACACTGTGGCAAACTCTTCCTTCCCACACACCTAAACACTCCTACCCACCATGTCCCCACAGCTGCACACTAGAACAAATGTATCCCTCTCCCAAAAAGTCAACTCTGTTTCCAGAACCTGTTTCTTCCACCTACGCATCCTAAGGCGTATCTTCCCTTACTTCACCTATCCTCACCTAAACACAACACTCCTACCCACCATGTCTACCCACCATGTCCCCACGAATGCCAACAGCATTCGCAGAGGCACTCCATAGCAAACTACTGTCCTCCTCAAACACAACAAGACTCTTACCCACCAATACCCATGGATGACAACAGCATTCATAGAGGCACACCGTAACAAACTATCGTCCTACTCTCACCCCTGCCCTGTCATCCTTCCGAGCCCCTCTCCCACTGCTCAGACTTTCGTTCCAGAGAGACCGCAAATAGCGAGACCAGCCAATCACACTGAACCAAGAAAAAAGAACACTGCAGTCAAATTCCAGCCAAGCCTACGGTATGTATACCTTACACCACATCTGTGGACACAGGCCACAGGTATGGCCACCCATCCATGCACCCTAGAATTCGGCTATAGCTATGCTATTCCGGTCTAGCAGCACGCATAGCCGTCCACACTGAAACCCATGACATACCTCAACACCTCTGCCATTAGTGTACACCAACAACCAAAGAAAAGGATTTGGTCTAGCTGGGCACACATTGAATCCTCAGCACTAGAACTATTTCCTAAACCCCCAACAGCACCCACGCACTTGCCTGACCTCCGGGCAGCTTACTGGAGCCTAGCCAGCCCACCTAAGTCCTACCCCGGCATAAATGCACACAAGCGTCTTTAATTTAAACTCTTAAAACCTCCTGCACGTGGACTGCGGTCACCGAGGACGCTCCAACCACAAAGCGCATTGAAGCCATACAATTGTGGAAAGGGCGCTATATAAATAACAAATACAATGCAATATAATACACTTTGTCACAGCCCCAGCCTGACAGTAAGAACATATTGTTTTATGTGCTAAACACAGGGCAAGGACATCTTACAAGGACCATTTGCAGATCGTTCATGGTACAAGAGAAGAGCTGGAAATGAGTGGTAAGGTTTTGCGTGTGCACTCAAGGCGAGAGAGGTGTCTGCAGATCAAGTATAGGTCTGTAATATACGGGGACATTTGGGCCTGCTAGGTGAACCCTGCCGGTGAAGGTAGGAGATAAGCGCTTTAACAAGCTGCATTTTGTTGCCATCACCTTAGGTCGGTTTGGAATGACGGGAGAAGAGTCACCAGACACGTTTGCCAGCATCGAATGTGGCTCCAACAGTCCCAATGGTAACATGTGGGAGGATGTGCCGAATTGTGGGCACTGTTTCAAGAGAGAATGCGCATGAAGGACAAACACTGTGCAAAAAAAATGCTCGAGGTAGAGCATGAGGTGTCTACACACCAGCAGTTCGTTCAGGCCCAGATGTGCCCACCCATAACAATGGACACCCTCCCGCCAAGCCAGATGCAGGTCAAGGCTCCACCAAAGAGGAAATTGGAAGGGTGTCAGCTGAGGGGGAAGGTTTTAGCCATCAGGTTACAAAAACAAATGTTATTACAGGTTGCTTCTAACCCCGCCAAGTACTGTGCTGTAGTGCAGCAGGCAGTTCTGCCAGGAGTTTGCGGATTAGGACAGGGGGAAATAGGTGGTGCATTGACACTGCCAACAGGTAACCAATTCAGCAGTGGGGCATTGAGTGTGGTATGGGAGCTGTCTAAAGGTAATGAGTGTGAAAGTGTGAGAATTGGTAAGGCATTGGAAGAGATGCTAAGGTTGTTGTGGGGAGTGGTGCAGTTACTTAGGGAAGGCGCCACCATTGAAGTTGCAAGGTGAGTTTGGAAAGGTCCTGCAGAACCTGTCACGATTGTAGGGGTTATGGCAGCTGGGACCTCTCTTGGTGCAGGAGGGGGTTTGTCATACCGGAGTTGGTGGCACCAGTACATCAGCATGGGCCCACAAGACTGGGGGACTGGATTGCGCAGGGATAAGGGGTGCACAGGGTAGCAGCCTCAGCTTTGTCTGTAGGGGTACCCACACCACAGCAGCCAGATGCATTATCAGGGCTACAGGGACCCACTTTGACTAAGGATGGTGGACCGGGTGTGGGAGGCACCCCCTTAGTGACCATTGGACCCCTACTGTCTGGCAGGTCTACCGTAGCATGGCATATCCCCATGCAAGTAAAAGAGCGAATTTGAGGAAGGGAATATCTTGACATATTTTCATTACTGTCAGTAGAGACGGCAGGTACAGTCATTACAATTAGCAAAGATGAAGACAAGAAGAGGCAGAAAAGAATTGGAACAAGGCCTTCTCTTTGTTAGCAGCAGTGCTGATGGAAAAATATCCAGAACAGGGGCCCCCGTTATGGAAGTATAAGGGCACGATTGTCAATGAGCAAAGAATGTTTGGCTCCACTGGGGGGATAGGTTATGAGTGGGATTTTAGATTCAAGATGTTAATGGTTCCTGATATGACCTGGGATCAGAAGGACATGGAGGGTTGGGTTTTGTTCAGGGGTGGTAAGGACAGGACCAGCCAGACAACTGGTGAGGTGGTAAAGGGTACACGGAAGCCGTGGTACGGTAAGTATGAGCCCAACCATAGAAGAAACTGGGAGCCCTTTCGTCAAGCCCCCTCAGCACAGAGGGGAAATTATCAGGCACACAACAATTCCGGTCCAGGGCAGGGGACAAGGGCCTAAGGGGGGCAAAAGCATAGCAATATCCCTGCAGATCATTTAACAAGGGCAGTTGGAGACCAAGGTGCCGAAATGCACACAAATGCGCAAAATGTGGTGATGGGCACCCATTCGCGAGATGCTACAAATCCGAGTGGGGGTGCAGAGGCAGAGGGCAACACAAAGATGCTCATTAGATCCACATGGGAAAAAGGACCTTCCCCAGTTGACAAACGGGTGCACCAGGAATTTTGAAATGATATCCAAAAAACAAAGAGCGTGATGTATTTATTTTTTCATTTATTTTATTTGCATTTGTATAGCGCACCTGCAGCCCGGGGGCATCGTGGCACTTGTTTCAAGAGTTTGCAAGGAAGAATTTTCAGTAGGTAGGACAGACAGGTTTCTTAGTATTGATTAAGGGCTTTACTGATGGGATCCAAATTCCTCATGGCGGTCTGCTGACGGTCTGGGTTGCCTCCCCTCTGTGATACAACAACCAAGAGTGATAAGCAAAAAAAAAAAAATGAACTGGAACTGGGCAGGGTGGTGGGTCCTCCCCCCCTACCCAATTTCATAGTTCTGCATCAGGCATTTTGCTCAAGAAGGAACAGGGCAAGTTCAGGTTGATCCACCACTTGTCTTATCCAAAAGGGGACTCCATCAATGACTGGCTCGACCCTGAGCACTGCTCAGTGCACTATGCCTCCTTTGAACAGGCCATGGTTTTGTGGGCCAGCATGGGCAGGGGGCACTCCTGGCCAAGGTAGACATAGAATCGGCATTCCGTCTACTACCAGTGCACCCAGACAGTTTACGCCTGTGAGGATTTCAGTGGGATGGCAGGTATTACATTGACAAATGTATGACAATGGGCTGCTCAGTGTTTTGCACACTATTTGAAGCTTTCAGCACTTTCTTGGAGTGGGCTAAGCACAGGAAGGAACAGCGGGAAGCATCCACTACTTAGATGAATTCCTTTCCATGGGCACGGAAGGGTGGGCAGACTGTGCTCATGCGCTGTCTTACATTCAGAACTTGATGACCAGGATGGGCATCCCGCTGGCACTGGAAAAAACACAGGGCCACACAGAGTTGTCAACATTTCTGGGCATCAGATTAGATACGAAGAAAGGCACAGGTTAAAGTACAGAGACTGATTTCCAAGATAGAGAGCAACCTATCCAAGGAGCGGACCACTTTGGAAAAGGTCCAACAGCTGTTGGGTAAAATGAATTTTGCTTCCAAAGTTATCCCTGCGGGCTGGGTGTTTGCACGCAGGTTCACAAGGGTAACACCGGGGGTTATGCAGAAACACCACCATATCCGGCTTGGCTCTGGCTTGAAAGATGACTTGAGAATGTGCCTGTCATTCCTGCAAGGGTTTAATGGGGTGCAGGTATGGATAACCTGTGGGAAACAAGTGGGGAGCTACAGATGTAGACAGACACATCAGGGAATGAAGGTTTAGGAGTCATCCTGGGGCAGGAATGGTATGCACAGAAATGGCTGACGCAGTGGCACAAGAAGTGTAGGACCAAGAATATCATGGCGCTACAGCTCTTCCCTATCGTGATAGCCCTCATGGTTTGGCCAAAAGAATTGGGGAACAAAAGGGTGCGCTTTTGGTCTGACAATAAATCAGTGGTTTAGGCCATAACCTTACAATCATCATTTTGTCTGGCTGTGCTGAGCCTCTTGAGGAAATTCGTAGAGATACGTTTGTACAGGAATATTGAGTTCAGGGATCAGCATGTACAGGGTGTTGTTAAAATTGCTGCTGATGCTCTTTCTCGTTTTCAGTGGAGGAGGTGCCGGAAAGCCCATCCGGAAGCCAGGGAGAAGGGGTGCAATTCAAGAGCGAGTGGTGTCAGCTGGTGTCGTGGACAAGGGGCTCTGGGACTTGGGGGAGCGATCACCCACACCAGGCTTTAGGTCCAGGTACCAGCAGGGCTATGGTAAGTTTTTAAGTGTGTCACGTGCATTGGAAAGCACAGAGCGTGCACTGTATGAGTAGGTGTGAGCATTTGCAGTGTGGGCTCACAAGGAAGGGAAGACCAGGAGCTGGGCGGCAGGGCATCTGGCAGCAATAGCCTTCTACAGCAAGTTACTTATTTTTCAGTGCTTTCTGGGTCAGCAAACTAGTCTCTGCCAGCAAAGCAGAACAATCTGGGAAAGCCCTATTAGCAGGAGACATTTTCTTTGTCACCAACAGCACGGGCGAGGGTTTGAGGATCTGATTGAGAAAATGTAAGACCAATCAGGAAGGAAAAGAAAAGTGGGTTGATATGTACGGGTCCAAGGACAGCGGCTCTGTCCAATTTTTCAGGTGGTTCTTGGCGAATAGGCCCCAACGGGGGTAGCCGCTACTAATCCATGCCAGTGGAGCCCCCCTGACCATTTATCAATTCCGGAAGATCTTGTCAGCCTTCTAGGGAATAGTGGGAATACACAGCAAGGGCTGGTGCTCACACAATTTTAGGATAGGGGCCGCCACACTGTCTTTTTGCAAGGAATGACCGCTCCTGCATTTATGAGAATAGGCAGATGGGAGTCTGACTGCTACCGAATATATGTGAGGCCACAGGGCAAATTATTTATTTTATTGTTTTAAAGCGCCCACAGGACAACAGGGTGGGGACAAGGAAGGTAGACAATAAATTACAATAAGATAGATAATTGAATTAACAGTACAAAACAAATAATGAGAATAACAGGGGGACAAACTTACTATACCTTGTGAGTGTTCAGAACGTGCAAGTGCAGAGGCGAGGGGTGGTGAAAGGATAGGTGCTGTGCTGTACATGGAGAAGTGCTCAGGGTGAAGTGCTTAATAAGAGAGGAACCTAAGTGCAAGCTCAGGTGGGAGCATAAGTAAGTGCAGTAAAAATAGACAGCGGCTGGGATGAGAGATGTGGAGTGTCAGGGCCCCGAGGATACATAAGGGCCGTGCACATCAGTCACGCTACTGTATAATTAGCAGGGAAGAAAGGAGGAGAAGGAAGAGGTAAAGAGAAAGGTCTTGAGGCTTTTTCAGAACTTAAGTAGGTCCTGCACAAGTTGCAGATTGAGAGGGAGGCTATTCCACAGAAGGGAGCCCGCCGAGGAAAGTGATCGACCATCAGCTCTCTGTTTAACAAACAGCTTCACACGCAGGGAGTTGGTGCCAGAGGAGCGCAGGGGTCTAGAAGGGGAGTATTTGGTCAGGAAGCATTGAAGATAGAGGGGTCCCCGGCCCCAGATGACCTTGTGGATGATACAGAGGGATTTGAATTTAATCCGTGCTCAGACCAGGAGCCAGTGAAGGCTTTGTAGGGCAGGAGAGATGTGGTCCCTTGTCTTGAGGCCAAGGATAAGTCTTTCTGCCCTATTCTGGGTTAGCTGGAGAGGTTGCAGGGAGACAAAGGAAGATTAAGGAAGAGGCTATTGCAATAACCTAGCCTGGAGAGGACCAGAGCACGGGTAACATTGAGTCTCTGGGGAAAGGTGAGGAAGGGTAGAGTTCCTTTGAGAAGGAAGAGCTGAAAGGGGGACTTCTTGACAATGTCCTGAATATGAGGGATGAGGAAAAGGGAGGAATCGAAGATGACTCAGAGATTCCTGGCTTCAGAGGAGGGGGACAGGGGGGAGCCCATGGAGGAATGCCAGAGTGAAGGGAAGAAGTAGGGTGCAGGGGACTCAATGGGGAGAATCTCCGTTTTGCTGGCATTGAGGCAATTTGGTCCCCTCTTAGGAAAAAAGAACAGAGGGACGTCGGCCTATATTGTAAATAATGTTGTACCCCGTAACTGACAACCTGTGCTTCAGCGCAGGGGAATTGACATGCAGTGTTTGTCCTTTTATTTTATATTTTGTGACACCATGTTCTTGTATTAACAGATGACGTGCTATGGGCTATGGGGCATGCATTCATAGTTCAGGCTGAGAAGCGATGGAGTATAGGTCCCAACTTGGGATTTCACAAAACAAAGGTGGTTTGGCTGGGCACGTCTGATATGAGGTGGCATTACTTGGTGCCCGCAGTGGGCAGGCAGCTGCAATGGAGACCAGCACCCCGATTTATGGGTGTACACTTAGGTGGGAATTACCTTACCAGATTGGGGAGGGTTCGCTTGCTGGCTCAGAATACAGGTGGCACTGCGGATATTGTCACAAGAGTTACCCGGCACAGACATATTTTTGTTTGAAATAACACCCAGTCAGCAGTGGCGTGGAGCCTCCTCCATGGCAGGGATAGAAAAATCTAGAAGAAGTTTGAACAGGAGCATAGAAAAATGTGCTAAAACAGATGGCCTGGGATTTATTAGACATTGTTCTTTGAATTTGCTTCCGTCCCATTTTGCGGCGGATGGGGTGAATTTATCCACAAGGGAACGTACGTCTTCCTCACAGCAATTCAGGTGTTGGTTGGAAGGGCAGGGTGTAAATAGGTTCCTTTGTGACTATGGGCCTCATTACGACCCTGGCGGAAATCGTGGCGCCAAATGCACCATGGAGCACGGCGGAAAGCTGCCGATAGCGCCATGGGGGTTGGCGGATTTACCGCCCCATTCCGACCTTGGCGGGGCGGTAAATCCCCATTCAGCATTTTACCCTTCCCCATTCCCATTTTTGCCCCATAGGGTATAATGGGAGTGGGGAAGGCGTTAATTACGCCACCGTAAAATACGGTGGCGTAATTAACAACAAGGTCCCGTAGCGCCATGGATTTCTCCGCCCGGAAAAACCAGGCGGAAAACGCTCCATGGCACTACGGGAAGTCGTAGTGGGGCGGACGGGTCCGCCGCGAATACCGCTGGCGTAAACCCACTCCGCCAGGGTCGTAATGAGGCCCTATGACTTATTATTTTGGGGACAGCGGGGGAGCCACCACCAAAGCTTGGCAGAGTTACAGGGCAGCCCTGGCCGGGGAGTAGCTTTGATGCTGTGGTTTCGGCTGCGAACATTTCCCGATGGCCACACTCAAGTGAAATTCGGACAACAGGCACCGACTCCCCCTTAGGGACAGCTGAGACTCCTTGTCAACTGAATACAGTGGTCCCAAATCTACACTGCCTAGCAGTTGCTAACCAGAGGTGGGCGTCCACTACTTTGCAAATTTCAAACCAGAAGTGACACGTGTCACCCGTGGACAATAATCTTGTTGCACGCCCTAGAATTCGAAAGAGCTACCTTAGAAGTTGCTAAGGATATTGCTTTGCTTATGTGGCTGGGACCGCCCCAATTTGTGTGTTTGACTCCAATAAATGTGATCTTTTTGTTTCCAAAAAATATACAATTGTTTCTGTGGTTATCATACATGCCAACCCTCCCGATTTAGGCGGGAGACTGACGAGTTTTACCTGAAAAATATTGCTATTTTTCACTTTCTCCCGCTTAAAATAATTCCAGCACCAATGTATTCCTATGGGGAAAATTAAGTTTCCCGATTTCTCACACAAAATCTCCCTCTTAGATGCGTAGGAATGTTGGTATGTATGGGTTACTGTGAGTGCAATGGTAACCATGGTATCCAATCCTTGGATCCTGGGGGAGGCATAGTGGCGGATGGCCCTGCTATGGGGCTTGGTGGGTGAGTAAAATTATTACAGGTCAGGTGACACATACGAAAAGCATATGGGTTGAGCGATATGTATACCTTTAAGATGAAGTTCTGCTTACCAAGCGCCAATTAGTTCCTGGAGGGAGTGCCTCCAATCACATACAGCCTCAGTGGCCTTTTAATTCATATGCACTTGTCAGTTTGATTTGCACTGCTTGGAAAAGGCCATCACTGCTCAGGCCCACACAGCCCCTGGGCCTAAACCATTATGAAAATATAAGCAAATGAGGGCGCGAGTGTCTGCATTTTTTAAAAATGTTGTGCTTGGTGATCTGCTCTTTTCCCGTGCCGCTTAATTTCTCTTTGTGTGTTGGCACAGCACGTTCATTCTCACTGGCTTGGCTGAAGGCTGAGGCCTTGATATTCCCGGCAGAGAGATGTGCAGAGATTGAGAGGGCTGAGTGAGCATTTGACATTTCAGCTGACCTACAGTATCTCTGCCCTCAGACTCCCTCCCCCCTCGCCCCCAAGCATTTACATTTGAATCGGCCCATGGTGCCAGATGAGATTGTAAAGGCAGCAGGAGGCAGAGGCCTCCTTGGAAGTCCACGGGAAAAACAAAAGTTGGTTGTTAGGCTCTTTTCTTCCCTACCTTCCCGCCATGCCTTCTCCCCTCCCCCTCTCGCCTTCATCTCTCTAGGAGAAAGGCTCTGCTCCCTACTGTAAACAAAAGAAAGGCCCATGTACAGTGCACTGTGTGCTGACCCGTGCGTCTGCTTCAGATAGGCACAAGATGAAAGGCGATGCAGATGTCCATGACTTTAAGCTTTTATTGCTGCTTTTGCCAGCAGTTTCGTAATGGAATGGATTATTAGGCTTTTAAAGGGGCCTATTTTGCATGTCTTTGCTTTTTTGCCTTTCCATGAATTTTTCTGTAGGATACTTAAGACACACCTTTAATTAGATTCTGTGAACATTGCTTTTCATTCAGATATTTGTGTTTCTTTGCAGCTTATTGTTCCACTGCTTTTTGACACTCATTGGCCCTCATTCCGAGTTTGGTGGTAGTCATGGCGCTATTTGCGCCATGACTGCCACCAATAACGGTACCATGTCTGGTTTGGTGCAATGGGGACTTACCGGTCTAGTCTAGCCGCCATAGGGCTCAATGGGAATGGGGAGGACGCAAATAACGGGCTGGCGTATGTCAAGCCCGTTATTTGCACCCAGGTCCCTTAACGGGTCCCGTCCATAACGCCAGGTCAGACCAGGCGTTAAGGAAGGGACCCGCTAAGGGACCTTGTAGTAGGGCGGTAAGAGATTACCGGCTCCGGTCTCCTTACCGGTGCCCGGTATCCCTTACCGCCCTACAGAGCCGGCCTTAGTGGGGGCGAGCCGGGCGACCGCCCTGGGCGGCACGACCCCCCAGGGTGCCTTTTGCCCCGCCACGCCAGCTCGGAGGAGTCTTTCAAGGGCTCCCCCGAGCTGAGGTTGTGGGAGAAGGCGCAGCAGGTGACCTTTTACTGTAAATTGTGCCCGCGGCAGGGGGGTGCATTTAAATGCGCCCCTCTGCCGTGGGCACTTTTCACAAGAAAAGGCACCATTAGCCCCACACCACGTCAGCTCCGGGGAGTCTTTCAAGGGCTCCCCCGAGCTGGCATGGTGGCAGAAGGCGTGACAGGCGCCTCACTGCCATTAAAAGAACCCACGGCGGCGGGCTCATTCAATGGCAATGGGGTACTAACGTGCCCTATTTAACCTCCTCGCCAAAGCGAGGAGGTTAAAAAAAAAAGTGGCCCCTCCTGGCCCCGCCCCCTTCCGCCCCGCCCCCTGTTAACCAGGGGGAGCGGTTGGCGAGGGGGGGCGCCAATTTGCCCAGGGCGCTGCTGCCCTTAAGGCCGGCCCTGCCGCCCTACTCGGAATGATGGCCATTGTCAGGAATTTCCTTTTCAGGAGCTCCGTTATGTAATAACACAAACGGTTTCTTGAAAAACAAAATGGAGACACCGAGCAACAGGACAGCAGAAATATAAGAACATACCTCTCATCCTTTTTCAGTCACAACGGGATCGGGCCATGGGGTTGAAAATAAGCAGATTTTGATTCCTGGCGGGTGGAAGACTATTGTAATTATGGATGGGAATGCTCTTGCCATTTGAGTGAATGACTCCATGGTGACACCTTCAATGGTGTGTGAGTTGAAGGTTCACAAAGTAAACGTTTTTAAAAAACATGCTGTCAAGCATGTAAACAAACAGCAGACACAAACGCTCAGAGTTACATTGAAACGATTAGGTACTGAATAGGTAGTTACCTCAGTAAAATCATCGTCTTTTAACCGCTCCCCTTACAGATGCATGAATCCATCGCTTGGGTGTGTAAAATGTGGGGATAAGGTTGATAAATATGTGTTTGACTTGCCACATGTGTATGCGCAACGTCCATAGAAATCACTCTTGAGGGCTCCGGGAAGGCCCGACCCTACTGCAGCACACATACAATAAACGCACACAGAGTCAGTTTAAGAGTCTAAGTAACTGGCAAGTGGGAAGCTGCTTGACACTTTTATTAAGGCAACACACGTGATCACAGTCGTATTTGTATTTATTTATTTGCATAGCGAGTCAAGCCCTGGGGCAACTGAGCGCATCTCTTACACAGTATACAGTTAAACAGTTAGACAGTTAATTATGTACAGTAACATGAGAAAATACAGTTGTCAAACATATATACAGCTGAGGTAGTGAAGTTGTGGAACAAGAGTTAGTGAGTAGAGAGACGTGTTGTGATCATTAAAACTGCAACACGTGACTGTACGGTAGCGTGCCCTAGTCACAACATCCCGTGCCAGGGGTAGGAACAAAAAACATTAACATTACCTTATCAATACAATTCAGCTCCAGAGTGTCTCTGCGCAGTTAGCCCTGGCCATTCGCACTTCTGCGCTGGCGGGCACATGGCTTCTGTGCGCTCTTCTTCTGTCTTTTCCACTTGGCCGTCCATAGGTTGCTTGCTGGTGGTCTCGGCACCTGCTCTGACAGGAAGAACACGCCTTCGATATCATAGTCATACTCGGCAGAGGCTACTACTTTGTCCTCGTTTCTGCACTCCCTCATGTCCTCCCACAGCCCATTGAGGGCCTCCGCGATGAGTGCCATGTTGGCTGCTATTTTGGCCCTCCTGTTTCTCCATGAATCTGACTTGCTGGCCCTGGTAATTGACGCCCAGGAGGTCTTGAAGAAGTTGGCATAATGTCTGCCTTGTGGCACCTGCCACAGTGCCGCCCCACTGCCGGACACTGCCTTACATGCGGCAACCCCCCTCCACAGAATTCACACAGTCTCTGGGGTGCCTCATCCTTGCCCTTCCTTGGGGTGGCTCCACCTCCGGTCCCTGTCACCGGAGTTGCCTTCTTGCTTGGTGTCCTGAGGGTGTGCACCTCCACCACTTGCAGCCCTTTCATTACCACCTCTCTCTGCCGACTCTCTCTCTCTCCTAGCCATTCCCTTACCGTGGCTACTATCTATCGGCCACCTGGTCAAATTTCCTCCTTCCTCTCTGAGTGGGCTGACCTCTCCTCCGCACTCCTGTCCTCAACCACTCAACTCCTCTTTCTTGGCGACTTTAACATCCACCTTGATGCCTCCAGTCCCCCCTCTGGTCTCTTTCGTGACCTCTGCGACTCTCTCTCACTCTCTATTCTCCCATCTGGGCCTACTCACTCTGCTGGGCACACTCTTGATGCTCTGATCTCTTCTGACCTTCCCCTCTCCGTCCCTCTCTCCACTCCTCTCTCCTGGAGTGATCACTTTCTCCTATCCTCCCACCTCACCCTGCCTACCCCACAGGTAAAGCCACCCTCATCACTGCCACCCACCTTCTCGGTCATCCGACCCATGAAGCGTGTGTCAGTTGAGGCTTTCGCTGCTACCTTCTCGCCCCCCCCTGCCCCTTCGGCTGACTCCCACCCTGACACAGCCCTCTCCATGCTCCACTCTGCTATATCTGTTACTCTTGATATCCTTGCCCCCGTCATGAGAATCCGCCTGAAGCCCAAAGCCAAATGTAACTCCTGGTATGACTCGGATCTCGCCACCCTAAAACGCAAGTGCAGGGTTGCAGAGAGGAAATGGCGTGCTTCATGTTCATCCTCTGACAAACTGGCCTGCCGCCTGCTCCAAAGGCAGTACCGGCTCTCCGTTCTCACCAAGAAGAGAGCCCTTATCCAAGCCCGCATCTCTGCGGCATCAAACAACTCCGCCGAACTCTTTAAAATCTGCAAGGAGCTGGCCAACCCTGTTGCAGTCTCTACCTCTCCTGTCCCCTCCCAGGCCCTCTGCACTGCACTGGCCTCTCACTTCATCTCTAAAACTCAGGACATCCTGTCCTCGCTCTCCTCCTTTCACCTCCCTCCCTCCCTACCCGGCCCTTCCTCTGGCCCTTCTGCGGTCACCCCTCCTCCCTCTTTCTCTGCCTTTCCACCTTTCTCTGCTGACGAGGTTTCCAGACAAGTCCGATCTATGAAAGTCTCGTCTAAACAGGTTCACCCCTGTTCCTCCAAAACTATCAAGGACCACATCGACTCCCTGGCTCCTGCCCTGGCTGACTTTTGCAACCACTCCTTCGCCTCTGGAGTCTTCCCTTCCCCCCTCAAGCACTCCCTTGTGCACCCTCTTCTCAAGAAACCCTCTTCCGACCCCTCCTGCCCGGCTAACTATCGCCCTATCTCCATCACTCCCTTCCTGGGCAAGCTCCTGGAGAAACTGGCCATCTCCCAGCTTAACCTCCATGCTGAATCTGTTGGTAGTCTTCATGACCATCAATCTGGCTTCAGAGCTGCCAGAAGCACGGAAACTGCTCTCCTGAACATCCGTGAAGACCTGCTCTTGAACCTTGATTCCAACACCCCGTGTGTTCTCATTCTGCTCGATCTCTCCTCTGCCTTTGACACTGTCAACCATGCCATCCTGCTCAACCGTCTCCGGGAAAACCTGGGTATCACTGGTCAGGCTCTGGCATGGTTGACCTCTTTCCTTTCAAATCGACCCTCCCAGGTCCAACTGGGGTCCTTCCTCTCCGACATCTTTTTCTCCACCTGTGGTGTCCCCCAGGGATCTAATCTCTCTCCCTGGCTGTTCAACCAGTATCTGGCACTCCTTGCCCACCGCATCGCCGCTCTCTGCCCTAATTTCCAGTGCTATGCGGACGATACCCAGCTCATTTTCAGGCTACCCTCAGCCTCCCCCTCTCCTTCCCTCATCTCTGACTGTCTGTCTGCTATCCAAGAATGGTGTGCCGCCAATGACCTCTGCCTTAATGCCAGTAAGACTGAGATTCTACTCATCGGTACTCCCACTCCCTCCTTCCCTGTAGCTCTCTGGCCTGCCTCCCTTGGCCCCCTCCCTGCTCCTACCTGCAAGGCAAAAAACCTTGGGGTCATCTTCGACTCCACACTCTCCTTCTCTCCTCATATTTCTGACGTCGCCAAGAGGTCACACTACCAGCTGCACCTCCTCAGAGGTATTCTTCCCTTCCTCTCCTTCCCCCAGAAGCTCACTGTCTCCCGAGCCCTGGTTCTCTCGAAGCTGGACTACTGTAACAGCCTCTATCTTAATCTGCCTGCCTCCACTCTCCGCCCTCTGCAACTCATCCAGAACAGAACTGCGAGACTTGTCCTTGGCCTCAAGCCCGGGGACCGTATCTCTCCAGGACTGAAATCTCTACACTGGCTCCCAGTGGCTGCGAGGATAAAGTTCAAAACCCTCTGCATTGTCCACAAGGCCTTCTGGGGCCTGGGTCCTAAATACCTTCAACTCTCTCTTCCCAAATATCTTCCTTCCCGAGCCCTTCGCTCATCCGCCTCCAACTCCCTCAGGGTTAGCCGCTTCTCGAAGCAACGAGCTGGGGGTAGATCTCTCTCCGCGGCAGGGGCCTCCCTCTGGAACAGCCTTCCTGCCTCCCTGAAACTTGAGGAGAACCATCTCCGGTTCCGGAAGCACCTCAAAACCTTCCTCTTTGCTTCTGCTTTCCCTCTCCCTCTCCCCTGCTGAACTGCTAATTAATTTTCACTGAAACTGCACTGATCCTGCAACTGGACCACTCTAAACGGCCTCGGTCCTGGGCCCTGCCACTCTCCACTTGCACTGATGCCCTGGAACCCCTTTGCACTGCGGGACTGTCTCTGTATCCCTACAGCCACCCCCTCCCCCAGCACTTGTTCTGCACTTACCTCACACTTGCCACCAGCTGGTCCTATTTATTTATTTATTACGTACGCCACTTACCTTGTACTGCACTTTTCCCCCTCCCCTTCCCCCTGCACTTTTTCCCACTCCCCTACCCCTGCACTTGCGCGATCTGAATGACACCTGGCCTAGTAGGATCGTTGTCTGTCTCCCCTTGTCCCCCCCTCCCTGCCTCGTCGTGCCTTGAAACACTTGTGTATAGGCGCGTTACAAATACCATATCATATCATATCATATCATACCTCCATCCGGGTCGACTGCACCTCAGCCAGTTCTTGGGCTCAATGAGAGTTCAAGGATTTGCACCAAGGGAACTCCTGATTCCTTCAGGATCTGGGTGTGCAGTTTGTAGGACCAACATTTTGGAATTACCTGGCCCCTCAACTCTCCCTCTTTGTCAATAAATCCACATGTCGTTGACAGGTGGCACAACCAGGTGTAGAGTGCGTCAATGGACTCAGTGGGCACCTGCGCGGCATGTTGGAGCTGGAATCTATCATAGTCAATATTCCCTGTGTAGAACAGCAGTAATGTCTTCTTTTTTGCATCATCCGCTACTTCTGCCACTTCGAAGATCTTACTCTATCGCTCTTATGCCTTTGACACAGTCAACCATGCCATCCTGCTCAATCGTCTCTGTGATAACCTGGGTATCACCAAACAGGCCCTGGCCTGGCTGACCTCGTTCCGCTCGGATCAACCCTCCCAGGTCCAACTTGGGTCCTTCCTTTCCTCTATCTCACTCTCTACATGTGTGTTCCCCAGGGGTTTAACCTCTCTACCTGGCTGTTCAACCAATACATGACACCTTTCACCCACCACATTGCCGCTCTCTGCTTGAACATTCAGTGCTATGCGGATGACACTCAGCTCATTTTCAGGCTCCCCTCTGCCACCTCTTCTCCTTCTCCCATCTCTAACTGCCTGTCTGCTATCCAGGAGTGGTGTGCCACCAACGATCTCTGCCTTAATGCCAGTAAGACAGAGACTCTCCCCATCGGCACACCTGCACCCTCCTTTCCTGTCACCCTCTGGATGGGCTCCCTTCACCCTCTTTCTGCTCCCACATGTGAGGCTAAGAACCTCAGGGTCATCTTTCGACACCACACTCTCCTTTTCTCCTCACATCTCTGATGTCTCTAGGAAGTCAAACTACCAACTGCACCTCCTCAGAAGTATTCTTCCTTTCCTCTCCTTCCCCCAGAGGCTCACTGTCTCTAGAGCTCTGGTTCTCCCTAGGCTGGACTACTGCAACAGCCTCTTTCTAAATCTGCCTGCTTCTACTCTCTGCCCTCTGCAACTCATCCAGAACAGGACTGCAAGACTTGGCCTCAAGCCCAGGGATCGTATCTATCCAGCACTGAAATCTCTGCATTGGCTCCCAGTGGCTGCAAGGATTAAGTTGAAGACCTTCTGCATTGTCCACACAGCCTTCTGGGGCATGGGTCCTCAATACCTCCAACTCCCTCTTTGTAAATGCCTTCCTACTCGAGCTCTTCGCTACTCCACCTCCAACTCCCTCAGGGTCCGTCGATTCTCCAAGCATCAAGTTGGTGGTAGATCTCTTTCTTCGGCTGGGGCCGCCATCTGAAACAGCCTCCCTGCCTCTCTGAAACTTGAGGAGAACCATCTCCAGTTCCAGAAGCACCTCAAGACCTTCCTCTCTGCTTCTGCCTTCTCTCTTCCTCTCCCCTGCTGATTTACTGCCTGATACTGCACTGGTCACCTGGCTACCCTCTGATTTCGGGCCCAGGTACCTGCTCTCCTAGTTGCAGAACCGCACTTAGAACACCTGCGTTATCGTTTGACAGGTGTACCGCCCCAGTCAAACTCCCCACCTGCCACTGGCCCCTGCGCTTTGTCCATCGGCCCCTCTGCCACCGCTGGCGAACCTGGAGCCGTGCTGCATGGTGGGCCCTTACTGACATTCTTACAGCACCAGTGTACCCCCTGAGAACCTCTGATTAACCCTGATGCATGGGCACCCTTTATGAGTGCCGACAATGCCAAGGTGTTGGAGTTCCGCCTCCAACTGACTGGGTGGACCGGTGCTTCCACTAGACTGCCCCTTCCCTTTTGTGAGAGGGGTTCGGTGCCAGTCACAAGTAAATCAACGATAGTGCTAGGCCCCTTTGATGACCAATGCAGTTGTTGGGCACTGGTGTTGGGCCCCCTTGATACCTCAGATAGCTGGTGGGCACCTGCCTGTTAATAGGCTGCTCCAGACTCTTCCCTCTATTGTTCACCCTGCCCGTGCCCCTGTACTGGATTGGGGCTTTTGCGCCTGTGGGCTGTTTTCTCTCTTTCTGAGGGTTTTTTCCCCAGACTACTCACCTCACCACACGAGCACTCTCAAGATTGGATATACTAATGGTGGATGGGATGGTACTGTGCTCTGCACCATTAAAGTAATAATAGTTGTTACAAGAAAAACAAATGTATTTGTAGATTTAATTTGGTCATGAACAGCCAACACGTGTTTCGACACGCAGGTCATCTTCAAGGCAAGAGCAACTTCAATCGAGGAATCTGGAGAATCCTAATGGATGGCCGTGTCCGTTAGACAGCAAGAAACACCAATAATGTCATACAAATGACAGTCGAATTTGGGTAAGTGCTGTAATGGCCATTCGACTTGAAGACGACCTGCGTGTCGAAACACGTGTCGGCTGTTCATGACCGAATTAAATCTACGAATACATTTGTTTTTCTTGTAATAACTATCATTACTTTAATGGTGCAGAGCGCATTACCATCCCATCCTCCATTAATATCTTATTAGTACCAACCAGGGTGGATTGGTTGGCGGAATTAGAGTGATTGCTGCTTCACACATCCTACTTATATAACCCGACTATAGTTACACCATTCAACTATAATTTAACCAGTGATACTAGCGCACAGATATCCAGTTTCGAATCCACTAGCCAATCCTTGCACTCTCAAGATTGGTAGCAGCTGCGGGGAATGTCAGCTGCTGAGGGCCACTCCCCCGCCCGACCCCCGTCCTCACTCAACGAGGTCCAGGCTATGCAGGCGGGGAGCCCGCCGACTCAGCTAGCAATGCTGTTACACTGCAGCTCCTCGTGCAGGAAGCGCCACCACTTGTCGGGAGGGACCGGCTGCGTTGCAGGATACCTCCAGCACCAGGAGCCCCTGAAGCGAGGCCAGGCACAGTGCAGACTGGGGAGGCCGGCACACGCACGAGTCACTCCAACGTCCTCGTCGCTAGTTGTTAAGGGCTCCAAGGAGGCCATGCCCTACTCCAGCACATATACAATAATCGCACACAGAGTCAGCTTAAGAGTGTAAGTAACTGGCGAGCGGGAAGCTGCTTTCCCCTTTTATTAAGGCAACACACGTGATCACAGCCATCATAGTTAGAGACATGCTGTGATAATTAAAATTAAAATGCGCAACTGCACAGTCGCGTGCCTTAGTCACATCGATAACAAATATTTTTACAAAAGGGTTACGCAGCACTATTTGTAGGCAGTGGTGCATCAGGAGCAGCCTATGATGCATGTCACTCCATACATGGTAATCTGCGCTCCAATTTTCCCCCATATCCAATTTTTTGATAGCATTAATGGCAAATACCATTTGAACACTTACACAGCACAAAAGGAACACCACTGTAGGACCATTCGTCATAAAGGGCACTGACCTCTTACATTTCTTTCACGGGCCATTCCTGGGAATTCTGCCGCAAAAGACATACAAACATCCTAGTTTACATATGTACTGGCATCATCATAAGTGATGCCATACACAAGGACTTTACAAGGAATATCATAAGCCTTTGATACTGGAGGGCATCATCAGAGGTTCCCTTGGAAGACGTTACCGTGGAAAAGCCAAGAGGCAAGTCACTTTGTGGTGTGCGATATTGCAATGGGTCAATATTTTTATGTATGGACCAACTCTATAGTCTAGTAAATATGAGCAAGGCGTTATTTTAATAATAGCATAAACTGTGAACTTAATCACTTCGAGGGAATCCAGATAAGACGATTAAATGATTTACCCAGGATCAGACGCTTTGGTTATGTGGTGAAATTGGGATTTGGGCCCAATGTGCGATTTAAGCACATTACCATGTAGCTTTCCAGCTTTAGTCCATATACATATTTTATAAGGTTTGGGCTTCATAATTTAGAATAACACGTTGGGCCTAATTCATGAAACGTTTAGCCTGGTGCAAAGTCACTTTGCACTGACAACAAACATGTAGAACAGGGCCTAATTCACACAGCGGTGCAAAGTCTATCTCTGCAGAGGAAAGTCACTATTCACTGCCTAAGTACTCTTTGCACTGCGCTTAATGGGCCTAATTTTTAAAAAAGTAGCATGGATTTCATGCTTTTTTGTGTGAATTAGGCCTATTTAGTGCAGGGCAAAGTGAATTTGCACCACCAACACAAGTATAGAACCGGGCCTAATTCACAGAGCGCTTCAAGGTGTATTTTTGCGGGTTAAAGTCACTTTGCACCGCGCTAAAGTTTCCATGAATTAGGCCCTTGTTTGATATTGATGCCATGAAAAGTGCACAAATAACATAACCTAAATTACATAACCTAATCTGACAATTTTCCCCATCCCGAATATTACATCAGTGCAGCATCATGAAAAGTAATCTGAAGCTAAAGAAATCTCCCTTCGGTTCTCAAATTATAGTCATTAATTTACACAGCATGTAGTTCGCACCCCTCCCATTTCTTATAACCCACCATTTGCACCCTTTAAGGGACAAAGGTCCCTACAAATAGCCCCCTAACTCCTGTGTTTAAGGCCATCAGCATCTAATTGCTCCCATTGTAAGTGTCTGCTGACACTGAATGACATATTAAGCTGTTTTAAACACACAGGGCGAGCCTCTGTGCTGCCTTGTAAATATCAGAAGGTGTGAGCTCCAAGTGCTGCAACTGACAAAGCAAAACACACAGTACTACCACCCAACAAATAACAACAGTTAAAGATATTGTTACAGCACTACTCATCTCTGCCAAAGAAATTATTTCCGGTAATGAAAATGACAGTTTATGATATGATATGATATGATATTTTATTTGTATCGCGCTCGTACACAAGTGTTTCAGAGCGCGACTACGCAGGGGAAGGGAACAAGGGAGAACACAGCACAACATAAAAACGATCTTACTAGGCCCAGTGACATTGAGAACGCCAAGTGCATGGGAAAGGGAAAAAGGAAAAAGTGCATGGAAGGGGGAGAGTGGAAAGTGCAGAAACCGAGGAGCGCAGATAAATAAAATAAATAGAAAATTGAGGCAAACTGTGGTAGTGAAGCCAGCAAGTGGCAAGTGCTGTGTTTAAGGCAGCAGACTGGGTAAGTCTGAATAAGTGCAGAAAACGAAGAAAAATGGCAGGGGGCTGTATGGGTACAGATACAGTCCCCAGTGCAAGGGGTGGCCATTAGGCTGTGCAGGAAGGTGGCAGGGTGAGCAGGTACCTGGGCCCAGGGGACAGAGGGTGGCCAGGTGCACAGTGCCAAGAGAGCAGATCAGCAGGGAGAAGGGGAGCGAAGGCAGAAGCAAAGAGGAAGGTTTTGAGGTGCTTCCGGAACCAGAGATGGTTCTCCTCAAGTTTTAGAGTGGCAGGGAGGATGTTCCAGAGGGAGGCCCCAGCCGAAGATAGAGATCTACCCGGGTTTATCAGGTAATGTTCAGAGTACATTCTACTGACTCCAAAGACAACTCACATCTCTTTGAAGTCAAAACAGTCCCAGTTAGGGTATTTACAAATGTCACACAACTGAACATAAGTAGCTTGCCATATTTGCCTACTGCCAAGTGACAAGGGTGATACTAACTGTTGTAACATAGGCAACAAGCTACATGGCTCGTGCCTAGTCACATGTTAAGGGTCACATGCTCATTTATGTGACTCGCACCAAAGCCTACTCGGCAGTTGCTGCAGAGACCTATGTTCACCTGGTAATTGCCACTCCAAGAGGCTCTCTGATAATGGGCCTGTGCGCCAGCCCCGCACGACTGGGCATGCTCACCATGTGGGGGCCGGAGACCCCGGCCCACTAAAACTATCCAAACGCTCACATTTCTTGGGGACAGGTGCACGTGCAGTGCCTCTCATTACTGTACATCAGCCATGCTGCTTAATACGGTTGACCACTCCATTCTGCTGTCCTGCATGGCTGTGGCTGGTCTCTCTGGCGCTGTCCTGGCCTGGTTCTAATCTTTGTCTGATGGTAGTCAATTTCTTTCACTGCTCCTTTTCCGTTCTTCTTATCATCTGCTTTCATGTGGTGTCCCTCAGTGCTCTGCCTTGTCCCCTACGTTTTTTAATATCTATGTTCATCCTCTTGTTGGTCTGATCCTCTCGCATGTCTTTCAGTGCTACACGTATGCTGACGACACTCAGATTCTGGTCCGATTAGACTTGGGCAGCCTGAATTGTCGTCACGTTTGTGTGCATGCCTGGGAGCCGTGAAGGGGTGGATGATATGATATGATATTTTATTTGTATTGCGCTCGTACACAAGTGTTTCGGTTCCACAAGTGATGAATGAAAACTGGTGAAACTCAGTGGGGACAAGACTGAGATTCTGGTTGTGGATTCTCCTCCTGATCCTATTCTTTGGGTTTCTTCCTTCTGGACTTCTGAACTCGGAAATCTGCCCACACCTGTGACAGTCGTTAAAAACATAGGCGTGACCTTTTCAGCTACCCTCTCTATGGCCTTGCAGGTTGGTGTCACCTGTAAAACCAGTCACTTTTTTTTCAAAATGCTCTGCAAGGTATTGCCATTCCTGCCTTTAGGGCGGCGCCCCCGGGTGGTATCTGCCATGTTTATGAGTTGCATTTTACAGAATCTAGCTGCCCGAGTTGCTACTGTCACCCCCTACGGTGCTCATATCAGCCCAGTGCTCTGTGCTCTTCATTGGCTTCCAGTGGGGGCGAGGATTAAATTTAAGTCGCTGTGCTTAGTCCACTAAGCCGTTTACCATCAAGGTGCCGACTATTTACAGGATACATTTCAGTTGTGTATTCCTCAACATACACTGCGTTCGGCTACTTCCGATCTTGTAGTGGTTCCTAGGTTCCTCAAGTCTAGAATGGGCAGCTTGGCCTTTACAGTTTCAGCTGGCAAGCTGTGGAATGGTCTCCTCCCTCCCAGGTGTTGAGAATTATCTTCATTTTCGCTGTCTCCTTAAAACATTACTCTTTTAGTCCTGAGCTGTGCATCTGACTGTGTTGTTTCCATCGGGGCAAGATGCCTCAGGGCAAACGCGCGCATTACACATTTTTTAACATAACATGCTGCTTAATGAGACCTCTTGCTATCCAGCTGTAGAATGTCAGGGCCCGCACGTGCCAAAGGAACCCTCAGGTGTTTATGGGGCCAGGGTTTCCCAGAGGACGATTAGTATCAGTCGATGGATGGTGCTGGACAGCAGAAGACTGTGTCGGGTTGCTTGTTCATTATAGAGTTACTTCTTCAACCTGAGCCTGCCGTAGTTACTCCGTTCCACTCGAGAAAGTGTTACGTGCATTTTGGCAGTTGCTCAGACAAGGGCCAAGTCAGATCTATGTCAAATCCAATGACATTTTCAAAACAATTTTCTCGTTGCTGCAGCCGAAAAAGAAAATATACTTACATAAAACTGAACTTCCCACGCGGATATGACAGTAAATTTCAGCAGCCATTTGCTATATGACCAATAATCTATTGCTTATCTGGAGCTCCTGTTGATAAGACAAATGTAGTCCTTCGATCACAAATGTACATTGCCTCTTGTAACATCGACATAGCAGAGGTAACACGTACCTCAACCACCATCAGTAGCTCCCTCATACATACTAAATAATTCATACCACTCATTCTATGAGGATGGAGTAAAGTGACAAATCATGTTTTAATTCTAAAAGAGTTGTCTGTACCTCCACTGTAACAAAACCATTTTTGTTAAACTTTGAACATGTTATTTGAAAAGACTGAAATCAGATGAGACCGTTTATCGCCCAAACCTATTACTGCTGGTATTGGGAAATTCAATCGGGTTTGCTGAAGCTGAAAAACCGCCATGAAAATAAGTTCAGTTTCATGGTGGGCGGCCCTTTAAAGGGAAGCATCACCCTTGGAAGTGTGGGTGCCTGATATTGTCTCTGGAGAGCACTTATTTTCGATAAGAGTAAATAAAGATTAATTTGTGGCTATACTGTTAGATTGTACTCTATTGTCGTCCGGAACGGGGACAGGAGCATCTGCTGAACAGTCCACCCACCCAAACACTGTAGGTGGCTCACCTTGCATCAGTACAGTAATACATGTCTTGCTAACTAACTTGCCTTTTTACAAATACTCAACTTTTGTTGCTTATTCCGATGTTAGAGATAATTGTTCATCAGATCGAGAGGTGTTGTGCTTGTATCTTTACTCAAGTTGATGAGATTTCTCCGGGCACGATGATTCTTGAGCTTGAGTGGCTGGGGTTACTTGCTCCACTTCATACGGACCTGAAAATGTAGGTTTGTGCCACTTGTTAATGTGCTGCCTTGCAAAAACTCTCTCACCTTATTGTAGTTGAAGCGGTACCTCTGTCATGGCGCCTTGTTGGTCCGGTGGGGCCCTTTTCTTTGTTGCACTGTTTATCTTTAAAGAGGTTAACTTTGCACAATTTGACAGGTTCTAGAGAAACACATCAAGCTCACTTCGTAGCAGTCCTCCACTGCAATGACCATCTGAAATTGTTCATGAGGGTACTGCTGGGGCAAACATCATCCTGCCTGTTACCACCTCATGAGGTGGGAGATGGTGGTCCTTGCTGGGCTGATTTCTTAAGCTAAAAAGGTCCAGGGCAGGCAGTGCAGCCAGCTCCTTTTTAGGGTCCACATAACGTGGCCAGTTTTAATTTCAGGAGAGAGTTTCATCTCTCCACCATCCCATTTCCCTGTGGGTGGTAAGCCATACACAGCTTGTGCCCGATTCCTAATAATCAAGTAACCCATGGCAGGAATTCATTTACAAAATGAGGGACATTACCAGACCTCAGTGTTCCACAGATACCCCATCTATGGAAAATTTCACTAATTAAAAACCTTGCAGCAGATTTTGCATCTGCATTGGCACAGGACCCTGCCTCTATTCAGCGGGAGTAAGGGCAAACTACCACTAGTACATACCTGTAAGTGTTGCAACAATTCACTTTATCGATAAAGTCTATGTGGAGCTCTTTCAATGGCCCTGTAGGGCGGGGCAGTATTCTCTTCAATGTCTTGAGTGCATGCCTGTCACATGTAGTGCAGTTGGCTACAAATCTGTCGACATGTTCGGACAGATTTGGCACAAATCAGTTCTCACTTATGTCAGCAGCAATGTGCTGCTTAGGTGCATGCGTGGGGTAATGGAGCTGCACTAGTGCACTGTCTAACAACTCTTCGGGCATGACCACTTTACCTGTGCTGCTTTGTCTCCACACAATGTCAGTAGGTGATAGGACGCATCCTTGGTTTTCCCATAAAGATTTTTCTACTGCTGGGGCTCTTTCTTGAAATTTTATTATATGCTCTTTTGATAATTCACTGTATGCTTCTGCTAACCCTCTCTCTTGGGCTGCAGTAACATGTATTTTGCTTTCTTCCAAAAAGGGCATATAAGCTGCCTATTTTGCAGCTGCCTCCGCAACTGCATTTCCGCTTGACACTAAGTCTGTTCCTTTAGAGTTTGCTGTGCGCTTCTCAACTGCTACATGCACAGGGCCTTTTAGGGCTTTAATTAATCTTGGTAATAGAAATGCATGCTGAACTGGGGACCCATCTGCTCTTCTATATCCCCTTCTCTTCCATCTTGATAAACCTGAGTGGAATACAACACACCACAATACAGGATGACAGCCATTTACAGGCAATACGGGGACAGGGCTGATAATTTGCACCACACAGCAATAAATGAACCAACGGACCTACAATGGTACAGAGAGGTATGGGTGGACTTAGATGGAAATGGTGGGATCTACTTGATGTGTACACCAGACGAATATGCCAGAAGAGGGAATAGCCTAAGGAGTGTATGCAGGGCCTGGATACCAATAAAGGGCACCCCTCGCGTGGGACGAAGCAGTCGCAGAGGCTGAGTACTACCCAAGGGAGAATGAAAAGAATAAAAAATAAAATATTTGTTACTTTATATGTAGCGAAAGGGGGGAATGTGTGGGAGCGAGGGGCCAGCAGGCCCCTCTCTGCCTTCACTTCTCAGTACAAAGCTTGGACCAAGTGTCTCCAGTAGTGGGTTCGCCCCTTGCCCTTATGCGAAGTTAACTTTCGTTGACTTTCGTGTAGCTGGGACCACTGAGCAGGACACAAGGCATCCATCTTTTGTGCCCCTTTTCGACTCCATCTTGGTGACCAGGCCTCACTGCAATAGTACAAAACGCTTCTCTCCCTCTCCTCACTGCGATCAGGCACACAGAGCACATGGCCCGCACCTTCGTTCCCACTCTGACTGGAAAACTCTGCGGCTCCATTCTCACAGTGAAGCCGGAGGTAGTTGCAACAACTAATAAATGTATCACATCAGTCTTCCTCTGAGATCACTGTCCTGCATGTGAACCAGCATGAACTAAGCACATAGCTTGTTCATCTCCACAAACCTGTCCTTGCCCCCGCATCCTCACCGATGGAAACTTACTGCCATTCTGACCCTGTGTCTCTGCAAGATATTCCTTTCATGTGCCAGACTGCTGACCATGCTGTGAGGCCCACCCAACAGACCCCCAACTAACATTAGACCCCTGCTGCAGTATATCTGCCTAATACTAACAAATGCCACATACCTGAGATTCCCGTGAGACTAACCCTACAGTTCAATGAGAGTATTATAGTGGTCAAGACCCTTAAACCTGTGACCTGTATAAACCCAAATGTTATAGATGATATAGACACCTGTGTGATTTGTATAGTGACATGATAAACTACTGAGAGTCTTTTGATCAACCATTATTTAGTGCATGCATTATTTAGAATGTATTCATTAGTTTAGATAGTGAACACCCTGCTTCACGGCGACCTGACCTTCACCCATTCGGAGCACAGATATCTGACGTCCATCCTCCCACCCACCAAGCAACCAACCAGGAGGAAGAGATGATGCCCACATCTAAGACACCACCCTGGCTGACCAATCCGGGTCCAACGTAGCATCATATGTTAGATATGTCATTGTGCCTATATAATGTTATGTAACATTAATTTTGCCAGAGCGCTCTCAGAGATCTAGATAAACTTTTCCTTGAGCTCTCGCGGCCTGCTCTCTTTGCCTTATTCCACGCCCTGGGTGTGTCTGTTTTATTTTCTTGCACGTGTAAGACGGGGAGGGCACAAACAATAGTGCCGCCAAGCCTTGAAGGCTGCCTTGATAGCCAAGAGTTCTTTGTCCATAATGGCATAATTCAGTTCTGGGGCCGTGAATTTCCATGACCAAAAGGCCACAGGGTGAAGCTGACCGGATTCAGGATCTTTTTGCGAGAGGACCGCTCCCATTGCCAAGTTGGAAGCTTCGGTCTCAACCACGCACGGTAGATCTGGGTGGGGATGTTTCAGGATGGGAGCTGAGATGAATTTTTGTTTTAAGTCCTGGAATGCCTTCTCTGCTTCCTCTGACCATTGAAAACGTTTATGTTTTCTCAGTAAAGAGGTAATAGGATGCACTAACTGTGAAAAACTTGGAATGAAACGACGATAGAAGTTCGCGAACCCAAGCATACTCTGAACTCCTTTTATTAAGGTTGGAGAGGGCCAATTGAGAATGGCATCCACCTTCCGCGAATCCATGCGTACACCTTGAGGGGTTAGGACAAATCCAAGGAACTCAACCTCTGTAACGTGGAAGAAGCATTTTTCCAGTTTTGCAAATAGTTTGTCAGAGTTTGTCTAGAATAGCACGGACGTGTTTCACATGTTCTTGTTCAGACGGGGAGTACACCAAAATGTCGTTGATGTATACTACGACACACACATCAATTAGTTCTCGCAGGACGTCATTCGTGAAATACTGAAATGCCGCTGGGGCGTTGCAAAGGCCAAAGGGCATCACCTGGTATTCGAACAGCCCGTATTTGGTGCGGAAGGCGGTCTTCTATTCGTCCCCTTTCTTGATTCGTACCAGGTGGTATGCCCCACGGAGATCCAACTTGGTATATATTCGGGTGTCTGTAACTTGGTCCAAAAGTTCAGGGATTAGAGGCAAAGGATAACGGTTTTTAACAGTGACTTGGTTCAATGCGCGGTAATCGATACAAGTCCTAAGGTCTCCTTCCTTTTTAGGCACAAAGAATAAGGGGGAAGCTGCCGGAGACTTGGATGGGCGGATAAAACCGTTAGCTAGGTACTGATCTAGATATTTCTTTAGATGCAGATTTTCAGGTTCGGTGAGTGCATGGATTCGACCGCATGGAATCTGTGCACCTGGTATGAGATCGATTTGACAGTCATACGATCTATGGGGAGGGAGAGTGTTGGCTTGATCCTTCTGGAAAACATCCTGATAATCTTGATATACCGGGGGCAGCGGATTATCTAGGCTCATGATAGTTGTCACTTCCTTGACCAAGGGTTCTTTTACTTGATAGCAGGTACGAGCACATTCGTCTGAGAAGGTCAGCCTCTTAGCACGCCAGTCGATGCAAGGATTGTGTGATACTAGCCATGGCATTCCCAGAATGATTTGGAATTGTGGGGCCTTAATTATATCGAACACAATGGCTTCCCGATGTCCGTCTTGGCACAGAAGTGTCATCTCAGTCGTTGAGTGCGTTACAGGGCCCGAACCGATTTCCGTTCCGTCGACAGTAGTGACTAGATCTGTTGTTGCCTTTTCACAGAGAGGAAGGTTCATCCTTGTAGCCAATTCTTGGTCCATATAATTTCCAATGGCTCCGCTGTCGATATAAGCTTTGACTGCATGCATTCGAGACGGCTGTTGGTGACTTATAAGGATCATTGGCAAGGCTATGTGCGAGGTCTGGAAGTCCTTCTTTTCGCTTGACAAGCCAACCTCTACACTTGTCGGGCGGGGTAGTTTTCCGACTCTGGCTCTGCTTCCACTTTGCCGGCAACCCCAACTGCTTTCTTGGGTGGTTTCACGGGGCACTCTCGGAGGAAATAGCCGGCTGATCCACAATACAAACACAATTGTTGTTGCCTTCCCCGGTCTCTTTCAGCCTTGGACCGTGGTCCGCGCACCCCTCCAATCTGCATCGGTTCGGCCAAGTCGGTGCTTTTAGACGCACTTTCCTTTGGGCGTACAAATACCCGAGTGTCCCTTCTAGCTCGGTCTGCCTTACGGTTCTGTAGTCTATGATCAAGCTGAACCACCAAGTCTATATATTCAGCACAGTCTCCGGGAGGGTTGACACTTGAGCAGAAACATCCTTTAATTCACCTCTCAACCCTTGGTGAAACAGTGTTGTTCTTTTGTCATCTGGCCAGTCGGTTTCCATTACTAGCCTATTAAAAGTTGCGATATAAGTTAACAGATCTTGATTGCCTTGACGTAGAGACAAGAGTTCATTATCCAAAGCCTGGCCCTGCGAATGGCTGGTAAAAAGCTTCTCCATGTTTAATTGGAACCTCTGGAAGTCCCGCAAAATAGGATTGTCCCGATTGACTAGTGGTACAGACCAGTCCGCCGCACTGCCACTGAGGTATGAAAGCACGAAGGCCACCTTAGATTGGTCATTTGGGAAGGCTCCTGGTCTACATAGGAAATGTAGTCGGCACTGATTGATAATGACCGCATACGTTTTTGGGTCTCCCGCAAAGTGTTCTGGAGGTGCCAAGGGTACGGCCCCTGGAAGAACCACTTGGACTGGATTGCTTGGTGTTGTTGGAACCGTTGACCCCAATCCAGGTAACAGTGTTTGCCCAGCCTGTGACTGAAGCAGTTGTCTAGCGAGGTCATCAGTACGATCCTTGGCCACGATCAGTTCTCTCCTCAAGGCATTGGTTTCCTGCCGAGCTGAATGTACCTCAGCCCTGAGATCCCTCAAAAGCTGAGCTAGCTGATCCGTCTCAGAGGTTTCCATGACGCCCAAGTAGAGGATTTTGTATAAGGCTTTGCGTTCTGTCACGCTCACCTGGTCTCCACGGGGGCGTAGCACGTGGCTGCACGAATGATGTCTGCGCTGGCGTGGTACTGCGCAGTTGATGATGCTGCTGCGACTTCTCCCTTGTTATCACCCTCACGAGGCGTTTGTCTGCAAGATCGAAATAAGATATGAGCCACTGAGTGGGGTTGAATTGGACCCACCTCCTCCACCACCTGATACCCTACTCCTCTTGATCTCACCTTAGAATTTTGTAAGGTAGACTCTCCGTCCTGCAATCTAGCAGGGGCGCGATTAATACAGTCTTTCCCAGGATCGAGTTACTTCACTGATCCAATGAGTGGTTGCCGAGTCTTGGAGAGCTGGGTCAAACAGGTAAGTCTCTATGCCAATAGCTGCTTGGTATAGGTGTTTAAAGTCTTAATTTTGCCTCCACCCATTTTGATCTGTGTCTTTGTCTTTTCTTTCAGGCATGGCCTCGAAAGGATTTCGAATGGAGATTCAAATAGTTTTAAGATGTGGAGCAGATTTCCTTCAGGTGAGTTGAAGCGCAAGAGTGAGGCGCTGTAAGTCTAAAATACTGGTATCCCTTCCGAGCGCGACTAACCTGTTTTTTCTTCTTCTTTTTGCAGAAGCGGCGCCGGAATGAAGAATGGAAGAACCGCTCCGAAGATGCTCCGGAAGAATGCTGAACCGAGTGCGTCTTGCGGCCTGAACGAATACCTTCCCTTCAGCTGATGCGGAGGTCCGGGAGCGGCTGAAGAAGCAACCGATGGAAGGATGCTGCAGGTAAGGCTTTGCTGTTGTACTGACTTTGTTTTCTCTCGCCTTTCTCCTTCTAGGTACCGATGGATGAAATTCTGAATGGGCGCGGCTGTAAAAGTTCGAGGACAGACACAGTGAGCGTTACGCTGCAGGAGTGCAGAATAACGCAAAGCGTGTTCTGCCTGCAGGGTGTGGCTTAAATAGCCTTGCAAGCAGTTCCAGGTAAAGTAGTCCCTTTACCGCACCCTGTTCCTCAAGTAAAATAGTCCCTCAACCACACCCAGAGAAAGCTGAAAGGCTCAGCCTCACTAGACTGAGCAAGTAGTTCCACGTGCTTCATCGTATCTTATGAGCCTGGGTCCAAGAGTCTCTGGGACACTCCCTTGGGGCTTGATAAGTCCTTATGGGAGTCGATGACTGGGGGGGGCCCATCGGATCCAGGGGGTTCTTAGCGCGAACCATGACACTGTCTTTTCTCTGGGGTGGGTTTTTGTACAGTAATCTCTTTTCATTCTACTTGCAGATGGTGTGTTTTATTAAAGTGTTTATATTTTTAAGAACCTTGATTTGATATTCCTTTTATTTCGCACTGTGTTACTGTGTTGTTTGGGTCACTACTGGTTCACCTTCACACCCCACTTCGGAGTATAGCCTGCCCTTGGCCTGCATTACTGCAAAAGGCAAAGGAGGAATATCTGTTAACTGTCCATAATTTACCTTTATGATTGCGGTGTGTTTTGGTTTGTAGAAGTGTGAGGGCTCAGCGAGCCATTTTGGCCCTGCCCACCCTTGTACTTCTGCAAGCTAGACTCCAATTTGTCACAGTGAAGGCGGGACCTTGCTCACATGACTTTGCCAGGGGCAGAATTTAGGTGATGTTTGAGAACCAGAAGATGGGTGCGAACCGCTGACTGACATTTTATTAAGATCTTATTTAATAGTAAAAGAGAACTGCTAACTCCTAACTTGCCCTATTTCAACGAGGGAAGTTTCCTACCTAAAACTAAAACTAATTGTGCGCATCAAAGAAAACAGTCCTTCGTCCTATCCAGCTACTCTGGCCCTACCACTTAGGAAAACTGATCTAAAAAGAGAGGCCGGAGCAATGACCTCTTTCTCCGGCTTCTGCCAGGCCAAATCACTTGGATGTCCTGTTGTCAGTTCAAAGTTCATTATTATAAAAAAAACACCAAGTTCATATCTGTCTCGTAGACTTTATTAGTACAAATAAAAAGTTCCTCCTTGGGGTTCCCTCTTACTCGGGAAACCAAGGGTTTTTCTCAAGACCTCTCCCTGGTCCTTTTGACCACAGTTCTCTTTATAACAGCTTGTATGTCTCTGGGTCTCCCCAAAGTCCTACAGCATTCTAATATATGTGTGTTCTCTCAATTCCCATGATTTACACAGGTGCTTGCCCACTCGCGATTTCTCAGGCTCCTACAACCTTTTCGGTTTTCCCAAAACTTGAATCACAATGTTCTCATATCCCTCACTGTGGGTCACATAGGGCGCTTGCCAATCAAGTTTCTCAGGCTCCCGTAACTTTACTGGCTCTCCCAGCCTGGATTTAAAGTATTCAATCCTCTTACATTCTGAGGCAAATGGGGTGCTTTGCCCGCTCGGGTTTCTTAGGGTTCTCAGGTTCCAGTAACCTCAGTCAGAGAAAATGCCAACCTTCCAACTTCCGGCCAGCATTGGCCTTGCAGACCAGCGTGGCCGTGCCCCTTCAGGACGTCCTCTCCAGAGGGTTCACCTCTGTGTACGGTTCACCTCCTCTACCTAGGAGTTTCCTTCTCTAAATTCACAATTCCTCTCCTGCTTAAGTATATCATCACAAAGAACGAAGGTGTGTCCTTCTTCCATGTCTTTGGCACTCAGACGGAATAGAGCATTGCCATAAGCCAACAGGTTGGAAGGTTGACATAGTTTTGAGTAGTCAAAGCATGAATAAAAGTAGGTTGTACAAGTCCCATGTAGCCAGACAATGTATTGCGGTCTGGGAGGTCTTTATCAGACTGGGAGTCCTTGTCCTGAAAAGGGAGTCACTCTCAGTGAAGTCCCACTTGTCCAGACCCTAGGCAGGGTCTTGACGAGTGGGCACATCTCCCTACCCTCAAAGCGGGTGGCTCCCCTATTGTAGAAGGGACGAATTGACCAGATTGGTCACAGGGACCTATTTCTGCTTGCATCAGCTGGCCAGCTGCAAAAGAAAAAAGTCTGGAAAGTAGTTTAAGAAGGGAAACAAAGGGACAGGACTGAGAAAATTAGCCCCAAATTGGGTACAAAAAAGTAGCCGCGATTAGCAGGTGAGTGTGGCGGAGGTCAGGTGACTAACTGCAAAAGATAAAAAGTCTGGAAGACACATCAAAAAGGGATAGAATGGGACAATGCTAAGAAAGAGTCATAGGGGCATCTAAACATTTGCAGTGCGTACCAACTGGGTGGGGCAGAAATAGGTTAACCTATATCCTCTTGCATTAACTTATCAACTGAAAAAGAAAAAAGACTGGAAGGCAGCTTGAGAAGGGAAAGAAAGCGGCACGGCTATGAAAAAGGGTGTCAAAAAGGGCAAACTGCTTGGTGGAGGCTCATGAAGAGTGTAAAGTGGGTGCAAGATTATTCCTTTAACTGAGGCAAACTCTTCAGCATTTGAAAACTATGCAACTAACTTCACAAAAAAGTTGGGGTTGTGTATTTGTTTGCTACTATTCTGTGTAATCAATATATTACGTTTTGTATTTTTTGTTGTTTATTTCGGGGATATGTGCTGGTATACTGAGTAGTATTTTGGTAATGATGAGAGTTATCTGGAAAAGAATGTTGTGGGAGTTTGCTGGTGAGATAGCAGTAGGGGATTCACCCAGACAACAGAAGGAGTGTCTGGGGTGTTGTGTTGCAATGCACTCATAAAACCATCCAGGGGCAGTTACATTCTACACATGACATATTTGAGAATTATTTACAGGAATAGCTAATGGTAAATTGATCTGCTGAGCAGACGCGTGTTCGCTAATCAAGCAAGTTCAAGGCTGGCAAAGTTTGTGTGTGGGTTGGCTGATGGGGAGGATCGTTGTATAGGATGGGTAATAGGTGGTTTGCTGGTGGGGTCATAAAATATGCACTGGCGGCTTTCTGCCAGGGGAATGAATGTTTGGAGATAAATCATAGATTTGCATAATTCTAGTCTATTGGCGTGACTGGCCTGGTGAAGAGGCAAGCGAGTAGTTGGGTGACCTAAGAGCAGGCTAATGGAGAATCAGGTGCACAGTTAGCCAGTGGTGGACTGCTTTGTTTGGGATTCAGATAGATGATGCAAGACGGTTAGATAAACCTGGTGGATTAAGACTCTTGGATGATATGTTGTTAAAAGGGGCAGTGGGGGATTGGTTAATGGATTGTCTAGTTATTTGAATGAAATTAATGGTAGCTGGCTTTCTCTGAAGATGTGTGGCAATGGGTTGGCTGCGTTCAGTTGCATAGGCCGTAGGGGACTATGACTTTGAGATAAAACTCATAGCATCTTCACTGAATAGTAAATGACCAAGTTCCTCCTGTAATCATCTAAAATATTTATCAAGTTGAATGCATTTGAACTGGAGAATTTACTTGGAATGTAATGCCAGAAGTCCTATGCACTTTGCAAGTATCACAAATTAAGAGAATCTATGTGGTTAGGGATTCGTTTAGGTTTCTATCAAGGAGATGAATGGTGCATTTATGTATTTAGCACTGAAATGGGGAAACATGAAAGGGTTGTGGTGTTCCGAAGATGTCAGTGTGCACTCACCACACATTAGAAGATGGTAGGCAGACGTCTAAATGTTTTTAAACTTGTGTAGTCCAATCCCTCTTATTCTTTCTATCAAGTGATGGCCTCCTGCTTTTTCCCCTGTCTACTTGCACTATGGCATTGTAATGACCAGACGTAGTTGAACTAGCACAGGGACCCAGACTAGAGCCTCCTTTACCACCGTTTTAGCTTGGTACAGGTATCCGCAGATGTCTTGAGATACAGAGGTGTTTCAACCTTTACATTTATTTTATTTTATTTATTTTAACATTTGTATAGCGTGCTTAATATTTGGACGTCTAGGTGCTTGTAGCATCTTAGTAGGTTACATACAGTTAGCAGCATGAGTGCTGCTAATGAGGACAGCTGAGAATGTTACAGTGAGATGGCAGGAGGGGTACTATTCATGAAAAGGGAAGGTTTTCAGTTTCTTGCGGAACATAGTATAGGAGGGCTCCTATCTCAAGACGGGTGGAAGGGTGCCCCACGGCAGTTGAAATGTGGAAGCTGGAGCCTCTGGCTTTGGTCTGCTTGACTCTAGGAAAACAGAGGTGGTTGGCATAGACAGACGAGTTGGCCTGGATGTGGCTGGTTAGGACAGTCTTTCGGTCAGGTAGCCTGGGGGGGTGTTGTCAAGGTAGTGGTGGGCGATGGTGAGGATCTTAAATTTGAATTGCTCTCAGACTGGGAGCCAGTGTGCTGGCCTCCTGGCTGTGGTGATGTGATCACGTTTGTTGAGCCCAGTGCGGCTCTCTGGGCATTGTTCTGAATTGTTTATAATTTGTTCAGGTTATGCTCTGATGGGCCTTCCAAGAAGGCATTTCAATAAGTTTAGTCCCAATAATGGCTTTTATTTTTGGTTTTGGTACACAGGTGCTTCAGCACCATCTTGTAGACAAAACAATACTACAGAGAGAGGCGAAAGTGTGCTTAGAAGCTGAATATTTCGTTGGAATGGTGCTGGTATTACTATTAGTATGCAATAGCTGCATCACAGATTGTGATTAGCTTTGTCCTTCCGCCCACAAGTCTTTCTTCTAATCCTTCATCCTTGTTATAGTCCTTCATCATAGTCACAGTCCTTCATCATAGTACTTCTCCTTCATCATTGTCCTTCTTCTTTGCCCTGTTCCTTCTCCATCATAATGGTATGTCTCCTTGTCAGTTCTATGTCATATCATCAACAGTCATTTTTACAGCGGGTGTTTTTATGAAAGCATTTTGCCAAACAAAGTCATCAACATTTTTATTTTTTTATTTTGGGCGGGGGTTCCCCCCTCCAAGCGCTCCCTCCCCCACCTATTTGTAACTGTTCCTGACCTCCTAGCCCCTTACCTGCACCTCACCCCCCAAAAAATGTGTTCGATTAGTTTTTTCGGCAAAGGTTTTTTGTAAAAACACCAGCCGAAAAAACACCTGTCGAGCAAACGACATTGTACCTCCTTGTCATACTCCTTTGTTGTAATCCTTCTCATTTGGCATAGTCCTTCATCATATTCATTAGTCATACTTCTTCACCTTCATTCTAATCCTTTGCTTACTCATCTGTTGTGGCACTTCTTCATCAGAATCTTTCATCCTAGAACTTCTCGTTCATCACGTTACTCCTCCTTCGTCATAGTACTTCATCATAATCCTTCTTCTTTGTCATAGTCCTTCTTCATAGTCCTTCTCCTTTGCCCTGGTGCTTCTCCTTTGCCATAGATCTTTGTAATAATTCTACTTTGTAGTCCTTATCCTTCGTCACAGCCCTTCTCCTGCCTCATAGTCCTTCATCCTAGTCCTCTTTTATCACAGTCCTTCATACTACACCTTTGCCATTATCCTTCTCCTTCATCATAGTCCTCTGTCCTAGACATTTCCATCCCTCATTTTCCTTCATCATAGTGTTCCTCCTTCATGACGCTAGGCCTTCTTCTTCATCATAGTCTTTCATCATAGTCCATCTCCTTCATTATAGCCCTTCTATTTTGTCATAGTCGTTCATCCATAGTCCATCATTTTAGTGATTCTCTTACATTATAGTCCTTCCATTAATTCTAGTCCTTCTCTTTTGTCAAGCCCGTCATCATAGTCCTTCTGTATTGTCATAGTGCATCGTTATGCCATGCTATCTTGAATTTATATAGCTGCTCCTGACATAGGTTATAGCGTCAAAGCACTTTGCCTATCAGAGAGGCAAAGGAGGAGTATGATAGAACATTCAGTATTGGTAGGGAGGAGCAATGTCAGGTAGATTGTAGGGATTAGCATAGTCCTTCTCCTTTATCCTGTTCCTTCTGTTTCATCATGGTCCATCTCTGTAATCACAGTATTTATCCTTCCTCAAAGTCAATTTTCCTAGTCCTTCTCCTTCATCATAGTCCTTCGTCCTAGTCCTTCTCCTTCATCATTTGTAGTTTGTGCTTGTATTTATTGAAGAACAGGGCGTCAATTCAAACAGCAATGATTTAAAAAGTAGACAGAGGGCCGATGCAAGTCGTAGGGTAAGGTCCCTTTACATAAGAGCATTGTTGGATTGAATGACATATATAGGTGGAGAAAGTGTGAAAATAGGAACATAAACCAGGGACAGAGACTAGAGGACATTACAACATTTTTAACATTTAGAGCACGTGGACGGAACCACAACATAAATAAAGTAGTAATAAAACTGGATTAACAAGATGATGAAAGATATAAAGAAAACTGGAAATGAGGGGCATCGAGTGACGGAAGGCCGCGGGTCTAGGAGGAACTTCCTAATGGGGCAAAAATGTTTTCTGTTTCAATTCCTTATGCCTTGCTGTAAGAACCGCCCTATGATATTAGTGTTTATTATTTTCCTTTAAATCTCAGCAGACTCTTAGTTAGGGTATCCCGATTGTGTTGGCACCATGCAAAGCTGGTATCCACCATAATGAACAGTGCAGCGGCATTAAAGAATGCTGACTCTAGACATTTGGGCTGTCCCAGGTCACTGGGACAATGTCCCTGACTCAGTGCCAATGGACCTGGATGGACTGAGCCAGTCTACACAATGAGGCCCTTTTCTGACACTGGATATAATCAGACAGCTGAAGGCCAATGCCTCTTGCCTTAAGAGGACACCATTGAAAACTCATCATCGACGTCATGAATACCAGGAACTGATAAGTCAGGTGATCAATTAGGGGCAAGGACAAAAATAAGAAACTATTCCCAGGAGACAATGTAATGATTGTTTTAGGTGAGGCGTGAATAATGGACCGGAAGGCCAGGTAAGTGCCTGTCAATGTCTAGGGGTCAATTGTATGAAGCGCACAAAAGCAGTTCTCCTTTTGGGCAGAGGAGGTTAGTTGCGAGGGTACAACTTAATGCTAGGATGCTGTCTGGTTTGTCTTGTAAGATAAAAACTATAACAAACAGCTTATGGCCATCCTAATAAGAGAAATAATGACTATTCTTTTCTGGTGTTCACAGATTGTTGATATGACTCAGACCTATCGCGCAACGCGATACAGCACCAGACTGGAACACCACCTCCTCTTGAAGACCACGCTATGCACACCCAGGAAAAGGTAGGAGTCCTTTTTAAAAACGCCGTTGAATTCATCAAAAGGAGATGAAGAGAGCCGACGTTGCCATGAATGTGGGGCCACTCAGGGAAGCCAAGAGTTTTACGACATGGGTGAGTCTAAGAGGGATTTATTCAGCAATTATGTAAATAATGCTTGGAGATTCAGTGTTAGGTATCTTGTCCTAAAAATAGTTTGTCATGCTTTATTTCTGTGGTTTTAGTGAACATCTACTTTTCCCACCCTGAAATAGACTTGGCAATGTATTGGGAGTAGTAGGTTAGGCTGGTTTTGTGCTTACAACCTGCAGGTCCCAGAAATATTAATCTTGTTGCATTCAGAATTCCAACAGACTCTGGTAGAGGGGATCATAGAAAGAGACTCAATGTCTATATTTCTGGTTCCGATAGGGACGATAAAACAGTGTCAGAACAACAGGGCTGGTTTAACGGGGAGATTTACCCAATGTATAAAATGGAAAGATGAGTGCCTGTAGGTCGAGTGTCCCTTGGCCCTTTTTGGACGACTCTGCAGAGTATCTGGTAAAGTCCCCTTCCCCTTTCAGGACCGCAAACGAGTGGAGTGAAAGAGGGAATGGTATAGAAGCGAGAGGGCATTGAGTGCTTGACAACCTACCTAGGCAGAGATGATGGTCAAGGGACAACAGTTAACGTCTCGCCTATATATACTATATGTTCACAACCGTTAACAGCACAACTTGGGATTTCTTAAGACTCCTGCCATTTTCTGACTAGACTTAAAAAAATATACCCAGATTCCCATAGATGTAGCCTTTTGCTTGAACGAACTGGGTGCACTCAGCTGGGCTTTAGAGGAAAGAAGGGGAAAATAAGCGCAACAAAGTGGGGGCCTTCGCAACTTGGCTAGAAGATGTGACAGCTAAGCATAATGACAGTAAAGTAAGGGGATTTAGAGTGGTCAATAACAGATTGCAGGGACAGATAAAATATTCGAGAACAAGGAGTGCATTGGATAAACCCACACACCTGTGCCCTCAGGTCACGGAGGGGAAAACAGAGAGCAAACTGGACTATCAGGCTAAAGAGACAGTTGAGGATGTAGCTGAATTGTTTACAAACATATGCACTGCAACAAGAGCAGTATAAATAACATATCAATCAAACAGTCCTGAATCAGGTGGGCAGGGCCACAAGTGTATAGACCAGACCCTTGTGAGGGTGCAGCTTCAGCCAACTGAACTCTTGGCACCCGCGATACCGGACACAGTCACACAGGAGCCCAAAGTGGGGCCCCATTATCCGACCCACCTCCCTCTTACACACTGTCTGTGGTGTATGGAGGGGATTCACGGATGCTACAGGCACCCAAACTTCACTGTACATGTACGTGGTGACCTCTGAAACCTGGCTGAAGTGTTAGCAAATATCAGGGAAGAACCGCATCTAGACAGAACTAAATACTGTTGTACAGTGTTACAACCCCTACTGGGCAGATGTGAATCAGCTCATGAGAGTTGTAATGCCATCAGAGGTGAGACAGTGACTAATAGAGAGAGCAACCTGTCCAGATACAGACCTGGTAAATGGGGATTCTCTGGTGCAATCTAGAGAAAGAAGGACTGACACCATACCCGAGATATGCCCCTGAAAGTCTGACTAGGCTAAGATAAGGAACTGTCACCATAACAAAGGCAACTCTCTGGCAGACTACCTAGACTGACTGAAGATTAGTATTTGCGCAACATTCGAGTATTCCTAAGCCCGATGGAACCGCACAGGAAGCTATAGCAAACTTCTTTGTAGCTGCACTGTACAAATGCAGCAGAATAACGCGCGCATAGGATGGTGAAATAAATCCCTAGCAGAGTTATTGGCGGTCGCAGATCACTGTGTGGTGGGTCAAGAGCAGAAGAAGAAGAACTTTGAGGGTAAGCTAATGACTCGTCAGATGCAAAGCCTAGAGGGACAGGTGCTGGGGCAGATGCAATCTGGACCAGGGGTTGGATTATGCGGGGCAGCAGGGCCAACAAAGACAATGGGGACAACAGGAACAATGGGGACAGCGGGAAAATGGGGCCAGCAAGCACAACCATGTCACTGGATCCGGCAGTGATCCAGAGGACCACTGGCAAACCCCTTAGTTTGCAGATGGGCATTGGAAGATACACGGCTCTTAAAGACCAAAGAGATCGTACTTCCAAGGAAATCAGGGGCAGGCTAATACCTCAAATGCTCCCACTAACAGCGCAACACCTGTCCCTGAACCCAACCAGGAGGGAACCCAACCCCTTCCTGAATCTCAACATCTTGACATTCACTTGCAGACCACCCCTCACTGACCGAAGTGACCAGTCACAACAGGGTAAAGCAATCTCTGTGCCCCATTACTCCCCTTTGAACAAGACGGGGCATATGTGCAATGTGATGTAGAAGGAATATCAGTGCCTTGCCTGATTGGCACTGGGGCTGGTAGATCTGCCCTACAAATAGATTGTTTCACAAATGTGCCAATGTCCACTGAAGCAGTATGAATCTGTTACACCCCAGTCTTACATCCAGTCACTAAGCGCCTCACTTCACTTTAGGACCTATACAGCAGCCTCCGTTAACCTATTAGGCAGGGATCTACTATGCAAGTTTAGATGTACCAGTTACTGTACACCAGATGGGGTTTTCCTAAGTGCTGCTTCTCCTAATGCTGAAGCAGTCCTAGCTACACTCCAAGTAGATCCAGATGAGGGTGGCACCATCACAAGTTAAGCAGTGGTATGAGAACCTATGGGACTTGAATAATTCCATACCTGCCAATCTATGGCCAACATATGATAGTGAGGTAGGATACATACACACAGAAAAGCCAATCAAGATAAAGGTCGACCCCTTTAAGTAGCCCCAAATTCCACAATACCCTCTAAAACCTGAAGCAGAACAAGTAATCACCCCCTGTCAACTGAAGCCAATTTTACCTATTTTGTTGCTGGTTCTTGTTATCACGACCAAAACACAAAACTGGTTGTGGGGTATGCAGTGTGTGCATAAGGGGCAATGTTTGAAGCTGCCCCAGGATACTTCAGCCTATGTGGCGAAACTCATAGCACTAACAAGAGCATGTAGCTTGGCTGCACAACAGTTGGTCATCATTTATACAAACTCCCGGTGTGCCTCTGAGGTGGCACACTGTCAGGCACCACTCTCAATTGCAATGGACTCTCACAATTTTTGTGTGGTGGTGTTTGCCGTGGTGCTTGCAGCACAGCAGCGATGGGTACTAGGTTTCCCAGAGTACCGCACGCAACATGTTACATCATCACACACACCAGCAGCTTCAATTCTGGCATGCAGTGCTCTGGCAAAGGAGGAAATAAAGCAGGTGTTTGTCTGCAGCCCTGGCTTCTAAAAATCTATTTAGTGAGAAACTACCCGAACTTCCTTGTGTTTACTGAATCTCTGTGTCGTGTCCTGGTATTTCGACCCCTAGCCTGTCGCTGGATCTTCTTCTGGATCGCTCCTTGGTACTTATATTTGGAACTTTGTGCTTGACCTCTGTGTGTCCCTGGAATGCCTGTCTGATTGTTTCTTCATACCTTGTATGGAACTTTGTCTCTGACCCTCGTCCAGTACTTACCATTCTTTTGGCCTTTCACCTGGTTTCTCGTGGCACTAACCTCTTTGTTCCTGGCCTTGCAAGCTCAGTCCCTGTTTATTCTGTAACTTTTTCTTGTTTTTTTGTTCCTTTGGAAATATCAAGTGGGATCAACTTCTTTGTTCCTCCTCAACATCCTGACTACTCCCAGTCTATGTTTGAATTGGGGAACAGGATTATCAGTTTGTCTTCTGACCATCTACAAGAATATACACAACTACTGATTTCCCTGATTTTTTTGGTTCTCTGATTTCTAAGGTGCCCTCGTGCTGGTGGGGTGATATCCCCTCGAACTTTGGAACATGTTCGGGTTTCCGTTCGTGGCACAACATTGGCCGGGTTCCGGACTTCCTTCCTTGCTACTGAGATCATTGGTAGGAGAATCAATATCTTAATCAGGAGGAAACCAGGTAAGGTGTTAACCTCAGGGAGGACATGTGTTATTTTGTCCTTTATGTTCATCTCCTAATTTCTGTATGCTTACCCCACCTGAAGTGTGCTGGTAACCAGTGTCCAACGGCCATTTCTGAACATCTCTGGATCCTGATTTCCACTTTTTGCCTGATAACTCGCAGAGACCATTTTTTATTAAATTCTCTCATCTCTGGGATATCAGGAGGAAAGGTCTTGGCGTCTACGGGAGGGCTCATGTTTAGTAACACCACTCGGCTGTTTCACTAGTCTGACACACACAACTTTGGTCAGCTCTGGAAGCGGAGAGGATTTTAACATTGACAGGGCCCTCTACAGTGAAGTAAATCTCCTGAAAATGTTAAGGGCAACATGACATCTAAATGTAAGGTGGCCCTGTCAAATTAGTAGGCTAAGATTATTGTTACGATTTTCGGCCAGTACACTTTTCAATAATAGTTGAACGCCTTTGGAGCCACCCTCTTGCATTATCAACAGAACGCTTTGGGGAACGTCACCCCTTTTCCAAGGAGGTGCGGATAGGTTAGTTACTTCACTGCTAGGTTCCCTGTGGTGCTCAGATCCCCTAGATCCCTTAAGCATACTGTGTATGACATTGGCTGATTTTACATGTGATCTAAAGTCTAGCTATGAGTGATGAGTGGCTAAAACAGTGTGCCTGAGATTTTCCTCTTTCTTAGAAAAAAGCTGGATAAGATACATTTTGGGCCAGTGATGGAATCTTCTGGACATTTGTTAAGTTCGAGATTGAGACTGCCTGATTCTGAGAAGTGTGTAACGGCCAATCGGATTCCTAATCCTGCTGTACCGGAATACTAAAGGGACCTATGTGGATGTCTTATCTAGATTGGGAATTAAGGGGCGTGAAACTTTCTATTACTTTGATCAGCATCAACTGCCTCTGGGGCATATAGAAGTGGAGTTTCTCCCGTTGACGCAGCTAAAGAGCCAACCCAGGGCAAGTTTGGATGATTAAAGGCTACAGGTGGAATATGAACAGGCTGCTGTACATGATGGTCATTGGTTTCCGACGACTGCTCCCGGGGTGGAGGCCTAAACACTAAGGGCCTCATTACACGGTAGGCGGTAAGGGTTTACCGGTACCGGTATTTTACCGGTACCGGTAAACCCTTACCGCCTTACTACAAGGTCCCTTTGCGGGTTGGAGAATTTAACGCCTGCTTTTTGCAGGCGTTAAAAACCAACCCGCAAAGGGACCAGGGTGCTAATTACGGTACCGCAATTTGCGGCACCGTAATTAGCACCTTCCCCATTCCCATAGAGCCCTATGGGGCAAAACTGGGAATGAGGAAGGGCAATGGGGGAAGGGGGAATTACAGCCCCACCAACCTTGGAATAGGGCGGTAATTCCCCTTTCCACCAAGGCGGTGCCGGTATTTTACTGGCATGGACCAAGGTGCTAAAAGCACCTTGGTCCACCGCCTACCGTGTAATGAGGCCCTAAAGCCCCAGCAGAAGAATCAAATTGCCGGTTAATAGGTGTCTGAGTATCAACCACCACAGGGGCGTTGGGTATATCAGAAACTGTCGCGTTAGACTTAAGTTTAGCTTTAACCTGTGGGTTTTAACAGTGCACACAAACCGTTTTTTTTAAACTTGTCTGTTCTTTTTACTTAAAGATATATATTTTTGTTTTCCGAGTATGCTTACGAAATGAAGGGATTTGCTTGCCAATAGGAGGCAAAGAGTTCTCGTTCCCGGATTGGGAGGCGAGGGTAGGCAAAGTACCTGAGATAGATACAGGGGGCACACTGGTGCTGCATGAAATTTCATCCTCAGATGCACCCGGGCAGGCGTCAAAAATAAGATCAACAATCCATAATATAGGATTATAAACAGCGGTATTAAACATTTTGCATATTGCTTCAGGTATGACATTAACACTGACCACCGTGATAGTAGTGTATGGGGCGAGTGGCCATTAAGGCTGAACAGGCATGACCAATGATCAAATCCTCGCCCCTACCGCGACCAAAGGAGACCTCAGGAACTGCATAGACAAAGGCGGGCTGTTGCGAAGTGATCGGTGGGTCAGCTCGACCAGAGGACCTGGTCTCCCTCCCATGATTGCATAGAAATTCCCTTGCCATATTATGCAACTTAACATTTTCAAATTTAAAGAGCAGTGATCCCAATAAAACTGAGTGGGATTTAGTTTCTGCTTTTAACCCCTCATACAATGACACCACCACACATAAGACGTGGTTAATTTCTGTCAGAGCATCACAAATTGACGAGTGGCTATTCTCATGAAGATTTATAAGAGTTGCTGAAAGTCTCCAAGGTGGTGCATATGGAGGGGTTGAGTTACAAGAAGAAAATTAGGAATCCGATCGACGCTGCCCAGCAGGAGAAATGGAGAAATGGAGGTGGGTGTGGTCGGCATACAAATCAAGTCTTTAATATTAGAGTCAGAACCTGTTGCTCCCATGCTCAGTTGTGTAGGTTCATCCATTTGGGGGCGGGTTTTATCAGTAACCTAGTAGAAAGCCGTTATTTAGCCCCTGTGGGAAAGTAAGCAGGGTTGGTCTTCATGCGAGGTAGAGGCTAGGCAGGCGATCAAAGATGATTCACAAGTGGCAGCCGTCAGAATATGAATGCCAGGTGAAACGGAAGTTGCTACAGTGCCTTCCAAAGGCGACAGCAGCAATGGAAGTGCTGCCTCCAATAGCATATCCTGGTCCGAGAGAGGAGCCAAGTTAAGGGGTAGCGCAGTATCCTGGATAGCGCCGCTACGCAAATACATCATTGAAGTAGATTTTAAGTGTTGCAAATTGACGACTTCGGCCCGATGGAAACGAGGCTGGCTTTAACTATGACCACCGGAAATCAAGATGAAACGATGACAAAATGCACTTACATAAAAATGTGTGCTCGTCAGATGGAAAGGCGGGTTATCGAATTACAGGGAAAACCACACACCGCGACTTCTGCAGAACTGAGCAATGCACGACACCACGCACGTACCGTGCCGGGTGCTGGTTTTGAATGAAACTTGCCTCCAACAGCTGAAACAGAGAGCAGACTTACGAGAAGCTCTGGTCGGTCCTCAGAACTGCACACAGCATGCACATGGTGACTATTTATAAAGGCGAAGCAGTTTTTGTCAGGCACACAGGTTAGGACATACTGCCCACTCAGACCCACAAGGGGATTGCCAGGGTACCTCACTTTTGTGACTAATCAACACCACTAGATTCTGCTTATCAGAGTGAGGTTGGATGTCCTGCCATTGTCAGTGCACACTTTTAGATGGAAGGGCAGAGTTACCAAATACTGTGCTTGTAGCGCTATAGAAAATCTGGCCTATTTTATTCTGTTTTGTCCTATCTGTGCAGATAATAGAAAGAACTGGATGACAAGCATCTTTAAGGATAGTGGGCTAAGACATTTCAGAGCTGCTCTTGCCTACCTACTCTTGCGTTCGGAGGTGAGAGTTGCCTTTGCCCTGGGTTCGTATGTAAGCAGGGCATGGACACGAAAATCCGAGATAACCAGGGCCACTGCAGCGTAACAGCAGTTGTCCATCATGCTAAAAATATATGCAAATCCCTTCTTGCTTCTGATTTGTTCAGATAATCCTAGTCCTAAATTTAGAAAGTAGAAACCTTTCCGGGGTAGTTTGTACTATACACCAGTGATAACATGTAAAGCATATTGTCGGGCTGATAATTGCACCTAATTACTTTATGAACACTGACATTGTTGACTTTAGTTTGTATCCAATATTACACTTCAGGAGGTCCAACACGAAGATTTGTGTAGTTCTCGGATCTTATTGGTCATCAATTTTGTATTTTTTAAGGTTATAATTTTGTATATTTAACTTAATCTATGACATTTTGTACTCTTCAATTTCACTTGATTGTCTATTGTAACTTGCCGAGGAAATTTGACTGTCTATTCTAACATGCTGAGCAATTTTTAAACACTTCTTTTGTTATTTATTACTGTTTTGGAATATGCACAGAGGATGTAACATTGTTATATGGGAATCTTTTATAGCGGTGTCTGCCGAAATAAAGATCGAAATTGATTGATTGATTGACCTCTTTGGATCATCATCTACCTCCCCGGTGACCAACAAATACAGTTCTACCTGCATTGCCCATCCCGCACCTGGGGGCACTTGGAGCACCATGTGTGGCAAGGCTAGACCATCTTGCTGCATATTTTGTACTTGGGCAGGCAGCAGCGTGGTCATGCCTGGACCATCATCTGGGCTATCTTCATTCATCTACATATCGACAGCGTAAAACCTTCTGTGAACATAGAAACGTGGAGGCTGCATGAGGACCCTTACTTAAAGCTGCTAATCTTGGAAAATATGCTTTTCTTGGGTGCCACAGGCAAGGAGGTCGTCCTTGTGGAGAAAATAGCAAGACCGCTGAAAGTCCAAACGTTTTTGTGCACTATTTAGGAACTGTACTGCTTCTAGTACCACCCAACCCGGGTAGCATGAGCAGTCTCGGGAGGGTAGTTCAGGGGCAACGCTCAAGCAAAACGACGCAGAGCAACACCAGTTCAATCCCTGGGCCCGTGCTTAGAAACCTCTTAAGTGTGTTAAAAATAACCAATTATAATTACTCCTTAGGTGAAGCGCTGCTGAGTCTCCTGCACACCTGCAGGAACATGCCTGCTTTGGTTCGAACTGCTTGTCTGTGACTTTTGTGTTGTTACCCAATGGGGCCACTGCCACACGCAGGGTGGAAGTCCTCTCTTCGCCAAATGTTGACCACCTTTTCTAAGGTTTAGTTACAGCGAGGAGGCCCTTGTTACAGGCACCTAATGTCCCTGCCTTAGTTGGCATTGGCCAGAGTACCTTTTCATCTTGCTCCTATCCAAGAAAGCAATGTGGTCTACTGCAAAATAATGTATCCCTGATAGTGTGTATGTGCAACCTTCTAAAGGTAGAATAATAAACATTCTAAAGGTAGAATAATAAACATTCTAAAGGTAGAATAATAGAACAACACAGCAATCCTTTTTCCCTAGACCGACATTTTCCTTCAATTGGTATATCCATTGTTTTTTTATCGAGTTTAATCCTTTCCCATTTGACTTGTTGCAAAACATCTTTTTAGTTTGGGCTACTACTAGGTGTTGACACCTATAAGCCGAAACTATTGCATTAGAGTACATTTAGGGAGAAATTGCATATGAAAAACACACAGCATGTAGGTGCTGTTTGGTTATTCGCCCACCCATTGACTGCTAATCTTTATGGCCATTCCCACCCATTCCTGCCCCTCCCGCCCAAAACACCTCCTCATGGGAACTCTTTGAGCTGGCTTTAATCAGCCTTAGCATCAAACGTTGCACTCAAAGTGCCTGCCAGTGCTTTTTGAAAGCAGTCTTCTGAAAGTTAATAACTTCATTGGAGTTGTAAACCCACTAGCGTGTAATACACATGTCGTAAACAGGTCTGCCTTCAGCCGCTCGATTTATAAGCACTATGCTTGTCCTTCACTGAAGTCCTGTTTAAAACAAGCATTGGCAAAGAGAACAATTTCGGCTTGTTTATATGTATTAGGCGTTTGCCAGGCACTGCTCTATTAGATGCCCCGGTATTTGTACCATTTCATCCCCTGCTAATATCAATGGCCAGTTAATACCACTACAGGTGTGCGCGGCAAGTGTCTTTCCCATGAAAGCCCAAACTGTTGGCATTGCCAGTGCTTGTTTTCACTGTCGCAGTTCTTGAAAAGTGGGTTGCAACATTTTGTTTTAAAAGTAGGAAATGTACCCTTTTCGCTCAGATTTCCCAACAGTAATGTATTTCTCTGCTTGGCAGGAGACCACATTCAGACAAAGATGAGAAATCACATTTTTTAACAGAAGCAGGTCGGCACGTTTCACTTTGTGCGCTATTTGGTAACTCTAATTCTATTTCAAAACAAACCTTCCGCTGTGTGCAATCTGCGTTAAATTGTAGGCCGTGCCCAATGCAGGCTTTGTAAAAATAGCAACCCAATTACAAGATGTATGGCTGGTGCCCTGTTATTTCACAATTGGTTGGGTTGCATATCCTGTGGTTAGTGCTCCTGGTACAGCCCTCTTTTTCCATCGCTCTTCCACTTCAGAAGGCCTGGGCAGCGGGCACGGGGCTGGTGTTCTAGCTGCAGTGACGCCCGTGGGCACACATGAGCAGCTGAGGAGCAGATGCCGCAGCTGCAGGAAGGGGTGGGAGTTGCACAGCGCCGGTTTCCGATGGATGGCGGGCGGATTGCTCTCTTTGGCACTCTCGGCTGGTTCCTTGTTAACAGAACCCATTGAACGTATTCGCCATGCAAGAGAAGCATCCCAAAGCAACGAGCGACAATTTACATTGTTTCAATCTCTGCACCTTTATTGTAACACGTGGCATCAAATCTTAATAATGTGTGTAAAGGCTGATTTAATAACCCAAGATAACAGTATACCTTGTGGTAGGAAAAGTTTATAGTGAAACAATATCATTGGGATGGTGATTAGAAACATTGTGCTTGTGTCATTTTAACATGTGTGTTAAAAATAAAATCTACAGTTTAAAAATGTGTCTTTAAGGACAAAAATGTAAAAAATCAGTAAGCAGGATGGATCAGGGTTGAAAGCCCGAGATGGAAATGTTCGAGGGAGAAAAGACCGAAGATCATTTTTCTGAAATAACCTTCAGTCTTTTCTCCACTGAACATTTCCGACTTGGCTCCCAACCACACCCTACTTACAGGGCCATCTTAATCACTTTTGGGGCTATGGACACGTACGTCTTTGGGGCTCCCCTCCAGCAAACTAAAGGAATTCAGTGATCAAGAATATCTGCCCCGCCCCCCTGCCACAATCACAGCCCATAGGTCGATATGCTGTCTCACAGCATTAAAAATAAGGATGTTTACTCCCTTTAAGTCCCCTTACCCTCTTCATTCTTGCTCTAATCAGAATGATAAACAAGTACCATTTGAAGGCCAGCATTATCAGTCTACGAAGAGGTTACTTCTGTCCTAGCATAGATTCAAGAGACTTTTTGTAAAAGGTACATGTAACCCAGAATAGACAGAGGACTCACATTTGCTGCCTCACCGAATGCAAACGTGCTCAAGCATGGATAGAGGAGACCAATTGGTAGGAATGAGAAAGCTACACATACCATAGCATGGATAGTGAATGCAGATTAGAAACTACCAGGAAGGTGTTTGTACCCAGACAGACTGAGGTTATAAGTGGGACATGGTTTTCAAATAGTGTTGCCATTAGAGATCAAAAGAACAAAGTGCCTGTGGTGTGGAATATATCAATGCTCACTGTTATAGTGGAAGCAACCCTATAGCCAGTGAAACCATGAGTGAGGCTGTGAAAACAAAGAAATTGATATGAGGCTGGGAAGCCCAAAGGAAACACACCAACACAGGTTACAAAGAACATACAAAGTGCTTTATTTAAACAGTTACCAAAAAGTCAATTGACAAATGGATAGCTATTCGGCTCTCAGAGTAACATAACAAACTTCAACGAGAGTTCACTGTGTTAGTGAGAGAGACCGTACATTGGAATATTTGTGCTTTTATACTCTTTATCCAGCTCTGGCCAACCCCCCCGCGGGTTAACCATTCTTAAAACCAGGCCTAGGGTTCCTTGCCAGGTAAATCCCATAATGTATGCATTTTGATCAGTTCCGCTGATACAGTTGTTCATTTACACATAGGTCAGGGATAGGACAAGGTCTCAGTTCGCGACCCCAACAAGTGGCCTGCAGGCATATTACTTATTCATGTGTGCGGAGGTCACAACGGCCAGAATCTCACTCGGAATGTCATTCGGCCTCCATTTTGATGTTCAGGGTGACTTCCACATTACAAGAGAACCTAAAATGGCGGCTAAATCCAAGATGGCGACTTACACAGTTTTCGTTAAGGTCAAGACCTTGCAGCGGAATCTATTTACACGATATTTTAGACAACTTGGCGTAGGCCAACACACATTCAAATACTGCGATAGGAGGCATAATATTATTTCAATTCCAACAGACCCTCCTTTTGGCCTATGCCAAGTGATAACATCATTTCTAATACTTTTGAAAATAACTCCATGTGTTGTCATCCATAGATCCCGAATCATTGTCTGTAATATCTATAGCCATTAGATCGTTCATCAAAACCTCTTGTAACACGAATTCTTTAGATGCTGTATCTGGGGCATATATTTTATGCCCTATTGTGCTCACTGCTTGGGCACAACATCCCCCTAGCATTCCACATATACTCGGAAGACATTGAAAACAGCAACAAATGAATAGCAGGATCCCCAAAATAACCAAAATAACAGAAAGCACCTTCCAACCCCAAGATCGTAAAGAATCCCAGAACCAAGTGCTAAGATTCCAATCTCCTACAGGGATATGTACTTCAGAACTAAGAGTATGCAAGTTCTGTATTGCTTTAAAAATTGTTGGCGAGGAATCTGGTACGAAAACACAGCAAGCGGACCCCACTAATTTGCATACTCCACCTCGCTCTGCCAAAATGACATCTAATGCCATCCGATTTTGGAGTGCTACCAATCTTATTGCTTTTTGCTCTAAGGTCATATTGTAGAGTATGTCCGTGGTCCGGTTGATCGTTCTCTCCAGTACCCTTGCTAATCCCCTAATGTTCTCAGAGTTTATTTGTCCCCAAAAGGGCACAACTGATTTCGCTATATCTCCCAATACTTGCCCAGGGGTATCTCCGTTCTTGTCCCGCCTTGGGCGAGCCTTGGAAACCTCCAATGTACTAGCTACAAATACCCCGGGCAATAATATTCCTAAATAACAGGTTCCCTGCCAATCCTTGGGCAACCAGGGAAATGCTAAACTACCACAAACAAAATAAACAGGCCCCCCTACATACAGAGGCCTGTTTTCTCCAGTCAAATTTACAATGTTCTTACAACCTTCAAAATCTCCCATTGGCCTAGTGCCATTTGTTTGTACACAAAAGGGAACCGAGTCAGGGCTATGATTTATAGAATAAGAAGGAGGTACGGCGTCCTTATTGCCTATCGGAGCCATTTTAAAGGAAATTAGAGTTTGAAAAGGAAGAGATAGTTTATCAGACGGCCTAATAGAAGCGACATTAGGTTTACTTCCATTTCCAAAAAGCGAGTATCCCAGGGGAGTCAATTCACGTTTCTCGAAATCATTCAGATTAGTTCCATCAAAGTTCCCTGAGATGCTATCATTCCATCGGCCAAAGAATAGTGCTCTAAGGGAGGCATAGCAAGCAGTCGTTAAAGGTAAAGGATGTATATACCATCCCAGTCCCTTGTTCCCATGTTGCGGTAAATGAGTACAAATCCAACAATTACTCTTATTAAAAATGGCATGAGTTGCATTCATTACTATCATTAGAGTGTTATTATGATACTTTTGTCTATGTTGGGAGTCTCTAGGGGATAGAGTGTGAAGGTGTACAGAGGGAGTCAAAACAGTTGGTACAATCTCGGTCGGTAGTAAAGGTTTCAGAGGATAGATTTCTTCAAAATACCAAAGTCCTACAGCAGCAGTTGCAAAAATAACAATTATCATTATCAAAACACAGCAGTACGTTTTCGGGGCCCAGGCACATTGTTCATTGTCCAAGTTGGTCACCCCCTTATTCACAAGTCCAGTGCGGGGAGCAGCAGCGAAGGTGGCAGGAATTGTAGTTCCTCAATCGACGACCCCAATGTTCGTTGCTGGCGATGCTACGGTCACGCGATTTCTTAGTCCTTCCCAACCCTAGCCAGCAGAATCCCTTTTGTTCAACAGAACTTTCTTATAAAAAGGAAAACTTCCAATCACTTCCTTTTTCCAGATGCACGGAAAAACCCGTGCCGTAGTTCTATTTCCTTCGTCGAAGGTTGTACCTGGTGGTACCCAGAATTGTCTGATCCGGAAATAAAGTGTCGTCACTTCCTCAGGGAAGTGACGTATCAGAGGTGACGGAAGTCGCAGAGCTTGAAACAGTGTTTTCCGGACGTGATTTTTCAAGAGAGTGCGGAGACGAAATGGACTGTTCCCCAAGCTCCTCGGGCTCAGAGAAATTCTCCGACGCACTCACAGCGCTGTTTGCTACTCCAGGATCAGAAACTGTAGCATCAGAGAGGGGTTCTGCTTCTTCTGTAATGTGTGGCGTCGGGTGAGGAAGTTTCTTGCCATGCGTCGCGTGGATCCAGTGCTTCTTTCCAGCCACCCGCACTGCTGTCCTGGTGACCAGTAGCACCTGGTAGGGTCCCCGCCAGCGAGGCGCGAGACAGGAAGACCTCTCGTAGGCCTTCACTAGGACCCAACTTCCAGGCTGTATATCGTGTCCTGGGCCCGTGAACCGTACAGGTAAAGCTGAGTGCACCTGGTGATAAATGAAATATAGGTTTTTAGTTAACTGGTTACAGTAGTCTACAAGCAATACATTTTCCACCTCTCTCGGGGCTTTAGGTTTTGGGAGACCCCAAATGTTAGCAGGTCTCCCCATCACTACCTCAAATGGAGAAAGCCCAGTCTTAGTCTGAGGTGTGGTACGCATAGCTAATAATACAATAGGTAAGGCATCTGGCCATTTCAGTTTGGTATCAGCACATGTTTTTGCAAGCTTATTCTTTAAAATACCATTATGTCTTTCCACCAACCCAGCACTTTGAGGATGTCTAGCTGAGTGAAATCGTTTTTCAATACATAAAGCTGTGCATATCTGCAAAATTACTGCTGCAATAAAGTGGGGACCATTATCCGACCAAATTACCCTCGGGAGCCCAAATCGAGGAAAGAATTCTTTTACCATAATCTTTGCAGTGGTCATGGCGGTAGCATCTTTAACGGGGAAAGCCTCGACCCATTTACTGAAGGCACAAATAATTACAAGAACATATTTCAGATTATTACATCGTTCCATCTCAATAAAATCAAAGTGAATGACCTCGAAGGGAACAGAAGGGGGCCCAAAGCTTCCCCTTGGAGTTACTGTCCCCTTACCCACATTGTGCTGTAAGCAGATCATACAGTTCTGGACATGCCTCTTCGCAGTCTCCAGAATCTTGTTATTCACCCAAACTTGTTCTAACATTTTCGTGATCTGCTGGGCACACACATGTGTAGGACTGTGTGCCATCGTAACCATTGCCAAAACATATGAATCAGGGAGCAACCATTTTCCTTCGGATGTATCCACCCAACACCCTTCATCATCCAATTTCCCCATTCCTTCAGCCCACCTTTTAGATTTTTCTATTGTGGCATGAGTTTGAATATCTCGCATAGACCCAATACCTTTATCCATTATGTAAGCATCTCTCATTTCCCTCAAGGCATACATGTCCGTGCTAAGGTCTGTGGCCGTTTGTCTGGCTATCAGGTCCGCAAAAGCGTTCCCTTTGCCCACATCATCTATGACCTTACGATGTGCTGCACATTTCATGATCGCTAACTGTTTAGGGAGTGAGACTGCTGAGAGTAATTGCACTATCAAGGGGCCATGCTGGATCTTGGTCCCATGTGAGGTCAGGAACCCTCTTTCCGACCAGAGCCTTCCAAAGTTGTGAGCCACCCCAAATGCGTACTGACTATCAGTATATATATTTAATATACGCCCTTGGGAGAGTTCACAAGCTCGGGTCAACGCTATAATCTCTGCGGCCTGCGCGGAGCTATGCGAAATTCTCTTAGTTTCAACAACTTTGCTCAATGTAGTAACTGCATAAGCAGCTGTAGATGTACCATCCGAAAGTTTGAAGCAGGAGCCATCGCAAAACAGCTCCCCTTCTGCATTATCCAAAGGAGTATCTATGAGATCTATCCTGCCCTTCGTTTCTTGTTCAGTGGTATACAGGCAGTCATGTAATTCTTCGTCACCGCAAACAGTGTTTTGCGGGAAAGGTAAGAGTTCAGCCGGATTAAGAACACAACACCTCTTAATTTGGATGTGAGGGGCAAACAGAATTAGTTCATACCTTGTTAACCGTGCAGAGGTGAGGTGTTGCGTTTGGGTTTTGTTCAATAGAATATCAACAGAGTGAGGTACCATCAAAATCAAATCATGGCCTAGGACCATTCCCTCACTCTGTTTTACAGACGCGGCAGCAGCAGCGACAGCGCGCAAACATCTTGGCAAAGCGCATGCGACAGGATCAAGGGCGGAGGAGTAGTAGCCGCACGGCCTATTCTTCCCTCCATGTTCCTGTGTTAACACAGCCAAAGCACATCCATCACATTCATGCACAAACAACACAAAGGCCTTGTCATAATTTGGAGTACCCAGAACCGGTGCAGAGCATAACGCGGTTTCGAGAAGCTCAAATGATTGTTGATGTTCCGATTTCCATGGCAGTGGCAGAGAAATGCCCTTCTTCGTCAAAGCCAACATCGGTTTTATCACTAGCGAAAAGTTGGGGATCCACAACCTACAGTAAGAAGCCATACCTATTAAGGCTCTGACTTCCTTCTGTGTATTTGGAACAGACATGCCAGAAATGTGTTTTATTCTTTCAGGTATCAATCTTCTCCCCTCCTTTGACAGGAGGTAGCCTAAATAGGCAACCTCCTGACAACAATATTGACATTTTTTAAGCGAAGCTTTATGACTATTTTTAGCTAAATGAACAAGCAACAGTACAGTGCCTTCTTTACAAGCACTCTTAGAGTCTGCAGCCAAAAGCAAATCATCAACATATTGCAGCAGCGTACAAGTAGGTGGCAATTTGAGGGTGTCGAGCTGCTCTTTCAAAGCTCTACTATAAATGCTAGGACTTTCAGTATACCCTTGAGGTGCCCTGGTAAATGTAAATGAGCGTCCCCCCAAGGTGAACGCAAACAGATATCTACTTTCCTCATGTATAGGAATGCTAAAGAAAGCGTTTTTTAAATCCACAACGCTGAAGTGCGTAGCCGTAGCAGGGATCATTGTCAATATCGTCGTCACATCGGGCACAATTGGAAATTGTGGGGCGACCACTCTGTTAATAGCACGAAGATCAATTATGAACCGGTATGGAATTGCATTGTCGCCTTTCTTATATACAGGCAAGATCGTACTATTACACAAACTACCTGTAATCTCCTCGATCACCCCACGATGCACAAAATCGGAGACAATGCATTTCAAAGCACGTTCGCCCTCAACTGATATTTTATACTGCGGAATGCGTGGTAGTTTCACTCCATGTTTCAGAACTATTTTAACGGGCTCAATCTGTAATACCCCAACATCATTGTCGTCTACCGCCCATAAACATTCCGGGACAATGCTAAACTCAGGAGGTAAAGGTCGAATCAAGAACTGAGAATTAGGAAGTTGCTGTGGTGAAACCGTCAGCCGTACTCCATCAGAAGAACAATGAATTACTGCGTTCAATTTCTTTAACAAATTCAACCACAGCAAATTCTCTCCACAGTTTGAAGTGAGAAGAAAAGGGCAATGGTCCGTAAAGGGACCCAAAGAAACAGACACCGGTGCAGAAACCGGACAGACAGTTGGTATACCAGAAAACCCTACAGAAACATTTGTTTGCCCTGACAGTGGAATGTTTGGCACCCAAGAATGATCAATGGAGCACTTCTGCGCTCCAGTGTCTATCAACAACTGGTGTTTCCTATTCCCTACTAATAGTTCAACATAGGGGCCTTTCTGATTAATGGGAATAGGTGAAGGTTCCAAACCCTGCTTCGGGCAATCCTAATGAAATAGAGTATCGTTAGAAGGAAGCTCTTTAGAAAGGTAGGCAGCAGAAGTGATCAAATATGTTCCTCGAGGTCTGATTTTCCCGTGAAAAAGGTTGCTGAGGATCTTGTAAAAACTGACCTCTATCAGGGCCCCCTGCTCCAGGGCGGCCCCTAGGTCATCTACCCATACCCCCAAACGCACTGTTTGACCTTTAGCGAAGGACAGGGCACTGTCCTCGCCAATGACCTTCGTGGCGGCAATAAGCACATTGATTAATATTCACAGGACCCAAAGGAGCATTTCCTTTTGGGACATACTGACCTCTAGTCTGTGTTGTGCCTCCTCTGGGGTTTCTAACAATTTGCTGTAATAATACTTTGGTTTTCAAATCTCCTTTCCTCTTTTCAATTTTTTCCTTCTCATTATTAACATGGTTCTCATAATACTGAGCCATGTGCAAAACCTCAGATTGAGATTTTGCCTGCCAAGCGCTCTCAGAGGACATAATCTGTGACTGGATGTCAGGCAACAATCCACGTACAAATTTGTCCACAAACAACCTTTTCCCAGACTCTGTACCTAAATCCTGTCCACTGAAGTCAGAAAATACCTGCTCGAATCTATTAAAAAATTTGGTGGCGCCTTCAGTTTTTCCTTGGACACAGGCCGTAAGCTTGTCCCAAATAATTATTTTCTCTGGAATTATAGTTTTTAATTTTGCAACAATTCTATCAGGCAAAGTAAGTATTACCTGTGGTGGTTTCTCACCAGCTGGTCTTTCCCCATCAATCCTAATCATATTAGCCCACGTATCTCCCAACCCTGACACATTGTCTACTGTCCGAACCTGTTTCCATACATCTACGGGTAGGAGTACAGGAAATAGCAAGTCAATATCACTCAAGGTGAACACAGAAGCCTGCAAGACGGACTCTATTTCTTTGTAAAACCCCGTTGGGTTTTTCCTGATATCGGGAACTGATTGTCTAATTGTGTTCACTTCCTGTCGTGAAAACGGGACATAACGAATTGCGATACATAATGTGCAGGGATATCCACAGCGGGGGCACCAGTCCCAGCGTTGGCGGGGATCTCAACTTTTGGGACAAAGGTCGGCGGGAGCTCTCTCATAGGCAACTGAGATATAGGTACCTCCGGCCGCTTGCTAAGCAACAGAGCCAGGTCGAGCGCTAAGGCAGCTGAAGAAGTGTCGGGCGAAAAAGCCCTTTTACAAATCCCCAATAATTCTATGGGGCAACTAACCTTCTTTCTTACACATTCTTCTTGCAGGTACTGTACCATCACCTGAATTACCTTTCTTTGCATTTCTACTGTATACTGACTGTACGTGTCATATACTTCATCAGGCGGAATCGATGAATCCGAGATCCATCGAACCGCATCTTTAGTACAAATTCGTATTTCCTCAGGTGCCGATCTACGGCACGGAAGGAACCGTTTCTGTACATATATTCTATCGTCTTCTGCGTCCTCATCTCGTGACTTTTCAAAGTCTTTCCTAAACTCAAACAATTTTTCCACATGCTCATATACTTTCTGCTCTGTGTCCCTCGAAAGTGCCAAAGCATTCAGATCTCTCACTCCTTGTGGAAGATCCAAATTTTGTAATCTACCCCACATCACACATAAATGAGTCCCCAAACCTTCGATAAAAACATTTTTCTCGGGAAAACTATTCAAATTAGATAATGTGGAAAAAACATTAGCTTGATCACCTTTCTCCATACAATGCTTAGCCCATGCAAACAATTCCTGTTTCTTATCTGCAGAAACAGTATTACGAGTGACGATCTTCGATCCTGCACCTGGATCAACTTCAGTCAATACGGGGCCACTCGGGAGCGGAGGTGTAGGTAAATTTGATAAAGGTGCAACTGTCGGTGCAGAAGGAAGGGGCGGTGCGATAGGTGGAAGAACAACAACTATGGGACTAGGAACAATAGGTTGTACAGGAGGAACAGGAATAACGCCAGGAACAACAGCAGGAATGGGCAAAGTGCCCAAAATAGGAACATACGGAGGTGGCGCAGAGGCATCAGGTCTGCGTTCGTTTAACAATTTCTCAATAAATTCCTCGGAAACATGGAAATCTTTAGAGGGGTAAATTTTCTGGATTCCAAGTGAAAAAGCCCTATCCATATTTTTAACTGATTCTGAACGTTTTTCTTTATCATATAACAACGCTTTCTCGGCGTTTGTTTTATGACAGCGTGCATGTTTGTCCCTACTTTTAAGCTGCTGTAACGCTTCTTTTTTCCAATTCTGTAAAACATCAAAGGCTGCAGGTCTAGCCTTCATTTTTAACAAGATTAATTCTAGGTATTCAATACGGGGGATCTCAAAACTACCATTGATTGGCCACTGAAATTCGGAGGCATGTCTGGTCTGTCTGTGCCAAATATCATTAAATACTATACTACCAATGCCATACTTACAGTACATAGTACATGCCGGCGACCCCTCCTGTGGTGCGTGGTGGCTAAATTCCAAGGATTGTCGATCGCTGCGGAACAGAGCCCTAAAGCAGCTAGACAATTTCCCAGGCATTTCACAAAGAATTGGTGTTACCTGGTCAATAATTGTGTCTGCAGATACAATACACCAAATTCAAATTGTCAGGGTTAAATTAAGAGCCGGGTCACGACTGCACCTGACCAAACCTAAGGAGGACCGTACGGTTTATCAAAGAACTTACCTAACAAATTTTACCTTGTGTTTGGTGGTTTCGACAAATCTGCCCGCCTCAAAAATGGACCCTCGTCAAGGTGCCGTGTCAGACCACACGACTATCGTCCAAGGATCAGATCGTGCAGCGCTGCAGAGGTATCGCGTCTCGATCTGTCGGGCCCGCAGAATCACACCGTCCGATCCCGGTTCGATAGTCTGCGTCAACCTTCAATGATCCGGCATCAATCTTGAGGGTCCCTATTCGGGCGCCAACTGTGAAAACAAAGAAATTGATATGAGGCTTGGAAGCCCAAAGGAAACACACCAACACAGGTTACAAAGAACATACAAAGTGCTTTATTTAAAAGCTACAACACTTACCAAAAAGTCAATTGACAAACGGATAGCTATTCGGCTCTCAGAGTAACATAACGAACTTCAACGAGAGTTCACTGCGTTAGTGAGAGAGACCGTACATTGGAATATTTGTGCTTTCATACTCTTTATCCAGCTCTGGCCAACCCCCTCGCGGGTTAACCATTCTTAAGACCAGGCCTAGGGTTCCTTGCCAGGTCAATCCCATAATGTATGCATTTTGATCAGTTCCACTGATACAGTTGTTCATTTACACATAGGTCAGGGATAGGACAAGGTCTCAGTTCGCAACCCCAACAAGTGGCCTGCAGGCATATTACTTATTCATGTGTGCGGAGGTCACAACGGCCAGAATCTCACTCGGAATGTCATTCGGCCTCCATTTTGATGTTCAGGGTGACTTCCACATTACAAGAGAACCTAAAATGGCGGCTAAATCCAAGATGGCAACTTACACAGTTTTCGTTAAGGTCAAGACCTTGCCGCGGAATCTATTTACACGATATTTTAGACAACTTGGCGTAGGCCAACACACATTCAAATATTGCGATAGGAGGCATAATATTATTTCAATTCCAAGAAGGCTGTTTTGAAGATCATACCCTGAGAAGGAAATCTCTCTGAAGGGCTGACAATTTGGAAAGGTTTAGGGACTGGCAATATCGAGAGGCTAGGCAATACAAGGTTACATTAGATGACCAGCATTACACACACTGGTCAAGGGGTGAATCTGGGATGTGTGCCAATTTCTGCATTTGAACACTTTCATTACCAGTTCTTACCATGAATTAAAATAATCTCATTTTATAAAACTGACTTGGAAAGTACAGCAATCACATTACCAAACATGACCATTTTTAAAAACAAAATATTATCGAAGGGTGTAACACAGAATGATTCTAGCTTCATTCTCTCCATCATCAAGAGAAGTATATAAGTACCAGCATACCATCCAGTGTGATTTAACAGATTTAATCTGGGTTAGTCTTTTGTATTTTAAAGCTTTACATAGTTCCAAAACACTGGATTGTGAAATTGTCATTTATAAACGTGCAGAAAACCTTTGAATTTTACAAAAATGCGAAGCGTTTTTTGTGTCAAACGAGCCGACTTTAAAATATGCTTGCCCGAGTCCTGCACCATCTGGTGACTCAAATGGCCTACATAAGAAGAAAGATCAAGTAATGGTCTAATCTATGGGAGGAGGCAAACTTCACAGAAGACTGTGCAGTAATGTACGAGATTTTAGATGATTTGACCAGGATCACTGTATTGTCTGCTCGCAAAGCCAGGATACAAGTATTGTGGGATGTTTTTATCCATGCATCCAAGCCCTACCTCAAAACTGTGCAGTACTGACATGGAAAACATCATGACGGCCAGAGCTTCCCAGAAAATGCACAGGGAAGTGCATGAAGAATAGGCTGCCGCCCATTTTGCCGATGTTATGGGCACAGAAGGGCACTGCCTAAAACCACCATTGGACTACCCACACAGTAGTCTGAAACCATTGGGAATGGCAATGCTGACTGCCAAAAGCAACCTAGAATTGTGTGGAATTCATTTTCTTAAATCCCAAAAAGGGGTGCAGTACCAGTACTCACCACTATCAGAAAGCCGGCGTTTTAAAACCACCAGATTTTGTTTAAAACTAAATAAATGAACCCAAGGCAAGCCAAAGAAAGACTTACTGAGAGGTGGATACAATCTAAAGTTATATTCTGAAGTGACTTGTAGGTTTATAACAAGACTGACTGAGCTGTGGATTTCAGCAGTTTAAGTAAATTTGGACTGAAAGACACTAAAAATCTAAATGTTTAAAAGAAATGAGTGACCTACTTTTGAGTGTCACATAGGTTGCAATTGTTTAAATGTCATAGTTTTAAACTTAGAATCAGCATCCTAGCTGCATATGTAAAAAATTGTCTTGACTTAAACTGGGGGACAAAAGTGACATTTTATCTGAAACCTGGCTTAAGGAACTGAATTCTGCCCACCAGCTACCCCCGACAGGAGTTGAGACTTGCACAACAGCTGTGTTCCCAGGCCTATCTGACTTTTGCTGCTCCCACCAAAAGGGATATGACACTTCCCTGATTGAATTACCTGGGCTCTGCAGGAAATTGAACAAAGCCCTGTCCTGACTCAGGCAAATGTTTTATTATGGGGGCCGTAAAAAGTGGCTTCCTCCTGGAAGTAAAGGGGAAGAGCACTGCCTGTGAGAGCAAGCTGGCTTGGCAGAACTGGAAAAACCAGAAATTCAACCTTGTGCTGGGGGGAAACCACACCCCTGTAGCCAGAATATGGTTTTAGAAAAAGATGAATAACTCATAGTACGGACTTGTCATAATTATTCAAATGATACCATAATTCTTGTGATTTTTCTGCCCACATTTTAAGAGGTTTTTAGAACCGGTGGCATGATCTGGGGGCAAGCTAGCAGTTAAGAGGGTACTACTTAAAATGTATGCATGTTAAAAATCTGACACTTCATCAATTAATGTCCATACTCCTTGCGCACATGTGTGTAAATTTGGGTTAATGTCCGATATTGCGAAACCAGTTAAAAAGTGCAAATGTCGCCATTTCTGAATGCAAGCTCCCAGGAAGAGTAGATTTGGACAGGGTATACCTCCTGTGAAATGTGATGGGTGCATGTAATTTTAAACAAATGTGTACCTGTGCAAATATGTCTTTTGGGTCAAAATATAGATTGTGTGTAAGTTGACAGGGGTGGGTTCTCTGTATCATAAACAGACCTCATCATGATGACACTTCATTTCATTCCCCCAATCAAGTGGAATAGGATGAAGTGGCCAATGACAAGTGGAGAGGGGTAGAGCCTAGTGATGCTGCACACACACCCATTTTCAAAACACATAAAAGCAGACAGTCAGGACAGATAGGGGTTTTTCAAATCCATTTGCTGCGGGACGCTCTGCCGGGAAAATCCATACTTTACCTCCATCAATCTCTAGAGAAAGCTGTGCAGAAAGATCCAGACTTCAAATCCATCAATCTCCAGAATCCAGAGAGAGAGAGAGCTGACCCAGATCACTGTGAAGTGCAGAGACCAGACCAGAGTCCAGTCTAAAACCTGACCAGATCCGTGGCGGGGCCCATTTAATTCAAGAATATAGTGTGAGTACCTAGCCAGACTGTGCAGAACCAATCTCTTAGTTAAAATAATATAATTCAATCTATTTTAATCTAAGTAGAACTGTCTCCTAACTGTCACCTGTCATTTGTAAAACTGTCAACCGTCATTTGTAAAGCTGTCACCTGTCATTTTCTAGTTGCAAGCTGCACTTGTCACTTTGAATTTTAACATTCCAAATCCGAAAAACTACCTTTATTTAATCGCTCATATCTCCGTAACCGTTTGTGCTAGAGACTTGCAGTAACTTTCCTCTGAAAGCTGGGAATCGTGGCTTTCCAGCGAACCTAGAACCGCATTCCTATTCCATACACTTTTGCCGCAATCGCGAAAAACGCACTCGCGAATTTGCCGCGATTTGCAAAATTTCTTCACGTGTGAAAACAGCAGTTTTCTTGCTTTCAGTTGCCAAAAAATCGTTTAACCTGCTAGTTACTCCTAGATCCTTGCTAAAGTGAGCCTGGACTAATATTGACTTGATACCACTCACCCTGAACCTCTAGAGGGAATTAAAAGCATTTTAGCATATTTTTCGCTTCATTGCCAGCACATATAAAAGCATTTTGGGCCTGTGTTTCCAACTTCTGTGGTCTAAGCTTGCTGGGGTGAACTGAATTACATTTGATTGCATTTCTGAGAACTGTGTGCTTTCCTTCAATTTCCTTGCATTGCATAAAGGGGGGAGGGGATTGCCAGAGAAAAGTGATTACATTGTTTTGTTGAAAGCATATTGAGTATTTTCTGTACTGCATTTTCATTCCACCTTGCATCCATTTGAAACCATAAAGTATTGTTGCTATCTTATCCATCCTATAACCACTCATCATTGATTATAAAGAAGTGTGCTAGTGCCAGACTATCCATTATTGATTACTGCTCAGATTAGGTGTGATATTCAATTATTAATTTATTATAAAGCGTGATATATATATATATATTGTTTAAATTATCAAATAAACCTTTAAACTTGCAAAACAGAAATACTTCTTGGCTCAGTGGGGTCAGGGGGATTCCAAGGGAGGGGTGTTATATAGGGGTAGTCATCCAGAACGCATGAACTGGACATAAAGATATATTAATAAGGGTTTCCATTCAGTATCCCAGACTAGGCATTGACTTAGCTGTAGTGTTGAATTGAATCCTCTTACAAATTGGGGGCTCGTGCCGGACGTTTGGATTAGATTTATCACTTGTGCAGATTAATACAGCGTGCCAGCTGACCAGATACACATATCCGGTCGGATCACCACGCTGTGTTACGCTGTAAAGCACTCCTCAAAGGAACGCTCTAAGGGAAAGGTCTGTTTTGCAAAAAATAAAACACAAACTTCTGTAAGTCAGGAAGGAACTCAAATTCCAGAATGACGACCTTAGTAGACATGAAAATATCCAGAGAGCACTTCTTACATAAGTTATTTGTGAGAGGTGAGTGGACTCATCAGGACCAGGGTCCCTTACATGTGGCCCTGAGCGAACTATACATGGCTCCTAAAGCTAAGGATGAACAAGACAAGATGGATAGGATAGCGGCATACCTGTACCTATATATGGGAGACATGCAGGATAAATGTACTGAAAGCCAAGATCTGGCGAATAAGCGACAGATGGCGTTAGAGAAGGTCCAATCTGACCTGGTCTCTTCTGAGCAGAGGCTGCAGGGGAGCCAGGAGTCAGAAAATGAGAGTAGACAGCACATCATTAAAATAAAGAGGGATATGGACATCCTGCAACAGGAAAAGGCTGACCAGGATACCAGATTTCTGGCCTTGCAGAAGGAGTACCAAGAAGGTTTGGACTCCCTACTGCAGAGCCAGAAAAAGCTGGAGCAACAATTAGACTTTAACAGGGCATGCACGGAGCAGGTAGCCACCCTGCAAAGTCATCTAGATAGAGTGAAGGCAGAGAGCAACAAGCTGATTTTGAAAGACCTGGATACCCAGGCAGAGTTTGATGAAGAACGCCAGAAAGCTGGTGCCTTTCAAAGGCAGAGGGACGACCTGGCGGCACAAATGCAGGCTCTTAGCCAGGAAAGAGACGCCTTAGGCCAGGAAGTCTGCCATTTAAAAAGAAAAACAGAAGAAAATCACCTGGCCCACCAGGGACTGGGTGACCTCCAAAAAGAACACCAGGACTTGCTAGAGCACACCAGGAGGGTGGAGGAGGCTCTGGCAAGACAGGAGCAGGCCAATAGGGACACAGCTCAGGAGGTAACCCTCCTGCAGCAAAGACTGGCCCAGTGCTCCAGGACCAATCAGGAAACACAGAGAGAGAATGAGGCTCTCTGCCAGCACAATGATAGGCTCCAACAACAGGTAGCGATGCAGGAGAGACTGATAGAGTCTAGTAAGGCCTTAACTGAGGAACTGAAGGCGCGGGCTCTTGCATTGCAACAGGGAGCAGGGGCGGATAGAGATGAGGTTCGCTGGGAAAGAGAAACTCCTGAGCATAACCCCAGGAGCCCTAGTACCAGAGGCCTTTATTTCTCTCAGTCCCTGGACTCTGCCACCCCCATGTCCCCTGGCGCACATGAGCACAGGGCCACAGGGATGGCAGATTACTATCCAGCCAGAAGCATGGGGCTCATAGGCCAGTACCACCCAGGAATGGAGGGGCGGGCATCCGGGTATAGGCACCCAAGCACAGTGCAATTTAATGGGGAACCCCAGGAGAGTAGGCCCATTAAGGGCATCCTGAAAACCTCTGCCCAGTTAGGTCAGTGGAAGGGGGTACCCATCAAATCCTGGCCGCAAGGAGGGATCTAAAGACTCCTCTGAGCGGTACAGGACACAGGAGACCAGGTCCCCACATTCTGCCAGCCATTCCCAGGCTCGCAGAATCCGGGAAAGCCTGGAAGATCAGACAGGAACCTCTGGGAGCAGTGCCTCTGAGTCAGAAGATGAATGGACCAGGGTTACCCGGACCAAAAGGGCCAATAAGACAAAAAGGGCCTTGCTTAAGGACCCCTTAAAGCAGATTAAGGCAATCAGGAGCGTCATCACGCCGTATCATAAGAATGCCAAGTATTCTGTTTGGGAGCACTTAGAGTTGTTTGAGCAAATGATGGAGACTTTCCATTTGAAGGACAGCCACAGCTGTATCCAATATGTAAAGTGGACATTCTCCCCAGAGTACTCCAGTTTCTTTGCAGGGCTGGAGGACCAAAATCATTCCAGGTGGTCCACCTATAGGGCGGCCATATTAAAACATTTTTCTGTTCACAGAAATCCCCAAGAGGCTCGCAAGGCAGCCTACAACTTGCAGTGTGGGGAGGATCAGGCCCCACAAGAGTTTGTGCAAGAACTGAAACGTGCCTTTGCGCAGACCACCAGAAGGGTGCGCACAGACAGCAGAGAATTCGTCAATACATTTTTCCATGCCTTGCCCAAATATATAATGACCCAGCTCGTGAGAGATTTTCATGAGAAAAGATCTTTAGACTGGGTCATTGAACAGGCTACCCGGATCTATGAGGTGCAGAAGCCCATAGAAAATAAAAGCAATACCCAGAAAAATCCAAAAACCAACAGCACCCCTGCTGCTGCCAAGGTGGCAGAGGTAAAGGTCACCCCCGTTTTGGATTTGGAGATGGGGGGGCCTAAAAACCTACCTGCACCTAATAATGCTAGGCCCAGAAGGTCCTCGGGCCAGTCACAGACAGGGAGCCAAGGAGGCAGCCCCACAAATGGGGTTCCTCGCTCTCCTGATTATGTAAGTCCCCGTTACAAGGGAAATCAACCCATCCTGGGTTATGTGTGGACTCCTCCAGCCCAAGGGGGGAGATCCAGCCAAGAACCTAACCCAGGGAACTTTCCTCCTAACTTCCCACCGGAGGGCAGAAATTCTCCAAATCCTGGGCACAACTTCTTCCCCAGGTATCCACCCAATTTCCAGCCCCAAAATCCTCCACCCTTCTTTCCCCAATTCCCTGAGCCCAGACAACCGAATCCGGGAGAAGGGAGGCCAAGGGTGGAGGGGTACCAAAATCTTCCCAACCAGGGGTACTACCTGAGAAGGGATAGCTACCCTTCCCGGGATCAGCCCAGGGGAGAAAACAGGGCCCCGTATCAGCCTGAGCGGGTTTCCCAGTTAGAGCGCCAGGTTCAAAACATGGCGCGGGATCTGGGTCACATACTGAGGGCTCAGCAGAACCCTCAGATCGGCATGCCGGCGCAGAACGCACCCAACTCTGGACCTGGTGCTCCAGAACAATGACGGGGGCAGCACCCCGATAACTCACCGGTTCCCAGGGAGGAGGCACAAAGGGAAGGGGGGTGTAAAGCCTTGGAGGAAGCTTCCTTCCTCACTTGTAAACAGCCCCTGGAAACCCAGGAACCGGAAACAAAATCTCTTGCCCCTGAAAGTCTGCCTCCTAAGGAGCAGAGGGGGGGTAGGAGAAACAAAAGACCCAAACAGACTCAGTTTGAGGAGGAGGTACAGATCTTCCAATTTGAGGGAGAGGGATCCTCAGAGGATCCTGGGAAAAGGATCTTCTCCTTCAGAGAGGGGGGAACCCCTCCCAAAGAAAAATGGGTCCCTAGGGATGCAAATCCAGACTGGGGAGATGTGGAGACTGAGCTACCGCCGCCCACCATCTCATCCCAGAACAGCAAGAAAATCCCCTGGTTCAAACCCATCCTGGTGACTGCCTCCAAAAAGGGGGGGGGCGGCCCGGAACCGGAGCCAGGGGAACCCACAATGGCTCTGATCTCCAGTTGCCAATTTTTTCTTTCAGATTCCCAAGGCTCTCCACAGAATTCTGCCCAAATCTCTTCGCTAGCGATGTCCAAAACCAGAAAGTTAGCCCACCAGTTGTCCAAAAATGTGCATTATCTGTGCCCCCTTGAGGAGAAGGAGGGAAGATACTATGCCCCGATACAAGTACAGGGGCAGGGTACAATTTTAGCGCTGGTGGACACGGGATCTCAAGCTACCCTTCTGTCCAGAAGGGCCTTTGATGAACTGAATGCAGGAAGGGGAGAGAATTACCAAATTCCTCTCACCTCTCTTCCCGGACAACTGCAGAACTTTGACGGGAAGGAAATTCCCGTTGAGGGGACTGCAGACTTGGACATTAAGATCCGGCGACACAAGGTGAAACACCCGGTCATAGTAGTGACTCCAGAGGGCACCCCTTGTTTACTGGGGAATGACCTCCTGAGAAGGTTGTCACCCCTAATAGATTGTGTAAACAAGGTCCTCTGGACCCAGACTAGCCGACCAATAAAATTAAAACAGAGTGTCAACCATGTTAGTTTAAACGGCACCTGCCACATGGTTGAACAAAAATCTGACCAAGTAGAATTTCACTTCCAGAATAGCCAGATTCCAGACGTGACAGTAATAGCAGTAGGACAAAAGACTGGTGATGGGGGGTCCTCTCTATTTCTGAAAATCAACCTTCCTTCCAGTCTAAAGTGGTACTCCACGCTGGAAGGAAACACTCTGAGATTCTATACCAATCCACAATCAGAAACTTCCACTCCTATAGTCCAGAAAGATGTGAAATCAGCTCAGCGCCTGGCTGATATTCAGCAAATTGGAGAGCAGTTGTTCATCCCTGTTCAGTTAAATGATGGGAAGGACTCTGTTCTCGCTCGAGTGTGTCTGAACAACGGTAAGAGCTTCATCAGCGAAGCCATGTTCCGCCAACTCCCAAAAGATCCAGCCATTCCCACATTCAAACTGATAGACAAATGGGAAATGGACCTGGAAGCACCCAATTCCAAACATCTCCTGCCAAGCAGGTGTATGCTCAAAATCTCCATTGGCAACAAGAGCATAGTCCATAATTGTTGGGTCGTGCGAGACGTCACTGCGGCCTTTTACTTAGGCAGTGACATTCTCAATCGCTTTGCCATTAGTTTGGACCTAATAAACTTCAAAGCTTGGTCCCGATTAGCGGATAATCCCATGGGCTTTGATGATCCAGAAAAAGCATGTAGGTCAGCTCAATTGCTACCTTATGCAGTTGAAATTCAGATCAAAGAGGAAGTCACCATCCCAGAAAGGACCTGACAATTCTCCCTGGAAGTGAAAGTTAAAAGAGGACAATATTTGCAAAACCCTGATGCTTACATACATCTAAAGGCTTCTCTCCAACAGCAAGGGTTGGGGGTAAACCCAACTCCATTAGTCAACATAGAACATGACACCATTCTAATAGAGGTGGATAACAGCGACTTAAAGAGTATTACTCTAGCCGCAGGCACCATTATTGGAATGGCGGTTGATGACCGACATTTTTCCATAGATTTAGGTAATGAACTGTTAGGGCCAATCCCCAAGGACTGCTTTGACAGTGACAGTGATTACAATACAACACCAGACAGGATTTTTACCCGGCATGGGGGGAACTTCCTGGTGTACACTTCTTGCCCTTATGGTAAGGAAGATGTGACTTGTGACTTCAGGAGGGATGAGGTGATTTTCCAGGTACATGAGGGCTGCCTTTCCCACCTGAAGCCTCCAGTCCAAATCAGCACTCTGACCAGGGACTTCTCCACCCAGTTGGAGGAGGCCGCTGAAATAGCCAAACCAGAAGTCTTTCCACGCTTCAGGCAGATGGTGGAAGAGAGAGTCAACCTAGCTGATGCCTGTATGACTCTGGAACAAAAGCAAAAGTTGAAACAAGTTTTCTTGGATTTCCAAGATCTCTTTGCGGTAGACTCATATGACTGTGGTCGCACTGACATCCACACCACAACAATCCCCATGGACCCTGGCATGACTCCAGTTTTTGTGAAGCAATATCGCTTGCCTCTCGCATCAATGGAGTCCCTTACTGAAATAATTAAGAACCTTGAGTCCCGGGGAATAATCCGTCCAGTTCACAGCACCTTCAATAATCTGGTGCTGGGAATATTGAAGCCAAACGGCCAGTGGAGACTATGCGCCGGCCTCCGGGAGCTCAACAAACGGGTCCATACTTCCCGATGGCCTCTGCCCTACATTGACCAAGGGCTGACCCAGATTCAGGGGTCACAGGTATTCACTGCAATAGACCTGACCAATGGATACTGGACCGTGCCGGTCAGTAGGGAGGACCAATACAAGCTGGCTTTTACCTTTGGGGGCCAGCAGTACACATGGACCCGGACTCCCTTCGGATACCTTAACTCCGGTAATGAGTTCAATATTTTCCTACATAAGGCCATGCCCGACCTGGGTGCGAGGGGTAACCTGGCTTATGTAGATGATGTCCTCATCAAAAGTTCATCTGTGGAGGAACACATAGCGGAGATCCGTTATGTTCTGACGCAGTTGAGGGCCGCCGGAGCAAAACTTTCCTTTCAGAAAGCACAGTGGTGTAGAACCCGTGTTAATTTCTTGGGGCATGAGATTACTCCTCAGGGTCTCTGTCCCCAGGAAAAGAAAGTGGAAGCACTTCAGAAACTGAAAGACCCCACAACTCTGCGGGAACTAAGGAGCCTCCTTGGACTCACTAATTACAGCAGAAAGTTCATTGAGGGCTACGCAGAGATCACCAGACCCCTGATTCATCTCCTGAAGGGGGGGTCAAGTGGGAATGGGGTCCAGAACAATCCGAGGCAGTAAAACAACTCAAAAGAAGCCTCTCACAAGCGCCTTGCCTAGCTTACCCTGTCAGAAACAAGGAGTTCTTCCTGGAGACGGGGTTCTCTAATACGTGCTTGACAGCAATATTATACCAAAAGCATGACAAGGTCAATAAATTAATCTCCTATGCGAGCAAAACTTTATCCTCTGTGGAGGAAAAATTCAATGATTGTGAGAAGGCACTCCTGGCAACGGTGTGGGCATTGAAGAATTACCGCCCGTTCATCCAGGGGGAACACATCATAGTGGAGACTCCACACCAGCCTCTGCAATATCTCCAAAGTGATAGAATCCCGGCCGGAAATGTGAGTAATTCCCGAATTACTTCCTGGATTCTGTCAATGCAAGGCTTTCCTGTGGAGGTCAGATATGGCCAAAACAAGAAGAGTCCCCTCGCGCAAGGTCTGGCTGACTTGCATGATTGTGCCAGAGAAAACTGTCTCGAGGACGAAAGTCTAAAAATAAAGGACAACACGGAGGCATACCTTAATTCCCCACACAAAGTCTTTGAAGAGGACAAGTGTGAGGGAATGCCCACTGTCTATGTGGATGGATGCTCTTACCATGTTGACAACGACGGGGAGAAAGAACTGGTGGCCGGCGTAGGGAATGCATGGGTGAATGAGTCCCCAGAACCCTCCGCTGGATACAAAATTGGTCCCCGAAGTAGTCAGGTGGCAGAATTGATGGCTGTGCATCAGGCCATCCTCACTGCTGTCCAACATCAACTCCACGAACTGGTCATAATCACAGATTCAGATTATGTACGGAACGGGTTCGTGGAGCACCTGGTTAATTGGAAAACCAGAGGCATGTTATGTGCTAACAACAAACCATTGAAACATGGGAAGTTGATCCAAAACATTGATGATCTGGTCACCTCGAATGAGATGACCATCTATTGGAAAAAGATCAAGGGTCATTCCAAAGTAGAGGGACCAGACAAAACTGGAAATGACTTAGCTGATCAGCTGGCCAAAACCGGGGCCATCCAAGGGGATCTAATTGAGATTGAGTCCCTGTTGGGGGAAATCCAGGTCACTGCTATCACTAGGTCCCAGACAAATGCTCACAATGACCTTTCAATTGCACAATGGAGTAAGGAGACCCCTGATGCTGATTTGATTACAGCTCAGAAGGGGGATCCAATAATTGGTAAATTTTATCAGCACCTTGAGGACCCTGAGAACTTTCCCCTGACGGATACCGATTACACTGGGAAAGAGGACCTAAGAGTGTTGATGAAATGTCCAAAAATGTTCCGAATCCAAGACGGTTTGCTGGTAAGGAAATCCAAAGCTGGCCACGATCAGTGGGTGGTTCCTACCTCATTCCGAAGCCTGATGTTAAGTCACGCCCATGATGCGGCCACCGCCGGTCATAGGGGGTTTCACACAACATTGGAAATCTTAAGAGAGGTTGCATACTGGCCACACATGGGGCAGGACCTCGACCAATACTTGAAGGGGTGTCTTGTGTGTGCACAATTTCAGCCATCATCCCTCACGCACCGTGCGCCTCTCCAAAAGAGGGGGATGACACTGCCATGGTCAGATTTACAAATCGACTTTGTAGGCCCCGTGATTCGCTCTGCTAGGGGGAATAAGTACATGTTGACTGTGACATGCTTGTTTACCAAGTGGGTGGAATGTCTCCCAGCCCCAAACTGCAAGGCAGAAACGGCAGCTGCCCTGATGATTAACCACATCTTTTCCCGTTTTGGTCTACCTCAAAGGATTGAGTCAGACAGAGGTAGCCACTTCACCAGTGAAGTAATGACAAAGATGTGGGAGATACTGGGGGTCAAAAGGAAGTTGCATATTGCTTACCGGCCAGCTTCTTCTGGGGCAGTAGAGAGATATAACCGAACCATTGTGAGCATACTAAAAAAGTTTGTGGCAGATTCTGGGCCAAGTTGGGATATCCGATTACCTCTGGTCCTAATGGCCATCAGATCTACCCCTTCATCTGCAACCAAAATGTCACCATTTGAGTTGATGACTGGACGCAAGATGGTGCTTCCTCAGCATTTGCTCTACAGGACCCAAGAGCAGACACTGATAAATGCCTCCACAACTCATGAGTATGTGGAGAATTTAAGGAAACACCTTCAACATGCTTTTGCTTATGCTCAGCGAAATCTAGAAAGATCAGCTGATAGCATGAAGACCCACTATGACCTGAAGACTTCCAGGAAGGAATATCAGGTGGGGGACCGGGACTATCTATACAATTTCCAAAGGAACCAGTCCAAGCAGCGATAATTTTTGCCTACATGGAATGGACCCTTTGAGATTATAGACAAAATCTCCCCTGTGGCCTATAAGATCCGCATCCCAAAAGGCGGTTTGGCAGAGGGGGAAGACAAGTGGGTGCACATTAACCAGTTGAAGTGTTGCCATCCCAGGCACACTCTGCAACAACTGGAGGAATCCTCTGGAATCCTAGAGGGTACTGTCTCAGATTAATTCAGTTCTAACTTAAAATATCCCACATATCGCCTATCCAATTCTGAGTTTCTCAATGTGGGTGTTTTCGTTTTTGAATGCAAAAAGAAATGTGCATGTTCATATGTTGTGACTATAAATTTATATGCCACCCCACTATATCAATGGTGGGGGAACAATGTCTATGAATAGGTATTGCCGCTCTTCCTTTGTCGTCCTAGGAGAAAGAAAACCTGGAGACGGGCCAAGGAGGACGATCCAGAGACCGGGAGCATAGACGCAAGGGGGCCCAGGGTACCGCCCAATATTCCCATCAGGACCGGCGAGGAGAACCGATCGATCAGTACCGGATGGAGGAAAAGATGCTGAACTGTGCCATCTATTGGAAGAAGATGAGGAAACATCCCAGGTCTTGCGAGTCCCATCAGTGAAACAGAATGGCCATCGCAAGAGGGGGGCTTGTGGGATGTTTTTATCCATGCATCCAAGCCCTACCTCAAAATTGTGCAGTACTGACCTGGAAAACATCATGATGGCCAGAGCTTCCCAGAAAATGCACAGGGAAGTGCATGAAGAATAGGCTGCCGCACATTTTGCCGATGTTATGGGCACAGAAGGGCACTGCCTAAAACCACCATTGGACTACCCACACAGTAGTCTGAAACCATTGGGAATGGCAATGCTGACTGCCAAAAGCAACCTAGAATTGTGGGGAATTCATTTTCTTAAATCCCAAAAAGGGGTGCAGTACCAGTACTCACCACTATCAGAAAGCCGGCGTTTTAAAACCACCAGATTTTGTTTAAAACTGAATAAATGAACCCAAGGCAAGCCAAAGAAAGACTTACTGAGAGGTGAATACAATCTAAAGTTATATTCTGAAGTGACTTGAAGGTTTATAACAAGACTGACTGAGCTGTGGATTTCAGCAGTTTAAGTAAATTTGGACTGAAAGACACTAAAAATCTAAATGTTTAAAAGAAATGAGTGACCTACTTTTGAGTGTCACATAGGTTGCAATTGTTTAAATGTCATAGTTTTAAACTTAGAATCAGCATCCTAGCTGCATATGTAAAAAATTGTCTTGACTTAAACTGGGGAACAAAAGTGACATTTTATCTGAAACCTGGCTTAAGGAACTGAATATTGCCCACCAGCTACCCCCGACAGGAGTTGAGACTTGCACAACAGCTGTGTTCCAAGGCCTATCTGCCTTTTGCTGCTCCCACCAAAAGGGATATGACACTTCCCTGATTGAATTACCTGGGCTCTGCAGGAAATTGAACAAAGCCCTGTCCTGACTCAGGCAAATGTTTTATTATGGGGGCCGCAAAAAGTGGCTTCCTCCTGGAAGTAAAGGGGAGGAGCACTGCCTGTTAGAGCAAGCTGGCTTGGCAGAACTGGAAAAACCAGAAATTCAACCTTGTGCTGGGGGGAAACCACACCCCTGTAGCCAGAATATGGTTTTAGAAAAAGATGAATAACTCATAGTACGGACTTGTCATAATTATTTAAATGATACCATAATTCTTGTGATTTTTCTGCCCACATTTTAAGAGGTTTTTAGAACCGGTGGCATGATCTGGGGGCAAGCTAGCAGTTAAGAAGGTATTACTTAAAATGTATGCATGTTAAAAATCTGACACTTCATCAATTAATGTCCATACTCCTTGGGCACATGTGTGTAAATTTGGGTTAATGTCCGATATTGCGAAACCAGTTAAAAAGTGCAAATGTCGCCATTTCTGAATGCAAGCTCCCAGGAAGAGCAGATCTGGACAGGGTATACCTCCTGTGAAATGTGATGGGTGCATGTAATTTTAAACAAATGTGTACCTGTGCAAATATGTCTTTTGGGTCAAAATATAGATTGTGTGTAAGTTGACAGGGGTGGGTTCTCTGTATCATAAACAGACCTCATCATGATGACACTTCATTTCATTCCCCCAATCAAGTGGAATAGGATGAAGTGGCCAATGACAAGTGGAGAGGGGTAGAGCCTAGTGATGCTGCACACACACCCATTTTCAAAACACATAAAAGCAGACAGTCAGGACAGATAGGGGTTTTTCAAATCCATTTGCTGCGGGACGCTCTGCCGGGAAAATCCATACTTTACCTCCATCAATCTCTAGAGAAAGCTGTGCAGAAAGATCCAGACTTCAAATCCATCAATCTCCAGAATCCAGAGAGAGAGAGAGCTGACCCAGATCACTGTGAAGTGCAGAGACCAGACCAGAGTCCAGTCTAAAACCTGACCAGATCCGTGGCGAGGCCCATTTAATTCAAGAATATAGTGTGAGTACCTAGCCAGACTGTGCAGAACCAATCTCTTAGTTAAAATAATATAATTCAATCTATTTTAATCTAAGTAGAACTGTCTCCTAACTGTCACCTGTCATTTGTAAAACTGTCAACCGTCATTTGTAAAGCTGTCACCTGTCATTTTCTAGTTGCAAGCTGCACTTGTCACTTTGAATTTTAACATTCCAAATCCGAAAAACTACCTTTATTTAATCGCTCATATCTCCGTAACCGTTTGTGCTAGAGACTTGCAGTAACTTTCCTCTGAAAGCTGGGAATCGTGGCTTTCCAGCGAACCTAGAACCGCATACCTATTCCATACACTTTTGCCGCAATCGCGAAAAACGCACTCGCGAATTTGCCGCGATTTGCAAAATTTCTTCACGTGTGAAAACAGCAGTTTTCTTGCTTTCAGTTGCCAAAAATTCGTTTAACCTGCTAGTTACTCCTAGATCCTTGCTAAAGTGAGCCTGGACTAATATTAACTTGATACCACTCACCCTGAACCTCTAGAGGGAATTAAAAGCATTTTAGCATATTTTTCGCTTCATTGCCAGCACATATAAAAGCATTTTGGGCCTGTGTTTCCAACTTCTGTGGTCTAAGCTTGCTGGGGTGAACTGAATTACATTTGATTGCATTTCTGAGAACTGTGTGCTTTCCTTCAATTTTCTTGCATTGCATAAAGGGGGGAGGGGATTGCCAGAGAAAAGTGATTACATTGTTTTGTTGAAAGCATATTGAGTATTTTCTGTACTGCATTTTCATTCCACCTTGCATCCATTTGAAACCATAAAGTATTGTTGCTATCTTATCCATCCTATAACCACTCATCATTGATTATAAAGAAGTGTGCTAGTGCCAGACTATCCATTATTGATTACTGCTCAGATTAGGTGTGATATTCAATTATTAATTTATTATAAAGCGTGATATATATATATATTGTTTAAATTATCAAATAAACCTTTAAACTTACAAAACAGAAATACTTCTTGGCTCAGTGGGGTCAGGGGGATTCCAAGGGAGGGGTGTTATATAGGGGTAGTCATCCAGAACGCATGAACTGGACATAAAGATATATTAATAAGGGTTTCCATTCAGTATCCCAGACTAGGCATTGACTTAGCTGTAGTGTTGAATTGAATCCTCTTACAGTATGAATGCTTTGGTTCCAAAGTTGGATACTTATTCTACTCTTTGACTAACAGTTGATGCTCATCGTTGGAGGTGATTGCCTATGTTTTACAACACCCCATCTAAACAAACCAATTTCTAGACCTTCACCATAATGATGACATGTTCGTTTTTATAGCAACCCCTATCTGGTGCAGGTACATTGCTGTTAATAGCACCTGTTGTGCTGCAAGACCACGTACATACATAGGCAGGTTTATAAACTTCAGACATAGGAAAGGCTCAGCCAGCCTTACAGGAATGGGCTATTCGAATGTTGCAAAGGAACACATCTCTGCAATCAGTGCGTAACACACTGTGCTAACTTCTGAACCATTGTGGCACTCGATTTACCAAAATGTATTTCAAATTTGGCTATTGTACATGATGAACATAATTACCACAGGAAGGAAAGAATGCTACAGGAGTTGTGCCGCAAGAAACAAAGACACAAACTATGGGCCTGATTAACAGAAGTATTTTATAATGGCGCAATCCCATAAGAAAACGTTCTGTGAATCAGCTACTATATGTACCACAGTGAACACAGAACACATCACATGATGAATTGATTGAGGCAGAATGTACTTGCCAAAACAGACAGGCAATAGGCTTAGAGCCTTAGCACTATGCCAATAAATATCCTGATGTGTGCTATTTAAGTCTGGTGAACAAAGGAATCTTGCTTCTTTAGATCATGCAGCCTTGTGGGGCCCCCTCCAACGTGGGGGCCCTGGGCAAGTGCCCCTTTTGCCCTCCCATAAAGACGTCTCTGCCTACTTACCTTGCTGCCGACTAACTGGTCCCTGCGACGCCTGTTCCCTTTCCCTGTTCGGTATTTTCGAATGACCGAAATTCAGCCAAATCTCCCATTCGGTCATTTAATCTCGGTCCTTTCGGATTATTCCAGCAGGATATGAGCTGTACGGCACTCCGCCGGGCTGGGGGGTCGGGGGAGGGGAAGAGGTGGCATTTTTATTCTTTCAGGGTACGTCTGCTGTGCTGCCTGGTTTATGTGTTCATGCAAATGTAAAATAAAGCAGAGCCAGTAAAATCAAACATTACATTTATATAATGCAGTAGTATAGCAAGACAGGAGGCTCATCATAACGCCATCAACTTTGACTTTTCTTTTCCTTAGCAGTAGCGAATGCTTGTCAAAATGTACACAACTGAATTTTTTGTTCATCCCATTCCAGAAGAAATTGGACGCAATATGGTTTACGCCCACATCTCCAAGCTTTGAAGAAAACAAACCGGAAATTATAACAAGCATGGAGGAAACATTGTAATCTACTGGACGACGTTGGGTTCTCAAAACAGACAGGGCTCTATAAAACAGAAATCCTGAAAGCAAAGAACCTGCACTGAGGCGAACGAATCTCAAAAGCAAGCAATGCAGAGAAAGATATTTTCAACATTGTCAAAGAGGAAAGAAACCGGACATCATGCAACATCCCCACTCCCTCACATAAACTCTATGTGGACCTAGCAAAACACTTTAAAAACAAAATCAAAAATATCCAGCAAGTCTTTATCCCAAGGAAATGAACAATTTCACCACCAGCACATCCCCAGAAGGAACGACAACACTGAGCTACTTTGCAGCAATCTCCACAGAAGTCTTTACTAAACTGGTGAAAGAAAGCAGCACATCTGGCTCCCCAGCAGGTCCCTGCCCACCAGACATCTACAAGAACACCTGTACAATTGTTCTTCAAGCTCATGAACAACTCACTGAAAACAGGAACTGTCCCCAGGAGCTTCAAATCTGAGTACATTAGACCCCTTCTCAAAGATCCCACAGGAAGTAGAGACAGCCCCACTAACTACTGACCTATATCAAACTTACCTTTCCCCCGGAAACCAATCATCTACTGGACAAGGCACAAGTCGGTTTTAGACCTATGAGAGGGACTGAATCAGCACTAGTCTCTAGCTAGGAACAACCAAAAAATGAATTGAGACTCCAACACCACCTTTCCCCTGATACTATGAGACCTTTCAGCGGCTTTTGACACAGTCAGCCATGCAACCCTCATCAAATGGATAAAAGCAACAGGGCTAAGCAACATTGCTCTACAAAGGATGAACTATTTATTGATGGAAATAACTGAAACCATCTTGCTAACCCCTTTCAGCTTGATCTCATACAAATTCCGGTGTGGTGTTCCATTAGGTTTATCCCTCTCACCACTACTCTTCAACATCCACATGCTCCTCTCATAAAACTCAAAAACATACATGCTACAAGCATGCAGCTAACACTTAAAACATCTACAAAATCGCCACCAGCAAGGACATTGACCAAACCCTTGCCAATTGCCCCTCACAAATCAATTCATGGATGAGCAACAGCGACCTTAAACTCAACCTGGATGAAACTGAAATCATGGTCACACCCAACAACCCTTCTATCCAACCTCATACCATGGCCTAAGGAAATGGGAACCAGACCAGAAGCCTCCAAAGTGGTTAGAAATCTCAGAATTCTGATGGTCAATGAGCTAACACTGGAACCTGAAGTTAACACTTTAGAATCAAAATGTTTCTTCCTTCTGCAATCCACCAGACAGATATTACCCATTCTCCCTTTTACACAGAGAACACTCGCCGTTATCTTTTTTGTCTTCACTGTCTGGAGGTTACAACATCTAGTGGCCATGCACGTTGGTGGTTCCACATCCATTGAAGAGCGGGCGAGGGACATCTTTAAACATGGCCGCCCATGCCACACCCGCAACAGCTGAACTGTGCAGGGACGAGCTCCACGCTGATTGGCCGCTTGCTCCACTTCCTGGATCAGGGGGCTGGAGCTGGCAGGCGATCGCTGGCCCCCTCAAGGGGCGTGGTACAAAAGAGCCATCCCCGCTGGGAGTGCCTTTTTCTTCGCTGTCTGGAGGCTACAACATCTAGTGGCCACCACACCATGGCAGTTCAACAGTCTTTGAAGAGCCAGCCAGGAACATCTTTAAACATGGCCGCCCGCACGGCACCCGAAAAAGCTGAGCCCTGCACGGATTGGCCGCTCGATCCACTTTCTGGAGCAAGGGGAAGGAGATGGCAGGCAATCCCTGGCCCCCTCAAAGGGCCTCATCTAAGGATCAGGACCCTCCCTGTCTGGCCCTGTCCAGGCCTCGGAGGACTGTGATGGCCCCCGTGGCCTACCACTTCACTAATTGCCATCTTGCCGCAGTGTTTCTCTGTACCCACCGTTAAGCAATCAACATCCTGCATTGTGGTCTGCTCCCTCCTCTTACTGCAACCACATACTCTTGGCCACCACTTCTCCCTGCTGTACTTTGGGTTCAAATCGACTTTCATGCTCCCTCAGTCTACTGCACTTCTTCCATGATTGCCACCATACCTACGTGTGCAACACTGAATTTTATTTCTTCCCACTGATGATTTCACATTGTTTTGCCCACTATGTTATTCATTCGAACCTAGTTGTGCTTTTAAGTCTGTGCATCCCCCATTCTGCGCTGTACTTTTCGCTCTTTGGGAAATTCGAATTTGGGTGTGCTATTGAATCTGTGCATCCTCTTGCCTCCCTTGACAGCTAGGCCGCCTGGTGTGTTTGCCTGTGCATTATGCAGCCTCTCCAACTGTCCCTTTTTCCTCCAACTCAATGTCACTCTCCATCTCCCCCATCTATTATAACAGTTACTCTATCACCTATTCCTCCTCTCTCACGAAGTCTGGGAGACAAACGTTCTAAAAAGATCTCTTGACCTCTAATCCTAGCCTACCTATTGCTGACATCTACGTTAGTGCTACTTCCAGACGGACTATCACTGATATCCTCTTCTCTGTCTCCTCTCCAGACCTTTCGACCTCCAACCTGATCCCTACCCTCCCCCTTTTTCCTCTTCGCCCATTAATGGCAGCACTCGATGGTACTCTTGGCGCACTTCTCATCCTCTAGGTGCATCATTAATGTCTATCACAATGTCACTGTCATGGTCCAGGGTTATCAACCCAATCTTTTTCTCTTTGACCGGAACCTGCCGGCCCTCATCAACTTCCTACCTTCTCCTGCTATTCCTCCTTCCTCTTTCTCTGCACCTCCTTCATCACCTCCAACGGGTGAACCACCTCCCTGTATCCCTCCTTGGAAAACCTTCAAAGGTGGTAACTGGCTATATTTAGCCACTCTGTGCACTCGATCTGCTGTCAAACATTCTTCTGACATCTGCCTCCTTCTTCAAGACTTTGATCTCAACGTCCTCGCTCTCACCGAGACGTGGTTCAATGCCAGCTCAGTCTTTGCTTTTGACTCCCTTCTCCCTGACGGCTACAAGATCCTCTCCAATCCTCAGCCCAACCAATCTGGTAGTGGAGTAGCCCTGATTTTCCCTGAGTGGGTCCATACCTCTCTCATACCCACCAACCCTACTCCTCCTTTGAAAGACTTGTCTGCAAGCTTGGTGTCTCTCCGACTCTCTCTGTTTTAGCCTTGTCACTATCTGTAGGCCCCCATGGCCCTGTGTCTGTGTTCCTATCTGCAGTTTCTGGGGCAGCTGATTGGGGGAGATGAAGAAGTAGATGATAGAATTCAAGTGGCCAACGGGCAGCAATTTAGATGGGTATATTGAAGAACATGTTTGGCAACCACCCGTGGGAGTGCTGAGAGTGCATTCATAGTGACAGGCTATCACAGTGAAATGCTAAAAAAAAGAAGAAAGCATTTCATTGCTTTCCCTGTCTGAGGGATATTAATGCAAGAGGGACACTGTTCCACTTTTATAAAAAAAGAAATGCATGAACGTATCAGGAATTACCATTTCACGCAATGTGCATCCTCTGAGCCTGTTCTCAAAAGAAGCGGAACGTCTATGTTGTCTGCGCATTTTAAAGTGCATCCCATTGTTTGATACGGCGTGTGCTTTAGGATGCGCATAAATGGCCCCCTATTTGCTCAAATGTGCAAAGGGAGTAAGAGAGGGCATTTGAATGTGTGCACCTAAGATGTACCAATTTCTATTGGGTAATAATAGTAATGTATGTAAATATGTCCTATGTAAAGCGCTTTAGATTAAAGCGCTACATAAAATAAAAATTATTATCATATGGCCTTTAATAATAGCCTGCATGTTTTTTGGTGCAAATGAGAATTTGGCCCATGTCACTTCAGGTCTTTTGATGGAGGAACTCAGGAGACTCAACCAAGTGTAACTAGCAGAATGCGTAGCCCTGGTCAGAAATAAGGAGGGGAGAGGCAGAGGCTTATTTGAGGCATTCGGCTATCTCCCTGCTTGTGGTGTTGTGTCCCTTTAAGGACAAGGAGCCCCTGTGAGGGGTTCATGCTCATGTCACATGTCAGTGACCATGTGACTAAATCAATAAAAGTGATGAGCGGCTCCGGCTCGTCATTTAAATTGTGAAGCTCTGCCAAAACTGACACCCCTTAAGAAGGGAAACATTTTTAACAGGGCGCTTGGTTTTCGAATGGACTAGGCTTGCACTGAAGTTGATATGATAAAAACTGTTCTTTTAGTCAAAATTCAAATGGTCACTAGAAGTAAAAACGAGAGAATAATGACAAGTACGGAGGGTGGGAGTGGGGTTTACAGTTTTAACAGGGTGGATACATGAGTCGAATGGATCATATTTGCAGTTTCCATCTGTCATCAGTTCCTGTACGGCTTTGGATGCAGGCCTCACTGCATCCCTGGCTGGGCATTCTAGCAGCCAGGAATACCGAAGTATTGGCGCCTACACATCCTGCCGGCAGAATTCTCTTCACTGGCTTGCACTGCTGTTTGTTTATTTATTTCTAGCTGCAAGCTTGGCTTTGATACCCTACATCTGAAGACACATACAGCTGATGTAATGATTGCCTCTTATTCTTGCCCCCCCAGGGACCCACCATCTATACACGGAGGTTCTGAGCTGGATTTTACGCCAGTAGACGGGTTTCAGGAAATACCTTTTGCAGACACAGGTGGTATGTTTACTCAAAGAATTTAACTTAATTGGAAAAAGGGAGATGGACCTTTGTGACATCTAAAAAGTGGTTGAGATTTCGGTTGACATGTTCCTTGTTTTTTTCTTTTATGTTCTATATTTGTATTTTTTTATTTCTTCTATTCTCTTTCTCTCTTTGATTTCTTCTGATCAGCTTTGTCATTTTAAACTTTCCTTTTTTCGATTGTAATTTGTAAATTATTTTTATTAATGATCTGCTTCTCTGCAATGGAAACATTGAGTTTAATCTTGATGTGTAAAAAGTCAAGTTTTCCTATTGGCTAGTACACAATTCATAAAAAAGAAAAAAAAGAAATACCTTTTGCTTGTACATATTTGTTTGCCATGCACGTGAAAATAAGTGTGCCACAACAAAACATGTTATTGTAAACCAATGTACCAATAAGCATACATACTACTAGTGTAAAATTATCAATACGCAGATTCTTCTCATAATCCACTGTACACAAGAAAATGATAAAAAATGACATGACCCATATATGCCGTTGCACCGGTTGCAGTATGGTATTCATTGCTATTGTTGGGGAAGGAGAGGGTTAATCTAACTCAGTGCTCTGCTTCTCGTGTGCAAGGGCATTAACATATATCTGGAGGTTCACCAAGTGTAATTTGCTATTCATTGCCATTCATTGGGCCTCATTATGAGTTTGCTGGTACAGTAACAAGCTTGCCGGTACCGTTGTTACCGTACCGGCAAACTATGAAGTCTGCTAACCTGGCGATCGGACCGGCACCCGGGAAGGAGAGGAATATTCCGATTCACTCAAGGCTCCACTTCCCAAGTGTTGTGGCATTACGATATATGCAGGTCCACCGTTTTGTAATATGCCATATATTGCCACTTTTGGACAAGTTAAAGGGCATTCTGACCCACCAAGACTCTGGGCCTCATTATGAGTATGCCAGTCCAGTGACAATGGTGCCAGTAAGCTACCGGCACCGTTGTTACCGGACCGGCATACTCCGAGTTCTGCGAGCGGGTGCCGTCCCTCCCGCCAGGTCTGACTTAGGGGGCGGAACGGCACCCACTCGCATGCTTTGACAGAAGCACCGGCACCATTATCAATGGTGCCGGTGCTTCCGTCCTCCCCATTCCCATTGAGTCTAATGGGACTCGAATGGGAATGAGGAGTCATTTTTTCCGGTTGCTGGCTATGGGGAATTACTGAGACCTCCGCGGCTGTAATGCCCCGGTAATCCCTCATTGCCAGGCACTGGAATAAAAACAACTCCGGCGGCAGCCGTGCCGTTTTTACCAGCACGTCTACCACCAGGGTCATAATGAGGTCCTGTCTCAAGACCCCATGAGATTCCCATATGTTCAGGGTCACCAAGTGCAGCATGCCATTCATTGTTGTTAGGAAAGATTTTCTTTCTGCAACTTTCAATTCATAGTTTCCCCATTCTTTTTGCTCTGATTTTGATCCTTTCCTGAGTTTTTGAAGGGATCTTGACCTTTGCTCATTTGTTATGGGGACAACCGACTAGTCCTTCAAACTGTCAGTACTGGACCTTTTTGAATTCTTGTATTTTTGCATCACACACAGCACCTTACAGTGTAGTGCAATGGAGATACTTTTGTATCTCTTTAACATTTTACAGTGGGGTTTTTGGTTGCTTTTATAAGTGCCCAAAGACAAGCTGGTGTCAGCAGTGACATTTTTACAATTGTTTAATTATTTTTAGTCTGCATATTCCCGTTTACCGCATCTGGCTACAGAATGTGGCTAGTGACCTATAATGTCTGTGCCATGAGATGTTTGCTTGTTCTTTGGTCATAATTTAGTTTGCCCTTCTTCCTGCCCTCACAGGTCAGAAAATCCCTTATAAGGCCATGCACATGCCCAGTAAAGCTGCTGCTTTTGTGGGCTGGTCAGCCTTTGTGTGTGTGTGTCACCCAGGAAGTGGGCTGGGACTGTCTAGTCCCAGTCCCCATCACTGGTACCAGAAGGTCTGCTCCTGGGGTGGATGTGAAACCAGTAGATGTCTCTCACTGGACAACTGCTGGCTGTTTGAATGGTGCAGCACATTGCCATTGTTGAGCTTGGACTTGATTCCAGCTCGGATTTTGAATAAGAGGAGGACTCCTGCAGCCATTCTTCAGATCTACTTGGGAGCCAAGAATCCTTCAAAGAAGACCAGCCATTTCAGGACCCAAGGAAGACTTCTGCAGTGGATCAGCAACCTCTCAAGTGACTGGCCCGGAAAATCCCTGGTCTTGTGCCTGATCTCCGAAGACCCTCTGCAGTCTTCAGCCCTTGGATTAGTGGGACCAACTATCTTCAATGCCTTCTCGAGGATCCAGCGTCTCAGAGCCTTCGGAAGTGTCCCTGAACGGCTAAGTTTACTGATTAGCTCCATTATGGGTTACCTCGCCAGAATTGTCACAGTTCCACGTTCAAGTCCAGAACTTTGTTGGTCGCCAGACTGTGCCACAAGTCACCCTCTCTGTGAATTCCAACTTCCTATCTTCAAGGGAGCCTGTCCTGGAGCAGCTTCTGTGACTGGAAGGACGCCTATCATCACCTGCAAAAGATGATCGTCTCTGGAACTCAACTTCCTCCATTCCGTGAAGTGTCCTGAAGCGGTCTGCACCATTGGTATCTGCATTTGCTTGCTGACAGGGATTGCATCCTGAGGTTGCACTCAACCAGAAGAATCCTCAAACCTGCAACCCCTAGGCACCTCTCAGTGGAACAAAGGACGTAAGACAGCGTTCCCAGTGGCCCCCAGTCAACCCATCATAATCTGTGGGAAAATCAGAGTCAGGGGGTTACTAAGCATGCCTGTCACCCCCGTCCTCTATAGTATAACTTTGGGAGCAAATCCCTTTGTCCCCTATCTCCCTCTTACTTACCTTTGGTCGTTGAACCTGGGTCAAGTATCCCACCCGTGGGTTAGCCTATGGTCTGGAAAAGAAAGAAGAGCTTACCTGTGTTCTGTAAATGGTTGCAAAACTTTGAAATACTTTGAAACTATTCTTAAACACCACCACATGCCCAATGCACCCCTTTAAAACTACATACCTGTGAGAAACCTTGTGTTGGAATCCGTGACCTTTGTGCACTAGGCCCTATACATACCAGGGTTTGACTACGAAAGTTTAGGGAATTCAACTTGTGACTGGTTCTCATCATTTGAACTGCATCTGCATTATTTATCTGTTGTCCATGGTTAGTTATTTGATGATGTATTGTGAACGAACATACTGGTGATTGTATATATTTGTATTATGAAGTGTTGCGTGATAATACTGCTGGTTCATTACATTTCTCATTGTAATATAAAGCCTAAATAAATAATGGTATGTTTATAACTAACTGTCTAAGATGAATTATTGTGTGTTATTCAATGTAGACTCATTGAGGGTCACTGACTACGCCGACACTCTCGTAAGACTTGACTGCTCTCCACACTACCTTGACTGGGTTTTGGCTAAACTCTTGAAGCTCCCTGTTCACCATAACTAAGGCACGTTCTCCTAAAATCTGTCCACCAGGCCAGTTTCCAGAACGCCATCTTAACAATTGTCATTGTTGGGGAAGCAGAGGTGTATTCTGACTGACGCAAGGCTTTGCTTCTCATGAGCCATGGCATTACCATACATGCAGGTGCACCAAGTGTAATTTGATTTCATTGTCGCTGTTGGAAAAGATAAGGGGTATTCTGACTTACCCGAGGTTCAGCATCTCATAAGCCGTGGTGACATTACCATTTTATGCTGGTGCACCGACTGTAATAAGCTAATTATTTGGGGGGAAGTAATGGGGTAGTAATATTCAATCGCTGCTCCACCTCTGGCGGGCCAGGGCACCCACTCAATAATGGCAAAACAGCATATTAAACTCAAACCTTTAGTGTATGGGACTTTTTTAAAAATACTTTATTACAATGTTGCCATTGTAAAATATGTATTTATTTATATAACAAGGAAAAGGTTCAGAAAACCCTAATCTGGTAAATTACTCATCTATCTAAGATGTGGTGTATAAAGAAAAACCTTAGTCCTGAAATAATAGACTTGGTACAAAAAGTGCTTTCATAAGTTTAACCATTTTTAATTGTCCTATATCAAAATTAATAAAAGTTCTACTGAAACATTTTCTAAAACATAATAACCAAAGATTTAACCCACATGGTGGGTATAGCACAAACCTATTGGGATAAATTACACTGACATTTCACAACATAAACTGCTTCGACAGACACAGGACAGTTACAACATGTACATATTGAACAAAGTGTCAATTCACAAAAAACGATATCCCGACATGGTTCAGTTCTTTGTAGCTTCTTAATGCTTGAACTTTCTTCAGGCAAAACTTTTGTTCAATAATTTTCACCACCATGCAATCCCGGGTTAGGATACGGCGATCCAAAGGGAAAAGCCACCTATATAGAACAACACCAACATAGACAGTGAGTCAAGTCCTTCAAGTAACTACCAATCGCCTATAGAGAACACTGTAATGGTGTCTACAAAACAAAGGATGCAGATCACACTTGGCCTGTCCCTAAAATGAAACACTACTATACCTCTAAATGGGATTTCAGTAGCACTACTGCTCAAGTCCAAACAATAGAAGGTAAACTTCTTAAATCAAGTTTATGTTATTACACCGGCTTCACCAAATAGCCCTTCGGTTCAAAGATCTGTATAGACATTAAAATAATAAACACAAGACACAAATCCAAAAAACATAACATTAATCCAACGTAAAACTAGTGAAATAATACCACTGAGCCGCTATCACCACCAGTGACTTGAAAATAACACATAAGCAACCATCACCTTGGAGCCACCTCAAGAGAACCTTCACCATCTAACACCACTATCCTTCTGATACAACAAATGGTATAATAGTCATCACCTAATAAATGTACATTCACAAACAACTTCCAGGTACCTTTTTCACGTTATGGCAACTGGTATCATTCCACCGCTCTTCAACATCACTACACTCAGGGTAGTGCAATACGGTCTTTAATTACTCTAAGAAGGCAAAACATAACATCTTATAAATGCTGTACACCTCTTCCGCTTCAAAACCAACATTTCTGCAGCGTACGGGGTCCGCTTACCTTAGAAATCAAAACAGTACAACCTCCTAAACACGGTTCCACTGAGGACTGTATCGTGCACCGCCATTAGAAAAACGGCATAATATATTTCCGGGTAATTGAAATAAACAAAGGCCTCACACTGCCTCGTATGCCAAGTACTGGAAGTGAACAAAGGACTACCCGTGCCTCGACTGACTCAATGCAAAAAATCCATTCATGACGCTACTCATCCTACTGTTTAGCGTTTCAGAAATGAATTCTCGCAAAGAAAAAATCCAAATAAATTACCAGTGTCTTACATTTAAATCCTGAGGAGATACCAAGCTACGAGATACCGCAGTACCCAGTGACAAACAAAAATGAACGCCATATTGGAATGGAGACAACGATAATCAGACATATTACTCTTTGATTGCATAGTAGTGAAAAAAAGGAAGGGGTTTACAAATTCATCCACAACAATACATATGTATGACTTTGAAACCCTTTAACCTCGATATGTTATTAAAGGTTCATACAGTACTTCTATGCTCTAGACACGTAAGGCATCCATTGACATTGCAGCATGTGACATTACATGACCCTTATCCCTGACATCACAAGAAGTAGTTTCACCTTTGGTCCTGATGACAACACAAGATTTGGCATTACTGATGCACAAATAAACCTACAAATAGACGTACAATAACAAACAATTAATGAAGCAGACATAATGCTATTTTAGTTTTTAGATATATATCAACGGCAGACGCCGTGGGAACAGGCCATGTGACCTCACTCTTCACACCTTCTGCGTGCCGTCTACTGCTAATCCACCAATCTCGGAGTTCTATTAAGGGACACAAGCAGTGTAATCACACGTTCCCACAGGTGTCCTGACAAAAACGCTACCTCACATGTGTGGGTGCACTTACCTTGGCGCAAAGGGGATAAGGCTAAACCTAATCTCACCTAATCTCTTAGGAGGTCCTAATATACAATCCTAAATCTGCAGGTGGTTGTATGTTTGCCATCAATAGTGCATTTATTTGGAATAAAATGAGCACGACTTGCATCTCTGCATTCACATGTCAGACCACAGTACAGAATTCCACCAGTTCTGACTCAGCCTTTCCTGTCTCTGAAATAATCTTCAGTGTGAGTATAAGCTTTGTGTGTACATCTTTCGTGGAGACTTCATCCTCCCCTAGATCCAAGCAACCAAAAACCCCAGAGACACATACTTGCCCCTGACAGAATCCCTGGACATAACCCAACGTGTACTAGCACCCACACATATTATTATTGATAATATTATTATTATTATTATTATTATTATTATTATTATTATTATTATTATTATATTATGCTGATATTTATTGAGCACAGACCTAGCTTCGAGAAGTAAAATAGTGCTTTACATAGATATACAACAATACAGATACACAACTGAGTGCTTTACAGAGGTGTACAACAGTATAGATGCCTAATGGAGGGCTTTTCAGAGGTAACAGAACAGATATACAGCGGGGGGGTAAGATAAAGAGGGGCAAAGAGGAGGCGGCATCCAATGAGTCAGGTGGCACGGGGGTGAAGTGATTGCCTAGGTGTTGCGGAGGAGAGACTCCTTGAAGAGGTGGGTCTTGAGTTATTTTCTGAATTGTAGGAGCATGGGGCGAGTCTGATGCTGATGAGAGGATGTTCCATAGTCATGGGACATAGGCAGATAGGCTTGTTTTCTGGTCCTTTTCTTTCTGCTGCAGCGAATTTCATGTCTGCATGTGTCCTGGCTTCTGGTGGTGTGCTGTCCGCCGGAGATGCTGACTTTCTCTGCAAAGTAGCTTGGTAGCTTGAGGGTGACTGCCTTATAGATGATGCAACAATACTCGAAGCTGATTCATGCATGCATTGGAAGCCAGTGATGAGCCAGTGATTGTCGATGATCGATGTCATGAATGAGATTTGTGATGGATGGCATCTTTGATGTCATGGGTGTTAGTCCTTGCAGTGCACACTGGTGGTATGAGTTATGGTTGCTTAGATTACATAACTGTTGAATTTCGGGGGAGGGGGGGTTCGGTTTTACCTGTAAACATAACTTCCCTGTAACAACGTTTGTCCAGTGGATTGCATAGGTTTTTGCTAGTGCAACTTAACCATAATGTTCCTTTAACAACATTTTTGCCAGTGAATTTCATTGCTTTTTAGCAGGATATCCTAAGTTGTGTAAAGAGGAACTGTCCAATATAGTGTAATTACTGGCAACATGGTAACGCAGACAGCAGTCGCGGACTATGTGTCTGGTTGCGCACATTGGGTGGCATCCAACCTGCTCAGGGAGGCACCTGCTCTCTTACATAGTGGTGGCAATCACCAAACGCAAAAAAATATATTTTTTTGTATTATTTATTTATACGTTGTTTTGGCTGAAATAAATTCCAACCTTGCAACATTAAATAACAAAATAAGAATACAACTACTTAAAAAATATATACATCTTTTGTTACTTCCTTTTACATGAATATAAAAGACAACTAAGGCATAAAACAGAACTAAGTAATACTAATGCACATAACCTTGCACCTACATTATCCAGTGATTTACATGATATACAATGAATTCATTAATGTAAAAAAAAAATAAGAAAGGGAGAAGGAAAGAAGGTACAACTAAGTTACAGTTTTGCCCACATGATTGCGATAATGCCTACTAATGTATGTCTTCCATTAAATGTAATGTCCGAATCTAATTATTGATTGCATATCTAACGCATTTTTAATTTGTGTAAAATAAAGCATGGCACAGCTGATAATGGGTTACATTCACATATTCCACAAAGTGACATTTAAAGTGAATACATCTCTGTGTTAACAATTTCTCGCAATCTATCATCCAATGTCTTAAAGTTTCAGTCTCTTCATAACAAAAGCGACACATTATTTCTGCCTGGGATATAGTTTTTTCCTTACATAATATTGCATTTTCACAAAAATATATGCAAACAGCAGCATGGCAAAGAATGGCAAGAGGAAATGGAGTAGGTGTAGAAATTGTGTACGTACAAAGCAAACAGGAGAAAGTCATTTGGAGGACACTGTAAGGGAATGCATCAGCAACAGAATTAACGTCTGCCTTCACCAATCGTACTGCACCGCTACTGTACATTGGAACAAAGAAGTAATGGGTAGAGTAACGACTGGCAAGAGCTTAGAGCAAAACGTCGGTACAATGTAGAATGGAAGCAGAACAGTCTGAAATGATTACAAAGATGTTGCAACATGCAATAGTACATATGTGTAACGTCTCTTTTGGTAATGCTGCAATGCAAAGCACCGTCAAGTTGCAGTAAAGAAATGTCCCTCATAACAGAATGACTTTCTACAGTAACCCCATTGGTACGCAGTGTAGTGTGAAGCGTACATTATGTACTCTATATTCCTGTATGTACAGTGAACACATTCTGTTTTCTGTAAGAAAACATTGGAAAGGCACAATCCTTGCACAAAACCATTTGCGCATAGCAAAGGAAAGAAACTGTGCAAATAGCAAAAAGGAGAGGGTGGAAGGCAAAGTGAAAACAATGGGGAACAATTGTGCCCCCTTACAAGTTGCGTACAAACAAATCTTGTGGACAAAATGAAATGGCTATGGCACACCTGCATGTATACTCCTTCCCCATGTTGCAGGCCGCCATCCCCTCAAAAATCGTGTCATGGGAAACATGACGGTGACACCGCAAGCAAGTTCTGCAAATTCGCATTTCCTCACAGTAAGGAAATGTACTACCCCTTCCCTTCCCTAATGGGTTGTAGGAATGTGCAAAAGTGAACATTAATAATGATAGTGTTGCTAAGTGTTTGGGTGGTATGCTTTTTTTCCTGAAATGGCGTTCAGACTCAGCGGCACACAGTCCTCCTTGCAATGCTTTCAATTAAGCAAAAGAGAAGTCTCCCACAGAATACCCACAATCACAATGTACGCATCCGTATGACAGCAGCAGGCTCTGCATGGCCGCATGTTGTCCACCATCTAGCAATGCATCTGGGAATGGACGTTTGTGCGTACTGCAAGTACAGGCATATGTATATGTGCCTCTGTGTCCTGGTAACATAAGCACTCTGCAGCATATGCGAAGGAACGTTAATGTGTTTGGGACGTGCACCCACGTCCTACAGATATGTATGCAAATAAGCATCCCACCTGGTGCACCCTATAAGTAACCAGAATCTTTGCAAAAAGGGCGGTGCACGTGTTGTGCACTATTACTAAATAGAAAGTTGGCAACAGTGTGCATAGTACACCCATGCGCACAACGCAGTGAACCCAAAACGCATCCAGCGAACACATAGATGCCAATATTATGTGTCCAAAATGTGTAGGTGTTAGGAAAGATTTCATACTGTAGGTAATTTTCCTTCCATGTGGCAACCCCCAAACTTTTTGCTGTTGTTTTACACCCTGATCTAGACTTTGCCAGAGAAGCACGGCCTCCTGCCGCACTCCTCTGGGCTTTCGCTCCATTCTTACTGGGAAACTGACATGCCCTTAAAACAGTCAGTACCGGGAAACATTGTTTTCCGTAGTTCTTTCTCTCATGTTGCAGCTTTCGCGCAACATGACACAAGAGGGCACTGTAAGCTAAATTACTGCTCTCTTGGGTCTCTAGTCACTCTACAGGCCCTAGAAACTCTCATTGGATTGTTAAAGAACGGTGCAAGTGAATCACGGACGGGACTGGTGGCAGCGATCATTTCTTTGTGTTTTGAGCTCCTTTTGGCTGTTTAAGCGCGTTTCTCGCGCTTAGCCCAAAATGGTGGCCTGGCTCCCAAAATGGCCAGACCACGAGGCTCTTTGTCCTGCCCGGTGACCGTCTTGCCCCCTTTACCTTCCCCAGGTCGAGCCAACCCGGGGCCTTCCTTATTTGGGCATGTACTTTCCCGCGAAACACAGATGCTTTCGCGGGCTTCTACAGGCCTGGTGTGAGCCTCCAGCATGTGGGCGGGGATGTCTGGTCCCAATACACATCCTGGGTGCCAGAGAGTCCAGTGTGTCTTGAATGCCTGGGACCACAGTAGTCCGTGATAGGTCCACGTATGGTGTGAGTGTTTTGTGAGCAGATCTCCCATTGGGTCCTCTCTGTTTTGGCGCGAAGGGAACTCTGGATAAGAGGAGGCTGGAAACACCACTACCATGTCGATCTCCTGAGTTCTCACGAATGACGGATACAGGAGCTAAGTATCCTGTAACCAAGAGGCTGAACCGAGGAATCGCTGGTGACCCGCTGAAGGACTGCTCCTCTGCACTGTTGTCGCTCTGTGAAACCATTCTGCCTCTGATCGAACGAGAAGGCCTGTACTGGTACTTCGACCCTTTGGAATAGTGGGAACAACTATTCTCGGCATCTTCATCATCTCCTGCACCTAAGCCTTCGGAAGCGTCTCTGGGCCATCCAGTGGACTGACCAGCCTACCCAGGAGTCTTGCTCTGTCACCACTGTCCGGTTGCTGCTGTATTCCGAGTCCTTGACACTCTCACACGATTCGTACACTTGGCATTCCCAGGTCTGAAGTGAGAAGTGTACATTGGGCTGAAATGCAAACAGCCGCTTCGTTGCCCTGCTGTGGTAACAATCTGTGCGGGTTCACTGCGTTTTGGACATCCTCAACTCTAACTTCTGCCGCTGCGGAATCTACACGCTGCCGAGACGTCCCCTGCTCGTACCTGAACCTGCCAGCACTGAAACTGACGCAGAGAAGCCTGGGTCTGCCTGCATCGGGGACTGATGAGTAGCAACGCTAGGAACCGGTCGCCCTCCTGCAGTAGCCTGTAGCTTTTCCTCGCTGTGTTAAACAGCATGCCTTTTTCGCACTCGCGCTCTGCTTCTGCCCACAAGTAGAGCCTGCGCTTGAGTAGCAGAGATCTGTCCGTCCTCGTTTTTTCACCGCTCTGAACTGCCTGATTTCCTTGAAGAGACACCCCTTGGCCCGTTGGCACCAGCGTGTGCAGGTACTTTTGAGCACAAGGCTCCACTCTTCGTAGGGCTCGGACTTCCTTCTAGTTAGGTGGCCTCTGAAGGTGAACTGGGTCTAAACGATTACTTGCATTGCCTGTTTTCCTCCCCATCTAGGTGGTCTGCATATTCCGTGCTTCTAACTCTTTAGACCCTTCGGTAATTGTATATATATTGTGTTTGATTGTGATCTGTTGGTTTACTTGAGTTTTACCGTGATTCTTTACTATGGTCAATGTTACAGAGGCCTTGTAGTAAATGTGTCTATATTTTTAATATAACACCTGCTTGGAGTAATTTGTAAGCGTCCTTGTTTTGTGTGCTCATTGCAGGCTTTCAGTCACCCTCACTCCTCTTGAGACCTAGTCTTGACCGCCGCCATTGCTACCTTTATTGGTCTGGCTTGTCCAGAGGTTACCCTGTTCCAAGAAACTAGGCTGGCCTTCTGAACCTCTGCCCCTCCAGGACAGAGTTAAGAAATCCATCTTAACAGTAGGCATGTTAACGTTTCAGAAATCGTACGTACCATACTGATGACATAACAGGAAATGATGGCACAGCAACTTCACGAAATGAAATGACCGGACATAACATCACATGAAATTATTTCACATAAACTTTGACCTTATGACATCACAGGAAATTACCTCAGTTGGCATATGGCCTTCAAGAGATCACAGGAGCAGAGTGCCTGGTGTGCTCCATCTCGTATCCTCTCACCCACCATGATAAAGAGAAGTACCAAATGAGTGACGTGTGTATAGAGTCACCAGTTTCTTCCACAGCACAACACAATTTCCTCTTGAAACAGATCAATAACAAAAATGTGATACACCATTCACTTTGGAGTTTTAGAACTGGATGAAACCTAGTGAGCAATGTATGAGATCACGACACATGTATTACTTCTGAACGAATGAACCATTTTAATAGGTCTTGATAAAACAACCGACGTGTCAGTGAGTGAAGACAAGCAAATAAAGAAAGTAATAATAGTGTACTCAGTATGTGAATGCAGTAACCTTTTAAATAGTAAAGAGTACCTTGACATCAAACAGATTTTGTTTTGTAGAGGCCTAACAAAGCCTACACTTTTAAACAAAAAACAAGTGTACTTGGTGGTGCGAACCGTAATTTTACATTAAAATAAGTAAGCATCAGCAAAATAGGCCCAAAATATGAGCAAACATACAATACAGGGTTCCAAAATCAGGGCAGCTAGCAGCAATGGGTTTCATAATCCAATGTTTCTTTGATGGAGATGGAGAAGGAGATACTTCTTTCCTTGGTGGCCATGAGCAGGAGTTTCTTTGTTAGAAGAGGGTATGCTTTCAATTTGCTTTTCCTTTGTACATTGCTTGTATTCTTGTGTGTTCAGATTTGATAAAGCACGGATTATGTATAAGGTCTTTATAAGATTATATCACTGTAACCAAGACCCAAGTATCCCTATGTAAGTAACACAAGTTCATGTAACTAAGAGACTGTCATGCAAGAGTGCCTCAATGCCCTTGGGCTGCTACTGTGCTTTACTCCTACACAGTCACTCAGACCTCACAAGGTACACATACACTGGTGGGGGTCTGTGCAAAGTGCACTACCGACCTTCATAAGACATCACTCAGTTTCCTACACAATCATTCAGGCGGCACACAGTACGCAAACATTGCAGGGGGCCTCTCAATGTTCTTGAACAGTATGTCACAAATGCATGTGACAGGCATGGGTAGGCTGGGGCAAATAAGTGTCTCTTGAAACCATTTCTAGAAAACATTGGGTGTATTTCACTTTTAGCAATGGTGGAATGGCTAAAAGTAGTGTCCTACAGTGTGTCTGCAACTACCAGCAACCATTTGACTTTGACTGAATACGCACAGTAGTGGAGAGAATTATGAACGCCCCTTCCTGTCACCCACACCCACAGCGACAGTCCCCATTGTCCCGATGGCATAGGCAGCTTGCAGAAAAAGGGAGTATACGCATGTGTGTTTACCCAAGTATGGCGACGGCCTTGTCCAGATGAAGCTGAAACATTGCTTCTTCCCTTTGCAGTGTCTTCTTTGCAGCACAGCGACATTGCGTACACACAAAACGTTGCACATGCTTCCACCAATAACATTGAAGGGCTCTCCATGTCACAGTATTTGTTGTTTGCAACAGCCCTCTATGTATGCACCGCGGCCACAAACGTAGTTGCGCAATCCCTGTGGCTGTACAGTCCCATTTCAATACCCGCCATCCTCAAAGTCCCTGGATGTGTCTTTCAAGCTGCGTGACGACAGCAGTGCCAACTTGACCAGCCGACCACACCGACGGTGCACATGTGACCTCATTTCAGGGACAGGAGACGGACTCTCCGACAGTGGCAAATCGTAGGGTTGAGCCATCTACCCTGTATTCTTTGGAAACGGCAGGCTTACAAACACATTGCTATGTCCCATTGCACATGCATGCATGTTTGGGAACAATGTATGGCTGCTTTCTGGGTGAAAAATGTGCACAACAATCCGCCCAAAAGGCACACCGTACAGGTGCTGTGTAATGTGACTGTGCCTTTCCTGAACCGCGGAGTATGGCACATAGGTTTGCCCTGCAAGTAATGGTGCACAACATCTGCTCACCTACAGTGCGTCTGGAACTAGTATCAGCCATGTCACTGTGCCTAGGTACGCAAACTAGTGGCAAAAATTGTAAACGGGCCTTGGTGGCACCCGCAGCAGCGACAGTCCCCATTGTCGCAATGTCATTGGTAACTTCTAGAAGAAGGGAGTATATGCATGTGCGTGTACCCAAGGACGACGATGGCCTTCCCCAAATGAAGCACAAACATTCCTTCTACCATTTCCAGTTTGTTGTTTGCAGCACGCCGTCATTTTGTACTGTTGAAAAGTTCCGCACGCTTCCACCAATGACACTGAACAGCTCTCAGTGCTGCTCCCCACTGCCTTAGCTATAGTTAAGTGCAAAGGACATGACCATTCACAGTCCTTCGCTGCCCAAGGAAATACCCTAGCAGACAATGCAGCACGTTCTGTGGCCACTGGCTCCTGATGAAACTCTTGTTTGTGTTGCAGTCCAACAGTCACCAATTGCCTCCCTTTCCAGCCTGGCCATATTACAAGACCAAGCTCCCAAAGAGGAAAAGGTGACGGAACCCAGTGTTCGTGTAGGCTAGGAAAGGACACCCTTTAGCATTCCCCAGGCGGCCACTTGGTGGCACCCAAAGTACTCCTTCACAATTGGCCCGAAAGGCCCACAGCGTTACCCATTCAGGTAAAAATGCCATGATCACTACGATGAACCGAGATTAGGTTTCCCTCTGCTTCGTGTCAGTGGAACAGGCTTATAGCGCAAGGTGTGCCACATGCCTGCCCCATAATGTTGGGAGAGCAGTGAAAGCAAAGCTGTTTGCCTGTTCAGTACTGAAAGGGCCCTTCTTAAACATGCAGACAGATTTTGTACAGCGCCCCACGTGTCTGAAATGTTCTTACTGTCAAGTGGTGGTGGATGTGTTCTCTAGGGGAATGAAAGCCTACCCCTTTAGGAAGCAGCTGCTGTCACAGTCACAAAGAAGTTAATTACAGAATGTATACATGCTGCCCACTGCCACAAGGTCCCAGTGCCCACTGACGACACTGCCCCACTTCGTCTGATATTCAGCTACCAAAAGCTAGCCCAACAACAACGGCCGATGCTGCTGCCTGTGACCCAGCCACCGACCTGTTAGTGACAATCCAACCTGATACTGCAGGCTTTGCACAAGCAATTTCTGAAGCAGAGACTCCTACTCCCGGTACACCTGTACAACCAGGTGCTGAACGAAGACCACCAGCTCCAAAATGTGGTCATGCTAGTGGGGTTGCTGCAGGAGCTGCTGTTTAGGCTCCTTCATCAGGCAACCGAAGCACTGGAGGGAAAGACCTCGATCCAGGTCTCGCTCCATGCATACCACCTTCTGCGCCTGACCCCGCTGAACCTTACCACTTGGGTCTGGAAAGGTACGCCCTATGATACCATGAAAATCCACTGCAGGGTCAGTAATCAAAGGGGGCATGCCAGTTGACATATTCCCAGACCACTCGATCTGACCACTAGACGACGATTAATCCTCCTGATTTGGTAGTGCACTGGCACCGATTGGAAGCTGCTACCACCTATAGGCCAGCGGGATTGGGACCTTGTTGTTACCACCTAGTGGTCATTGTCTTTGTCCTAATGACCGTTGTGAGTTAGTGGCTCTGGTACTATGGATATTTCTAGTTTGGACTTTTTTTATCAGTGGTTGCCCTGACACAGATTTGAACACTTTGAACTGTTTGTCCATTTGCCCAGTTGATATTGATATTGATATTTTATTTCTATCGCGCTCGTAACACAAGTGTTTCAGAATGCGACAAGGCAAGGGAGGGGAACAGGGGAGAAAAAAACAGCGATCTTACTAGGCCCAGTGCCTAATCCAGGCAGGAGCTCTTCAAACAATGACATTTTTCCTGTTGCAGAACTAATGACTACTGTGCCCAAACTGAAGGGACTTTGTGCACACAGTTCTCCCCATCCAAACTGAACTTGAGTCCCCTTCCACAAACTTTGACATTGCTGCACCGACAGGAACCTCAGAAACCGTTGTCTGGGCTCATTCACACCAGATTTACGGGTACTCCCAATTTCCCAACCCCAGATCAAGTGCCCAGAAAACCTGCAGCATTACACCTTTCTTCTCAAGCCGCTGGTCTCATATGCTACACCAACAGGGGTGCACTGCTCATGGGAAACAGCAAGTGTCAAAACAACCTCTGGACTAATGCCAGTATAACCGTCATTAAGGACACATTTGCCTTTGACCCTGATTTCTATGTCATCCAATGCGGGTATGCCACTAATTCCGGGGCAAACCTCATCTCTGGGGACAAAGCCTATCCATGGTTGCCCATAAAATGGTGAGGGAGTTGTTACATGGGTTATGTCCAGCCAGCCGTTCGGCATACCGACACCTTCCCAATGCAGTCCCGCCCAAAAGAAGCACAGATTATGAGGGCTTCATTGCTAGAATAGGTTACCTCATACCAGCCCCTGGAGTCGAGCTGAACCGGGACCACCTGGCCCAATTATCACAACTGAGTGCTGATATTGCAAATTCTACTAATAATTAAAAATGTATATAGAGCTACAAACCCGCAGGTATCTGAGCGATGCTTATTGTTACCCACAGTGTGTGGTGCTCATTTATTGACCGCAGAAGGATAAAAGGCTGCGTTTGGCTCTGCTGGGATTCGAACCTGCGTCAATGGTTCCCCAGAACAATATGCCACTAGACACCCTGTTCTCCTCACAAGGAGGGGTAAACGTAATTGTGAAGAGTGAGTGCTGTACGTTTATACCAAGAACGTCAGTTACATCAGAGACATTGGGCCTCATTACGAGATTGGCGATAATAATCAGCAATTACCGACATGCTGGTACGAACGTGTCTGTGTAGTACTGCCATCGTAATCAGCGTCTGATTATGAGTCAGCGTGCACGCGCGTACCTGCATGCCGGTAACAGACGCACCGCCAAGCGGGTAACATCCCTAAACCCCCCTATAGCGGCATCAAGAAATGCGCTGATATCTCCTCTGCCATCGTTGTCACCTTTAATAACGGCACCGTTCTTACCGACAACGTCAATACTGGGTCTGGTATTACCGCACCGGAAGCAACCTCATCGCACCGGACAGGAAATGCCCCGGCGGCCATATTGAAAAACACAATCCATTGCAATCCTCTGCAGACAGGACCTGTGCACTAAAAATCCCTACCCTTGCTGGGAGATAATGTTGAAGGCTACAAGAAAAGGTACTGCTCGCCTGCGCAAACCGTGCTTCAGTGACGACAAACTCAATATGCTGGCAGACACGCTTGTTGAGCAGGCGGATGTGGTGTTCTGTGCAGACCTGCGGCATGCAGCGCAATTGCGAAAGAAACAAATATGGGAGGAGGTTGCAAGGAAGGTCAGTGCGGTAGGAACAACATCACGCACCATCAAGGATTGCAGAAAGAGAGGTGAGATGACCTGCACCAGGAATATACTTTCTGCCAACTGCAGCCAGGGGCAGGCAACAGGCGGCGGTCCTAACTCCCCCATCAAATTGGCTAGATGGGAGGAAACGTGTAGCTCCATCATGGACATGGAGGAGATAGAAGGAGTTGGACAAGTGGAGTATGGAGTTCCATCATGGCTGCACCTGAGGGATGCCAATACAATCCCCCCCAACTTGCAAGCAGCATGTCCGCCACTCCAACCAGCAACACAACGAAGCACATGTCCCAAACTGCACCAACACCGATGCATGCAGGATGCAAGTTCTCCCGTTACTGATGCCCTGCCTCTCTATCCCCCAAAGGCACAAATTCAGACAACAACGGCGATGATGCCGCAGCACAACCAAGACCATCTGCATGAAAGTCCAGGGGTGAGGATGATGCCACCAGGCCATCCACATCCAGGGGTGAAGCACCAACCAAAGGGAGAGCCAACGCACACACCAGTGCCCAACAGGGTACACAGCCCCTACCAGAGGCCGAGCAGCCACCTGCCCCTGTCCCCCTGGAGCACCATGGCGGAGGAACCCGTGCCAGCAAGGCACACCTGCTGAAAGATGCTGCAGCCAGGAAGGTTGACCAGATGCAACCATCGGCCCCCCAGGTGACACCTCTTACTGAGGATGAGCCAACATCAGTGGCAAGTGACATGGATGGCACACAGTCAGCAGCCATCAGTTCCGTGGGCGAGGTTGCAGCATCGGCCAAACACAGTGCTGATGAGGAGGAGGGGTCTGAGGAGGATCATAATGCAGGAGTCAGCATGTTGGGGGATGGCGGACACACCACAGGGCCCCCCTGAGCATGAGTCCGAAGGCCACTGCAGCGAGGAGGAGTGGTCTCCACAAGAACACGGCACTGTGTTGAGCATGTCACCACCGGCCATGCAACCATCCCGACGCACATCAATCAGGGACCTAGAGGGACGGTTGACCCACATGGAGGGGAGACAAGAATCAATGCAGAATATGGTAAGGCAGTATTTGGCTGATGGGGAGGCAATGCGCAAGGCCAACAGAGACAACACTGTGGCCATCATCCATGCTGTCAACTGTGTTGCAAAGCGGGTCCATGAGGGATTCACATCTGTTGCACAGACCATTGATCGCATGGCCAACAACATGGAACAACACTGTCCTGCCACACCCGAACCACAACCAACCACATTGAGCACCACCTACATTGAGCACCATGCCTGCAAGCTCCACACAAACTATCCCTGTGTGCAGGCCACTACGCAGCATGCGCCGTCTAGAAATGCAACCCCCTCCATCCAAAAGTGGGCGGCAATAGCAGGGGACCCTTGGACTTGTTGGTTTGCAGTCCATTATAAGACATATTGAGCTGTGGGTGTGTGGGGCTTTTGGGGGTTGGTGGGTGTGGGTGTGTGGGGCTGTTGGAGCTTACGGGGTGGGTAGAATTTGACTTACTGCGGGTGGAGGGTTCATTCATGTAAATAGTTTCTCCAGATAAATACACCTGTTGTGTCAAAAAAAATCACATGACTGGACATTTCTTATTGAGTGTGTGTCAATGTATTGTACAACAGTGTCCAGAGTCCCCCATTCCCACTGCCCAGAGTCCCCCAATCCTAGTGCCTAGTATTCCACATTTCAAGCACCCTCTGCATCCCAGTGCATAAGAAATAATAGGCAATCAATGATTGGCGGTCAGCACGTCCCTCATGTGCATCGCGACCTGGCCAATGTGCAGCATCTTCTTCTTCATCATCTTCATCCTGTGGCTGGTCCATGTCAGGGGGCAGTGGTACGTTGTGCCGAGTGCACATGTTGTGCAGCATGGCACATACCAATATGAACTTGCCCACCTTCTCAGGCCCGTAGATGAGTGAGCCACCCAACCTGATTAGGCAGCGAAACCATGCCTTCAAAAGGCCAAAGGTCTGCTCTATCACCATACGAGTGCGTGTATGAGCACGATTGTAGTCCTCCTTGTGCCAGTTTTGCAGATTCCGGAAGGGGTGAGGAGCCATGGCTTCAGGGGATAGCCAACATCACCTGCATGAGAGTACAATGATGTATGTGTGTGAGTATTTTTCCATTCCTTTTGTGCACAGCATGTACATTGTTCATGTTCATATGCAGTGGGTCTTCAACGGCAGCTATTGACAACGCATTTGCGCAAATATCAGGAATGTGTACTACTTGGCAATCCATGATGGGGGCATGGGTGACGTACACTACTTAGGGGCATTCACATCAGATTCACCACTCACCTAGATGAGGTGCAAGGGTCCATGATGTACTCACATGTGAGGGATGTGTGGCAGAGGATGTTACCACATGCATGGTGGGAAATTTTCAATGCATTGGGCTGATGTCCAACATGTTATAGGTGTTTTTGGCAATCATGCTTTCTAATGATTGATGACGCCATGCACGTCCCTCAACATCTTCACACATGCGACAATGGCACAATGTGGTTGTTGGTATGGTCCGCCAATGTAGGGATACGTTCCTTGGATGAGGCTTGGTGTCGACTGGCATGCTGGTACTTAAGTACTGTGGATTGCACACATGTTGGTGATGTTCACTACTTTATGGATTCCATTTTCCAAACCTTGTGGCATGGTATTTTTGAGTTTTCCTTCATGTGCACATGTTGGCATGGTGTTATGCCGTGCTTCTGTCGGGGAGGGGCAGTGATGAGGGATTCCATGAGTGGTATTTTGTCTTGCCGGGTCATGGATGCATGACCTGTGAGGTCCTTTAATACGCTCATGTGTATTTGGCGTTGTGACTGCAGGATGGTGCATGTGGTACCTGTGGCTGCGGTCTGATGATGTCCAGTGGACATGTGCAAGGGTGGGTGCTGATTTGTATCTGACATTTGCACAATCAGGTACAGCCATGGTACGTCTGCATCCATTGTCAGTGTCATGCATCAAGTTGGAATGCACAAGGGCACAGTATTTGCCACCAAAGACAGTGTCCAGGCACCCAAAAAAAAACATTTCCAGGAAAGCAGACAGGTTGCATATGCATGTAACTCCCCCCAAAAAAAAATCCCCCATGGCCCTGTGATCAGACTTACCCAGCAGCCAGGCACGTCGTGCAGCATGTCGTTCCATGTAGTGGGGAAGCGAGGAGTTCCCCAGCACCATTGCATCATGTGTGGATCCTGGGAATCTGACGCAGGAATGTGTTATCATCTTGCTTGCATCACACACCAGTTGCACATTGATGGAGTGGTATAGCTTCCGATTGTGGTACACCACCTCCACGGCATGCCGGACTACCAACTCCACATGGGTGCAGTCGGGGGCACCAATGAAATTGGGCATGCCTGCCAGTGCATGACATGCAATTTTGGTGTCATTCACCTCCTGTGCTGTCCGTGGTAGTGATATGTAGGCCCTTGCGTGCTTTAGGAGTGCATCCAGCACTTGGTTTAGCACACCGGTAAAACATGGTTGCGAGATGCCATGCAGCTGCCCCACTGTGTGCTGGTAGGGGCCTGTGGCTAGGAAGTGGAGCACAGACACCACCTTCAGCAGAGGGGGGATGGCGGTGCGGATGTTGATCAGGCTGACCAAGTCATCATGTATTAGATCCAAAATGGTGATGATGGTGTTCCTGTCCAGGCGGTACAGGGTGTGGATTTGTGCTGCGGTTAAGTCAAATGGACTAGCCCTTATGCGAGGGATTGGTGGCTGCCTGCGGGGAACCACTGCCTGCACTGGTGGTATTTGCGGGCCACTCTCCTTCTCCTCCTACGTCTCCTCTGTAATCCCTGGTGTACTGCCTGCTCAAGGAGTAGCAGTGCAGGCATGTCCTCCAGCTCCTGTATCTCAACTGCAAATGGAATAATTTTGATCTTGGAAGGGGTGTGATGTGTGGGTGTGCTCCTTTTATGCAGGGCCAGGCTCCATTGCCTCCACCTGTGCTGATTGTGTACACCTGTGGCAGTTTGGAACACATCAGATTGCTATTAACGGGTGATCTGCGATGCCGGTGTTACCAGCATCATGGTGACCCTTCTTACTGGCATCTGAATGCCGGTATGTGCATGTCCGTGCGACTCGTAATTTCCTCTTCCTTGCGGAATGCCAGTGTTACTGGCACAGCGTCCATGCACAAGCCGGTACGGTGGTGCACGGTCACAGCGGATCCCTGTCGATGCATTGCAGGTTGTGATGGCCCAGTGCGGTAAACAATGCCAGTAATGCCTTACCGGTATCGTTATTACCAGATCGCCAACCTTGTAATGAGGCCCATTGTCACCCACATCTGTAGTACAGTCTGCACATCCACCCTTCTGGTCCTGGGTAATGAGTATTCCGGGACCCTAGGGACATCAATCAGACAGATCCTACTCATAATTCTGGTTCTAATCATAAGTCTGTCCTGTCTGGTAATGAGTTGCAAATACCTGTACTCTCGCACATGTGCCCAATTTTCAGAGTCTCATGATATGAAAAGAGCTCCTGACATGAACCAACTCAAACTTGTAAATTCCGGTTTAATAGTAAAAAAAAGCACCTCCACATTACTCTTCACGATGCGGCACTACCCCACAAAGTAATCCATTTATGGAAAACATTTATTTCAGTGATATAATATGATATGATATGGCATTTATAATGCACCTGTGCACAAGACAAGAAGAGGCAAACAAAGGGAGGACAAAATAACAATCTTACTAGGCCTTGTGTCATTCAGATCATGCAAGTGCGGGGAAAGGGGAAGGGGAGAAGTGCCAGGGGGGAGGGGAAGGGAGAAGTGCAGTTAACTCAAAAGTGCAGCCAGCGGGTGGCTCATAGGTGTAGAGAGAAGGGACTGTAGGGCTGCAGATACAAACCCTTAAGTAATGGGGAGTCCGGAGGCAGTGCAAGGGCAACTGGACATGCTGGATCCTGGGCCCAAGTTCAGAGGGTGACCAGGTGACCAGTGCGTGGAGCAGTCAGGTGCATCAGCAGAGGAGAGGAGGAGAGAAAGCAGAAGCGAAAATAAGGTCTTGAGTTGCTTCCAGAATCAGAGGTAGTTCTGCTCAAGTTTGAGAGAGGCAAGGAGACTGTGCCAGGGGGAAGCCCCAGCCAAGGAGATAAATCTGACCGCAACTGCCTGCTTGGAGCAGCGTCTGACCCTCAGAGAGTTGGAGGTCGATGAGCGAAGAGCTCAAGAAGGAAGATGGTTTGGAAGAGAAAGTTGGAGGTAGAGCAGTCCTAGGCCCAGAAAGCCTTGTGGATGATATAGAGGGCCTTGAACTTGATCTTTGCAGCCATGGTGGGCCAGTGCAGAGATTTCAGAGCTCGAGAGATACGATTCCTGGGCTTGAGGTCAAGTACAAGTCTAGCAGTCCTGTTCTGGATAAGTTGTAAAGGTCAAAGAGTAGAGGCAGGAACATTTGGAAAGAGGCTGTTGAAATAGTCAGGCCTAGCGAGGAACAGAGCTCTGGAGACAGTGAGCTTTTGGGGAAAGTGAGAACATGAAGAATACCTCTGAGGAGGTGCAGGTGATAGTTTGACTGCTTAGAGACTTCAGAAATGTGAGAAGAGAAGGAGAGGGTGGAGTCGAAGATCACACCAATGTTCTTAGTCTCACAGGAAGGATCAGGAAGAGGGCCCAGAGTGGGCGGCCAGAGAGAGAGAGGAAAGGAGGGAGCAGGTGTCCAGATGAGGAGGATTTCAGTCTTACTGTCATTAAGGCAGAGATCATTGGCGGTGCACCATTCCTGAATTGCGGCCAAACAGTCTGGTTTGAAAGAAGAAGCAGAGGTGGCTGAGGGGAGCCTGAAAGAGAGCTGAGTGTCATCCTCATAACATTGACAATTGGAGAAGAAAGTAGCGATACAGTGGGCAAGAGCTGCCAGGTAGCGGTTGAAGAGCCAGGGAGAGAGTGAACATGTTTAATCTTATTTTACAGAAACAAAAAGAAAAAAACAAAGCAAAGCAACACTAACTCATAAACATGGCCCAGCCAATGTAGCCTGTCCTGAAAACATCAACAATTAATCTCAAATTTGAGAATGAAATATAAACTGGCTGTACACAGAATAGAATGCAGCTATAGGTTAAAGTGTTGGTGCTTCAAAATAAAGCAAAGTGAAGACAGAAATGCAGATGCTGTCACAGTCACAAAGAAGTCAATTACAGAATGTATACATGCTTCCCACTGCCACAAGGTCCCAGTGCCCACTGATGACACTGCCCCCACTTTGTCCGATCTTCATCTACTAAAAGCTAGCCCAACCAGTGGTGTTCACAATAATAGTGTGTAACTGTGACTCAATTAAAAATACATTTAAAAAGAACACAAACAAAACTGATAAAATATTGTAAAGTGTCCAACTAACTCACACACTTTTGTGAACAGTACATTTCTGTTTCACTCCTATGTTAATGCATAGTTCAACAATAAATTGCTTTTCTCGTTTTTGATATCTGAGTGACAGGGCTCCATGTGCTGGTAAACTGATGCCAATACCCAGAACCTCCCCAGACCATGCATGCATTTTACTGTCATACTACGGAAGACGTGAAATGTTATGGCATGCCAGAATGTGATGTTTGTTCCCCCAAAGATGTAATGGGAGAGACTGGAATGAATGTCTCATAGGAGGGAATTGTGGGGGTTTTGAATTGTTTCATGAACTCCTTAAACTCCTTAAACGCTTTGGTGCCTTATAATGATGCCTTATTGCCATTGCTATGTGAGCCCTATGTTCTAATGCCCATGTCCTACCCTTGAAGGCTTCACCGCTTATTGCCTAGCAGTGCTTGGTTTCACAGTTCTCGACTCTGACGTGTTTCCCTTTTGGCATATGTAGCTTGTTTTAGAGTGCCACTTTCCTAGGCAAGCCAGTCTTTAGCAGATGGAAGTTGTCATGTAGTAAGCAGACCAGTATCCCCCAAACCTTGTGACAAAGGTGGAAATAGCTTGAACAGCAAAAATAGAAATGTATCACTCACTGTATCCCATCCTAATTATGCCTTCCTGAGCGTGAGAATGTAGCCTCTACCTAAGATTTGTATGCTGTGACTGTGAACATCCACCTGAAACATTATTGCTTGACGATATACTATATCTGAAACCTCCCTTTCCTTTGAAATGTATGTGTGCTCTCCTGCATAAAAGGTCTGTGCATTGAGGCGAGGGGACTGCTGCTGTGCCGAGCAGAGGCTTTGCTAGGGGGTGGCTTAGGGGGCTATAGCCCCAGGTCTTTTGGTTGTAGCCCCGGATAGAAGCTCAGGGGTTACAACAAAAAAGGCTAGCTAGCCCTGAGTCCCAACAGTCCCGACATTACCGTAGCCCCGGATTTTTTCCAGACCTGGCAACACCCCTGGTGCCGAGTCTTGTTCTGTCGTTGGATTGCTCTTGCCCTCCTCCCACCCACAAAGACATCCTGCACCCTTTCACCACTCCCACTCGTACCTCCCCACTTACCAGCTGGACTGGAGCTTTGTGCTCTGGTCCCACCACTCCTCCCGCCCGCTGGCACCATGAAAACAGAAAAGGGACTAAGTCCATTTTCCTATGACAATGGCCATTTTGTTTCTGTTTTATGTTATGTTACTTTGCATTCATATAGGGCCTTATGTACCATTGGTATGGTCTCAAGGCGCTGGTAGGTTGAACCCCCTTGGGAACCAAAGTTCAGGTCAGTAGAGAGAGTAGAGAGAGTCAAAGGTGCGTGTGAGCACCGGATATGTGTGCAGCTGGTGTGGCATTCGTGTGATAGCTGCTTCTTAGCGGTAGGTGTGCTGGTTGAGAGATCAGGAGTATGTGTTCGTTCTGGCAGGTTTTTATCCAGACCGATTCTGGCTGCGTTAGGCCTGAAGAGAACGCCTAGGCTGGAGGGTGTGTAACCAGCAGTGTTTAGTTAGAGTGATGGGGAGTATGAGGCAGATGATGGTATGAGAACAGCTATACCGAATGGTGTCATAGTATTGCTGTGCTCTAGTTGAGTGGTGGTATAAAGAAGAGAGTAAGCATGGAGATGTGAAGTGGTGGTTTACATCAAGTGTTTGAAATATGGCCCACTCTGATAGTTCCATGTACTCCATTAGTTGTCATTTCTCCTGGGTCATCCGTTTCACCCGGTTCATCGGTTCCACCCAGTTTATTCGTTCCACTCACATAATGCACTTGTTCCAACCCCATACTTCCATACTTCCTTCGTTCTAATTACATTTTTCATTTAGTCGATCCACTTCACCCTTTCCATCCACATACTTCATTCTTTCTATTCAATATATTTGACCCATTTTGTCTACACACTTCACCCGTTCCTTCCTCATACTTTACCCGTCTCATCTATATACATCGCCCGTTCTTCCAGATCCATCCTCCGTTTCTGCCACCAACTACCCGTTTCCTCCCGTTACTATATCCATTCTTTCCAACCACTTCACCCGTTCATCCACATACATCACCCGTTTGCTCCGTGCTCTCCACTCGCTCCTCGCTCTGCTTTCCACACCGGCTCATCAGGAAATAACACCTCTGCATGCAGCATGGCCACTAAGTACCCTGCAGTTCTAAGCTCGCCCCTAAAGCAATCTCATAAAACATTACATATATAAATCACGGCGTCCTGAAACCCTGCCCAACTGCCATCACATTACTTCAGATTACCTCACCGCAACCGGTACCACCTGTATTTGATCCCATGAAATCATGTTATTGACCCGCACGTTAAATCAGCTGAAACATGCTGCATTCTTCAAATGTAGTACCCCTCAGGACTTACAAACGCTGAACCTTATCTCATGTGACGGCCATAGCTGACGGCGGAGAACAAACCGCAAACCCCTCAGCGTGAGGAATTGCTATGAAACACAAAGAGGCCACCCCTGGCCCCTTACCCCTGGGCACCCAAGTGGATCCCGGAGCTTTCTGCGCAGTAACCACGCATTGGCAATTAACACACTCATGAAACAACCCCTGCCAGAGCTCACCGGCTCACAGCAGGTGAAACTGCCCAATCTCCAGAGATAATCCGGCGCACTAGTCCGATGCATGGACGACCTGCTCCCCAACGCATGGCTCCCTTTCTTTGGTGTTTTCACCCACTGCGGGCCGGATGAATCTCTCAACAATCCAGTTATTTACAATCCCTCTCGAGCCCATTCACAATTAGTCCCTTGGACCACATGCCTGCAATCCTTTGCCATTTGAACTGGATGATGCCCGGATCCATGTTTAACAGCATCAGTTCTTTCTGTCCTGCTTGCCGCACATTCCGCTCATCCGCTTCCATCCACCGCGTCCCGGTTCTACATGCTTTCCACATCAGCCCAGAACATGACCACCAAAGTTGGCCGCTCCTCCGTAAGTCTTCACCTAGGAATGGCCTGGTTTTACAGGAGCTTGGACTCGCGAAATATGTACAGAGCCCATCTCCTGTAAAATAAAAAGCAAAAAAAACGATCCCCGGGCATTAATAGCAATCACCCCCACTCAGGGGCCGTAAAGGGCTGGTAATGGCCCTGATCCCTTGCTGAGGCCCTCGCAGACCTACAAAGACTGGGTCTGGCAGGCTGTTACCGGCCTTTTACACCCCCCTGAGAAAGGGGTATCGCTACAATATTTTTACACCATCAAAAATTGGCTCACTTTTTGTTCTCATCTTTATGCTATTGCTCAGGGATCCTTCCTGGGAATGCTTTTGCCATCTGTAAATGTGTTTTTGTATGTAATTTCTGTTCCAAATTGGCATCAAACAAATACAAATACAAAATTGAAACTAAAATGTGGCACTTCATGTATCCATTGGCCATATGGTTAGCCTGTATGATAGATTCTTCATGCACACATGCAGAAGCACCGGATCGTGTGTGCTCTCTGTTCAGGGTGACCTGAGGAGACATTTGAATGCCAGTGATGTCATGAAGTTCATTACACTCGCTTCCCGTGGCCTCGACATCATGTGCCATTCCATCTTCATCCACGGATTCTCTAAAGTGAGCATCGGAAACAGGGCGCTAAAATGGGTTCCATCTTTCCTGCAATAGCTATCACAGACTACCTTCCAAGCAGACGTGACGAAGGAAGGGCGTCCTTCTCCAAATAGCACCTGCTTTTCTTGTAATATGGAAACTGTATAGCTCTTAGGCTTTAAAAAAAAAAATCATGTAAAAAGTTCAAATTTATACACGATCAGAACATTTGTATTCACCGTATTCGATAACCACTTGACCACAAGGAGTCCCCCATCTGGATGTAACTCCCAATTTGTTTGTCCTGAGGTAATACATGTTCTATCCCAACTCATTTACATATATCATCTGTCAGCAAATGTAAAACAAGAGCTCATCAAATATAATACAAGAGCTCATAGGCAGTACAGCAGACACACAGCATGGGGCCAACATAGAGTTGGAGGGAAAGAAAGTGCTCTGTATATAATTCCCCATGTTAATATACATTTAAAGGAATATCAAATCAATCAATCAATTAGCCAAACGGCACCTCCATAGGTCTCAGTGTTCGTGATACAGAGAACAAACAATATTTACAAGCACTTTCAAATATAGACGCAAGTATAATGTGTTAATGACCAAGTGCGTATACCTAGAAGACCAGGCTTTCGCCTGCTCCCAAAAACAGGATGAATCAGAAACTAAGACTGTAAAGATCTCTAGTCAGGCAAGAGTGTTCTAACATGCGACCATACTCCAAACAATGCGAGCTGGGTTGAGATAGTATCTGAGTTTAGGCAGTAATCCCAAAAAGAATCCCTGTTAATAGACTCGTAACTGTGCACCAGATTGCCCAGCATACACATGTACAACGGCCCCAAGTTGGGGCATTGGGTGAGGACATGTCTAGATGACTCAATGAGACCTATTCTCCCACATATACGACAAGTCCGATGTTCCAATGTAACCCCCAAACATGGGCCCGTGACAGCAAGGACCTGTAGTTGGTTAGTACGGAGCCTTAGCATAAATTGCCTTACTTCGGGGCCGGGCACAGTAACAAATAAGGTTGTGTCTTCCTATATCTATGCACAGCATGGGATACTGCCTCATACCCTTTTAACTTGGCCATGTGGGTGTTATTCTCACACCAATCCCATCCATTCAACGTGTGTTCAAAAGGTTTTTCAGATGGACATATGGCATGGTTCTCTTCCAGGAGAACGGCCAATCAATCGTCTAGAAGAGGGATTCATTTAGCTGTTTAAAATTGCACCCATGAGTGGTCTTTTCAGAGTCATAATTACAACTCGCTAAGGCAAGTAGTTTACAAACAGGGGAGGCACACGCTTTTAAATAGAAGGATCCCCGAGCACGTAATGCCATTCCCCTCAATGAAGTCAAGCCCAACTCCAAGCGTAGATATTGCATAGGACATGATGGCCCCAAGCCTAATACTGCACGCCAGTAATGGCCCTTAAGTATGTTTAGCCAGTTCAGGTCCTGCATTGCTAACGCTTCTAGACCATAGAGAATGGCCGGCACGAAACATTGCTGATATAATTTTACAACACCGGCCATATAGGCTGCAGTTCCCCTGGAAAATTTACAGGCTTGGAGAGTGAGTAGTTTGGCTTGCCTCTTTTTTTTTGAGATTATCAGGTTATAATTGGGCAGAGTGTCAAATTCCAGACCTAAGTAAAGATAGTACTGAGTAGAGTTGATTGTGCCCAAGGTCGTGTCAATCCTGGAGCGACTAGGCCCCTTTCTGGCAATCGCCACTGTCTTAGTCTTCTCCAGATTGATGGTTAAGCCCAGCTGAGAAACATAGGATGAGAGCTCATCTAGCATGTTATTTATACCTGATATCGTACAGTCGAATAATATCAGGTCATCAGCATAGAGCATAACTACGACAGGAACATTTCCTAGCTTAGGCGGGCAATTAGATTTTAAAACCATACGAGGGAGAAGGTCAGCAATATAGAGATTATACATCCTGGGGGCAGCTACGCACCCCTGCTTAACTCCCATATTAATACAGATGGAGTCCGTCACTTCCCCCTCATTATTAAGTCTAACGCTGGTGCTGTTGTCACTATGTAGGGCCATCAGAATATGCAATATCCAGCTAGGACAGTTCAAAGTTCAAAGCTTGGTCCAAAGAGTCTCAGGCACCACTTGATCGAAGGCGGTGCGGAAATCTACAAAGACAATATATAGGATAGCCTCCTTATTGCTCAGAGTGGAATTAATTAGCTGAACCAGTACTCTGATATTATGTGTTGTACTTGAGCCTGGTCTGAAGGCTGTTTGAGCAAAACTCCAGGTCTGGTTAGCCACCACCCAGGACTCCAACTCTCTAAGAACAAGCGTCATGAAGATTTTACTCGTGATGTCCAACATGGACAGGAGGCGATAGTTGGTCGCATTATTCCGGTCTCCCTTCTTATGGACTGGTATAAGCACCGACTTCGGCCACGTCGGAGGAATAGAGCAAGATCTGCAGACTCAGGAGAAAAAGGTTGGGATCACCTGAGCCCAGTTGTTCCGGTCCTTTTTTAGGACAGAGTTAGCCAGGCCATTCGGGCCCGGGCATTTGATGTCTTAAGACTCAGAATGGCCTGTTTCACGATTTCGTAGCTCAAGGGAAGAGGCCAGGCTTCAGACCAGGCCAGTTCAGTAGGGGCATATAGAGGTACCTTGTAGAACATGTTCTTAATATGGTCTACCTACTGCCCTCCCGGTATGGGGTTAAGAATTCTCAGAATCTGGTCACCCCCTGCAGGAGAGAGTAGCTGCCAGATTTTTTGAGTATTTCTACTACACAAGGTCTGAATTACATTTTGCCAATTCCCTCTTTGCTGAGACTGCCGATAATGATAAAGCCAAGAGTGATATTGGCGTTTTATAGGGCCTCATTACACGGACGGCGGTAAGGGTTAACGGTCACCGTTAATGGCAACGGTGACCGTTAACCCTTACCCCCGTACTACGAGGTCCCTTTGCGGGTTGGAGGAATTAACGCCTGCTTCTTGCAGGCGTTAAAAGCCAACCCGCTAAGGGACCTCGGAGCTAATTACGGCACCGCAAAATTGCGGTGCCGTAATTAGCGCCTTCCCCATTCCCATAGAGCCCTATGGGGCAGAAATGGGAATGGGGAAGGGCAATGGCGGAAGGGGGATTTACCGCCCCTCCAACCTTGGAATGTGGCGGTAAATCCCCTTTCCGCCAAGGCGGTGCCGGTAATTTACCGGCATGGTCCAGGGTGCTAATAGCACCCTGGATTACCGCCTTCCGTGTAATGAGGCCCATAGTCTTTATGTGGGCCAAGGTCTTATAAACACCTACATTGTGATGGTCAACCATTCTACATACTCTAACAGCCCGCCGCATTTGGCGTTTACGGTCGCAAATCTTTATATCAAAGGGGTTTTTTCCCCCCACCTTCCATCATATCTTAGGGGCCTGGGTACCCTTAAAAAGAGCTTGGGTTTTTTGCCCCAAAGGGCCCAATCTATCCTTGAGCCCAAGGGGAAGGAGAGCAGGTTCATCCTTTCAATTTTTTTCTTGGTCCAACAGATCCTGTTCCATGGGTGGTTTGGTATCACATCACTACAAGCACTCACAGTTCCAACACCCCCTCCCCGCTCAAAGATAGGACAACAGGAGCATGGTCACTAAAGGTACTCAGTAAGATTTGTAGTTGCAAAACATAGCCTAGTAAACATTCCGAAATCGCTACATAATCCAGTATGGCACGTTTAGTCCCTGCTGCCCAATCATCTGGCCAGGCTGATCCCCTGTCATACGCCCATTTGGTACCGTGCAATTCCACTCCTTCAGAAAATGCAACCAAATCCTCCCTTTATTGTTGGATTTCCCTAATGGCATACCAAACAAATACAACAAAAAAAATACAGTGGTCAAAGACATTTTCGAAAATCCCAGATCCCCCCCCTACCCCATTACCGGGTCCACACATCTCACGTTTCAATCTCTACAAAGGAGAACCGGGCAGCTGTCTGGGCCATCATGCCAAGTAATGAGTAGGGAGTCTAATTGATCACATATAGTCTCAGTGAGCAATGGTCTCAGGGGGTCATATACACAGGCTATTAAGATGTCCCAAAACCCGCCCCATCCCCTGGGAGGGGACACTTCAACAGCCAGGATGTTACCCCCGGGTTTGGCCTCAAGGACTAATCTCAGATTAAAAGTTGCTTCACACTAATCAATAGGCCCCCCCATAGGGTGCCTGCACTCTCCCTTGGTAGCCATAGACTGGAAAGTCGAGAAACCATCAAACTCAATATCAAAAGTAGACCATGTTTCTTGTATGAAAACTTCATGCATAAGGAGCATTTCCAAGGAACCACCCTCATTCAGCCAGTGACTGAACCCCCTTGTATTCCAGCTAACAACAGACCAATTTTACTCCACCCTTTTAATGCATCTGAAGCTGGTAATGGTGGCGTTGGTCCGCATGAATGCCAGCATTTGAACTTTGATAAGAGGGAGACATTCTTGCAGCCAAGTATTGCCTTTTAATGGACACATTGGGATCAAATGAGCAATAACCCTTTTCAATTTGCATTCTGGTACTTATAGTTATGCGTTTCCATTATAAGTTCCACATATAATATATATATGATATATATACATTTCCATTATAAGGGTCTTTGAGTCCCATCATGAAAAGCCAGGACTGGCCAAAAGTACCATGCATGACATGGGGCAACTTAGAAGCCATAATCGCATAACTTAGCACAACACTGGCCATGTCCAGATAGGTAACAGTTTAAAAAAAAAAAAAAAATATTAACTTTTACAACTTCCAATCAACATAAAAACAAACTTAGCGGTATATATTATACATTTTCAGGTACCCTCCATCCTAACTTGAGCCTACTCCATTTCGCCTCCCGCCGTTATATCCTCTAGGGATATTCCCTCTTCCGTATTTTGGGAGGTATCATATTCGCTTTGGGCATACCTGGGTGGACCCAGACAATGTGCCACTAAGTGCCTCCAGGCCATAAATGTATCTGTCTCTTCCTCCCCTCCTCTGTTGGCTGCTTCGGTCCATAATGCCGTTTCCGTTTCAGCCCATTTCTCGAGATCGTTCCACCAAACCTCTACCTTTGGTCTGTTATTTGCTTTCCAGACCATTGCAATTCTGCGCTTGGCAAGTATGTAAGCCAGGTCTTTAAGTTTACTCACATGCTATTTGCGTGGTCTAGGGAACACCCTACCATACATGCCCACACCGATTCCACATCTAACGTGATCCCCTTCTCTGTCAGGCGATGGGCTACTTCTTTCCAAAATGTACCAATTTCCGGGCATGCCCAGAACATATGTGTCATCCCAGCATTCGCTTCTCCACACTTGAGACATGTTTGTATTTCTGCACTTTTAAATCGGGCCATCCTCTGGGGGGGGCGGGTCATGTATGCTCTGTGAGTTACGTATAGCTGGATTTGTTGCAGCCTTGCGTTCCTGGACACTTTTTTATGGTACCTCTGTGCCCTCTCCCACAGCCCATCATTCATGCTTTATCCCACTTCCTCTTCCCAATCCCGTTTTAGCTGGGTCACTTCCTTCCCCACCCTGGTCATCAACAGTTTGTAGATTCGGGAAATCTCATGCCCTCCCTCTGCGATGTCATAGATTGTTTCTATGGCTGTATCATGTTGGTCTTCCAGCACTATTTCAGACCATGTTTCTTTCACCCGTCACACCAGTCTGGTGTATGTAATATATTGCCCTAGATGTAGACTTGTTTCCTCTACCAGTGCGTTAAATTCTAATATCTTCCCATCTTGCCATATGTCTCCCATTGTTGCAATACCCACTGGTTCCCAGTGCTTGCGTATCGTCTTCCTCAATTGCAAATCCCCTTTGGTCAGTGCTACTAGCGGTACTTGCGAGGAGCACAGAGTCGGGTTCTCCATGGCCTGGCAAGCCTCCGCCACATTTGCCATCCCAATTCCAGCATTCTCGGACACCCCTTTAGCTCTGATTTAGGCAGCCATATCCATTCTTTCAAGAAAAACAGAGTACATTCTGGCATCAACAGTCTGGACTCCGATGTTGAGTCTTCCGTTAGCCACCTGGCCACATATTGTAGCTGGCTGGCCAAGTGATTTGTACCGCGGTAGTGCCCCCACTCACATCCAATCTGTCCTGCTTTAACAATCACGAGAGCCGAGATCTATGGGAAGTAGTGGCCCCTCCTAACACGGCCTCTCTCTGGCTTTATTAATAACTTACATCATTAGCGACAGATGATTATTACCTTTAAACCCCTGGTGTATGCCATATTTTACGGATGTGAGATGGGGGCACCCCACGGTTACTGATAGTGCCGCGTCGGTGAACCCACTTACATCGAGTACGTCCCATGTAAACACTGTAAATGGCTGAGGACGATTGGAACTGTGTGCTCTCTTTTTAGATAGACACTTATGTACAGATCCAACTACTTACGCTCTCCAATCCACTTTCTCATAACCTGGATACCCCAGGCACTTGGAATCCTCCTTAGTAGTATGAGCCTACACACTCATACTCGAACTTGCCAGGAATAATGGCGTGTTTTGTCGCCATGACAACTGTATGACGTACCCGTGCCCACACCAACATGGCTGCCTCCGAACAGACCTCACGCGCATGCGTGAGTTTGCAGTGACTACGGTGTACGCTACCAGCAGTCGGGCAGGCATTCGCTACTGACATTCGGTTAGCGAACACCGCAGCAACACGCACGAAGCGCCAAGCCTCGAGAATCACGTGAGTTTCAGTCTCCCATAGCGATCTTCTCGTGAAGTCGCTCGAGGAATCCGCAAATACTGATGTGCATTAGGCGCACATCCAAATAACATTTTTTTTTTTCAAGTTTGATTTAGCATCGGCCCACTTAGGGACTCCATACTGGCCTGATATCTGCCTCTAGCCATCATACTGCTTTACCAGGAGGTATTTAAACTTAAGTTTTAATTGACACATAATTTGACTTTTAGGGTTTCTGGTGCCGCTTTCTGCCGCTTCTCAGTCTCCTGAGAGTTACATTCTGAGGACTGGGTGAGTAAATGGAATATGTTAACTAAGAACCTTTCAACCTTGGTAGATTAAAATACTCAAATGAGAGGGTTGACTTTTAGTTACCGTTGTACTTTCCTTTAACTAGGTCCTGATCCCGGACCACACCAATCTTCCGGGAGAGGTCAGTGACATTTAAATTTCTTATTCAGATAGTTTAGCTTTGAGAATCAATTGTTTTAGACAAATAGATTAAAACACTTGTTATTTCTAAATTCCCCACAGAGGAAGATTTAAAAGAATTATAAACCACTACTGTCCTGCATGAATACAAGAACAGTGAAGCCCCACCCTGAAGATGGATCTATAGGATCCGAAACGCGTTGGTTATTTTTGCAACATCCACAAAAGGGCTTCCCGGGAGGGAGCTGTCCTTATGTATAAGAGCCCCCAAACACTTTGCCTGATGGGGATTGCTACACAGATGAAAAGTTGTTTCTAACTGTTATAGTTGATTTAGTTTGTTTTGGCCGTTTTTTACGACGCCCAGTAATGATTTCATGACTAAATGAAGGTTCATGATATGTGGAACAAATGTATATAACTTATTGTTTGTCGATTCCTCCTTGTTTGGATATTTCATTTTGAAAGAAAGAAAAAAAGATGATGGGTTAATTAAAACGAACCTTATCACTTACGATTGTTACAAATGTTTTTTTCGATATTCCTGGTCTATCTGTTCTAAAGCTTTAGTTGAAGTAACTGCTTTTCCATGGATGGAAGAAGTACCATTTAATTAAATGATGTTTATAATGTGATATACATCAATATTTAGTCTGATATTACTCAATAAATCCACGTTACCATCATGGTCAATGAGTTATAGAACTTAGGTTCTCAAGGAGCGCATCTGGGCTTACTGCTTAGCAATATCCAGTTCTGGTTCTGGCCAAGTGATAGATCTTACAATTGGGAAGTTTTATGCCTCCTTTGTCATACGTATTCTATAGTTTCCATAGGGCTATTCTGTTCCTGGTGTTATGCCAGATGAAGCCTCAACATATGCTCTGGAGTTTAACAAAGAATCGCTTAGGTATCATGTATGGTATATTCCCAAAAAAGTGTATCAGCCTCGTTAATACAACCATTTTCAACAAAGCCGCTCTCCCTACCATGGCCAAAGGGAGCTAAGCCCAGAATCTCATGCTATTCTTAATGTTTACTACTGCCTTCTCTGTGTTATGTTTTTGTTTGTCCTCCAACGCGAGATAGAGATCTATCCCCATGTATCTAAAGGTTTCGGTCTCCCAGGGTATTTGTAGGATGGGTAGGTGCTCTCGCAGAATCCCTTTATATCTCCCAAGGGGGATATATACACAACTTTTTGGGGTTGACTGCAATGCCAGAGAGCAACTCAAATCGTTCCATTACTTCTAGGATGTATTGCAGGTTTTCCTCCGGGTATCTCAAGTATAGCAACATAACATCCGCATACAATGATATTAGGTGTGACCCCCCTTTCGTGAAAATCCCCACCTCCCCGTAATGTTGTCTTAGGTATATCGCTAGGGGTTCCAGTGCAAGAATATACAGCATCGGGGACCAGGGGCACCCCTGTCTATTACCTCTGCTAAGTTGCCATCTTTCTGAAATAACCGCTCCCGTCTTCACCTTGGCTAGTGGTGAGCTATATAATAGTTTCACCCACTTCAGATACTCAGGCCTATTCCATATTCCTGAAAGGCTGTTATCAGCCATGCCTATTTAACAGAATCGAAGGCCTTCACTGCATCCAATGAAACAATTGTGACTTCCTGCGCATCTCCTTCTGTTTGACCTTTGACCCGGAGGAGCCTTCTAAGGTTGTCAGAAATGCTTCTGTGCAGGACATATCCAGTCTGATCAGGGTGTATAGGTTTGCTTATGACCTGTCTCAATCTCCCTGCCAACACAGCTGTGAGTGTCTTGATGTCCTGGTTCAGCATGGATAGCGGTCTATACGATCCGCGGTCCATGCTCAGCTTATTGGATTTAAGAATCGGAATGATTATCGCCTCTCTTAGGGATTCTGGCAATATTCCTGTTTCAAAAGCTTCATTTAGCATAGCCAGTAGCAGAGGAAGAACTTCCGTCTTATACGTTTTATAGAACTCGCTAGGGAGTCCGTCCACCCCCGGGGCCTTGCAAGTGGGTAATTCATCAATCACTGCTTCTAGTTCCTCCAATGTGATTGGGGCGTCTAAGTTCTCCCTCTCCTCAGCATTCAATTTGGGTAGACCAATGTCCTCTAGTGTTTCCTCTATTTCACCCCATTCACCCCATCTGTATCTCCATACAATTGTCTGTAGAACTCGAGGAACCCTTCGTTTACTCCCTCCTGGGTATCAAGTATCTGTCCCCCTGTATTGCTCTAATCGTTGATATTGGTGTCTCTCTTTTATAAAACCATGCTAACAGCCTCCCCGGCTTGTGCCCGCCAGTGTGCTGTCAGTATTTCCTGTAATTTAAGTAACATAGCCTCTCCCAGTGCTCTTCACATTCTTGCCGTAATTGGTTTATAGTGTCAGCCTTTCCCAGGGAGTCATCCCCTCTGCGCATGACTGCCTCTAATTTCTCCTCTGCTTTCTGTAGTTTTGGCAATATGCATCCTTGCAGCCCCTTGGATTTTGCTATCGCTGATCCCCGCACCACCACTTTAAAGGCCTCCAATCGGGTGCCAGCCGATTTTACACTTCCAGTACTGTTTTTGAAATATTCTACAATTTCCCTCCTCAGGTCCCCTCTAAACACTGTGTCTTTCAATGCTTCGGCTCTCAGCCGCCACGTTGGAATCCTGGCTCTGATACTGCCATGTTAAGATCAGTGGTGAGTGGTCTGAAAGGACCCTCCCTTATATTCAGTCCGCACTATCTCTCCTATCACCTCCGGGGAGGTGAACATATAATCTAACTGTGTGTATAAATTATGTGGGGCCGAATAATGCGAGTAATGTCTATCATATGGGTGATGTAGCCTCCACATGTCTTCTAGCTTAAGGTCTCTCAACAGGGTCTTCAAAATTTTGGCTGCATGGGTGGGTTTGTCGAATTTACCGTCTGACCTGTCAACCCTGGGATCCAGCGTACAGTTATGTCGCCTCCCCATATGACCGCACCACCAGGTATGGGCTTATTTTACTATATGAGGTCTATATAAGGTCTTAAAGTAGGCCACAGTATCTTGGTTCGGGGCATATGTGTTAATAATACACACTTCTCTGTTTTCTATCTGTCCCCGTACCGCTACCATCCTTCCATCCGACTCTCCCGCAGATTGTAATAACTGAAAGGGGATGTGCAGTGCTACTCAGGTGATTACCCCTCTGGCATATGCCGAATACGTTGCCCCCACGGTGGTACCCTTCCGTTTCTTCCTTATCATCTCTTGTTTTTCCTTCATTAGATGGGTTTCTTGTAGTAGAGCAATATCTATTTTCTGCCTCCTCAGATACATCATGATCTTATTTCTCTTCAGGTAGCTGTTGAGCCCCCTGGCATTCCAGGTAACTATCTTAAGGTCTCCAATCATTCATCCATACCCCATCCCGCCACTGTGCTCCATGTCTCCTGTATTTTGCACCGCGGTGCATGGACGTAAGCTTGTTCCCTAACTAAGATCACTGCACACCCTCCAACTCCCTTCCCACCCCCTCCCTTCCCATTCCCAACTGTAACCCCAACTGCTGCCCTCCCCCTGGCCCACTTTCAACTTCCCCAAACGGTTGCCCAGCTCCATCCCTGGATCTCAGGCTACCCCGTATCTAGCCCTTCTCTCGGTATAACCGATAGTCGGAGCTCTGCAGGGGGATACCACTCTAAAGTATCCCAACTAAGCTACCTCTAGGGGGTTGGTAGTGCGTCTCCTGGTATTACCTCCTGCTTTGGGCTGACAGCTTATCGTAGTGCAGGCTCCATACTCTGAACCAACAATCCCACGTGCAATCCGCTATAATCTAGTCCCAATGTCGACATGTGTGATGTACTTGTCACTCCGTGTGTCCGTCTAATGTCTTCTTGCAACGTCTTCAAGGCTCCAGTTCACATCTCTGTCTCATTCCCTTTCTGATCTGCCGCTCCCGTTGGGCAATTCCTTGAATCCAGCCATGTCGTTACTTCCTCTGGTGAGTCAAAGAATAAGGCTTTGTTCTTTAGGAGCACCTTCATCTTTGCTGGTTATAGCCGCATGTATCTATATCCTGCCTCTCGCATTCTCCTCTTCACTGCCACATAATTCAGGCGTTGTCTCTGTACCATGAGTGTATAGTCCGGATATACTGTGACAGTTGCTGATGCTCTGCTTATTGTTCCTCCCTTCCGAAAGTGTTCCAGGACTTTCTCTCTGTCTTTATAGTTCAGGATCTTTGCAATAATCAGTCGCAGTGGGGTACCTGGTGGCGGTTTTCTTGTCAGGGCTCTGTGCGCTATTTATACTGCGAACCCTTGGCTTAGTGCTCCACCCGTTATCTCCTGCAGCAACATGTTTTCGATGTAGTTCGTCGGGTCGGATCCCTACAATGCGCATGTTATTTCTGCGAACATGCCCTTCTGCTTCTTCAGCTCTATTTTAAAGGTTCCGCACCTGTTGTTGCAACACGTGGACGTCCGTCGTGTTGGTCTTACAGGAGCTTGTGTTGTCTTTCACTTCCTTTTCCAGGGTCCCTGTGTGCTCGGCCAGTGCACGCATATCTTGTCGCAGTAAATTTACATCGATACTCACAGCGTCCATTTTAGACTCCAGAGCAGACCTTAGGTCTGAGATGGCTGTGCCCATCCTACTTCCCATCAATATTTTCAGTTCCGCTATGGCGTCCAGTATTTGTTGGCTGTTGAGCGCCGTCTTGTCATGTTCTTTAGAGCTTTCTTCCTTCCCACTTGCTCCTTCCGTGACTTGTATTGGTTTAGCATACTCCTCGATGGTGGATTGCTTTCCTTTGAATCTGGGCAATTTGGACACCATATCTCTTTTGTGGGCGAGCTGCCTGCGAGAAATGCCTTTGACCCCGGCTTGTCCTGCAGGACCCTTGGAATGTATTCATTGGTGTACCGCCCAGCTTGTTCACTGCTTCTCCAGCAGTGCGTCCACCACCGTCCAGTTTAAAATCAGGATGTGTCCGGGGGCACCCTAGCACCAGTTTGTTGGGGGTGCTGTTGCCATGCCCATCCCCCTACAGGCAGGGTAGTTGCCCTCTATCACCTCAGGGAGCCAGCCTATATTGATGTGGGGTCCCACAGAGCACAATGTGCTTGCGACCACTAGGCCAATTGGCAGTCGCTATTTCTTTATCTGGCTGTTCCTGCACCGGGTTCCTTAATGTCTCCCAGTATCCTGATCCAGCTGTTGTCTGCCTCTGATATGTGGGGTGCCTCCCTGCAAACGTTCTGTTTTCAACAGTAATTACTTCTGGCAGGCTCCTTCCAGTCCTCTCTTGGGTCACTTGCACTCCAGACCGGTGATTCCTATTATGTGCCCGTACATTCCCCACATCTAGCCAGCTCTTTACTTATCTTGCGCAGTGTAATGTCACTGCTCGAATATCAGCGTTCACCGCCAGTCGCCAGTAGGGTTATGGCTGTGCTACATTGTGTCTAACTAGTAGTTCCGTCCATCAGTGGAGTGCCTCCTCGCTTGCCCACTCGTGCCGTGTCTCACCACCTGGGTCTTCCTGTAGCAGCGGGCGGGCACAGCTTTCTCACCGCACCCACTGTCCTGTCTCCAAAGGGCTATGCAGGCTCTTAAGGCATGACCCGTGCATACCGTGTCCTCACCATGTTCACTCCCATTTGGGGGTCCTATCTTGCTTCTTCTTCACGATGCACCCGGCTGGCGCTGCACAGCTCATGAGCTCCTCGATCACGGATAGAGTTTCGGCGCACTGTCCGGGCACTCGATCCGTCCCTGCCCGACGTTCTCCTTTGTCCTCAGGCTGCGGCTATATTTTTTCCCCTGTGGCACCCAGGTCCTTGAAGTCCTTCTCGGCACCTTATCAATGCCGGAGGAGACTTTGCTGAATGCCCCTTGCTCGGGCTTCAGATTGGTATATCCTGCCGATGCTCTCGGCTGGTGCTGCGCACTCCTTGAGCACTTTCACCACGGATCAGGTAGCAGCACACTGTCCAGGCACTCGAACCATCCCTGTCCGCCGTTCTTCTTTGTTGTTAGGCGGCAGCCATCTTTTCCCTCACAGAGGTCGGGTCCTTGAAATCCTCTTCGGCCCCTATCATCAATGCCGTTACGTGCCTTCTCGACCACAATAAGTCACCATGTGCCGCAGAGTTTCATATGCATGATCCTTCAGTTACAGCTCTATTGCAGAGTTTTACATGCCGTTTTGCACAGGATTGTGTCCGGATCTGCAGGAGCCTCAGGAAAGACGCTTCTGCCTACATGGCTCCTTAGCCACGCCCCCTCCAGACAGGTAACAGTTGACCCTATTCCCTGTGTTTTAAAAAGCAGATTGCATCTTGCGCCCCTCACTAAAAGCTCTTCTGTGGAGGTTAAACATTTAATTGTGCAGTCACCACAGGCAGTGGAAAGGTATGGGAGTGGGAGCTTTGCCTGTTTGTTTGCTTTTTAGATATTTGTCTGATAAAATATTGATTCCACAGCAGCTATGTACAATACCTGTGCCCCACACCCCAAAATGTCAACAGGAAGTCTGACAGCATAGCGCAAAGCAGTGCAGAAATGCGGAAAGCAGGAGGGCTGGCAAAAGCTTTTCATACTTGTAAGGAACTAGCCGCTGGTTGTTGTTGCAGCAGATGGAATTACTAGAAGAAGGCCATGCTTTTTTAGTTCTTAGGATCGCTCATCTGTTACATTGTCATTGTAAGAGGGTTCCTGGACAGTGGAGGCTGGTGAACATTTTAATTGGGGGGGCATAAATGTTTCTGACAAAAATGTGCGAGTGCCTGAGAGTAGCAAGGGAGCCCAAACCAACTAAAGAGGGTTCTCACCCCCAGAACAGTTTAAAAAAAAAAACAGTTAAAAAGTTGCATTATACAGCAACCTGTGAATAATTGCTCAAAAGCCACTCAGTTCCCATTCGGTTTTGTAGGGTAATACATGAAAAAATCCAACAGATTCAAGTCGCCGAAAGTGCACAGGAGCATTTTTCCAAATCATTTTTATTATGCCATTGCCCACAATAAATGTATGTATTACCAGATAAAATTTTAAAAAAACTCCTGTTGGCTTTGCCAGTAAAAAAAAGACCATGGTGCATTTAGAAAGAATATCCAGACTGGCTGCACCAATGTGGGCCAGTCTAGCTACATGATAAAATATCATGTATTCTTTAACCTTGATGGCCAGTAAAAAATGGCATGCCACAGTGAGAAAATATATCCACACTGGCTGTACCAATGTAGGTTTCTCCAGCAACGTAGTACCACTTACATGTTGCATTACCCTTGATGCCAGTAAAAAATGCCATGTGATAGTTAAAGGACATAACTAGAATGGCTGCAGCAATGTAGGCCAGTCTAGCATAGTAATAACACTTAGCATGTTTGTTTTAGCCTTGATGCTCATTGAAAAATACCATCCAACCTTAAGAAAATGTAACCAGATTGGCTGCAGTGATGTAGGCAAAGTATATGATATGATATGATATGATATGATATGATATGATTTGATATGGCATTTATAAAGCGCCTATGCACAAGTGCTTCAAGGTGCGATGAGGCAAGGGAGGGGAACAGAGGGAGGACAGACACCGATCTTACTAGGCCAGGTGTCATTCAGATTGCGCAAGTGCGTGGGAAGGGGGCAGGGACAGTGCAGTACAGGATGATAAGAGGATATGAGGATGATATGTCAAACCTGTATTTCTGTTACCCTTGTAACTAACTTCCTCACAAGGAACAGCGCCTCGATGCCCACGGTCTCTTTGTGCGCTGTACAAATGTAAAAAATAAAAATTAAATAGCCACATAACAACACATATCCTATTTGCTTTAGCATTAATGCTGTGATGAATCTGGTGGTGTCATCAATTCTTTCCCGTTGGTATCCTCTCCCCATGTGGCCAGGGGACCTGCAGCTGCTACCTGATCCTGACCATGGGAGTGGTTATATGAGGGAGGATCACGTGGGGGAAGACAACCTCTGGGTGAGTGGCAGGGCACCATTGGAAAAGGCATGGTATTCCCCTTCCACTTTTGCGGATACCCCATCCATACCCAATGTCTTAATCGCATGTTGTTATACCTCCTCTCGTTCCCCTAGGAAAGAAACTGAAGACCTTCTAACAAGATCTGACTTACCCTTCAGAACTCATGACAATAGCTCCTCCGACTATCCTTACAAGTTATTAGGACAAACTTGCACTTAAATACTTTTGAGAACACTCACTCAGACGTTCCATGTAAAACATCAGGAGTGGACTTCCATTCCCATAACTGCAAGAACACTGGGACGAGGAAGATAACCAGGAATGCAAGTTGCACTCTAGTTGTTGGGAGCGCATACCGATAGCTGGAGTTTTAAACCACAGCAGCTGCTGTCTGCGGAGAGCTGCTGGAGAGAGAATTATGCTTCTGTACGTGAGGACCGGGGCACCATGGGGCCACAGGGAGTTCTGTGGAGCTGTCCGGCTCAGAGAGGTTGAAGAGGAAAGCTGTCCACGCGAGAAGGTATGCGGCAAGAGTGCCAGAAGCCAGCACAGGGATCCTGGGCATCTGCAGGTGTGCAGCCGCAGCATTTGCCTACCTGGACCCTGACACGAAACAGACGGGCCCCGCATGAACTGCAGAACACTGAGAGGCATTTCCCCACCCCCTTTTACTTTAATAAAAGTCTTTGACCGAAAACAATAAGTCACTGTGTCCGTGTCTCATTCCTGGTTCCTTACAATACACAGTAAAGAATGCCAGTAAGAAAACATAACCAGAATTTCTGAAGCAACGAAGGCCAGTCTAGCCACATAATAACATTTATCAAATGTGCTTCACTCTTGATGCCTAGTAAATAATGCCATGCCACAGTAAGAAAACACATAACCAGACTGGCTGCAGTAATCTAGGCCAGTCTAACAACATAATAACACTTAAGTTTGCTTTACCCTTGATGCCAAGTAAACAATACCATGCCACATGCAGATTAGCTGCCGCAGTGTAGGCCCTTCTAGTAACATAAAAACACTTTTGTTCGTTTTACCTATGATGCCCAGTAACAAATGACATGCAACATTAATAAACCCTTTTCCCCCAAATCTGAGGCCCGCTCTGCAGTGCATACGCAAGGAAACAATACACATTAATTCAGCATTCATACACATTCACTTGTGCACCTATACATTCACTCACACACACAGTTTCACCCGCACACCCATTCAACAGTTTTTTTTCCTTACCTGCATCTCTGGTCCAGAATCCTCTCTACTGCAGGACAGTCTCCCATGACAGCTCTCGGGATCCCGTGCCGCACAGGCAGGAACCAGGAAGCAGGCAGTGCTTCCTGGTTCCTACACATCTGCAGAGGAGCCAGATAACACTCTGCTCGATGCCCCAGGCCATCCAATGTGTGTGGAGGTGCAGGGGCACCCTTATGCACATTCAGAGCTACAGTAGTCCAGCCTACATCCTCAATGAGCCATTGGGCATGCGCACCTGGGTACACAAGCTATCAAGTGGAAAGCATGCTTCCTGCACCCGTGGGATCGCTTGCTGAAGCTGAGGGAGCGCCTAGTGTTTACACTGGTCTGGCTTGGCTCAACCAGAAACGGTGGCTGGTTGACGCTACATCATCCATTATGGGCAAGCTGCCCCTGTTCTTGAACCTGACATTGGACCAGCCTACTTGATCTTCCAATTTAAATGAATTATAATTGAGTTTATCCTAAAATTAGTATTACTTAAGGAGAGCATTGTCCATACTGTCAGCTGTAAGAGCATTCCAGGCCCTAACATTTCAATGGTAAATCAGTGGTGACAGCTGCTGCCTTGTCAGCGTCCATTTTAGTGCGAGCAGTGGGGGCAAGACTCTGCAGGAAGGGAATACCTTTACTGCCCGACTGTAAAGAAAAGTGACAATCTTCATTAGCAGTCACACGTTTTTTCAGCACTCTCTGTGCCCGGCTTAGCTGTGTCAAACGTCTCTTTTCTGTCGACTGGACTGAGTGAGTGGCAGGTTAGTGAAGTCAACTGCTGTTTAGCTTTATCTGTAACTCATATACATGCAGTCTTGCTAATGTTTTCTGTATGTATTTAGTAATAATAGTTAGTGGATTATATAAGTATATGAGTTATGTACATTTAGCAATGGTGGCTGGTACATTTTTCACTGGAGGGCCGTAAGTATTTCTCAGTAATTAGTGCAAGCGTAGCAAGGCAACCAAACCAATCAAGGGAGGGATTCGGATGTGTTCTCTCCATGAGAATACATTTCAAATAATGGGTCAAATGGTGTATTTTACAGTACATTTTTTGTTACAATTTGGGTTAAAAGCCATATATTTTACAATGGGTTATGTCGAGTAATACATGAAGAAATCCAGTAGATGCCCGGTTACCAACAGTAAACAGGAGTATTTTCCAACATATTTCCTAAAAAAATATGCCAGTATTGTCACTGTAAAACTTGGTTCATGATACCTGTGCCCACAATATATGCAAGCACTATCACTTTAAAATTCTTTCATGATTCCTGTGCTCACATTATGTATGCCAGTATTGTGCCACTGTTGTTAGTCACTTTCATGCTAGCTGTGTCAATGTTTGCCAGTATTGCCACCATAAGGACACTGGCCCTCATTACGACCCTGGCGGAAAGGGGTTTACGCCGGCGTAAACCATGGCGCCCCTTTCCGCCAGAGTACGAGTTCCCGTAGCGCCATGGTGATTTTTACGCCTGCTTTTTGCAGGCGGAAAAATCCATGGCGCTACGGGACTTGTTGTTAATTACGCCACCGTAATTTACGGTGGCGTAATTAACGCCTTCCCCACTCCCATTATACCCTATGGGGCAAAAATGGGAATGGGGAAGGGTAAATGGGGATTGGGGACTTACCGCCCCGCCAAGGTCGGAATGGTTGCGGTAAGTCCGCCAACCACCATGGCGGAGTTGGCAGCTTAGCGCCATGGACCATGGTGCAAATTGCACCATGGTTCTCCGCCAGGGTCGTAATGAGGGCCACAGTCATGTGGGCTGTGCCCAATAGTCCTGTTATTGTGCCCCTGTAAGAAAACATTTTGTGCTGGCTGTACAATATATGCCAGTAATGGCAATGTATGAAAACACTCTTCTGTTGGCAATGCCCAATAATACCTGAATTGCTGATGTAAGAGGAAATTGGGGGTCATTACAAGTGCCGGTAGGATACTGCGAACTACTGGCAGGCCTGACCTGCTGGTAGTTCAGGCCCCTACTGACAGATAATTCACTGGAGCACCGGCACCGGCGCTGTTGCTTCAGTAGTTCCCATCCCGTTGAGTCTTATGTGTGTCAGGCTTATCTTCAATCAGGATGTTGTCCCCGGAAGCTGCTGAAAACCCGCAGTCCCCTTTGGATGCTAACCTCTTAACTGGTAACAAACAGTTCAGTTGAGAGCATCCCCAAGGGAAAGGGGGAAAATGGGACAAAATAATAAACTTCAGGTTTTGCTCAGCTTCTTTATCTTTTAACCTGTAGATAAAATAACAACAAATACACTTTAGTCACTAACCTTTCTTTTCCTAGGCTCTGACTTCTCTTTATCAAATTTAGTAAATAAACACGCCACCATACCTGAATATCCTCTATGAATAACCTAGAGGAAGTGTTTGAATTCTACTGAAGAAAAAATAGAGTCTCTGATGCTCTTACTAACTTCTTCAATTCAGTATTGGAAAACTTCTATCTTTAGTTCACTCTCTCAATTTCGTGAGTTAATCTTCCAGCAGTTCAAATTCCAAAACACACACTCGCCCATCTGGAAATGCTAGATCCGTCTTTTGTATGAATCTCTAGCTTTAACACAAATTCCAAAAATGACACTCCGGCTTATTCCATTTAAAATTGTTTGTTCATGTGGATAGATAGGTGTGTTCACAAATTGGATCTTTTGCTTGCGTAAATTATCGCTCTTCACAGAAGCGTTCACTTGACTAGAGTTATGCGCATGCGTGAAGATACTCTTTTTCCTTCCAAAATGGTGTGCGCATATGAACTGAGAATAGAGTTAAAAAATGGCATATGCGCATGCGTAGTTGATTAGTATTTCTCTCTCCTTAAATTTATTGTTCAAAAGGGAAAGAGGAAATTACTTAGTTCCGGACACTAATCCTTGAAGAGGCAGCTTAATGAGGTACGCGTGTCAGGTTAGAATGTTAGTAAATAAAACATAACGTTTCAGGATTGCGTATCTAACACACTGTCACTTGCGCAGACAGAGTAAGATTTCTAACGCTTGCCCAACGTTAAAAGAAAGCACTGTTACCGTTAGAAGGAACAATGCTCAATACATTTTTATACGGCCGAAAAAACACACGACGCTGTAACGATGAACAGACCTCCAACACACCAACTTGCCACGCGCAAAATATGTGATGCAGTTCATTAGATAAGAGTACGGTTCAAGAAATCCAAAAAATAAAGTCTTAAAAGAACAAAAAAAACTACTCTTAAACAAAGAATAGGAAAACAGGATCTAGTTAATAAATTGTATAGAAATTTAACTCTTTCTTGAATTTCACAAAGTTTCGTAAAAAGATAATAAAGTCACTTAACTTGCTTCTTTCTGTTACCGGAACGTTTCTGAGTTTCTTCTTAAATTCTCCAACACTTTCCTGATCCAAATAACAAATCCTAGGCACAAGGGCCTAGCTAAAGTTTCTAAATCTTAAGAGCTTCAAACATAAGACCTTCCAGCTGGGCTTCTGACAATGAAAGGCGGTTTAGAATGTTTCAACAATGCCTTTCTTTTACTTCTGACCAATCACTGATCCTTTTGGAAGTCTCCATTTTGGCTTGGGAAGCTCTCCACACTCTGCACTAAAAGTTAAGGCCCAAACCATACTTTATGTTAATCATACACTCATTCCACCACATTCAACCAAACCCCATGAAACCTGACAGTACCCCCCCTTAACGCCCTGTCCCATGGCCAACTTTAGAAGGATACTTTCTATGAAATTGTGCTACTAATTGTGGTGCATGCACATTCAAATCATCCTCCCATGTACGTTCCTCAGGTCCAAAACCTTCCCAGTCTATCAAATATTGTAGTTTCCCTCTTAACCTCCTGGAATCTACAATTCTCTTAACCACAAACTCCTCAGATGAATTTTCTAACTGAACTGGTGAAGGTGGTGGTACAACTCTAGTCCCATGAATCACAGGTTTTAATAGACTAATGTGGAAGGTTGGATGTATTTTCAAGGAAGCGTGTAGCTCTAACCGTACTGCCACTGGATTGATCACCTTTTCTACTTTAAATGGGCCTACAAAACGTGGAGTAAATTTGTTTTTACCCTTAATTCTCAAATGCATAGTCGAAAGCCAAACCAGGTCACCAACCTTATATTTAGGACCCAACCTCCTTCTTTGATCTGCAAACCTTTTGTACTTCTGCTTGCTATCAAAAAGTACCTTTTTAGCTCTTTCCAAATTCTTTCTCATAGTTTGTAATCGGACCTCAACTCCAGGATTCTCTGACTCTTCAGTAATTTCAAAACTTAAAAACCGTGGGTGAAAACCTCTTCCAAGATAAAACGGGGACATGTTAGTTGAATCTTTAGCACAATTATTATAAGCAAATTCGGCAAGCCAAATCAAATCCACCCATTCTTCCCCTGCCTGTAGATAACACCTCAAATACTTCTCCAGTTCTTGATTTACCCTTTCTACTTGTCCATTGGTCTCGGGATGATAACCTGATGATAAACTTACTTCCACTCCCAAACTCTTACAAAAAACCCTCCAGAATCTTGAAATAAATTGAGGACCTCTATCTGAGATAATTTGATTAGGAAGACCATGCAGTCTAACTATTTCCCGCAAAAAGACTTTGGCCAAACTGTCTGCAGTAACCTCTCCCTTCATTGGAACAAAATGAGCTTCTTTTGACAAGAGATCCACAACAACTAAAATAGATGTACAACCCTCGTCACAAGGAAGATCTGTAATGAAGTCCAGGGAAATTGTATGCCAAGGACGAGGTGGAATAGGCAACGGCTCCAACAACCCAACTGGTTTTCCGGTTTGATTCTTCATTTGAGCGCAAACAGCACAGGTCTTTACAAAATCTAAGATGTCCTGACGCATTTTCTCCCACCAGAAGCTCCCCCTAACCAACTCTAGTGTCTTTCTGAAACCTGGACGTCCGGACAGCATAGATTCATGACAGTCTCTTATTACTCTCTCTCTCAATTCCAAAATAGGTAAATAAAGTTTATTTTCAAAATACGGCAATCCTTTCTCAATTTTTCGAACCGGATCCTTTCTGACCCACTCCTCCATCTGTGCAATTGACATGGACTTTCGAACTTCTTCCTCAACATCCTCAACTTTCTGTATTCCGGCTGAAATAAAACTACATGGATCAATAATTGATATCATCTCCTTCTCTGATTCCATTTCACTTCCAGGAAATTGACATGATAAAGGATCAGCCTTTCCATTAAGCCTACCTGGCTTAAATGGCACTACAAAATCGTAATCAGCAAAGAACAATGACCATCTTAACTGCCTTGGTGTGAGAGTCTTGGCTGATTTCAAAAAAAGTAAATTTCTATGGTCTGTTAACACAGTCACTGTATGTCTTGCTCCTTTTAAAAAATGCCTCCACTCTTCAAAAGCAAACTTAATTGCCAATAATTCACGATCTGAGATCGTATAATTTTGTTCTGCCATAGAACATTTTTTAGAATAGTAAGCAACTGGATGAAGTTGTCCCGTCTCACGATGTCTCTGAGAAAGAACAGCGCCCATGGCAAGATTCGATGCATCAGCTTCTACATAAAAAGGCTGAGATGGGTCTGGATGAATTAAAATAGGGGCCGAACTGAACCTTTTCTTTAATTCTTGAAATGCCTCCTCTGCCTCTGTAGACCACACAAATTTGGCACCTTTCTTTAAAAGTTTTGTTATGGGAGTAACCAACCGAGAAAATTCTTCAATAAATCTTCTGTAGAAATTTGCAAAACCTAAAAAGCTTTGAATTTCCTTTACTTTCGTTGGTGTTGGCCAATCCGTGATGGCTTGAACTTTGTTCGGATTCATCTCCAACCCCTTGGGTGAAACAATGTATCCCAAAAATTCCACAGAATTAGTATGAAACTGAGATTTTTCTAATTTAGCAAACAAATGATTCTCTCAGAGTCTTTGTAGAACCTTACTAACGTGAATTTTGTGAGACTCTAAATCCTGAGAATAAATAAAAATATCATCGATATATACTACCACAAATATATCTAAAAAATCTCTTAAAATTTCATCCATAAAAAATTGAAAGGCAGCTGGTGCATTGCATAAACCGAAAGGCATTACCAAGTACTCATAAAGACCAAATCGGGTTTTGAATGCCGTTTTCCACTCATCACCTTCCTGGACTCTCACCAGATGATAGGCACCACGTAAATCAGGTTTGGAAAAAATCGTGGCTCCCTGGACTTGATTCAAGATTTCCGAAATTAGAGGGAGAGGATACTTGTTTTTGATTGTAATCCTATTCACAGCTCGATAATCGATGAATGTTCTAAGAGACCCATCAGGCGTTGGTACAAAAAATAATGGAGATGCGGCTAGGGATTGAGAATGGCGAATAAAACCCTTAGCCAAATTTTCTGTTAGGTACTCTTTAAGATAATCACTCTCCTTTTCCGTTAATGCATACACTCGACTACTTGGTAAAACTGCCCCGTGCTCCAAATCAATTTTACAGTCAAAACTCCTACATGGAGGTAATTCTCCTGCTTCCTTTTCATCAAACACCTCCTTGTAACCTTGATAACACTCCGGAAGATGTCCTAGCACCGCTCCTATATTATGGCCTGTAATACCTACGTCTGTCAGAAAAGAGGAAACCAAACCTTGTGTTTCTTCCCTCCCAGGATTACCTTTCAAAAAACAGTTTTCTAAGCAGAAACTAGACTGTAATCCTACCACTCGCCTACTCCAATCAATTTTAGGATTATGTAGGGTAAGCCATGGCATGCCTAAAATTATTTTCAAAAGTGGTGTATCAATTAATTCAAATGAGATTTCTTCTCTATGACCTCCAAATAACTCCATAACCAGGACACCAGTTTCATGAGTTATAGGACCTGAAGAAAGGGAAGTTCCATCTACTGCCCGAACCTGTTCCACCACTTCCTTCCTCACAAGTGGTATTCCCAAAGCCTTAGCTACTCCCCAATCCATAAAATTCCCGGTGGCCCCTGAATCAATCACTACCGGTCCATACCCTTTCTTTTCCTCCTTCTGATACAAGGATACATTTACTGTTATATGTGGAACCGCTGACTGAACGGTATTTGCAACCTGCTATCCTTTTCCTCCGGCTGATGAGAATTTTTTGGGTGTAAAGGGACAATTTCCTAAAAAGTGGCCACCCCTACCACAATATGAACACAAATTATTCTCACGCCTCCTAGTCTTTTCCTCTTTAGATAAAGGACCTTTTATTCTAATCTGTTGATCATTTACCCTTGGTTTCACTTCTTTACTACCCACCTCAAACTTTGAACGATCTCCTCTAAGGACTGACCTTACCTCCCCCTGAGTACAGCGACGTCTTTCTGCTCTCCTTTCACTTATGCGATAATCCAACTGAACCACTAAATCAATCAATTCCTCACAAGAGGAAGGGCGTTGAACTACACTGGACAAGGCATCCTTCAACTCCTCCTTGAGACCTCGATAAAAAAGAGAAGACCTCTTTTCTGCTGGCCACTGAGATTCTAAAACCAAAGACTAGAACTGTGTGATATACGTGACCAAGTCTCTGTTTCCTTGACGCAAATCTAATAATTCTCCATCTACTTCTAAAGATATTTGTCTTTTATCAAACATTTTCTTGAATTCTTCCATAAAAAGAGGAAATGTTTTTAAAGACAAACTCCTCTGTCTGACCAGTAACCCTGCCCAAGTAGAAGCCTCTCCAGATAGATAAGACATCATAAAAGTAACTCTGGAAGCATCAGAAGGAAATAATTCTGGCCGACTAAGAAAGTGCAACTCACATTGAGTTAAAAATGTCTGAAATTTACTTGAATCACCATAGTAGCGCTCCGGAGCTGCCAAAGGTACTGGCATAACTAATGCCCTAAAACCTCCTTCTGCCCCGTCACCTCTACCTACACCTCTCTCCTCACCAGCCCTTACCAATTCCAGGGGGAATTCTTCTCTCCCACTTCCCGGAGTCTGTGCCATCTTTTCACATAACTCATCTTATTCTCTTGATATGCCACCTTTAATTCCTCCTGTAATTCCCTCACTAAAACACTTAAAGCCTCCATTGAGGACTCGGGGTTCATGACAGCTCGGGAGGACTATTTTTTCTGGCCTTTCATACTGTCAGGCTTATCTTCAATCAGGATGTTGTCCCCGGAAGCTGCTGAACCCCCGCAGTCCCCTTTGGATGCTAACCTCTTAACTGGTAACAAACAGTTCAGTTGAGAGCATCCCCAAGGGAAAGGGGGAAAATGGGACAAAATAATAAACTTCAGGTTTTGCTCAGCTTCTTTATCTTTTAACCTGTAGATAAAATAACAACAAATACACTCTAGTCACTAACCTTTCTTTTCCTAGGCTCTGACTTCTCTTTATCAAATTTAGTAAATAAACACGCCACCATACCTGAATATCCTCTATGAATAACCTAGAGGAAGTGTTTGAATTCTACTGAAGAAAAAATAGAGTCTCTGATGCTCTTACTAACTTCTTCAATTCAGTTTTGGAAAACTTCTATCTTTAGTTCACTCTCTCAGTTTCGTGAGTTAATCTTCTAGCAGTTCGAATTCCAAAACACACACTCGCCCATCTGGAAATGCTAGATCCGTCTTTTGTATGAATCTCTAGCTTTAACACAAATTCCCAAAATGACACTCTGGCTTATTCCATTTAAAATTGTTTGTTCATGTGGATAGATAGGAGTGTTCACAAATTGGATCTTTTGCTTGCGTAAAATATCGCTCTTCACAGAAGCGTTCACTTGACTAGAGTTATGCGCATTCGTGAAGATACTCTTTTTCCTTCCAAAATGGTGTGTGCATATGAACTGAGAATAGAGTTCAAAAATGGCATATGCACATGCGTAGTTGATTAGTATTTCTCTCTCCTTAAATTTATTGTTCAAAAAAGAAAGAGGAAATTACTTAGTTCCGGACACTAATCCTTGAAGAGGCAGCTTAATGAGGTACGCGCGTCAGGTTAGAATGTTAGTAAATAAAACATAATGTTTCAGGATCGCGTATCTAACACACTGTCACTTGCGCAGATAGAGTAAGATTTCTAACGCTTGCCCGACGTTAAAAGAAAGCACTGTTACCGTTAGAAGGAACAATGCTCAATAAATTTTTATACGGCCGAAAAAACACACAACGCTGAAACGTTGAACAGACCTCCAACACACCAACTTGCCACGCGCAAAATATGTGACGCAGTTCATTAAATAAGAGTACGGTTCAAGAAATCCAAAAAATAAAGTCTTAAAAGAACAAAACAAACTACTCTTTAAACAAATAATAGGAAAACATCTAGTTAATAAATTGTATAGAAATTTAACTCCTTTTTGAATTTCACAAAGTTTCGTAAAAAGATAATAAAGTCACTTAACTTGCTTCTTTCTGTTACCGGAACGTTTCTGAGTTTCTTCTTAAATTCTCCAACACTTTCCTGATCCAAAAAACAAATCCTAGGCACAAGGGCCTAGCTAAAGTTTCTAAATCTTAAGAGCTTCAAACATAAGACCTTCCAGCTGGGCTTCTGACAATGAAAGGTGGTTTAGAATGTTTCAACAATGCCTTTCTTTTACTTCTGACCAATCACTGATCCTTTTGGAAGTCTCCATTTTGGCTTGGGAAGCTCTCCACACTCTGCACTAAAAGTTAAGGCCCAAACCATACTTTATGTTAATCATACACTCATTCCACCACATTCAACCAAACCCCATGAAACCTGACAATGGGAATGGGAGCGTACAGTTCTGCTGCTGCCCGTATTATCCCGGTAACACAGGGATATCAGGCAGCGGAACCGGTAAGCCGAGGTTGCCTGTACCAGCGGCTTACCGGTAACCTCGTAATGAGGGGCATTGTCATGCTAGCTGTTCCAACACTGTATATGGCATCAAAATATAATTGCCAACAGCTCTCTGAATATTTGCATATCAACTCTAGAAAATTGTTATCTGTAACAAGCACCAAAAAAACGCATGCCAATCAAAAGCTACCAAAAGACTTCCATCACTTGTCTCGATGATTTATTCCCTCCTTTGCTGATCATATTCGACACTCGTATGCGGCTTCTGGGAAGCATGAGCCCTAGGCTAGCAAACAGCATAGCAGTTCCCTATTTTCATCAGTGTGACTGGCGAAGTATAAATACTTGCTCTATACAAATAACTTTGCTAATATGGTGTACGCTAACAAGACCATTTTCAAAATCCCATCTTTTTTACCATAGGTTGCTTTAAGTCTTGGTGCTTTAAGTAACTCGTGCTGTTTCCCAGCTCAGCAGTACACTTTTTTTTATCACACTTGGAAGGACAACACACTAGCTTAATCGCTCACACTAAAAGCAAAGATGTCCCTTTGGACGCCTGATGTCCGTGAGTCGGAAACGTGTAGCGTTCATTCTCTGTGCCACAGAGGTCAAGTGCATGTACATAGGTTGATGGACTCCCTGCAACCTAGCAAATGCTTTGTTGCTGCTTTAGTGACAGTCATCGGTGCTGCACCAGTAACAGACTTCAATGCTGCTGCGATGACAGGCTTAAATCCTGCAGAAGAAACAGGCATGTGTACTGCAGTGCCGACACGCTCTTCTAATGCAACAGCAACAGACTTAAGAGATCAGTGCTGAGGCAGACAGCAACAGGCTCTAGTGGAGCAGTGGTGGCAGGTTTTTAATGATGCAGCAATTCCAATCCTGCAGAGGTGACAGAATGAAGGGTGGTGCAGTGAAACTCCCTCAGTGCTGCAGCAGTGAAAGGATTTATCACTGCAGAAATGATTGACTTCAATAATGCAACAGTAACAGGTTTCAAGGCTGCACTAAGGGCAATTTGTAGTGCTGTGAAGGGGACAGGGTGAAGCAGGCTTTAATGTTGGAGTAGTGACAGCCCTCAACAGTGCTGCAATCGCACGCTTTAATGCTGCTGCAGTGACAGGCAATGGCACTAAAGCAGATATAGTCACCAAGGCTGGATCCGTGACATATTTCCATTCTGCAGCAGTGGCATGCTCCAGTGCTACAACACGGACAAGTTTCAATGTTGCACCAGGAGCAGGTTTCGGTGCTGCAACAGCGATGAGCTTCAGCAATGCAGTAGCGACAAGATTTACTGCCCGAACAATGATAGGCCGTGCTGCTGCCACAGTGACCAGCAGCTTCATCGCTGCAGCAGTAGCAGAGGTCATTGATAGGCTTCATCGCTGCAGCAGTGGCAGAGGTCAGGGCTGAATCAGTGACAGGCTTCATTGCTGCAGCAGTGGCAGCGGTAAGTGCTGAATCAGTGACAGGCTTCATCGCTGCAGCAGTGGCAGAGGTCAGTGCTGAATCAGTGACAGACTTCATCGCTGCAGCAGTGGCAGAGGTCAGTGCTGAATCAGTGACAGACTTCATCGCTGCAGCAGTGGCAGAGGTCAGTGCTGATCAGTGACAGGCTTCATCGCTGCAGCAGTGGCAGAGGTCAGTGCTGAATCAGTGACAGGCTTCATCGCTGCAGCAGTGGCAGAGGTCAGTGCTGAATCAGTGACAGGCTTCATCGCTGCAGCAGTGGCAGAGCAGAGGTCAGTGCTGAATCAGTGTCAGGCTTCATCGCTGCAGCAGTGGCAGAGGTCAGTGCTGAATCAGTGACAGGCTTCATCGCTGCAGCAGTGGCAGAGGGCAGTGCTGAATCAGTGACAGGCTTCATCGCTGCAGCAGTGGCAGAGCAGAGGTCAGTGCTGAATCAGTGACAGGCTTCATTGCTGCAACAGTGGCAGAGGTCAGTGCTGAATCAGTGACAGACTTCATCGCTGCAGCAGTGGCAGAGGTCAGTGCTGAATCAGTGACAGACTTCATCGCTGCAGCAGTGGCAGAGGTCAGTGCTGATCAGTGACAGGCTTCATCGCTGCAGCAGTGGCAGAGGTCAGTGCTGAATCAGTGACAGGCTTCATCGCTGCAGCAGTGGCAGAGGTCAGTGCTGAATCAGTGACAGGCTTCATCGCTGCAGCAGTGGCAGAGCAGAGGTCAGTGCTGAATCAGTGTCAGGCTTCATCGCTGCAGCAGTGGCAGAGGTCAGTGCTGAATCAGTGTCAGGCTTCATCGCTGCAGCAGTGGCAGAGGGCAGTGCTGAATCAGTGACAGGCTTCATCGCTGCAGCAGTGGCAGAGCAGAGGTCAGTGCTGAATCAGTGACAGGCTTCATTGCTGCAACAGTGGCAGAGGTCAGTGCTGAATCAGTGACAGGCTTCATCGCTGCAGCAGTGGCAGAGGTCAGTGCTGAATCAGTGACAGTCTTCATCGCTACAGCAGTGGCAGAGCAGAGGTCAGTGCTGAATCAGTGACAGGCTTCATCGGTGCAGCAGTGGCAGAGCAGAGGTCAGTGCTGAATCAGTGACAGGCTTCATTGCTGCAACAGTGGCAGAGGTCAGTGCTGAATCAGTGACAGGCTTCATCGCTGCAGCAGTGGCAGAGGTCAGTGCTGAATCAGTGACAGGCTTTATCACTGCAGCAGTGGCAGAGCAGAGGTCAGTGCTGAATCAGTGACAGACTTCATCGCTGCATCAGTGGCAGAGGTCAGTGCTGATCAGTGACAGGCTTCATCTCTGCAGCAGTGGCAGAGGTCAGTGCTGAATCAGTGACAGGCTTCATCGCTGCAGCAGTGGCAGAGGTCAGTGCTGAATCAGTGACAGGCTTCATCGCTGCAGCAGTGGCAGAGGTCAGTGCTGAATCAGTGACAGGCTTCATCGCTGCAGCAGTGGCAGAGCAGAGGTCAGTGCTGAATCAGTGAATCAGTGACAGGCTTCATCGCTGCAGCAGTGGCAGAGGTCAGTGCTGAATCAGTGACAGGCTTCATCGCTGCAGCAGTGGCAGAGGTCAGTGCTGAATCAGTGACAGGCTTCATAGCTGCAGCAGTGGCAGAGGTCAGTGCTGAATCAGTGACAGGCTTCATCGCTGCAGCAGTGGCAGAGCAGAGGTCAGTGCTGAATCAGTGACAGGCTTCATCGCTGCAGCAGTGGCAGAGGTCAGTGCTGAATCAGTGACAGGTTTCATTGCTGCAACAGTGGCAGAGGTCAGTGCTGAATCAGTGACAGGCTTCATCGCTGCAGCAGTGGAAGAGGTCAGTGCTGAATCAGTGACAGGCTTCATCGCTGCAGCAGTGGCAGAGGTCAGTGCTGAATCAGTGACAGGCTTCATCGCTGCAGCAGTGGCAGAGGTCAGTGCTGAATCAGTGACAGACTTCATCGCTGCAGCAGTGGCAGAGGTCAGTGCTGATCAGTGACAGGCTTCATCTCTGCAGCAGTGGCAGAGGTCAGTGCTGAATCAGTGACAGGCTTCATTGCTGCAGCAGTGGCAGAGGTCAGTGCTGAATCAGTGACAGGCTTCATCGCTGCAGCAGTGGCAGAGCAGAGGTCAGTGCTGAATCAGTGACAGGCTTCATCGCTGCAGCAGTGGCAGAGGTCAGTGCTGAATCAGTGACAGGCTTCATCGCTGCAGCAGTGACAGAGGTCAGTGCTGAATCAGTGACAGGCTTCATCGCTGCAGAAGTGGCAGAGCAGAGGTCAGTGCTGAATCAGTGACAGGCTTCATTGCTGCAACAGTGGCAGAGGTCAGTGCTGAATCAGTGACAGGCTTCATTGCTGCAACAGTGGCAGAGGTCAGTGCTGAATCAGTGACAGGCTTCCTTGCTGCAGCAGTGGCAGAGGTCAGTGCTGAATCAGTGACAGGCTTCATCGCTGCAGCAGTGGCAGAGGTCAGTGCCGAATCAGTGACAGGCTTCATCGCTGCTGCAGTGGCAGAGGTCAGTGCTGAATCAGTGACAGACTTCATCGCTGCAGCAGTGGCAGAGGTCAGTGGTGATCAGTGACAGGCTTCATCTCTGCAGCAGTGGCAGAGGTCAGTGCTGAATCAGTGACAGGCTTCATTGATGCAGCAGTGGCCGAGGTCAGTGCTGAATCAGTGACAGGCTTCATCGCTGCAGCAGTGGCAGAGCAGAGGTCAGTGCTGAATCAGTGACAGGCTTCATCGCTGCAGCAGTGGCAGAGGTCAGTGCTGAATCAGTGACAGGCTTCATCGCTGCAGCAGTGGCAGAGGTCAGTGCTGAATCAGTGACAGGCTTCATCGCTGCAGCAGTGGCAGAGCAGAGGTCAGTGCTGAATCAGTGACAGGCTTCATTGCTGCAACAGTGGTAGAGGTCAGTGCTGAATCAGTGACAGGCTTCATCGCTGCAGCAGTGGCAGAGGTCAGTGCTGAATCAGTGACAGGCTTCATCGCTGCAGCAGTGGCAGAGGTCAGTGCTGAATCAGTGACAGGCTTCATCGCTGCAGCAGTGGCAGAGGTCAGTGCTGAATCAGTGACAGACTTCATCGCTGCAGCAGTGGCAAAGGTCAGTGCTGATCAGTGACAGGCTTCATCTCTGCAGCAGTGGCAGAGGTCAGTGCTGAATCAGTGACAGGCTTCATCGCTGCAGCAGTGGCAGAGGTCAGTGCTGAATCAGTGACAGGCTTCATCGCTGCAGCAGTGGCAGAGCAGAGGTCAGTGCTGAATCAGTGACAGACTTAACCGCTGCAGCAGTTGCAGGTGCAGGTGTCAGTGATCCAGCAGCAGCTTTTTCGTCACTTTAGCAGTGTCAGATGCTAAGGTTGAGTGCTTTATCCAACAGTTGACACTTTTAGCAGAGGCAACAGCAGTGCTGATGCCTGAGGTGGGGACATGGTTAATATAGGTTCAGGCCAGCACTGTTACTATGCTTAGATTCAAAGATCCTACTCATTTCCTTTTAGCAAAAAGCCCGTTATTGGAGTGACCAGTCAGGCTCCTACATCGAACACTAAAATGTACCAAATAACCAGCTAAAGGCACTGTACCCTCGCCATCCTCTGGGCTACTGCAGACACTTACTGGCACCATCATGAGCTGCAGGTTGCACTGGGGAGTTCGGTGTGTGAATGGATGGGTGAGTGAGTGTGGGAGTAGGTAGATTAGGGAGGTGAAGGAATCTGTGGGAGGGATATTGTATGAGATAGTGGGTGCTTGGGTGAGTGCATGGTTGGGTGGGTGAGTGCCTGGATGAGCCAGTGTGGGAGTCGAAGGATAAGTGAGTGGTTGGGTGGGCAACTAGGTGGCCAAGCAAGATGGCAAGTTGCTTAGTGACTGGATGGGTTATTGGATGCATGCGTGGATGAGTAAGTGGATGCATGCGTAGATGAGTGAGTGGATGCATGCGTGGATGAGTGAGTGGATGCATGTGTAGATGAGTGAGTGGATGCATGCGTAGATGAGTGAGTGGATGCATGCGTAGATGAGTGAGTGGATGCATGCGTAGATGAGTAAGTGGATGCATGCATAGATGAGTGAGTGGATGCATGCGTGGATGAGTAAGTGGATGCATGCGTAGATGAGTAAGTGGATGCATGCGTGGATGAGTAAGTGGATGCATGCGTAGATGAGTGAGTGGATGCATGCGTAGATGAGTGAGTGGATGCATGGATGATAATCAGCAGGCAGAGGAAGATTTCACGATACTCTCAGACACAGACCCCTAGGCAGTAGTGCCCCCAGCCCACACTCACCTACATTGGGACCAGAAACAAACACGCAGACCAGGACCAGGCACGAAAAGCGACACCCTAAACCTCGGACAGCACAAAAGATTGGGAGCCACTGATGCCTGTGACATTTGTGACAGGCAGGTCATGCATGCCCCGTGCAGGCCCTGCAGGCGTAGTGTCTCGCTTTCAGTCTCGCATTCACGGATTCTCAAACACTTGCAGTTTCCTACCGATGCACGCTACCAACACACTAGGACAACCATTCCCATCCCATAATCACCCTCTTGGTCACAGCATCGAAACTTACCGTATCCTCCTCCTCAGGGCTGGCAGGGACCGACTGCAGCAGTGCAGGGACTCCCCGTGGCAGACTTCAGTTCTTGGCAGCCTCTCGAGATGAAGGTATGGGGGCTGGGCCTTCACACCTCCTCCATCACTGCTCCCTTCTCGTAATATGTCTTGCTCCTGACCCTGCGAGACTTCCATCGGGCCGGGCAGCCACTCTTTCTGTCTTGGGGCTCCTTAGGCTGCTGGATTTATCGCCTCACAATCTGCACTCCTTAACCCAATTTACTGTACAGGAGTTCTGGGAAGCACGGACTATGCGCTCCTCCAGATGTGCAGAGTGCACTGTGCACTTGGAAAAAGGTTGCCTATGTTATTGCCTGAAGCAAAGGGCTACTTTACGTGCTGTAACGACACCGCAGATGGCCCAGGGCTGGAAGTGCCCTCAATGGACAGCCGCAGCCACGGAACTACAATAGGATGAGCATGGGTTTGATTGTGGAATTGCTGTAGTTATGTTATGAACTGCAGATCTTCCATTTACATGACCTTGATCATCCCCGGAGATTTAGCAAGGAGTTGAGATGTTTCTGGAGATGTTTCTGTGGGGTGGTTGAAGCATGGTACTGGCAGGGCGTCTTACACCTAGTGGACCTTCGCATCACCTTCCTGTCTGGGTTTATGAAGGTCTAGTCCTGGCAGGGGGATGCAATTCTACTGGCCCTTTCCATTACATTTCAGCCCAGCTTTTCCAAGAAGATGTGCGTGCTCTAGTGTGTTTTCTGTTCCGTGGTAGGAGATATAGGTCTACAGAGGTGATGTTGATCTTCTGGTGGGATTGCTGGGTCCTGAAACTGTGATGGGGTGGGAAGGCATGGTGTATCTGAGGAGTCAATGAGGGAGTGGTCGTGGCAGTGGGAAGGGTGAGCGCAGTGTTGGTCATTTTAAATCACCCCTAATAGCACAGAAAGCTCCATGACTGCTAACAAGTCCATCACCTGCGGTCCTCTTTCTGTAATTTTGATTGATTTTGTGAAGGGGTGTAATTCTTTTACAGAAATCTGGGTGCGACCCTTGTTTTTGCGCAGTTTTACACTGAATCACAAAAAACTATTGTAAATATCACCTGTCAAGGAAACGGAGGGTCGGTAGCATCATATCAATGAATCGATGTGGATTCCGCCTGGTTTTTGCAGGTGGAAAAATCAGTCAGAATCCATTCTTACCTCCTCAATGTGGGCAGCGATGGGAGCAGGGAGTGGGTGGAAGAGGCAGAACAGACTTTATTCTCCACCCGACAGGTCTGTGAATTAAATGTTCAAAAATCTATACTTGTTCCAATCTCTAAAAAGGCGGCTTGTACTGACCCATGAAATGATAGACTTCTAGCAATGACGATGTGTCCAGTAAAATGTTCTGCAACATATCTTTTTAAAAGATCTCAGATATTCGGCAGAGAAAAATAACTTAATGCATGCCATCAAACAAGATGGCGACCTGGAATGGGGACGATCTATATAATATCTCGACACTGCAGTACTTAATTAGTCGAACACCTTTGTAACTCATCATCATCTTTATATACGGCATTTATCGACTTTACAGCTGCATTTGACAATATAGATCGTTTGAGATTATGGGGCAAGTTACGCATATTTCCATACCATTATTGCAGTTTATGTGTCAGCTTTGTACATGTAATTCACTTAGGATGAAGCAGAACGGTAGAAGGGATTTAACAAAGCCTATAGCTACCAATGTGAGGCTGAAACAAGGTTGTGTTGTAGGCCCGTTGCTATACAATGTATATACCTCTGATACAGACAACTACCTGAAGAAAGTAAATTCCTTTCCTGCCAAGATAGATGGGCATTCCATAAATTGGTTGGGTTATGCCAATCACCTAGTTATCATCGACCAGGCAACAATCGGACTACAACGCTCTCTAAACGTAGTAACCAAATATGCTGAAATGAATAATCTAAAGATAAACCATAACAAAACTAAAATATTAGTCTGTAGTAAAAGAAATAGTAATTTTAATTATAAATGGTTTATGGATGGTAAGACCATAGAGAGAGTTGACCAAATTATCTACCTTGGTGTACCTTTGTGTACAACAAAGGTAACATCTCGGCTCCGAGAACATGTAACTACTAAATCAATAAAAGTTCTTCAAATAATACATTTCACCCATACCTCATGTGGCCCACCCATTGAGGGAATGCTTAGAATCTTCAGCTCGAGCCCTGTCCCGGGATATTATATGACCTTGATATGTTCACAGCGAAAGAGGTGAAGTGGATAAATAGGAAAACATCTGGAGATTCACTTTGGGACTACACAAAGGTGCTCCCATCGAAATGATATGATTAGAACTGGGCCTAATATCATTGATGATAACATTGAAAATAAGATGCAGCGTGCTGTTTTTTAATGATAAAAGACAATTCCTTATTGGGCTATTTTGGGAAAATAATGACACAGAGAAAGACTCAAAGCAAAATCCTAGATGGGAAATTAAATGGGATACAGATTTATGGGTTACATCATTGGCAACTTAATATGCACTTAAGAAAAAAGGCTTGGTTAAGGGATTGGGTGACTAATCTTGATTACATACAATATTAAAAAATAAAACAGATTGGCTATGTACTGTATCCAGAACTTTAAGTACATGACTCCTGCCCTATACCTTGTTAGTTGGAATTACATCATCTTGAGACAGTTCTTAATTCAACTGTGACTTAAATTATTACCATCATATATGATAATCGGGCTTAGTCAAATATACGACGGGAGGCACGCAAAAGCAGAATTTGCAATTTAGCTCTGGAAACAACTCGCCACTTGCTATTAGTCTTAGAATACATTATGTCAGGTCATTCGTAAAATATTACTAGAAAAGTACATAACATATGAGGAAAAATCATGGGTGTAATTGCTAACAATTGAGAGATAAATGTATCATTCACCCACATTATTTAAGAAAGACTTAGGCATTGGGAATTTTTGAGGTAATCATGACCACGTTATGAGACTTTAGAATGTTTAAAGTATTGTAATTAGATAGATGTAATAGAATTTGGATATACATTTCTGCAGAGGATATTGCACTATTAACTCAGGTACAAATTATTTAGTGATGAAATTGACGAATTGTTTTATTCCTTCTTTCACTCTTTTAATGTACGTACTATTTGTGATTGTGTTTTAATTGTTGTATGATTAATATCTTCTTTTATAGTATGTAAAGGTTTGTTAATAACCAAATCACACTAATAACCTTTTTAAAAATTGCACGTGTCGTAATTTATTGGCGGAAACCATGTCTCTGGCAGTAAATTAAGGTCCATAGCACCTGTATCAAAATGAGCGATAACATGTTTAAAGCCAGAGCATTCAAGACATTTTAAATGTGCCCAGTGGGACAGCGTTGCTGCTCATCTCTCTTCTCTTACCAACACTCATTCCTATCACCACTGATCCCACTCACCCTGGCCGCCAACAGCCCAACATTCCTCCAGCTGACCCCCCATAGAGACATTCTGTTTTCACTCTGTCACTATGCCATTGTCAAAATCTCTCCCTCTCCCTCTTTAACTCCCTCCCTCTCCCTCTTTCTCTTTCTCTTTATCTCTCCAATGCACCCATTTGACACCGTGCAAGAAAGTCCTCGAGATATCAGATAAAGCAAGGGGGACCTGCTGTGGAATATGGAACTCCCCCGTTTCCCTGAGTGTAGTGCTAGATGTTGTGGGGTAGTGAAATAAGAATTTGGATTTTGACTTATTGCACAAACATGACCAGTATTAGGCAACAACATATCTGGATCGTGGAGCCCTTCAGTGAGGGAGGGGGGCGCAGGGTGATGTTTTAGTGGCATCGGGCATCCTCTCACCTCAGCATCACCATTTAAGTGCTGAAGTGACTGAAAAGCCGGAGCATCGGAAGGTCGTCGGTGGCCTCCTCTTCTCGTTTTCCCGCCATCCTTTCCATAAAAGGCCACTGCTCAAATGAGCTCTGCACACGTGCCCAAAGGAAGGGCATGGCTAGGTGTGCCCGGGACCCGACCAAGACGTTGGCTCTTCAAAATCAGCGAACACGCCCACTAATGAGCAGGTGTCTGTGAAGTGTGCCTCCCGCTGTCACTGCTCTATGGGACCTTTGCACAGACAGTCCTCAATCCAGCCTTCTTTCACAAATCCAACCAATATCTATAAAAAAAGATTAAATGAACATGATCTGAATTCTCAGCAAGCAATTACTTCAAGGAGGCAGTTTTGAAATTATAAAAATAATATTGTTTACAATATATGAACACTATTTTGTATAAACTGTATTTCCACCTAATTTATTTCCTATCAATCAATGAATGGCAATTAACCTCTTTTAATTAATCGACCTCGCAAGGATGAAAGACTGAGTCGCCATGCCAGGATTGGAAGCTGTGGCTGCAGGTCGCACATAGATCACTAAAGTTAGTGTTTAACTCACTTAGTCATAATCCTCCCATCGCCCCTGGATGTCATTTTAGGGGGGAGGGCAGGGTGTGTGTGGGTCCCCCAGCTTCCATGGCACACCATTTTGTCGCCCTCATTTGGCAGGGGCCCCTTTCCTTTTGATAACATGCCCCCAACATTTTCAGAAAAGTTACTCCTCTGTCTATGCAAGTCACCGTAGATTTTTTCCAATACTATTTCACTTAATTTATTTCAGCGAAAATGGTAGGGGTAATGGTATATGTGTAATGTATAATAGGTGGAGTGTTGTGTAAAGGTATAAGTTAGGGTTGGGAGTGATGAGAGGGCATTTGTGGGGTCGCCCCCGCTTTAAAAAAAAAAAAAGTAGAAAAAGTAAAAAGTAGATTTCCTGTTTCGGTGAAACCTCCATTAGGTGAAATATTTTTGAACAAATCACATACATCCGTCTATGCATAGTTATAGTATTGATTGACCCGGCTATTTCTCTTTAAAGGTGTACAGTCAAGAATCCGACGGTGTAAACACCAAACGCCTATGTGGGAGTACTAATGAAAAGTAAAAGGGCACTCCTATCCAGTCGAACCACCCTGCTTCATCTTGTCACAGCTCGGCAAAGACCAGTCTTTAACAAAACACAGATATTTTAATTTGAAGGCTGATTATACAAACATACATAGTCTGGTCTTTAGGACTACATCACAACAAATAATACACTGACTTGAATAAAAACAACAACATATTCAGTGGGAGTTAGTAGCTGAGGCAGAATTCACATTTCGAATCAAGCATCTAAAATTCTAACACATTATATTTGTCTGAAGAATCTTACAGGCCTGAATCAAGAAAGACATCTGTGCTTGTCTTCAAAGTCCTTTTCTGAAGTCGTCATCCCCAGTCTATCACCGCTCCTCCTCATTCACTCATTGGTGGGACCTTGTTGTGCTTTTGTCAGGCAAGGCATGCCTTGTAAACAGAATTCAACATACATTTATACATTTTTCTTTCTTCCAAAAAAGTATTATTTTACTTTTGTGTAATTCCAAAAACAATTCTTTGGTGCAGTGCAGCTAAAGTGAGATTTGGTGTCCTGTTCTCAGTTATGTAAGCAAAACTCTGCAGACACAGGGCCATGATGCGCACAACTATGGAACTTGAAAGCAGACAGAGTACCATGGTGCATGTAACAAGAAACATGGGCCTCATTACAAGCTCGACAGTGTGGCAAAAAATGGTGGTAATGCAGTGATAACAGAATTACCACTGAATTACTACTGCATTACCACAAGGCCTAAATGCATATTTGGAGGTTAGGCAGAGGAAACACCTCCATCAGAATGCTGAAGGTAATTGCTCTTCCTTACCGCCCAGTAAAAATGTCATGCCACTGTAAGAAACAGTTAGGCTGGCTACACCAAAATGCCAGGCTAGCCACATAATAACTCCTATCATGTTTGCTTTAAACATAGCTAGAATGGCCTTTTGTTGTAGTCAGGCTAGCCATTTCATACTGTCGGATGAATATTTTGTACTGGGTATTGTGATGAATCCTGTGGATCCCTCACTAAACCCCTGCCTAAAATCTCCTCCCAGGTGGCCAGGTAAAGGCAGACACTTCCTGATCCTGACCTTGTAGGTGGTGCTTTGTAGGAGGATCACCTGGGAGGGGAAAAGGCTCAGGGAGGTAAGAGGAATTCATGGCATGAGGCACAGTATTTGCCTTCTTTTGAAATAGATATTTTTCCACTCCCACAATACATAATGGCTTGTTGCCACAATAACCCATCTGTTTCACGGGTTTACCATCTTAGTGTGGGTGGAACTAGTCAGAAGCCTTGTAGGAATAAAATAGATAGACATCGTTGTCAAACTCACAGAACTCAATCACAAAATTCCCCTAACTTCCAAAGGTGTAATAGAAGGAAGATTATAAATGCTAATAGCATTCCATCTAAAAACAAATGCTCCTCTTTGTCAAAAGGTCTAAAAATTAACCTTTGTGATATTTCTTTAGAAAACGTTAGAAAAACTATATTTTTCTCCGGGGACTTCAAATGTCATAATTCCCTCAGTATTGAGGCGAGGAAGAGGGATGTAGAGGGACAAAACTGTAGGAATGGTCAGCTAATTAAGCCAGATGGCCAACACCTGGGGGAGACTGGGGGGCTTAAATGGCCCCCTCATCTGACGGTCATAGAGAAGAGACAGGAGAAGAAGAAGCAGGAGAGAAAGAAGCAATGTGCACCATATTTGCAGTTGGAAGTGGGACTGGAGGAGAGAGATGGCGTCAGGACCACTGCGGGTCCTGAGAGGGTCTGTGCCTCCAATCATCCCCAGTGCAGAGGTAGCACAGCGGAAACCATGGAAAGGAAATGCTTGCCCATTCCCAAAGCGCTGTGCAGAGATTTCACAGTGGAAAACAGAAGAGGCGAAGGAAGCTGGGAAATCTCTGGCGTCACTGAAGTCCTGCGAACATCGAGCAGAACTAAGTAAAGTGACTCACCCAGTGAGTGTTCTGTCTGCGATTGACCCTGTAGTGTTCCACTGTTGTCCGCATGTTACCAGCCAGCATCTTCATACGCGTATGAGTGAAAGAGTTATTGTTGAATACCAAACTGTCAGAAAGCAACGAAAGTGGCGTGTAAGGAAACAAAGTAACTGTAAAAGCCAATTTGTGCCTGTATGGTGAGCAAAACAACCTGGTTGAGGAATCCTGTTGAAAATTGAATTGTACGCCCAATATCCAAGCCAAGAGAGAGAGTGAAACCGAAGCAATACCAATCCAACAAGTATTGCCATAAGCCAGCAGGGATTGGTAAAAAGCAAACAAATTGTAAGATTGGGTATTTGTGTTTTGAGAAATCTAAAACTCTGTCTAAATTAAGCTCACAGTACTTAAGACAAGGCAAAAGCAGAATAAGACTTTGTCCTTACCACTATTTTACAAAGGCAGAAGAAAAGTAGCAAATAGGCTTCCCTTCTGGAGAGGTTTACCCAGAGGGAGAGGAGCAGAATAATGTGGTCCTAGTTTTCCTCTAACCTGCTCAAGGTCTGAGGCTGGAGAAGACTATTCAATTAGTTGTTATTCTAAGATGGTAGTTAGCATGTAAGCACTTTACTGATGGTGTTGTTGACGAAGTAGATGGGAAGGCGAGTATCCCTGTAGGGCAAGAAGGTATTGCCAAGAAGAACCTGGTGAAGGAAGAAGCCGGGTAGTAGAAGGTGAAAGTGCTGAAGAATGGTACTAATAGAAAATAAACATAGGATGAGACATTTTGGGAAACAATTGTGAAATGCTGGTTGAAGAAAAATTACAATTCTTTCTGCAGCTAAAGTTGTGGTAAACCCTCCTGAGCAAAATATTTGTTGTTACTACAACTGTGATACAGCTTTTATTCCAGGAGGAGTGAGAGCTTATGACTTTATTGAGATGCTTTTATTGAAGCAACAGAACTTTGAGTACAAGAACTTAAGAACTGTATTGGAACTGTGTGTTAAACCAGTTTTCCTTGTTTTCCTTTCAACTGTGGATAAAATCCTTATTATCCGTGTCATATAGCAGTATATTTCAACAGCTTTTTAACATTATAAAAATAAAAAGATAAAAATACATGTAATCACAGCATCAGCAAAGGAAGAATCAAAGGATAGAAAAAAGACACATCCTAATAAGGGGAAAGGAACATACCTAATCCACTATTTTTTAAGAAGTCAACCCGTTCAAGAAAATACCCGCTCGTCAAAACAGCATTACTGAATACTCTCCAAAAAACCTAAAACTTTTTTCCAGAAGATTCGGAACAATATAATCCAAGATTCATTATTTCTACCCGTTATTAAAACCCAAAGGGCCTCAGCAGTAATAGCATGGCTCCACCCAACCCGCAGAAAGGCCCACACTCCTATGAACCACCAATGCTTCACAGTATGTCAGCAAATGCTGAACAGTCTCAAGAGAGTCACAACCACATAATTGGCACATACAAACTGGCTTGGGAATATTGGACCACGCGCCCGTGATTTACAACTTCTTGACAGAGTTAGTTTTGAATGTTAGATAGTCCCAAACCGATGAGTTACCCACATATTGACCAATATATTTAGGGGTGCAATCGTGTGAAAGTATGTACTCAGTGAATAAACCACTATTCAGCATAGTGGCCAAGTGCGCAATGTATTGTTCATGATAGCTGGTGTATACAGCCGTTCTCGTAGCCACTTTAAACCGGGGAAGTGACCAACTTAAAGCGGAACCAGGGACCAGAGCCAACCATCTATTTCCCACAGTAATTATATGCTATATAGCACTACCCTTATTTGGATCTGTGGAAGGGAAGTTCACTCAGGTCATGACAAGAGACATTAATCACATTGTGACTCAGCTCATGTGTTATATATTGTTGTTCAATTGAATTGCCATGTTTTTCTTTTTTTGCTTTGCTTGTTGTATACGTGTGAGGATTAGATATACCTTTGTTAGAGTGTTTCCTTTAGTTTAATTTAGCCAGAGAAATCCTTGTCAGGGTAGGGCTATTGAGGCATTTATCCAACTTGTTTATTTAATGAAATGGCTAAAGTTGAAAACTCTTTAAAAAGTTGTCAGCCTTTTATTTCTGACCCCTCACAGTATCTATGATAAAGCAAGCATGAGCAGTGTTATTACATGGCTAAACTGGTATTTTGGTGTAGCCATTTCTTGCAGTGGCATACATTTGTTACTTGCCATCTATGATAAAGCAACCATGATAAGTGTTATTACATGACAAGGCTACCATTTTGGTGCATCCAGTCTAGCCACTTATTGCTGTGGCATGAAGTTTTTATTTATTGGGCATCTATGATAAAGCAAGCATGATAAATATTATTACGTGACTAGATTGGCATTTTTGCAAAGCCAGTCTAGCCATTACTTACTGTGGTATAACATTCTGTTACTGTGCTATTATAAAGCAAGCATGCTACGTGTTATTATGTTCTAGACTGGGATTTTGTTGTAGCCAGCATAACTATTACTACTGCATAACATGTGTTACTGGGTATCTATGATAAAGCCACAATGTTAAGCAATAGTAAATGGCTAGACTGGCACTTTGGTGCAGCCAGTCTAGCTATACTATTTTATGGTAGCATTGCATTTGTTACTGAGCATCGATGATGAAGTAAACATTATTAGTGTTATTACGTGCCTGGACTGGCTTGCATTGGAGCAGCCAGTTTGAACATGTTTTCTTATTATGGCATGGCATTTCCATTGATAAAGCCAACAGGAGTATGTTCTTACTTTGGGCTACTGGTATATATTGTCAGAGCAAGCTTGGTCATGTTTAAATTACTGGCATTATGTGCAAAGAAAACATGAGTATGTTCTTATATGGGAATATTGACTTATATAGGCGCAGCCAGCATGGAAATCAATGAATGATTTTTTTTTATTTTTTATATTGGCATATATTGTGAAGAAAGGCATCATGAAAATTCATTGGGAAATACTCCTATGCACCGTTGGGGACTTGCATCTATAGGTTTTTTGCATGAACAGCCCCACAAAACTGATTGCAAACTGTTCGTTCTCTTACCAACTTTTTTACAGAAAGTGTGCGATATTATTCATCTTTTTAACCCATTATTCAACACATTTTCTCTGGGGAGAAGTATCATCACCCACCCCACCCTGAAACCCCATTTGTTTGTTCAGTCTCCCTCGCTCTGATTGATCACTCTCACAAATGTGTGGCAAATATGTACGCCCCTCCAATTAAAAAAATCACCAGCCACCAATGGTGAATGCGGCAAGTCTGCCAAGTGAGTGGGTTACTAAAGTTTGGAACCACTGATAGAGCAGAGAGTTCTGTCTAGGTAGGTAGAGATGTCCGACCTTTTACATCACATTTTAAATGTAGACAAGTGAGGGACAGCTGGACTGGGGGGCAAGACTAATTTATTTCCATTGAACTAGAACAAAGATGGGGATTCTTGTGTAAAAGGCAAAGCCTATTATCACATAAGGGAACCTATTGGCCGTGCTACAGGTCTGCTCTTAACAGCAGACCTGTCAGGGGCAGCAGAAACCGGCTCCCTTGCTTCAGGGGAAAGGCCTCAGGCCAAAGGAGCAGTGGGCGCGCAGAGACAGTGTGGTGCCCGTCCCCCAAAACTCTCCAAAGGCCTCCTCCATCACATGGACTGATACAACCACTACAGCCAAGCCACCAAGGGCTCTGTAGCTTTCCAAGCTGTGGACTGTCACCAGATACTTTGGGGGCCGGGACCGAGACAGCAGAATGACTCACTCATTGCACTTATTGCTTCAAGCCGCCCACATAAAATGCAACGTGGTGATGTAGCTCCCACTCCCGCTGCTCCTCCGTGTCACCAGCTTCAGATTGCAGCAATACTAATTTCCCCAGGATGGACAGCTAGAGAGAAGACACTTATCCTGTATACACCGACCTGTCACCCTTTGCCTGCCTTTCTTTCATTACTTAGACATGAAAGGAAGGCATAGTGATTATATTTGAAAAGCTTTGATTCAGAAGAGCATGAGAATAGTCCCATATTTGGGAGTAGTTTCAATTTTACTCCCCAAACAGAGCCCTACAGTCCACCAACAAATCGTGCCTCAGAAGTTGTAGATTAGACAAATGTCATGCTTGATGTAAGACAGAGGCGTTGCTAGGCGGGGGGCTAAGGGGGCTATAGCCCCTGGTGTTTTGGTTGTAGCCCCAGATAGAATCCCAGGAGCTACAACCAAAAGGCCAGCTAGCCCCCAGTCCCGACAGTCCCGACATTAGCGTAGCCCCGGCTCTTTTCCAGACCTAGCAACACCCCTGATGTAAGAAACTCACCACTAAAGCCTCAGAACTCGACAACAATTGTCTAGTTGGATTGAGACACCATTTTAAATGTTGGGAGCTGGGTAAAGCCCCCTCCTGGTGTAGGCTGATTACCATCTGGCCTTAGAGACACTACTATCGCCCATTGCACTGTGCTAACCAGCACATTGTTGATTATTGTGATAATACAGTATACGCCAGAAGACTGTTGTGTTTGGAACTGGAATATGCAACTTACAGGGAGTCGAAAAAGGGTGGTGGTGGTTGGAAGTGAGAAAGAAGATGTGGTGGTAAAGACTCACTTAATCTGGAGACTCAATGAAGACCAACTGCGAGTGGGCCATCATCAATATAATGGACCCCACTCACGGATGTCATGTGGGGGTCACCAGGGGTCGCAGCTGTGACCATTGGTGACTCACCTGCGACCACTGCCTCTGTGACCCCTGCTGAAGGAATGCAGAGGCAGGGCTCCTGCGGGCAAGTGCAGAAATCAGGACGTGCTCTGTGCTTCCTGGTTCCTGTTCTTGTGCATGGGAGCTGAGAGGAGCTCAGGAGCAGCATCCAGACCGGCACTGTCTCGGAGGTAAGTGGAAGGAAATGCAATTTTGTATGTGTATGTTGTATGTATGTATGTATGTATGCATGCATGCATGTGTGAATGAGCGAGTATGTGCTGTGTAAATGCTTTTTGAATGTGTGAATATGTGTTTGAATGAGTGAGTAAATGATGTGTGAATGCTGTTTGACTACATGAATATGTGTTTGAATAAGTGAGTAAATGCTGTGGAAATTCTGTTTGAATGCATGAATGTGTGTTTGAATGAGCCCTTAATTACTGTGTGAGTGTTTCTTGAGATGAATGGTGTGTGAATGCTGTATGAATGTGTGTTTAAATGAATTGTGAATATTCAGATCTAACGCTCACAAGGGGGGTGGGTGCACGTACAAGCTAAAGAACAAACGCAGTAACGCAAAAAGTAACATGTAGGGTGACGTCATGACGCACAATGCACGTATATCACACCTATATTACTATATTACACCTAGTGCACCACACATCAGGGAGCAGGGTGCTGCGCAGGGAAGTAAATGTGAGAAAACACAGAACTTATTTGTGTCCTTAACAAGTAGGTAACTAGGATTAGGTAAGCATGGCTACTCTGATGAAAAGTACACATGCAGCAACAGTCATATTTGCATATCTTTCCTTGTTTTTTTTTTTTATCTTTTAAGGGCACACTTATGTACGCTTTTTGGTGTATGTGCAAACAGGTCTTTTTACCTGTTTTTATTTTTAATAGAATAGGTGGAGCAGAGTTGTTGTTTTTGGGTTTTATTAATTTATATATTTTTAGTTTTTATATATAATGGTAAACACAGTTAGATTATTATATTGAGGCAGGTAGAGGTAGGGTTAAGAGGAACTTAGCAGTGTAATAGGTTTAAGGGTTAGGTATGTTAATGAACAACAGTTTGGCCATAGTTTAGTAGGCTCAGGGCAGACCAGACAGAAGCCATCATCAGTTGTTTGAAATGGTACAGCTCACAGTATCATTGAGGTTTTGCTGACACTTACAGAAACGCTAGATCAGCTCACCAAGGGTGACACACCAGGAAGCCCACAGTATCTAATTAATTGTTGCAAAGGTTTCCCATGGGAAGGGAACTGCAGCCGGATGCCAAGTGCAGTCCCACACATTTGAAGGACACCGTGTTGGGTACCAAGGGCCCCGGCAGCGAGCACAGTAGCAAAAAGAGAATTAAATAGGAGAAATTAACTTTCACCAACAGTGTCCTCCACAGTTTTTTCTACCTAGAGCTGGCATGATTCAAGAGAGGAGAGGGGAATGAACTGGTGCAGGGGGGCGAGGGAAGAGGGGAAGCAAACAGGGGACTGAGATATGATGTTCCAGGGGCTGCAACAAAGCCCCTGACCTTGTTGCTGTTCCCTCATGATTCCATTGGATCGATTTGGTGGGATGCTCTGGCTCACGCTGTCTCTAACGAAGAGGTCCAATCCACATTGAGAGATTTATCAACTTGTCTATTAGCGGATGCCAACCAATGGCACGCCAGAGTTTCTGCAGGTCAACAGATAACTATGTAATTGAAGGGAGGGACGCTTCAGGGTCATGACGTCATTAAGGGTTGTTGAGGATGGTGTTTCAGGAAATGTTTTTATCCAATCAAAACATGTATTGTATACGTTTGTATATGGTTCCCATGACAACCTGCAAATTATGTTCTAGCACATCCCCAAAATGTTAACGATTGACAAATTATGCTAATATGGGCTTCTTCTCTCAGTCAACTGTTCAATAAAGCTGGGTTCTTTCTTGAACACTGTACACTTCTTTTGGATTACTTTTGTACTTTTCTTAGATTACCCCTCAGGACCTCTGGTCTACAGAGTGAATGAATGCGGGTGAGCTTGTGTTGGGTTTGTGCCAGCCTGGGAGGCTGATTGGGCAGGGGTGGACTGGGAACCAAAAGAGGCCCTGGAAATAATTTTCAAAGTGACCCAATTTTGCACATTTTCTGCAATCCCAACCCTTTTCCTATAGTTACATTTGGAAAAACCACACAAAAATGACCCAGCGTGCAGAGGCCTACCGGGAAATCTCCAGAGTTCCCCAAGGGCCAGTCCACCCCTGGATTTGGGTGAGGTGAGGGTGGGTGGGGGAAAGGAGAGGAGGAGTGATTTTCTACTGAGCATCTATGGTACTGTATCATAGATGGCCAGTAAAAAAGGTCATGCCACAGTAAGAAATGGCTAGATTGATTGCATTACAATGCATTCTAGCCACGTAATAACACTTATCATGTCTGCTTTAAAGCATGATAAAGCAACATGATGAGTGTTATTGCATGGCTAGAATGTTATTTTGATGCGATCCATCTAGCCATTTCCTACTGTGGCCTTACATTTTCTACTGGGCATAGATGAGCAGAAATAAATGTCATGCCACAGTAAGGAATGGCTAGAATTACTATACCAAAAAGTCAGTCCAGGCATGTAATAACACTAATCATGCTTGCTTTAAAAACATGATAAAGCATGCAGCTAGCCTAGCATTTTGATGCAACCAATCTAGCCATTCCGACACAGCAAACATAAGTGTTATTAGCCAGCCAGTTGAAACATGTTTTCTTATTGTGGCATGGCATTTTGAATGGCAATGCCATCAGGGGTATGTTCTCATCTGCGGTTAATGCCATATATTGGCAAAGCCAGTTTAGACATGTTTTCTTATGGTATCATTACTGGCATTATGTGCAACATGAGTATGTTCACGCCTAGAAAAACTACAAAACGCTTGTGTACATGTGCGTTATAAATGTCTTATCAGATCATGTCATATGATATTGGACGACTGTCATATATAGGTGCAGACAGCATGGAAATGTATGCATAGTGTATGGCATATATTGTGGGGATAGGCATCATAAAAATGCATTGGGAAATGCTCCTGTGCACTGTTGGTGACTTGCATCGATTGGATTTGCCCTACAAAACCAATTGAAAACTGGCTGGCTTTTTAACCAATTGTTCACAGGCAGTGTGCTGTACAATGCACCATTTTAACCTATTATTAAAAACATTTTCTCAGGGGTAACCCTTGAAACCTGGCCCCGCCCCTCTGGGACCACCCTTGGTTGGTTCAGGCTTCCTCACTACACTGGGTGGCTCTTGCAAATTTGTGGCAAATATTTTCGCCCCACCAACTAAAGAATTCACCAGATGCCACTGCCAGTGAAAAACCCACTTTACTTTTGGAAATCACGCTGTGAAGTTTTACTTTTTCTAATATGCCATATTCACAAATGCAAGACTGAAGAGTACTGTACGCCAGACAAACTGGATGCTCAAGATGAAAAGCTACTTCTTCAGAATCAACTTGTTTGTTTTATTTTTCGGAGGCCTATCATTTTGTGCACAGATACTCCAAAGATTGAAGTTACTGTGGCCTAGATTTTCCCATAGCCAAGTACAATAGTTAGTATTATATCATATGTTTATGTATAGCACTTCATGCCTGATTCCTGATGCCTCCTGCTTTTAAGCACTGTACAAATATGTGCTATTAGTACGAAATGTAATAGTGCTTTGTGTATCAACCTTAGAAGGATGAAGGGCTGATTAGCACAAGTCTGAGATGAGCTTTTAACTCGCTGAGCTATCCATTTGCGACACATAATCTGGTTTAATCAATTGTGCAGTTAAAAGCATTTAATAGGATATCTACCCATCACCCTCTCCTGTCCACTCCACTCCTTTTGAAAAGAAAATATAGCACTATTATTATCAGGTTTAGTGGGCCATGACATCATTACAGAACTTAGAAGCAGTAGGAATAGAAGTGTTATGTTGATAAGACATGTAACCACCAGAGCCAATGCATTACCAAATGCTGTGCTATTCATATTTAAGAAGAAATAGCTGGTGCAATAGCTTAGCGGGTTAAGTGCTCATTGCTGGTATTTATGTTTGTTCTGCAAGTCACAGGAGTAAATCGTAGCAAGGTCTACTCAACCATATATGCCACTCACCATTTAGCTTAGGAATGTATAGTCAACAGCATTTATGGTCAGCGCCATACAAGAGTGCAACGCTGTGGGTTCAGCCTCTTCGTCCTCCTGATAATGAACCATGTACGCATCTAAACCAGTTGGGGTATCATGGGTTCATTTTCAGTTCGTTATGAAAGTTTTGATAAACATTTTATTGCTAGATATTGCCTCTATAAACTTGGCATTATAATGAAAGTCTTTGGTAAAACGAATAAATAAAGGGTTCTTTGTTACTCATTACAGTGTTTGGGATTGTGCGTCAGTTGGCTATTCCCCTGACTTGATCCCACACTAGGTGTACAGGGCATTGACTCACTTTGGGTGGCATTACTGGGCATTTGGGGATGCACTTGGTATATGAAAGAAACAACTGGGTATACAAAGCTGTAACTTACATATTTTGAACATACCTAGGCTTAATGGCTATAACAGACATGAGATGGCTCTAACCTCAGAGGCTACATTAGCCACAATGTATTATGGCAGCACCTGTGAATGTGGGGCTTTACTTGGCATATGATTACTAGACCTGGCACGTGCAGCAATAATGGGTATAAGTTGTCAGTATATAGACATATGATGCTATAGTGGCATATGCATGGCAGTGCCCCTGGCCTATGTTGGTTCAACTTGGTCTACCTCTATCATAACCTGCCCCCCCCCGCACCCATGGCATGTCAAGGCAGCACCCCAGTGAAAATGTGCTTGTATCTAAAAATTAACCAGTCAATTCAGGTGATGACACTGGGGTTAAATGTCATTTCATGTGATGTCACCAGGGTCAAAGGTCATATGTCATTGGTTGTGTGATGTCATTTCCGCTACCCCAGTCATTTTGGTGCATTGACGTCCCAGACCCCACAGCTCCAATTCTCTCCCACCACAAACCCTCTAACCATCCAGCCCCCAGGGTATACACTTTGAAGCAGCTTGCTCATAATGTAGCGCCTTTTAAAATGGCAACTATATGACGTGTTTTTAAAACTGGGGCAAGCTGGATGTCTCATGGGAGGCATTGGGCCTCATTACGAGATCGGCAATAACCTGCCAGTAGCTGCCGAACTAGTATAACCGTTACATTACAAGTCCTGACAGGCCGGGATGTCAGGCGACAGAAAGTGTAAGTACCCATTCCATTGGAGTCCTATATGGGGACACAGAAGCATCAGCACCGTTGCTAATGGAGCAAGTGTTTTCGTGGAAACCATGCCTGCAGGGGCTAGTGCTCCCATCAGGCCAGATCTGCTGAGAGCAACGGCTCCTACGTGCATACTCATAGACTGGCAGTCCGGAAAGGGTGGCGGTAGCTTGCTACCGGCACCCTTATTAACGAACCACCAGAATTGGAATGAGGCCCATTGTGTTAATATGCCTTAAACTCTCATCAAACCGTTTAGAAGTATGACACATTTCTCTGTAAGAGGAGATGCTTCAGTGGGGCAAATTTCAAGGAGATTTTGATACTTACAAGGTCAACCTGTCAGTCTCTAAGGTAATGGTGGAACATGCTTTGTCATAGTGGTTACTGATATCACCTGCTCAATGAAATTGCAGATGAAGGACAGGCCTGCAGGTGAAGCCAAGCGGTTCGTTTTTATTTTAATCAAGGAACTTCAACTGCGTTATGGTGCATTTATATACTGCAGAAACAAGTTAAAGCCCTGATGTATTGTTCTTTTTTGGTTTTGCCACTAATAAATGTTCTTTCTTCATATTTAGCTTTCACAAATGAGAGGAAGGAAAGCTGCACACTGGAAGGAAACCAGCCTCTCTGTGCAATCCAAACCCCGATTGGTAGGAAAACATCATAAATTATGGATCCCCTGCAGCCGCCTGCAGTCTGTCATGTGGACGAGCTGTCTCCATTGTGCGCCTCTCCTGCGTGGGGGAAACTATTGTGAATTAGCGCGGGGTGATCGTCATTTTCTTAAGATGGCTGCCCGCTGCTTGAACAGGGGCCTGCCTCCCTGTGCAAACACTCCATGGGAAACCAAGTGTTTTGTGTAATTGATAGCGGCCCCCGCAAGACAGGCGAGTCCTTGTCGAAGGGGATGAAGGAGAAATGGATTTCAGCTGACCCTGTTCACTGGAGCATAGTCCTGGCAGCAGCAGCACTCGCTGCAGTGACAGCGGCAGACACCGCCTCTCCACACAGGCCTGCTATTGTTCCAGCACACACTGGCTTGCGAGACAAAGAGGGTGGAAGGGCCTCCTTGTATGCGCCACAGCCTGCCTGCTGAGGCAGTCTTTCTGTGAGTTTTTTTTTTCTCTCTGCCAAATGCAAAGCAACAGAAGAAGAAAAATGTTCTGCCGTCATATTGCCCACAAAGCTGGTATACTATGACCTCGCCCGATTCCAAGGACTATAATCACAGCTCCCATGATGTATCCGAGGATTATAAACGTGTGAGGTTGCAAGATCTGCCATCAGTGAATTGTAGGTGTCTGTGGCATAGCTGCTAACTTGCTGCGGTAGCGGCCCTTGCTCCATCGCTCTCGGAACTTTTTGGTACCTTGTCCCTGCTTAGACAGCAATCCCTCCTGCACCAACCCAAACATTACAGTACCCACTCCCCACCCCCGGCCACCCTCATTATAAGTTTCATTGACAACCAAACCAGTTTAGTGGGGAGTCAAGTGCCATCGCTGCTTTATTGGCAAGAGTACAGGTGATGTGTATTTGAGTGCCCATTGGCAGGAGAAGAGCTGAACTAGCTACCAACTGTGCCCGCCGAAAGGATTCCCTCAAAACAGCACATTAATGTCACAGTTTCTAACCATTTAACTTTTAATTTCTGCCAACGGGCAATTGCATTACAGCAAACATACTTGCAGCTGCAAGCTTTGCTTCCCCAACTTTTCTTGCAACAACAAGTTTTCCCCTTCGAGTTCGCCCTTTTCCTCACTGATTTTCTTGCAACAGCAAGTTTTCCCCACACTTTTCTGGCAATGGCAAGTTGCCGCTTAGCCCAATTTGCTAACAATGGCAAGTTTTTCCCATTTGGACTCCCCCTTTTCTGTCACTTTTGATTCCCATTCCCCAGGCATCCTGTTGGTAGTGTGGTGTCACGTGTCCTGACGGACGAAGTCACGTGACACAGCGGGGGAGTAATAGAAATAAAGGTATCACCGGAACTGGCGGGGTTACGCCAGTCCGGGTTTAAGCAGCCAAGCGAGTGGTCGTGTCCTTTGTTCTGCGCCGCCCCCGCGCATCGCATAGCAGCGCAAGCCTCCGCCCGAGGCCTTACTTGTGCATCCTACACCCGCCCGTGTCCCGGCGGGTGTAGACATCACACTGGCGACGAGGCGGTAAGTGGTTCGCGAGCCCCGACATCAAAGGGAGCCATCGCATCCACGGACCCGCGTTCAAAAAAAAAAATCACGAGGCCGGTAAGCACCGACGCCGGCCCCGCTTTTTCATCGGAATCCACCCGCATCAGCTGTGCACGGAGCAGCGTTTCAAAGCTCCGGCAGCTGAAACAAGCTATCAGCAGCACCCACGCCACATGTGAGTTGCGAAGCCCACGCATCATACGCGGCCTGCCCTGCCGACAACACCCCACGTGGGATCACGCGCCCTTGCATAACACAGGGCCCAACAGCAGCAATACGGCAAACAGCAGCACAGCGCTGCAACACTGCGCGGCACAACATGTCAGACCCGACCTCTAGCCCAACAGGGGCCGGCACTTGGTCTTCGTCAAGGAGGAGCCTCACCGACGAGCGCACTGACCCCACGCTTACAACTTTCATGCCGCCATTCGACCCTTTCACCAATGGAGCGGCCATCAGGTGGGAAATATGGTTACAGCAGTTTGAGATGCACCTAGATGCAAGAGACATCACCGTACCCAAAAAGATGCGCACCTTTCTCCTACTCAACATAGGATCTGCTGCCCTGCGCTTATTCAACGCCACACCAAACCGCGGAAGCGACGCCAACTACGCCGCAGCAAAAGCCGCGCTCACCAACATGTTTAAACCGGACCTCAACCCGGACTACGAGCGCTTCCATTTCTGCATGGCGAGACAACGAGAGAAAGAGACAGTGGACAAATTTCACGCTCGCCTTCGCGAAATGGCCGTAGGCTGTGAATTCCCCGACGAGGAGTTCGCCATCCGCCTCCAAATCATCAATGGAATTTCCTCTGAGAAACTGAGGAGGGCGATACTCTCAGAGAAAAATGTACGATTATCCCACATCCTCGAGATGGCGCGACTCCGCGAACAAACAGAAGACCAGGTGGCAGTAATGGAAGCAGCCATCCAGAGACTACCACTGGACAACCCCGGACCCGCGGAAGACGTGGCAGCCATCTCCCGACAACAAAGCACTCGCCCAAAACAGAACCAGAGACCTCACCCATCACAAGGACGAGATCAAACCTGCAAATGGTGTGGAGGCCCATGGCACAAAGGCGAATCCTGCCCGGCGTGGGGATCCACGTGCAGGAAATGTAACCGTTTGAATCACTATGCCGCAGTCTGCCTGAACCCGCCGAACAGGAGTGACAAGGACCCAGACCCGCGGCCAACACAGGAACCGCGAAGGAGATTCGCGCCCAGAGGATCCCGCCAACAAACGCGAAAAGGAAAAGCCAGAGCAGTCGATGAATCACAAAGATCCCCAGCCACGAGCGACAGCGACGAAAGTGACAGCGACTCCTCTCCCGAAAAGCAAGGCAAAGAGAGGAAGAAAAAAGGGAAAAAGCGAGTACACCGAGTACACCTAATATCAGCAGTTGACCCACGCAAATCACGCCGGAAGAGGAGACCATCATGCACGGTCCTCTCCAACGGAGACCCACTGAAAGTAATCATTGATACGGGCGCTACAGTAAACGTCATGCCCGTGACAGCGTTCAACAGACTCAACCTAAGACCAGAGCTCCTCAAGAGGAAAGTCAGGCTATACGCCTATGGATCCAAGAAACCCCTGCCAGTGCAAGGGTCGTTTAAATCGGATTTTGCTCACAATAACGCCAACTGCCGTGCACGAATATACGTGGTAGATGCTGGTTGCGAGACCCTCCTAAGCTGCAAAACGGCCGAAAAGTTGAAGCTGATACACTTCGCATTCAGTGTGCAACACGATGAACTACACAACCTCTTAGGACGACATAAGAAGCTGTTCCAGGGCATCGGACGCCTCAAAGGGAGAACCATCAAGCTCCACATAGACCCCACTATCGAACCCAAGGCAGTACGACATAGACGAATCCCATTCCACCTGAGGGATGCCGTAGAAAAGGAACTACTCAAGCTCGAAAGCGCAGGGATCATCGAGAGGACGTCAGGACCAACCCCGTGGGTTTCACCGATGGTAGTAGCCCAGAAACCGAAACAACCAGGCGCGGTTAGAATATGCATCGACATGAGGCTCCCCAACATAGCCATCGGCCGAGAACGCCACGTCACTCCCACCATTGACGAACTCATCGTAGACCTCACGGGAGCGACGATCTTCAGCAAACTCGACCTCCGGTCTGGCTATCACCAGCTGAAACTATCCAAAGAATCCAGATACATTACAACATTTTCGTCCCACCTTGGCCTGATGAGGTACAAGAGACTCAACTTTGGGATATCGTCTGCTGCGGAAGTATTCCAGCACGAAATCCCCAAAGTCATCACAGGGCTCGAAGGGACCACCAACATCAGCGACGATATCCTAGTATACGCATCAAACAAGGACGAACACCATCGATGCTTAGCAGCGGTTCTAAAGAGGCTCGAAGACGCAGGCCTGACCCTCAATGCAGAAAAATGCGAGTTCAACAAAAAGGAACTATGTTTCTTCGGATACATATTCAGCGCAGCAGGTGTGTCCCCTGACCCTTCCAAGGTACAAGACATAAAAGAATTTGAACCACCACAATCCGCCTCTGAAGTGAGAAGTTTCATGGGGATGGCCACCTACTGTTCACGGTTCATTCCCGACCTCGCAAGCATTGCGAGCCCACTCAGGGAACTAACCAAGAAGGACCAAAAGTGGGAGTGGACGGAGGCACACCAGCAGGCATTCCAACTAATCAAAGACACCCTGTCCGCTTCCACCACCATGGCATTTTTTAACATAGATCGACAGACCGAGCTTCTTGTCGACGCCAGCCCGGTTGGCCTGGGTGCAGTGCTGACCCAAACAGACAGAGATGGCAGAGTATTCCCAATCGCATTTGCCAGCAGAGCTCTCACAAAACCCGAACTGAACTACGCGCACATCGAAAAGGAAGCCCTGGCCATTCTGTGGGGGTGTCGCCATTTCAAGGTATACCTGCTAGGAAAACAAGCAAAAGTCTTCTCCGACCATAAGCCCCTAGTCCCGATATTCCGAGGCTCCGCCCCGCATCCTCCAGCCCGCATAGAGAAGTGGATGCTGCAACTGCAACCATATAACATCGAGGTAGAATACCGCCCAGGATCGGACAACCCGGCAGACTACCTATCCCGCCACCCGCGGCCGGCCACAGACAAAGAGCAACACCATGCGACAGAAACAGACGAGCACGTCTGTCATGTGGTAGCGTGTGCCCGACAGCGAGCCCTGACGCTACAGGAAGTAGTGCAAGAAACAGAAGAAGACACAGTCCTGCAACACACGACCGCTGCCATCCAATCGGGAAATTGGAAAAACTACCTCATGTCAATGACTCACCGAACAGCCACAGCCCAAGCCAAACTCAGGGCCCTGTTCGGCATCAGACACGAACTCTCAGTAGCTCCAGAAAGAGTAATATTGAAAGGACACCGAATCATACTACCCGAATCCCTTGAAGAGAGAGCGCTCAAGCTGGCCCACAGTGGACATCAAGGGATCGTCAAGTCAACAGCCTACCTAAAATCCCGAATGTGGATGCCAAACATGCACCAGAGGATAACCAAGCTCGTGGAGTCCTGCGCAGTTTGCCAAGCGTCACGGAGACCAGCAAACCCAGAACCAATCAGCAGCGCCCCCCGAAGCCGAAAACAGTGGGACGCCGTCAGCATGGACCACTGCACCATCGCAGGGGAAGGGTACCTGCTAGTAGTAATCGATGAATTTAGCAGGTACCCCGAAGTAGAACATGTAGCTTCGACCAACGCCGAAACCACCATCCTGACACTGGAGAAAATGTTCGCCACGCATGGCATCCCGAGGAAAGTAAAAAGTGACAACGGGCCATCGTTCACCAGTCAAGAGCTGCGTGAGTTTTTCAAAGAAGTAAACGTCAAGCATCAACGAATTACCCCAAGATGGCCTCAAGCAAATGGTGACGCTGAACGCTTCATGGGGTCACTGAACAAAGTCATCAGGATTGCCAAAGAACAAGGACACCCCTGGTTGAAGACAGTGTATCGGTTTCTGAGAACACACCGGCAAACCCCACACTCAGCCACTGGAGTCAGCCCGGCCGCCCTCATGTTTGGAGTACCCATACAGGCGGAGCTACCGGTGCACCCCAACTGGACAGCGCCAGATCCGGACATCCTCGAAATGGATGCAAAGCGGGAAAGACACAATGAACGAGAAAGCATCGCCAGACGGGCCTACCACAGAGAACTGAACCCAGGTGACACAGTCCTTGTCAGAAACCGGGCACCGCCGAAGAAAATGTCCCTCAACTTCGAAGTTCGCCCATGGACTGTTAAGACCACCAACCATAGCATGGTCACCGCAACCCGAGGAGAAGAAACTGTAACCAGGAATGTATCCCACTTCAGGAAAGTGCCCCAAGACATGTGGGAAGAGTACCCGTCACCCCAGAGAGGAGAAGTGACACGCACACCCCAAAGACCCACACCACAGCGGAACACAGAGGCCCCGCAAGAAGAAGAGATTGAAGCGGAGGCCGCCACCGAAGATCCACCCCGGGAAAGAAACACCCGATACAGTCTAAGAGAAAGACCCAAGCCGTCATCCCGCCTCCAGGGATATGTTGTGGACGGAATACATCGTCAAAGACTGAAGCAGAAATACCTGCCTGCTCCGAAGTAAGACTTAAGATAAGTGTTGTTGTTAGCCACAGTGAATTTGCCTCCAAGTTGAGGAGGAATGTGGTGTCACGTGTCCTGACGGACGGAGTCACGTGACACAGCGGGGGAGTAATAGAAACAAAGGTATCACCGGAACTGGCGGGGTTACGCCAGTCCGGGTTTAAGCAGCCAAGCGAGTGGTCGTGTCCTTTGTTCTGCGCCGCCCCCGCGCATCGCATAGCAGCGCAAGCCTCCGCCCGAGGCCTTACTTGTGCATCCTACACCCGCCCGTGTCCCGGCGGGTGTAGACATCACAGGTAGTGTACCCCGTGGTGGTTTCCATATGTCCCTGCAAAAATGTCGCCTGACAAAAGAGTCGCCAAACAAATTGCTGTTTTTTTGCAGGGACATGATCACATTGAACTTGCGGAGGACACCCCCGCAACCACGCTCCCCTTGAGCCCATGTATTTGGTGGCCATATATAATGTCGCCACAACCTTTTCCCGGCGACAATATGTATGGCGACCATATACATGGGGATACTATTACCGGATACCCTCTGCTCCCACCCATTCCCCACTTGGTCCATATTGGGAATCTCTTTTATGTGTCATTATTCCCTTTGCCCCACTCACCACTAGTGTAATTGCTTTATCACCCCCCCTCCTCTTGTTTACCGCCTGCCCCTCGCCTGCTTGCCGCCCAACGACTGCCTTTGTAATCTTTTTTCTTACATTTTCTATCAAGTGCCAGAGTAAACCTCTGGCAGCAATCGATCTGCCCAGTATATGCCTGATCATCACACAGCCTGGGCCAAAGCAATCCATTCCATGGTGTGCAGATGACGATCGATTCTACTGGCCCGCGAGGTCATTCAGATTGGGGTGCACCCTACACAATGGAAGAGCAGTCCGATAAATAAAAATTACTCATACTCTCCGATAAGTCAAACCCTCCTTAGCCAAGGGACCCCCTCTCCCCCCGGGACACCCCCCCCCCCGCTCCACACATACTTGGGCTCCACCACCAAACTTGCAGCAAGCCACAGCACTTCACAAAATTCACAATCCCGTGAATAAATCTGAATAATAATTTAAGAAACGAGTTTGCTCATTCCCAGCTGTGCTTACTACTTATTTCCGTTCTCAACCGGACATCTACATTCCAATAGTTGGCCAGAAGCACCAGCACGCCCTCCCCTCTAGCATACAGCCGAAGGCCAGAAGCACCAGCACGCCCTCCCCTCTAGCATACAGCCGAAGGCCAGAAGCACCAGCACGCCCTCCCCTCTAGCATACAGCCGAAGGCCAGAAACACCAGCACGCCCTTCCCTCTAGCATACAGCCGAAGGCCAGAAGCACCAGCACGCCCTCCCCTCTAGCATACAGCGGAAGGCCAGAAACACCAGCACGCCCTTCCCTCTAGCATACAGCCGAAGGCCAGAAGCACCAGCACGCCCTCCCCTCTAGCATACAGCACAAGGCCAGAAACACCAGCACGCCCTTCCCTCTAGCATACAGCAGAAGGCCAGAAGCACCAGCACGCCCTTCCCTCTAGCATACAGCCGAAGGCCAGAAGCACCAGCACGCCCTCCCCTCTAGCATACAGCCGAAGGCCAGAAACACCAGCACGCCCTTCCCTCTAGCATACAGCCGAAGGCCAGAAGCACCAGCACGCCCTCCCCTCTAGCATACAGCGGAAGGCCAGAAACACCAGCACGCCCTTCCCTCTAGCATACAGCCGAAGGCCAGAAGCACCAGCACGCCCTCCCCTCTAGCATACAGCCGAAGGCCAGAAGCACCAGCACGCCCTCCCCTCTAGCATACAGCCGAAGGCCAGAAACACCAGCACGCCCTTCCCTCTAGCATACAGCCCAAGGCCAGAAACACCAGCACGCCCTTCCCTCTAGCATACAGCCCAAGGCCAGAAACACCAGCACGCCCTTCCCTCTAGCATACAGCCCAAGGCCAGAAACACCAGCACGCCCTTCCCTCTAGCATACAGCCCAAGGCCAGAAACACCAGCACGCCCTTCCCTCTAGCATACAGCCGAAGGCCAGAAACACCAGCACGCCCTTCCCTCTAGCATACAGCCGAAGGCCACCCTTCCCTTTGCTGGATGCCCATAACGTACTCATGTACCTTGTGACCACACCTGGGGCAATTTAAGTGCAATGTGGGATGTGCAGTCCTGGCCTGCTACGATTGGCGTAAGTCAACCAGCAGCCATCACCCCCACCCCTTCTCCTTCTGTTCTTGTGTCTCCTCCCCTTGTTCGTCCATTCATCATTATTTCATGCTGACTAGACCATCCTTCTTGTTTGCCACTATAATGCTGTTACATTGTTGCGATGCCCTCGTTATTGGTAATTTCACCTACTTATGTTAAACCTATGAAAAGATTGATCTAATCATTTGTTTCACTGTTATTAGAAATCAATAGAAATCATTAAACAAGTACAAAAAAGAAAAGAAAAGAAAAATAAAGTGTGCTAACAATATTTGCGCTCCTAACAACCTCCTCCAGTTGCTGCCTAATATTGACTTTCCCAGTAGTTTCAAACCTGCGTGCCTTCCCCAATCCTTCCCGTTTGTTCAAGCAAAACAAGGCCTCTTTGGGTGTGTACTGTCAACCTGTCGTGAAACCCCTCATAAGCAAATAGCCACCTTACCCCACCCTAGCACACGTTTAAAAAAAATCATAAAACCTGAGACTGATTTTTCAGTAATTTAAACAATTCCTGCGAGTAACTAATACAACGGATGTCACGTTAATTAACAATTATCCTCGTCCACCTATGCCCCCATGTGGGAGCTGATGATGTCAGCTCCAGTATTTTTAAGTAGTACATTTCACAAATCCCTCAGTTTGTAAGGCTAACATACCTCTTTTTGCACCCAAGCACTTTATTGATGCAAACTTTATTGATGGATGGTGCGTGGGGAAGAGAGGGATTAGCCAGGTAAGGCTTTAAGTGAACCAGGGCTAGCCAGGGGCACAGCCCCAGTAGGCTCTGACAATTGTGTCTGAGATAGGGCAGTGCCGGGGCTCCCGAATGTCCCCTGCTCACCCCAGCCCACTAGAAGCCAAGGATGCTTTTCTAAAGCCTGATGCTCTGTATACATGAGAGCTTCAGGCTTTAGAAAAAAGCCTCACCTGCCTTTTCAATGTGGTATCAACCGCCCTACAAGGCATCTCTTTCTTTAGAAATCAGGGATCATCACCATTGCACCCCAGGTGCGAGGGTGATGATCGATGGAAAGTGGTGCCTGGCTGGGGGTCGGTGCCTCAGTTAGGCAGCAACACTCACCTGATTTGAATGTCTGTGCTTAGGCCACGGCTCTTCTGCAAAAAAGACGGGGCGTTTAAGGGGGTGTGGCCTAACAGGTGACATTCATTCGAGGCAAATGATCCCTCTTGATTGTGGTGGCGAGCCCCTGGCAGGCCATGCCCTCCCCTAAGAGCCCCAGCTTGATTTGGCAGGCCAATTAAAGCACTGAAGCCAGAGATGATCTGCATGGCTGTGAAAAAGGCAAACACATTGTAAAAGGCTGGCCAAAATACAGAAGCACCTAATTGGCCAACCCCACCTACCCCATCGCACCAGATTGGAGAAACGACAAGACCTCACCTGGATGTCCCAACCACACACCTGGAAAAAAGCAAGGTCTGGGGAGCCGCTCCAATGGGATAACGCTTGGACGCTGGCCATCCCAGTGAACCCTTGACCCCGACATACCTTGCCGAAACACGCTGTGCTATCTTTGTCATAACTCCTCTCATCCACAAGCCCCTCACACACTACCCCACCACTCACAATAGGTGTGGATGCTTTGCTGCGAGCAATGTGAGGAAATGCCATTTGTGAGGGTGAAACAGCCTGATATTTTTTGATTTTTAGCACACAAAAAAATGAAGCAGGTAACGGTTTCTGAAAAAAGGATTCTTCGGTTCCGACCCCATATTCATAATGCTCAATGCCGAAAAGCATAAAGCGCACATATACCTTGCTGTGACCATCTTCTGACATCCAAAGCGACTTCCTTGCAGTGGTGGCAGGGCAGGTTCAAACGTCATGTGCATTCCTGAACACAGCTGTGTCTTTTTAACCGCATGTCCCTATGGGTCAAAATATCATAATTCTGTACCCCAGCAGACAGGTGCAGATGGTAATATTTAAAAAGAATCCGTGTTTTGTTTTGAGATGGTAGCTACTGAGATATATAACCACATTCATTTGATGTCATTGTATTGTCAGCTTGGTGGATCATGACACCTTCATGAGAGGGACTGGTGTGTATTAAGCTCCCTGGGCTGGGTGTACCCACAGCACCCATGTTGGGTCCAGCCCAGGAAGCCCTTTCTTTGATCCTCCTGAGATGGGTTGTCACCTTCCTTCATGGAACAGGAACACTCCCTGGCAGGGCCCCTGGGAACCAGTGCTTAGAAGATATTCATGCAATTACAACTGACACCTTGCACCAGGGTGCTGATTACCGGAGACCGTTTTGATGTAGGCAGAGGAAGGGGGCAGACTTATACTAGCCCAGGAGAGAGTTTCAGTCCATCGTGTCGTCTCCTCATCTTCGGTTTTGATAGGCCTCCCAACCCTCATGTCCCCTTCATCACTTCCTGCAGACAAGGCACTCTGGGTATGGCATCAGCAGACAAAGGGCGTGTGTTACAGCAGCCAGAATTGGGCCCTTTTGGTGGACCATTCGCTGTTGCCTTTTACCTGTATAAGGAGGGGAACCGTTCCCTAAGTTGATTCATCTTTGGCCGCTGCCTGAAGAAGGAATCACAGGAACCTGAGTACAGTCAACTCCAAAGTCTCAGCCCAACGAGGTGAAGACCAGGAGATCCAAGGTAGTGGAAAGCATTTTTACCTAATCATCCCAGGAGGCTCTTTGGGGTGACCAGTTGGCTGTGCAAGGCCTACTGCAACTGACACACTGGTACTCAGGGCCCTGTTCACTGGGGGGTGACAGAACCCGGCATGTGCTCTCTACAAACCTTCATGGTTTGGAAGGGCAAAGGAAAGGACTCATATTACCCCTGATACCATAGACTGGGTCTCCCAGACACCAAAGAACGGATGAAGTGGCCGCTGGCTATCCCTGCATCACCAAACTGATTCAACACTGGTTTGGGCACCTGCAACACCATCCAAGCTGCTGCAATGGAACCACTGAGGCAAATTGTTGTTTCCCAGCATCTTCAACCCGCGAGCCGCTGCTGCAGAAGTCATATCACCTTATCCCATTATCTACCCTATTGCCTCCTCCTGTCGCTGTTACCTCCTCTTACTGCCCGCTCTTTTCATGAAACATTGCTTCCCCTGGCTTCTTCTTCACCCACTCCCTCCTCCTATTGCCTCCTGTCATCACTGCCTGGGAATATTCCCTGCACATACTGACTCATTCTATCCCTATTGCCTCCTACTTCAGCCTGCACCCACTTCTTGCCTCCATTTGCCAATACTGTTTTCCTCTGTTGCCTGCCCGTACTCCCTGCTCCTATTGACTTGTGTCACTACTTCCTGCCTAAAAACCCTTCACCCTGAACCTGTTCCTACCTTCTCCTTCTTTCACCGCTGCCTACTTCTACTGCCTTTAACTACTGCACTGTTCTACCACGTTCTCTTACTCCTTGATCCTAAAGCCTTCTCCAAATTCCTGTTACTATGTCCTCGTCCTCTCATAAAGGCCTGGAACTGCTACCTCCTCCTACGGTCTTCTTCTACCACCTACTTCTACTCCCCACTCTATCTCCTGATGCATTTGCCTGGTCATTTCACCTATTCCTTATCCTCACTCCTTCTACCTCTCCCTGTCTTCACTGTACCCATCAGCTTGGCTCATGTGTCCTCCTTCTCTCTCTACCGCTTGCTTAAAGTGTCAGCTCCTGCTCCTTGCATCTAATTGTGATGTCACTTTATCACCTTCTACTTTCTTCTCCTGTTCCTGTCTCTTGACACTATTAGCAATTTATAATGTCTGCTTCTACTACCTACTGTCACTACTGCTTGTTAATATAGCCACGTTCCCTGTTTCCACTGTCTCCGGTCGCTCCTGCTTCCTTCAAATGTCTGCTCTTATTGCAGGTATCGACTGCCTCTTAGTTTCTCTCCCCGTCCCTAGAGGAGAGGGCAGGCATCACCCCTGCTTGGTCGCCCTCGTGCATGGTAGAGCACACAGTCACAGGGGCTGGTGGATCTGTCTCCATCAACCAGCTCAGTGGCATCTGCTTTTGCACAGGAACATTAGGGAGAGATGGTGGCACTGGAACACATCACTTCCGGATCAGCTGACCCTCTCATGGGGCCTCACTGTGCTTAGCTACCGTGTACGCATAATAGAAGGCAGGAAACCTCCCAGGTGTAAACCTGAGGCCCTCGGATCACTCAAGTCATGTGAACCACTTTAATCTTCCCCGCCACACTCCCAATATATAAACCAAATTGTACATTTTGCATAGCACAATGCCTCCACCCATATCTAGGTCACCGGGGCAGCTATGGAACATCTCAGCCAGCCATTATGATAATAAGTGTGCAACGAAAATGAACTATTGACACCATAACCCTTAGTCACGCTTAGAACATTTTCTGTAAGTAACATTGTCGGTCTAGTATCATTAATTCAATGTTGGATACAATGGGCCTCATTACGAGTTTGTGTGCTAAAGAAGTGGCAGTAATTCTGTTACCTTCACTGGTTTGGGGGCAGTAGATGCATTATCAGCACTTTTACCTGACCTCTGAATTCTGAGTTTGGTGGTAAAGTGGAGGTGAATCGTCCAGTTTTCCTAGAAAAATCAGCAGATTTAACATGCAGTATTACCGCTCACGGTAACTACCAAAATTCCCATGGATTCATATGGGCTGCAAAAGGGTGATTTACAATGCTGTACCACCACTCTTAATACTGCGGTAATACTATGGGTCCAAGTGGCAATAGCAGTACCACCACTTTTAATCCTGTGGTAATGCTACGAGACCGAATGACAATAACAGTACCACCACTCGTAATCCCGCGGTAATGCTACGAGACCAGGTGACAGTAACAGAAAACATTTTTGAGAGTAAACTGGCAGATTTACTGCCAAGCCTGTAATGAGGCCCAATCTCTTTAGTGATTTTTCATTTTTCATAGTGCTGTACAGGAAAGACAATGGGCCTCATTACGACCCAGGCGGTAAGTTACCGCCTGGGTCGTACCTTTACCACCATGGCGTAAACTATGTTTACGCCATGGTGGTTGGCGGACTTACCGCCCCATTCCGAGGTTGGCGGGGCGGTAAGTCCCCAATCCCCATTTACCCTTCCCCATTCCCATTTTTGCCCCATAGGGCATAATGGGAGTGGGGAAGGCGTTAATTACGCCACCGTAAATTACGGTGGCGTAATTAACATCAAGGTCCCTTAGCGCCATGGATTTTAACACCTGCTAAAAGCAGGTGTTAAAACCTCCATGGCGCTAAGGGACCTCGGAATCAGGCGGTAAGGGTCGGCGCTGTTTACGCCGCCGTAAACCCCTTACCACCTGAGTCGTAATGAGGCCCAATGAGGCTTCCTTCTCCCAAATTTGCCCCACCTGTTTTTATAAGCAGATAGTGTGATTGTGATGTCGTATATATGTTTGGGTATCACACCCTGGGTTATGTTGTTAACCTCCAGTTACCTCCTCCAAAACAACACCTGAGGCACACCTGCCTATCCAATGCTAATGACTCATGTCCAGCTCCGCAGTCCATAATGTAATCCAAAATGCCAATCAGAGAACTTGAAGATCAACTGCGAGAGCTTGTGTGCAATCTGTAGTACTGCCAGAGGCTCTTCTAGGAACGCTGTCTCTGTCTCACTTAGTGGGGTCCAGGGCAAGGTCCAATGCCATCCATGTCAGCATGCACGTAAAATGACGCAGTGCCACAAGTACAGGCATATGACATGGCATAACATGAATTACATGAACTATCATGACATGACATATCCAATTATGAAAGAGCATTAAATGACATTTAATGAAATATCAGCACATGGCTTCTTATGCCATGACACAGCATGACGGATATGGCATAGCATGACGTGACATATCATGATCTGATATATCCTGACATCACCTACCATAATAAGACATGGCATAAAATATAATTACGTGGCATAACATAACATGATATATAATTACATTTTGCAACATGGCATAATCATGACATGGCGATTCATGAAAAATCAAGGTATGTGACATGACACATGGTGTTCTGAAATATCATTCAATGAATTGACATGTCATATCATGATAACATAGCGTGGCATGACATATCATGGCATGTTATGTTAAGTGCATTTATGAAGTGCTAAAAACCCAACATATTAGAGTGTTAATACACCCATACTGGGCCACAAAGCCAACGATGTACCCCGTATCTTTCCCTACAGCTAGAGATTAAAATACAGTTGTAAAATACGTGGTTTTAGTTTATTCAGCTATAAAGGGGCTGTAACTGATAGGTAGGTATTTATGTGCAAAAGAGGCGATTTTGAAATCGATTCTGTCTTATAAAGGCAGCCAAGACAGCTTCTGTAAGATAGCAGAGCAGTGAGCAAACCATGGGGCATTTACAACACTAGCTAGATCGTTCTGGAAGACTTGAAGTCGGTGGATTTGAGATTTAGTGCATTCAGTTAATAATGTGTTGCTGTAGTCAGGTTTGGCGCTGACAATGGTTCTAGCAATGTCACCTAGGTAGTGTTCTTGAACAAAAGGACACGCAGGGGAGTTGCTAGGTTTGGAAAAGACCCGGGGCTAAGCTGATGTCAGAACTGTTGGGACTGGGGGCTAGCTAGTCTTTTGGCTGTAGCTCCTGAGATTCTATCCGGGGCTACAACCAAAAGATCAGGGGCTATAGCCCCCTTAGCCCCCCCCTGGCAACGCACCTGAAGAGGTAGCAAGAGGGGGAGCTTATAATGGAGCTGCTGTGGGTTGTCATATCCAGGTGGTGGCCAAAGAATTCCACAGGGGTTTTCATCTTTGGTAAAATAGGTATGGACAAATCGTTAAATGCAAATTGAGGACCAAAAGTATTGTACTTAACTACGTTCTTTTGGAGTCATTTTCAGTCATTCCAATCCCTCAAAGCCAGCAGTACGGGTGTGAAATGAGCATTACTGGAAACACTGTTGTGAAACATCTTCAGATATTGCTGTGCGTCGTCAGCATATCAATCAAATCCCACACCAATATCATTCAAAAGATTGTGCAGAGGCTTAACATATATGATAAAAAGCAAAGACGACAAGGAGGACCCTGTAGGTACCCTGCATCTAAAAGGGTGTTTAAGGGGTTCAAAGTCATTTTGGGAAAGGCAAGCAGATCTTTTGGTTACAAACAATGGAAACCAGTGTAGAACAGACTCTAAGACTACCAAAGCCAAAATTGCAAGAACAAGTTAATGGTCCAGGTTATCAAAAGCCGATTCAATACACAACCATCAGAGTGTAATCCCACTAGCCCTTATTCCATAGAAGGTTTTCTCGCACATCTTAAAGGGCAAGTTCTATGCACATGTGGAGTCAAAACCCAGACCATTTATCATCGAATGATGTATGGGATTCCTCAAAGTCTTCAAGTTGTAGAGTAATAGCCCTTTCAAGAATCCTTGTCAAAAACAGAGCCTTGGCAAAAGGCCATAGCTGAACAGTTGATTCGGTTCAAAGAGAGTTTCTTTAATAGGGAAGTGATACCATTGAGTCCTCCAGGACCCCGACATATTTTCCCTTTGCCTCTACATTTATTTTTCTGTGTTCTGTACCCATTGGCAGTATTATCCAAACACGCCATACTTTGGCTTGCAATCAGGTGTCCACCTCCACAGGCATATAAAAGAAAAGTCAATTTCCATTGAATATTATCTTGAGCTCAGAAGGATACATCAACATGAATAAGATCTGTAATTGGCGGAGGATGAGTTTGATTGGTTAATTGGGTCTTCAAAGTTGTTGGACCCTGTAAGTATAATCAAGGTATATATTTGTAGTGAAAATGCCTATTTTGAGATTACCCCCTGTCTTGAAAAGTGCCAAATGTTCCGCTTTGCATTTATACTTTGTTATTTTTGCTATTATCACTCCGGGGACTGGAGGGTCTCCTAGATAGAGCCATGTGTTCCCTTTCAAGAGTAAAGCCCTGGGAGAGTCTGCCTGGTTATATTTCCTGTAATAGAATATTCTCTGTATAATCTGTTGGGTCTGTATCTTCCTGATTCTCCAGTAGGAATTCCGTGTGATTTCTCTGGGTGGTCACAGTCATTTCTAACCTTTGGACCATGAGGTCTGTTTCTGAAATCTTGTTTCCCACATTTTTTGTATTGTTTTTTATTGTTTTATTAAAGCGGTTGGCTTGAAACAAACCTTTCGCTACAGTATACATGCAAGAGAAATAACAAGTTTCAATATAATAAAAAGGTAATTTTCACATTAGTAAAGCTATCATAAAATGTGTAACCATAGGCCAGCACTCTCTGAGAGCTGTAGAAAGTCTTGTTTAAGTAAAGAGACATGGACTTTACCTCTTCTATCATTGTCTCCAGTGATGTTCTCAGAGTCACAGTGGCACCCAGGATCCCTTAGAGGTGCTGTCTTTGCACTTATCTTCTGAAATTGGTCAAGCACTTGAAACTTGTGCTGACCCTTTTATAATTGTTCTTTTGTGGGAATCCATTTTTTATTGTTTTGATCTAAAGAAAGGTCTGCTGTTGACATCAATACCCATTCGCCCCCATAGTGGCACTGTTTCCCCTTCTGCACTGCAGCGTGATGCAGCTGTTTTGCACTATCAATTTCACAGCTCAGTTTTCATGTTTTTTAATCTGTTTTATGTGTCCAATAGTCCTGGTGAGATCATGGCTCGAGAAAAATACAGTGAATAAGGAGCCAAAGTGTTAATTGCCATGGTGAACACGCTCACGTGATGGCTAGGGCCTAGGCGTAATAATTATGGCCCAGTCAACTGGGGAATCATTGCTTTCCCTCAGGGTCCATGCAACCTGTCTTGCAGCCTCCATTTTCATTCCACTTCACACTGCCATACCTATCACTGTGGCTCGTACCCAGACCCATTGCACATCACGGCTGTGTGAATTGTGGAGTCCAGCTCATAGCATCGAATTGTCATGGGAGTAATCACTCAAGTCCCTGCATTGGCTCCATTCCACTCCTTTCAACGAGTTGGGGTGCTCAATCTTCTTCCCACAGATCTGTCGGACGTCACAGGGACTTCCACCTCGACTCACTGGTGCCTGCTTCTTCCTCATGCAGGTTCTGCTTTTAGGCCCTGTCTGGCCGCTTGCCAATCTTCGAGAGCTTTACCAGGGGTTCAACACTTCATGGTATGCAGGCTTGGCGCTAACGCATACCGCAGCCCCTCTGCCACTCTGCCTCACAGTCAAGGCTGCCATTTACAATATGGGGTCTCATTGCACAGCTGATTGGTTGGTTCAGTTCTTCTAATCAATCGTTGTAGATATCACCCAGCACATGCATCAAGCTGTTGGGGGAGGTTCCCAGGACCTTGTAGGTGTGAAATATATCCAGGAGCAATAGGATCTTCCATGAATGAGAGGGCCATATACAAAGCTCGTCCAGCGAATGTCTTCATGGCTGCGCCATCAGCCAAGCCCTTCCAATAACTGGTTTTATACCCTCATAATCACATTCTTTATTCATCAAGCTTCATTTTCATTTGGAAAGAAATTGGTTCAACAGCCCATGTTTTAACAAGAGAGTGTCAACCCGCAGCGCCTCTTTCAAATTTGGAGACTCTTGCAACATAGCCAACATCTCCAGTTCTCTTTGTAGCAGAGCATCTAAAGTAATACCATCAGGTGAAAAATAGAAAGTGCAACCCAATTTACACTAGAGATTAATTGATAAATATCTGTTTAACACGCTCATAAAACAAGACCAGTCTCTAAGCACGAAACCGGGAACCAAATTTGTGTTGCTTTGTGTTGACTTGCTTCCAAGACAAATGCATTGTGCCTGAGCTATCCTCCCAGCCATACATTTGTTGGTTTAAAAGAACTCAATAGCAAAGTATCATCTACAGAGACAGGCCCCAAAGTGAAAGTCATAGGACATGTAATCGTGGGTCGACCTCCAATACCTACTATAGTTACCACTTTGTCTAAACAGGGAACATGTGCAATTTCAGAGGCTCCCAAAGTTGACCGTGACTCATCAGTATCAACCAAAGCAAGAAACATTCTTTCCACTAACAGCACAGTTTTTACATAAGGACCAGAAGGATCACACGAAATCAGTGGTGCAACAGTATTACTTGCCCCAGGCTGTTCTATTGAGTACTGACTGCAGCATGCAGTGGATGAGATAGGAATGCCTACGGGAAATAAAATGGAGCGGTGTTGACCGATCTGTCTGCTGAGCAGTTCGATTTGTGCATTCGGACTTCCACTGTGCAAATTCTTTACAATAATTACACTGATCATTGTACTCATTTAATATCTATCTTGGTCTCCTCCTTGTCCTACAATAATTGAGACACTGCTTCCTCTGCCCCTCCCTCTTCCCTCAAGGTTGAGTCCTGCTTGGTGCCGGCCCTTCCTTGTGAAGGATGGTGCCTCTGGATTGGTAACACCATCAGTCTAGCTGTACAGATAACACCTCAGTAAATGTTTTCCTTCCCAGCCAGTGAATACCGATTCAATTCTCCATTAAATTTTAGGCTTGTAAACATCAAAAAGAATTGCCTTAATTTCGGACCATGAATTGAGCAAAAGGGTTTATTATATTTAGTCTTGTAAAACAAACGGACAGCATCTTAGCATTAACCCATTCCCAAGCCACAAACCCACTCTGCCCTCCAATTCCGACTCTTGATAGCCGGGTAAGAATGGCAAAGGCATGACTGTAGCAATCTATAATAACATGCAACTTCTCTTGAGACCTAACAGGCTTCATATATTTTAGGACGTCTTTGCCCAATGTTAAATAGATCAGTGGGGCTCCATGGTGTGTGCACAGTTACTATTGTATGCCCTGTCCAGGGAAACTTAAAGGGTAAGCTGCAGTATCAGCTCACAGAGACTTTTATAGAGGTGATGTATTAGAGAAACCTTCAAAAAGTTGCAGACACATTTCATGCAGCTAAGGTGAAAAAATGGTTGGAAATTGGTAATCTATCACAGAATGCATCAATGGATGAAAGTAGTAGTAGAAGTCATCATTATTTTCCTACTAATATGGTCTCAGCATGCTTGTGGGGGGAACGCCATTGGGGAACACACTCCAGAGTATGTGAAAATCTTTAGGAAAGGCTTTGAGTGCGTCTGTGTATTTGGCCAAGATGAGGAATTAGGTGGGCTCCAGTAAGCAACCCAAGAGATCAGGCATGTGGACAGGTGCACAAGTGCAAGAGACTCTTTGTGTGTGCAGCTGGACCGAATTTGTGTCGTAAGTCGTCGCTCTATTCTGATGGGAGAGGTGTTGAGGTTTGATCTGGTGTAAAGAGGTGAAAGCATTATGTGCCAAGTTAGACCAAATGGAAATATACCAAAATGTCACCTCCAGAATTGTGACTGTCGAAAATTACGACTTTATATTATTTAATTTTTACCCCTCTTACACCACATATATATGTGGGGGGTATGGGATATAATACAAGTATGGTGGGATGCAGGGGTCTCCTCCGCATATGTATGTGGTGTAAAGGGGGTTGGAAAAAAGTCACAATATCCAGCTGTCGGACTTCTGGGGGTCGCAGTAATCACATAGATCTGACCAAATTTGTCATAGGCTGTTGCTGCATTCTGATGCTTGTGTTTGGGAACTAATGCCTGTGGCAGATGTCCACCAAAGTGGTGCGTTTATATGTACCTTGAGGCTCGGATGGAGCTTTGTTATTTATGCCACTGTTTGATCAGGTTCTCCGTGTGAAAGAGTTCTCTAGGCACACTAGCCAGGTTGGCGTAATAGGTCTTAGCGTCATGAACAAGCTATTATAATGCATCTTCCAAGTGTGATAGACTGGTTGCCCTAAATACATCTAAGTGCAACACATTTCCTGCCCCCAAAATACATCTAAGTGCAACGCATTTCCTGCCACCAAAATACATCTAAGTGAAACACATTTCCTGCCCTCACAATACATCTAAGTGCACCACATTCCCTGCCCCGAAAATACATCTAAGTGCAACACATTTCCTGCCCCAAAATGCATCTAATTGAAACGCATTTCCTGCCCCGAAAATACATCTAATTGCAAAAAATGTCCTGCCACCAAAATACATCTAAGTGAAACACATTTCCTGCCCTCACAATACATCTAAGTGCACCACATTTCCTGCCCCGAAAATACGTCTAAGTGCAACACATTTTCTGCCCCCAAAAATACATCTAAGTCCAACACCTATCTTGCCCTTAAAAATAAATCTAAGTGGTACACATTTACTGCCCGAAAAAATATATCTAAGGGCAACACATTCCCTGCCCTGAAAATATATCTAAGTGCACCAAATGTCCTGCCCTGAAAATACATCTAAGTGCAACACATTTCCTGCCCCCAAAATGCATCTATTTGAAATGCATTTTATGCCGCCAAAATACATCTTAGTGCAACACATTTTCTGCCCCCAAAAATACATCTAAGTCCAACACCTACCTTGCCTTTAAAAATAAATCTAAGTGGTACACATTTACTGCCCGAAAAAATATATCTAAGTACAACACATTTTCTACCCCCAAAATACACCTAAGTGCAACACAGTTCTTGCCCACCGATAAAACTAAGTGCTACACATTTCCTGCTCCCTGAGGCCTTTAAGTCATCACGTATCTTGCCCAAAATACATCTAAGTGCCACACATTTCCTGCTCTCAATACCTCTGAGTATAACCCCTTTCTTGCCCCAAAAATACATCTGAGTGCCACACATTTCCTTCTCCCAAAATACATCTAAGTGCCTCACAATCATCGCAATGTGGAGTCTTTCAGTGATCTTATATTAGAGGATTGACTATATGCAGGTATTTCACTGAGGGATGAATCTTGGCTCTGAAATTGTATCTGCCAACCTGGTGGAGATAGTGGAGTTGATGCAGATGTTTGGGGTTGATCTGGTGCTTGATCAGGTATAGGGTTCAATATAGTAGGATTATGTGAATATACCATATCTTCTGTAGTTTTCTTTCAGGGAAGGTACCGCTTGGGTTGCTTAATATAACGTACTGTAGTGTTTTCTGTTTTGTTTTTAGGGGTTGAAAAATTTGCTTGCTCTGCTTTTGACTCCAACAGCTGGTCTTGGCGTTTCACTTGGATATCTATCAGAGTTCTGGGCTTACATCCAGAGTGCCCTTTAATGCCCCTGCATACCAACCAAAGAAGAAATCCCACAGCAAATCTACAGCTCCTCTTAGAAAAACAATATTATCAAGTTTATCTTCCTCAGAGATTTGCTTTGTGGCATCCACTCACGTAAAATATTAGCATTTAACCAGAAGCTTGAAAGTCTTGGAGAATAAATGGTGTGAATAAAGTAGGTTGGACACCCTCATGGAGGGTATGGCACATGCTTCGACTGACCTGTCTTAATTTTCACAGGTTTTAGACAAAAGTTGGCTTATCTGGAAGTTTGTGCCACTCCTTGCAATGATCTATGCTGTAACGCTCAGACACCACCAGACCAGGCAATGGCTCACGACTGCTGCTCAGTTACCATGCCCCAAGCTATCGAGACATGGGGCCTCATTACGAGTCCGGCGGTAACCGCAGCGGTAAAACCGCCTGGTTAGCGCCAGACTCGTATTACCATTCCGCCTCCGTGACTCCCGGAATTACCAGGGCATTACAGCCCCGGTGTCCTGGGAGTCACGGAGGCGGAATGGTGTTCATCCCCAGTCCAATAGGACTCAATGGGAATGGGGAAGTGGAAACACCGGCACACCATCTCGTGATGGTTTCCACGTCCGCCTGCAGGCGGGAGGTGTTCAACCCGGCAGGTCAGACCGGGTTTACCGCCACTGTTAATTCCGGACCGCACGACCCGTAATGAGGCCCATGGTCTATATTCAGACAGCAGTTCCGGGATAGAGTAGGGAATGAAACGAGGTTTAAACACACAGAAGGGTGAAGATAGATAACCTAATCAGATGCCATTGCTCTGAGAGCTGAACAGAAATATAGAAAAAAAGAAGGGCTAGTTTAGTGGCTCAGTCTTTAGTGCTTCCTTTACAAAATCGGCTGGTGCTGGGGCAACTTAAATGAATGCGCCTTTTAATGGTGCTTCCCCAGACCTGAGACGACTTGAGAGAAAGGAAGAAAGTCTTCACCAAAGCCACACATTCCAAAGCATTGGGTCTGTGGCTGCATAAATGAACTCTTTCACACAGTCACTTTATGGCACATGTACAGTAGTCTCTGTCACGAGCCCTGTGCAACAACCTCTTCCCAGTTATAATATCTCGTGGGACTTGCAGGAGAGGTACGCGCAGACGGACTTCTCTTTCTTTTTGCATTCACGCAGTAGCCGTTCATACAAGAATACTGACTCCCTACACTTATAAGAAGCCTTCCTGAATGTAGTGTATGGATGCAAGTGCTTTATGCAAATGAAAGCTGGCTGATGCAGACCACATAAGGTTTTTAAGAACGTTCTTTCTGTCAGACCCAGAATAACAGTTACCAGAGACAAACATAATAAACAAATACAAACAATTATAAAATTAAATGTTTACCAATTCGTTCTCTGAATAAAACTAACTTGTTCTTCAGTTATTTAAGGATGTTGTCTGGGTTGGGATTACCTGGAAGTCTGTAGGAGCCGGGTGTGAATATTTCACACATAGTTACTTAGTATTTGACATTTGCTAGATTACACATTTCCAATTACAAGTATGAATGATTCATGTAAAAACAGTCTGCACAATGTTCAATTCGTTTTCATAAAATGAAGCATTTATTCTCGAACTGGTTACGTGTAATTTGTAACTAATGAAATAATAACTAATGAAAAAGTAATGAATAAAACAACGAATTCCAAAATAACTAATTTTAGCCCCTGTTTTTTTATTAACACTTTTCCCCCACCCCCAAAACCACTATTCACTCAAACAAACCCATTTTTTCTCTCCAGAATAAGTTATTTTGGTATTAGTTGTTTTTTCATTCATTATTTTTTATTAGTTGTTTTGCATTCGATATAATTACTAAATACCATTCTGAAGACATATATATTTTTATGTTGTCCAATGCATTTCGGTCTCATGGACCATCTTTAGGGACCAGTTTCTATAAACCAAACATAGTGTGCAAATTGATCTGTGTGATTAGTTTGAATCTTTTTGCCCGCATCTGATTTGACCATTTTTTTTGTCCATTGTGACTGCAAATATATGAGGGGGGAGACCCCTGCATGCCCCTCCACAGCACCCTATATGATTTATTAACCCAAACCCACACCACACATATTTTTGTGGTCCAGAAAATCGTCCAAATTGGCCACCGACAAATTTCTGCAAGCAAATTGGGTAATACCGTGCAAGTGGCCACTTGCACAATGCGATTGGTTATCTTTATAGAAATGTGAAATACTAAGTAACTATGTGTGAAATATTCATACCAGGTCCTTCCAGGTGCTCGGGTAATCCCAACCCAGACAACACCCTTCATTTACCCCACAGTGCAAGTGGGGTCATTCAGGCAACTGGACTAAAAAATGCCGACTATACAACCATAACCTTTGGAAAAATAATTGATAATAGTATAAATCAGCAGTGCCCACTCAACCTGAATCACCTTCTCAGAGAGATTCCCTTCAAGACAAAGCACCTTACCGTATCCTGTTGGCCCAGGGCGTCGCTCAGGCACTCTACTGCAACTCCTCTGGAGTGCCATTCAGCCAATCAATCTCAGGCCAAAGGCATCAAAATTGTCACAAAAGACTGATGCAGGACTCGAATATTGGGTGAGGTTGGTTTGGTAAATCTTTATTGGCAGCACTGCAGGATGAACATAGAAATGAACAACACACAAACCCCAAGCAATACAAAACTGTTTTATCAACATGTTTTTATACCTTTTTAGTATACTGATTTCAACGCAACTAACAAAAAATACTTTGACTTCACTAAGGAGGGTTTTACACTTGCCAATGAGTACAATGGTCTTCTATGCAGAGCCTGGCAAACCTTAACACCCCAAGTCACATTTCCATACTTAAAGAGATAACAAACACAGATGTATACCTTTAATACAATTAACACTCACACTCTTGTATCATCATTTGTCAAAATTGAGTTTTTCCTAGGCCACTTCAGGTCTAGTGCTGAATATAGAGCCCTGATCAGCATGTTCTTCTTGTTGGTATTTAAATGCACTCACAAGTATATTCACATCAACTTGTTTGTGGCCCTCCTAGAAAGGGTCAGCCAATCCGCAGTCAGCAGCATTCTTGAGTTCCTTATTCTCAGTTTGTCTCTGCAGTGACTCATATTTCCTCTCTCCAAAGGTCTCATCCACACTGCTGGTTACAGGTTCCTTGTCAGACATTGCCTAACATTTCCCTCCTAGTGTGCTCTGCACCACAGCCACAGACTTGTCTTGCACTTACATGATACCATTCTACATCACACTCTAGACCCACTTTCTGGCCGGAAAGGAAATACTCCATGCCAGCAAGAAAAGAAACTGGAAGAACCTAGACCTGCAGGCCTTTAGAAACTTGCTAGACTTGACCCTACCTAGCACCACAGAACCCAATGAAAAATGCAGCGGAAAACACACTCAAAATCTGTATCACTCAGGCCCTACACCACCTGGCACCAGTAAAATCTTTCAAAGCCACACCAAAAAAGCTGCCCGCAAAATGGTTCACAGAAGAACTGAAAGAACACAAAAAAAACATCTGCAAAATGGAAAGAATCGTGAGGGAACAATACAACCGACAGGACAAAACAGAATACCAAAGGCAACTCAGACTACATAAATCAACAGTACTCAAAGCAAGACAAATACTACGCCACAAGAATTGAATCAGCAAACAATCCACAGAAGAACTTTTTAAAATCATCAAAGAGAAATAAAAACAAACCTACAAGAAATCCACCATTCCGACACAAGCACTTTGTGACAGCATCACTAACCACCTGAGATCAAAAATAGAAACAATCCAAGAGACCATCAACACATCCCAGGCTAATACAACCACAGCTGACGTACCACAGACAAGGGGAGAAACACAGACTACAGCAAAACTCACCTGGCTAGAACCAATCACAGAACAAACATTGATCAAGGACAGCAACCTTGCAGGATCCCTAAGGGACCCCTGCCACCCTGACATTTTCAAAGAAATCCTCAACCACAGAACCCCAGTGACACAGTTCCGGGACCGTATAAACCTATCACTCGAAAAAGGAATCGTACCATCTGCTTTCAAATCAGCATACATGAAACCACTAGTACAAAAGGAATCAGAAAGCACAGAAGGCTCAAGCAACTACAGACTAATATCCAACTTGCCCGACCCAGCAAAGATCCTGGAGAACCATGTGTACAAGATCCTACTTTAATACGTCAAAACAAATGGAATACTCGACCGGTCACAAGTTGGCTTTAGTCCGATGAGAGGAACAGAATCAGTGCTCCCATCAATATGGGATGACCTGAAAATAAATGCAGACAACAATGCCCAATCGGCCCTCATACTATTGGACATATCTGCGGCTTTCGACAAAATTAGCCACGCAACACTAATAAAAAGACTGATGGAATGTGGCATACAGGAATCCGCACTAAGGTGTCTTACCTCATTCCTCACAAACCAAATCAAAAGAACCTTCTTAACACCGTTCATCTCAAATACCAAAAATATCTCCTGCGGAGTTCCACAGGGATACAGCCTCTCTCCCCTGCTTTTCAAAATCTACATGTGCCCCTGATGAAAATTATTTGAACACACGGACTAGCCGCATACAACTATGCAGATGACACAAAACTGATTGTGAAGACGACCACGACCCAGGAACAAATTAACTGCCTCAACAACTCCCTTACAGAATCTACAACTGGATGACAGCGAACAACCTCAAACTGAACCTGGCAAAAACTGAAATAATAATCTCACCCACATAAATCAATGCAGCCAACCCACAACTGGACTGGCCAGCCGGCATGGGAACACAACCGAAGACTTCCAACGTAGTAAATAAACTAGGAATACTCATAGACAATGGACTATCCCTGGAACCGCAAGTCAATCACCAAAAAATTCTTCTTCCTCCTAAAACTACTCAGAGGACCACTCCCATACCTCTCCTTCACTCACAGAACCCACACAATCATATCTCTGATACTTACAAGAAATGACTACGCAAACAGCCTCTACCTAGGGATGATGGAAAGACTCACCAAGAAACTTCAAAGGGTGCAACACACTGCAGCTAGGATTCTACTAAGATTAAACAAAAGATACCACACCATTCCAGCTCTAAAAAGCCTAAATTCAAAGCACTCTTCATCTCCCACAAAGCCTTACACAGACAAGGAGCTGAATTCTTCTAAGCCAAGATCAGCCGCTACCAACCAAGAAGGGACCTAAAATCAAGCGAATGACCTACAAATATAGACAAAACAATATGAAAAAAAGGAAATTCGGAGGAACAGCATCCTCACGTCTTATTGCTAACCTCTGGAAAACCCTGCCCAAAGAAATTAGGACCAGAGAAGACCCCACCACCTTCAGGAAATGACTCAAAATGGTATTTCCCCAAAATAAAAACTACACAAATGCCAAATGTGTGTTTTCTGCGCATTCGGGATAGTTTTAAATGACAATCCCAAAATGCCAAACTGGGTGAGCAGGGGTTGCAGTGGTGTCCCCTGCTCCCCTAATTCAGTATTGTGGGCTTTGGGGGTTGTGGGGTGTTCCCTGCACACATTAAAGGGAAAACAGGGGACAAATGAACAGATTCTCAAAAATTTGACTTTCAAAATGCGACCAAGTCGGCTTCGAGAATTTGAAACTCCAGCTTTAGATGTAGAAGATGATGAGTAACCATAAATAGCTTGTTTGATAGCTTAGTGAGTTAACCACCTGCCTTAGCAATTTCAGTGCTTCCTGTTACAGGTTTGAATTCTGTGTGGGCGGAGACATCCTATCTGAAATTCAATAATAATCCTTCCCAAAGTGGATGTATTGAGTAACATAAAAGTAGTAAATAATACCCTAATATTACATCTCAAAGAGGTGGGAGCAAAATTCAACGTAGTGCTAAACCAAAACACATTTTTAAATTATTGTTACAGACCTAACGCCTGTCAGGTTTTGATTGGGATCAAAGGACCAAACAAACTCCTGAGTGATGAACAATAAACATGGCAGGGATATGTTTCAGGATCAATTATGTGGCACTAAGAATAGGGCTGGTGCTACCACTAGGCAAGGTTAGGCGTTTGCCTACAATTTGCAAATGTTAGAGCAGCAAATCCAGCTAAAGGCAGTAACCACTTATACATTATTTGTATACATATATTTATTATTCTCTCTCTTGAAGCGTGAAACAGGTGGCACTCTCAGCACTGTCTGCAGCAGCAGGCAGCGCAGCAAGCACTGTGAGGTTCGGGTCGGGACCTGGGAGTGGTGCGCTTTGCCATGTGCAGTGCCTCAGGCCACACCTGCGCATTAGCACTGTACGTGCCCTCATGACTGAGGCTTATGCAAATGTTCTTCTTCTCTTCTGGACGGCAGTCTGGTCTGGACCATCCGTGGCCCACCCTGCACAATAGCTGTGGCCCTGCCTGCTGAGAGAGACTCAGACACATGCACAGCACAAGCCGATGAGGAGTGCCCTATTGTTGTAATTGTTCTGCCTCTCGGTCTCAGGGGGACAATAGCCGAAGTGGACAGGACAGAGAATAGATGTATGGAAGCAGAAGGGAGAATGAGTGTATACATGTATATGTGTCATTGTGAATCTTGTGGCCATGAGCTGTAAATTAGCTGGGGTCCCCTGGACCATTTCCCAGGTCACAGGTCAGCAGGGAGAGGGACAAGGCCCAGGACAGGAGTCTGGGTCCAGGGGCGATGTTAGAACTGCGTGCATTGCATATAGCTGCCAATTATGCTTTCCTATTCAATAACTGCCTAGGAAAGCGGAAACGGAGTGACACAGACACTGTGACTGTAACAATTCCATCTCTTTTCCTGTCGACATACATCCATTGCCCCAGTAGGCTCATCGTCTTTAATTTTTACTGTGCTTCGAAACCTCTAGTTTGTGGCTAGGGACACTAAACACACATAAGTACAGTCGTGCCTGTTTTTCTGTCACTGCTGTGTGTGTGTGTGTGTGTGTGTGTGTGTGTGTCCATCTGTTCATCAGGAAACGGCTCTGCCATCTGCCACCAGCTTTGCCTTTGACCACAGCACAGGTTCTGACAATGGCCGGCTGCACTGTGCCTTCCAAGGCTAAGCATGGAAGACAGACACAGAGCTAAACTTAACTTGGGCCTGTTATGTGCAGCCCATAAAGCTGCTGCTCTCATGCTTTCATTTAGTTCAAATTTTATTGCGGTTTACCAAATGTTTGAGGTGGCAAAGCAGTTGAATCCATAAATCAAAAAGCAGGGCTGTACTGTACACAGATGTTATTTCATTATTTACTCTACCTGGGGAGTGGGAAAGGAGGCTTTTTGTATGTGTCTTGCCCCACCCCCATCTTCCTTAGTCCTTAGTTTTGTGGTCTTGTCTCGGTTGTCCTCTGCTTGGGCCTTTCTGTATTTCATCATGGAGATCTAATACGTTAAATAACACTCCCATTTAAATAAACGTTATCACAAGGAGTTGCTATGTGGTTCATTGCTCTGCTACAAACTAGGATTCAAAGGCACAGGGAGTGGGCCTAGGTGGGAATACTGTAAATCACACTGTAGAAACAAAACTATGAGCCAGGTCTTGCCAGTGTGTATTCAACTAAAGGGGCGAAGGCTTGAAAGGTGACAGATGTGCAGAGAAGCAGCCTGCCTTAAATCTCTGAATTATCGTGTCTGCAGAAACAATTCCTTTTATGTAGCTACTCAAGTGTTGAAGCTGCGTAATTTATTACACAATATAATTCCTTATTCAAGTTTTGTGGCAGGAATGATGATCAAATGAGCGAAAGTAACTTTTCCACTCTAATGAGTGTATCACTGTTCCGGGTTGCTGCATTTGCAGACCGTCTTTCTGTTTGTCAGTTTCAATAACTGAGCCTAAACACTCACTTTTTCTGTGTGTCTGTTTACAACAACCCTATAACTGGGGCTAGGCACAGGTGGCATGTTGCAAGACAATTGACAAGACAGGTGACAGTCACCCACGTAACCAGCATTGCATGAATGTGTGATTTTTCCACTGAGATGAAACGTGGGCAGATGGAGTGCAGTGTTGCAATGCAGTCTCTAGTATGCCAGCTTTATGCATTAGAGCCCAATATATTTGTAGGATGAGACGGTCTCTCTGTACCATGTATGTACATTTTTGTGGAGCCAACAAAACAAGAGGCTCTGCCTCACTTATCTGCAGCATGGTCTGTCAACGGGGGGGAACAGTAACAAGGTGTCAAGCCTTTTGCTATGTGGCATTATATTGGGTGCATTTCCTTATCATTGCTTTGATAAGTGATGGGAGTGAGTTTATCTTTAGGTTTACTTATTTATTAGGCACACATTTCAATGGGCACGATGGCTCAAAGCAAAACCTCTATGTGCCCTTTGTAGCTCCTCTCTTGTAAAGGCCATGTTAATTATTTTCAACGCGGGCGAGAAATGTTAGAGACTACAAAGCACATTTTTGTCACTGTTATCTATAATTATTGTGCCATAATATATAGGCTTACTGAGCTATCATAAAGCCTTGAGACTGCTTGCCAATTCTTTCATTAAAAAACATGAAATTAATAAAAGAAAACAGAGATGTTCGCCTATCACACGCATATTCTATTTCTTTCTAACCGTGATCAGAAATAATATTACCTACCTTTGATACTTTGATGCCCTAATATTCCTAAGGTTATTATAATTTGTTTCCCAACATGACCATTGCCAGAGAAATTTACCATGCTCAGTCACTGCAGCTTCCAGCCTAACCTGCTGCACGGGGGCCTGGTGAAAGGTCTTTACTTTCTAATGATTGAATTGAATGTGGCCTCTTTGAAGTATGTGGGCTTATCAGCAGCAGTCAATAGTGCCCATCTCTACCAGGACACAAAGGTCCTCATTGCACCCTTATTGCCAATCTCGACTGAGTGGCTCATGCAAAAATAGGCTTGTTGAAGAACCAATGTGGGGGAGTTTGAGCGGCCTCACTTTTCTGTTCCATGTGGTCAACACTGAGATTTCTTCTTTCAGGGCATCTTAGTCCAGCAACTGTCAGCTGTTTCTCAATAGCTTCCACCTGAAGAGGAGTGGCCATAAATGTCACAATGCCTGGTTAGCATGTTTCAGGCACTCACTGAGCCTGCGTCAGGGTAGTGCTGGTAGTCACACGTCTGGGCTGGATGCTTCATGTAGTCATCGCTAGGGCAAGTTGCTAGGCTGACTTGGTGCAGCCAGCCTGGACAAGCTTTCTTACAGTGACATGACATTTAGTACTGTCAAATCCAACAGGAGTACGTTCTTATATGGTAATACTGGTATCTGCCTGCATATAGCCTGAATGCACATGTACGGGCACAGCCAGCATGAACGTTTTTTTATACTGGCATATATTTTTTCTCCACTTTAGGACAACTACAAGTCCCAGAATTTCAAGCAAAAACAAGACTGAATGGCTTTCTCGCACATTGCCATGGGAAAAAACAGAGCTCTGCTCTGTAAGGCAGAATAAATGTGGGCATTGAGGTACTTACTACATTTCAATATTTGTACCAAGTGCAGCATGAAAGGTATGTGTTCAAGTGCCTAAACTGTACAGTGGGTTAAAAAACCAGCTTCACAATTTAAACGAACTGTGTGATCCTGGGCAAATAATCAAATCTCTTCTAGTATAGAGCACTGGCCTCAGCAGAGACAACATTAATGTTCTCCCGTTTTTCTGCCAGGCAGTCACCAAAGGACATGAGCTGTCCAGATTACTGGCACATAGGGAAAGAATGAATCACTTTGCTCTGCCCTGCTATGCTATCTCTTGTATAGCACACAGTCTACCATTTTCACTGCTTCTTAGAATTGCAGGATCTGCAGAAGGCCGGGTATGGGGCTAATTTAGGAGCAGGCAATGTTGCTTTGTAGAAATGTTGATGAGTGCAGATATGAGACGATAGGGCTCTCTGTGGTGTGTAAGTTTTAATGCCACAGTAAGCAATGGCTATGTGTGTATGTTCTCTTAGAGAGTTGTGCCGGACATTGGATTGTTAACTTGTATTTAATGGAAGCATGAGTAATCCATTGGGTGTCCCTGTGTGGCAAAGCATTATCTTTGAGATAAATGTGACCAGCAAACAACTTCAGGCAAAAACATTTGGTGTTCTGATGCTATAAAACAACTGGAAGAAACCAAGCAGTTTCTTAGTGGGTGCAGGAGTGATAAAGGGTTTGAGAAAGCACTTGTCAATGAACATAAACTTGCAGAAGAGTTGGAAATTCCTAGATGCACTAAACCTAATCATTCTGTCTGTGTCAGAAGGAAGAAGCAGTTCACATATGAAGTAGATGATGAGCTTATTGAAAGCCCCAAGGAAACATTCAAAGTGAACTTTTTCTTTGCCGTTAATGACACACCCTTCAATCTGTAGAAGATTTACTCAAATGCATCAAATTTGTTCTTTTTTTAGCTTCCTCTATAACATACACAGTATGAATACTAAGGCAGCGCAACAAATCTTTTAGCATTGCTTGAGGCTAGAGAAAGCTTTACAAAATGGGTAATCACAGGACATTGATGCACCAGATTTGTGCAATGAATTGCAAGTCATTGCAAGAAGAGTTCAAAACTGTTCATCATCACAAGATGTACTGAAATGTGTATACAATAATAATTTGGCAGAGAGTATCCCCAACACATGTATTGCTCTCCAGATTCTCTTGACCCTGCCTGTTTCAGTGGCAAGTGGCGAAAGACGTTTTTCAAAGCTAAAGTTGATCAAGCCTTATATTCGATCTTCGATGATGCAAGAAAGTCGTGTTGGGCTAGCACCCTTGTCAATAGAGCATGACCCTGATCAAAACAAGAAGCTTGTGTCTACATTTGTAGAAATTAATGCTCTGCAAGTTAATTTCTAATGTATGTGCATTTTCACTTGTTTTAACACATCTGGTGCAAAGTACCATGCAGGCCTACATATGTGTGGTTTATATGTCTGGGTTACAAAAGGCATCATGTACCATACATAATGGCTTTGGTGACGCAGACACATATGTTTCATGGTTTATGTCAACAGGTGGGCTGCCAATTCTGCTCCACTGTTTCTTGTTTTATTTTATGGTTTTGGAGAGTCATTCACTGTTTTTCACTTTTTTATGTGTTTTAAGACTATTAATAAGAGACATATTGCAAATTATTGTTGAATGTATACATATCAAACTTAGCCAGTATTGGAACTGGTTTAGTATTTTGTACAAGGTAGTGATGCTTATGTGTTTACAGGTGTCTAGTATCTATTAGCAAAATAGTTTTCCTACTGTCTGCATTGTATTGTCTATATATAATGTATTAAAAGGATTAGATCCACATGCCTCAGTATTACATTTTGTTGTTGGTATGGTATCATTGACTGATTTAATAAACCTGTATTTATGAAACACAGAGGCTTTAATTTGACTCCTGAAACCTAACACTGTGAGTGGACATGCGGGTGAGGGTGAGGAAAGTGCAATTGGATCCATCCACAGCAGAATGTGTCAGCAATGTATTAGGCGGAGGTAATGGGTTGCAGTAAACGATAACAAAATCGGGATGATTGGTTGAGAAGGGTAAGGTCCTATAGTGGGTGGAGCCAATGTGACACTTTGCTTAGGGTAGAAAAATTCCTTGCACTAGCCCTGAAAAAGAAGCATTGCAGCGAGGCCTAAAGGTTAGAAAAAAGTGCTTCTCTCCTGCCAAATCATGTTCCGGCGTTCTCTTCCCAGCCTGACAGTTCAACATGTGTAAAAGCCTCTAGAAAAAGACTTTTAGTTTTCCTGGGAACTTGCATTCTTCCATGGGCAGTCCTCAGCGACTCCGGTTCCACTGAGACATCTCCCTTTTCATGTTGTAGTTCTTTCTTCCTGTTTTGGTCTCCCTGTTCTTCTGCCCGCTCACCAGCTCGCCAGGGTTCAACAGTTGCAACTTGGTGAGGTACTTGCAAATCTGTGGAATGGGAGTCAGGGCCTTTGGCAGACAGCATGGTACATCCCTTGGGAGACTGGCAATGTCAGGAGGAAACAAACATACCCAGCTACTCTGCCCCTCTTCTGGTTAGCTAACTCTTCCAAACTATATGCCCAGTGAGCATATCTGCTCTCCTCAATTTCGTTAAGGCATTTTGTTTCCCATGCTTCCTCTTCTCTCCTTATTCTGTTTCTGACAGGTCCTCCTCCACCTCTCTACACTTTCTTGCTCACACTTTCTTTTCCACTTTTCAATGGTGCACTCTTCTATTAATTCTGCAGCAATCTTCCTTCCTTTCTCTATGCTACTTTCAGAACCAATTTTTTCCCCACACTGGGTGCAACTGCTATCATCCCTCTCCAGATTCTTCTCCTTACCATCTTCTTCACCACTTTGGGCACAATGGTTATCCCTGTCCAGATCATATATTACTGAAGAGTAGTTAAGACTTAGACAGTTGATTGCAATGCAATAGGAACAGAAGGAATGCCAGTATATCTCCTTCTAACTTCCAGCCACAACTTAACTGCAGCCAATCAGGATCCTGGCTTTTAAAGAATGTCCAGACAGTGATGACTGAAAACCAAAAACTGAGATAAGAAACACGGTAGCGGCCTGTGAAGACACTGTGCTCTGCTTTGGAGAACCAGTCTTGTTAATTCCTTATTCTAAATCTACGTAATTCTGTCGTCAACGCAGATGTAACCATCAGACTCCCATTACCTGACCTTCTAGTGCTTTTAGTATGTGGTGGCCAACAGTGGTCAGCCACATCCTTCCTCACATGATAGTTATTTTTCATCCATACATGCATTGGTATTGTTTGTTTATAAAGCACCTACACACAGGCAAGTGTTTCAAAGCGCTAAAGGAGGGTGGGAAACATGGGGAAAAACAACAGTCGCTCAGAGCCCTTGAAAATTCTGAGACGATAATAGTCTGCACAGGCAGAGTAAGTGCATATAATACATTTAACAGTTGAGGCTCAGCAAATAGGCCTGATGACTATTCTGCAATTAAGGGGTGAGGAGAAGGGAGAACAGACAGACGATCTTCAGGCATGGTGCATTCGGATCGTGCAAGTACACAGACGGTCACGGGAGGGTGGAGGTCCAAGTGCATCTAGTCGTTGGAGACTAGGGTAAGTGCAGAGGGCGCCACTCTCATGGGTTATTTCTCAAGTGCAGTGAGGGCTGGTGGGGTGCAGGGCCCTGAGGCAAGTGCGAGAGAGGACTGGCGTGGGTGCCCAGGACCTGTGAGACGCCGAGGTACACCAGGGGGCCAGTCCACAAGCTGTAAGGAGGAGGATGAGGAGGGAGAGAGGGCAAGAGCAGAGGGACAGGTTAGGAGGGTAGAGGGAGATAGAAGGATGAGGATAAGAGGAAGGTCTTCAGGAGTTTCCGGAACTTAAGTAGATCAGGCTCAAGATGGAGGGCGGCAAGGAGGCTATTCCAGAGGGAGGCACCTGCTGAAGATAAGGATCCCCCTCCAAATCTCTGCTTGGAGAACCGGTTCACTCGCAGAAGGTTGGAGGTAGATGAGAGTAGTGTTCGTGAGGGACAGTATTTAGGTAGGCAATGTTGCACATAGGTAGGTCCCAGGCCCCAGAAAGCCTTGTGGACAATGCAGAGGGTCTTGAACTTCATCCTTGCAGCCACGGGGAGCCAGTGAAGGGATTTCAGCGCCTGAGAGATGCAGCGCCTCGGATTGAGGCCAAGGATAAGTCTTGCGGTTCTGTTCGGGATGATTTGCAGAGGTCGCAGGGCAGAAGAAGTGAGGTTGAGGAAAAGGCTGTTGCAGTAGTCCAGCCTAGAGAGAACCAGGGCTCTGGAGACAGTGAGCCACTGGGGGGAAGTGAGAAAAAGTAGAGTACCTCTGAGGCGGTGTAGCTGATAGTTCAATTTTTTTCGGATGTTCGAAATGTGAGAGGAGAAGGAAAGAGTGGAGTCGAAGATGACCCCAAGGTTTTTAGCCTCACAGGTGGGTGCAGGTGCAGGGCCAAGGGAGCCGAGCCAGAGTGCAAATGGGAAAGCCGGAGCAGGGGTCCCAATGCAAATGATCTCAGACAGTCAGATATGAGCGAGGAGGAGGCAGCGGCAGCTGAAGGTAGCCTAACATAGTTGTGTGTCATCCGCATTACAATGAAAGTTAGAGGTGAAAGTGGCAATCACACGTGCCAAGGCAGCCATATAGACATTGATGAACCAAGGGGCTAGGTTAGATCCCTGGGGAACACCACAGGTTGAGAGAGCGATAGTCGAGAGAACGGCTTTGAGTTCCACCTGGGATGGGCGGTCGGTGAGAAAGCATAACCATGATTCTCCATCGTCCAAGTGTCCTTATCATGTGACATCTCCAAGTGCGGCGTAGGTGTAGTTTGGGTCGACACATGTCTGAGGTTGCTTGTGGTCTTGTTCAGAGGGGTTGTGACCAAGCATTTCAGGCTGGACCGCCCCTTTTGGGGTTGATCCAAGCCTGATTTGCATATGGTCTTCCCCCTTTGTGTAAATGCTTGGCAGGCTGAAGAAGGATGGTCTGAGGGGGTTGTCCAGGGCTATGCCATAGGTTTAGAATAATTATAAACCTTCCAGCCATCACCTCTTGGGTTTTGGTCAGTCACCCCATGTGGGACTAGTATGCCCTAGACGTGGAGCTCGGTCCTGTATGGCCTAGAGACCCAAACCCCATTGCACTGATGACACCCAATGAGGCTGTAATATCTCTGGGATTGCTTGTAGTCTTGTGCAGAAGGGATGTGACCAAACAGCTCGGGATGGACTGCCTCTTTTGGGGTGGAACCAATACTGATTTGCATATGGTCTTTCCCCTTTCTGTAACAGCTTGGCAGGATGAAGAACGATGGCCTGTGGGGTTGCCCGGAGAAATGCGAGAGGTTAAGATTAATAATAAACCTTCCAGCCATCACCTCTTGTGTTTTGGTTAACTACCAGCCCACCAGTCAAAACGCCCCTGAGCTGCCCTTACTTGACTCTTCTGCATAAAAACATTCACCCAGAAGTGCTCACTCTTTCTTCGGCGGACAATGCAATAGTACTCTGCATTGAAAACAACCACGAGCAGCTTGGCAGTAGTGTGCTTTCCATAAATAAAGCTGTGTGCCTTGAGCATGATCTACCTTTTCAGGGTCAAAAGAGGAAGTACTTCAAAGAGCAGTGTCTAAACCCTAGGGCCGTGCGCTATCCATGCCTCTGATCATGACCCACTAAGTTCCATTATTGCTGTATATATCCTCCGACCGACTGTAAACGTAAAATATATTTTGGGATGGCTCTAATAATTGGATTTACCTCCCAGGAATCAGCTGCAATATGCAGCCATCCATACAGCACAAACCCACCAGTGCCAACCCAAACCTTGCATATGCATAATCATAACCGGGAAGGATAGCTCAGGGGCCAAACTGTGTCTTGTAAACAAGACTTCACTGGGCAGCACGGGTTCGGTCCCAAGTCCTGGTACTGCACTTCGAATCTGGAGTCTGGCATGAAGCGCAATATAAGAAACATATTTCATACTTTGTTTTTTTTTTTACGAAAGATCCATGCATTACAAACAGAATTTACTTGTGCACTGCCACTCTTTTCGTATTTGCCCAGTCATGGGTGTGCCTCCCTCAAATCAGAAAATATTATTGTCTTCTCAGTGACAGTCGATTACTTTTCAATAAGCATTAGAGACCAAATGAACTTCCTGACAATTTCCTTCTAGACTGCATTGTCAAATCCATTTGGCTCACATAGCCACAGCCCTTATGGTACTATCTCTGCATGTGCAACAACACAGGAGGGGTCATTACGAACCAGGCGCAAAGGGATACCGGGCACCAGTAATGACACCGGTGCCGGTAATCCCTTTGCGCCCTATTTCGAGGTCCCTTTGCGGGTCCTTCCCTTAATGCCTGGTTTTAGCAGGTGTTAAGGACGGGACACGCAAAGGGATACCGGGGTCAATAACGGTACCGTAATTTACGGTACCGTTATTGCCGCCTTCCCATTGAGCCCTATGCGGGCTCAAATGGGAATGGGGAATGACATTTCAAATGGGGACTTACCGGTCCCGCAACGGGCGGAATGGACCGGTAAGTCCCCATACCGCCACGTCGGTGGCGGTACCGGTATTGGTGCTAGTCATGGTGCTAATAGAGCCATGACTAGTACCAACCTCGGAATGAGGGCTAGGGTGTCCACCTGGACCATATCCCTCAGCTCCCTCTTCTCTTTTGCTTCAAGATAGGTAACTGTTCTATTATGTTATGCTTTTGGGGTTTTATACTGCATACCGCTGCCATTTGCATAGTCTCTTAGTGCAATGCGGTCTCTTCAAGAAAAGTGACTTAAGTATGATTGCGAGGGAGATATGGCACACTGCAAGATTGCTCTGCTGTTGGATTGATGATCAGAAGTACCTGGGCCCTGCGCTCAGGTATGTTTTTAAGTGATTTATGTCGAGGGTAATTGAGGTATGTGTCTCCAGAAGGGGGCCTGGGCTGTGTTACACAGGCTGCAAGGAGAGATGTATAGTTCTGACGGTTTCACTGTGTATCGGGAGGTGGAGTTCAATTGCACGTGGGAGTGAATTAGACTGTGTGCGTAGCATATGGTGGAAAGTAGTTGTATGAGCGACTAGTAGGCACATAGGCAGCCAAAGGATCACAGGCACTCAAAGTAATTACTGTGCAAAGGTCCTAGTGCAGGAGCCCCTAGGAACAAAATTAAAGTATGTTACAGTGGGTATAGTGAGGGAACACAAAAGAGTAAACCACTTGGGGAACACCTAGGAGCAAATCGCAGAGAGGTGACAACTGTGAGTAGATTACAATGGGGAACACCTAGGGCCACATCACACGGGGAATCACATAAGAGAACGCTACAGTGGATACACATGAGAGCTGAAATCTGGAGTGAGGGAATTTACTTTTTCACTAAGTGGTCTCTGTTTGGGCTCAGGAGGTGCCAGGATACAGTGAACAGACAAACAGGCATCAATCTCCCTTATCGACTGCTCTTCACCCACTGCCTATGATAGGCTGCCCTGGGTGGTCCCAAGTTAAAAGTAGGATCATGTGACCCTTTTGGAAGATGCCTTGGGGCATGACTACTGTAGAATTCAATTGGGTTGGAGTGCAGTGTGTGGGATGAAAGGTACCAAAGTTGCCCAGTTTAAATCCAAATAACTTGCATGATACCAAAGAGGTTTCTATTCAATTGGGTTGGAGTGCAGTGTGTGGGATGAAAGGTACCAAAGTTGCCCAGTTTAAATCCAAATAACTTGCATGATACCAAAGAGGTTTCTATTCAATTGTGTTGGAGTGCAGTGTGTGGGATGAAAGGTACCAAAGTTGCCAAGTTTAAATCCAAATAACTTGCATGATACCAAAGAGGTTTCTAAGCGAAGACCAGGGATTAGAACCTGTGCTGCTGTGCGATGGGTTGCCACTGAGCGATACTACCCATGCTATAACAGAATAAGGCAACTGGAGCGGGATGCTTACCCTGGCGATGGTCTGAAATTATGCAAGTCTGGTGCTGGTGGGCCTAAAACGACGGGACATACAATGCATGGAATGACTCACTCCACGATAGTTCTCGCCTGATATAGCATGGATCCAGTTCCACCAGCAGATGACCTCACATGTATGGACTGTTTAATACATCACTTTACCCACAAGACAGGGACACATAAAGATGCCCACAACACTTCTCCCTCAGTATGAAAGACCTCGAACACCAAATAGTAACATAAGAAGAGCAAGACTGGACACTATTGGTGGCCTAAAATATATGCTAAATAACAGCGCCCCCCTAAAAACACATTACCATCAGCCCCAAATCCAAACACACAACATCCCCATATTTCCCAGGTATCACATTGTTCCGAAATGACCACGATAAACCAATAAGTGCTCGCCTTGAACACAGCTCCAAGCATATGCTGATTACTACTATTACTGCACAACCCCAGGGAAGGATTGACATTGTTGCTGAGTGTCTCTGCAGTGTTGCCGGCAATGCTGTTGATGGCCCCCCTCGCACCCAGGCCAGCTTCACTCATGCCCCCTTAATCTCACTCTGACCAACAACTTCTCCTCAGCACACTACTTTGTGCTGCCCCGCCCCACACCAGCCCCACTCAGCCCACCATGCCCTGTGTGCATCTTGATAACCTTTGCGAATCCGAACCCAACCTAGTTTGATATCTTTCTCAGACTCAACCATTCGCTCTTAACCATAGACATTATGATGCACCATCTCCTTCATGCTCTCCATATTCGACCACAACAGGTAAATGCTGCAGACCAGCCGCGACTGCATTTCTTTAACCTGTTACGTACTGCACGACAAAAATGTACTCCTGGAGATCAACCGTCAACCGGCCAATATGTGGAGATACCGAGTTCAATTCCTTTGTGGTCAAAAAATGTGTAAGAGGCTTGTGACATGTCCTGACCCCATACGGTATTCCCCACAACAGGGTACAAGAATACTTGCCTCTCAATTACTGCATGCCTCTTCTTTTGGGTTTCTTACATTCCTAGAAGCAAAAGCAATTGGGCGATACTCCCCATTCGGCCACTGGGCAAACAGCGCCTTCACGCCCACATCACTCTCATTTACAGTAAGTACTGTTTTACACAAGACATCAAAAGTCGATCAAGATGGAGCATAATCAACATTATGCTTGATCACCTCAAATCCATACTGGCACTGTTGTGACCATAGGAAAGGCACATGCTTTTAAAGCCAGTCCCTCGTGTGGATCTTCTTCTACACATAGGCGTAAATCATTTTCATGCAATATTCAGTTATCTCCACGATTGTTCGCTTGATGAAGGTTTAGGAGTTTGCACCACTCCTTTCCTGGGCCTGATGCCTTCCTCATCGATTGTTTGCCTCAAGTACTTAACACTTTGCACTTTTATCTATTTCGACAACTTAACTGTCAAACAACTTTTCTGCACCACACCTAACATGGCATGCTTCCTTTGATCATGCTCTCGCTCTGACACCCCACACACCAGAACGTCATCCCTGAAATAAATTGTATTGTATTGTATTTTTATTTATATAGCACACAAAGCCCTCAGGCATCTGGGCGCATTTCTTACATTGAAGAGGCAGAGTAGGTTACATGTACATACAATGGATATATTACAAAATAACATTAATAGATGTATATGCAAGAGGAACAGCAATGGACACAGCAAGGTAGATACAAGATGGGAATATGGTGCAGCTGACCAATAAAAGGCAAGGAATATACAGAGGTATGAAGTTCAATACCAATGTATGAGATTCCTTATGGTCAGAATTACCAGTCAGGAGATTCAAAACGTTTAAGCCTGGATACTACCTGACTTCTGAAGGTATTGAATGATGGTTCGGCTCTGATAGGTGCTGGTAGAGTGTTCCACAGTTTGGCTGCGAGGACTGGGAAACTGCTGCCGCCTGCCTTTTGGAGCTTGAACCTGGGAATGGACAGGCAATAGGCGTATGCTGCTCTGGTGGGTCGGTCCGACGATTTCCATGAGAATTTGTTGCAGAGGTACTTGGGTGCCAAGTTGTGTAGGCATTTGAAAGTGAGTGAGAGGGATTTGAGACTGATTCTTTGGGGGATTGACAGCGAGTGTACACTGTGCCTGAGCTCTGTGATATGGTGGGATCTGGGGTGATTGGTAGCTGACCTGAGAGCATTATTTTGGAAGATCTGAAGCTTTTTCAGGTTGTGTTTGTTGGTTCCGAGGTAGAGAGCATTGCAGTAGACGATTTTGGATAAGACTAAGGCTCTAGCAAGAGTAATGCTGTTACCTGTGGTCAGAAATGGTCTGCAAGCGTTCATGAGCTTACACATGTATGCAGTGTTAGAGGCTGTTGCATTAATTTGTCTTGTCATAGAGATGGAGGAGTCAATGTAGACACCTACATTTTTACGTCTTTAGAGACTGCAATACTGTTATAGTCAATGGTGAAGGTGTTGAATTTTTTGTTGAGTCTTTTGAGTCTGGTTTGAGTTCCCACAAGGAGCAGCTCTGTTTTGTCATCGTTGAGACATAGTCCGTGTTTGGCCATCCAGGCTTGGATGATTTGGTAGATGTTGTTTAGTCGCTTGGAGTCTAGGTTGTAGTCGCCAGAGAAGGGAATCAGGATTTGGGTATCGGAACATAGTTTGTATAAGTGACACCCTGCTGGTCTAAATCGTCGAAGAGAGGCTTCGTGAAAATATTGTAAAGGGTAGGTGAGGTGCAAGATCCTTGGGGTACTCCGCAGGTAACAGGGACTGGAGTGACTGAGGCGGAGGGAGAAAAAACTCTAGTGGTTCTGTTATTTAAGAAGGACTGAATCCAGGAGGTGGCGTCGTCAGAGAAATGTGCTGCAGAAGAGAGGTGTCTACAGAGGACTTTGTGATCGACCGAGTCAAATGCCGCCGATAGGTCTAGTAGCAAAAGGAGTGCCAAGTTGCCTGTGTCTTTTATGCACTCAATTTGGGTTACTAGATCTAGCAGGGCTGTCTCCGTGCCTGGTCTGGGACGGAAACCGTATTGGTGGAGTCCTAGTAAATTTCTACTTTCTAGGAAATGCTGGCTCTGTTAGAAGGCAGCTCTGTCCAGAATTTTAAGGAGGAAGGGCACAGTTGTGATGGGTCTGTAGTTTGTTGGTGTGTCAGGGTCTAGGGTCAGCTTCTTTAGAAGTGGCACAACTCGGGCATCCTTCGGGTTTGTCGGTACTTTGTTGGTTGCAAAGGAGGCATTGATTAAGGATGCGATAAAGGGTGTGAGTTCTTTGACCAATTCTTTGATAATTGAGGCTGGACAGAGATCGCCTAGGCATCTGGAAGATTTTAGGCTCAAAATTATGTTCGCTACATCCTTAGTTGCGAGGGGAGAAAACTTGAACAGGTCATGTTCCACACAGGGAGGTGTTTGGGTTGTCTGCTGGTCAGTGTTGGTCAGGCATGCTCTCTTTTTCTCTATTTTGGATTGTAGCAACTCAATTTTGTCTGAGAGAGCCAACTAAATGTTGGTGCACCAGATAACGTCTTTGATGCAGGTTACAGGTGAGGCACAAGGAGTTTCAAGCTCTCTAAGGATGCTAAATGATTCCTTAGTGTTGGGTTTAGCTTTGGAGATGCGCTCATTGTAGGACTCACTTTTGGCTAGAAAAATGACTGTTTTGTATTTAAAAGCGGCTGTTAGGAAGGTCTCTTTGTTAGCTACTGAGGGGAGGTTTTTTCCAAGAGGCTTACGCAGCTCTTAAACTCTTACGCAGGGTTCTCAGGTGTGGGGTGAACCAGTTGTTTAAATGCAAGCATGGTTTTGCTTTCCATATCTTTATAAGTGCTAACATGTTGATGGCGTTCAGGATAGTGTTGTTGTAAGCGTCCACTAGACTGGTTGGCTCGGAATTAGGGCTGGCAGGATTAGTGATAGGCTTGAGGAGAGGAATATGTTTTTCAACTGTCAGATTGTGCATGTTTCTAGAGAGTTTAGGGGTGCTTTTTTCTGAGTCGGGGCAGTTAGGGTCCTGTAGTGAAAAGATGATAGTATGATGGTCAGACCAAGCACAGGGGTGCTTCGACAGGAAGTTTGTATTGTAGTTGAGGTCAGTGATCCAGTCTAGTAGTCTGCCTTTATCATGCATTGGTTGTGAGATGCGTTTTGTGAAGCCTAACTCTGAGATACTGTTGGCAATTAGGAGTGCATTGGCATCCATAGGGTCATGGAGGCCTAAGTTAAGGTCTCCCAGGAACATTACTTGTGAGCCTGGTTTTATTTTAGCTGTAAGGAGGAGGGTCATGTCGTTCTCGAAGGAGGATAGGGGACCTGACGGTCTATACATAAGATGGATTATTATAGTTCGCGATGGTGTCATAGGAAGCTTGATGGGGAGGAGTTCCCCTGAGGGGAAGGTTAGCGTGTGGCCAGGCCTTAGTCCGAGTGAGGTTTTTGCGATAAAGGCAACGCCTCCGCCTTTGGAGGAGGTCCTGTCCTGACTAATGATGGTGTAATTGTCCGGAATGGCCAGAGAGAGCAGGGGATCAGAGGTGGGCTGGAGCCAGGTTTCTGTAATGGCTAAGAAGTCAAGGTCGTTAGAGGTGATGAAGTCACAGATGTCGAGGGAGTGTGCTGTAAGTGATCTGGCGTTAATGAGTCCTCCTTTGATGTGAGTTGTAGACTCAGGGGCTGCCTTGGAAGAGGAATCGTGGTTGTTGAGATAGGCACGTTCATCCATTGTGAGTACCTGATTGGGAAGTGAGAGGGGGGTTATGGTGCAGTTTTTGTTCATACTTTTAGGATGCAACTGATTGGCTCTGAGTAGTCGGTAACCCAGTCTAGAGCTTCTGATTATGGTAGAGCAAGGCTGGTTGGGCTTGGGCTTGGTGGCGTATAGTTGGATCCATTGAGCGGGTGACAGTATAGGAGTATCCGAAGGAGAGCGAAGAGTCAGATTAGTGGGGTTCATGTTTGATGAATGTAACTATGGTAGGAAGGTTGTGGGCATCACTTATGCGAGAGAGGTTTGGGATACATCTCTGTAGGGGGTGGTAGGTCGTTGGATGCTGGGTGTCTGTGGTACCCCACCACGGGCGACGAGGTGCTACCAGAGGATGCAACCATGGTGTTGGAGAAGTGAGTAATCAAGCTAAATAGTAAGCTTGCGGTGCATAACATGGGTGGGAGTGTGACTAGTTACTAGTAAGTTGACGCCAAGGCAGTCTCCGTAGCTGCAGGGTTGGCTAGATGCTGGGTGCACTCAAGGCATAGACAAAATGCTAAATCTCAGTGACTGCAGGGTACACTTAAGGCATAGGTGAAATGCAAAATCACAGTAGCTGCAGAGTAGGCTAGATGCAGGGTACACTTAGGTCTGGACCAAATGGAAAGTCTCAGTAACTGCAGGGTACACAGGCATAGGCGAGATGCAAAATCACAGTAGCTGCAGGGTAGGCTAGATGCAGGGTACACTTAGATATAGGCAAAAATGCAAAATCACAATAGCTGCCTAGTGGGCTGGGTGCAGAGGAGGATAGGTAAGAAGTACAATACCTAATCATAAGTATTAGGCACATGCTAAGTTCATAACTGGTAAGGCACGTGGGTGACCGCTGGCAGGCCCTGTGGAATCGGTGCTAGTACCGAGAGTGCAATGAAGCAGTGGAATGGCTGTGGCGTCCGCGTAGGTTACGTGGGAGAGGGCTGATGGGCAAATAGTTTCAGCCTAGTTGCCAGCCGTATTCCGTTGAGAACACAAACTCAGACTGAGTGCAGGCATGGACAATGGGCACACACCAGCATACCACCAAACAATTCTTTCTTGAGACGTTGGAAAACCGAAGAAGCTGGCATCAGCCTAAATGGCATCCTACTATTTTTGTATGCACCAAAAGGCATCATAAAAGAGGTAAGAGATCACAATGCCTCTTGCGAATTAATTTGGTGGTACACCGCAGAGAGATCGGACATAGAAAACCATAGAGCTTGCCCCATATTGGCCAATAACTCATTGATGTCAGGCAAAGGGTGCCTATCCACCCAGATATTGGCATTTAACTCACGCAGGTGAACACACATTCTAAGTCCCCCATCTTGTTTGTGTGCAAGCGCTACCTGGGATAACTTAATGCTTTCAATCACACCCACCAATTGAGTTTAAGTCGCCTTTGAGCAGGGGCGTTGCTAGGGGGGGGCTAAGGGGGCTACAGCCGCTGATCTTTTGGTTGTAGCCCCGGATAGAATCTCAGGAGCTACAGCCAAAAGACTAGCTAGCCCCCAGTCCCAACAGTTCCGACATCAGCTCAGCCCCGGGTCTTTTCCAGACCTAACAACTCCCCTGCCTTTGAGTATCCCCGTTGCCAGAAGCGTAACATTCCTTAGTTTGCGCACTTTAGGTATTGCCCCCTGCTTGAATGGATTTCTAAACTCTGCCCTGGTGAACAGATGTTTCGGAGGCACTCTTTGTGGATGAACAGGGGAATACTTCTGGAAGATAGCAAGACCAATTCACGGTAGCTTGGAGAGCAGTCAAGGCTACATTGCAAGAGTAGTGAGGGTGATCACTGGTCTCCAATGATCACACACAATGAAACAGCAGGAATTACAATTAGTAGTATACGAAAATGTACTATGTATTATAGGCCCAGAAACAACACACAAAAATCAAGAAATGCAATAGTAAAACACCACTCAATCAACACACTATGGCCCTCATTACGACCTTGGCGGAGGACCATGGTGCAATTTGCACCATGGTCCATGGCGCTAAGCTGCCAACTCCGCCATGGGGGTTGGCGGACTTACCGCCCCATTCCGAGGTTGGCGGGGCGGTAAGTCCCCAATCCCCATTTACCCTTCCCCATTCCCATTCCTGGCCCCATAGGGCATAATGGGAGTGGGGAAGGCGTTAATTACGCCACCGTAAATTACGGTGGCGTAATTAACATCAAGGTCCCTTAGCGCCATGGATTTTAACGCCTGCTAAAAGCAGGCGTTAAAATCACCATGGCGCTAAGGGAACTCGTACTCAGGCGGTAAGGTACGCCATGGTTTACGCCGGCGTAAACCCCTTTCCGCCAGGGTCGTAATGAGGGCCTATGTAATGTATATACAGTCAATGGAGTCAGTGCGTGAAAGTCACTAACTCCACCAATACCTGCAAAGGGAAAAGGTGAATAACTTTAGTAGCACCAAAGGTCTTTATAGACGGCAACCCTAACTTTATAAGTGCAGCTCTAAGAAAAATGGAGCCTTGTGCTCAATGTTCAATGCACGTGTAAAAGAGCAGGAAAAAGTTATTGGGAGAATTCTGATGGGGTGAAACAGGTTCCAAAAGTTAGGAGAGGATCTGCTACAATGAACAAAGCTGTTCACTACTTTCGGACGGATTTAGGTAGCAAATACGACCCAAGCCAACAGGAAGGCCAAAAAGAACCTTCAATGAGTAAATGCGTTTGGATGAACAAAGTGCCACCGGTAAGTTACTTCACTACTCACGCCCTTAGCTCGGTTTTGGTCCAGGCTTGGAAGGTCTAGAGGGGGTCGCCAGAGGTATGATTTCCTGTCCTCGGTATGGTTTCCAGATGTACAGGCTCTGCGGGTGCAGACACAGGTCTGGTTTGATACTCTCGATTCAGATGAAGAACAAAGGAATTACAGATGCAGCAGGCTTCAAGGCACTGGAAGGAACGTGGGAAAACCTCCTGCGAGTGTGTTTACTGTTTGGGGACTTCACACATTGGAAGATGAACAGAGTCTTTCCACAATCTCTACCACCTCGAAGGTGGTGCCATAGCTCAAAAGCGGGAGCTACAGCGAAGGGCAGCAGAGTGCTGCAAGTGTGTTTACTGTGTGGGGACTTTACACGTTGGAAGCGGAAAAGAGCCTTTCCACAGTGTCTAGCACCTAGAAGGCGATGCCATAGCTCAAAAGCGGGAACTACATTGAAAGGCAACAGAGTGCTGCGAGTGTGTTTACTGTGTGGGGACCTTACACGTTGGAAGCTGAACAGAGTCTTCACACAGTCTCTACAATCTAGAAGGGGGTGCCAAAGCTGAAAACCGGAAGCTACAGCGAAGCGCAGCAGAGTGCAGCAAGTGTGTTTACTGTGGCATTCTGCGGATTTCAGCGGTCATACCTGAATCCAAGCTACTTTGAAGTTCTGCGCGCTGCAGGTCAGCGCGATATACCATATAAGCGGTAAGCAGCAAAGCTGGTGAGATCTTGTTAAGCCCAGGTGAGTCCCTTGTGACTAAGAAATAAAAAGGCACCCACTCGTTGGTAAAGGAGGCCGATGAGGGCCTGCGCTAACCCATATTTAAAGGCATAAAATATGATACAACTATTTACTTTTTCTCCGCCTTTTTAAGACGGTCAGTTAGGGCACTCAGACTGATACAAATGAGCTTTTACACTTTAAGGAGTGGTACTAAGCACTTTTATACAGCAAACCTGGCGACTAAAAGACAAAAACAGGGCAGTCTGTTATCACAGCTCAAATTAAGGTTCTTTGCCCCCCTGCCTCGACAAGTGATTCCACCATTGTCTGATACAGCGATCTTGCAATTATCCTGTATAAATACAAGCAAAAACATAAACGTGAGTCCCCCAGAGCCAGTCCAAGAAATGGGTCCTCTGGAAAATGCTTTGTTAAATCTACAAGAGCCAAACGTGGAAGCACAGCACATTTCCTTTTCTCCAGGATCCCAATCGGTGACAGGGGAAAATCTTTCTCAATCTCCAGTATTGTTCACTTCAGAGCCTTTGGACCATAAACATTCCTACGGGATTTGCTACAGGAAGAAGATCGATCCATAAATATGCACACTACAATACAAGAAGTTCCTAACACAACAGGTTCTGCGCTTCATGCTCTGAATTTTACCGTATCACGGATGGAAAATTCCTATGATTTAATTGCAGAAGAGTTTCGCGAACAGCATGCACTTCTAACTGCAATGTCCTCCAAATGTGTTCTTCTTGAGGGCTTTATCTATGGGAGGGCACAGAGTAGGGGAGAGAGCACTGGCAATATTGGACAAATGCAGTCTGAGAGGTGAGAGGAGGGGCCAATAGTAAACACAAATTCTGGCCCCGGGCCCCTAACATTAAATAAAGATGTATCCAGCAGGGCCACGCAGTGCCAAAGGGCGAAGATATGGCAACAAACACAGTGGAAAACAAAATGCATTGGGAAAGTTCAAAAACAAAGAAAACAAAAAATCAAAAGACCCTTTCAAAAAGAGGGTTAAGCGGCTCACGTAGCTTTATGAGGAACTTATGGCAGAGCCAGAGCCTCTCTCCTACAGTCGAGGAGGAGGCCCTGAGTGATCATTTGGAAAATCAAAAACTTAAAAAGCAGCCCTGTAAGGATCTTGTAAGCCCTCCAAGAAAGGCAAAGAGGAAATCAAACAAGCCGACGAAGAGCCTATTGGATGGTCAGAAGGGACCTATAGACAAATGTGTAAAGCTCACCGAAAACCCAGTAAGAACATCGGATCAAAGCATCATGGCAGTATACTCAGATATGGATAGTGTGGGTGAATCAGCAGATCCAAGCTTGGTATGTGTGGAGGATTTTTCACCAACCTCGGCATTGGTAAACGTTTTGACAGCAGTTGAGAGGCAGATGTTGCAGAACTCCGAGGAAGACCATGGTGAACTGGAAAAGAGGGCCAACAAACTTGCGCCAATATTCCATTCACAAGGTTTTGGGCCAAAACTACCATTACTAGCAAGCGCTGTAATAGCAAGCCATCTGCCAAATGAGGACTTTCCCCCGAAATCTAATGGTACTGAAGTACAGCATGTGGATTTTGGGCAGCCATGTATCCCTCTGACTGATTTTGACCGTCGGGAAAACGGGTGAGCGAATAAAGTGATCAAGGGCAGTCCTCCTTCATTACACTAGAAGAGAGAAGACAGAAATTGTGTCTGGTACACAAGGTGGTTTCAAACTGGGGCAAATCTCCTATTAGTGGGCTTGACGTGCCTCTGTCAGTTTCAAGTGGGAAGGGGGCACAAGTTGCTCTATCGTCTCGACCACCAGAGAGACAGAACTATCCAGAAAAGGGCAACCTATTTTACAATGGAGTTAAACAACAAATGTAAGAAACACGTCTGTAGACACGTCCAAGGCAAGACCTACTAAATTACCCAGAAAACAAAAACAAAGAAGCAACGTGCAGGGCACTCTTGTCAGAACAGCACACATTAACTCTGATTGAGGTGTTCCCAATCATATTCTCCAGCGTTTTAGTTCCAGTCTCGTCACGTCGGCCTTGCACAGTAATGTGCGAGGAGACTGGAACTAAAACGCTGGAGAATATGATTGGTCTTTTGTCAATGCCCTATTTGTTTTGAGAAAGGCTCTTGAGCAGCTGAAACACGTGTAAACCAGGAATAAAAGGCTTTTGTGTTTTTGAAAGAACTTACGTGTGGCGCAATCTTTGAGTGGCAGACCATTCTGATCTCACACTTCCAAACAGGCTTACTTACAGGGTTACCAGGAGACGTTGAGAGTGATTGGTCCCACCACTCCAAGGGTTCGAAGCACCTTCACAGGTCTACGGAGATCAGGCGCAAAGCAGTGCCCGACCAGGACAACCGTGGGATTCGGGTGCTCGCCCTCTTCAAGTGCATCTCAGGATCATCCTTTGTTCTGCTTGGGTCCTCAGGATGCTTGGATCCTTTGTCATATGCGTTTGAATCTGTTGCTGATCTGTTGGAATGAATGCACGACCCCTATTCTTATCCAAAGTCAGGTGCGTGCTTGCACGCAGCCCAACCAATGGCAAGAGCTGCTCCATGCAGGCACACCAGCAGTGGTCCAATCAGGGATCACTTGGGTTCTCATGCTCTCATGCACAACTGACACCCTGTCACCAGTAATGTGGATTGAGACCAGACAGTCACAGCCCGCTCCTGGGTATGTACACACATGACCTGCAGGGACCCGAGGAAGAAGCAGCATTTGTGGGCAACTGCATGCCCAAATAAGGACATTCCAGCTCTGGAAGGGCAGGGGAAAGTCCAAGAGATAGAATGGCCAAAGGAACAAACAAAGGACCTCGTGGCACGGCCATTCTAGTTACTAGCCACAGTCATGAGTCAAATGCGGTAAACATGGTAGGGCTTGGTAAAAAGTTAGACAAAATACAAGAAAAGGCTACTGTTGCTACCAGTCTGTTCCAAGGCATATTGTACAATCACCAGAAATTTCTTTGAGGGTGTCTAGGGCCATATAACACAATGACCCCATAGTGCAGTAGTTTAAGGTACTTTGCGCAATGATAAAAAGTAACCAACAAGCCGCAACAAAGTCGAACGACTAAGAGTAACAAAGTTTCTCAGCACTGACAACATGGAGGACATGTCAGTTTTCCCATAACAATGAGCTAAAGCCCAGTGGATTGCAGCTGAAGGCTGTGCTCCACTGTAAAAAGTTGGGTTAGGATACAGAAACAAATGCAAAAAGTTTGAGGGTCCATAGAATATGGTATGGAGGAAGAGTTGCTTCAAGAGAAATCTTTTCTAACACCCCCTCATAAGTACAGTCTTGTGGGAAAATCCCTTGAGTTTACCCAACTTGTCTCTGAACACTAACACTATTAAGCTCTTCCAGTTTAACATGCCCACTTAACCCACACATAGAATAGGTTCCTACCTGCCTGGACACAACTGAATCACAAATGCAGTTTGTTCTTTCCAACCCAATACAATGGCCCCCTTCTGAGCCACATACAGTTCTCCGCTGACAGCACGCCCTTTCTATTCAATTTGAGTACTCTCATACACCCTGACCAAGATAGGAAATTGACAATAAGCACTAGCATGACCGTCCAGTGGCATGAGATCAGCGATTGACTTATTATAACCGGCCTCATATACGTCAGGAGATATCATGGTGCATGGTGACCCAGAATCCACTAACATTTCAAATCCACGCCCTTGGTCCTCATGACATTCCTTGGGCAACACTGTTTTGACCTTTGGACCGGCAGGAACATACCCTCTGCCTCCTTCATGTCCTCCCCTTCCACCATTCTCATGTTTGCTTTAGCGGAAATGGAGATCTTTCCACCATGGCCTCTCTGGACATTGTGTGGACTAATTTTTAGATATTTTCTGTAGGGGGGATTGGCCTAAGCTCATGCTGTGAGGCCGTGTTTGCTCGGAGCTTCTGCCTAGATCCTGAAACGATCCTACGCTGATCTGCAAATAAGCTAATTCGAACGAATATATTCACACCGGTGGGTACAACAACCTATTCCCCAACTCCCGGGTCAAACGGATCCAAAAATCAGAGAGCGGAGGTGGAGAAAGACGGCGGCAAAGAGGGGGCCCCCCAGAAACCAAGATGGCCGGCGCAACCATGGCCCGGCAGTGAGGGGGATGAGCAGCCGAGGCAGACGACAGCGCAAGCCGACGCTGCATGCTCCGGCACAACAGATGGCGTCTGAGACGCATGCAAGGAAGCTTAGGGGCCTGACACCGCGGTTGCCCGATCCCCCCGCACACTAGAGCGGGCTTGGAGAAGGAATCGGAAAAGGGTGCAAGGCGCACCAAGGTGACGGCTCGTGGACACGCACTGAGCCACCAGCGACCCGCAACGAAAGGCTGACAGCAAGGAGCACCAGACAGCTCGGTCTGGCTTCAGGCCGTGCGTACAAACCACTGGAGACTGCGACACAATCCCACAGGCATCAAGCGACTGAGGGAGAGAATCACCCAGGGGGAGGAGAGACCACCGCAGGCTGAAAGAATACACGCATGCCTGGCAACATCAGAAGCGGCGAAGAGGAGCATCGAGAGGACCCCGCGAGCGTCGGAAAGGTACGCTGGGACACCAAAGCCATAGCGAGTTGGCCTGGGAGAAGGGAACCGGGTCATAAAACCAGGGTAAAATAATCCCATCACGGCCCCCAAGAAGGCAATAGAGGAAGGCTCAGGATTAGGCCCTAGCGAGGGCAGAGGAACACCACAGCGCACAATCTAAAGTCGCGTTACCACCCCTGGGGCCCTGCATACACGGGAGAAACGCTGGGCGAACCAAGAACACTGCACTGGTCAAGGCAAAGAGAAACACGGCCCATTGCACTGCGGTGAGCACAACATAATTCAGGCCTGTGTCGGGGCACTAAGCTACAGTGCCAAACCTCCACAGGCTGTGGATGGCTTGAGGAACTATAAACCAAAGAGCGCAAGCTACGACAAAGAGAAGCGTCCGGCTGAATTCATCTGAGGGACCCCCACACGGGAGGGACAGTAGCGCACAAACAGCGCTAGGCAATCCAAGAATGCCATACTGGCCAAAGCGAAGGGAATCATGGCCCACCGCACTGCGGAGAGCACAACACAACTTAGGTCTGGTGCCGGGGCGTCATCAACGAAGCACTAGGGCACCACACAACAGCGCCAAACCCCCACAGGCTGCGGTTGGTACAAGGAATCATAAACTTACGAGTATGAACCACGAATCAGAGAGGCGCACTGCCGGGCTGATCTGAGGGACCCCCGCACGGGAGGGATAGCAGCACACAAACAACGCTGGGCAAACCTGGAACACCAAAGTGAAGGGACTCACGCTCGATACGAAGCGGGGAACACAACACAACTTGGGCCCGGTGCCGAGGCGTCACCAACGAAATGCTGGGGCACTAAACAACAGCGCCATACCCCCACAGGCTGCGGGTGGCCCGAAGAGCTCAAAATCAAAGAGCACATACTACAACAAGTAGAGACGCCTGGCTGAATTAATCTGAGGGACCCTTTCACGGGAAGGACAGTAGTGCACAAGCAGCAAATTGCACATCTAAAAAGAAAAAGACTATACTCAATACGCGATCTGACACCGCTGAGGACATGCCCTCCATAAAACTTAAGAAGGACTCAACAATCATGGACTCCTTCAACGCTGCTAAACAAAAGGAGCAACCACAAATCGCCTGAGAAACACAAGCCAAGCAACCTGAAAAGGATACTGCCACTTAGGAGGACCAGGTGCTCGAAGCAATCGCAGCCCTATGATCCTTCATAGATACAAAGATCGAGGAGGTCAAATCAGATGTACAACTGATGAGACAAGACATGAGAAACCTCACGGAGAGAGTCACGACAGCTGAAACAGTGCTAAAGGAGATGACAGAAACCACTAGTGATCTGTGGAAAAGGCTGACGGAGCTAGAAAGGAGGAATGCGACGCTGGAAGCCCGTGCGGAGGACGCAGAAGGACGCGCCCGGCGCAACAACATGCATGTCCAGGGAGTCCCGGAAGGGATAGAAGGATCCAACCCAACGGATTTTGTCGAAAACATGATACTGCAGGAAATCGGAGCAGGAGCACTATCACAGGGGTTTGCAGTGGAAAGGGCCCATAGATCCTTGCAAAAAAGGCCACCACCGGGCTCACACCCTCGCCCCATGATAGCAAAAATACTGAACTTCTGCGACAGAGAAATAATCTTGAAATTCTCCAGACAAGGAGGCATGATCCGCCAAGACAATGCCAACATAGCTATATACCCTGATTACACCCCGGCGGTACAGAGGGCACAGAACTCTTTCGTCCCGATCAAGCTGAAACTCAGGAAAGTGACTCTCAAGTTCATGCTGATGTACCCGTCCCGGCTCAAGATACTCTACAAAGGACGGGCCGTTTTCCTGGAAACGCCGGCTGCGGCCAATATGAGGCTGGAACACAATAATTTAGATGATGGCAAAGAGGCGGTTACATGAAGAGCAGCGGACCTAAAAGATGAAAGGGGGGGAAGCAGAACATAGTTACGAAAGGTCCCGCGGGTGCGAGACAAGGATTAAGAAGAGCACCACATTCTGTTATAAGGCAGCAGCGAGGCGAGCACCTCCGACAGAGCGAATGAACACGCCCTACGAACCATTTGGCGTCAGCCAGTTGCTGACGCACTACAGCCCGCACGCCATGACCCAGGAAGGTCTGGCAGTTGCTGGGGCACTCAAGTGCCACGGACGAAAGGTGGCTGCTGAGCGCAGTTACCTAGTTTTGGTCTGGTTAAGAGTTTGTTGGGTTTTGGTTTGTTCTGGAGTTGTAAACATTTTGATTCCTACACAAAAGGAGGTGTGCACCATGAAGTGCGGGTGTGTTGATGTGCACGACCGGAAGGGGGGGAAGCCTACCGGGGGTGAGAGACAAAAGAGGTTGTTGGGAGCGGGTCTTAGACTAGAGGGGTCAGAAGGCTGAGGCTGGGGACCTACACACTGGAATGGCTAACGAAATTAAAATTCTAACATGGAACGTCCGGGGCCTGAGAACATATATGCGCAGGAACCGAGTGAAGTGCTTTCTCAATAGGAAGAGGGTGTCCATTGCACTGCTCCAGGAGACCCACCTGACGCAGCAAACCATGGGGGCGGTGAAGGACCACTGGGATGGGCAGTGTTATGGGGCTCCCTACTCCAATTATGCCCGGGTGGTACTTAATTTGATACATCCAGCTGTTCCATTCAAAGTACTAAGCTGGGAAGCAGACCCAGAGGGTCGATACCTGATAGTAAGGGGATGGATTGAACAGGTAGAAGTCTGCATAATAAATTTGTAATTCCCCAACTACGGGATCCCAAAACATCTAGATGCACTCGGGGCCAAACCAGCTCACCATCAGGACAGCTTCTGTATCTGGGAGGCGACCTCAACTGTGTCAGGGACTGGGAGCTGGATAGATCTAAATCGACAGCAACCAGAGGTGATGCAGCGTCAGGTGCATTAAATGCGCTGGTAGAAGCCCTAGACCTGGCCCACGTGTGGCGTGAGCTCCACCCAACGGACAGAGGCTATTCGTACTTCTCCTCGCCACACACCCTATGTACCAGAATTGACTAACTATATGTGCCCAAGCACCACCAGCCACAAATAGACTCAGTACAGTACTTGGGCAGGTCAATCTCGGATCACTCACCACTGCTGGCGACGTGGAAGGCAAGGGGCCTTAGGCCACCCGTACCGCTATGGCGCATGTCATCAGACGCCCTGACCGACCAGGCTTTTGCGGAAGGGCTACGAGACAAACTGCAAGAGTACAAAGAGGTGAATGTGGGCAGCGTTGAACGATGGGGCACAGTTTGAGAAACAATGAAAGTAGTGGTAAGGGGCGAGGCCATCACAGGAACAGGAGGTATAAGGAAAACACTAAGAGCGGAACTGGAATAAATGGAGGATGAGATAAAGCACAAAGAAGCTAACCCGCAGGGGACACGGGTGGAGGAGAGTGAACTGACGCAGCTGCGAGGGGATAAAGAGGAAGCATGGGGGAGGCTCTCCAAATTTGATTACACAGTGAAAACCGCCAGCGCACACGCTGAGGGAGATAGACCGAGCAGGCTACTGTTGTGGCTGTGCAGAAGGGAACACCCACGACACCAAGTCACAGAGATTAAAGACGCAACAGGCACAGTACACAAAACACAACAGGAAATAAACGACACATTCCGGGACTTTTACTCCCGCCTGTATAGCCAGGATCAACAAGTGGCGCAATCAGACATACTGGAAACATTGGAGGGAATAGTTCTCCCCAAAATAGAATCGGCACAACGAGAAGCCCTAGATGCGAAAATAACTGGGGATGACATTGCTGAGGCAATAAGGTCCCTTGCCTCCAGCAAAACACCTGGTAGCGATGGACTCCCTCCGGAGTTCTACAAAACGTATGAGATAGTTATCACGCCGGTGTTGCTTGAGGTCTACCGAGAATCATTCACCAATGGGTAACTGCCGGGGTCCATGAGAGAAACGCTAATTGTCCCGATACCCAATCCTGGGAAACCAACGGAAGAATGTGATTCGTATCGCCCATTGGCGATGCTGAACTATGATGTTAAAATCCTCACCACGATACTAGCTAAACGCCTGAACAAAATAATAGGGGGCCTAATACATAGCGACCAGACAGGTTTCATACCAGGGCGCAGTACTGCGTTAAACCTATGCAGCACATCCTGGCTCAGACAGAGGGATCCCAAAGAGAATATGCTATACTCTCCCTTGACGCTATAAAAGTGTTCGACTCAATTTACTGGTAGTGGCTGCTGGCGGCACTAAGGGAGTTTGGATTTGGGGAGGTCTTCATTCACTGGGTTCGGATCCTATACACAAACCCCAAGGCCAGGGTCAAAACCAGGAGTTTGGTGTCAGCAATCTGGGACATAAAGAGGGGGGCTAGACAAGGTTACCCGCTGTCCCCAATGCTATAAGTCTTGGGCCTTGAGCCAATAGCGATATACCTCAGGAAACAGTATCTAGAGGCCGGCATCTAGGTTGGGGGAGTGGGGCACCTACTGTCACTCTATCTATGCGGACGATGTGCTGCTATACGTTAGGGACCCACATCTAAATGTCCCAGTTATCGTAGACATACTAGACAATTACGCTAAGGTGTCGGGAATTAGTTTTAGCAGTTCTAAATCCTGTATATTCCCAATAGCGGGGCTAAGTGGGAGGGACACCAACACACTACCAGCAGTGGGACTCAACTGGGAGGTGGACTCGTTCAAATATCTAGGGGTCAACATAAAGCACACACCAGAACAGATGCACAAACATAACACAGCAAAGGTGGTGCAAGGCCTGGGGAATCCATGAAGTTCTGGTCTAAGTTACCACTGTCACTACTAGGCAGGGTGGCCAAAATGACCATCTTACCGAGATTTCTGTACTTTTTTAACAACATGCACTACTACATCAAAGCGTCCTTTGTTCGAACACTGCAAACACTGATCCGGGAGTTTCTGTGGGGCACCGCCCGCCACAGACTCTCACTAACAACACTACACCTACCGTACGACAAGGGGGCATGAAACTGCCAAACCTGGAGAGATATTACCTAGCAGCCCAACTCAGCCATGTGGTCAAATGGCTGGCGGACGAGTCCACCTCAGAAACCGGCCTGCTTCAACACCTGGTGGCTCCATTTAAGCTGAAAGAAATACTGTAGGTAACACACAGGGACGCAGAACACACCCCAATGGTGGTTACATTAGGAAGGAAAATATGGAGAACACAAGCCCTACTGAAACTTGCACACGCTTACTTCCCAGAAGTGCCAATAGCGGCGGACACATGCCGCGACAGCACAGACATGGCGGTGCTGAGAAGATGGGAAGGGAAAGGGCTATATGCATGGGGGGATGTATACGAAGAGGGGGCCTTCAGGGAGTTCAACTCAATACAAGAAAGAGAAGGTGTCCCGAGTGGGCAGTTCCTCTGGTACCAACAAGTCCGAAAGGTGGCTAAAGATAGATGGGAGGGCTGGACGGAAGAACCGCAAGCGGAACCAATACTTACGCTGATGTATAACCTGAGCGACAGCTGGCGGCCAGTTTCAAGGCTGTACAGCATGCTAATAGACGCGCCCAACCCCAAGACCACAACATTATAAGAGCAATGAGAGACAGATTTTGGCACAGCAATAACGGAAAAGGAATGGGAAAGGATATTAGGTTACCCCAAAGCAGTATCGTGGAACCATCACTTTAAATTGATACAATTAAATGTGCTATACCGCACTTACATGACTCCGCACAGGATATCCACATTCAATAAGAGCGCTAGTTCATGATGCCCATGGTGTGGAGGCAAAGGAGCAGACATGATACACATGTTCTGGGGGTGTGGGCTCATGAGGGGATTTTGGACACGGATAAAACAAGCCAGCAGAGCGGCTGGCATAGTAAGGTTTGAATGGTCGCCGAAGGAATTCCTGCTCGGAGCTTACCCCAGGGTTAGCAAATACAAGCATGTGCTCAGATACATGGACCTGGAATGCATCTTAGCCAAGAGAACCATCCCCTTATCCTGGAAAAAGGCAAGGGGGCCACAATACGAAAAATGGCACAGGGAATTTGAGAGGTGGGCAGAGGCGGAAACCAAGGTGTGGATGGAAGGGGTCAATAGATCGGAGAGGGATGGCAACAAAAAGTGGGTCGCATGGAAGGCACTGGTGTGGGACATGTTTCACCCATCTGACGATAAACCCCACTGAATGAGCCACACAATTTGAAACACACCTGCACAATGGCTGTATAGCTATCCACCCGCGCCCAACTGACAATGGCCGTTGGTGACACCAGGAGAGTAGGAGTAAGAACTGTACCCCGGACACCAGGATGCCTATCCCAGCAAACAATGCAACACACCATAAGACCCATGTAGGAAATTGTTTGTTTATTGTTTAAAGGTTATTATTAAATTTTGGCATAAATGTATGATTTCAATGGAAAGTGACACACTGAAATGCATGGTTGTACCTAATCAAATGCCAATAAAAACATTTTAAAATAAATTAGATATTTTCTGTATTGTGTACTGTGTTTATGGATTGTTTATGCATATCTGAAATGAACATGATGATGATGATGATGAAATTGCGAAGTTATTTTTTTACCTTCTGGAGCATTGCTGGTATTAGATCTAAGCTAGCCCATGAGGATTGGACTCATCAAGGAATCCAACATTCTGTGTTTATAGGATGTGTGGTCCCTTGGACAAGATGCGATCGAGGGATACATGTGCTATAGTACTCATGCAAAGAAGGGGAGTCTAGGATGAGCCAGTGGAGATTTGGCAATGTGGATTAAAACCAGTGTAAAACTGGATTCAAACTGTTGTATGTATTAGGTGCAGTCCATTGCCCACCGGCTCACTGGATATACAGGTATACTAGCATTAACACCAGATGTCATAACAGAATAACAATACTAATACACTAGAGGCCTGTATACCCCTCCTGGACAATTGCATGCACATTTCAAAGCATTAGACTGAACCCCAGAAAATGATGATTTTGAAAAACATAGCATTTCTGTTTTCACACAACATTGTAATCAGGAAGATCCAAGATCCAATTTTTAAATTTTCGATAGAAGAGTTACTAATGCTATTAATGCACAGGCTTCAGGCAATGCTCCAGGCCCAGATGTTGAACCCCTGGACCGTTTTAAAGATGAGCTGTTAATCTGAGCACCATATTTGACTAGGGTATTTAACTTTATACTTGCAAGTGAGAGGATAACAGGTTCATTGAGTCAAGCAGTAATAAGAAGGGCCTAAGTCTCCGCCCATCCAATAATCACTGGATTTTGCTGATCGATGCCTCATGCAAGGTCTTCAGAAGAACAATTCATGCTCATCTAGAAGATTGAATCCCGACAAATAAAGTAACACCCCACCTGAAAGCAGGGTTTCAAAGAGGCCTAAGCACAATAGATCAGGGCTTTAGGCTGTAATTATTATTGTTAAATTTAGGATATGTTTTTTGTGGAACTACTTTAGCTAGGCTGGGTTACCAAAGGCAATACTTAATCCAGTTGCAGCAAGACATTCCAAAAGAAGGAAATTATTATACAAAATAGATACCGACAAGTGGAAATAGGTTATCATGCTTGGGCTGAGGAACAATATAGGGCCAAGGGTATTGGAGAAACTATTGTAAGATAATACCTACCTACGATTATAAGAGTTACTTTAATGAAATATGGCCCTCATATGCATGCACACCATTTGTTACATTTCGGCTTGGAATAAGCCAGTTGCCACTGACTTAACATTGTGGAACCCTAAACATTCGTATATCTTTCTAACACGTAAAAACAACAAAGAATCGATTTAGCACTTAATACTCCTCTGCTCATTTCATGAAGACTTCCATCAACAGAACTTGAAAACCTGTTTAAATAATTACCAAATTAGAACTTTGGTGGGGTCAGAGGAGTTCTGTACGAATATTATATGTCCATATGTAGTATATTCCATGACTAGCTTTTTGGAAATAGCCTGGCAACACAGGAGCTTTTTGGCTAGATCAAAATTTAATTGATCACTGGCGCGCAGAGCTGAGTGTGGCATCGAATGTTTTTTTACGAATCCAGCCTTGAATTATAGTATTTTATTATTATATGGTATGGTGCACATTGTCTATTTTAATGTTGTTTTAGAGTTTGTAAAGTATAGTAGGCCGGACTTTTCAAAATCTGCATGGGGTTAGCCAATCCTGTTGCAGTCTCTACTTCTCCTGTTCCATCCCTGGCCCCCTGCATGGCCCTGGCTTTCCATTTCACCACTAAAACCCAAGACATCATGTCCACTCTTTGTTTCCTCTATCTTCTCTTCCTCCTTCTCTATCTCCCCTGGCCCCTCTTTGGCCGTTTCTCCTCCTCTTTTATCCTCCTTTCCCCTGTTTACCCCGACGATGTTTCTAGACAAGCCTGATCTATGAAAGTCTCGTCAAAGCAGGTTCTCCCCTGCTCAACCAGAACCATCAAGGACCATATCGACACCCTTGCTCCAGCCTTGGCCGATTTCTGCAATCACTCTTTTGCCATTGGAGCCTTCCCTCCCTCCTTATGTGCACCCCCTTCTAAAGAAACCCTCTGCCGATCCATCCTCTCCGGCTAACTATCGCCCAATCTCCATCACTCGATTCCTTGGCAAACTCTTGGAAAAGCTGGCCATCTCCCAGCTTAATATGCATACTGAATCTGTTGGTTGTCTCCACGACCACCAGTCTGGCTTCAGAGCTACTAGAAGCAAGGAAACTGCTCTCATCAACACCTGTGACGACTTGCTCTCTAATCTTGACTCTAATCTTCCTTCTGTCCTAATTCTCCTTGATCTAACCTCAGCTTTCGACACAGTCAACCACACCATCCTGCTCAATCACCTCTGCGACATCCCGGGTATCACTGGTCAGGCCTTGGCCTAGTTGACCTCCTTTCTCACTGGCTGACCCTCCCAGGTCCAACTTGGGTATTTCCTCTCTTCTATCTCTCTCTCTACTTGTGGTGTTCCCCAGGGGTCTAACCTTTTGCCCTGGTTCTTCAACCACTACCTGGCCCCTCTTGCCCACCGCATTGCTACATTCTGCTCTAACCTTCGGTGTTATGCAGATGACACCCAGCTCTTTTTCAGGCTCCCCTCAGCCTCCTCTGCTCCTTCTCTCATACCAGACTGTCTGGCCACAATTCAGGAATGGTGTGCCACCAATGATCTCTGCCTTAATGACAGTAAGACTGAGATCCTCCTCATCAGACACCTGCTCCCTCCTTTTCTCTCTCTCTCTCTCTGGCCACCCACCATAGGCCCTCTTCCTGCTCCTTCCTGTGAGGCTCAGAAACTTGGTGCTATCTTCGACTCCACCCTCTCCTTCTCTCCTCACATCTCTGAGGTCTCTGAGAAGTCACACTATTAGCTGCACCTCCTCAGAGATATTCTGCCTTTTGTCTCTTTCCTCCAGAAGCTCACTGTCTCCAGAGCCCTGGTCCTCTCCAGGCTACGCTATTGCAACAGCCGCTTTCTAAATCTGCCTGTCTCTACTCTTCGACCTTTACAACTTATCCAGAACAGAACTGCAAGACTTGTCCTTTGCCTCAAGCCCTGGGATCATATCCCTCCAGCTCTGAAATCTCTCCACTGGCGCCCTCTAGCTGCAAGGATCAAGTTCAAGACTCTTTGCCTCGTCCACAAGGCTTTCTGGGGCCTGGAACCGCACAACCTCCAGCGTTCTCTTCCTAAACATCTTCCTTCTCAAGCCCTCCGCTGATCCACCTCCAAGTCTCTGAGGGTCAGAAGCTTCTCCAAGCAGAGAGTGGGGGATGGATCTCTTTCCTCGGCTGGGGCTTCCCTCTGGAACTGCTTCCCTGCGTCACTCAAACTTGAGCAGAACCCCCTCCGGTCCCCGGACACAAATCAAGACCATCCTTTTCGCTTCCGCTTTCTCTCCCTTGATGATGTCCCTGACTGATCCTCACACTGGTCACCTGGCCACCCACTGACACTCGAGCCCAGGCTCCTGCATTTCCAGTTGCCCTCGCAGTGCCTCCGGGCTCTCCCAGCACTTAAGGGTCTGTATCTGCAACCCTACAGTGCCTTGTCTCTCTGCACTTAAGAGCCACCCCCGGCAGCACTTACTTTTTACCTGCACTTCTCTCCCTCCCACCCCGGCACTTCCTCCCTACCCCCTGCACTTGCGCAATCTGAATGACAGAGAGGTAGTAAGATCGTTGTTTTGTCCTCCTTCTGTCCCCCCTTCTTGTCTTGTCGCCCTAGAAATACTTGGGTTCAGGTGCATTATAAATGACTTATCATATGATATCATATCATAGTATTATGAAAAACAGATTTTTGTACATGGTTTTCGGACTTTGGGTAAATAAACTTGATTGATTGAACAGTAAACAGTTGGAATTTCTGCCCAGGATAGGTATTGTACGCAAAAGGTTTTGCTTAGATGGGCACTGCTCATTTATTTAGCCGTGACTTCTTGCTTCCTGCTGAGATAAAGGCTAAGCATGCAAGTCTATAGGATTTCATACTGGCGAAGTGGCAGTCATACAAAACAGTCAGGCTGGGGAGAACCGGCCTTTCAATTATGAGAAAGTGTTCATATTTGGATGGCTTCCCCCCTGCCCTGTTGTAATGATCAAATTAAGCATTCGATAAAATGACAAAGCAAACGTGTGATGAAAACGCTCTTCTAAGCGGTCTTCTGCTTTTCCACATGCCCAGTACCGGTAATTGCTAGTTTCCACATGCATAGTAGAATATATTGGGAATTTGCACATGGACAGAACATGTATTTGATATGATATGATATGATATGATATGATATGGCATTTGTAACGCGCCTATACACAAGTGTTTCAAGTTGTTCATGCCCACTAGCAGGTATCCTGAGATTCCTTGTCCAATAAAAGATATTGGCCCTCATTACGACCCTGGCGGATTTTTTCCGCCATCGGCGGACTTTTCCGCCATGGCGCAAAGTCCCTTTACGCCATGGCGGATGGCGGACTTACCGCCCCATTCCGAGGTCGGCGGGGCGGTAAGTCCCCATTGACCCATTTACCCTTCCCCATTCCCATTTCGGCCCCATAGGGCTCAATGGGAGTGGGGAAGGTGTTAATTACGCCACCGTACACTACGGTGGCGTAATTAACACCGAGGTCCCATAGCGCCATGGATTTTTACGCCCGCAAAAAGCGGGCGGAAAAATGACCATGGCGCTATGGGAACTCGTAGTTGGCGGTAAGGGGTCGGCGCAGCTAACGCTGGCGCAAACCCCTTAGCGCCAGGGTCCTAATGAGGGCCATTGTCAGTTCCATGTATCAAGAAACTGATGTTTCCTTTTTCAATGTGCACACTGCTGGCTTTTTATAATACTACATTCTCCGTGGCAGATACGTCCAACTTGCACATGTACACAGTTTAGGCTCTTGGGACCATCCTGAGGCTAAGGCTATATCAATCAGGCCCAGGTCTAGACAATGGATTGGGCTGGCCTCAGACACAAGCAACTAGGTACACGACTGAACCTGAGTAATCGGACCTCTAGAATGCAACCTGAAGACACAACCACCTGGGTCCATGTACTATTGCAAAGTAAGTCATGACCAGGTCTCACTGGGGGTGAGTTCATGAATAACTCGAGGACTGGCATTGTCAGGCTGCCAGCAGAAGGGCCGTCCAAATGGAATACTACTCCTCTTGCGGTACCCAGTCTGACAACCATGCCCACCTTAACAAATGATAGCCTCCTAAGCAATCAGGCCTCATCGTGGTTCAGTGACTTCTGGTGTCACTATCGTCCCAATCACCCACTGAAACATGGCCTGGAGGCTCTAATACTTCGATGGGGAGGCCAGATTTAACCTGGGCTTGTAATGTGTAATCATGGGGAGCTTACTCATACAGTGTTCACTGTTTCATGGCTTCAGACAGACAAGGTGATGGTGGGAGTTGGGAAGGTGCATCAACCATCTGTGTAAAACAACCATAATATACTTAGGGTTGTCTACACTCTGCTCTGATTCATTACATTTAGATAATGAGTTGCTCCCACCACAAAGGCGTGGCCCCAACCTCCCACCTTGCAGCTGCTATCAGTGTGCCCATCTATTTGGTTTTGCTATAGTAGGCACTGAGATGAACTTTGAGGCATACAAAGACCTGTGGGAAAAGAACTGCATTATAATTAAAAATAAACAATAAAATAAAATAAATAGATGAGCAGGACAATAAGGGACATTTCTATTGCACGTGGACACAGTAATCATGAATGTGAATATGTTTGTCCCCGACCCTCTAATGTCATTCATTGCCCACTTTCCTTAGATTTTCTTTCCATAGGATTCCCACTGTCTCCTTTTGGCTTGATCAGTACTTATTTGGACTATGGACATGAACTATGGACTTGCTTCAGCATGAACTTTGCAAGTAGGACTAAAACTCACTGTCCAGGCGCAGTAACTGGGCCAAGGATGATGGTCTTCACACAGCAGACTGAGCCAGCTCAAACTAGTAAGGACAAGAAGGCCATTCGTAAGCGACCGAATGTCATACTAGGTGTTGATATCTAAGGCCCCTCAGCCGGGATCGGCAGACCGGACGTTGCCTTATTGCATCATGAGCAGCAGTGGATATGAAAGACAGACTTGCCCATAATGGATGGGTCCATTGTTTTGGAAGGAAGCGGGATAGGTGTGCTGGAAGGCCTAGCAGTAGATTTCTAGATCTCCCAGGTGGCATCATGGATATGGTGTAGGCATCAATATGTTGTATCCTGGCAAGGAGGGGCTTGTGGGTTTGTGGGAAGTTGGAATTGTGGAGTTGATTTCCTTCTGGGTTTCTAACAAAGCCACTAGAGTGCCAACTTGGTCAGCGTCCCTATCTGTGTAAAGCTATTCTGAACTGGATGCAGGAAGAAAACTTTTTGTGGGCCCTTGCCACAGAACAACAAGAACAGGCCTTAACATCAACTCCTGCAGTCCGAACAAAGACTCCACCCATGACAACTACCTTAAATGATCTAGTCTTGCCATAGCTAACATACTTATCTGACATGCCTTCTTCCTAGCTTTCTATCCTGCATTTTGTGGATGGGAAATGGGAAATGGAGAGAAAGATTATTTGGATGCGAAATGACTATGTTCTCACCAAGGTGGTAAATACTATAGGTCTGAGATTTGGTAATGAGGTGATTTATAGACTAAGGGCCTCATTACGAGGTCGGCGGTAAGGGGTTAACGGCGCCGGTAAGGATGCCGGTGCAGTTAACCCCTTACTGCCGCATTACGATGTCCCTTAGCGGGTCCCGCTAAGAGTACCAGCCGCCCTTAGCGGGAGCCGCTAAAGGACCAGGGAGCTAACAACGGGCCCGTTATTAACGGCTCGAATGGGGATGGGTTTCCTGAATGGGGAAATATCGGGTCCTCCAAGGTTGGAATTACCTGGTAAATCCCCATTCAGGGAACCCGGACCCGGTATGCGGTTTGGGGGTAGCCATGGCACTAATAGCACCATGTCTAACTCCATACTCGTAATGAGGCCCTAATAGATATCCTGCAGGGATCTCACACAGTAGCTGTCACAGAACGGTGTGGTGTAAATGAAAAAGAGCAGGAATTGGGAGCTGATTCTAATCAAACTTCAGAGTTCTTTTGCTTTCTCATAACCTCTTCGGGTTTCGTAAATGCCACATTAATCAATAAGGTATGATATGATATGATATTGCATTTATAATGCACCTATACACAAGTGTTTCAAGGCGCGACGAGGCAAGGGAGTTGGAACAGAGGGAAGACAAAGGCACCGATCTTACTAGGCCAGGTGACATTGAGATCGCGTTAGTGCAGGGGAGGGGGAAAGGGAAAGTGCAGGCTTAAGGGGGAAGGGGCAGTGCAATACATAGAATCAACAGTAAAGAATAAATAAAACAATAGGTAAAGTGCGGCCAGCTTGTGGCAAGTGCAAGGGTAAGTGCAGACATCAAGTGTCAAGAGTTGGGGGACTGTAGGGATACAGAAACAGCCCCCAAGTGCAGGGGTTGCCCGTGAGGCAGTGCAGATGTGCATCTGGCGGGGAGGGGCCTTGAGCCTGAGATTAGTCAAGAGTTCAGCAGGGGAGAGAAGGAGAGAAAGCAGGAGCAAAGAGGAAGTTCTTGAGGTGCTTCCGGAACCTGAGATGGTTCTCCTTGAGTTTCAGGGAGGCCACAGCCAAGGAAAGAGATCTACCACCAACTTGTTGCTTGTAGAAGTGACTGACCCTGAGCGAGTTGGAGGCGGATGAGCGAAAAGCTTGAGAAGGAAGATATTTAGGAAGAGAGAGTTGGGGGTATTGAGGCCCTAGGCCCCAGAAGGCCTTGTGGACAATGCAGAGGGTTTTGAAAGTAATGCTCGCAGCCACTGGGAGCTGGTGCAGAGATTTCAGTGCTGGAGAGATACGATCCATGGGCTTAATGCCAAGGACAAGACTCGCAGTCCTGTTCTGGATGAGTTGCAGAGGGCGGAGAGTAGAAGCAGGCAGATTTAGAAAGAGCTGTTGCAGTAGTCCATCCTAGAGAGACCCAGAGCTTTGGAGACAGGGGGCTTCTTGGGGAAGGAGACTAAACGAGTATGCTGGAATACATCACAGGTAATTTGTCAACATGTTAAAACTATGGCAAATGGGTCATGTTCTCTCAAAACGTGCGGTGTCTCAGGCATTCGAAGTTCTGTAATGTCACTGGAGTAGTTTCTCAGTCACTATGGTATGATACGTTAGTGAGACAGCTAGGCCGGGGTTCTGATATATTGTTATCAATGCATCTTTAGGTGCCATTGTCTTCTAAATACCTCTCTCTGCCCTTCAAGTTACCGGTTACTTCAGGAATTGCTCATAAGTAGCAACCATAAGATTGCAGCAGCAGAGAGAAGTATATTTCCCTAGGAGCGGTAAGAGAGAATGGATGGACAGGATGTGGGATTATGCAAATACAGCCCTTGCAACGTAGAGTGTTTATCATGGACAATATCAGGGTTATTGGTTAAACTGATTAGAAAGAGCTACAGGGCTTATCACCAGGGCACAACTCACCAACATAGATGCCAACGCTGGGGAGCTATACATCATTGGATCTTTAAGTGCAGTTACCTCAGAAGTGTTGATCAATCTGATCTGGAAAGTGGTGTCCGCTTGAACTGCCCTGTAATGGAATTGTTCCTGAACAATCAGCTAATCAGCATTAGAGCAGGCGCAGCTGATCACAGCTGGCCAAGAATCCTTGGAAATGATTCCGGAATTCCTAAATATCTGTGGCCATGGAGAGACTTATGGAAATACAGTGACTGGAGAATCAAAAAGTGGGCATGCACCTTCCAGACCAAGGGTCCAGTGAATGGGGTATGGGCTCCATCAAGCAAGATGGTGCCAGATCCCTAGACAGACTACAACTGAGTCTGGCTCATTTATCGTGAGGTGTGAGAGGAACACCCTACTGGAAATTCGGCTCATTATCTTCCTTCTGGCCCAGGGACAACCCCTGATCCATGGTTGGGAATTGGATTTAATTGGAATTGTTGTCCCTTGCAACCTCCACAGCTGCAATGTCTTAGCAAATTAGCAAATGGCCCGGTCCTGCAAGTGGGACATTTGCTGGGATGATCTTGTGACAGGTGTCACCTTTCAGTTAAGATTGCTTATCCAATAAAATGGCAGTTGTGTTCAATTACTGTCCACGCCTTCTGTGGATATCCATTTGATCTTGCATACAAAGTGAAAGGCTATAATGTCTATTGGCAATGGAAGTGAAGCGGGAAGTAAGAATAAATGTTGAGTTTGGACAGGAACAATTCCAAGAAGGTTTGAGAATTTATTAGGAGTTTTGAAGCAGGTTGAGAGAATGACAGATGTACATATTCTCGAAGCTGTTTTTAATAATGTGAAAATGGCATGTGTGTACTCCCTATGATACCATAGGATCTGTCACCAATGATATTTAAGAGAGACCTCTTATTTCCACCTCTGTGCGTAATCGTTTTTTTGTTCTTTTGGTAGCATTAATTGCTTGCTGCCACAGATGTTGCAGTAGAAGGGTATTGTGGTAAATACTGGACCGTCCAAACCCCAGGACATTTCATATAGCAGAAATTATTTCGATTGTAATGTAGGGGAGCATTAAAGGCCTCTCTGCGTTGGCCCGGTTCCCCTGAAACATGAAGTTGCTCTGTAACACGGTGAGGGACTAAGAGTTGTTTTAAATTAAGTTTAAATTGTTGGTTTTACAGTGCACCAGAGTGCCAATGGCAGATTGCGGGAAAGCCGATAAAAATTTAAATAAATAATAAAAATAAGTAAATGAACAGGAAAAGAAGGGACATTTCTCTTGCAGGTGGATTCTGTGATCATGAATGTGAATAAATGTGTCCCTGCCCCTATAACGTCATTTATTGCCCACTTTCCTTAGATTTCTTTCCATAGCAGGCTTTCCTAGGATTACGCCTGTCCCAGTTTTGTTATAGCCAGTGCTTCTTGGGAGTATGGACATCAACTATAAATTGCTTGAGCATGCAAATCGGACTAAAGGTCACTGTCCAGCCGGGGTCCCTGGCCCAAGGATAAAGGCCCTCACACGGTGGACTGATTCAAGCTCAAACTGTTAGGGACAATAATGCAGCTCTTAAGACACCAGACGTCATCATGAGAGTGGAGGTCTAATGCCTTTCAGCCAGGATCAGCCGACCAGAAGATGTTATATTATGTCACAAGCGAAAGTGGATATGAAAGATTGACTTCCCAAGAATCATGAGTGCACTGTTTTGGTGGGAAGTTGGATAAGTGTGCCAGAAGTCCTAGCAGTATATTTCTAGATCATTCTATGGTCAGGTGACATGTACTCTCTAAAAGTAAGGAGTCTGGAGGGCAGGGCGGGTCCGTCTGGTGCGATCCTGTTAGGTCCAGGATGCTGTCTCCTTGACTTTCAAACCAATGAATAAAGATGCCTCTATTTGTCATCTACCGGAATTGGTTTGTGAGTCTGGTTTCTCTGACAGATCTTGGGCCAAAAACAGCCCCCTCCCCCTAAATGGTGCAACCCCGAACCCCATAAAGTGCTAATACATCTTTAAACATATATATAAGGTCACTTTCTAATTGTTTCTTTAGAAATTAATAGTGTCGCCTTGTTTTTACAGTTGCCTATAAAATAATTTAATTGATGAGTTTTCTAGAGACCTTTGAGTAATTCTCTTGGGTTTATCTTACACAATAATCACTTTTACTGCAATTGCATTTTACTCTAAGGAATTCAACTATATATATATATGTTCCTGATAGTACTTTTTCTGGTCACAGCTGGATGCACGTAGTAAACTATTGCCTTAGGTTCGTTTTCTGTACGTTTTAGTGTCTATTTTGTTGTTTCTTATATAGTTCTATATCTAAGATGATTATCGATACTTCACTATATGTTTAGGTTAATTGAAGATTAAATGTATTGGTGTTGAGTTTGGATGTGGACTCTTTTAAACATAAGGTATTGCCTTTCCATAATACAAGATCCCAAGATGTGAACTGATTAAAATATTACACAGTATTAAATAAGATATTCATACAACATCAAGATTGAGTAGATTTGAGGAAATGTAAAACACATTCAGAGGTGAGAGGGACTATAGAGAGGACAGGGTGTTTAAATTGAAATTGAAATATGATGCTATATTATACAAAACCACGTCTTGGGACGCGACTCCGACCAGTTCAAACAACAGCTCAGATCCAGAAAGCTGCAATGGTGAGGATGATTTAGGCCCTAGTACCTACCACAGCATGTCTAAACAACCTCAAGTAACAACAATACCTTTCTGTCTCCAAAATCAAGAGACTTGGACAAGTAAACAGGATAGTGCCCCAAACAAGGGTCTAATTCCAAGACCCTACACCAACATATGTACAGAGCAATGTCTCGAAATTTAGAGGAAAGAGGAAACAGCACAGCCGCACGCAAGTGATTTAGGGTGGCCATCATTGGAAAAGCTGGATTATCTCCTCAGCCCCACAAGAAAATCTTATGACGTGCTCCTGTGCACTGTTGGTGACATGGCATTTACTGGATTGTTTTCATGTGTAACTTTGTCATCTTATGCTTGTTGTATTTTTGCTTGTTCTCATGTAAATCACTTTGGATTAAAGGGCTATATAAATTCAATAAAATACAAATACAAATACAAAATTGTGATGCAAAATGCACCATTTCAACACTTAATTTTAAGTACCCTTACATTATTTTGGGCTGCCTCTTTACACTGGGTCGCTCATGCTAATTTTGGGAAATATTTAGGCCCATGTACTGAAATTATTCACCAGTCATGTCTGCCCGTGAATCATGTTACTTACTGGATATTTTCGTGTGATATCCAAGATAACCAATTACAGAGCATATGGCTTTTTACCATTTTGTTTCAAAGATTGTAGTTCAGAATGTTACCACCATTTCAACACATTATTTTTAAAATGTTCTTGGGCGAAGAGCCCCTTCCCGAGCCACCACAGTTTATTTTCATCTCTCCATTGCTAGGCTTGGTCACCTGTGCAATTTTGAGGGGGGAATGTAAGCTCTGTGAATCATTTAGAATCCTGGTGCACCCTCAGGACACGTCGGCCACCTGGCACCCAAATCTGCCTTCGGCACTTGCTGGCGATGTAAGGTTGAAATTAGAAGGTCTGAAAGCGCAGTGTTTGAAAAGATGTCCAGAGGCTACGGAAAGAAGAGAGGATACTGTTGGGAGAAGGAGCAGGCCACAAAGAAAACAAGCATTGGCAAAGCCAACAGTTTTGGATTTTCTATAGGTGTTAAGCATTAAGCAAAACACTGCTCTTACATGCCCAGGTACAGGCACCATGTTGCACCTGCTACCCTCAATGGCCAGCTGATACCATGTCTACACTAAAGCACATACTGTTGGCATTGTAATATGTCTGATGTTCATTCTGCAGGAAACAGTTCTGATCAAGTAATGGAAATTAGGCTCTCGGCTATTTTAATTTGTCTCAATGCCCACCCCCAACAAAGAGATGTCAAACTCTCAAGCCATATATACCCATTTGGACAGCTTATTAATAGGCCTGGGCTATTTCTGCAGGGAGCCCGTATGAATCAGCTTGCTGAGTGTGCAGCTCGGGTGAAAGCTCCCGCTCAAGAGCACATTGTGATGACTGCTGGGCTAGCTTAGCCCAGGTGTTTGGTCGCAGGGCGGAATCCAGCAAGACAAACTTTGCCAGATCACATTCTATGTCATTTCATCGACAGTAATTTTTTCGACTGTTTTTGATGAACATATTCGCAAAAGAAAAACAGCAAACGTTTTTTATTTTTATTTTTGGGGGGTGCCCTCTCCAAGCCCCCCTCCTCTATTGTTGTTTTACTATTCCTGACCCCCCAACTCATTATATGTCCTTCCCCCCTTTTAATTTCCTATGGGTTTTTTCAGCAAAACATTTTTGTTAAAAAAAAAAGTCGAAAAAAAATAGCTGTCGATGAAAGGACGTTGTACCACCGTCACGTGCCCAAGTCCTTCTCCTACACATTGCATTCAGTATGTAGCAGTACCCATTTCACCTCGTTTTCCAGCTACTCACTACATGCGCTTATGCTCATTGCAGAGGCCCAACAGGACTACATTTCACAGAACAAACTTTGCCTTAGTGTACACAATCTTAAAGGATAGTTCCGGGACTTTTTTTTTATTGTCCCTACGGGTCGGCCATGTGTTTGTAAGCATAAATCGGTAGATCGTAGGAAACTTTCCTATGGACCTTACCCGACTTTTCGCCCATTATCGCACTCGAAATCAGCCTCCATTTTGTGATAATCCTATCATTCCGCCGCATCGACCTGGCTCACCTGCCTTTGCGGCACTAAATCAAATCCCCCGCCCCTGAAACAGACTTTATCAAAACATTCATATTCCCCGCCTCTATCCGTGACGTGACTGAGCTGCGTAGGCAAACGCGCCCAGGCGTCTTCTACGCGACTCCACACAGACCCCGGAAATCAACACAGATCAGCTCACAATACAGCGCACCACAATTCGGAATATGAAACTGTACTTTGAAATCAAACCGCAAGATTGTAAATGTGGTAAAGTACATTTATTTGACATCAAATGTTTAGAGAATATTCAGCGATTTGCATTTTTATTTGCTCATGTTCCAAAAAGTTCGTATTGAGGAACGCGATGGTCCTTTGCTGTACACAGGGTCTTAGAGCATCTCACAATACAGCACCACAATTCGGAATGTGAAACCGTGGTTTAAAAGCAAACGGCAAGATTGTACATTTGGCAAAGTACGTTTATTGGACATCAAATGTTTAGAGAATATTCAGCGATTTGCATTTTTCTTTGCTCTCGATCCAAATTAGTTCGTCTTGAGGGAAGCGATGTTCGTGTGCAGTACACAGGGTGTTGGTTTACGATAAAAATAAGCTCTTCTGTCGCACTGATAATCGCATGGCTGTTCCAACAACGAGGCACTAGGCCACCACAACGGTAGGTATGTTGCATCTAACCGTTAGTACCGCGTAAGGGCATACTTGTACTTGGCGATCGTCCCATAAAATGGTCAGGGTGGTAACGTTGTTCACGCGGAGAAGCAACTGGCGGCTGTAGAAGCCGTCCGCCGGTGTCTGGTACTCGTGACACAGACAGTAGTGAATGATGTACCTAAAAACATAAAAAATGAAATTAGTCTCACCATCAGATCCTTATTAAAATTATTCATTTCATAGCGAGGACAGCGCTACTGGGTGTACACAAGTGTTTAAAGGCGTGGCGAGGCATGGAGGGGGGGGGAGTGGAGTACAAGGTAAGTAGCATAAAATAATAAATAAATAGGGCCAGCTGGTGGCAAGTGCAAGGTAAGTGCAGAACAAGTGCTGGGAAGGGGGGGCTGTAGGATACTGAGACAGTCCCCCAGTGCAGGGGTTGACAGGGAGGCAGTGCAGGTGGAGAGTGGAAGGGCCCAGGACCGAGGTCGCAGACAGTGGACCAGTTGTAGCAGGGGAGAGGGAGAGAGAAAGCAGAAGCAAAGAGGAAGGTTTTGAGGTGCTTCAGTAAAAGCAGATGTTTCTCCTCCAGATAGTGCGCGGTAGAAAACACTATGCCACATAGAACGAACAAGTACAACTGAACCCGTCTTTAAAGCCACTGTATAGTAATGAAATTGCGGTATAAACTCATCAAAAGTTACTTACATTATATTTGCATTTTCCATTGTGTCTCTGTGTAGGGCAGACCCGAAACACCACTCCTTCTTTGCCGACGTTACTTCTTCTAATGAACTTGGCTCATCGTTTCGTTTCTGAAATTTTATTCATTATCTTTTCTTAGTCTTTCAGGATGGTCCCGGCCTGTCAAGGTCAAATCACAATAGAACCTTATATTGGGTCGTGGGCCGTTCCGCCACCCGAGCAAAACATCAAAGCAGCTGACCTTCACTTTGAGCGAGCACACATTTCTAGTTAGCTCCAGTTAGTGTAAGGGCATCTTGTCTGCGTGCCTTTTTTTTTATTGTCCCTATGGGTCGGCCATGTGTTTGTAATACGGAAACATTCTATAATTTTTGTAAAAATGATTTATATTATTGTTTGGTTTAATTGCAATGGGCCTGCAACATGAGGAGACTCGAGAGAACAGACAATCGAATTACAATCATTTAAACCGTGATGTGTATTTCTCAATGAGCTCTGCTTTAGGTGGACATGGAACAGAGGCAATGTTGGGTGGCAATGCAGTTGTCCCCTGCATAGGTTCGTTCACCACTCCATGTATGTGCCTATCGAGGACATCTACGATAAGTCTCTCAATAAACTCATATTGCATATCCTCAAACACTGGTTTGATCACCCATTGTTTACTTCTTTTAGTGAAGGCCTTATTGTAGCGAAGCGTCCCTAAAGTTCCGGTCGTCCTACTTTGTTGACGGCCAACATTATGGTTATGTGCCAAGACCGCTAGAAGAGTCCGATTTATCATGCCTTCCATGCCAAAATGCAATCTTTTGGGCCTGTACTTTAGGCACATATTGTGGAACACCTCCAAATCTCCTGTGTGGCAGAATTCCGTGAGTCCCCTCAAATCTCTTGTTATAGTTTTATCAAATACAATCTTTTCAATGGCCTTGTGAGTGGGTGATGAAGGAATCAACCACTTCTTCTTCCGTGCCTCCTCTGTGGACAAATGGCCATGTTCACATTTGTGGAAATGCTCATTTGTCGACCATCGATGTACGTTGCTACAGTGCAACATTACTGACCGCCATTTTTCCAGTAGAATTTCCAACGACCCTTCACATGTTTTTGAGCTCCACCAAAGATGGTTGCTGATTGACTTGGACCACTGTGAAATACCTTGCATATCTTTTTTTTTTCCTGCAGCCGACAATTTTTTATTGATTGATTTTGCAAGATGCCAAACGTCAAATTGGTGATTTATATTTTTGTACTGTTCTCTCATTGTCTTGGCAATTGAAACGTGTCTGTCCGTGGCTATCAGGTCGATCACCATTCCCCGCGATTGTAGTTCTTGCAATGATGCTACAAAGCCAACTTTCTCCATGGCCACTGAGGATGTACTTTGTGACACCTGCACGACCACCGAACTCACAATTTTCTTACTTTCCATGTCCTGAAAGTGGTAGGTGCAGTACTTGGCTGAAAATCCTGGACTGTCGCATTGTCCATCACCGGCTAGCCTGAAGCGTTTGCCCGCGAATGTACTTTCCATTGACATTTTTTCCATTCTCCAAGCTTCGCTGATGGCTGGAAATAGATAATCGGTTTGGTATTTGTAGAACTGACTTTTCGCAATGAAATGGATTCCCACAAACTGAAAGAAATACTGTAACTTTTTAAAACTTGAACCACTAAAAAGTGCGGCCGCTGCACAAAGTAGATTGCCTGCTGGCAGTTGCCCCAGCATGGGTTGTGCAGACCATGCGAACGGATGATATTGTGTACAGGTGGCATGTATTTTAAGGTTAGTGCCTCGAATTGCACGAGTCACATTATTCAATGGCTCCCCACATACTTCCCCACCAACCCAATGCCCACATTTCATCATCATAATAATATCCATCAAACAGCTATCGAATACAATGAATTTGGCCTCTTTCCTTATACTGTCACTCTGCATCCCAGCTGGTTCGGCCTGTAACGTTGAGGACATGTCACTCGCATGAAAGGTACAATCTCTGATATCGTCTTCCGCTATGCTGAGTGATATTGATGGTGTTTCATTGTCGTCCACTTCATTCTCTTCCATTGCAACATCTGTTCCTTGTCCGGAGATGGGAGAAAAAAACAATGTCTTCAACTTTCGCGTGCTCTTATTTTTTGCGGGTGTGGATTCTGTGAATTGATCTACGACTGCATCCAAACTACCAGGAGGACATTCACTATCAATGGCTGGTGGTGGTATAGCTCCGTTGTCAATCACTTCATATTCTTCCCATTGGCACGATGCATCTCCAGTCTCAAGTCCCTGCCAAAAGGTTTGACAAGCAACATCTCTCGTTCGCTTCACTGTCTGTGTAGATCTAGTTCTTACACCCACTCGCAACTAGAGGACAGATTAGAAAAGGGATGTTCAGTTTAAACACAACTTACAGTATTGAACTATTGACAGTGAAAGACAACATCATATAGTGAACAGGACACTAACCTTCTTTTGCTTTCTTTTCTTTGAAACTTTCTTTCCTCGAACTTCAACATCTGGACGCTGTTGCACCGACTCGTGTGTGCATGTCTCCACTTCCTCTCGCGCTGCAACGACTATACTTTCATGATAAGCACATCCATCACTCACTGAGGCTCCATCGACTCGCTGAAACATAGAACTTTCATTAGTATGTATAATAATATTGAAAACACAAAATGTACTTGGGGACCAATACCCATACGTACATCTCAATAGCAAAACACGAATGAACGCATTGTGTAGAACATTCAAACGACAATAGTTCACGCATTGTTGATCTAGTTAGATTGAACTGTCAAGATCCATACCTCGGGCTCCGCATAGACTTCCATTGATGATATTATTGAAGATGAGGCTTCAGCAACTCCCTGAAACACAGTAATTGCATTAGTATGGTTTTGTATTTTGTTTAAAAGAACATAAACTTTCTGCAGGCGTCAACGGCTCATCTAAATAGACCTGCACAAATGATCAGTTGTCTAAAATAAATAATGGATATCTAAATATGATTCGATTTGCTCCATCGTTGGAAGTGTCACCACCCAGAGATCTGCATCAACTACTAGGGGTGATGTTCTTGTTGAAGAAGCTCCGTCAGCTCCCTGAAACATAGTACTTGCGTTAATAAAGAAGGAAGTATAGCGGATGTAATCACGTCATTTGATCTCGCATGATTGATCTGTCAGTATCCATACCTCGAAATGCATAAGAACATCAAGGGACGCTGTAACTGTGGTGCACACTTCTGCAAGCTGTTGCGCCGACCCGTAACTGCATGCTCCCCCTTCCTCTTGGACTAATGCTCCATCGACTCCCTGAAACATAGGACTTTCATTAGTAATGAACACAATATTGAAAAAAGAAGACACATAGGAGGGCGACGACAGAAGGACATACCAATGGCTAAAAACGAAAGAAACATTGTGTGTAACAATCACGCTACAAGAATGCAAGATCTGATGATCTCCATCGATGGAACTGTCCGGAAACGTACCTCGAGCATCTGAGTGACATCTACGGTTGTCGTCAATGCGTTGGACTCCTCAGCATCTCCCTGAAAGACAGTACTTGCATTATTTTGGATAACAATAATTATAACTGAAAACAAAGACTAGAGGACGAGTACTGTGGTGTACCATTAGGTAAAATAATTACACGATCAATTAAAACTATTGATTTACATGCCTAAAACAAGTCAGTGTCAGAATAGCTAAGTAAGATTACCCGATAGGCGCTTGAAGTGGCTGATGACTGCAATAACGACACGGATGGAGAATCTTCAGCCTTCATATTGAGTGGATACATAAATGGGGAAATTATTGTTAGCTAATGCTACACACTACCGCAATGCCGAGAGATAAATACGTAAACTTGACTCACCAGTGGAGGGATGTGGACGAATAGAGTGGGAATAGCGGTTGAGAGCAATTTTCGCCTCGCTCGCGGTGTTTTCGTCCTTATTAGCAATGATGTGGAGTACATGTCTGGGCTAAAGTGCCTGCTGCAGATGCGGTATCGATCACCCCTCTTGTCCGCAAAGACTTCTAGGACTCTACTTTCTATCTCAGAGGCTGGATATCCGCAATATCGGACCCATTCTCTTATCTGATCTATTGTCTTAGGGAAAACATGCATTATAGTACCTTCAGATTTGTTATGGGTCTTCGAAGGGCAACCGCCAATGGAACAGGCAGGCATTATGGAAAGTTCTGAAAAGTAAAGATCAACAATTCTCTATGAATACCAATGTGTTAAAACATTAAATGACACATAAAAGGTTCAATGTAAGGTCCGTTTTGGTTCTTGGAACTATACACGTTATTCACATGCGGATAAGTATTTCAATAACTTTCAAAAAATAGAAAAAGTAATTTGACTAAACTCAGAACATGTGACTAGTTCCTTGCATGTACTGTCGTGAACGAAAAGAAAACATGGATGCAATTTGATGACTACTAGCAAATAGATATAAATTAAAAAATTGGACGCAAAATGATTATGGTACATGGACTTACCTTGACGAACAAACAGTTAGATGCAGGGATCAGAGTAGTTTCTTGTCGTAGAACAGGGAGCAGTTCACAGGTTGCAAACTGACGAGTTTGCTCAAAGTGGTCACGGAAGTTCACAGAGACGAAGAGCAGATAACCAGCACCTTCACGGGTTGACTAGCAAAGCGCAAAGAAGTTCTCATTAGAAATATGAAGTGGGTTATAAAGAATTCGAAACAGGGGTGTGTTTGTGAATGAATGACGTGTATATGTCGTGGCATTATGCGGTCTGCAGGGGGCCGTCCAGCGTGAGGGGGGATGCTTGGCAGGAGACACGGGGTCTGTAGGTAGACATGGGAACAACAACCCATGCTCTATAGACCACTTTGAAGTGTACATGGTCTTTGGCACCTCTTGGCCTTTATCGCTCCCTGACAGCTCCACTTGCCAGCACAAGTACCCCGGTGCGAACTGCCTTTGATAGGGCGGGGGGTGGATCGGGGCGGTGGTCGTGCAGACAAGACACAGGAAGACTCGTGAATGGAGACACACTTATGTGGATTGCAGGGGGCCGTCCAGCGTGAGGGGGGATGCTTGGCAGGAGACACGGGGTCTGTAGGTAGACATGGGAACAACAACCCATGCTCTATAGACCACTTTGAAGTGTACATGGTCTTTGGCACCTCTTGGCCTTTATCGCTCCCTGACAGCTCCACTTGCCAGCACAAGTACCCCGGTGCGAACTGCCTTTGATAGGGCGGGGGGTGGATCGGGGCGGTGGTCGTGCAGACAAGACACAGGAAGACTCGTGAATGGAGACACACTTATGTGGATTGCAGGGGGCCGTCCAGCGTGAGGGGGGATGCTTGGCAGGAGACACAGGGTCTGTAGGTAGACATGGGAACAACAACCCATGCTCTATAGACCACTTTGAAGTGTACATGGTCTTTGGCACCTCTTGGCCTTTATCGCTCCCTGACAGCTCCACTTGCCAGCACAAGTACCCCGGTGCGAACTGCCTTTGATAGGGCGGGGGGTGGATCGGGGCGGTGGTCGTGCAGACAAGACACAGGAAGACTCGTGAATGGAGACACACTTATGTGGATTGCAGGGGGCCGTCCAGCGTGAGGGGGGATGCTTGGCAGGAGACACGGGGTCTGTAGGTAGACATGGGAACAACAACCCATGCTCTATAGACCACTTTGAAGTGTACATGGTCTTTGGCACCTCTTGGCCTTTATCGCTCCCTGACAGCTCCACTTGCCAGCACAAGTACCCCGGTGCGAACTGCCTTTGATAGGGCGGGGGGTGGATCGGGGCGGTGGTCGTGCAGACAAGACACAGGAAGACTCGTGAATGGAGACACACTTATGTGGATTGCAGGGGGCCGTCCAGCGTGAGGGGGGATGCTTGGCAGGAGACACGGGGTCTGTAGGTAGACATGGGAACAACAACCCATGCTCTATAGACCACTTTGAAGTGTACATGGTCTTTGGCACCTCTTGGCCTTTATCGCTCCCTGACAGCTCCACTTGCCAGCACAAGTACCCCGGTGCGAACTGCCTTTGATAGGGCGGGGGTGGATCGGGGCGGTGGTCGTGCAGACAAGACACAGGAAGACTCGTGAATGGAGACACACTTATGTGGATTGCAGGGGGCCGTCCAGCGTGAGGGGGGATGCTTGGCAGGAGACACGGGGTCTGTAGGTAGACATGGGAACAACAACCCATGCTCTATAGACCACTTTGAAGTGTACATGGTCTTTGGCACCTCTTGGCCTTTATCGCTCCCTGACAGCTCCACTTGCCAGCACAAGTACCCCGGTGCGAACTGCCTTTGATAGGGCGGGGGGTGGATCGGGGCGGTGGTCGTGCAGACAAGACACAGGAAGACTCGTGAATGGAGACACACTTATGTGGATTGCAGGGGGCCGTCCAGCGTGAGGGGGGATGCTTGGCAGGAGACACGGGGTCTGTAGGTAGACATGGGAACAACAACCCATGCTCTATAGACCACTTTGAAGTGTACATGGTCTTTGGCACCTCTTGGCCTTTATCGCTCCCTGACAGCTCCACTTGCCAGCACAAGTACCCCGGTGCGAACTGCCTTTGATAGGGCGGGGGGTGGATCGGGGCGGTGGTCGTGCAGACAAGACACAGGAAGACTCGTGAATGGAGACACACTTATGTGGATTGCAGGGGGCCGTCCAGCGTGAGGGGGGATGCTTGGCAGGAGACACGGGGTCTGTAGGTAGACATGGGAACAACAACCCATGCTCTATAGACCACTTTGAAGTGTACATGGTCTTTGGCACCTCTTGGCCTTTATCGCTCCCTGACAGCTCCACTTGCCAGCACAAGTACCCCGGTGCGAACTGCCTTTGATAGGGCGGGGGTGGATCGGGGCGGTGGTCGTGCAGACAAGACCAGTTTGCCGCAGGGCCTCACCAAGGAGAGGCCATCTAACTGAATGTAAGAGGATGGCTGCAGGATCTACTACATGGAATGCAGGGGGGTGAGTTTATAAATACCTCACCCTCCCAGGATAATATACACTAGATTCATTTAAAAAATCAAAACAACCATTGTTAAAATATATGTTGGGCTTTATTTTAGATTTTAATTAAACATAAATAATAAACATTACACATTGTAAAGTTGAGGTTGCAGCACATCGAGGGAAAATCCGCGGTATTGTCCACTGTCACTGGGGAAATGTTGTCTAATGGCAAGTACCGCACAGGCAGGTATTACTCTCCGAACGCGGTGTCCGAGCCTCCCGTGAAGCCACCAAGTGAAGCAACGATAGGCCACCAGCCTGTACCACCTGTGAAAAAAAAAGATGCAAACTGTATTAAACTGACCAAACTTTCTTATCAATGTCGATTCAGGTAACACATGTCATTTTTCTTAGAAAAAAATTATATCTAGAAAATGCACTATATGGAACAAATTTACATGCGTTCGAATGATATGTAAATGTAATTTTATATGTGGGAGACGACCATGAAATAGTGGTGGCATCACTGACATCACAAACAGAGTATACTTACTCGTTACTCGGATTACGCGGACGAACAGTGCCGCGAAGTTCGTGCATAAGCACCATCATCATCCTCAACACGGTCCGTGAGAGGCAGGCTTCCCTGAACTCTGGCAGCTCGGTGATGCATTGCGGACTTTGCTCGCCTTCCTGCAGACTTTGCTCGCTTTCCGAAATGTAGGCCAAGCACCCGGAATTTTCACGGCAGCAGCAGTTCTCCTCCTCAGTTGGCATTAGCTCGCACCGATTGCACGTGCACCAGGTGGAGACGCCGTCCATGCGACATGGTCCAGGCTCTTCATCCGTTGACTGGTCCTCCCAACTGCCGTCCGAATCCCCATCGTTTTCGCGTGCTTGACTTTCCAGTAGTTCTTCCTCGGTGTACTCGGGCTCGTACATATACGGCATTATTGTGGCCATTGTGCGGTAAAGATAGTAAAATAATTTACAGAGATGGTACAGGTGTTCACACGGGCTACAAGCGGCGAAGGTAGCTGACCAGAGCACTGAAACGAGTCACAGAATACTCAAAGTAACACAGAGAGAGGAATGGAATCGAAAATCTGCTGCTGTGTGTTGTGAAACGGTCTGTTTATACTTATTGGGGAAAGAGGCGTCCTGCCATTTCCATGGCAACACGTCAATAGCTGAGGCGCAGCGATTGTTGACACGAGACGTGCTTGAAATGGGCAGTACGCGTCTGCTGATGTCAGGCTCAGGGGCGGGGGATTTGATTTAGTGCCGCAAAGGCAGGTGAGCCAGGTCGATGCGGCGGAATGATAGGATTATCACAAAATGGAGGCTGATTTCGAGTGCGATAATGGGCGAAAAGTCGGGTAAGGTCCATAGGAAAGTTTCCTACGATCTACCGATTTATGCTTACAAACACATGGCCGACCCGTAGGGACAATAAAAAAAAAGTCCCGGAACTATCCTTTAAAAGCAGATGGGAATTACCCGGTACGACATTCCTTTGGTTCTGTACATTGAAGACATGTTGCTCTTCATGTGTACCATTTGCAGGCAAGGGGTGTGTTTTACCAGAACCCTTCGAGGGATTCGAACCCGTCTCACTGTACTGACAGCTCTGCTACCATGTCCCAGTTACCTTTTTAGGCTACCAAACACTGTACTAATATCAGCTATTCTCAGCACTTGGAGAGCAGAGCTCCTGTTCGTATTTTGCACGTAACCATGATTTAGGTTGAATTGCTGCATGCAAAGCTGAGTATGGGGAGCGCCTATGGTGTGTCTCTCAATTGTGATTGGTGGGTAATTAGCAACACCATGCGCCAAAAGATGTTCACTGACCGTTGCCTTGAATAGCATGTATTGCTGAAACTGCTTTAATACTATGATTATCCTAATACTACACTAGATCGTTGCCAAAAGGCAGAGACAGTATAGGGTTCTCAACCCCCACTACCTACATGATCACCAAAAAATGAAAATATAGGAAACACGTGTTCTTTTGTGTTGTAAATAGGGCACACGTAAACTGACCATACTCACATGCGTCAGGTGCCAGGGATTTAGCGCATGGAAAAAGATAGGTGGTATGTGGTAATGGCATAGATATGTACACTGTACTTCATTAAAGTTATGTTTTAACACAGGCTTGTACTTCACGTTACAGGGCGCAATTAAAAGTTTTTTTTTTTTTTTTTAAATATATTTTTATTTTGTTTTAAGTGAAAACAGTATAAGCAAACTTGTAACATTATATACAATAAAACAATAAACACTTAACAAAACACAACACTACACTCCCCCCCTTCCCCCCAAGAGCTCATCCACAGGGTAGTTCCGTATCGACCTGGTGTGGCCGGGTGACTTCCTCCTCCGAGGCAGTAGGTTCTCCTCGTACCCCAAACAGACCAGTGACTAATGACCTCCAGGCTACTAGGTTGCCCACATCCTCCTCCCCGCATTTACTGCCTGCCTCTTGCCAGACCATGGTTTCGGCTTCCGCCCATTTTTGGAGATCCCTCCACCACATCTCTATCCTAGGTTTGTAGCATTGCTTCCAGTTCATAGCTATCCTCCTCTTAGCGAGTATATACGCTAGGTCTCTCAGTTTCCCCAGATGTCTGGCGTTCTTCGGTCTGGGGAACCCCCCTAGAAGGCAAGCCCAGGTCGTGTCAATGCTTATCGGGACCCCTTTGTCAGCCAACTTCTGTGACACTTCTCTCCAGAAGACTTCGATTACTGGGCAGGACCAGAACATATGCGTCATGTCCGCGTCCTCCTCGTTACATTTCGGGCATGCCTGCCTGCCCGAGTTCGCAAACTTAGCTATTCTCTTGGGGGTCATATACGCTCTGTGTGTGATATATAGTTGGATTTGCTGTAATCTAGCATTTCTGGACACTTTTTTATGATATCCCAGAGCCCGTTCCCACATCCCATCAGTCATCTGAACCCCCACCTCCATTTCCCATTCTAGTCTCAAGTCTGTCAAGTCCTTTCCCACTCGGGACATCACCACCTCATACAATCTGGAGATCTCGTGTCCGCCCTCTGATATGTCATATATTGTATCAATCAGGGTGTCCGGATCCTCCGCTAACACCGTCTCAGGCCAAGATTTTCGGATAATCCGTACCAACCTGAGGTATGTAACGTATTGGCCCCCATGTAACCCAGCTTCTTCTTCTAGGTCTGCAAAATCCTTGATGGCCCCATCTTGCCATATATCTCCTAACGTGGCCAACCCAACCGGTTCCCAGTACATTCTGATCGTTTTTCTAAGTTGACCATCCCCCGCAGTCAAGGCAACCAGTGGCACCTGCGGCGAACACGGATCCGGGCTTTCCAGTAGCCGGCATGCTCTACGCCACATTTTCCACCCAAGTAACAGCATACCAGGGCGAAGATTTAAGTCTTGTCTAGGGACCCAGATGATCTCCTTCAAATAAAACGGGGTGCAATCTGTCCCAACCAACCTGGACTCGGGAGATTCCTCATCAGAGAGCCACTGTGTAACATATTGCAATTGGCTCGCTACATAATAGGCCTCAAAATGTGGTAATTTAATCCCTCCTTTATCGTAGAAGTTTCGTAGCTTACAGCGCCACTCGGTTGCGAGTGCCGTGCCATAGGAAGTCCCTGCACATACTGTCGAGTTTGGTAAAGAACCTCCTAGCTATTAAGTATGGTATGTTGTTGAAGAAATGCAGCAGTCTAGGCAAGACAACCATTTTAAGCAACGCCCCTCGCCCTATCATCGCTAGCGGCAGCTTTTCCCAAAATCGCATAGCCGCACAGATTTTATCCACAGCAACCTCGGTGTTATGCAGATGTTCGTTTCCCACAGTGTGATATATGTCTATTCCGAGGTATCGAAAGGACTCGGCTGCCCAAGGCACGGGCAATACCGGTAAGCGTTCCGTGGGGACCCTCGAATAGTACCCTAGGGGGAACATGCTCGACTTGCCGGGATTAACCGCTATGCCGGACAATTCGGCATACTTCTGCATGACCTCTAAAACATACTGGAGGTTCTCTTCCGGATACTTTAAGTACAGCAGCAAGTCATCGGCATATAAGGATATCAAATGGCTCTTTCCTCCCACCTCGATGCCTACCAGGTCATATTGCTGTCTAAGATATACCGCTAAAGGTTCCAAGGCCAATATGTATAACATCGGGGACCAAGGACATCCCTGCCTAGTACCCCTACTTAGGTGCCACTTATCGGATATCACTGATCCCGTACGCACCCTAGCCGTTGGCTGGCTATACAGTAGTCTCGCCCATCTGATATAGCCTGGCCCAAACCCATATTCCCTCAGGACCGCAAACAGCCACGGCCACCTCACCGAATCAAACGCCTTAACTGCGTCTAGGGAGATCACTGCCATTTCCTCATCTCTTCTGTTCCCTTCTTCTATCACTCGGTGGAGCCGCCTGTGATTATGAGTTATATTCCTGCCAGGGACATATCCTGTCTGATCCGAGTGTATCAGTCTGCCGATGACCTTGCGCAGCCTGTCCGCCAAGACCGCTGTCAGGATCTTACTGTCTTGGTTCAACATCGACAGCGGTCTGTACGATCCACAGTGTTGTCTCGGCTTGTTAGGCTTGGGTAGTGGTACGATCAGCGCTTCTCTGAGCGTGTCTGGCAATCGGCCTCCCTCGAATGATTCGTTATACATCTCCAGCATAGGGGGGAGTATCTCTGCGCTATACGTTTTGTAGAACTCACTCGGGAGTCCGTCAGTGCCCGGGGTCTTGCAAGTAGGCAGCCGTTTCACCACTTCTTCCAGTTCATCTAGCGTAATGGGGCCATCTAACTCCTCCCTTTCCTCTGCACTAATCCTGGGCAGTTCTATATCTTCCAGTGTGTCCCTGATTTTATCCAGATTGTCTTCCCCTTTGTCCTCATACAGCGCTTTATAATAATCTAAGAAAGCAGGGTTAACCTCCTCCTGAGTGTGAGCCTCCTCTCCGTCTTCCCTTTCTATCATCATGACCGGGGCCCTGGGGGTTTCCCTCTTATAAAGCCATGCCAGTAGGCGACCAGTTTTGTCACCTCCTGCATGTTGCCTCTCCACGTATTTCCTGTAATTGAGGTCGCAAAGCCGCTCCCAAAGCTCTGAGCATCGTTGTTGTAATTCGAGTACTAGGTCTGTGTCCCCTCCCCCTCTGGTACATTCACGCTCCAATTCTTTCTCCACTTTCTCCAGCTCAGCTAAAACCCCCCCCTGAAGGCCCTTTGATTTAGAAATAGCGTCGCCCCTCACTACCACCTTGAAGGCCTCCCAAAGTGTCCCAGCCGAATCCACACTGCCCGTGTTCTCCTCAAAATACCTTGTAATCGTCTCTCTAATATCTTCTCTAAAGACCGGGTCTCTGAGCGCCTCCGCCCGAAGGCGCCATGTTGGAATCCGCCCTCTGGGGCGGCCATATTGCCAGGCCATCACCAAGGGCGAATGGTCCGACAGGACCCTCGCTCTGTATTCAACCTGTGTAGTTGTTATCGCCACTTCTGGCGTAGCAAAGAAGTAATCTCGTCTCGTGTGCAACTGTTGAGGGGCCGAATAATGAGAGTACTGCAAGGCCGTGGGGTGTTTCAATCTCCAGACATCTTCTAGTCCATAGTCGTCTAATAGTACCCGTAGAGCCCTGGCCGCTGGGGTGGGCCTGTCTACTTTACTGTCGGACCTATCTATCCTGGGGTCAAGAACACAGTTAAAGTCCCCCCCCCAGATGATCGGTTCCCCTGCGCACGGGCCCAGGCGTGTACATAGAGTCCTGAAGTATACAGCAGTATTCTGATTGGGGGCATATGTATTAATAATACTCAGTCCTCTGTTCTCAATCAGTACCCTCAGTATTACCAGCCTACCCTCCGTGTCTACTTCCTCTCATACAATTCTGAGTGGGACACGCGGGGCCACCCAGATCAGCACACCTCTGGCATAGGCCGAGTACGGGGAGCCCACTACTGTACCACCCCATTTTTTCTTTAGAAGGTCTAGTTTATGTTGGGCCAGGTGCGTTTCTTGTAGTAGGGCAATGTCGATCTTCTGTCGTTTAAGATACAACATGACTTTATTTCTTTTCAGGTAATTATTGAGGCCTCGGACGTTCCAGGTGGCAATCTTGAGGTCACCCATGGTAGCTATGTGTCTTCCCACCCCATCTACGGGAACCTCCAGCGGTTCTCATGACACAGAAGGCGTCCCACTGCAGCCACTCCGCGAATAAGCTCATTCCCAAACTAACCACACACACAACCAAACTCCAACTCCCTTTCCCCTCTCTCTCCCACCCTCCCCCCAACACCACATACCCCAACTGTTGCCCAGCTTCAACAAAAGAGCTCAGGCACCCCCACATCTGGTTCCGCAAACACCGGTCCGTGCACGGAGCCCAGTAGGGTGAGGTCGCCCTAATGGCCACCTAACCTAAACTATTGTGGGGAGAGAGTATCGCTCCATGGGGCTCCCGTTCAATGATAATCTCAATGTTTGTGACAAACAGTACAACCAACTGACCTTCCATACCGAAGGTTCCGAACCGACTATAATCAAGTCTCAGGGTCCATGAGTCGCGCCATCTTGCGCCATTTTACGTCTTCCGCAGCTCCTCCGAGTCCTTCTGGGGCCGATCCGCCGATTCTTGAGGGCACCCCTGTGCGTCGAGCCACTCCATGGCGTCCTCTGGGGTCTCGAAAAATAAAGTTTTATGCGCCTGTATGACCTTCAGCTTCGCAGGGTAAAGCAACATATATTTGTAACCTGCCTCTCTCAGCCTCCGTTTCACAGTCCCAAAGTTCATGCGGCTCCGCTGCACAGCTAGGGTGTAATCCGGATACGCCGTGATGTTTGCTGCTCCTCTCTTGATCGTGCCTCCTTTTCGAAAATGTTCTAATATTCTTTCCCGATCACGATAATTAAGAATTTTGGCAATGATGGGTCTGGGCGGGTTTCCGGGAGGCGGCCTCCTCGTTAGGGCTCTATGTGCTCTCTCTACTGCGAAGCCTTGGGACAAGGCCCCTCCGGATATCTCTTGCAGCAACATGGTCTCAACAAAGTCAGTAGGGTCACGGCCCTCCGTCCCCTCCGGTAGGCCCACAATGCGGATATTGTTGCGACGGGCCCGTCCTTCCGCCTCCTCCACTCTTCTTTCCAAGTTGCCCACCCTTTGGATTAGGGCGTGCAGTTTTGCCTTGTGGGTGGCGCAGTCCGCCGTATTCGGGCCGACTTCTTTTTCCAGGGACTCTGTTCGCTCCGCCAGAACCCTAACGTCTTGTCTCAGTAGATTGACGTCCTCCTGGACCTCCCCAACTTTGAGGTCCAATGCCGTTTTTAATTCAGAGACAGCTAGTTCCAATTTCGACTCCCAGGCCGCTCTCAGGTCCGCAATCGCTGCCAGGATTTCTTGGTTAGAGCTCGAAGTCGTCGCGCTACCCACGGCCGGTGCATCCTTATTCTTGGTGGCGTCCGGGCCCGGGGACGTTTTGGTGAAGTCGTCCAGCGTGGGCTGTTTCGCCTTAGGTCGCACTGCCTTACTGGACATGGTTCTGAGGATGTGCAGGTCTACCGAATGCTGAGTGGGCGCACTGCACGCTGATCTGGTTAGGTCTTCCCGCAACTCTTTTCAATCCCGTCTCGGGCCTATGTCGGCCATTTTGAGTCGCCCTTTGTTCTCAGCGTCTCTCGACTTTTCTTCTCCGATCTTAGCCGTCGTAGCTGCTATGACCTCCAAAAGTTCACAGTACTTCGGTAGCACCTTCACACGCTGGCATGCATATCGTCGGTATTCAATAAGCAGTCGTACTGCACTGATTTGCCCGGATCTGTTCAGGATCTCGGGAGCTCCGCTGGAACGCGTCCTCCTACATGGCTCTCGTAGCCACGCCCCAGGGCGCAATTAAAAGTTATTTTGCGATGACACTGTTTTTCTGTTTTTTTTTAATGCATGCCATATGTGGTCGCCACATTGTGGGGGTTTTCCAAATTCAATCACATAAAAGGAAGTCTTGCTGCAGAGAGAGAGAGAGAGAGGGCCCGCCTCAAAAGTACAGCGCACAGCAAAAGTGTGCAAACGTGTTTATTATGCGCAGTACTTATTTGATTACTTCTAAAAGAGAAACCAAGGGAAACGCATCACCTTTTACTACAAGAGGCAACCCAGGTGCATTAGATAGGCGTGGCATGAACGCCAAGTCAGTGTCACGGTCATATACGTTCATGTTTGCAGAGGCATGCATCTGGTTTATTTTATTTTCCTTCATAAAATGCCAAAAGTGTTCAACGCTCACCGTGCACGAGAAACACTCTGCCAGGAAATATACCCCATGCCTCATGCGCAACTCCTACCCTAGAAATGAACGCATGAAATAAATCACTATTGCCAGCCCCTTGCCATAGTACAGCGAGCACTCAAATTAAAATATGGTGCCTGCAATTCCCTGCACACTTGTATGTCTTTTTAATCCCGGATATGAATCAGGCAAGCAGCGCAGACCACTGTCAACAAAAAGGCTTACTTTGACAAACAAACACATGCTTCACATCCAATCACATCACTAACTGCACAGCCAATCAGGTGCTCCTTACATCAAAAACACTAGACCAATCCCTCACAAGTCAGTAGATGTACATTTTCAATGCCATTTTAAAACAAAACATACCATTACACTACCTTGTTTATTTTTAATACAAAATACGGTAAAATGTGTAACATAACTTGAAAGCTGCAATAAAGATATTTTAAGGTATCAATCAAATAAAATTACTTTTGAATAACATTAACAGATGGCAGCAGCGATTTTGGAAGTAAAAATGGCTGACGAATTCACCACACAGTAGCAATTCAGCCAAAGAGTGCAAAAAGAGTTGTGTTGTGGGTTGAGATGGGTGGGAATGGGAGGAAAATCCTATAGATTTCACTAAGCAATGGGCAGGAATGCTTGGGACACATAGCCAAACTGCATAAATCCATCCTCAAATATCGTCTACATTGAAAAGAATTACACACCTGCATTCAAAGACCCTATTTGAAGCTCTTATGTTAGAGACAATAGTTGTGGCTTTGTAGGTAGCGTTTTCAGTGCCACCTAATAGCCAAAACTAAAAATGCTACAGGAAAGCATGTGCAAGCCAAGATCATCTAGGTGGGCCGGCTGCTTGCATTGGCGTATGAGAAAACACAGTGGATGGGACAAGAGTGTTGGCCGACAGGCTATGCGATTTCTTTTATTGCTGTCATAACCTGCTCAGGAATGCACAATACAGTATTAAGTTCTGAATCTTGAATTTAAATGGTGGAAATCATGTATGTTTATATATGAATTCTGTAAAGGAGAGGTGTGTTGTCCTTCGAACTCACATTTTAAATGTGATACCAACAAGGCTGTAACACCATCATTACTTCCAGTCGCAGTTGAGGCCAAGACTATGGAGTGTGTGTTGTAAGGGGTATCCAGTCATTTTTTCGAAAACATTTGGGCCTCATTACACGGAAGGCGGTAATGGGTAACGGCCACCGTTAATGGTAACGGTGGCCGTTAACCATTACCGCCTTACTACGAGGTCCCTTAGCGGGTTGGTGCTTTAACGCCTGCTTTTTGCAGGCGTTAAAAACCAACCCGCTAAGGGACCAAAAAGCTAATTACGGCAGCGCAAAATTGCGGTGCCGTAATTAGCGCCTTCCCCATTCCCATGGAGCCCTATGGGGCAGAAATGGGAAGGGCAATGGCAGAAGGGGGATTTACCGCCCCTCCAACCTTGGAATGGGGCGGTAAATCCCCTTTCCGCCAAGGCGGTGCCGGTATTTTACCGGCATGAGCCATGGCGCTAATAGCGCCATGGCTCACCGCCTTCCGTGTAATGAGGCCCATAGTTTCGAATGACAAAAGTTTCGGAAAAAATGTAGGTAAAGTTTTTTTTTTTTTACTAAAATGGGTGTTAAGGGGTAATGACGCATTTTTATTCGAAACTTTGCCATTCGAAACTATGGCGTTCGAAAATATCACTATAAACCTTTGTAACTGTGTTTATATAAGTGCATTGTAACTGCATGTGTTGCATGTTTGCACTATTTGTCTAGACTTTACACATTTTACCTTTATAAAAAGCATATGGTACTTGTTTGATTCAATTTCCCCATTTGACAAAATCTTTGCAGCTTGTAGGAAGCGGGCTCTGGTGATCTGTGAACTCTGGTCATATGTTTTATCATATCCGTTGTTCCTTTGTCATCAGTGTCTGCCATCCCACAATTATCGCTAGACCTATGTAGCAATACAATGCACTCTGATGACAAAAAGAACCGGGCTAGGGCGCTCATGTAGAACACACATCCAAGGGTACAGTTACCAGAGTCGACTGGACTATAGAGCAATAGTCCCAGAGCCGAACCAAAAACATAAAATGCTGCTGTGGGCCAGCTTTCTGGGTCTAAGTGGGCCACCTTTTTGGCCAATCTGGGCCAGTTTGATGAGTTACTTCACTATGAGGCTAGTAGTTTTGACCAGTGTTGCTGAATAAATATTCTTTAAAAAGCACAATTTGCATCACATTTTATGTTAATGTTAATGTTAAAGGACATTTGTACCACGCACTATCACCACCGGAGTGGTCCCCTGGCGCTCTGGCGGCTCTGAAAGAGGAGGAGTGGTTGAGTTAGTGGGAGGAAGCAGCAAAAGTGCAAGAGAGCAGTGATGTGCTGTTGGCGGCCTCAGCCCGGTGGGTCAGTTGGCTGGGCCTGGGGTGTTTGCGGCTGGTAGTCGTCGTGTACTGTTGTGCAAGGCTATGTGTGTTTTTGTTTTGTTGTTGAGATGTAGTGAAGTTTGTGCGGTTTGTTGTGCTGTAGGTTTTGGTTGTGTTTGGTTTGGAGTTTGAGAGGTATGCAGAAAGGGAAATTGTTAGTAGGGTTGGTTAGTTTGCGTCTGTATCCTGAATTGAGGCGCTCGGCTTGCGTAGTCTTCCCTTGATGGAGCTCTGTCCTGATCTGGGTCCGACTGGCATACAGGTTCCTTACTCCTCTGGCCCTCACCTCTAACATGCTCTCTCATAGCTCCTCTTATCCTCCCTTCTTACTCCTGTGGCCAGTGCACCTGTCAACGTCAACCTCTCAGGTAGTGTGGCGATTGCCAATATCTCGATAATTCCACACCACTGTGGTACCACTGTGTGAAAAAACTCCCCCTTGGGTACTATTCAAACAGTGTCACAAAAGGATTGAATAGCCATTTGCAGCTGTGGGCCACATTTTCATCGATGCCCGAGCCAAATGTATGGCCTCGTCCAACCCTGACAGTTACACCTGTATAGCACATACAACCTTTTGCCCTGTGATCTGGATGTACCCGTCTCATACGCTTTGTTTCATTGTTTAAAGAGATGTCATGTGTAAACATATGTAAATTGAAACTGTACATTCTGGATGGTGCTTAAATTGTGTACAACAGTACTGCGTGTTTCCCCTGTTATCGAATGTCCCATTTCTATGTTTCCTTGCTCAAAAACCATCACCATATTGGAACCTACTCAAAGTACCATGTAACTTTTGCAAACGCACCCTGCACTGGGATTACCTCTGATTTCTGTGCTGTTGTTCTCTTTGTGGCATTTCTAGTGTCTGCCAAGCTGCCAAATAAATACAAATAAAAAATGTGTTCATGCTGTGATGTTGAATAATAAAGCTAGGTTATGCTTGCTGACTTATTTTAGGCATTCGTATTAAGCTATGCTGGTTCATCTTGTTATGCTGTGCTGTGTCAGTACGCTATGCTACAGCACTCTGTGTAAAGTTTGTATTGCTTTGCTATTGTATGCTATGATACTTTGCTATGTTTGGTTGCCCTGTGTCATGTTATGCTGTGTCCTGTTGTTCTACACTGTGCTATGGGATTATGCTGCAGTAGGTGATGTTAGGTGTGGCATTATGTAACACTGTGTCATATATGTATGCACCGAGTGAGTTATTTCTTGTCCATGCACCTCCCTCCTTGACTTACAGATCTGCCAGAGTGACAAGCAACCACACAGGGGGACACAGTGCCCGGTATAAGAACCTTTAACATAACATAACATGCAGAGCACACAGCTTCAGCCATTACGCTAGGCGCAGGCATAACTTTTACCATCGATGTTGCATAATGACGGGTTGCGAGCTGATGCTGCTTTGCGACTCATCGCGCATTCAATCACCATAACCTGAATACAAGTAAACACGCAGCCCATCCCAACCCAGCACTTACTAATATATCAGAGTGATAATATCAAACGTGCCTAGTTTCCTTTGGAATCCAGTTGTCTGGTTTATCCAATGAGCTGCTTGATTATGTAATGCCATTTGGACAAGTGGGCCAGATTACAGAAACGTTGCACCAATGCAAGTGCAAAATAACAGTATTAGCACCCTATTTGTAAAAGCACTTGTGGCCTGATTCACAAAGTTTTTTTAATGGAATCTTTCCCTTGAAAAAAGCTTTGTGAATCAGGCCCTGGGCCATATTAAGAAACCATTGCACTGTGGCAAGTGCAGTTTCACATGTTATAAGCACCCGGGGCAATATTAACAGTAGGGCAAACTTTGCCCTGGTGAAAAAATGCAGTGAAAATGTACCTTTTTTGCCCTGGTGCTTACACCATGCCAAAATGCACTTGTCATGTTGCAAAGATGTTCTAATATGTTCCAGTGTTTTTAGAAATAGGGCAACTGTTCCCTAGTGCTAATACTGTGCAACTAGTTGGGCTAATACCTCATCGAGCTAAAAAGTTAAAGATCAAAATAGGTACCAAAAATCCGGGGGGTAAGAAAAAAAGCATGCAATGGTCAACCAACCTGACACTAGCCCTGAAACATAAGTGTTAAGCTGAAGAAAAAATGGTGACCATTTGCGCTATATCCTAAAATTGTAAGTCGTGTGACTGTCTTTTTTTAATATAATGGTTTTGTAGCTTGAAAACAGAAGCAATGTTCAGAAGTTATAAGTGAGAGATTGGTACGAGATTAGCAAGGAATTGTGGCTATTATAGAATTCAAGGAATGAGTAGGACATTCATGATCACCAATTGGTGTTAGCGCACGTCAATTACTCCAAATCATCGCCCTGAAGAAGACCTCTTAGAAAAGGACGAAACACGTGTTGGCAGCAATCGATTAAAACAAAATGTCTTGTTTATAACTTCTGAACATTGCTTCTGTTTTATATTCAAACGACTTACAATTTTAAGTTATAGCACATGGTCACCATTTTTTCTTCAGCCTGATACTGTGCAACATTGTACTTGCACTGATGCAAACTTTTTATAATCTGGTCCCTGCTGCTTTAGAGTCACATTGTTCCTTCTCCAAGCGCCTTGAAGCCATACCAGTTGCAAATAATCCCTTTATAGATACAACATGTCATATCGTCCCACTGGTAATAAGAGCTTTTCTTACGGCCATAGTGGCCTCGCTGTTACATGCGAGTGGCACCCTATGTATGATACAATATGAACACATGTATTTTGAAAAACATGCAAACATGACATGTTATTCGTGAGCCAGTAACTGTAATATGGCTCATGGCAGTGCACTGTACTGTGCACTAGTAGGTCTCTGCTGCACGGGTTGGCACCCGTCCTCCTTCCTGTCTGTTTGCGGCTTGGCTCTCCGCGAGCAGGGGTCCTACGGAGTGCAGGTGTGTGAGTTGGCTTGCTCACACGCCGTCCCAGTCGGCTCTCTTCTGGGCAAGCATCCTGCGCGCTCATTCTTCAGAAACGCCTTTGAAGCCTTTCTTCTCACGCTGCTGGTGTTCAGAAGTGGGAGGTCGCTTTGATGTATTCCCCTCGTTTTCAGCTTCAATAGCGTGTGTGTGGGAGCGGGTGGGAGGGCAGGGCTCTCCCATCCCTCTTAGGTTTCTAAAGAAAACCGCTCCTGGTGTTACACTATCCTGGGTGTCACCCTACCCCGGTGCGGCCTGCACTTCCTATTTCACGCTGCGGTAGGACAGAGGCCTCTGTTCAGCCAGTTGCTTTATTCCTGGCCTTGTCACCATGACAACAGCCCAGGGCCGGGGAGGAAGCCATCAGTGCTACTTCTGTAATCTGTCATAGTGGGGGATACAGTTTTGAGGCACAAAGATTTGCGGTTTGGATTCTGTCCCACCACTTTCTCATAAGTAGCAATTACCTTTTCAGAAAATGGGCGAAATAATTACGCTGCTGATATGCGACGCCGTGTACTTTGAGCTGCACCTAGGTCGCAGCTGTTGCAGGGCTGAACAGTTTGAATGTGTTGCGCGCTCCGTGTCTTGGCAAAGAAGGAAAACAAAAAACGTCTTCCTGACAGGCCGAGGCCTTCACGCGCACCCTTCCTGGTGCAGCTATTTTATTATAGTGCTGACTTCTCTGGGGCCCAAAAACATATTGCACCAGGTGCCTGGGCTCCCTGGCCAAGCTACACGATTACCCCGAGTAGTTATCAACGTGTTCATGGAGCATATCATAGAAAACAGTACACGGGATTAGTCCAGGTGGTGTTATCAACTTTCACTGTCTGGATTATTTTTTTAATTAACATGAAACACATCACAAAGCGCATTGTTTCTCGGTGCTTTATTAATACGTGCACTTACTGCTCAGTATCATACATCCAGTATCCTGGACTCGCGCCTAGATGAACACTGTACTGAAATGAACCTTCTCTAAGCGCTTTCAAACCCGTACCACTGAGTGCAAGAACGAGAGTGTCGTGAATAGTTAGATTTGGTGCAACGTATGCAGGAGGTGTACAGTTCCCGGACCACTGCCATTGCAGGTCATATTGTGTGACCTAGAAGAGCCTCTGACAGTGTGGGATCACATGAGAGGATATTCAGAATTTGCCATCTGCAGAGCTGGTGATGCAAAGGAAGTGGGCACGCAGTACATGACTGTCACCTACATTCATCACGTGTCTGGCGGTAACCCTTAAATGCGGCGGTAGCGCTATTACCGCCGCATTTAAGGGTCCACCAGATCATGGCCTTGGCGGATTTCCCCCCAGCTCTGAGCTGGGGGGAAATCTGCGGCAAATTTGCCGATTTTCGGTGCAATTACTGCCGGCGGGAAATCCACCGGCGGTAATAGCGCAAATTTTCTCCATTGGGCCCAATGGGTAATGAGGAATTCCCGAAAGGGCCCAATGGGGAATGGGCACTAACCGTTCCGCCAAACCCGTGATCCGGTGCTAATAGCGCCGGGGGGGGGTTGGCGGTAGTGGTTACTACCTAATTAGATGGCCTGAGATGCTGTCCCCATCCTTACCCAAAAACAACTCCAAAAGTCAGGAACCAGTTTTCCTACGACCCTGAGATGTCCCTTGAGAGCCAATTTAACAGGGGTGGCAAACAATATCTCAACAATGCTGGTGAAAATGATCCCCCAGTGCTCGGTCTGTGAGATTGTACAGCCACAGATGTGTTCATCCTCCTCATCCTGCATTATCATGACTGGCTCTGTTTACATTGGTCTGCAAGCATGGGCACCAGGACAATCTGCAAGTGCCTACACGCAGCCAAAGATTGGAGACACGCGTGTGGGCAAAATATGCAGTATTCACAGTGACAAGCCTCCGCGCCGGGATGTCCCTACATTGACAAGGGCCTCAGTATAAATGGCCATCACATTACATATTGCAATATTAATAATACTGCATTGCCTTTCCAAGGGGGTTAGGACTGAAGATTGGCTCCTGTGTTTAGTTCATGTGTTTTTTGCAGCAAATTCTCACTTATCTGCAGGGGTGGACTGGTCCATAGGGAACTCTGGAGATTTCCCGGTGGACCTCTGCATCCTGGGCCTCTTTTGTGTGGTATTTCCAAATTTTCTCATAGGAAAAGCATTGGGTTTGCTGAAAATGTGTCATATGGGGCCACTTTGAACTTTATTTCCAGGGCCTCTTTTGGTCCCCAGTAATTATTTCCAGGGCCTTTTTTAGTTCCCAGTCCAGCCCTGCTTATCTGAGGGCAGTGCTCGTCTGACACATACCACCAAACCCCCTGCAGTCAGCTCCCAAACCTTTTGCAACTCAGAACTCCCAGCTGACAAAAGCTGGGAGTTGCCGCTGTTCTCTCAAGAAGCCGAACTTTAAAATAATCTCCCAAGCTCCCTCTGAGAAGTAAAATCCCATGGTCTATTTTGTAAACTGATGCAGGCCGCTTTGTTTCGTAGATCTTCCGTCTCAGCCGACCTCTGACCCTCACTCACAGACAAAGGTATCATGAAGAATAATGGTGGAACACCCACAAACAGCTGTCACACAAACACACACAAACTGGTCCAGGTTCCAAGACCCAGTAACAGTACGCACTCTTCCCACACACGCTCCTGGAGTGATGCCGCCAACCTGGCCAGGAATGTCAACAGCACAACAGGGAACTCCGGTCGTGTCACCCATAACCAACAGCCACCATGCTGCCTGCCACTCCCACAGACAGCTGTCATCTCCAAGAGATCTTGGGACTGGCAGAAGCTCCACTTCCTAAGTGATGTGTAAGGTAACATGGAGGAGTTACTGCTTCAACAAAGATTGAGGTACTCTAAGTGTTCAGTGAGGAAGGCCCACAAAGGGGCAACGTGTCGGTTTTGAAAGCAAAACCACGCAGACCAACTGAGGTTCGAGTCCCTGTATGGCGCTTCCCAACTAAAGGAATAAGCGTGTTATAAAAAGACAATTAAATAATGAGTTCAAAGTAATGATGCCAATCGCATCAAGCGAGAATAAGCTGGAGAGTACAGCATTTGTGTATGTTCAATCCTGCTGTAACACTATCCTCTATGTGTATTGACGTACATAGCAGTAAGAATTGTATGTTTAAATGCGAGGAAAAATGAGACTATAAAAATGCTCAAATTACCTTCATTGTATGAAGAAATTGTGGTGACCTGGTAATTACTTTGGGCTCGTTATGGATGAGGGTTTCATTTGTTTATCAGTGCAAGATGACGAACCATTACATTTATTGTTGCTTGTTTTGCTCTCGCGTTGTGATTTTGTTTACAGAGCCTTTACTGCACTGAACCAATTGTCTTCGAGATAGCACTTTCCTCACTTTTGCAGTTCTTGGATCAAGGCCTATGACACAACTCTAACAGGGTAATTCATAGAATTCAGCGCACAAGTAGCGCACGCGGCTGGCGCACAGCGTGCGCGTGCGATAGTCTGCGCCAGCCGCGTGCGCCAAAACCGAATCCGGCGCACAGCGTATTCATGGATTTTAGGCACCCAAACCAGCCGTGGCGCAGAGTATCGCAGCGACCCTGCAGCAGCGCCAGTAACGCCCCCAAGAACGCCCTCGCGCAAGGAAAAGCCATCAAAATCGCTAAATCATCGCAAAGGGCTGCGCTAACCCTGGACCAGTTTACAGGGCTGCCAAAAAAGGAACGCAAAGCGGGTAACGTGCATATCAGGGGTACGCGTGAAGTTATACACGCGATTAGCCAGGGTACGTGTATTACAGGGGTATGCGGGAAGTTTAACATGCGATTAGCCAGGGTACGTGTATTACAGGGGTACGCGGGAAGTTCAACACGCGATTAGCCAGGGAACGTGTATTACAGGGGTACGCGTGAAGTAGAACACGCGATAGGCCAGGGAACGTGTATCACAGGGGTACGCGGGAATCATCACACGCGAACAGCCAGGGTGCGTGTATTACAGGGGTAGCGGGAAGTTCAACACGCGATTGGCCAGGGTACGTGTCTTACAGGGGTACGCGTGAAGTAGAACACGCGATAGGCCAGGGAACGTGTATTACAGGGGTACGCGGGAATTATCACACGCGAACAGCCAGGGTGCGTGTATAACAGGGGTAGCGGGAAGTTCAACACGCGATTGGCCAGGGAACGTGTATTACAGGGGTACGCGTGAAGTAGAACACGCGATAGGCCAGGGAACGTGTATCACAGGGGTACGCGGGAATTATCACACGCGAACAGCCAGGGTGCGTGTATTACAGGGGTAGCGGGAAGTTCAACACGCGATTGGCCAGGGAACGTGTATTACAGGGGTACGCGTGAAGTAGAACACGCGATTAGCCAGGGTACGTGTATCACAGGGGTGCGTGGGAATTATCACACGCGAATAGGCTGGGTGGGCCCTCACAGGTGTACCCTGTACACCCTCCACGGCCCCTGCAGGCAGCCCACAAAACAGGGGACTACCCTGCACACCTGATCATGTCCCCCTGCACCCCCATCCACCAGGGGCACCCTCCACCAGGCCCCCACCCATGTCTCCCACCACCCCCACCCCCCAGCAGTGCAGGGGCACCTGCCATCAGGCCCCCACCCATGTCTCCCACCACCCCCACCCCCCATCCACCAGGGGCACCCTCCACCAGGCCCCCACCCATGTCTCCCACCACCCCCACCCACCAGCACTGTGGGGCACGTGGCCAGCAGGCAGTCAGGCAGCAGCAGATGGCAGGTGGGAGCGTGCTCAGGGCTCTGGGGGACTGTAATTCGGCCTCCTGGCCAGGAGCGTGGTCTTTCGTGTTTGGACGCGTGGACAGCCTGATAGGGAGTGATTTAGCACGTGAAAACCCCACACTCAGCGAATCGCGCGAAAACCCGTCACCAGCATATGTGCGTCTATAGTTACCTGCACGTGCAGTGTCAAAGCGTGTGATTGGTGAAAATGGATCTACACGCAGGAGTGACAAAGCGTGTGATTGGTGAAAATTGATCTACACGCAGGAGTGACAAAGCGTGTGATTGGTGAAAATTGATCTACACGCAGGAGTGACAAAGCGTGTGATTGGTGAAAAGTGAGCTACACGCAGGAGTGTCAAAGCGTGTGATTGGTGAAAAAGGATCCACACGCAGAAGTGACAAAGCGTGTGATTGGTGAACATGGGCCAAGCACGTACACGCCGTAAGTGACGCTGTACGTGTGGGCCTGTATATAAGGTAGCGTTGAACACCATTTCCTTGTACGTGCTTTTCGTGGAGAGCGAGTGGGTGAATTCTGTACTTCTTGTCGTTTCACACGCGATTTACTTCACGGCGTTTCCAGTTCGTACTCCCTGTTACCTCTGACAGCTTTTTCTCTTTTTCCTCTTGTACTGGTTTACCTGGGCCTGTTCCCTCAAACAGTGTCCCCTTCTACTGTTGTCCTGTCTCCTCAGACAGCGTACACATCTTCTTTTGGCGGGGGTGTTGCCAACCAAACGCGCTCATTTTTCACGCTCTTTTACCTGGCAGACGGTGAGTCACGCACGTATCTAACTTCTGTGCTTGCCCCGTGTGTAGCCTACCCCTTCAGAGGTCATTCTAGGCTGCGTGTGACACGCATACGTTCATTGTGTTACTGGATGCCACAGCGTAGTGCAGGGTTTTCCATCAGCACACGTGGTCTAGGAGGGGTATTGTGCACGTTCCTTAACTTTTCTGGGGTGCCTGTGCGTTGCGTGACCCGTCATCTTTCCCCAGGGGTGTCATATAGCCTTGCCACTGCACTAGGGTACGAATACCATCTGGTACCCAACCCCTTTGACACCCAATTGCCCAGGACAATTGTGCACACCGACTCCCATACGCACAATAACATCAGTGCCATGGTTGGGAGGCGTGCAAGCCGTAAGGGTGGCAAAGGTGGCCGAGCCACACGTGGTGGCCGTGGAGGATCCACTAGGGGACGTGGTTGTGACTTGCAGGGTGCCCCTGTCCCCCCCAGTCTGGAGGACCAGTCAGGGACACCCATGCCCCCCCCCCCAGTTGAGGGTCATGTGGCTGATACCAACCCTGATCAGCCCTTGTTGGACCAGCCCATTGTGGCAGCAGACCTGTCCGAGGGTGATCCCATCGCTGACATCCAGGTCAGCAGGTCCACTGCACGTGCACCGGTGCACATTGGTGTCATCAGGGCACGCGCATCTATGCCAGATAGGTCATCTGCTGGCCCCCGTAGCCAGGGTGTGGCTCCATCCACCCCACCTCTCATACACCCTGCCAAGACTGTGTCGGTCCTAGTTCATGCACCTCAGATCAGGCCTGACCCCATCCCACTACCCCCAATGCCTGCACCTACTCCCATGCTGAGTGTGCAATCCCACACACCCAGTACTGAGTCCACCACGGCTCCTGCCCCTAGTGTCCACAGCGGCGTAGGACACTCTGGATCCCCACCCCCTTCCAAGCGCAAGAGGAAGAGTGCACGTCCGGCACAGGCTGATGCCCCAGGCACGGCTGCACAGTCCGGCCCATCAAGGAAGCCAAGCTTCACAGACGCCGAACTGAATGCACTTGTTCAGTATGTGTCAGATCATGATAGGGAAATGGTCATCGTTGCAGGGTCCAAGACCACACATGCCAGACGCCAGGCACACTGGCAGACCATTGCTGACAGAATAAGTGCCCTTGGAGTAGTGAGGCGCACAGCTAGTGATTGCCAGAAGCGCTGGAATGACCTTAAGCGCAGGGCAAAGGATAAGCTGGCCTCAAGTCATGCCGCAACCTTGGTGACTGGAGGTGGGTCCCCAGCACAGGAAATAGAACTCACACCACACGAGTCCGTAGCTGGATCCTACGTCACCGAGGGACAACTCCAAGGTGTGGGAGATCTCCCTGATTACGAGGCATCATCCGGTGAGTGCACATGCATGTGTGTATTATCCATGTGCATTGTGTGTGTGTGAAGCATTCATGTTGGGTGCCTGTCAAGGGGGTGTGTGGCAGAGTTGATAGTGGCACCCATGTGCCTCATCCAGTATGTTCAGTGCAACACCATCTGCCCACAGCACTATCCCTACTGGCAACAGTGCACATATGGGCCGACACCATGGAAGTTGCCCTTGAATTGTCATTTTGTCACTACATTGTTGCTCATACTCCCCTGTCTATTCATCTGATGTCTTACATACCATTCCTATACTTTCCCCCAGCCATTCAAGTTTCATCTTCACATGCCTGACATGCAATGATACCACATGCTAATGCGTCCTCTGTATATAAATGCCAACCAACATGCTGTCATACTGTGGATGTTGCCTTGACATCCACCTCCTACCTGTGGGCTTTGGTACCGTCTGGTTTCGAGCCCCATTCCCTCACACTCCATGCTGCTCTTCATGGTCTATCTTCCATGACTTCTACAGTTCAGACCATCGTGCCCTACTCACGACACCTGCTTGCCAAAAGTCAAATGACGGCACCCTGCCCTCCAATGCGACCCACCCTATTGCTGACCAGTGCATCTGAGCCTACTCAAAGCTAACTCTCACTGACATCTGCTCATACATGCCTTTACCTGTCCCATAGACCCTTCACATGGTCCCTGTCCTCTCTCCTTGCTCCTCTTCCACCATCAATGGTGGGACCCGTTGGGGTGTACTCCTGGCCTCCTTCCAATCCTCAGAGGCCACTATTGATGTGCATGGTAATGGGAGCGTCTCAGTCCAAGGCCCTTAGGCCAACCTCAATCTCCTTGAGAAATGCTACCCACATCTCATCAACTTCCTTACCTCTCCTGCTGTCCCCCCTCCTCTCTCCTCATCAATCCTGCACTGCCTCCCTGCACCCTCCCATGAACCTTCTCCGCCTCCCACTCCAACTCCTACACATGCTGCACCTCTGATCTCTAGCACTCCCCGTAAGTCCTACAAGGCTGTCAACCTCCTCTACAATTACACTCCTTTCACTGCGGCTGCATCAGGCATTCCTCCGATATCTGTCACTTACATGAGGTTATGCACCTTGACATCCTTGGTCTCATGGAAACATGTCTGACGGCCAGCTCTGTCTGCATCCTTCACACACTCCTACCTGATGTTCAGGAGACCCTCTCCTTGGCCCGCCACTACTGTGCAGGGGGGGTGTGCCCTTGGCTTCCCTGAGGGTATTCCTGCCACTGTCACTCCTACTTAGACCTACTCCACTCTGGAATGGCTTGTGTGACGTCTCTCTCCACCACACCTTGACATTCACAAACTGTGCGTACTGTGTCTGGGAAAACTGGTCAAATGTACTACTTCCTTTCTGAGTGTCCTCACCTCTCCTCCTCACTCATGTCCCCAGACACAGAAATCCTCTTCCTTGGTGCTGTACGCATCCACCTGCATGCTTGTTGACGCCCCCACGTGACCTTTCTGTGACCTCAGCAACTCCCTCTCACCCTCTAGACTCCCGTCTGTCCCTACTCATTCTGCAGGGCACACTCTTGATGCTCTGATCTCATCTGACTTTCCCCTCTCCGTCCATCTCTGCACTCCTCTCTCCTGGAGTGATCACATTCTCCTATCCTCCCAGCTCACCCTCACCACCCCACAGGCAAAGCCACCCTCACCACTGTCACACACCTTCTTGGTATTCCGACCCATGAAGTGTGTGTCAGTCGAGGCTCATGCTGCCAAAATCTCCCCCCCATCCAGCTCCCCCTTAGGCTCACTCCCATCCTGACAGGGCCCACTCCATGCTCCATTCCATGTCAGGTACACTGGATGTCTTTGCCACGGTCATGACCACCTGTCTGAAGCCCCATGCCAATGCAGAGTCCTGGCATGACTCGGATCTTGTGAACCCAAACCACAGGTGCCGGGTGGCAGAGAGGGAATGTCCTGCATCATGGCCATCCTCTGGCAAACTGGCCTGCCACATGCTCCAAAGGCAATAGCGCCTCACCCTTTTCACCAAGATGAGATCCCCAATCCAAGGGCACATATCTGCGGCATGTGACAACTCTGCAGGACACATAGAAATCTGCAAGGACCTTGCCGAGCCAGATGCAGTGTGTACCTCCCCTGTCCCCTCCGAGCCCACAGCACTGCATGATTGTCTCTGTACCCCTATAGGCCACCCCCCCAGCACTTGTCTGCGCCTAACACCATCTGCCCTTGACGTCAAGTCCTACTTACCTTGTACAGCACTTCCAGCCGCCACTTCCCCTTGCACTTCATTGTGCCACCCACCCCTGCACTTGCGTGACATGAATGAGACCAGCACCAGTAGGATTGTTGACTGGCATCCCCTTCTGCCCCACCACCCCTCAGTGCTCCGCTGTACCTTCATACATTTCTGGACCGGTGCTTCACGAATGCAATATGAATCCTTTACAGGTGATGGGGAGGTGGAATCACATTGTTTACTGCATTTTGTTGATGTAGACAAGGCACTGTGCATCGTGGCCAATTTGGACTAGCAGATCCATGTACAACATGTTTACTTATTGATGTGACGATGCAATGTCAGGACCAGAGTGGTTGAAATCCAAAAAAGTAGCCCTCCTCTCCCTCTTCACTTGGTGGCTATGTCACATGCCATGTGTGTGATGGCATGTGCCTTTGACATGGCAATCACCGGCCAATGTGTGATGGCAGTGCTAGGCAGCATGGTGAGCAGGCGTTGCTCTCCAATCTGTACATTGTATGCCCTGAGCCTCCCCTACAGACCCAGTGATGGTGAATGCATAGGAGGTCTCCCAGTCATGTGGGACATGTGTCGTAGAACTACTGCCTCTGTTGTTCATCAGCCCTTGTTGCATGCCATGGTGCTAATGCCTGTTTCCATTTTTCTCTTTCATGTCTTTGCAGGGGACGAAGCACTTGTTGATGCTGGGGATGTGGTGGTTGAGCCGTCCCAGGAGGGCAACCCGGGCCGACCTACCACAAGTGAGGGACGTGGTGTGTTTGTGGGTGAAAACCCACAAGTGCTGCAGGTCGTGCTGTCGAGGGGTGTCTCTGGGGGTTCCTCCCCCGAGCAGTATTCAGGTGTAGACTCGGAGGATGACACCTATGTGCAGTCGCAGGTGAGTGTTCTTGGGAGAGAATCTCCTCTGTCCGACCCACCTGCAGCCGGGCCATTGCCCTCAATGGGGATGTCAGTGTCGGCAGATCAGCCTCCGGTGGTTACGGATGCAGGGCCACACCACCCAATCTCTGATCCTGTTCCTGGGGCTGCAGATCAGAGAGGGAATGCAGTCCTGCAGCCTGAGGCCTTGCCGGCACAGCAAGGCGCAGTCCGCCTTGCCCCAGGCAGGTGTGGTGCCCGTCAACGTGGTGGCCGTATGCCACCTGGCAATACCGTTTGGGAGCAATCCATCTACGGTATGGCCACCCAACAGGCAGCATCATCCGAGATGATTGCACAGGCCATGGATAGGGTGGCCACTTCCATTGTCCCCCCAGAAAGGCTGATGGAGCGACTGGAGCAGGCTACAGAGTCCATCTGCCAGGCACACAGGGAGGATATGTTGGCGTCCAACATGGACAGGCGGGCGGCACTGGCGACTCTGCGGGAATCACTTTCCATGGAGTCCCAGCGCCACAGGGAAGGCCTGAGGGAAGAACTCCGTCACCTCAGGTCGACCCTGTTAGAGCTTGAGGCTTCATCCCATAGAAGGACAGAGGAGCAGCTGGAGCGTCTGACACGGACGCTCTCGGCCGAGATGCAGGCAACTCGTGCGGAGGTCAGGTCATCCCGGGAGTTACTGCATGGGGACCTCCGCATGATTATAACCCAGAACCAGAACTACCAGACCCGCCTGCTTGCAGCCATGGAGGAGCAAACTCGTGCTTTGCGTGGGCTGCCTCCCATTGTCACACCATCTTCTGAGGCAGCTCCCCCACCTCCAGAGTCAGCTGCAGGGTCTGGCCAGAGCCATAGCGACTCATCTCCCACAACAGAGTAGCCGTGTGGGCCACGAGCCTATGGGGTGTTTTAGTTTCCCATGATCCACACAGGTGGATTGTGGCGTGCATCCTGTCCTCGGACCTCATAGGTGGCCCCCCCCCCCGCCGGCCCTTTCATGGCCATTTTTTCTCAATTTTCTTTTTTCTTTTCCAAGAGTGTTGCCTTGTGTGGGTACCTGGGCATACACTGTATTGTGGCTGGGCACATGCAGGCTTGTCCTGAGTTTGGTTTAGATGCTTGGGTAGCAGACATCCACACCCCTCCTGCTTCCCTTTCCATGGGCTTGCAAAGGGTGTGCCCAAGTGACAGCAAATTACACGGTGACATTGGACTCCCATGAGCTGTTGGCCAGTCCATAGTCAATACTGTGTAGACATTCATAGTGTACATTGTTGTTGCACCTAACTATGCATGATGGTTTGATATGTGCCTCTACTTACATATGTTGCTCATGTTTTGCAGGTATTTCACACAGTTCTTCACACAGGCATACTCTCTGGAGTCAGACTACATGTCGGTAGATGTGCACTGACACTTTTGCGTGGCGCCATCACTGTACATCTGGACGGTGAGGACATACCAGCAGAATCAGGTAATGAGACTACCATTGATTACATGCATTGTGTCTTGTTTGGGTGGGCTTCAGGGTGGGTTGGTGTGTAATTTGATTGAAATTACTCTTACACAGGTGTGTAGCAGTGCCTCCAGCGCGGTTAGCTGTTCAAGTGCGGCTATGTTCCATTTGGGGCACTGCTATTTGTGACACCGGTGTCATGTTGTGATGGCCAGTTTGTTTGCTCTCACATACCATGACATGGTGTCCTCAGTGGCGGGACTGTGAAGGGGATGGGTGACATGGCAATGTTGTCATGTAGTGAATTGCCTGTGGCAATGCATATTTGATTGATGGAGTTGTGTCTTCTCGTTGTGATGCATTGCTGGTGTATGTGTAGGTAGGGGTGCACACATAGTGACACTTCCATGTTAACAATCTCAGGCTGATGTGTATCTGACAGTTTATTGTCGAGTAATTTAGTGACATTGTCAGGTAGTGTCATCATTGATTGTCAGATGGTATGTGCCAGAGCAGTGTGCACTAGCCAGCACTGTGATTCCTAGGTGAAGAAGTTGGCCACCAGTTGCGTACGGGCTGCCACCCCCGTGCCCTTTCCCCTCCCATGCGCAGCGGGCGTGCATGTGGTTGTGGATGTGGGGGCACCACCATGTCCACGGGCAGGCCCCGGCGTGTTGCAACGTTGTGCAGGACACATGCTGCCACTATGATCCTGCACACTATTCGGGGAGCATATAACAGCTGCCCGCCAGAACGGTCAAGGGAGCGAAAGCGTGACTTCAGCACTCCGAATGTGCGCTCCACTATGCCCCGTGTTGCAATGTGGGCTGTGTTGTACCTTACCTCGGGTGGCGTGGTGGGGTTCCGGATTGGGGTCATCATGTGGGGGCTGATAGGGTAGGCACTGTCCCCTGCGGAGGTGGTGATGGGTATCATTAGTGGTGTTGTGTCATGACCCAGTATCTGACATGCATGCATGTGCAGTGGCATTCATGCTCACCAAGCAGCCATGTATCTCCATGCTGGCCAGCCTCCAGGTCCCGGCATAGTGTAGACATTCTGTAGATGAAGCTGTCGTGGGTGGACCCGGGATAGTTGGCATATACTGATGTGATTATTCCCTTGGCATTGCATACAACTTGCACGTTGATGGAATGCCAGTGCTTGCGGTTTCTATAGATGTGCTCTGTTGCCCTGGGTGGACGTAGAGCCACATGTGTGCAGTCAATTGCACCAAGCACTTTGGGGAATTGAGCCACACCATAGAATTCCTGGATGCACGTCCGCCTTTCTGCATGAGTCCTGGGGAGATATATGTGCCTGCGGACTGATGGCCGTGCAGTGATGATGTTCAAGACCTGGTGTAGGCAGCGTGACTGCGTGGCCTGTGACACACCACCCACTATGGCACTTGTCCGCTGAAAGGATCCAGTGGCCAAGAAGTGCAGTACATTCAGGACCTTCTGCAGGGGGCTGAGTGCTTGGGAGCACAGGGTGGGTGATGTGAGGTCATCCTCCCACTCACTGACCAGGTCCAGTATGATGTGTGCTGGAAACCTGTACCTCCCATACACCTGGTCATCAGGCATCCCGAATAGGCTGGTTCTGGGTGTGAATATTCTGGCCCTGACTCTCCTCCTCCTCCTCCTTTGGTAGCCCACTGCCACTGCTGCTAGGAACGGTATGTTCATCCTGGCATCTGGCTTGTTTATTGATAAGTGCGCAAATTAATGCCTTGTGCGTGTTCTAGGCGAGCGTGTGACCCTCGCACCCCTGGAATCTAGTTCCCACTCCAATAGCGTGTGGAAATTCCCACGCAGCAGGCATACAGGTGCGCTGACGTACTTGCGTGTGTAAGTGCCCGCGCACCCCTGTAATACACGTACATAGGCCAATCGCGTGTACGCGCACTTTTGGCCAATTACACGCGATGTAATACACGTACATAGGCCAATCGCGTGTACGCGCACTTTTGGCCAATTACACGCGATGTAATACACGTACATAGGCCAATCGCGTGTACGCGCACTTTTGGCCAATTACACGCGATGTAATACACGTACATTGGCCAATCGCGTGTACGCGCACTTTTGGCCAATTACACGCGATGACACTCTGACGTGCAGTATTTCCACGTGTGCTCCGTCATCACGTGCTGAGTGGGGAACGCCCGTGCGGATCACGTCAGACGCGCTTACGCGGTGAGGGACTCTGGTCCAATAGAATCGCGTATGCGTGCTGATGCACTTACGCGCTAAGGCCCTTTCCTCGGATTTCACGCTGACGTGCAGGAATTTCACGTGCCAAATCACTCCGTATCAAGCTGGCCACCCGAAAACACACGGAACACCACGCTCCTGCCCAGAAGGCCGAGTTACTGCCCCCCCAGTGCCCTGAGCAGCCTCCCACGTGCTATCTGCTGCTGCCTGCCTGCCTGCCTGCCTGCTGCCACCGTGCCCTGCCATTTGGTGCCTGCACATCAGCCATCTGCAGGGGTCCAGTTGCTGTGTCCACCCCTGCTGGAACTGAAGACTCCCAACTGGGATTACATCGCTCCACAGCCCAGCCCCAGGACCCAGTTGCCCACCCACACCTGCCTCTGGGGTTGCCATGTCGGGCACTTCGACATCTGGCACCAGTGGCAACCCCAGGCCAGAGGGGCAGAGGGGCACCAGCTTCACTGCCACCGAAGTTGGTGTCCTGGTGGAGCATGTCCTGGGGCAGTATGATGCCCTCTTTGGATCGTCCCGCGCCAGCAAGGAAGGACGGGAGAGGATCTGGGCCGACTGTGTGGTTGCCATCAACGCGGAGGGGGTGGCAACCCGCAACGTCCAGAAGATCAAGAAGCGCTGGGAGGACTTGAGGTCCAGGACCCTTGTGAAGGCCCGGCGCCTCGTGGAGGGGGGCCGGGGCCGCATGAGTTCCATCCAGAAGAGGGACCTGGAACGCGTACGCCCAGCGCTCCACGCCCAGGTCCTTGAGAGGGAGGCCCGTCTGGAGTTGAGCGGTAAGTGTGCAAGCATTACTGTGTGAGACAGGGCATGTTGCGGTGTGCTGGTTCTATGATACTTGCCTGTATGTGTGCCATGGGCCATGTATGCATGTATGTGTGCAGGGACATCATGGTAATGCATGTGCGACCAGTGATGTGTGACCCACATGGTTGTTGCATGTGTTGAAATGTGGCATGGGGAGCCCTATGCAGATTTAGGACATGAGAGCATGCCAGTCTCTGTACCTGGACATGGATGGGGGTGAAGGATGGGTGCTGATGCCAGGTACATATATGGTAGCCATGTCTGTGTGCCTGACCTGCGTGTCTGTGACTTGTGCATGCCATGGATGCATGACACATGTGTGTGACAATGCACAGATTCTGTGACGCACCCAACTAACCCTTGTTTCGCCTGTGTTCGTTGTGTTTGGGGCCAGATGGATGTGACTGAGGTGAAGTGTGTGCATGTGATATGCATGAGCCATGATGCATGTGAGTCACATATCATTGAATGTTTCAAGAGTCAATTGGACATGCATGGAAATGTGCATGGCATGCACCATGCCTGTTACTGTGTGTGTTTTGCCTGGACTGACCCATGTGTTGTGGAGGGACATGATGGAAGTGTACTTTGACAGGGGTGCTCATCTGCTATTGCTTCCTGTCTAGGGGACCATTTTACAGTAGCCTGATGCTTGTGTCCTTTGTCTCCCTCTACGCAGCGGCTAGTGAAGAAGAGGGCGGAGACGGCGCTGTGGAGCAAGGCGGCGGGGATGCCCCCACGGCTGCAGCGGAAGGGGTGGGTGAGCCCCCACAGGGGCCTGCTACGGCGGGAGACGGTGAGGAGCCATCCAGGTTGGTGGTTTGCACAGAGGAGGAGGAGGCCGACACTGGTGCACACATGGGGCCTGGTGGGAGCATCCCTGCTGGTGCAAGTGGTGCAGTCCAGGGCCAGGGGCAGGAGGCAGCACAGGTCACCGTGGAGGTGCCTGTGCATGTCGCTGTCCCTGACCCTGTGAGTGCACCACGATGCACCAGCAGGGATGCCCCGTCCCAGGCCCGTCCGCAGGTAGTGGGGATGTCCATGTCAACTGACTCCCCTCCACCTGCGGCCGTGGGAACCCCTGGCCGCGTGGAGCAGGTCCTGATTGGGGTCGCGATGCGCACGGCTGTGATTCGTGATGACGTGCGTGCTTCCCGGGAGGAGCACGCACGTCATCACGAAGTGCACCGTGCCGACGTGGCCCAATTGGGATCGGCCATGTTCGGGGGGTTCCTGCATGTGTTGGCCAATCTGACGGCCCTCTCCTCCTCTGTGCAGGCTATCCAACGGTCGTTCTCCTTGCCGTCTTCCGGCCCAGATGCCACCATGGCCCCCTGTGGACCTGCCCCGACCAATGCAGCCAGCTCGGTGGGGATCCCATCCCTGCCACAGTTGGGAGTCGGAGGTCCAGCAGGGGTGGACGACACAGCAAGTGGACCCCAGCAGATGGAAGATGTGCCGGCATCATCGGGCAGGGCACGTGCACGACGGCGTCGGTGGTTACCATCAGCCTGGATGCCGTCGTGCTGGCAGAGGCAGTGGCGTCGGAGGCAGCAGCGGGCTCGACGTGGGAGGCATCATGGATCAGGGCCATCAAGATCAGAGGGGCAGGCATCGGCCGGAGGGCAGGGCAACCCTGGCATGGCGGTGTGTTCCGTGTGGGAGGAGTTTGGCCAGCGGATAGGTGCGGAGCGGCAGCGGGCGGAAGAGGAGCGGCTCGCCATGGCCAGGGCGGAGATCTCCATGCATCGGGCATTGAGGCGGGCTGAGTGCCTCGAGGAGGCTCGCAGGGATTTTGGTGAGCACATGGGGTTGTCCCTGCGAGACCTCGGGGCCAGGACAGAGTCCCGCCTCCAGGACATTGACATGGAGTTCGAGGATGCCCTGGCCAGCATCACCAAGTGAGCCGCAGGACTAGCCCGCTGCCTTTGTATATAGTTTTTTAGTTAGTTAGTGCTAGGTTTCCTTTATTTATTTTTATTATTTTGGACCGCTCGGACAATGGCCACTTTTTTGTACATATTTATTTTATTAGTTAGTATTAGGTTTCATTTGTGCTGTTGGGCTCATGGACCCTGGAACATTCCTGTATATATTGATCTATTTTGGGAGATACATTTTTTAAATTTTTTATTGTTTACACCATGACGTAATGGTTTTTCTTTGATTTCCTACTACATGTTTTTGCTTTGGACAAATTATATTGATTTTTTCATCCTTTGTTTTTTGGTTTATCATTTTTGTTCTCGGACATGGACCTTTTATTTACTTTGCCACATAGTTGTAAGTTTTATTGGTTTACTTGATTTGTGTTTTTAATACATTTTTATATTATCTTACACTTGTGTTATTTTCTCTTTGGTTTCTTACATGTCATGATATGGGTTTTGACATTCACTTGCACCCATTGTGTATGTGTGTGTGACAGACATGTGTTCTTTTGCATACTTGCCTTTGGGGTTGTGTCATGTGATTGCATTCACTATGTGGGTGCATGCAATCCTTGCCTGGGTGTTTGTGCTGGGTATGCTGGCCATTACTGCCATGATTGTGTATCGTCAGGACCTGGGGCCAGGGGGAAATGGGTGGGGGCCTGCTGGCAGGTTCCCCACAGTGCTGGGGGTGGTGGGAGACATGGGTTGGACATGGGTGGGGGCCTGCTGGCAGGTTCCCCACAGTGCTGGTGGTGGGGGGGGTGGGAGACATGGGTTGGACATGGGTGGGGGCCTGCTGGCAGGTTCCCCACAGTGCTGGGGGTGGTGGGAGACATGGGTGGGGGCCTGGTGGAGGGTGTCCCTGGTGGATGGGGGGTGGGGGTGGTGGGAGACATGGGTTGGACATGGGTGGGGGGCTGCTGGCAGGTTCCCCACAGTGCTGGGGGTGGGGGTGGTGGGAGACATGGGTTGGACATGGGTGGGGGCCTGCTGGCAGGTTCCCCACAGTGCTGGGGGTGGGGGTGGTGGGAGACATGGGTTGGACATGGGTGGGGGCCTGCTGGCAGGTTCCCCACAGTGCTGGTGGTTGGGGGGGGTGGGAGACATGGGTTGGACATGGGTGGGGGCCTGCTGGCAGGTTCCCCACAGTGCTGGGGGTGGGGGTGGTGGGAGACATGGGTTGGACATGGGTGGGGGCCTGCTGGCAGGTTCCCCACAGTGCTGGGGGTGGTGGGAGACATGGGTGGGGGCCTGGTGGAGGGTGTCCCTGGTGGATGGGGGGTGGGGGTGGTGGGAGACATGGGTGGGGGCCTGGTGGAGGGTGTCCCTGGTGGATGGGGGGTGGGGGTGGTGGGAGACATGAGCAGGTGTGCAGGGTAGTTCCCTGTGGTGTGTGCTGCCTGCAGGGGCCGTGGAGGGTGTACAGGTAATGCCTGGGAGCACACAGCCATATCGCGTGTGGGACTTCCCGCGCACCCCTGAAATCCACGTACCCGGCCATATCGCGTGTGGAACTTCCCGCGCACCCCTGAAATCCACGTACCCGGCCATATCGCGTGTGGAACTTCCCGCGCACCCCTGAAATCCACGTACCCGGCCATATCGCGTGTGGAACTTCCCGCGCACCCCTGCAATCCACGTACCCGGCCATATCGCGTGTGGAACTTCCCGCGCACCCCTGAAATCCACGTACCCGGCCATATCGCGTGTGGAACTTCCCGCGCACCCCTGAAATCCACGTACACGGCCATATCGCGTGTGGAACTTCCCGCGCACCCCTGAAATCCACGTACCCGGCCATATCGCGTGTGGAACTTCCCGCGCACCCCTGAAATCCACGTACCCGGCCATATCGCGTGTGGAACTTCCCGCGCACCCCTGTAATCCACGTACCCGGCCATATCGCGTGTGGAACTTCCCGCGCACCCCTGAAATCCACGTACCCGGCCATATCGCGTGTGGAACTTCCCGCGCACCCCTGCAATCCACGTACCCGGCCATATCGCGTGTGGAACTTCCCGCGCACCCCTGCAATCCACGTACCCAGCCATATCGCGTGTGGAACTTCCCGCGCACCCCTGAAATCCACGTACCCGGCCATATCGCGTGTGGGACTTCCCGCGCACCCCTGCAATCCACGTACCCGGCCATATCGCGTGTGGAACTTCCCGCGCACCCCTGAAATCCACGTACACGGCCATATCGCGTGTGGAACTTCCCGCGCACCCCTGAAATCCACGTACCCGGCCATGTCGCGTGTGGAACTTCCCGCGCACCCCTGAAATCCACGTACACGGCCATGTCGCGTGTGGAACTTCCCGCGCACCCCTGCAATCCACGTACCCGGCCATATCGCGTGTGGAACTTCCCGTGCACCCCTGCAATCCACGTACCCGGCCATATCGCGTGTGGAACTTCCCGCGCACCCCTGAAATCCACGTACCCGGCCATATCGCGTGTGGAACTTCCCGCGCACCCCTGTAATCCACGTACCCGGCCATATCGCGTGTGGAACTTCCCGCGCACCCCTGAAATCCACGTACCCGGCCATATCGCGTGTGGAACTTCCCGCGCACCCCTGTAATCCACGTACCCGGCCATATCGCGTGTGCAACTTCCCGCGCACCCCGGTATGCACGCACACGTTTATTTTTTCTCTCAGCGCGTGTCTGTGTTTGTGGGTACCCCTTTGTACGTCATTTGTCCTGGAGGGCCACAGTATTGGACATTGATCATGTCTGTATATAGGTGCTATTTGTTGGCGCACCTTTTAGCGCACATTTCTTGCAGGCGCAGAGACGCTACCGCCTGCTTTCTTGTGGCGGTCGTGTTTGTGCCTGTTTGTGCCTGTGCGCTGCTTTGAGCGTGCGCTTTTTTGCCCTATTCTATTCCATGAATACGTGTTGTATGCGAGCGTGTGGGCGTTCCGCGCACTTGCCTCCTATACTTTCCCGTGCCGCCCACATTCTTCCCCATTCCGAGTGTTGTGCCCCATTTTATTCCCCATTCTGAGTGTCCCGCCCTGTGTTCCGCCTACTTTAGAGCTGTGCGCTGCGCTCGGAGTGATAGCGCAGTGGCCGTGGCGCACGACGTTGGTTGACCTGTGCGCCGGCCTGCGCCGCGCGCTTTTTCGGCACACGTCCTCTGCTTTTCTTGCGCACGGACTTCCATGAATCGACGTGCGCTGGTTTCCCTGCGCTTTTCGCTAATTTTCGGCGCAGCGCACGTATTGGCCCCTCTGCGCCGGGATTTTCGGCGCACATTTATTCCATGAATCGGCCTGTAAATGTCGCGCTCACCATGAAAGGCACAAGTCGAGTCTTTTTCAAGGGCGCAAGAAATCAACAGGGCATTCCTTAAACCAAGAGACTGTTGAGACTGATCCAGTGTTGTTATGCCATTGAAATGTGAACAACGTTGCTATATCAATAACAGGACAAGAGTCACAAGAGCCTGGAGACTGGCTTTGGAAATGTGTTTATATACTTGTGTATAATTCTGCCTCACCTCTACCGACACCAACTCTTTCATCCTTTTAGTGATCGTAATGTAACAACTCAGTCCTGAACTTGCTGTCGGCAACAAGTCCTCCCACCTCGTCTGCAACATCCTCTACTCATCCTGGAAGTGGTTCCCCAACATTGTGCCAAATCACCCAGCCCTATTTCCACCTTGCATTAATCCTTGAAGTGTTATAGTCTGCCATACTCCATAGAGGGTGACACTTGATCTCTGTGTGCTTTTGACCAAGGCTGGATAGAGCTAGGGTAAAGAGTACAGGTTCGCACAGTGCACATATAATGAATAACAAGGGGGGTTCTGAGAGTCCCTCTACCAGCACAAACACAGCCCATTGACCTGTTCTTGGGTTGATAGCCCATGGGAGAGTCTCAACCAAGTCCTTTGCTCACTGTCCCTTTCACAGAGAAGAAATATCCCTGCATATCAGTCTCTGTCCTGACCAACGCAGTCCAGCACCGAAATGCTAAGCAATTCTCCACTGAACAAGAGAACTAACAGCCCGTCCAGACATGTGTTTCAGCCTAGTCGGGCCTCATCAGTGAGGTGGAACTGTGCCTTTCTAAGAAAAGTGAGCAAGGTGTTCAAATCTGGATTCCCCTGGTAACGTAGGGTGAAACCCAAAATTACTTAACATGCAAAACAAGGGCGGTTCTGAGAGTTCCTCTACCAGCAGGAACACAGCCCATTGACCTGTTCTTGGGTGGATAGCCCATGGGAGAGTCTGAACCAAGTCCTTTGCTCACTGTCCCTTTCACAGAGAAGAAATATCCCTGCATATCAATCTCTGTCCTGACCAACGCAGTCCAGCACCGAAATGCTAAGCAATTCTCCACTGAACAAAAGAACCAACAGCCCGTCCAGACATGTGTTTCAGCCTAGTCGGGCCTCATCAGTGAGGTGGAACGGTGCCTTTCTAAGAAAAGTGAGCAAGGTGTCCAAATCTGGATTCCCCTGGTAACTTAGGGTGAAACCCAAAGTTACTTAACATGCAAAACAAGGGGGGTTCTGAGAGTTCCTCTACCAGCAGGAACACAACCCATTGACCTGTTCTTGGGTGGATAGCCCATGGGAGAGTCTAAACCACGTCTTTTGCTCACTGTCCCTTTCACAGAGAAGAAATAGCCCGCATAACAGTCTTTGTCCTGACCAAGGATAGTCCAGCACCGAAATGCTAAGCAATTCTCCTCTCAACAAGAGTACCAACGCCCAGACACGTGTTTGGGCCCAGTCGGGCCTCATCAGTGAGGTGTAGCTGTGCCTCTCTAAGAACAGTGAGCAAGGGGTCCACGTCTGGATTCCCCTGGTAACTTAGGGTGAAACCCAAAGTTACTTAATATGAAAAAACAAGGGGGGTTCTGGGAGTCCCTCTATCAGCACGAACACGGCCCATTGACCTGTTCTTGGGTGGATAGCCCCTGGGAGGGTCTCAATCAAGTCTTTCACTCACTATCTCTTTCATAGAGAAGAAATTTCCCTGCATACCAGTCTTTGTCCTGACCAAGGGCAGTCTAGCACCAAAATGCTAGGCAATTCTCCTCTGAACAAGAGTACCAACAGCAACCCCAAGCACATGTTTCGGCCTAGTCGGGAGGTGGAGCTGTGCCTCTCTAAGAATAGTGAGCAAAGGGTCTGATGATGCCCAACAAGGCTGAAAGTCGTGTATGGGGTTGCTGTTGGTATTCTTGTTCAGAAGGGAATTGCCATAGCATTTCGGTGCTGGACTGCCCATGTGGGTGGGGCAAAGACTGATATGCAAATAGTATTTCCCATCTGTGAAAGGTACAGTGAGCTAAAATGTGTCTGCGGACTCTAGATTGGCTACCATCGACAGTGGCCATTTTTGCCGTGTTCGTTCTCATAGAGGGGCGTCGATGACAATTTTTTAAATTATTTTCAAGGGCCTCAGATTTAGTCACCCTAAGTGTCCTAGGGTCATCCAGACGTGGACCTCTTGCTCACTGTGCTCAGAGAGCCACAGCTCCACCTCACTGATGATGCCCAACAAGGTTGAAACACGTGTATGGGGTTGCTGTTGGTACTCTTGTTCAGAAGCGAATTTCCATAGCATTTCGGTGCTGGACTGTCCATGTGCGCGGGGCAAACACTGATATGCAAATAGTATTTCCCATCTGTGAAAGGTACAGTGATGTGTCTGCAGACTCTAGAGTGGGTACCATCCCATAAAACAGGCCCTTTTTGCCGTGTTCGTTCTCATAGAGGGGCGCCCATGACTAATTTTTTGATGTTTTTCAAGGGCCTTAAGTTTAGTCACCCTAAGTGTCCGAGGGCCATCCAGACGTGGACCCCTTGCTCACTGTGCTCAGAGAGGCACAGCTCCACCTCACTGATGATGCCCAACAAGGTTGAAACACGTGTATGGGGTTGCTGTTGGTACTCTTGTTCAGAAGGGAATTGCCATAGCATTTCAGTGCTGGACTGCCCATGTGGGCGGGACCAAGACATATGTAAATGGATATTTCCCATCTATGAAAGGTACAGTGAGCTAAAATGTGGTTGTGGACTCTCGAGTGGGTACCATCCCACAGAACAGGCACATTTTGCCTTGTTCGTTCTCATAGAGGGAAGCCCATGAATAATTTTTTGATTCACACATAATGAAAGCCTTAACTGCATTAGTAACCCCAGTGTGAACCATGGCCAGAGCCTGTACAAGAATGTATGATCCCTCGGACAAAGTGCATTTTGGTGTTATCCCACCCTTACAATAAAGTGCTCTTGCATAGTGCCCATCTGGCAATATTGATACCTCGCTGAGTGTGTCTCTGTATGAACAAATTGGGAGAGGGCATTAGTGGGACAGTGGGAGGGGCGGAATGCGAAACCTATGGTTTTCATTGGTGCAAGTCAGAACTACCCGGTTCCTGTGTGCCAATCTGCTTTCTATGGGGTTGGTGGAGAAACTTGGACATATGTAACCCATAGGGAAGAGCCCAAGATCTGATAGACTGCAATGCTTTGGGTTTGGTTAGCCGCTGATGTGGGAGAGTATCATAGGGCTAAAGAGGGGAGCTTAGTTGTGGTTGGGAGTATTGGGAGTAGTGCTGATGTGCTAATGGCTAGCCCTCTGGCAGCCGTCTTTGGGGGGGGTTTGTGTGTGGTTTAAGGTACTAAGAGATCTTAGCGGTGAGTCAGTCACGGGAAACAGAGTAAACTGTACAAGGCAACATTACCTGCATTCCTGCACTCCCATCAATGGCAATTTGCAGTCAGTCCAATTTCTCAAGCTCACATCACCTAGCAATCCCCTCTCTCGCTCTCTGTGTCCTTGTCTCAAAAACATACGCTGTTTCCTATCAGGAACAAAAACAAGCATCTGCGAGTTGGCAGATGAGGGACAGGGGCAGTCTGGAAACTCCACTCATTACCATGAGCAACCTGCTAAATATTATGGGAGACACAAACGTTTGGTTCAGTGGAAGGGCTGCTTGAAATTTAAGGGCCAGAGCCACCAATTTCACCTTTTTAGTATGTTGGTTGGCAGACTCACTCTAATATGCGGAACTGCTGTGCTCAGTGGCCTGCTGGAATGTTGTCTTTCGAGGGTAGAGGCTGTCGGAGGCAGGTAAGGCGTTTGTGAGGCGTTGATCTAGGCAAGGACCAGAATCCCGGCTGGTTTTCCAGTAGTCTACCCTGCTGTCTCCCACAAAGCCCCAAACTATTCTCACAGAGTCCAAAAGGAAATGTTAATCTCCCCCACCCTCAATGGCTAAAACACACCCGTTTTTGACACAGCACCAGAACTTCCGTATCAGAGTGATGCCGCTACCCTGGAGGAGGGTCTTCACAATGAAAACGAAGAGCAGCAGAAAAGGTAAACGTTTAGTGTGGATTCCTCAGAATGTGCTGCACCTTGGCCTAAAAGGGGTGGTGGGGGAGGTTTGGACAGCGGCTGTAGGTTGGTGAAGAGCTGTATGTTGGCCGTATGTTGACAGTGGCATAGAGGGGTTAAAAGTGATTTTCCAATAGCAATGCAATCTCAAGATGAAGATAATAACAGGGGATCTCCTGGAGCCTGGGAAGGTACCGCCTTCCCATTAACAGCTATTTACACTACAGAAGCAAGTGAAGGGGAGAGAGGCTGCCTCTCTGATATAAGTGGGATGTTGTCAGAATTGGGCTCTTGCGTTTACATCTTTACATATGTTGGTAAGATGCCTGAGGAAAAGGTCAGAGAAGGCAATGCAGGTACACCACACTCGCCCCTAAACCATGCAGCTGCTGTAAGTTGCCTCTGAGGCCACAAACGCAATTCCACATTGCCCTGCCTCTGCCTCATGCTAAACTAGCTGAGCAATTCAAACAGGGGTTGTGCAGTACAAAGGAGACACTTGTAACAGCCCGAATTGGAGCAAAAGCGGCACATATAGTTGTGCAACTAAAAAGGATATTGTCACAACATTTCCCAAAAAGTGCCAAATGTGTGTTTGCTGTGCATTCAGCAGATACAAAAATACAGAATCCCATTTTACCGAATGAGGGGAGAGGGGGATGAAAGGCAGAGGCGTAGACAGGGTAGGGCCTGGGCGGGCAAGGCACATCCAAAATCTGTAAATGCCCACTCCGCAGCGCGGTGTGGGTATTTACACATCTTACTGTAACAGAGATGTTCCCAACTGCATTAGTTTGAGGCCCCACATGTAAGACAATCCTGACTACACCTCTGATGAAGGGGTGTCCCCCGTACTCTATGTTTGGTAAAATGGGATTCGTGGGTGTCCCCACTTCCATTACATGGATTACGGGAGGACAATAAAGTAAACAAAAAAGGGACCCTGCAGCAGCAGTTCCCACCCACGTTGGGAATAGGGAACTGATGTTGTTGGGGATGGGGGGATTCAAGGCACCGGAAAGAAGTGTGCCGGGGAAAGGTAAGTAGGGGTACTGGCTAGGGGGATGGTGGAAAAAGTGATCTATGTGATCACTGCGGGGTTCCATTTTTGGATTCAACATTTCGTGCCCACGCAGTGATCACATAAATCCCTAAAAAGGAAAGATTTTTTATTGTTGGGAAACATTTCACTGCTATAGGATAGTTTGGGGAAACAAACTGTACGTGCTCCTTGCTCCTCTCTCCCTTTACAAAGTTGATGGTACTTGTTTCTCTGCTGCTTGTCAGGCTCAAGTCAGAATCTTTGGAATCTATACCAGAGATTATAGACCACACTCCAAACATTCTGATGGGCTGTTAGGATGTCTATAAAGTTATACTTGTGCCAATATGGTGTTAAGCACCCCGTTGTGGGAGCGGGATTTGCCTACATGCCTGAGCCAGGCTGGGCACAAGCAGAGCAGGATCCCAGTGAGGGCTTAGGGACATTACCTGCGAAGCCCGCCCCCCTAATGGGTGTTTAACGCTATGCCCACTGTGGGGCTCCCACCGGAGTGACAACATTTTAAAAAAAAGGGAATTGGGACTGCATCAATCACAAAAGAACAATTCTATAAAAAAAGAAAATACGACGAAAATTATGAAAGTCCCTTTTCTATGTTTCTGGTGGCCATCAAATCAGGCAAGAGTAGTCTGCAAAGGACGGTAGTGGCATGTGGCGTGTAAGTAGAGGAAGGGTAAAAAGGGGCATTGGGAGAGAGTTACTAGGGTTGAGAGAGGGGGAGGCAGGAGTGGGGCCTCACAACAAAAATGGCAGCACCAGGGGAGTGGTGCAGGAGGCTGAAAAGGCACTCTGCATATACCACGGGTGCAAGCCCGCATTCCTAGCCTCCTCAATGTTTAAGGCCAATCCCCTGGTAGCTGATAAGGAGTACCAACCATTGAGAGCAGATCCTAACAGGTATTTCAGATTTGTTTGAATGCACTCTCTTTGTTCTTGAAGCCATAGAAGATTCTCTCAATCGATGCTCGTTCCCACATTTCTGTTAGCCAATGTTTACATTTATATGTTTTCAAATCTTCAGAATCCTTCAGCTATAACCGAAGGCCTGAAGTAGCCATGGATTCTGTGAATGTGAAAGTTTCTTGATCCTGGAGATGTCATTAAATAGAATTGTACTTGAGGTTAATTAGTATTTCACTCCCAATTGTAAGAACAATCAAAATCGGGATTTACCGCATTAATAGCGCCGGACCGAGTAGAGGTAATGCTATTTGCGTTGGCGGTATGCCAGTGCAATTACCGCCGAGATACCGCCAACCTCGCCAAGAGACCCAATGTAATGTAACTGGCTCTTGTATAGTGCACATTCCATCTTTTTGGTGGTCTCTTACCACTTGGTCCATAAAGTGGGGCATGGGTGTTAGCAGGGACAGAAGAAAAGGCAAGTTGCAGACATATTTTATGACTAAATTGTTTCGAGGTTGCTCAATTTATTTGCTGATTTTCTATAGAAAGCTCTGCTATGAGTTATCTGAATTCATAGGCGTAATTATAGGGGGGACAGGGGTTTTGTCCCCCCAACTTCTGTGGCATGCCTTTTTGTCCCCCCCATCTTTTGGAGGGAGGGCAGGGGGGCCGCAATCATCCATTATGTCATTGGACAGCGCAAGGCCAGCCGGGGTGCCCAGCAAGGCTTGCGCTGTCTCATTACATAATGCAAAGATGCCTGGCAGCTGCACTGCAACACATTCAGGGCCGGGATGCCCTGCATGGCTCAGTCCCTCACCCTGACTGGCCTGGCTCAAAGTCAGCAGGCAGGGTGCTAGAACTGGGTGTTGCAGGGGCTGGCGCCTGTGCTGTCACGCAAGCAGCAGCACTTCTGGGGGCCAGCGCCACAGACCATCGCTTTCCGGCTTCGTGTTCGTGCGACATACTGACAGGAACTAGGAAGTTCATTCAGCTTCCTTGTTTCTGTCTGGAGGCGCGTGAGGGCGAAGAGGTTAGGTCGGTGTAACATGAGACATGGCCCGGGCGGCATTTCAAAGCAGAGCAGAGGTACTTTAGAAAAAAAAATGTATTGTGTTTGTGTATGTTTGTTGGGGAGCTCTGTCCAAGCCCTCTGAGGCAAAATGCATGCAAACTTCCGAATTAGCATAAGGATTGCACCAACAGAAGTGATTTCACAGAAAATGACATTGCAAGGCGCATCATCAGTCTTTGATACTTGGAGACACCTTGGAAGTGACTTTAGAATAAGTTGCCATAAATAAGCCAAGTGACAAATAACTTTGTGGTGCAAAATACCTAAATTGCACTATTGATATATATGGAGCAACTCCATAGTCATTAGGCTCTGCCATTAACATAAGCTTTGAAGTGAATCAATCACTTATAGAGCTGCAGATAAGGCATAATGTGATTAAATGATCACACACTTGGTTAAATGGTGAAACTGGGATGTGGACAATTTACGCGACCATGCACATCTTTCCAGGCTTAGTTGATATAGATATTTATTAAGGTTTTGCATTACATTTCATGTGCTTATTAATTATATAATACATATAAAATATATAATACATATATAATACATATAAAATATAATTATTTATAGCAATGCATTGGAAGCAAACCACATTACATAATAAACTAGCCTTTCATAGTAAACTAACCATACACTATATACATCGTCATAGACATATCATGAACAATGAGAGTATGGCTTTAGTTTTATTCTCCCCACTCTGCATGCAAAGTCACTATAGCATCATGTAGATTAATGTGAGCCTAACAAATCCCCTTAGGTTTTAAAGCCATAGTCATTATTTCATAAAGCATGCAACATTATGCACCCTTCTCACTTTTGATCACTCCCTCCCATTCACATTTCTAAAGGGACAAAAGTCCTTGTTTGTTTGTTTATTTATTTGGTATTGCGCACCAAACCCTTGGGTAGCCGGGCGCAGCAGAGGTCAAGACAACTTAAGCTTAGTTACAGAATATGTACAAAGTGTATAATACAATCATATAATATACAAAACAGTTGGAAAATAGGTGCTGCCAGGATATTTACAGTGGCATACGGAAGGAAACACGGTAAGAGGCATGCAGCAGAGACAACAGTGCAAGGTACCGAGAGGTAATCTAACAGTCATTTGTTCGTAGCCATTTAATTACATTGAGTCTAAATTTGGGATGCGGTTGTTCTTTTCTGAGGTCATGTGGTAATGCATTCCAAGTTTATGCTGCAATAGCAGGGAAGCTAGATCCTCCAGCTGTAACACGTTTAAATCTAGGCGTTTCCAAGGTATGGGCATTGGCTACTCTCATTGGACGTGTGAACGATCTTCTGTTTATCCTTTCAGCAAGGTAGGGTGGAGCTAAATTGTTAATGCATTTGGAGGTGAGGGAGGCTGTTTTTAGGAATATTCTGTCAGATATTTTTAGCCAAGGAACCTCTCTTCTAGCATCTGAGATGTGTTCTCTCATAGGGATATTCAGAGCTGCTCTTAGGGCATTATTTTGCATTCTTTGTATTTTGTCAATTATATTTTTGTTGGCACTTGAGTAGAGAGCATTACAGTAGTCCAGTCTCGACATTACGAGGGCATTGGCCAGGGTGATGCAGCTCGAGGTAGAGAGGAATGGTCTACATGCTCGGATAAGCTTACAGGTATAAACTGTGGAGGATGCAAGTGAATTGACTTGTTTCTTGAGCGAGAGAGTGGCATCGAGATAGAAGCCTAGTGTCTTGACCGCTGGCATCACCTTGATGAGATTGTTGTCGATATTGAAGGAGGTATAGCTAGGGCTAATTTTTTTTATGTTAGTTTTAGAGCCTGGGATTGGTATCTCAGTTTTATCGTCATTCAGGCAGAGGCCATGAGATGCCAACCATGCCTGAATGAGGAGGTATACTCTGTTTACAAAGGCTGTGTCCTCCAAAAAGTTGCCCGAAAGGGGGATAAGGATCTGGGTATCATCTGCATAATTTGTGTAGGTGATACCCAGTCTGTCCAATTTGTCCAACAGAGGCTTAGTAAAGATGTTGTACATAGTAGGTGAGACACAGGATCCTTGGGGTACTCCGCAGGAGATTTGAGTTGGGTCAGCAGCCGTTAATGGGGAAAAGAGTCGCATTGTCCTGTTCGCCAAGAAGGATTGGACCCAGGTTACGGCTTCCCCTGAAAAGTGAGCCTAAGGTGGTGTCATGATGCCTACCCCCGGGGATCCAGATCAAGTCCAGCAGCCCCGGAAGCAGGCATCAAGTTATTCCAGGCAAGCCCAACAGCCCCTGCTAGGGGCCATTTGAGTGCAGTCCTGGCGTCTATGGCGCCAGGCTCATATGGAGAGTCAGTCCTGGCGCCATAGGCGCCAGGCTCATAGATTAAAACTTACCTGATGCAGACCATGCTGCAAACGTACCTGATGCAAACCATGCTGCAGAGATCCAAGCCAAAAGAGGCTTGGAAGGGACTACTTTACCTAGGGACTATTTTTTACTCGGGTGGGGTCGGGGAGGAATACTTACCTGGGACTACTTCGGAGGTTATTTAAACCACGCCCGAACAGCAGCACACGCTTCGCGTTATTCTGCATCCAGCAGCGTAACGCTCACCGTGCCTGCAAGTCTGCATCCAGTCTTCTGCCACGCCCGCCTCGAGTATGGAGCTCCTAGAAAAAGGGAGAAAGAGGGAGAAAAGGTTAGAACAAGAGCAATACCTTTGATCCTTACCTGAATTCCCGATCCACCGCGCCTTCGAGCTGGAAGAAAGAAGTTATTTTATGCGCGTCGCCTCGCCTGCTGCAGCGCTGCGCTGAACTCATCGGCCTTCGCAGCATCTTCATATCCACCGCATCCTTCTGCATGTTCCCGCCGCACTCCGGCACCTAAGGGGAACACAAGAACAGCAAGGTGAAACAAAGGGACAAACAAGGGGAATCCTCCTCATCACAATAGACTTACCTAATTTTACCGCCGGAGGCATTATTCCCCGAAATTTCATAATTTCTCTCAGCACCTGAATAAGGGAGAAAGCAACAGGTTACATACTGACATTATTTTATCGAACTGTGTTGGATAATACAAATCCTTACCTGAATGTTACCGGTTGCCACGGGGAACTCTTCGCTAGGGTCAAGCTGCAACCTGCAAGGAATCAGACAAGAGTGAAAGTCAGACATTTGAACTCTTACGAAGATACCTACGGCGTCTTGCCGGAAATATTGTTCTGGAACTCACCTATTCCTTCGAACCAGTGAAGCAACTGGTTATCTACGCGCCCCTGCGCTCAATGCAGGATGGAGAGCTCATCTTTCCAAACCATCAGGTGAGACTATGGGCCTCATTACACGGTAGGCAGAGAACCATGGCGCTATTAGCGCCATGGTTCATGCCGGTAAAATACTAGTGTTTGCTTTTTAAGCAAGGGGAGGACCCAAGATTCTTTGAGGTTATTAGGTACTGAATTGGTTTAAAAGGAAGCGTTAATGAGCTTGGAGATAAAAGGGGCAAGGTCTCTAGCAGCATCCTTTATAATTTGTGCCGGGCAACTGTCGCCCTTGCAGTTTGAAGGTTTTAAAGAAAGAATGATTTTTTCCATGTCATGGATAGAGATTTCTTTAAAGGTAAATGGTGTAGTTGTGTTACGCATTGTGTCAGGGGATGGTTGTTGCTCAGAGGGGGGCAGAGAGGCCTTTTTAATTGCTATTTTCTGTTGGAGTGTAGTGATTTTATTTAGGAGGGCTTTTTGAATTGCAGTGCACCGTGGCTTATCCTTAGGGACAGTGTCTGCTGGTGGAATTGGGGCTTCCATTTCTCTGGGGATGGAAAACAGTTCCTTAGTATTAGAGCTAGCTTTTGCGATTCTATCATTGAATATGTTTTTTTTCGTGTTGGTTATTTCTTTTTTATAATGTTTGGAGAGTTCTGTTAATTTAGCCTTATTGACAGTAGTCGGGGAGTGGCACCAGATAGTTTGCAGTTTTCTTTTCTGTAATCTTAACTCTTTAAGTTGAGGTGTGAACCATGCGTTGAGGTGGGATTTTTGTCTGGCTTTGCGCATTTTAAGTGGGGCGGTGGTGTCCAGGGCTTTGGTCATGGCAGTATTGAAAATGTCTACTAATGATTTAGGGTCAGTATTATTATTGACGTTGTTCAGATATGGGAGGAGGTAACGGAGTAGTTTTTCTGCTGTGACGTCCTTTTTACTTCTTATGGGGTGGGGTGCCATCTCAATGGTTTTAGGACTAAGGAGGTCGAGTGTGGCTGAGAAAGTAATGAGATGATGGTCGGTCCATAATTGTGGTGCATTATCTGTGATAATAATGTTACAGTTTAAGTCAGCCACCCAATCCAGTGTTCTGCCTTTGATGTGGGTAGGGCATAGGACTTTTTGTGCGAGTCCATGATCTTTGAGAAGTGCAGTGATAGCTTGGCTGTGTTTGTTTCCAGCCTCATTAAAGTCGAGGTTGAAATCCCCGAGCAGCAGGGTTTGTGAGTGGTTTTTCGTGGTGCTGGCTATGATATCTGTAAGATCCTCCTCAAAGGTTCCTAGTGGACCATGAGGTCTGTATATCAGGTGGACCGTTAAGGTACGGTTGTTAGATAGAGGAAGTTTAGCTGTGAGCACTTTGCATGAGGGACATGTAGGTGGAGTGGCAAGTCAAATGGAGAGGCTGGTTTTGGAGATGATGGCTAGGCCGCCACCACGAGAGTTAGGTCTATCCACTCTGAGTATTTGGTAACTCTCGGGTATTGCTATCATAAGGGCAGGACCTGCAGCATCATGGAGCCAAGTTTCAGTTACGGCTAGTAGGTCTAGATTCTCATTGTGTAGTGTATCTGCAATTTCAGAAGCATGGGCTACTTGGGATCTGGCGTTGATGAGTGATCCAGATAGAGATAGTGTGCCTTTATTAGTGGGGAAAGGGGGAGGTTTGGTTTCTGGTTTATTAGGACTTGCAAGGTTTTTTTTTAACTATATTAGTCGGAATCCATTTATAAGGAGTAGGTAACACTGTGCGGTTATTTGTATTTTTAGGATCATAAAGTCGGGATAGTCTGGATCTAAGTCTCATATTTCTATCCAGAGGAGGGCACATTAGGAGGGTAGCTAGAGACATAGTGACTAGGAGGCTAAGAGTAAATGCTAAGGGTTGGGTTCTCAAGTTGGCGAGCATGTTCAGGGCTATTCCGTGGAATCTCTGTTGATGTTTTGGGCCAAGTGAAAATCACTTTATAGGCTAGTAGCAGGCTAGTGTTGATAGTACATCAATTGCACTAGTGGGCTGGAGTGGGCAAAAATAAGTTGCACAGGTGGGCTAGTATCAATTGCACAGGTAGGCTAATATCAATTGCACAGGTGGGCTAGTATCAATTGCACAGGTAGGCTAATATCAATTGCACAGGTAGGCTAGTATCAATTGCACAGGTAGGCTGATATAAATTGCACAGGTAGGCTAATATCGATTGCACAGGTAGGCTAATATCAATTGCACAGGTAGGCTAGTATCAATTGCTAATAGTACCCCCATCTTTCCCATCAGTGCCTAATGGCTCACATTGTAATACTCTGATACAGAGCAACGCGAGGACCCTCTGCTGTCCGGAGCTCCTTGGAACATTGTCCAGGCAGCGGGACACCTCTACTATTCGGAATAGGTGCGGTGTCCTGCTGCCCGGACAATGTCATGCAGAGCAGGAATTGCTCAGCACGCATTGTCCTGTCAGCGGGACACTTTTGGCGTTGGGCACCCTCTCTGAGGTGCCGAATGGGAGAGGTGTCCCAATGACAAATGTCCCAGTCTGGCTCTTAAAAGAGCTACGGGGGGGCAGCTTGACCACCCCCTTGCTACTCTCCCGCTCGGTACTCCACTGCTTGGAACCATTTGAACACAGGAAAACATACCTTAATTTTAATCAGTCAGAATCTTGTAGAAAAAATCTATCAGCACGTAGACATATAAGGTGCTGCGCAGAACCTAAGTTTGGAGATAAATGGCATTTAAACATCTATACCAAATATACTTGGTCACCCACTGCACTGCATTAACCAATGGTTTCTGCCTTTGAATGAAAGGAAGAATCAGGCAAATTACTGGCACTGCAGTGTATCTGGTCCTTTCGGCCATGGCTTTATAGTTCAGCTAGGTCAAGTAAGCGTAGCCCAAAATTTCAGGTATCAGGGGGTGATAAAGTCTGGTCTGCTCAATGGACGTTGCACCACTATTTCCATGTGTTATTGTAAATGTACATATAAATGTTGTGTGCACACAGTGTATGTCAGTGGAGGTGCTAGGTGCATTTGTGTGTGAGTGAGAGTGTGTGCAAGCATATGTGTGTTGCCTTTTGTGTCTGAATGAATGATGAATGTTTGTAGGTTCTGGAAGTAAGTTTGTGAATGTTATGTTGGGTCACTGGGTACATGGCAGGCCGGCTGAAGATGTGTGGGGGCCCAATTGAATTTTAAAGAAAAGGCACCAGTCTTATGAAAGTTATAACAGGGCATCGTCAATCGACTCTTGTGGTGTAGTAGTTTAGTGTTATCCCTCAGGGATTTAGGTTGTTTGACCGACGTACAAAATCACAGCAGAATTAATCATAGTCATTTTCGCTGCAAATACATTTTTACCTCGGTACAAAAAACCAAACCCATGTCCCCTCAAACCACCAGTACACCCATAATCCCCCCCCACTTAACTTTTCTCCATCCGCTGCCTCTCCTGTAACCTGCATTGTCAGATCCATCCCGTTGGTCGGATCTGACGCTGCAGCGTCCCGTCTCTTCTTTTTTTGTTGGGTTTCCTGCCACCAATGCTGATGAAGTGGGGGACAACCCTGCAACCGCCAAAGCCACAAATACCAAACATGGGCTGGGGGGACCACCCCTGCAACCACTGCTCTTCATGTTCGGTATCTTCGGCTTCGAACTAATGGTGGTGACTTAAATCGGTCAAATCTACCATTCAACCACTTTTCTTTAACAATTTGTCCGAAACTATTCCTCAGAGCCACCATCCGCCCTCCCTCCATCCCACCCCTTTCCTTAAGTTGTCATGTCCCCCCCATAATTTTCAGCAAAGTTACTCCACTGCCTGAATTCACTGAGAATTAGACAGTGGGAGCACTGTAACGATAGGAGCAAGATCTCAGAATTAGTCAAATTAAACCTGACAGTTCCTCAAACTGTTTCATCATAACTAACAATTTTGGGGATCATATACCCTGGTTTTGAAAGGAATACTTAAGTGCCACCTGCACACATTATTTAGTATAGTATTTATTATTTAAAATGTGTGTAGTTCTCGTTTAATACCCTTCATCCATGGAGACCCTGACCACCATCACACAATGGCATGCTGGCAATAAAAGGAATCAAGAAGAAAAAAGAAAACAGTAATTGCCATTTCCAAAATCTTTAGTTTAGCATCTGTCCCCTCTCTATTTATTTTCCTCCTCCAGTCCTCACACCAGCCCCCATGAGCCCATACATTCTGATCAATAACCCCTAATTTTAGCCACTTACATATCCCATTCATTAAATCGCAAAACATCTTCCCACCATATGTCAAACATTTGACCCTCATTCCTTTCAATCATAATTTCATTAAAATAGGTTTTGCTTTTAATACCAGGTATAGCTTTATGTTATCTTCCTAAAAATGACTGTATTTGTAATTGAGCCTGAAGATAATAAATTATAGGTTTACCCAATTTTCTTCCAATCTCATCAACGTTAAATCATTGCACAATTTGTCCGGGTAGGAAGCCAAACACCTACAGGTTACCATCATCATGGATAGCAGCTCAGCTTCAATTAAGCTACATTGTGGACACTGTTGTTTCACAATCAGGAGCATATACCTTTGTTTAGATGTTTGATACACATTAAATACAATAAAGTAATGGTGTCTCTTGAGATTACCTGGCATTATTTTGTATTTCTTTTTTGTACTTGTTTTGATTTAACAATGAAAATGTCTTTTTTAACATAAATGATACATGGAGGATGCCTTACAAGTGACAGTGCATTCCCTGGGTAGGGTGCTTTTACAGTATACCGTGCTTGACTGGATGAGAATACCCCAGGTGGTAGAGGGGTAATGTAATTTGACATAGTGACTAAGGCTGACATAAACGATATACATTTTGGGGCTAGTGCCAGAATCTTAATCAGAGCAATTTACATATATACATTCATGTGTGCATTGTCGGGAGAGGTGGGCTGGGGGGTCAATTGGGGAGGGGTGGTGTGGAGGTGTGAGAAGCAGGTGGAGCTTGAGTCAGGTCTTGAACACTCACACTTAAAGACTTGCTTTGATGACCGTACGAAATTATTCAAGTGGAGGGGGGCAAGTAGCTAGAACTCGAAGGGGAACAGGGATGCAGGGTTCCAGAAATGTTGTGGAGAGGGGAGGAAAGCAGAGTTTAAGAGGTAGAGTAAAGAGAGATGCAGTCAGCAATGCAATGGTGGCCAATTCCTTGGGTAGATTTGAAAACGAGTAGAAATTTAAAGCGGCAGTGATTTTGCTTAGAGAGCCATCCAGTGCAGTGTTGGTACATAGAGATAGCAGAGGAGCCTGGTATGTTGTAGAGGGTGCCTTTAGAGAATATGAGAACGTTGTTTAGGGGAGTGAAAGGGAGGAGGGGTAGAGGAATGTGTAGGCTCAAGCGGTAGTCCAGTTTGCCAAGCATGAGAGTAGAGATCAGAGATTTGGCTGAGCAGTGAGGAAGTGGGGGTAGATCCTTGAGAAGGGTGTGCCTCGCAGCAGTGACAATGGCTGCAATGAACAGCTGAAGTCTTAGCTCACTATCAAAGAAAACACCAAGGTTACAGGCCTTTGCCGAGGGACTGAGGAGATCAGGAGGAAAGGAGATGGAAGAGTGACGTTAGCAATGGAGGCAGGGAGGAAGATGGCACATTTTGGTTGAGTTTAACATTAGGCAGCATAGAGCCATCCAGTGACAGATAGTAGTGAGGCAGCTGATAATGAGTGTGAAGATAGTAGGAGTGAAAGAAGGATAGGTGGCAAAGATCTGGGCATTATTAGCAAAGAGGTGGTTGTGAAAGCCAAAGGATAAGAAGAGTTTACCTAGAGAGGAGGATACAGTGAGGAGGAGTGGACCGAACACTGACCTTTGAGAAAGGAGTGCAGGGGATGTGTGAGAAACCCGCAGGTGTCTCACCCGCTGGTTCAGCAAGACTGAACGCACGAGGAGACAGCTACACCAAACCGGCAGTTCAAGCGGAGGAGAAATGCAGCGAGACCTGGAAGGAGGATGAAGGGGGAACTCCCCTTGCCCTTTTTAGCTCAGACCCACAAAGCCTCTGAAAGGGAAATCATAAAACAGGGAGTTGCAGCTGGCGTGCGGAGCAGCAGATGTCAACGGTACATGTCTGCCTCCCACTTTCATAAAGCAGACAGGGAGGCAAGCTGGCTACCATGGCACTATCCTTGACTCCAGAGATCATAGAAGCCAACGGGTTCAGCACAGCCGGTGAGTCAGAGGAAGCTGATAGCAAACCGAACTCTGTTGAGCCCAAGGTTGCGCGTAGCAACATTTTGAACGCAAGAAGAAAGTATTTGTGTGTATTTTTGAACTTTAAAGAAAGCCCAGTTGAGATCCAGGTGCAGAGAGGTCCCGCGCCACATTGGTGCTCATTCGAAAGACTCTGACCGGGACCTATTTTGGAACTACAAAAACCAGAAGGCCTTTGGAAAGGGTGGCATGAGGCGTTAGAGTAGTCCTACAAGGGCTACATCAAATCCCTTGTACAATTGAAAGTAGTCTCTGACCCTTTGCCAGAGGAAAGCTAGAGGAGGGGAACCCCGCTTTCCACTATAACTGTGAACTATGACATAAGGCTAGTGTGAACCCTAAGAGGAATGCAAAAGAAAGCTAGGGGAGGGGAACCCCGCTTTCTGATGAACTGAGCAATACATGAAATGTGTTAAAGAAAGTTCATAGTGTTAGCGCGAGTGAACCCGGTAAAGGGTTGTCCAACTTGTTGTTTGTCTAAACGGACATTAAAGCTCTTAAAGATTACAAGCGCTATCTGAGAAGCTATAGTGAACCCGATGGAGGGAGGCCCAGTTGGCAAAGAGGATCCAAGTCTGGCAGAGGGAGTCCTAGAAGCGAAGAGCAATTGCCCAAGGTGCAAGATAACTGAGAGAACTTTTGTTTGTTTTGAATCAGAAAGCCTTCCAAGGCAAGAGACTTTTTGCGAGAAAGAGACTTAGCCTCTGCAGGTTTTTGATATTGTTGAACTGGAAATGTGAACCTTGTGCAGACGAGGCCCAGCAGTGTGCTGTGCTCAGAAGTCCCACCTTGTCCCGTGCTTAAAACATGGGGAAGGGAGACCCAGCCAAACTATCTTGACTTATCTTTTTGAGAACACTTCTTTCTTTTCTGGTGAACATAACCCCACACTTTTCTTGTAACTTAGTAGTAAGGATTGGCAATAGGTATTTTAGTATAGGCACTTTTTATTTGACAAGATGCCACTAGGACTGCCTGATTATTATTTGATGGTCGCAGCTTGCTCCCATCTTAGATGTAGGTTTAGATTAGGCGTTTATCCCACCCATTATACGGTTCAATAAACACCCTTGAACTGTGATCACTTGTGTCTGTCTTTACTGTTGCCACCATGAGTTACAGAGGAGAGGTTAGGGGTCCCATAAGATGAAAAAGTAGACTTCACAATAATTCACAATAATTGAAGGCCACCCTGTAAGAGGGAGGCTGCAGAGAGTTTAGGTAGAATGAGGATGAGGAGTGGTCAGAGCTGTGAACAGTGGCAAGGTTAGAGATTGGGTTACAGCAAGTGTGTGAACCTCTGGACAACGCTGTGACGGAATTTGGAGGTGTGGGGCAGTATAAGCTAGGTCTATATAAAGATCTACAGTGGGCCTCTTTAGTATGGATATGACTGTGGCTACCTAGTAGCAGGCAGGGAAAATGCATGATGAGAGAGTGATGTTCAGGTTGACGAGAGAGGTTAGGTAAGAGGAGTTGAATAGCACAAGCTCTTTGATGGCTTTTATTATTATTATTATTATTATTATTATTATTATTATTATTATTATTATTATTATTAATATTATTATTATTATTGAGTGCGGACCTAGCTTTGAGACGCAACAGAGTGCTTTACAGACATATACACCAATACAGATACAAAACAGAGCACTTTACAGAGGTGTACAACATTACAGATGCCTAACAGAGAGCTTTTCAGTGGTAACAACAGAGCAGATATACAGCAGGGGGTAGGATACAGAGGGGGACAGAGGAGGGCTACAGCTGTACCGGGTGATGGGGAAGAAGGGTCAGGTGGCTTCTAGCGAGTCTGGAGGTGCGAGGAGTGACGTAATGGCCTTGGTGTTGAGGAGGAGAGACTCCTTGAAGAGGTGGGTCATGAGCTCTTTTCTAAATTGTAGGAGCATGAGGACGAGTCTGATGCCGATGGGGAGGAGGTTCCCTAGTCTTGGGGCATAGGCAGAGAAGGCTTGTTTTCTGGTCCTTTCCTTTTTGCAGCGACGGTTTTCAAGTCTGCACATGTCTTGGCTTCTGGTGGTGCGCTGTCCGACGGAGATGTAATGTTATTCTGCGAGGTAGCTGGGTGATTTGAAGGCGACTGCCTTATAGATTATGCAGCAAGACTTGAAGGTAATTCATGCGTGCAGTGGGAGTCAGTGAAGGTCGATGAAGGCCGGGGTGATGTGGCCGTATCTGCGTAGACCATTGATGAGGCGTGCGGCTGCATGTAGGACCCTTCTCGGGGCACAAGGGAGGATGACGAGATTGCTTGCATTGCAAAGGGATGAATGGGAGAACAGGGTGAGTTGGCTGAGCAGAGGAGGGGTTTGAGTTCAGTTGGGGAGGTGGGATGTGAGTGAAATAATGATGAGGTGGGATAGTGACAGCAGGGGTGACAAGGGGTGGAGAGAATTAGGGAGGTTAGGATGATAAGAGAAGGGAGAGGGGAGTATTTTAGAAATATTTGAGAAATAGATAGCCAAGTTCTCAGGAAAGATTGAGGAGAATAGGGAACAATGTTGTGGGAGAAAGGCATGCTGTGGAAAGTCATAGATAGTTTGCTTGGATTGAGCAAAGAAAGCATATTAGGCTTGTGTACTATGAGGATTCAGTAAACTCAAGAGCAGTGGTGAGGGCAAAGGATGAATCTTTGTAGGCACTAAGGAGAGTGGGAGAGCGATATCTATGTAAGCGGTATAGGTGAATGTTCTTGCCGTTGAATGCCTGGCGGGATCCATCATTGACGGAGCAGGAGAGAGGGTGTGAAATAGCAGGCGGCATAGCCACAATTGAAAGAAGTAGCCAGTGGTTTCTTGAACAAAACAAAGACAGGTTTCATCCAGTGGACAAGAGGATGAGAGACCTTGAACGGGGCACTTGAATTGGTCTAGGTAGGTGACAATGCTGGTTCCACAATGTTTGCTCGGGAATATTTTTTCGAATTGTTTGCTCACATTTATTTTTTTACAAATTTCACTGCATAAAAAGGGGGATGGGAACCCACACCACACAAGTCCCACATCACCATAGCTTCCCACCCCAACATATACCTAGACCTAACTCCCCATCTATTTGTTGCTGTGAAATTTGTGTAAAAAGAGAAGAGCAAATGGGCCCTCGAACAAATGGGCCTACAAGTAAATAGGACAGTAGCTGATGCAATCAGGTTTGAAGTTTCTATTGGTGATAGATGCGAGAGGCGGAATGGCAATTAAGGGAACAGTGATGGTGATGTGGATAAGTGCAGGATCAGAGGGAGAGGGGATTTGGTGAACAGAATGGAAACAGCTGGGGAGTTAGGAGTGCTGTATTTGAACATGACAAAGTGAGATCCCTTAGCTGTGTGTTTGTATGCCAACAAGACTGTAATCGGAAGGTTCATATTTGATATGGTATTATTTCTCTCTTGGACTTTAACTTTTAATGATTCATACTCTCCTTCATTAGATTTTGAAATTAACAGCAATTGGAAAAGGATAGTTTTTATTTGCAAACTCCACCTTCAGGGTTCCTCCTGTCTTAATGTTATCAGAGGGCAATTGAAAGCCTGGCCCTGAGAATATTCTCGAATTCAAGAGAATCCTAGCGTAGAAAATAACTTAAATGAAAGATCCCTCTTATGTCATCCAATATTCTGCAATACAGATTTAAAATATAAACCTGCATACCAAGACTGGCCTACTTGACATCCCGGGATCAAAGGGTATTGATTGCAACATTTATATCTTCTGCAGATGGGAATTCAACTATTCACCATTCAGGAAAACCTGAATGTTCTTTGCCTTTGCACTACAAGACTAGAGTTGGGCAGATCCCAAGCCCTTTTTTACTTAGTGTGATCATTTGTTGCACCCGATTTCTATTCCTATAAAGGCCAGCTAATGATTTCCCTTTAATGTTTTAAGTTTAGGTATGAAGCAGGGAGCATTTTTGAATAAGAAAGTAAATGTTAGCAAAATTGTCTTTTTTATGTCACTGATTCAATGATTGAAATGAGAAAATGATCTCTGTGGCCGAGACTTTGTCCTTTGGTTTCTTCAATGTCTTTGTTACTTGAACTCAGTGAATCTTATAGATGACTTCTTGGATGGAAATATATTACTATGCTTGTTCTAAACCAATAACTCTGACTTACCCTCATTAATTTGATATGCTCACAACTTTCCAAAACCTTGTAATAGAGGGTATTCTAACATCACCTTGTGTCTCCGACTGTAGAGTATATGAGCATGTGTCCTGCCTACAACCTTTTTTTTAGGATTTCTTCACCACCTTTAAATCTCTCTGAATCCAACTTACTTAACCTATGCCCTTTCCAATCAACTGAGCCCATTACTCTATAGCAATGTCAAACAGGCATTGACAATATGAACAGTTTGGGTTTTTGTGTAGGCATAGGAAAGGCACTTACCAGGCACTGCGATAGTGGTATTAACTGGCCATTGATGGTAGCAGGTGCAAAATGGTGCAAGTACCTGGGCATTTTAACGCTGTGCCCGGCATATGTCTAATACTTATGCACAAGCCAAAACATTTGCCTTTGTCAATGCCTGTTTTTAACAGGAGTTCAGTGAAGGCCATGCATAGTGCTTAAAGATCACGTGGCTGAAGGTCGACCTGGTTATAACATTGTTTTTACACCAGTAGCGCATTTACAGCCCCAATCAATTCATTAACTCTTAGACGTCTGCTCTGGGGAAAGAATGACAGGCACTTCAAGTGAAAAGTTTGGTTGTAAACCTTAATTAAAGGGAGCACAACGAGTTCCCCTGAGGAGCTGTGTTTTATTTGGCAGGGAGGGGCCGGGACTGCGTGGGAATGGCCAGAGAGATTAGCATGTCCGTGGGCATTCAATGGGTGGGCACATAACCAAACAACGCCTATAATCTATGTCTACCATTTTGTACTGTAATGTAATAGTTTTAACTTAGAGGTGCCACCTAATAGCCTAAAATAATTAGATTAATACACATCTCGTAGAAGCAAAAAAACTGCTTGGGAAACGATTTTTGAAGTGTCATGTTTGAAGTTTAGTAAGAATCACAGCAGTCACACTTAAATCAACGCTGACAATACTGATTTTAGACTATCATTCTGAGCTTTTGTATAGAAATATTGATGCTAACATTTAGACATTCGTCCTTACATGTGGATACACACAACGGTTGGTAATTGTTTGAGTGTGGGGATTACATTTCTTATTAATGTAACACCTATTATTTAACTTTTTATTACAGTGCTTCGAAGTCGGGCAAATATGTCATGGCACACTTCTTATAAATGCAATAATATTAATGTTATATTTTGTATTGAAAAAGGGCCAGAGGGAACAGTGGTCAGGAGAGGGTGCAGGAAAAACATGAGAAATGTTTCTTTTTATCTACAATAAGTGTATAGCTGAGTGAGATACATGCTCAACTGCGATATGTGCCTGCCTGTGCTTTCCATGTTCAAATCTTGGCAGCGCCTAATCAGCCCTTCATCCTTCTGAGGTTGATAAGGTGAGTACCATTACATTTTGTAGTAATTATACTGTTGTTACAGCATTTAAAAGTGGGAGGGTTCAAGCATGTCGCGTTATACATAAACATGTGATATAATAACATATTCTTGCAGCATTAGGGCACACTCTAGAGCGCAGTAGCATCAAAATGCAGTATTTTGGCATGACCAAAATAATAGGCCATAGAAAGATAAACCAGTTAAGTTTGTTCTATATAAGATGCCCTTGAAGTGGAGCATCCAGTCTGCCTGCCCTAAATAGACAAACCCTACTCTCTGTCCGTAGCCTTACAAAAAAAGCATATTAGCCACTGAAAGAAAGCCAAACTATATTTGAAATTAGGATGTTCCTGGCAGGGGGAATTGTGGTGCTAATGTCAAACTGCGGCCTGCATTAAATGCAGCGTGCACACATGTCACAAGACTAGAATATGTAACCAACACAGTTTCTGTGTGCTGCACGTCCACAGTGCCAGGCCTCCTGTTGCTCAGTGCATGGAAGGATGGAAGGGTAAAGGGAGTGAGCGCAGCTTTATGGAAGAGGTCCGCCTGGCCCTTCCTAGAGACTGCAATAACAACAGCCACTACTGTACTCCAAAAACTAGAAACACTTCCAGAAAACATTTGGAGGCGATGGAGGCCCCCTTTCCAGTGCAATTCGCCCAACATCCCAGACCTTCCCTTTGCACCCCACACCCTGGAGCAAGCTCTACATGCTGCCATGCTACTCGGTAAACACACTGGTACCTGCAATGTTCTATGACTATGCTGTTGACTCCTTCAGACTCATTCCTGCATTGGTTTGCTGCCTCACTCCCAAAATTGTTCCTGACTGACTTTAAGAGGGGCAATTTAAGTGTGCTTTCTCCAACTGTGCGCTCTGTCAACTGTTAATGATTTAATTTGCCTTTGGTAATTTCGAATATAGGTGTACTTCTCCAACTGTGCGCTCCGCTAATTGTTACCGACACCAATGCTTCTTGCTTAGGTATGTCGTACAGTCAAGCACCTGCTCACTCTGTGTGGTTAATTTGTAATTTATGTTGTTACGACATCCTTGTTATCCCTTGCCCATCTCTACCTGTCTATCCTCGCCCTCTCTTTTTCGTGTAAGTCTCTCCGCCTCTCTACCCCTCTCCCCTCTTTTAAGTTATAGTACTTGGACTCTCTAAAATTCCGTCAGGCTTAGTACGATAGTTGTTTCTGTTTTGCTCTTGTCTGTCCCTTCCCCCTTTCTTTCCCTCCCATCTCTTCTCATTTATGTTTAGCTCTTGCACTCTCTAAATTGCTGTTAGGCCTACTGCGACAGTTCTGTTCCATGTTGTTTCTCTGCCTAACAGTCTCTATGAGTCCTACAATGTTCTATGTCTGTACCACTGTAACATTTATAGAACGGCGGTTTCCACCCCCCTTGTTATACAGTTTTGTATGTAGCCTAAGGTTCCGCCAGTACGGCTTCCCCCTTCTGTGAAACCACCCCTTTGATGCAGCACCTGCTGTAATAGGGCCCAGTTCAACAAACCTTGTCTGAGCATTGATTTGCTCCTTCTATAGACTAGCTACTTGACCCACTGGGATATATTCTTTCCTTCTGACCCAGGTTGTCCGTCGCTACCCCTCCCCCCTCCCCACGGTTTCCATCACATTCACACAATGGACCACACCATGAGCTTCACAGAGGATCAAATAAATGCTATAATAGAGGGTCCATCAATGTTCAACATGCCAGGGGCACTACAAACTACTACCGCCACAGCCTCAGGAGATGAACTCTTGAAACTAAAAAAGAAATGTTTTCGGACTGAGGTCAATGGCCATTTTCTAAGGGAGTATTTAAAAGCCAACTTAGTACCAATGGGCCTAAACGTACGCAATGAACCGGCTCTATTTCTTGAAGATCAGGAGTACATGCTAGGTTTTAGCCAAATCGCAACAAAATGCAGCAGAGACCTGATGATCTTAACCATCACGACGGCGCAACGAATCCACCTTCGGATTCAACTAGACCTAGAAAAAGAAGAGAGGAAATTCCTGAGCAACACTGCACTGGATAACGCCAAAGAAAAATTGAAAGAAATAAACAAAATCATGGATCAATTTATGTCTGATACATTAGAGAAAAAACACAAAAAACTAGCTAAAGATATGAATGAGTTTAAACTGGAAAAGGTGTACCCATATCTGGCTCCCGAATTCAAAGAAAACAAGGAGAAGGAGAGAGCGCAAAGTAATGCAGGCTCAGCAAGACAAAGGAGAAGATGGGTTAAGTTCTCTGACACCTCTAGCTTGGGGTCAGGTTCAGGAGATTCTAATCAGCCAACCAGACCTTACCCCCAACAGAGAGCTCCATATTTTCAACACCAGCTGCCTTTTTTAGGCAGAGGGGGTCCCGGCAACATGTTCTGGGGCCCCCCACCCATGCAAATGTACCCACAGTGGCAGCCGCCACTAGGACGCCGCCGCAACTGACGACGCTAGCTAATAGTGACACCTTGCCAATCTTTAACCTCTCTGACTACAATCTTTCAAACGAAGAAACAGCCGTCCTTGGTAGAGGGCTTTCATATGTACCTACCAATCCCACCAATTGGTTCACATTGGAAAATGAGCTCCAAAGTTTTTTTCGTAAAATCCGTCTGAAAACCTTTTTTCAAGACTCTGAGCCTCCCAACAAGGAAGATAGCACAGGCTTGAAACCTAAATCCACTTTTTGCCCAAGTGACAATGAGACCAAACCAGCCCTCATTACCTTTGAAAAATGCGTCATATAGGAGATTAAAAAACTCCAGAAGAAACAAAAACCACTCCGTCACAACCTCTCGAATGGAGAACAGCAAGCCCTCAGGCAACTATCATCGAACAACAACATTGTCATCAAGAAAGCTGACAAAGGTGGCGGTATAGTAATACAAAGTTTGAGCCAATACAAAGGGATGGTCGCTATACTTCTTGAAGATGAAAACAACTACAGAAAACTAAGTCCAGATCCAACTCAGGCTATCCAACGAGAAATCTCCACTAGTACCAGATATGCCAGAGAACAAATCTGGATCACACAGGATGAAGAAACGTTCCTTAACACCTCCGAAGGAAGAACCCCGGCATTTTATGCACTTCCTAAAATCCACAAAGATGCCATCAATCCACCTGGCAGGCCCATCGTTTCAGGATGTGGTTCCATCTTGGAACCCCTCTGCAAATTCATAGACTTCTTTCACAAGCCCTTGTGTCAACTACACCGACATACCTAAAAGATACTGGCCCTCATTACGACCCAGGCGGTAAGTTACCGCCTGGGTCGTACCCTTACCACCATGGCGTAAACTATGTTTACGCCATGGTGGTAGGCGGATTTACCGCCCCATTCCAAGATGAGTGGGGTGGTAAATCCCCATTTCCCATTTTACCCTTCCCCATTCCCATTTTCGCCCCATAGGGCATAATGGGGATGGGGAAAGGCGATAATTATGGCACCGAAAATTACGGTGCCGTAATTATCGCCAAGGTCCCTTTGCGGCCTGGATTTTAACGGCTGCAAAAAAGCAGCCGTTAAAAGCCATCCCGCAAAGGGAACCTTGTAATCAGGCGTTAAGGGTCGGCGCCGTTTACGGCGCCGTAAACCCCTTAACGCCTGAGTCAGAATGAGGGCCACTATGTCTACAATTAACATCTTTGAAGATCTTCCGTTTGACAACAGTCACGACACCCTTGTCACTCTGGATATTAAAGCCCTCTATACTAGCATTCCTCAAACCGCAGCTCTGGAATGTATAAGACACCACCTCACTCACCACATGGAGCAAAGAAGAGTCCCTGTCAACTTTATTCTGGAACTTTTGGAAATTGCCTTGACAAAAAATGTCTTCTGAAGAAATATTCTACTTACAGATCAGTGGCACCGCCATGGGAGCGGCATTTGCTCCTAGTCTTGCCATCATCTTTATGGCAGAATATGAAGCTTCCTTCGTACTCAATCAACAGAATCCATTCTTTGATAAAATCCTCCATTAGCACAGATACATTGATGACATTTTGTTTGTCTGGAGAGGTACCATACCAGACCTCACCACATTCCTCACATGGCTGAACACTCAAGTAGCAGAAATTCAATTCACCCTAAACTACAGCCACACAACTATCAATTTCCTGGATTTAACAATCTCCCCAGATGACAATAGGCTTCAATGCACACTATACCAGAAAGAAACCGACCGCAACACATTGCTCCATTTCAACAGCAACCACCCACAAAGTCTGAGAACCAATCTACCATTTGGACAATTTCTCAGAGTCCACGGGAATTGTTCAGCAACGCAACAGTATCGCCAGCATGCATCACACCTTGAAAGTAAACTTGTGGAACCAAAAAACTGGTCAAAAACACCCACAAAAGAGTACTATGCATCCCCAGGGAACATTGCTTCAACCCAAGGATCATGACACACCAGAAGACCGTATCACCTGTGTGACTACCTTCGGACCAGACACTAATAAGATCAAAAAAATCATTAAACAATTCTGGCCACTGGTACACCAAAACCTTCCAGATGAACCTATACCTAGGATGGCACTGAAAAGGTCTAAAAAACTCAGCGAGTGGCTCACACATGCTCGTTTGCCTAAGAAATCTACCAGAACAGGATTGTGGGACCTCAGAACACCGACAGGCCACCACCCTTGCGGCAATTGCACAGCCTGCAAGTACACAAGCAAAATCAAATCCTTCAAAATTGAAGGTAAGGACTGGATGCTCAGGCAATTTACCAACTGCAAAACTCCAAACGTGGTATATGTCATTGAATGCCCATGCGGTTTACGGTATGTAGGCCAAACGACAAGACCAGTACACAAACGCATCGGGGAACATCGCTCCAAAATAAGATGCCGCTCAACTTCAGCACCACTGGTCTCCCACTATGTGGAATTCAAACACACCCAGGAACAGTTGAAATGGTGGGTCCTTGATAAAATTCAGTACACCTCAAACATCAAAAATGCCCTCAATTACAAAGAGGCGTGGTGGATGTTTAAATTGCACACAATTGAACACGGGCTGAATGAAGCCCCTGCGTCAGAAAACTACCATTAGAACTGTATTTCTTCCCCCTCCCCATACTTCTCCTCCCCTCGTGTATTTTACCTCCATCCACATTTGGGAGAGTCCCCACTCGATCTTGCCCATAGAGCTCCTCTCTCACTGATACATGTTCGATCCCAGAGCGTGGCTCAGCCCAGCCCCCCCGCTCTAATTATTCCATTTGTCTTTAGCACATTGTAAAATACTAGGTAACTGTCATGTGCCCTTAAAACACCTTACTATCAGCCTCTTATATACACATAGCCTGGTATACATGTACAGTACCGTTGATACTTGTACTACACGTCCGGATCTTCTGCCCGAGCTACCTTTTTTCGGCCGGGCATTTTCTGTGACATATGGTTCCACAACTTTGTTTCTGATCCCTGTACGCATGCGCGAGGAGATCAGCGGCTCCTCACCAGGGACTCCACATACACTGTCCCTTAGCCACTAACTCCCCACGCATGCGCAGCCCCAGTCATGCTCCCCTGTTCGGCGCGCACACTGCTCCTTAGCACAGGCGCACATCCATGGATTCTCTGCCCAGCGTTCCTGCAGGCTGTACGCACCTTCGCGGCAGACAGCAGCACTCGAGGTATCTGCATTCACGGATTCCATGTAGGTAAGCTGCTCTCCCTTAGGGGTCCTTCTCTGGTTAGCCCCAACATTATACCGGTGGTTAACTCTTTGCCTGCCGATAGCCTGCTCACAATAGCCTCTCGCCTTCTCTCTAGATGCACTATACAATGAAGGCATTACGGGCTCCATGACCGTCCTTCCAGGCACACGGACCCTTCCTCGCTCTAGTCCCACGCCTACTCGCCTCCAACTGAGCTGGTAAATCATAGGTATGCTAACCTTTGGACACTATTAGATATCTATGCCCAGTGCACTTGCACTCTAGTGGATTTGCAACAGCACTGTGTACATTTTTCTTCCTTTTTGCTCGTTCCCACGGCATGCCACTGTCATAGCCCTGTTTTTGGACATTACAGGATACAAACAGCTACTATCCTCAACACCATAACAAGGTTCTGCATATACCGCGAGACTGGATCCCTTTCTACACAGTCCAGATCAAGCTTGGTCCTCCACTTTCTCCTCTCCCCAGCCCAGACATATCCCAGGTCAGTTGTTTTAATCCCTTCTTTTAGACCAGAATACACCTTTATATGTGCATTCTATGGTTGCTCTTTTTAACTGTTGCACAGACTGTATTTGCCGCGGTTGCATTCTCCTGTGCTTGTACTTTATCTAAATTCCATCCCCTTTCTTTACACATTATTGTAGGCCTCCACCATCCTTTTGGCCCAGAAGAAGGCCGGTATTTCTAAGGCCGAAACGTCACTGTAGCAGGCTCCTGCCTGCCTCCAGTTAAACATCAGGGATTTTTCATTTCCCGACGTTGACCAAGGATTGGCCACTACTTCACTGATGTGCAAAGACTTCAACACAAAACATCAGAACGTGGCTTGTCTAACCAAATTGCATGAAGCCAGACTGTGCACTTTCTAAATAATGCCACATTTTGTGATATGTGTTTTTTTTTTCTTTCCCCTGACCTCAATGTCGTGTACATAATGGCGCCCACAGAACACAATGCACTTTACTTTCTGATGCCACACATACTGATTGCATTAGAGAACATTGTAGCTCTGTCAGTAGATTACAGTAGCAATATTAATGTATAGATTTATGCTGAAAAAAGTTACTAGGTTCATGTACTAGGAACAAACCCTCTTCTGCAGACAGGTTCATGCATAAGAGATATCCTTCTAACTAAAATACACATGTTGGTTGCAGTTCTAAATACAGAATCTTTGTTTTTCTTTAAAAATTGACAATCCTAGTGTTTAACATTGTCTACTATCTCGTTGATTTATACACCATGGTAAAATGTAGCATAATGAGTTTGCTTTGCCTAAATATCTGTATATGATTTTCTTTTAGACCACATGTAAATAAACACATGTTCCCTGATTAACAAAGGGTGCACAAAGAATGATCTAATCTGCTTTGCTATTTCTAGATAAATGCGAGTTCATGTTTAAGTTCTTGCAGGTTTGGAATAGGGTGATCACTTCTAAACACCACTACAGTTCCCTCTAAATACAACATTCGACATTCTAAGAATGGTTTAACTTTGAACGGTGGTAACCACCCCCCTTGTTATACACATTTATAGAACTTGCCCATTCTGAATGACTCAAGACCCAGTAAGAATGTTTCGTCCACTGCATTTACCCCTTGTTTTCCTCCCCTGCCTTGAATCGCTTTGAAACGCTGTTCATTGTGTATACATGCTTTACAAATGACCAGTAAAAAAAAAAAAGAAAAGGTTATGCTCAGTCACCAAGCAACCAGCCTGGTGAGGTAACTTACATGGTGATAATGGGGCATGATTCTGACCGGGAGGAAGCTTTGGGATTCTGGGTACATGCATCATGAATTGCCAGACTCTGGAAATCAGAGTTTGAAGATTATAAAATGGGATAATAAGGTGATGCAGAATAAGGCCTGGTGTCAGGGCCTTTCAAGCTACTCAGTTGGAATGGGACTCTACTCTTTGTGGGGCCCCCCTTTGAATTTGACAAGAAAGCTTAATAGTTTTTCTTAAGTGGTCATGTGGGTGTTAAAGCTTCCCTGCTGGCCAACTTCTTGGTTTTGCTATGCAGAGGTCAGTAAACCTGTCCGCTGATAATCTGTAGTTTTAACATCCACCCTATTGCTGCATCTAGGGTTTGCAACAGGAAGAGGTCACAGGGTGGAACAGAAGGTATACACATATGCTCTAAAGATACATTAGTCCTCACAAATTGAAGGCTGGTACACTTCAATTGTGCACCGTTGGCCAAGCACAGACCTTTCCAAAAAACTGTTTAATCATCATAGACATGTGTCACCCTTCTTTTAGCTGTTTGGAGTGGGGTATCTAATATGCTGGGAAATTAATAGGGTTCAATAGTGGAACTCAACAAGCTACCCAACCTTGAAGCTAAAACAAGGGAAATTACGCATTCAATTTGCATTAGGAAACATATTCTGCTATTATAATCTATGCACCCCACAGCTGCCCCCCTAACCGTAGCCTTTTGCCTAGGTTGCACTGAATTCACTCTTCCCATTCCTTATGATACATGGATTTTGTGATCAGATATGTGCTCGAGGGATTATTTTAAATCTCACCAATTGAAACTGCCTGTGCCCCAAAAAACGTGTTTACTATTTTTCAACTTCCCTTTTGCATTTTAAATCCTACAGAAGATCAATGCCTTTCGACTATGAACATATACAGACAGATTTTTACGGCTGTATGCAAGAGGGTCCCCAGCTATCCCTTTGGGATGTTCCACTCCTCCCTCCTGAACAACATGTAACAATGTAAGAATGGCCCAAGAATGGTGGTTGGGACGATGGAGGCTGAGCTTCCCTGTGGGACTTCCATTCCATACAGCTGATGCTGTGTCCAGCCTTGATTAGTTTGGGCCTTTTTAACAGGACTTCAGTGAACGATATGCAGAGTGCTATAAATCGAGTGGCTGAAGGCAGACCTGGAAAGATGGTTTTATTACACCAGTAGCGTGTTCACAACTCCAATTAAGTCATTGGGCCTCATTCCGAGTACGGCGCTAACCAATGGCGCTATTAACGCCTTGGTTGACGCCGTACCCGGACCGGCAGCGCCTTGGTGGATGGCGGAATTACCGCCCCATTCCAAGGTTGGCGGGGCGGTAATTCCCCAATCCCCATTTACCCTTCCCCATTCCCATTCTTGCCCCATAGGGCATAATGGGAGTGGGGAAGGCGTCAATTACGCCACCGTAAATTACGGTGGCGTAATTAACATCAAGGTCCCTTAGCGCCATGGTTTTTAACACCTGCTAAAAGCAGGTGTTAAAAGCACCATGGCGCAAAGGGAACTCGGAGTATGGCGGTAAGGGATTACCGCCACCGCTCTCGTTAGCGGTGGCCGCTATCCCTTACCGCCATACTCGGAATGAGGCCCATTAACTCTCATAAAAAACCATGGCAGGCACTTCGAGTGCAAAGTCTGATGGCGAGGCTTGATTTAAGTGAGCTCAAAGAATTCCCATGAGGAGGAGTTTTGGGTGGGGAGAGGCAGGAATGGGTGGGAATAGCCATAGGGATTAGCATGGCCATGGGCAGTCAATGAGTGGGCTCATAAACAACACCTACGGTCTCTGTGTCCCTCCTTATATGTCAGTACTCTGTATCCCTCCTCATATGTCATCCCCCCAATCTGTAATCTATTGCAATATTTTAGGCTTATATGTGTCGTAAGTGACCCTAATAGTCCAAAACTAAAAATAAGGGGGGAAATGGGCCCTCGTATCTTATGCACGGCCTGTAATGTCCGTTTTTGAAGAAACTATTTATGTTGATTGCTATTTTAGTGTTGGGGTACAAACCTTTATAGCGCACATTATTCTTTGCCCCATACCTGAATTAAACGGGCTAGTCCAGAACACCCTGTCAAATGTTTTTTCAACAACTGTTGCCAATGGTTTGCTTATTGATATAGTGTATGATGTGAATATTGTTTACGTCTTGGTTTGTATTGAACCCCTGCTTGTCCACATCATGCCATTTTCTAATTTGCAAGGAGCATTCCTGTTTCGCAAATCAAAAATCCTAATCCCATGTGCATTCTTGGTAGTGCGTGCATGTGTGCAGAACAGGAAGTTGGTGCATATGTACTGTGCACCACCAGGTACACATTTAAAAGCGAAGAGTGGATTCCCAGGCAGGGGCAGCTTGTCCATAATAAGCACCTTCCCAGCTAAACCTTCTCCAATTATGGAGGAGCAGTGGATTAAACTGTCACAGGCAATCATGGTTTCCCTTTGACAGTTTATGTACCCATGCACGCATATGTAATGGGCAATGCAAGCCTTGCATGGCCAGTTGAGGATGCAGGCTGGGGAACTGCAAGTCTGAATGAGCGTGGGGGCTCTCCTCTGCCTTCTCGCACTTCCAGACTCAAGGGGGCACTGGCAAAGTGGCGACCTGGCTCCTGAGCATATGTGCAAGAACCAGGAAGCATCCCTGTTTTTTGTGTGTGGTAGCTGGCATACCCTTGTCACAGGAAATGGTGTTGTAGAGGAGCAGGATCTGGATGGGGGCTGAGATAAGTGTAAAATGTAATGTTGTATGTGTATGCTATTATGTGTGTATGTATGCATGTGTGAACAAGCAAGTATATGATGTTTGGGTGCTTGCATGTATTAATGAGCGAATGAATGCTGTGTGAAAGAGTGAGTGAATGTTGTGTGAATGTGTGGTTCAATGAGCAAGTGAATGGTGAGTAAATGCTGTTTCAAATGAATGCAACGCGGTTAATGGCGGCCACCTTGTTTTCAAGCCCTCAGCACTTCTAAGGCCATAAAGCCATCCACCCATCGGAAGCCCTGATTGGCTGTGCTCTGCCTCTTCTGGCCCCCACCCCCACTGTCAGGTGGAAGCCGCAGCATGGAAGTGCGCCGCAGAAGGGCAAGTAAAAGGGCTGTCTGTGCCTGTCCGTGGCTGGACGTCGGTAATCGCCCGCAACAGCCAGCTCTCATCTACTCCTGCCGACACTGTGAGTAGTCTTGTGGTCCTAGGACCTGCTTAAGTTACCCCTTCTTACAATGCTTATTCTGGCGCCAACGGCTTAGAATCTTACGCTTATAAGACATCAAACTCTCATGATCCTACCATACCTGTGACTTGTTCGTTGCCTCTCACACCCCCAGGAGCCAAGCTGGCAGTAACAAAGCTGCACCCAATGTAAAACCTTATCCATGCTACAGTTTCACTGTCCGCATTACGTACTGTTCTCGTCAGTTTTTCTCGATACATACAGACCGCATGACTCTTTGACACTATCAGGTCGTGCATTGCCCTGTTGTTTTGACTACCGTGCCGAATGTAAACAAACAGCCCAGCCACATATGTGATCTAATCTATGCCTTTACCTGCTCATTCTCTTCCGAATAGTCAATACTCATCTCTGAAATAGTTCATGTCCATGCCTACAACAAGCTATATCCATGTCTGTACAGCATATACCTATGCCCTGAATAGCCCTATCTCAATGTCTATATAGCAATCTCAGAATAGCCTATACCCCAAATAGTCTATACCCATGCCCATACAGTCTGAATGCCTGAATAGCCTATACACATGCACTGAACAGCCTGCACACATGTCTATGTTTGAATAGCCTCTACAGCAATGTTGAAATTGACTTTGCCTATGTCTGAATAACCCATGTCTATGCCCTGTATAGCCTACATAGTAATGCCTGAATAGCCTATGTCAATGCCTCAATAGCCTATGCCTTTGTATGAACAGCCTGTGTCTATGCTTGAATAGCCTATATAGTAATGCCTGAATAGCCTATGCCTATGCCTTTAGAGGAGCCCGAATGCCTGAATAGCCTACTCCTATGTCTATGCCCTGTATAGCCTACATAGTAATGCCTGAATAGCCTATGCCCATGCCTGTAGGGCCTGAATGCCTGAATAGCCTACTCCTATGCTGAAATAGCCTATGAACACTCAAATTGCCTTCACGTGCGACTACCCCCCCTCTCAGTCCACCCCCTCCACGCCTACACCTTATCTTACTAGCACATACTGCAGAACCCTACTCGGCAGTCACAAACTATGCTCCCTAGCATGATTCTAATACCAATCCAACTGCTGATTTTACCCCTGATCTATGAGATGACTATAGTCACAACAATGCCTGGTACCAGGCACTTACCCTGCCCTTTACCTGACAGAAATAATAAACTACGAGGCAGATTACCTCGTCTTTATGAGCCTAGATTGAATATCCACCCCAGCCTTAGCCACAACAACAATATACAAGGCCGTGAATCAGCTATCAAACGTGACTTTGAGGCCTTGACTAAAACCATGAACCTCGCCCCTCACACTGCTATCAGACCTAAAACTCCCAATCAACATAAAATACCCAATCGACCCAAACTTGTCCTTGCCAGACCTCAGAAGATAAAAAATACAACCACTATTTCTGGAGCATTAATTAATGCAAGATCTCTAGTGGCACATGCCACGGAAATGGCTGTCCTGTTATCTACAGATAACCTTGACTTTCTTGTTGTCACTGAACCATGGCTAAATGACGCAGCTGGTCCAGCCCTTTCACTTGCAATCCCTGACAGCTACTAAATACTTAGACTAGACAGACCTAACGCCAGAGGAGGTGGCCTACCCATCATAGATAAAGCTAACCTTGCAATAAGACTCCTGTCTCCTCCACCTCTCAAATCCTACGATCTGCTCATTGCTAAAATGCCTATCTCTAATTGCTGCACACTAACCATTTATCTGCTGTAAAGACCTCCAGGGTCCATCGACACTTTCGAAGAGGACCTATCTAGCCTTATTGCTAACAACACAAAAGATTCCTCGCAAATATTAATACTGGGAGATTTTAACCTCGGGTTTAACGATCCCGAGGACAAACATCCACAGGCACTAGTCACTATTCTCTCAGATCATGTACTGACCCAAAAGGTCCCTGTACCGACTCATACCAAAGGCAGGACCCTCGACTGGGTGGCTGACTTTAATTGTGGAACCTCCAATACCAAAATAACCCCACAATTATGGACTGACCATCACCTGATTGACTTCTCGCTAACCCTTGACAAACTTACAGCCAAAGACACAATTATGGCACCTCCCCTTCCAACTAGGAGTAAAAAAAAACATTACGCCAGGCAAACTACTCCCTCATATCCTCCCCTCTCTCAACTCTCTCCCCAGTAATTCCAACTCTAACCTCCTTGTTGAAGTGTACAACAACACCATGTCAGAAGCCCTAGATTCCATTGCACCACTTATATTGCGCAAAAGTAAACAACTTACACACCTCAACTCTTGGTTTACTCCCCATCTCAAAGACCTCAGGTTACAGAAACGAAAACTAGAATCTATATGGCGCGACACCCTATCAGATGAAAATAAGTTACAATTGACCCACTTTGCCAACAGTTATAAAAAGGAAATAATTCACACTAAAAAGGACTTCTATAAAGTAAGAATTTCCAATGCTAGCTATAATACCAAGGAACTGTTCTTGTTCCTCTGGGAATTGGAATCCCCCAGCACTCCTCCTGACACTTCGCCCAAGGATAAACTCTGGTGTACCAGCATCCAGAACGACCTTACTAACAAAATAACCTCTCTTCAAACTAAGATTGTCAAAAAAAAAGCCTCCCTGCACCCTTCTTTGCACCCCACCAAATCACAACCCACTAGCCATACTGAACCCCTCAGCCGGCCTGAACCATTCAACTTTACCAAAGTATCTATACTGTAAACTTATCTTATCGTTGAAACCTTCTAACTGCCAGGGCGACAATTGCCCTGTGCAAATAATACAAGATGCGGCTAGAGACTTAGCGCTGTTCATCACGAAACTCATTAATGTCTCATTTATGACGAACACTGTCCCAAGCAATTTAAAAGAATCCTTGGTACTAACTGTGGTAAAAAAACAAACCCTTGACCCGACTATCCCAACAAATGACAGGCCAATCACTACAGTGCCCTTCCTCCTTAAAATTATCCGCAGGGTTGCGTACTTGCAAATCCAGAATTACCTGGAAACTAATCACCTTCTAGGCGCCCGCCAATCCAGATTTAGGCCACAACATGGCACGGAAACTGCACTAATTGACCTAAAAACACAAATTGATGAGCTCAGGGACCAGGGGAAGACTGCCATGCTACTCCTCCTGGATTTGTCGGCGGCTTTCGACCTGTGCAAACACCTGGCCACAGCAGCCCACTTTTCAATGGACACAATAGCATGGGTTCAGTCCTTCCTTGACAACAGAACAATGCGAGTCTTCTCCCCCTCAGCCTCAGCTGACCCTATCCAGACTACATGCAGCGTTCCACAAGGCTTGTGAGTATCGCCAATGATGTATAATATATTTACCAAGCCCCTATTCGTCCAATTGGACAGACTGAGTGTCACCTACACAAACTACACAGATGACACCCAGATTCGCACCCCCCTTTTGGGTGATTTTGACAAAGATACGGACCTGGTAAAGAGAATATACCTTCTCATTCAGGCATGGATGGCATCCCATGGCCTCTGCCTGAATGATGTTAAACTGAAATTTTAATCCTTGGCTCAGCGTCTAACTTAAAAAAACTTAACCCTAATTACTCTGCCTTCAACATAGATGGTAATATTATCAAGGTAGCCAAGGAAGTTAAAACCTTAGGTTTTTACCTTGACTCTACACTGTCTGTTAGGAAACAGGTAGACATAATTTACCGCCTACAAATGCAAACTCATTAGAGCCTGTAGACTCTTTTTATCCACAGTTAGCTGCATTACACTCATCAATACACTAATTATGTCAACATCGGATTACTGCAATGCCCTATACTTGGGGGCCAACAAATATATATTGGATAAAATCCAAATTCTTCAAAATAATGCCCTGAGAACTGCCCTGAATATCCCTATCAGAGAACATGTCTCCAAAATCAGAAGGGAACACCATTGGTTAAAGATCAACAATAGAATCCTACTTAAAGCAGTCTTCTTGATGCACAAATGTCTGAACAACACAGCACCCCCTTACCTAACTGAGAGAATGGTCAGGAGGACATCTACACGTCCGTCTAGATTGGCTAACGCCTTTTGTATGGATATTCCTATATACAAACGAGAACGATCCGAAGGAAGTAGCTTCCTGGTGAAAGCGACCCAATCTTGGAACGCACTACCTCTAGCACTTAAAGACGCCCAATCCTACCTTAGCTTTAGGCGTAACACCTTGAGTTGGCTGCAAGCCAATGACATATGATCTATACCGCAGCCCAACTTCAATGTACATACCTGTATATATGCAATTTATGTATCCTTTTGTGCCACCTCCTTGCGGGAGGTTTATCTCTAACGTAACTACAGTACTGTGTAACCCAATTCAATCTCTTTTCTGTAATTACTGTATTGTGTTACCTAAATCTTAAGTAACCCTGTACTATGTTGCGCCCTCCAAAATCAATGAACAAACAAACAAACAAACAAACAAACAAACAAACAAACAAACAAACAAACAAACAAACAAACAAACAAACAAACAAACAAACAAACAAACAAACAAAGTGGCACAGCGAGTAGAGCACTCGCTTTGACATCTTTACAGAGCCTGCTAACGCAGGTTTGAATACCGGCGGGGCCAAACTCAGCCTTTCATCCTTCTGAGGTCGATAAATGAGCACCACACACCATGGGTAATAATAAGCAGCGCTCAGATACCTGAGTGTTCATAGCGCTATATAAATGCCAAATTATTATTATTAATGCTGTGTGATTGAGCGGGTGAATGCTGTGTGAATGTGTGCTTGAATAAGCAAGTGAATGCTGTTTGAAATTAATGTTGTGTGAATGAGCGAGTGAACATGAATGTGTTTGAATGAGTGTGTGAATGCTGTTCTAAATGAATGCTCTCTGTGTGAATGCTGCCTGAGTGTGTGTTTGAATGAGTGGGTGAATGTGTGTGTGTGTGCGCTTGTGCTGGGCTTGTGTAAGTCCGGGAGGTTGATTTCAGTGGGGGGCATATGGGTAGGAGAGACTTTTTCCTGGGCATCTATGATACTGTATTATTGATGCCCAGTAAAAAATGTCAGGACACAGCAAGCAATGGCGAGACTGGCTACATCAAAATGCCAGTGTAGCCACTTAATGGCACTTGTCATGCTTGCAGCAAGCACAATAAGTGTTACTCCATGGCTAAACTATCATTTTGATGCAACCAGTCTCGCCATTTCTTAATGTGGCATGGCATCTTTTACTGGGCATCTATGATAGAGCAAGCATGACAGGTGTTATTACATGTGTAGACTGGTATTTTAGTGCCACCAGTCTAGATTTAATATCTTCCTGTGACAAGGCTTTTTTTTACTGGGCATCTTTGATGAGGAAAACATGATAAGTGCTATTTCATGTCTGGACTGGCCTGCATTGGAGCAGCCAGTTTGGACATGTTTTCCTATTGTGGCTTTGCATTTTCAATAGCAAAGCTCACATAAGTATGTGCTTCTTTGCAAGTACTGGCATAAATAGGCATAGCCAGCATAGATATTTTTTCTTATGTTATCATTACTGACATTATACGCAAAGCAAACATGAGTATGTTCTTAAATGGGAATACTGACATACATAGGTGCAACCAGCATGGAAATGTATGGGCACAGCCAGCGTAAAAACGCTTTTTATACTGTCATATATTGTGGGGAAAGGCATCATGAAAATGTGTCGGGAAATCCTCCTGTGCATTGTTGGTGACTTGCATATACTGTTTCCTGAATTGCCCTACAAAACTGATTGCAAACTTGACTTTTTACCCAATTTTGCACAGAAAGTGTGCTGTATAATGCACAATTTTAACACATTATTAAAAAAAACGTTCTGGGGTCGCTTTCGCATATTTGTGCCAAATATTTACCTCTGTCCAATAAAAAAAATTCACCACCCGCCACTGGTACCAGGAACCATACCATAAGAGAGGCAGTTATTGAATGCATCCCCCCTCGGAGGTATCTGTCTCCCTTGAAATATGACAGAGCTGTTCTGACCGCATTGGTGAGCATCCGAGCCTCCAGCAGCTTTAGAAACGAGCTGCACTGCTCCCGAAGGCCGCGGGTACACTGGGGAAGACGCATTTTCACGGTGTGTACTTGCTGCATCGGTGGCAGCCAAGGGTTTAGATAATATGGTCCCTGTTCTCTTAAATGCGTAAACTCAAATGCAGATTTGAAAACCACAACATCGCATGCACTTAATACACTCTGGCTTTTAATTAAGAAACCCCAATTTCTGCGGTTGCACAAATCCTCAGAAACTCCAGCTGCAGAGACCATCTTCCAGTCATGCCAAAATAAAGTGGAGTTCAGTCTGAAGAATAACACTGTGCTTAACCTTAAAACTTTTGCAGCTACTGAAAACATGTGTCAACCAAATGCCAGGCAGGCGGCCGAGGAAAACGCCCACCAGTCCACGAGCTCATCAGCAATCGATGATAGATGTGTATCGGTTTGTGTGTGTGTATAGGCCACACCAGCTCATGTGAGCTCTATACAAGGACTTCTTATGAGTAGTCCGCTATTAGTGGCATCTTTTTTAACACCTTGTACAACTGTATAACCGCTGAAGCAGGGGAATTCATAAAAGAACAGAGATTATTACCTGCATTAACAATGTCACATTGTTTCCCATTAGGCTTTTGCTGAAAGACAGTTAAAGTTATATAGCACAATAACAACAACAGGAACTGACCTGCCGTCCTCCAGATAGGGCCCACTGCACCAACAGTCAAATAGGAAATCTTAATTTGGATTGCTAACATTCACTGCTTCAAGAGGACTAGGCTTGGACTGGCCTATAGGGCAATAGGGCAATGCCTGAACTAAAAAAAAAAGCAAAATGCTGGTGTGGGACAGTTTTTTGGGTCTAAGTGGGTCACTGTTTTGGCCAATCTGGGCCAGTTTGATGAGTTACTTCACCATGCGGCTAGTAGTTTTGACCGGTGCTGCTGAATAAATATCTTTAAAAAGCACAATTTACATCACATTTTATCAAAAAACTCCCCCGTCGGTACTATTCAAACAGTGTCACAAAAGGAATGAATTGCCATTTTCAATGGTGGGCCACTTTTTCATTGGTGCCCGAGACAATTTTATGCCCCAGTCCGACCCTGAAGACAACTACATGTTAAACAGAGCAGCCATACATGCGGGAGAGAGAGAGTGTGCCCTTGAAAATGAAAACCTCCCCATCGTCAAACCACAAGCCAGGCTCGGCATACTGCCCTCTATATCCCCAGCCCCTGGATCCTGACCTCATACAAGTCTCAAATGCATCACACAGTGGCAAACGTAGCAACAGTTCCATATCTTCTTAGCATTCGCTTCCACCTACATCCTATAACAACCCGTTTCTTTTGTGATACATACATATTCAAATACACGCAAATAGAAAAATCACTTCTCCATACATTCCCTAATATAATTTAAGAAAGCATTTTGTGTTGCTCCTAAGTTATCATTCAGCATTGCACTACCTTTTATTAACTCCAATAAATAGCCCACAACATGGTCAGGGTCTAAGCCATCTGCCTCCTTATTTCAGTAGATTGCGCTATAGAGAGCCGAGTGTCTTCCCTGAGACACTCTAAGAAGAGTTGACTAAAGTTATTTATTTAAAGGTGTATTCATATATGGGCCCAAATTAGTTGTTCCTAAACACTGAGCAAGATGGGGTGGAGGCTGTAGGAGGTACGATGGGAGGAGACGTAGAAAAAAGAGACAAGGGGCTTCAAGTGACACTGGATGCTAAACAAGCCACAGCAGTCTAGACTTGATTGAACAAGGTTTTTAAAAGTTTCCAAGTTCCCTTGAATTGGAGCAGGGAGGTAGCATGGCAGAGGAGAGAAGGAAGTGAGTTTCACAGAGAAGGAGATGTCTCTGATCATCCTGTATCTCCTGTGCCGTGGAGGTCAGATGCAGGACCTTTCAGAAGCATCTGATTCGTTGAGCAAAGGTCTCGGTGGTAGGGATGGGATATGTTTTCCATTTAGGGAGAAGCCTTTGACAGAGAGGTGGAGTAGTTTGAAGGAGATGTGGTGCTTCAACTGCAGATAATATCAAAGAGCAACAGGAGCATGTCGCGGATGTCAGCTATGAGGCAGCCAGCTGCATTTTGCTTATCAGTTGTACGCTCCTGTATGCTGAGAGGTCATGCCATGACTTGATGATGAAGACTATGATGGCTGCGTGAGTACCATGCAGGTTCAAGGGGAAGATTTTCCCAACCGACTTGAGTTGAAAAAAGAATGATTTCACTATAGCTCTACATGTCTTCTGTGTAGGAATGGAAGTGAATGCTTTTTAGTGGTGCACAAGGTCTGTGAGAGGCTTCATAGATATATAGAGGGGAAAGCCCTGGGGGACTCCACTAGGGACTGAAGAGTTAGAGGATGTGGAGATTCTGAGTCTGACATATTGCAAGCAGTTAGACTGAAAGTCATAGAACTAATCCAGAGTTAGACCAGATATTCAAGCCCCTTTTTCCAGCTGTTGCAGTCCACAAGAGTGGTTTACCTTGTCAAAAGCAGTCGATAGGTTGAGCAGTATGAGCAGGGATCTGGCTATATCATTTGCTATGGCAAGAATGCCATTCCAAAAATGGACCAATTAAACTTGGTGCCGTATTTGGTTCTGAAGCGAGAAAGGTGTCTGGTAGAAAACATGGCTGTAATCTTGGGGGGTGGAGCAAGGTTGATTGTCCCCCACCCAACTTTTGTGGCACACCATACCGTCCCCTTCATTTGGCCGATGCCCCTTTAATTTAGATGCCATATCCCCCCCAACATTTTCAGCAAAGAGACTCCATCTGTAGAGCACTTTCTATGCAGTCCTGTAGCTGTTTAGCATTGTACCCACCTAGGAAAGGCCATTAATGAGATGGCTGATTGAGAGCACAAGTGGATCAATGCAGGTGTTTTTAAGGAAGGGGTGTTGAATGATGTCTTGACAGCATCAGGAAATACAACTTGCCAAAGTGAGAGGTTAATGAAGTCTGTGACACGAGCAGCCAGGGTCTCTTCAGATCTAGCTCAAATCAGAATTAGCTGTGAGGGAAGCAGGGCAGACATTGTTTGAATCTTTAATTTTAACATGTTACCGCAACAGCACTCGAAGATTTAAAGACTAATATCCTGCATCTTATGGAGAATGGTAAAATCGCACTGCTGATGCTGTTAGATCTATCACAACGCTTGATCTGGTGGACCATGACATTTTGGTCAAGAGATTGGCTCAATTGGTGTGCTACTCTGCTGTTGTCTGGGTTAAGCCTTTTCTAGCTAATAGAACTGCTAGAGTGTATAGTAATTGCGCTCAAGCAGATGGCACAGATGTTTCGTTTGAGGTGCCTCAGGGATCAGGCCTCTCCCCCTTGCCCTATTATATCTTTACCCAGCCGCTATTTGAACCTCTGGATGCTAAAGGAATAACAGCTACAAACTATGCTGACGTCACAGTGTCTTATCCTCATGTCCGTGGATTATAAAGTTGACACTGAGGTTGTTAATGGGGGTGTATTCCTTAATCCAGCATTGGATGTTAGAGAATGTCATGGCCCTTAACGACACAAAGACAGAACTCAAGATTGCAAGGACTATGGCTAGATTAAGGAAACTAAATTCGGTTTATGAGAACTTCGTCATTTTGGGCTGCCCAATTGTCACCCTGTGTCAAGTAAAAACTCTGGGAGTTCACTTAGATTAAGCTATGAACATGAATTGATTTCTTCCATGGCCTATTACATCAAACCTTTGTGTCAACAGCACCCTTTTTTTGTCAGAGCAACGCCGTGCCATTGTTGCAAGAGCCATAGTGGGTGCTAAAATACAATAATGTGGTACGCTACTGATGGGAATTGGCAAAGGAGAAATGGGTAAACTACAATGTATTCAAAATAGTGCAGTACGCGCAATAAGATGCTTAGGTGGGAGGGATCACATAAGCCAAGCCAGAAAGGCATTACTCTGGCTTCCGGTGGAAGCAAGAATCTCTTTCAGGATTCTTACATTGGCACATGAATCTCTTTTTGACACTGAGCCAGAGAATCTTTCAGAAAGGCTTTCTTGGCTTTTGAATCGCTGGGTGCTGAGATCTGATAACGCAAACTTGCTGATTGCGCCAAAACTAATTTGTCTGTTGCCAGCCGTCCCATAGTTCCTAAACTATGGAATGCACTCCCACCAGACTTGCCGGCGTGTGAGTCATTGGATCTGTTCAAAAGAGCTTTGAAAACGCAATTATTCTCTTGAGATTGTTATCTCTTGGTTCTAGCTGTGGTTCACACTTCTTCTTTATTCATGTGCTCTTGTCTTTGTGAGCGCCCTGATACCTCTGAGCTTGGTTACAGGCGCTCTAAAAGTGTTCAATAAAATAAAACAATTAAGAACACCTTTGTTACCCCTTGCTACAAGAGAGTCACAGCTGAAACCTCTGTTCACCTCTAACTCGATTAATATGGGGTTGGTCCCCCTGCAGAAGACTATAATGCCATTCATTGACAGCTCATCATCAGTGTCCTCCATTAAGGTTTTTAAGTTTTCACAGTAATGTAGCGAGTGTGGGATTGTTGATTGAGTGCAGTTGAGTAAAGTGAGATAGTTGACAATGCAAAAATGTTCCCAGGCTTATTTATGGATTCAAGATCTTTGTAGGAGAAGAATATTTTTGGCATTGAATAAAACTTTTAAATAGGATGTCTTGGCCGTTTTATAGTGTGACAAACTCCCCGCCTAAATTCGATGGTTCAAGGTACAAACTCCCCCAGCTAGTGGATAATTATAATTGCTCTTTTATAACGTGCTTAATACCAGCCAGTTGTTTGTAAGTGCCAGATTGGGATTCAAACCTGTGTCAGAGGACTACCCCCACCAACAACAGTAACCAGCATGGAAAGAGGATCAGGTCCAAACTCCTTGAAGACACTTCTGGTCCTAGTATTGGTACTCCTAGAGAGTTACAACTCCCTAGCAAGACTCAAACACCCAGTGTAGGAATTATTGCCTTTCCCTTTAAGGGAACAGAGTTGCGAAATTCTGGACTCACTGGCGAGTGTGGAAATACATTTCTGTAAATGTATTTCCATGAGTGTGGAAATACATTTTCTGAGTCAAAATAGCACAGACCATGGGAGTCCTGAGGATAAAAAGGTGCACTGACCGTTTCTGCTTGACAGCTTCCTTGATTGTCAACGTCTTTTCGGACTTTTGATTGACTCACTGCGAAGGGACATGAGAACCAAATGGCAAGGAGGGGGCATATGCCTCCCACATTGCCAAGTGGTGAAGTTACAACGATATTCCCCTGCCCCCCCACCCCATCACTGAGTTTAGCAACGTCTTAACAGGTGCATGAAGGGAACTCCCCCTGGCTATCTGATTCAAAGAAATCAGTGCACATTTATTTTACATAAAGTAAACATTACATGTCATTATATTGAATAATGCGCTGATGAACTTTCTATGCTTCCAGGGCAGGCCAAGAAGCTACAAGTTGTGACTGGGATGAAAAGGGCCTAGAGGAACAGATACTTGGATCCCTTAATTTCTTTGCTTGGGAGTGGGGAGGGGAATTAGCTATGCCTGGGCCCTGCATCTCTTAAGATGGCCCTGTCTAAGTTATACCTGGGCTGGGGAAATGCAATGGTGCACTACAGAGAGGGATCAGAGCGGCCATCATTGTCAGGGTATTTTAGTCTTTGGATTTGAAATGCTCCCCAAATCCAAGGCTGGCCACGGATGTTTGCTTGCCATGCAATCATTTCCAGGAGTGCAAAACAGCTGTTGTGTTTTTCTGGAATATGTCTTTGGTACAGAAGCAATTCGATGATGAATATTACACATAGATTAACAAGCACACCATAAGGGCCTGAGAAAAGATGAGGGGTATAGGATCCTGGAGGGTAGTCAGTACATTTGAATATATAATAAAATAAACAAATGGAAATGAGAAGATGTATCCATAGAGAGAGGCACTGTCTGCACTTCAACCGTACCTCAAGGAGTTGGAAGGGAGTTCAGATTCCATGCCCATTGAATCCTTGTGATCCTCTCTAATGCAACTGGCAACTGGTGCCATATTGTGCCGATTATGACAGTGGTTTGTGGCACAATCATATGGAAAAGGACAGAAGGAAACACACTCCTTCACTTCTACTGGTGATCCCAAACACTACCCAATGAAGGTGAAACCGGTTTATCCTGTCGTTTCATTTGTCAAGAGAACCCTGAAAATGCTTTGGTCCATCCCCCCAGCCTCACCCGAGGCTGTGCATTGTCCCTCCTCACCCAGAATGGCATAGCCTCCCATTCCTCTGACACTGGGAATAGAGGGGGCCCAGTTCAAAACAGGTAATATCAACAAGACTCCAAAACGGGAGATAATGAGATATCAAGTGTCTTAGGCAATTTTAGGATCCAAGATGAAGGCAGCCCTAGTCAAAAAGAAAGGACTTTCTTACATATTGGCTAAGCAAGCAAACTGTTTACTGAGAACAGGCTAGCCTAGCCCACGCTACTCAGGTGCAATCCATACTCCTAGGTACCACCCAAAGAGGAGGCGGGGGGCAAACCGAAAAAGCCAGTGTCCTCACTCAAAGGCTGTAGAGTGCTCGAGAAGGAGCTGGAGGAAGGTGTTTCAAGGAGATTGATAAGCTAGCCATCTACTGAAGCGGTTGGAGCGGGAGTTACTGAGTTGGTTGTAGGGATAATTATGGTATCCAGGTAAAAGGTCACCGCCAAAAATGCCATTTTCCCAAAAATCGCAGCAAAAAGGCCATGGTGTGACCTGGTCAAAGTGCCTCCATTATACTGCACAAGAGGAGTAGGGGTTTCCAGGGTATCCCTGGGGCCCACTGAATGGTATAATGGGTCCGGGAGTTGTGGGGGTGTCCCCCGCATCCATTACATGGATTGCAGGGGCCACACCAGAGCCTTTTTGCCACGTTTTTCTTTAAAACAGCCTTTTGGCGGCAATCTTTCCATATGGAACCCTAATTATAGAAGAGGGTGGATGAGAATTATTACCATCTGAAATGAGAATTATTGCGAAGGTCAGAGGGGAGAGTTATCCGGGTTAGAGGAGTAGAGTAGGTCGATGAAGGGGGGACTATTACTATCTGTGGAGGAGAATAGAGCAAAGCTAGAGGGGGGATACAGTTACAAGACCTAACCAGGCAGGAAAGCAGGGAAGGTCTTGGGGTACCAGGTCAGTGCAGGGCCGACTTCAGAGGTGGAGGAGGTTCAAGACAGTGCAATATCATTGAGGCACAGAGAGGCTAGCACAGCGGTAGCAGGGATAGGAGTGTCACAGGAACCAACATCCTGGAACATGAAGGTGTTAAGCCTGACAACAAACTCCCGAAGCCTGCCACAGAAACTCTGAGAGAGTGGACTGGAGCTGAGAAGGATCCATCTCTGTCTCAGAGTTTTGGAAGCACTAGCACTCTGCCAAGCCTGTGGAATGTTGGTCCCTGGAGTTCCCTTAACACGGACGCTCTTGAAGTAAGTTCAGGAACACTAAAAACATGCAACCCGAGGACAAACACCTGGGTGTTCCATTGGACGTTGGAGTGGGTACAGGACAAACCCAAACTAGTAACTTTGTAAGAGACCTTGTTTTTGCTCACAATTCATTATTGAAGTATCCTTCTGTTTTAATTGTGTAAATACAATCTGTCTTCTTGAGAGCTACATCCTTGTATCTCCCTGTTTGTGCTTCCCACTCGTGCTGCCCCTGACATTGGACGTCCATGGTTTAAAGACCAAGCCTTATGCCATACAGTTTGTAACTTACTGACGAGAGGCTTGTTGCTGGATAGTTCTTGAGTTAACCAGCTATGAATTGAATGTGTTGCTTTACCCTTTGGCATGGACGTGCACTTGCATGTGCCCAAAAAGGGTATAATTCTGAGTATGGTAGTAACAGGAACAAAATATGGTATGAAATACCACCTAATTATAAGTTGAGAGTGCATAATGTATCCAGGTATGTGCGCTGCCCACCTCTTGCATTATAAGACTTCTTGACTCTAGCGGCTTACGCTTATATACTGCAAGCTCACGCAACTCTGCTTTGCAGTTGTGTAACTCACCTGACCTATGTCGTCGCTTGTTTCAAAGTGAACTCTTGTTTACGATACAATAGTTGTCATCAACATTTACATATGTAATTCTTTGCATAAATGTTGCTGCTATTTTGTCGCCAAACCATCAGGGAGGAATGGCTGGTCAAGCTGAGTGAGATATTGCACCGTATTTTTGCTACATGGTGTTTTCTTTTACTTCTGGAGGAAGAAGTTGTCTCTGCCAAATTCTTTCCCCTCCTGGGAATCAGTAATCATCGGCGGCCATGTTTGTTGAGGGGTGAAGCACATTTGCTCATCTACTTTTGTGGAGTCCCACCCTTGGGCTCTATTGACATTGAACCAATTGGGTTTAATTTAACGTCTCCAAAAGCTATATTAAAACTAGAAAAGTTAATTGTTATGATAGGGAGCCTCCAGTCTGGTGATTTATGGCATTTGTCGAAAATCTACAAAAAAATGTCCCAAAATGCAGCCATTTAAAGTATGGTAATCTCACCGAACTGCACATGTGGCTTTCCACTAGGCTGTCTCTAAAATAATCTCACATTCTGTTACTTTGTTTATCAGATTACTTGGCAAATTAACGTGTACCCTGTTTGGCTTCCAGCCCAGGCATACTGGTTTTACTATTAAGAGAAACACTGTTCCCTTTCTGACCGCAAGCCGATGCTTAGTCACTGGGAGGTAAAAGGGGCAATCAAAAGATATAAAATCCTATGACACACACAACACATGAAACCAGTTTTCAGCCGCAGTATGTTGTGCAGCAGTGCTTATTTTAGTTGTGCAGATAGTCAATGTCATACAACAAAGTAGAAAACAAGTTGCCCCACTCCTTTCCAAAACCTACAAATACAAACACAATATGCTTCTCCTGTTCTGTGTTTTCATGCTGTCCCTGGAATGATTTATGATCCCACTTTGAATTTACCACCTCATGCCATTAATCTCATACTGCATAGTCTTACAACATAGCTCTCACCATCGTGGCCAGATGGATGGTCTTCCGACAGTCAAATGCTGGTCCAACTTGAAATTTCCATTGAAAGGCATTGTTTTGAGGTAGGTTTTCCCGTTAATACTCAAGTTTGAATGGTTGCAGCTTGTTTGGGTTGTAGGTACAGTGACACAAAGAAGGGACTGCATTGTTAAGCGATTTTGGAGCCAACTCTCCACCAAAATATACTCAAGCTTATGATGCACATGTGCCCCCTTCCCATTACGGGGCCAGTCGCCACTCTCCTGCTGACAGGACGGCGGGACCACCCTCTTCTTCTAAGCAGCACATTATTTGCCCTTGGTGGAAATGGCAGATTTCTGCATGGTGCTTCTGCAAGCCGCTAGTGCATGTTTGTAAAAGCAAGCCTGCAGGAGTGCCAGACACACATCTAGCAGTTGTACCAGATAAATAAGATGCGGTGCAGGTGGCAGACTAGAAACATGTGCTGCCCACTTCACCAATACATACGTAGTGGTAGTGGGACATCAACTCATGCAATATTCAAAAAGGGGCTGCAGCGCACGAATAAGGCAAGAGCAGATCATGCATTATGCAAGAACAACTGCCTAACATTAAGAATTCATGAGCGAGGGATCAGTTACATCCACTGCTGCATTATGCATAAGTAGGTAGGCTGGTGGGAGAGTAGTAGCACTGCCCGGAAATGACATTGAAAAGTACAGCATAGTAGAAACTGGTAATGAGTGCTCACAGAGGCAGTATGGAAACTTGCAATGTGTCCTACCTAGGGTGTTAAGAAAACGTATCATGAATATCTATTGGATCTTTATAAAACATGTAGTTGTGCACTAGCTGGAAAATTATGGAAACCAGCACTCTACATATTGGATATTTTGGAGACGTGTACTTCTTGAAAAATATGGCATCATGGAAACTGGTCATCTCTGCTATCTGGGAAACATGGGTGACTGGTAATGTGAGCTCCCTCTGACATTGCAGAACCTGGCACAGTGTGATAATACCTAAGCAATATTAAAAATATGTTATAACTAGGCATTATGGATTTGGGTTATCTGGACTAAAATCAACACCCTCGATAAGTAGGATTTTGTGGTAAATGAGGTATTTTGAAAACTTGTTAACTATGTGAACTGGGGAAGAAAGAGGAATCATATTGACAAATTAGTAGACGTGGCTTTTATTTTGGCAAAGCAGAGCATATCTATGGCATGGAAAGGGCACCAGACTAGATCTATAATCGACTGACATTAAAAAATTGACCTTTGCATAATCGTAAACTATGCTACCATCAAGATTTACAAGCAATGATATGATAATGATATGATATGATATGATATGATATAGCATTTATTACACGCCTATACACAAGTGTTTCAAGGCTTGACGAGGCAAGGGAGGGGGAACAGAGGAAAGACAGAGACAACGATCTTACTAGACCAGGTGACATTGAGATTGCGCAAGTGCATGAGGTGACGGAACACAATATAACTGAACCGTGTTTGATAATACAGCCAGTGGCTGATCCATTTGACGATAAGCCCCTGTGAGCTCCTGAACAAATTCATTTTTACAATTGTAATGTACAATGATGCTCCTATTTTTTCCTGTACAATTGGAAAATCATTTTAAAGTAAAGTTTTTTGAGACTAAGAAGAATCAAAAATTAGGAGTGGTCCTTAATAGAAACAACATTGAAGATCCGGGGTGAGTGAAGGTATTGGGGGATTTCTCTATGATTCCTATGTGGTACTGATTTCTTTGTGACATTTAGAGCATGAATCAGCAAATAAAGAAAAGGTTATAATAATGTGTTATTTCATAACTAGCAGGTGTACCCGTGCTTCGCACAGTCATTCCCACGTCCCACTAGTTTGACAGTTCATTCAATAACGAATATGGAGGATGTTGCATGGTTGTTTGCATTACCCGAATAACAACGCAAGCCATTGCAGCTACTTTGAGTTGGAGCGTTGAGATTGCGCAGCAACATTATTGGTGTCCCGATCTACAGCTGAGGCAGCAGCGACCTCGACATAAGTGCTGTACATGTATGGCTGAAGCATATAAGCTTGGAGTGCTGTACCTGTAGGCGTACAGCTGAAGCATGTAAACTTTGTACTGTTGAGATGGCATACATTCATCAACTCCCGTGGAAAATGAACTTCCTGTAATTATAACAAGAGATTTGCAATGATGTGACGGACATCGTCATTACGGACACTATTGAAGAGACATGCAGCCTTTCCTGTCACCAGCATTACTACAAAATCACGGTTTTGTGTCACCTGCATGATTTCAAAAGGGAGTTTTGCTAATATCATCTAAAATGATGATAGTTTGGAAAGTTTATAAACATCAAGATGCTGAAGTTTACGTAGAATTACAGCAGAACTACGGCGCAAAAATCCATATGGCAGGAGTAAGCATTAAAGACCGCTTAAAGCAACAGACAAAAAAAAGAAAATGTATATTCTATGCTTTTTACACTGTCTACACTATGGATTCTACCCACATGCCAAATTTCAGGTGTGTAGCATGTTGGGAAGTATGCTGAAAATTTCGAACAGACATACACATATCCACATATGGCTGGGGTAAGCATTGCCGACTGCCTAAAAGAAATGTGAACAATTGTGTATGTTATACTTTCTACATTGTCTACACCATGGAACCTACGTGCATTGCAAATTTCAGGTTTGTAGCATGTTGGGAAGTAAACTGAACATTCCCAACAGACACACACACATGTCCTCATATGGCAGGGGTAAACATTGCAGACCGATTAAATATATATATATATATATATATATATATATATATATATATATATATATATATATATATATATATATATATATTTTAGAAACATTTTTGTATTTTATATTTTGTACATTGTGTACCCCATGAAACCTACCTACATGCCAAATTTCAGATTTGTAGCATGTTGGAATGTATGCTGAACATTTCGAACAGACACACATACATATCCACACATTTCCCTTTTATATATAGAGACTAGCAAGTGTACCCATGCTTTGCATGGTAATTCCTATTTCAGTCCTAGTTTGAAGTTATTTAATGAACTAAACCAATGCTTCCTTGTAGACAATATTGCTAGTCTTTCCTGTAAGAGCTAGTGTGAACAAATTCTCTTTGTTTCCAACTCTGGTTCAAGCCACGTAAAGCTGACCATGAGAAAAGCATGAATCCCGCAAATCAGTTCAAGCTACTTTGAGTTGGAGCATTGCAATCTCACAGCAACCTTATTGGTGTCCCGATCTAAAGCCGAGGCAATAGCAACCTCAACATAAGTGCCATACGAGTGGGTCTGAAGCGAGTAAGCTTTGTACTGTTGAGATGGCATACATTCATCAACTTCCGTGGGAAATGCAGTTTCTGTAATTATCATGAGAGATTTGCCACAATGTGATGGACAACATCATCACAGACCCTATTGAAAAGACATGCACTGTTTCTTGTCCCCCGCATTACTACAAAAGCACTGTATTGTGTCACCCACATGACTTCAAAAGTGAGTGCCGCTAATGTCAGCTAGAATGCTGATAGTGCCGACAGTTTAGAAACAATGAACTGCAGACGTTTTCATGAACTGCTGAAGTTTAGGAACAATTAATGTAGAACTACAGCAGAACTACGGCGCAAAGAGCCATATGGTAGAGTAAGCATTGCAGACCGCTTAAAGAAAATAAAAATCTGAAAAGGGTATATTTTATACTTGTTACATTGTCTACACAATGGAACCTACCCACATACCAAATTTCAGGTGTGTAGCATGTTGGGAAGTATGCTGAACATTTCGAGCAGGCACACACACATATCCACATATGGCAGGGGTAAGCATTGCAGAGCGCTTAATATATATATATATATATATATATATATATATAAATATATATATATATATATTATAAACATTTATATTTTATACTTTGAACATTGTCTACGTCATGGAACTACCGACATGCCAAATTTCAGCTTTGTAGCATGTTGGGAAGTATGCTGAATATTTCGAACAGACACACACATACACATATCCAAGCATTCTAGACCACTTAAAAAAACTAAAATTAGAACAATGTATATTTTATAATCTATACATTGTCTACACCAAAGAGCCTACCCACATGCCAAATTTCAGGTTTGGAGCATGTTGAGAAGTATGCTGAACATTTCGAACACATATCCACATATGGCAGGAGTAAGCATTTCAGAGCGCTTAAAAAATATATATATATTAGAAAAATGTATATTTTATACTTTGAATATTGTCTACACCATGGAACCTACCCACATGCGAAATATCAGGTTTGTAGCATGTTGGAAAGTATGCTGAATATTTCAAACAGACACACATATCCAAGCATTGCAGACTGCTTAAAAAAACAAATATTAGAACAATGTATATTTTATATTTTTTACATTGTCTACACCATGTAACCTACCCGCATGCCAAATTTCAGGTGTGTAGCATGTTGGGAAGTATGATGAACATTTCAAACAGACACACACACATATATGCACACATTTCCCTTTTATATATATACAGATAACAGTAAGCAAAAAACAGATATTCAAAACCATCAATGAACACGACGACAAAACAACACAAAAATGTGTCCCTTCCATACTCATGAAAGTGCCAACCATAGTGCACCACAGGAATGACAACGCATGTATAAACATCTGAGACGAATGGTCAAACCATCCATGTAGTGTGTCGGCATGCAGGACAACAGTATTGGTCCTTAGTTGCTATTCTGTAGTGGCATTAACTATCGCATAGTAGCTCAGACCTTTAAGTCTGACATGTTTCATTTCCTATGGCACTATGTGATTTCAATAAGATGCCACTAGCCATCATGAGAAAGGACAACTATAAGAAAAGACAAATAAACTGAACCTGTTTTGCAAATTGACTCTTACACAATTATACAAAATAGAAAGAGATATTGCAACCTACCCGGGACATATGTAGATTAGCCCAAATTGTTCATAGAAGGGGTATAACATCCCTCACCAACACTGTGGTCTGTAGTTTTTAGGATCCCAGAGGGAGCTCTAGTCCTCAGTGACCCTGCTCGCTCTCTCCTGAAACAAATGAGGGAGACACCAATTGATGTGAGTAAATTATGGGTATAAATAAGGAATTACAAATAATATATATACTATTAACAGTTTACCCGTGCTTTGCACAGTAATTCCTACTTCAGTCCTAGTTTGAAGTTTATTTCATGAACTAAACCAATGCTTCTTTGTAGACAATATTGCAAGTCTTTCTTGTTGGAGCTAGTGTGAACATATTGTCTTTGTTCTGGAGCAAGACACACACACAAATCCCAAGCATTGCAGATTGCTTAAAAATACTTACAAATAAAAATTAGAACAATGTATATTTTATACTTTTTACATTGTCTACACCTACTCACATGTCGAATTTCAGGTTAGTAGCATGTTTAGAAGTATGCTGAACATTTCGGATAGACACACACATATCCACAAATCCCCCCTCCCCCATTTATTTTTTACAAACTTATTTTACATTGTCTACACCATGGAACCTACCCACATGCCAACTTTCAGGTTTGAGGCATGTTGGGAAGTATGCTAAACATTTCACACAGACACACACACATATCCAAAAATGTCCCTTTTATACATAGAGAGATAGAGATATATCTATCCCTATCTATATAGTTCAACCTTACTAACTACCTAAGGTCTGTTGATTAGTATACCAGAATAGCTTTTATAGTTTGAGGAGTGACTGGTGTCTCATTGTGAAGTGGTACTTAGATATGTTGTGGTACTGCCCAGATGGCTGCCTAGTGGCACCTAGATGGCCTCTTTCTTATCACGTCAGACTTGCCCACTCAATGGCCTATTTCAGGAAAGCTGCTGTAATTGTTGTCATCACCAGAGACTGGTTCGCACCATGTTTTCCTACTGGTACACAGAACTCCTGCAGTACTTGTCTGGTGTGCCTCCCCCTTGATTTGGGACAAGCTGTAAACGCTTTGCCTTCTGCATGCCCAGTATGATATGATATGATATTTTATTTATATCGCGCCCATGCACAGGTGTTTCAGAGCGCGTACCAGTAAGACCATGTTTAATCGTGCGGCTAGACTTCACACAGCTATCTGTACCCAAATGCTAAAACATTTGGATAGAGGTAGCTGGATGAAGTCTGTTCGCTTCGTTGTTATGGAGGTTTTTTCTGAGTGGCTGGCGGCTTAACCCATGTCAAAAAGCTGACCCTGTCACTGTTTCAAAGAAACTTCTCATGTAATGTATTCCTCAATTCAGTCTTCCTGCAGTTAAGGACAGTGACAGAGGCATGCATTTCATTGGCAGGTGGTCAGAAATATTTGCAAAGCTTGACATATCTCCCAAAATTCCCATTGTGCTTATCATCGCCTAGAAACACTTGTGACAGGCGCGTTATAAATGCCATATCATATCATCCTTAATCTAGTGGAGCGGTAGAATGTTGCAATAGTGATAACATGGCCAGATTATCTAAAATGTGTAAAGAGACTTGCCTTAAATGGCCAGAGGCCCTACCATCGGTTTTGCTGCATATTTTAAATATTCCCAAAATGAAGCATTGACTGTTACCACGTTAAATCCTGACTGGGAGCCTATGCACAGGGCTAGAGCCCCACCTTTCCCAGCAAGCAATTTGAATTTGCATTACGATGATGATGCTATGAAGGAATCAGATCTCTCTACTTACAGTTCAAAAGGCGACTGTAGGAACCTGCTGAGGGACACAGCCATTCCCTTTGACCCAGTAAGTGGATCTACCTGTGAGTCCACAAGAGAAATTTAGAGCTGCAACCACGTTGGTGGAAGCCATGCATTTCATCCTCACCACGCAGAAAACCGTCAAGTGTGAGGGGTAACTAACATAGGTCCATGACTCCAACTGTCAAAAGGTACATCCTCTATCTGAACTATCAGTCGACTACAGCGTCTCATGACACCCCTGTATCTGAATCTGCTCCTGTGTGTGCAATTCGGCTGCAACAAGTGCAGATGGACTTTAACACCTATTCAGCGTGGTGATGCTACTTTATCAAAGGCTTCATAGACAGCCTTTTTTGCAGTACAAAATGACTGTGCACTGACTTTGCACTGCAAAAAAACACTTTTCATAGTTCCATGAATCAGGCTTTGTGTCGGCGATGCAAAGTCACTTTTGAACAGTGCAAAGTCACTTTGAGCCACACAAAAAAATTCCATGAATCAGGCCCTTATCGTCTTCTGGTAATCAAATTGAGGATGCACAGGAATGGGTATTAAATCTAAGTCCCATCATAACCACTGCCGTACAAGCAGGCACCCAGGCTATATTGGAGAATTCAAATGTAATCATAGATACAGTTGGAAATCTTCATCAGCTACCTCAGTTCAACAAACACAACAGCCACAGAGCTCAAGTGAAATAACCTTGACTGCATTCAATTTTGTGTTAAACTCACTCGTCAATGTATTTGAATTATTGAGGGGAGATGTACAGACACATTCTGGTATCCTCATGGAACTAACCAAAGAGTTAGAATGTTGTGATTGACACCGTAAATCAGTAATTAGTACAATAGTTACTTATAGCCTATGAACTGAGGGGCCCGGTCCCCATCCTCCATCAAACACCAGGCATTCATGGACAGTCCTCAGAGACAAAGACAAGAGAAAACCAGGCGTCCAGGAGTTTTCACAGCAGTCTTTATTAGATGTAGTTATAAGACATGCTCTGAAAAAACAAATTTTGCCTTCAATCTGCTTAAAGGCTATTTGGATGATGCAACATCCTTATGCAAATGACTACTTTGGTCAGAGTATGCTTCTGATAGCTCCTCTTTGTTAGTCAGAGAAAACACATCACAACAATATAATTGGATGGCTTATCTGGTGTGCACCAAGCCCACATTAGCATAGTTGGCATCCACAATTTTCTCTGACACACAAAACTGATAAGCTTATTTGGCTGGACACATTTATGACAATTCGCAACTCCTGCCAAAACACCTTCATCACACCACTGTCTACTCCTTATATAATTTCGAGGTCCTGCCAAGTTAGTTAGTGCATTATACTGTTGAGAAATAGATCAACTCTATAATATGGTGGCAAATAATATAGCTGGTCTCTCAAAATGGTCTGCATGAAGCACATTGTGCCCTTCTCATTATGAATCGTGCCTGCCTTTCCTGCCAAGTTCCATCTTTAGCTGACAAACCCAATTATCTCACTGTGAGTTGCTGTGAAAGACTCTCTAATGTATCGGCCTCTGTTGCTTGTCTGAAATCTCTTGGCATGAGTCATAGTTTTTCACACCTGGCCTAGAACTGGACACCATTGTGTACTTGAGTTATCCATTTTGAAATATATTTTTGTCTGCCGCTGTATTAATTCTTCAAAGAGCTATTATTTATTTATTTAACCATTTCTCACTTTGTATCCCTTATTCATGATATATCTTTGTACACTTATGGTATGTGTGTGATATTTAAAGCACCCTTCACTTCCTGGTTCATTCTAACCCAAATATGCGTAGCATAATAAAGGCACTATAATCCTGATTTATGCAATAATAGAACCATTTGATCTGCCTATGATGTTATCTATACTAAGTATAGGGGTTGGCACCTCCTATACACCTAGGTGAAATAAAATCGGAAATATGACATCAAGCGGTATCAGTGGGCAAACTGAAAGACAACTCTGCTACTATGAATAATCACTTGTTGAACATTGAGGCAAATTTGTAAATTCTTACAAATTTGCATAATTTCACTGCCTTAGTGGTAAACAAGAGTTCTGGCCCTTTGGTGGCAGATTACATTCCAAATGCTCTTGATAACAGTCCACTCTCATTATACAGCATGTAGGAATTCATCAGAGTGGCCCAGATACCATAAGAGGCAGTATTGAGTGACGCCAGCAGTGTATTTGTAGAATCAGCTGTCCAAAATTAATCTCCCACTATCTCTGGATTGGTTGGAAACCGTAGGAAACAGAAGTGCCATGAGGTGCAAAATTCCAAACAAATGGTCCAGGTCAAACAGATACAAAAAACTAAAAACCAGAACAATCGAAAAATAAAGAACGAGCAAAAAAATGTCATTTGTAGATGCGCTAACCAAATAATAGGATGATGGGGCTGACCAAGATGACTGAATTATAATAAGAGCTAAAACCTTTACAAAGCTTGAGAGCAGAGCCACACAAATTGCACCTATATTAGGGAAAAATAGAAAGAAGAACTTGAAAAGTGCATCAATGGAGGAAGATGGGGCATTAGACCATCAGAAAATAGATGCTCCGAGACAAATTGAAATAGCATGTCAAACAGAAAGAGTGGCAGTAGAGATCAACCAAATAGGTGGAAACAAATTTCAAACAGAGAACAACACAAGCATAGATATTCACTACCGTGGCTGATATGGCGGCCCCCCTCATATGCATCAGAGTTCTGGGTCGCCCTTCAGAGCTCTGGTTTAACGACAACCTTAAACTGCATCGCCTCAAACACAGGCAAGCCGAACAGAAATGGTGCTCATCTTACTCTTAAGATAGGGCCGCATTTTGTGCTATTACTTCCAGCTATCATCAAGCTATTAGTGAGGTCAAACGCTGCTTTTTCACTCTTTATATTCAGAATTCCATTAAGAGGTCTAAAGAACTGTTTAAGGTTGTTTGCTCGCTGTCTACTAAGGTGTCCCCTGTTGACTCTATTCCCCCCTCCCAAAATCTATGTGACTCACTTGCTGACTTCTTTATTCACAATATAGTCGATATTCATGAGCTCATTTCGCTTGTCTGTAGTCAAACCACTGAGTCTACGGTTCCGCCATCTATGTCATCACCTGTGCAGACTCCTGTGTCTCTGATTGTTCCATCACCCCGATGGGACTCTTTTCCATCATTCTTGGCCACAGATATATTTATCCAGCTGTAGAAAAAATGAAATCTGTCTCACCTATTGATGCTATCCCTCTTAAAATAGTGAAACAAATTCTGCCCTCTATTGCCCCCAATGGTGTGGCTGCTATTAATCACTCCTGCTCTATGGGTATGATTCCCTCAGACTTGAAACATGTCTTGGTTATTCCATTGCTCAAAAAATCCTCTCTCGCTCCTTTGATTCCTGCAAATTATTGCCCTATTTCGCTCCTTCCTTTTTTTATGAAGCTGCTTGAATCACTGGTTTCCCCCTTGCTTGGGAGGTTTTGTGAAGACACGCACCTTTTTGATGCCTTTCAGTCAGGGTGTAGGCCAATTCGGGGTACCAAAACTGTTTTGGTCTCCATGCTGGATAACTTGACACTCGTTTCTGACCAGGGTGGAGTGGCAGCATTGATTTTGTTAGATCTGTCGGCTGCTTTTGACACTGTTGACCACTCCATCCTGCTCAGCCGCCTTTCCGCTGCTGTGATCTCTGGCTCGGTTCTATCCTGGTTTCCTTCTTTGCTCTCAAATCACTCCCAGTCCCTACTTCTTCAGTCTTTTCTCACAGCTCTATCCTCGTTGGTTTGTGGGGTTCCCCAGGGATCTGCCTTCTCCCCCACTCTGTTGAACATTTGCATCCAGCCTCGTGTTGCTCTTATCCACTCCCACGGCTTCAGATGTTACTCTTATGCTGATGATACTCAGATCATAGTACGGCTGGATATTCTCCACCCTTCCCACGTCACTCAGCTGAGGAACTGCCTGCAGGTCGTTGAGAGCTGGATGAGCGACAATTGGCTTAAATTGAATTTGTGTAAATCTGTTTTGGTGATGGGGTCTGCTTCCGCCAAGTCTCTCTGGACTCCTTCCTTTTGGCCCACATCTATTGGTTGTATTCTTGCCCCTCCAGCGGTTGTTAAAAATCTTGGTGTTAAAAGTTCTGCCTCCCTTTCCATGTCCTCCCAGATCAGCTCAGTGTGTCAGGTGGGCCATTTCCAGCTGAAGATTCGGAGAAAGTTGTTGTAGTTTATTCCATGACATCTTCACACCCCGGTGGTCGCAACCTTATTTCTCAGGCGCATTGACTACTGTAACTCCTTGTACCTAGTGCAACTGGCTTATCCGGTACAACGCTTGCAAACTTTACAGAATTATGGTCTGCGGCTAGCTACTGGCATCCCTTTCAGGGATCAGATCTCTCCAATTATTCATGTCCTTCATTGGCTCCCGGTGGCCAAGCGTGTGTATATAAAATCTCTTTGCCTTGTACACAGGTCCTTCCATGCTGTGGGGCCTGAGCACCTGCAGCTTAAGTTCAGGCCTTATGTTTCTTGCCGCCCTCTGCGTTCTGGGGACAGGTTTCTAATTTCTGTGCCTAGATTTTGGTTTGTCCGAATTGGTGGCTGCTAATTTTCTGTGATGGCTGCCAAGCTGTGTAATGCTCTGCATGTCGCGCTGTGGTCCACTGTGCTCTCCTGCAATTTAGACATGCATTAAAACCTTTGCTCTTCTAATTTCCCGTGTTTGGCCATTGTAGGTGACTTAACAGTTTTGTAGCGGCAGGTTTCCTTTTTGGTGTTAGTTGCGCTGTACTTCGGTACGAAATGGATAACATAATATAACATGGACACTATGGGCAGGCCTGGGGGGAATCAAGAAAGAATAATTTTGGCTATGTCTAATCAACTTCTAGCAAATAAATCACAGCCTATCCAAAAGAGAAACACATGTACTCAAGCAAATTTCACAGTCCCAGAAGAAACTGTTGGTCAGTTCACATTGAGAATGAATAATGATGTCTCGGAAGTAGGCAGTCAATTATCGAAGGGCATAAGCTACGTAAACCAAACCTTGATCTGGTTTGATCATAAAAGCCGTTTTGTAATTGAATACCAGTTCCATGATGAACCAGATCTTATTTTGAAACTAACCACTATTTTGATGATTCTACACGAGATTCCATAGTACGAATTATCACCTCAAGAGATATCATACCTTTTGATGATTATAATTTAGACATTGTAATTATCGATGTTCCATCAACACTTATTCAAGGATACCTCTTCTCCTATCTGGAAGAACTAAGGTTAAGGGGTTTTGACATCCGACCAGTAACGTTATCTGTATCAAATGTTCAACTAACTCACTCACATATAAAACCAACACAAAGAGCCACTGAACTGACGCAACAAAGTAACATCAGAGGAAATAGGGTCTGGGCATCAGACTCTGAAAAAATTAGAGACACAGTGGTACCTGCTGCAAGAGCAAGTTCTTTGTATTATTAGTTGAAACTCACAAGGCTTTAGTCACTTACTTTTTAATAACAATATCATTATTAGATGTGGAGAAACCCAATTAATCATGATCCAAGAGTCTTTTTTGACCAAGGAGGCGATTGTTGATGGGTACGTAATTTGTCAAAAAATGGCTAGCGTAAAAGATCATGGTAGGCCTTGTGGGGGTCTAATTGTAGCAATTAGCCAGCAATGAAAGAGTTTAATGAACCAGGTTTTCTCTTTCCCACCCTGTATTCAAGCTGTGAGTATGTTAACTTGGTGTAGCTTGGGGCCAATTCTGATAGTTAACTTATATACAAATTATAAGGAATTTAGGCAAAATTACATCATGGAGCGGTTATAGCAAATCTTTATGTACAATCAGAATGTGACCATTTGAGGTTGGCCAGTGATTTTAACACAGACGTTCTGTTTACGGGGTTACACTCAAACTCAACAATAACAATGCTGGGGAGGGGAGTAAGTGGAAATCATTCATGAAGGAATGGAACCCGTTTGTGCTTAACAGAAATGTTAAGGGCAACCTGGAGGGTAGCCCTACTTGGCATCGAGAAAGGTCAGCTTCCAGAATTGATTATCTGTACATATCTCAAAGCTTGTTCTAAAATATCGAACAGTTTCATGTGATTGAAGCAAGCAAAGTGATCACTCTCTACTAAGAGGTAGTTTGAAGTGTATAAAGTGAGGGCCAAATGATACTAACAAAGTTAACTTTACAACTAATAGGGCAAAAAAATCGTTTAACATGGAATGATACAAGTATGGGGAAATGCATGACCTTTTTCACTAAGGCTTGGCAAAGATCTTTTGAAATTTTTTTGACTCAGGGTAATTCCGTGATATTCTTTTTGCCGACATTTTGGAAGAAAGTAGTGCCAGGGTAAAAGGCCAAAGGTTTTGTATAGCTAGTAGTCGAAGGATTTATATCCCAGAGATTCAAGCTTTAAAACGACAGATAAGGAAAAATATTTGCCATACCAAAAACTCAAACCTGTCCCCGGTTAAATGTATGGCAAATATAAAACAACAAAAACAAAATTTTAAACTGAAGGCTAAGGGGATGCGGTTGTTGAAACATAGAAGAGAAGGTGAAAAAATATTCTCTGCCATTTTAAATAAAATTGATAAAAACCTTTGGCAGATTATTAACAATTGAGATCAAAATCAGATTGTTCTTCAGGATTGTCCTATCCCAGAAACCATCTGGTTACTACACTTTGCAAATCTGTATGGCCTGAGTTTATTGCCAACAGAGAAGGAGGAGGACTTGGCATCCTGGGATTACTTCTTTGATTCAGAAGACATAAGAATCATTATTTGAAAATTAAGTCGCTCAAGAGTCCCATGTCCTTGAGGACTATGCAACTGGGTCCTCAAGAGTGACCCACACTTCTGGTCAAGTATACTGTTTAGACGGTTTGAATCTGCATTTGTGCAAAAACAGTTTCCTGACAGTTGGCACACAGCAAACATTCTGCCGATCTTTAAAAAAGGAGATCAGAATGACCCTTTGAATTACAGACCCATTGCCGTCTTAGACTCATAGTTAAAGATATTTGCTTCATTGATATTAAAGGAGCTTACGACATGGGCAAACATCTCTGGCATTTTGAAGCCAAACCAAATCGGTTTTCTCAAGAGGGTGGGCACAAATACCGCAGGCTTTATCATCACCCATCTCCAGTAGAGAGTATGGGGAAACAAGCCCCAGGAGGTATATGCAGTTTTGATCGACTTGTCAATGACATTTAACAGAGTGCATCGTAACTTGCTGTAGAAAAAACTGGGGAATACCTAAACATCTGCTGGCAGTATTAGTGCACTTGCACTCTGGTCTAACCTTACGAGTTAGAATGGGCTGATGTGGTCAAATGACAGCACCATTATAAGTAGAGAATGGACTTCATCAGGGATGCGCCTTGGCGCCGGTCATTTCATCTTTTTTTGTCGGACCTTGGCACAGACCTCACAAAGTCTTCCTTTGATCCACCAAATGTTACGGGATGCAAAACCTTTTGGGTTACCTAAGCCGAAGACATTTTGTTATTTGTTATTAGATCACACTCGGGTAGGAATACAGTGCTTACGGTTAGCCTTTGGCCACTTTGCCACAAGAAATGCCCTAACTATTAACACCCAAAAATCAAAAATGTTGGTAATTCATGCAGGGCGTAGAACACTATCCTCCAGTTGGCACCTTAATTCAATGAATTTGGAAGAGGTGCGCTATGTAAAATATTTGGGATTCGACACCTATTGTGGGGGGCATAAACTACGACTAATTGAAAAAGTAATTCGAAGAGCAAAGCAAATGGCGTGCCAAATGAAACCCTTCCAACGTCGATTTGGAAGATTTTCCCTTAAACCTTTCCTTAAATTTTATAAAGCAAAAGTGGTGTCAATGGTATGTTACGGCTTAGAAAGCTTACATACGGCTTTACCAGCTGACAAAGTATGACTTTAATTGCATAGAGGGGCTCTTGTAGAAATCCATCCTTGGCTTACCAAGCTAAGTTCCTATATACATTACACGACACAAAAATGAGGTTTAAATTAATTAAATTATGAAATCTGTTGGCACAGAGCGCTTTTATGTGCACATAGGAAAAGAGGAAGCTGTGCTCCCTATTTCCTTCTATATCCATCATGGGGGTTTACCAGATGCTTGCTGCGTTTCCACATAAATGTATTGCCAACTAAAGAAATTGGAATGGAAACAGGAGGGTAGAAATGACGCAGTATTTGGGTATTGTGCTGGCCCTGTTGAGTCCCTGAAGGGTCTGATATGTGAATGCACTGTTTTAAGCTTGCTTAGAAATAATTTTCTAGGGAAAAGATGTTAACTCTTCGAGACTACAAACTTGGGTGTACTTTTGGGAAAAGGGTTCATTCTGATTTTTGTTCTAGATTAACATTGTTGGCTCTGTATTCATTTTTAAGGAAATTAAACTTGTCTTGGTATGAGTATACATTTTTGCTGAGTATAACTTGGAACTATTGCTATGTTTGTAAGTATTTATGTTTGGTTGTTTTGTGTGAAAATGTAATTTAACATATAATTTATTATTTTTGTGTTAAGACCTATTCATTTAGGTCATATGACACAATAAAAAAAATAAACAAAAGATAAGCTATCTTGTTGCCCATTTATACACCTCGTCCAGAATTGATCTGATACCGCAGCCTTTGTATAATGTCAATCTACCCAGAGGCTGGAGAAAGCAGATAATTACTGATTGCACCTACCATTTGGATAGCCTAAAATTAAAGTACCATGATCCCCTTTGAGCAGGTTGCTCATGGGAGAAACGACTAGCAGAGTTACAGAGAACTCTTTTTGTTCTGAGTGGCTGGAGCTTATGCACAGCTGTGGTTTGCTTGGGAATGAAGATTGTCCAGGCTTAACAGCTCAGGCAGTCTTGATTCTATTAAAGACAAGGAGGCGAGCATTATGCTTTTCTTATTTTATTCCTGCTCCCACATCAATTCAACAAAATACTTTTTTTTTTAAACTTGGTAACACTGTTTTACACTTCCAGACTCTCTGGAAGCTTCCCGTAAACATAGGGGTATCATAGTTTGAAAAAATAACATGAAATAACATAAAACTCTGTGAACTACCAATGCCCACAATCCTCTGTGCTCCTGTAGTCCAGTAACAATCACTTTGTCCAATCAGGACCAACCCTTAGCCATAAGAGGGACCCTGACTGCCCCCAAATCCTCTTTCTTTGGCTGGCGACCAATGCTTTTAGTCCAAACCCAACAGACAACTTAAACCAACAACAGCGAGGATGCAATCCTTCCTCTTGCCGAACCTCTGGCGTAGAGATGATGCTGCCGAACTTTCACACACAAACTCCACTATTCGAGATCACAAATTTGTATTCGTGCTTGCTTCTGGTCTTCCCCTGCAATCAATAGGAGACGAGATCATAAGGGTGGGTCTTTACTCAACACAATATTATAGTACAGTTCATGCTCCGTCATGACCCACAAGGGTGGGATATAATGCTTGCCTCCTTGTCTTTAATAGAATCAAGACTGCCTGAGCTGTTAAGCCTGGACCATCTTCTCCTTCCTCCTCGGAGGTGTCTGATTCTGAACCGTTGAAGGGCCCTGTAGTGCAAGGGACCTGGAAAAATCACCTGAATCGAGGCTGCTAGCAAATCTACTATGCGAGCTATATTGCGAAGCAAAATAACTTTCTTCGCTATGACTACTCTTAGTTCCTTCCGGATCGCTTGCACTTTCTGGGTTGGTAGTTCTAGCACGCCTTCTTGGTGTCTATCACAAACCCCAAGAATTCTATCCTCTGCGCGGGGCAGAGATCTGACTTCTCGGAATTGATGATGAAACCGAGGGATGTTACTAGAGTGCATAACCATTCTGCTTGGATCTGTAGCTGAGCAGCGCTCTGACCCAGAATCAGGATATCGTCTAGGTAAATAATAATCCTTATTCCTCTTTCGCGGCTAGCCGCTGCTACTGGGCGCATGAGTTTGGTGAAGGCCCACGGAGCCGACACTAGTCCGAATGGTAGGCAGGTGAACCTCCACACTTCGGTTCCCCAACGGAAGCAAAGATATTTCCAATGCTGTTCCGCAATCGGCACTGTGAGGTAGGCATCTTTGAGATCTAGTCAGACGACCCAGTCTCCTGTCCTGAGAAGATCTCGAAGGAGTTGAATCCCCTCCATGTTGAAATGCCTGTATACTTCCCATTCGTTCAGGCTTTTCAAATTTATCACAGGCCTGACCTTCTCTCCTCTGCGCACTAGAAACATGTTGCTGATAAAGCCTGGAGTCTGCAGTAGCTCTCTTTCTATCGCCACCTTGGCAGCTAGCATGTGTAATTCGCTGAAGAGCTGATCTAATTTTGTGAATTTTGTTAATGCAACATACTGCAACTTTCTCACTAAGGCTTAATTTTCAGGTTTTTTCTTGTACAACACAAACGTATTATGGGCCTCTTAACCAGCATATTCTGAAAAATTACATTTCAAATAGTTAGAATACTTCATTTTTGAATTGTCGACGCAGCCTGCCCTTTTGGTCCTCACAATATAGGCTGTATAAAAGTGTCACAATATGCAGTGTATGTCTGGCATGTGTCGAAACTGCACATTTCAAATGGAAAAGCTCTTACAAAATATTATGCATAGGAACTTTAGGCCATAACTCCCAAGGAACTAAATAAAGTGCCAGAGAAGGGGACACTGTGGCAACTGAAGAGAAAGAGATTAAAATCCCTGTCCATAATTGTAAGGGGAAACATGTTAATTCTCCTCTATTGTCTTCCATCTACTATATATCTATGAAATCGCCAAACTCAGACTGTCTGTAGTTGCACACAGGGTATATGAAATCTGGCAATGTGTGTTACAGAGCCTAGGGGAATTGTCAGTAAATGCTTCTGGGCACGTCAATACCGGGGATGCCTCTAGCTGGTTGTGTAGAACATGACAATAACTGTTCATGTGGAGGCAGGAATATAATTTGAATGGGGTAATAAGGGAACCCATATTCAACACTGTTAATTGTTATTTAAATTCTATCCCAATTCAGCAATGTTCCTTTGTACAGTGTAATTGGAAATCCACTATTTTGTTTTATGTTTACTTTATTAAACGAGTAGCCCAAGTTAATTTAAATTATTTTTAGAAATCTGATCAATAGTTTGTCAGTTGTACTTGCTCAATATTCTAAACCTGCATCAATTACTTCTAATTATCCGAATGTAAGGCGGGGGAGGGGAAGAAGAATGCATCCCCTTTTCATTGTAAAGTGTTTTCAGAATCTTTATTATGTTTTACTAACGCAACTGCCCCAGTATATTTTCCCAAATCATGGCTACACATCTATTGCGAACATTTAATAAGCACAGATTATTTGTTGGAAACCCTATGCATTCATAGTGATGAGATCATTAACAATTAGATAGTGGTACTCTGATGGGCGCAGGCTACGGAGCAACCAACCTTTTGAATTGCAATGTACCTCTACAGTGTCCCCCAAAAATTAAATGGCACTGACCAGTCCCCTCCGTTTGGCACAATACCCTGCATCCACCACTGAACCCCTCATCACATTCTTCAAGGAATCCACATAGGTTACCATTATGCCGCTGCTCTTGCTGAGTCAGAGGTTCCAGGTCACGTGTACTCTGTTGTGCTATAACGTTTGCCTTCGCTTTTGTGGGCTGCTTGCAGGCTCTGAAGGCAGCCCAGTGAGGCTGCTTTCAGAGCTTGAGGATGCATGAATCCTGCAGCCCTCTTTAGGGGCGGTCGGGTGACTTCTTTGTGCAGTGCCTTGCTAAGTATCTGTTTCCTCCATAGCTAGTTCTCCATGGTGTGGTGGGGGCTGCAGGACCCACATCTAGGGAAAAGTTGAGCAATGTAACAATATTAGGAAGAACTGAGCATTCAGATTTTGCTTTAGCAGCCAACATTTAAAAAAATGTGTGATGCATTTTTTAGCTTTCTGTTCATATTTGAAATCACCTATTTTTGCTATGCCAATAAGGTAGCTCAGTGAGTTATGTGCTTCTGTCTGCACCCTGTAGTCACATGATCGAACACAGGGAGGGCCAACTAACCATTCCATAGTCCATGAATTGAGTGCCGGAAATTGGATCATAAGAACTTCTATTCCAGCAGCACTTTGCAGTGGCCAGGTTCATTCTTAAGCTTTCATGAGAAAAGATTATCATTATATTTGACGAAGATATAATCTCTCTCGGACACTGCAGGAGGTCAGCTGAGTGTGCATGATGGAAGCGTCCGTCCCCAGGTCTCTTGCCCACCTATAAACTCGCCGTCAAGAACTTTAAAGCCGCAGTTATCATGGCAAAATCCGCTTACTATAATAACAGGATAAGTCAGGCCAAATCCAGCTCCAAGGAGCTGTTTGCCATCCTTTGACAATTTAACACTGTGACTCATTCTAGGACCAACATTGTACAAGACTCTGCTTGGTGTCAGACCATCTACAATGCCTTTGCAGCCAAAATCGCTCTACATCTAGAGTCCAGTATCGCACCCATCTCAGTCTCACAGAAGTATAATAGTCTGACCTGTACTCTTGGAGCTGTCCCCACCCACTAGACAGCACTCTACTCCCAAAATTGCTTTTTCCTTTTCCCCTTGCTTAGTAGCAGAGGTTAAAAAGATCATCATGGATATGAAACCCACCACATGCAGCCTCAACATTTGTCCTTCCAGACTTTTGGTTGGGTCCATCGATGCCATCTGTTCCCGGATCACCAAACATATAAACCAATCGTTTGCTGAGGGACAGGTGCCCACCTCAAGGAAGCCTGGATTACCCCATTGCTTAAAAAAGAAAACCTTGACCGCTTGCAGCCAAAGCATTATCAACCCATCACCAATGTGCCTTTCTTTCTTAGAGTGATGGATTGTGTGGCCTATCTTCAGTTCCAAAAATAAATCGAGGATAATTCTATTTTAGGGCCCCGCCAATCGGACTACCGGGCATCTCATGAGACTGAGACTGCCATGCTCGATCTTAAGGCGAACTTGGCGGCCATTGTCAATCATGGTCATCCTGCACTCCTCATGTTGCTTGATCTTTCGGCCGCGTTCGACTTGGTCGACCACAAGCTTCTGGCCTCCAGGTTACAATCTCTGGTGCACTGTTCCGACCTAGCAACACAGTGGCTGCTGTCCTTTCTAGGCCCATGTGTCGCTCGAGTTGCTCTTCATGACGCCTCCTCTTGTCCTAATCTTCTCACATGAGGTGTTCCACAGGGTTCCTCCTTGTCACCCACCCTCTTTAACATCTATATCCTTCCTCTTCTTTTCTTACTTGATGACCTAGGTGTCCTGTATACTAATTATGCTGACGACACCCACGTTGTCCTGGAACTCTCTGGTATCTATCTCTAGGATTCACAGGCCATTAATGCCCTCTACCCCACCATTCACTCCTGGATGGTGGAAAATTCTATGGCCCTCAACGTGGACAAGACTGAGATACTCATTGCGGCCTCGAGTCAGATACAAAATAACCTTTCCCAAGAGCATGTTTCCTTCACAATCTCCTTGTCTCTGTTCCTGTGGCTAAGACTGTCAAGACATTGGGCGTCACATTGGACTCTGAGTTGACCATGAGGTCACATGTTGCCAAGACCCACGCTTCATGTGGCTGAATTAACAAACAGCTCGCCTACTTACGCCTGTACCTTTCCGTTAAAAACATGTCCACTCTTGCCTCTGCCTTAATCAAATCAAGGTTGGACTATTGCAATAGTTTGCTGGCAGTATCTGCTCAATCTAACCTTTCTGCCCTTCAAGTCACGCAGAACGGGGCGGTCAGAGCAGTACTGGGCATCTCCATTAGGTAGACCATCAATGCTGTCAGAGAGAGTCTGCACTGGCTGCCAGTCAAGCACTGTGTCTCCTTCAAAATCCTCATGCTCACTTTTAAGTGCTTGACTCAGATGGCGCCAGCTATCTCTGTGAACGCATCCACAGGTACATTCCAACACAATCTTCGAGGTCCTTAGATCAGGCCAAACTGTGCCAACCCAGGTTCCATTCAGTCAAATTCGGAAAAATAATTTTTGATGCTTTAGCGCCTGCCACCTGGAATCCCATTCCACTGGATGTCAAAACCACCACATCGCTGGCTGATTTAAAAAAAAATAAATTAAAAACCTACCTTTTGAAGGCTACCTAAGCCGGTTGACCAATTCCCTGTCAAACTTTCCTAGTCTTTGATTCTCTGCTATTTGTCCATTGTCCGTCTGTTTGTTTACAGCACCCCCTAAGGCCTTCGGGTGATGTGGCGTGTTATTTAAGAATTGAAATAAATAAATATGAAAATAATGTTAATTTACATGTCACAAATGTTGTGCTTTAGCACTTTCAAACATCTCTTGTGCTAGATAGGATTACCAATAAATATATCAGACCAAATAACCAGACAGGCTCAAAGAATATGGCACTACTTTATTCTCAATCCAATAAAGTAGGGTCAACTGGCAGACATCGGACTGATGCATGCACACTCACACACAAACTTGATTACACTGAGGTTTTATACCCCAATATGCATCATATATGATGTCATTTTATGTGGCAAACTGTAAAAACCTATCAACGGGAGGGATTGTTAGGGGAACACATCTACTTATTTTAATTTAATTTGCATTTACATAGCGCTACGAACCCTCAGGCATCTGAGTGTTGCTTATTACCCACGGTGTGCATTGCTCATTTATCGACCTCAGAAGGATGAAAGGCTGCGTTTGGCCATGACAGGATTCGAACCTGCATCGGCAGGCTTTGCACAGATGTCAAAGCAAGCGCTCTAGTCGTGCTATCTGACCGGCTAGAATACATATGGGTTAATACTTCATTGGCTATCTCTTATCTGTGAGGCATTCCTCATACTATCTCTAAATGCACTTTGTACTGATTATAACGGACAAAATGGCAGTGGATTGGTCTATGCAACATTGTATAGCAGGTTGCCCCATAGACCCACTGATTGGTTGGCATTCCAACACAACCTTGGACTTTCGGCTCGGCTAGCAGCACGTAACTAAAACGAAACCCAGGTGCTTGAGTCAGATCCGATTACTGCCCACTTTCCCAATTAGTCCATCATCTCTCATCAGTCCGGCCATGAGCTAAAGTTTCCAGTTTGTAGTGGAGCATGTAGCCTGCTCTCTGTTCTGGGACATTCAAGGGAGTGTAAGCACATCACTATCTTCATCCACAGCTTAATGAATAGACTTTGTTTTTGACATCTGGATAACGTGTGAGGAGACCGCAAATGTATCCATTTCGACCATCTATTTACTGCTTCTTGATTTAATTATGCTGGGTGTCATTGCTCCTCTTTGCCTATAGAAACTTGCTCACTCCATCTTGTAGGAGCCTTATTCATTATAAATTGCCCAATACCTAGGCACTTGCAAATGTTTTCTTCTTCTTTAATCTAAGAGAAATATGTCTCACGTCCATGGCTTATCCATCTGCCTCCCTTTGTGCTTTGCAGCTATTCCTTGAAATAACATCCTTGATACCAGGCCAGCATATACTCCTCTTTGTAGTGCCTACAAAGCTAATTCTCCAATGTCTACTTACTTTTTCAAGGGCACAGGGTCACCTCCTCCTCCTGTTGCTCTCTTTTTTCTACTTACTCTGCAGCCATGGTCTGTTTCTGAGGTAGCTGAATTCAATCTTTGCACAAGCCGGCATCCATTTTCCTATCATGGCCATCCTTGCCACGTTATATCATCCTCTATAGCAAGCGTATATATGTCTCATCTACCTTGCGTTGCTGTGTATTTACACTTATTGGTCAACAAGTTACTTTAGTCTTCTTTGTATATCTGATTACTGCTTTCGTACATGTTTCTCTTATCACTTCAGTTACATTGTTACTCTTCAGTATTTTCATTTTATTTCAGTATTTTCTCTTATAGCTTCTTTATGACATTACTCTGCCCAAGTTAGATTTTACTCAGCACTACATGATATTCAGTGTTGTGTGCTGACATCTGTGAGAAACCAGAAGGTGTCCCACAGATTAGTCCCTGGGGATTTTCCATCCAGGAGGCCAGGACACAGCCATCACTTTTGGATCCAGTTCCTGGGGTTTGACCAGTGCAGGAGGATCACCTGGGTGAGGGGTCTTTGGGGAGTGGGACACCTGATTGCGAGACGCAGTATCCCCTTCCCTGTAACGCCTTTACCCCATTCAATCTGGAAGGATATTTAGAAACTCTGCCCCCCACCCCTTCCCTACACAAATACCTTCATGCGAACAGCCCGATCTGGGAGAAAACAGACTCACACCTGAACATTGTACCTGACATGTCCGACTACTATGGTCAGGCAAGGTCAGGCAATTAATGGTAACCAGTCACACCTGACTTCCATTAAGCCCCCCCACAGTGATAAAAGGCGGAGCACAAGAGCACACTCTGAGCGAGACAAAGCACATGAAGGAATAGTGTATTCAAGAAGGCAGCTGAACAAGGGGAGAAAAACGGCAAACCAAGAAGGGTGCACCAGGAGGGAGATACCCTTGACCTTTACGGCAGAAAAACGTTACTTTCCAAAGTCCTTCAGATTGAAAGGCGTAAGGCCAAGAAACAAGACTGAAGAATCCTGCATTGTGTGCCGGAGATACCCCAGACACTCCTGCATGGCTGATCTAGTCGGCGTGGAGCAGCAGCCACTGTGGTACTGTCCTTGGCTTCAAAATTAAAGCAGCGCCAGTAAGATCAACACAGCCGGTGAGTTGGGGAGACCGATACAAGACCGGTCTATGTTGAAGTAAAGGTTGCAAGCAGCAACATTGTATAAAGAGTGCAAGAAGGAAGATTTGTAATGCATGTGATGAAAGACGTGAGGAAAGCTGAACTGCTGATGGATGTTTGAACTAAGAGTAGAAAGATACAACACCTGTGAAAGAGTGGCCCGGCACCACGAGTTTGCTCCATCAAAAGTCTCTGTAAGGTGTCCAGCTAAAAGTGATAAAAAGGAACAGTAAAAGATGAGAATGAGAAATTAAATTAACTGAATCAAGTTGGCCCTGTGACAGTTTAAGCAAAGTCCATCGCACAATCCAAAGTCTATGATTTTTGACACAGTCCGAGCCCGAACGAGAACGAGCGAGACCGATTGAGAACATTGTGTTAAGTGGTCCGAGCCTGAATGAGGGAGATCGTGGTCCAAGCCTGATTGAGGGAGATGAATTGTGTTAAGGTGTCCGATCCTGAATGAGGGAGATCCGTGCTCCGAGCCAGATTGATGGAGATCAAGTGTGAATATTGTGCAAAAGGGGGTCCGAACCAGAAGACGAGAGACCCATGGTGAATACTGAACCCATGAACTTGTGAATGTGGAAAAACTGGGAAGAAAGGAACTTTAGTGGTTGTTTGTTACATCAGGCCCCCTGCAATAAAGAGACTTTGAATGGTACATAGACTTTGGCACAGAAGGCCCTGATACCTATGCCTTGAACTGTATTCTCATGGCAGAGAAGCCAAAGTGTGTGCAGAGTTCAAAGGCGCTGCCTTGTCCCGTGCTGAAAAGGTGGGCAGGGAAGCCAACTGCTCAACTATCGTGACATATTCTTTTTTATCACTTTTCTTTTGCATACTTTGTTATCCTACACCAGTTGTATTTAGAAGTAAGGATTAGCAATAGGTTTATTAGTATAGGCCCTTTTACATTGACAGAGACTCCACTAGGGCTGCGTTATTTATTATTTGATGGTTGTAGGTTTTTCCCATCCTTATATTTAGGGTTAGATAGGCGTTCACCCAACCCATTGAACTTGAATAAACACCCTTGAACTGTGATCACTTGTGTCTGTCTTCACTATTTGATACCATGCATTCCTTACACATCCCTCCCCATGACATCCTTCCACTACTTCAGCGCAAGGATACATTCGATATGGTTGTTGAGTGCATATTGTTTTTCGTACACTCGATGCAGTATAGGCATAACACATGGAGTCCCACATAGGGCCCTTCTCCTGCTGTTGCTCACTCCATCTTGTAGGAGCCGTATTTATTGTTAATTGTCCAATGCATCAGCTCTTACAAATGTTTTCTTCTTCTTTAATCTAAGAGAAATATGACTCACATCCATAGCTTATCCGTCTGCCTCCCTTTGTGCTTTGCAGCTATCCCTTGAAATAGCATCCTTGATCCCAGGTCAGCATAGACTCCTCTTTGTTTTGTACACAAAGCTAATTCTCCAACATCTCCTTACTCTGCAGCCATGGTCTGTTTCTGAGGTAGCTGAATCAAATCTTTGCACAAGCCGGCATCCATTTTCCTTTCATGGCCGTCCTTGCCACGTAATATTTTTCTCTATAGCAAGCTTCTATATGTCTCATCTACCTTGCCTTGCTGCATATTTCCACTTATTACAAAACAAGTTACTTCATTGTTCATTGTATATATGATTACTTTATCGTTTTGTACAGGTTTCTCTTATAATTTCAGTTACATCGTTACTCTTCAGTATTTTCAAATCGTTTCAGTTTATCCTTGCATAGCTTCTTTATGACTTCACTCACCCCACGTCATATTACACTCAGCACTACATGGTATCCGGTGTTGCGTGCTGACATCCCTCCACGTGACATCCTTCAACTACTTCAGCACGAGGAAACATTCAATACGGCTGTCTGAGTGCATATCGTTTCTCGTACACTCGATACGGTGTGGGCCTAACACATGGAGTCCCATATAGGGCCCTTCTCCTGCTGTTCCAGTATGATGGCAGTGAGGGGGCAGGAGTTAGGGATAATGTGTCCACCTGCTCCTCTACACCCCACTCCTGGTCGAGTCCTGGACCACATTCTTCTCTTCATTCTCCTTTATCATCTCTTCATACTGTTGTTTCCTTTGGGACCCATATCTTTGTCACTCCCCTCAGGTGATGTGCATTCTTTATATGTTAATCCACACTCCAGGTCAGGTCGCAGCAGTCTCCTGATGTTGAACAAAATATCAAACATTCTACATATTTTTTATGTTCCTTGGGATAGCAGAACTTCATTCCTGAGACGCAAGGGTACTTTTCTTTATATTCTCACAAGTACTGTTCCAGCGTCTATATCAATCATGATCTTCATCCCAATAGCTTTCTTGGCTGTCTTCTGGCATTTTCCCAAGATGATCCTTATAAGACAATCTCAGCAATACCAACACAAGCATTGTTCTAATTATTTTGAAAGCATTGACCAGCCAGGTGGGAATCCAGGACAGTAGAATTGAGAGTCAGTCATCTCCTGCTGTCTCATCAGCTTCATCTTCCTTCTTTGTATGCAGGGTTGTCAGCGTAGTTATTGCTTCTGTCAGGGTTCCATTTTCTTCATCATGGGTTCATGAAGGTACAGCAAGAAGGCCCAAGCTTGGCACACACGCCTCGTTCCATTGCTGTAATTAAGTCCAGGACATACCTGTTCTGGAGAGTCATCAGCCTGATGGCTCTCAATTCTTCTCTGATTGCATTGAATCCTTTTATTGTTGCATTAATCGTCTGCAGCAGCTTCCATCTGGTGATTTGCAGACACTTGGTGTTCACTGCAGTCTAGAGTCCTGGCATAAATATAGATGTCATTATCACTGCTGTCTTGCTGAACAGTGTGTGTTCATCTGCAATTTCTTCATAAGCCTTTATCGGTTTTGATGAAAAGAAGTTCTCCTTTTTCAGCCGACGAAGAATAAGCGATCTCTTCCTTCTCCGATGTTCATTAATCTTTGGAAATTCACCGATATTGAGATCACTTTGAGGGATCACTAATGCTGGAACATGTATTAATACAATGGAACATATTTCTCCCCAATTTTTAGGCAACTGCATGTACGCTCTGGGTCCACAGGCCCAATATCGGTCCATCAGCACAGCAGTTCCTCTATTCATCCCTGGGACTTCGAGTGTCTGTCCATATCCTTTGTTCTCTCCGACTAGAACCGAGCCTCCATTCTTGAAGCATGTTGTTGCATTCTTCAATGGTGTTATAGTTGCTGGTCGTGCTTCGTTTGTTGAATGTTAGTAACTTGCAATACTTGGTCCATGATTCTAGGCATCTGCCATTCACTATTTGTGCTATGGCTATTGGTTCTTTCTTAAATAAATGTGCAGCACAAGATAATAGTCCATCTTCCCATCCAGTACTGGTGGTAATGCTCCCATATACCAACAGCTGAGGTCTTTCCCAGCATCCTGGCTCTGCTGACCTTTAAGTCATGTCTGAGCAATCCATCCTATACATTTAGAGACATTTTATTTGTTCTCCAATCTGCGATAGATACATACATATTTTGCTCATCCACCCCATCCCACCTTCCATCCTTTTTGTCGTTGCATAGGTATATTTATATGGAAATGTTGCTCTTGTACTCCATCATAAAGTTGCCCATTTTCCTTCAAATTGTTCTCTGGTTGTACACGCTGCTAGATGGCTGAGACATATTGCATCATGTGCAGGCATCTCTTTGGCAATACATTTCCTTTCTGCATTTATGGCATACAGTATTAAGGAACAAACATAGCAGATTTCATCTGACGTTCTCTCTCCCACCTCCCACCTCCTTCATATGCTGATACCATAGGTTATTCTTTAAATTTGCTGAATTATCAAGATATTGTGTTTATATCTTCATGATCTTGCCCAATATCCCTTTTAAATCAAAATAGATGCCTTGTAAGATTATGAAGGATACTGGGCCTCATTCCGATATTGGAGGTAGTCATGGTGCTATTTGCGCCATGACTGCTTCCAATAACGGTACCGGCACCGGTCTCGTTCAATGGGGACTTACCGGTGTAGTCCGACCTTGCGGGACTGGTAAATCCCCATTGAAGAAACCATTCCCCATTCCCATTTGAGCCCCCATAGGGCTCAATGGGAATGGGGAAGTAGTTAATAACGGTAATGCAATTTGCGGTACCGTTATTGGCTCTGATTTCCCTTAACGGGTCCCGTCCATAACGCCTGGTCAGACCAGGGGTTAAAGGAGGGACCCGCTAAGGGAACTCGTAGTAGGGCGGTAAGGGATTACCGGCACCGGTCTCCTTACCGGTGCCCGGTATCCCTTACCGCCCTACTAGTAATGAGGCCCACTGTGTGTGCTTTTATCAGGGGCAATAGTGACTGTTTCTTGTTCCCCTCCATGTCTGTATCATTTCTTATAACATGTCTAAATGCCATAAGGATCAGGAGTAAAATGCAAATCATAACAGAATGATATCACAATTATTACTCCAGCTCATTGACTTTCTTGATGGCAATGAGCCTCTTCTGAAACCTTCCCATTTGTACTTATACTTTTACTATATAAATCTGTAAGTCTCTATGAATCACACTTTTATATCAATAACTGCAAGATAATTGCTATGATTATTCTGAAAATGATATATTAGGATTCCCAAAAAATGTCACTATATTTACATATCTTCTTACTAAAGCAGGATAAGACAGTAATATGTTTGTAAAAACAGCATACAAGAATGTGTGTATTGTTATTATAATGGGTAATATAAAGATTAAATGTGCTTCTCTTCTTTCAGCTCTGGCAATTCAATGCATTGTTCATTTAACCTATCTCAAAAAGTTTCAGGATAACTGCAAGTCTGTTTATTCCTTGATAAATGTTAAAATATATTGGCCTTTAGTCTAAAGTGCTTCTGTGTTCTTCATTTCCCTTGTCTTTACTCTTGGCCATAGAACTGCATGCACAGAACATCTTCTCTTGCTTGACAGTCAGTAGTTGCAGGAGGGGTCTGAGTTTCTCCTTTATATGGTTTGATGTCATTCCCTTTAACTTGGAAGCTGTAGGGGTAACTTCTTCCACCTCATATCTTCATGATCTTGCCTAATATCCCTTTTAAATCAAAATAGATGCCTTGTAAGATTATGAAGGATACTGGGCCTCATTCCGATATTGGAGGTAGTCATGGTGCTATTTGCGCCATGACTGCCTCCAATAACGGTACCGGCACCGGTCTCGTTCAATGGGGACTTACCGATGTAGTCCGACCTTGCGGGACCGGTAAATCCCCATTGAAGAAACCATTCCCCATTCCCATTGAGCCCCTATAGGGCTCAATGGGAATGGGGAAGTAGTTAATAACGGTAATGCAATTTGCGGTACCGTTATTGGCTCTGATTTCCCTTAACGGGTCCCGTCCATAACGCCTGGTCAGACCAGGGGTTAAAGGAGGGACCCGCTAAGGGAACTCGTAGTAGGGCGGTAAGGGATTACCGGCACCGGTCTCCTTACCGGTGCCCGGTATCCCTTACCGCCCTACTAGTAATGAGGCCCACTGTGTGTGCTTTCATCAGGGGCAATAGTGACTGTTTCTTGTTCCCCTCCATGTCTGTATCATTTCTTATAACATGTCTAAATGCCATAAGGATCAGGAGTAAAATGCAAATCATAACAGAATGATATCACAATTATTACTCCAGCTCATTGACTTTCTTGATGGCAATGAGTCTCTTCTGAAACCTTCCCATTTGTACTTATACTTTTACTATATAAATCTGTAAGTCTCTATGAATCACACTTTTATATCAATAACTGCAAGATAATTGCTATGATTATTCTAAAAATGATATATTAGGATTCCCAAAAAATGTCACTATATTTACATATCTTCTTACTAAAGCAGGATAAGACAGTAATATGTTTGTAAAAACAGCATACAAGAATGTGTGTATTGTTATTATAATGGGTAATATAAAGATTAAATGTGCTTCTCTTCTTTCAGCTCTGGCAATTCAATGCATTGTTCCTTTAACCTATCTCAAAAAGTTTCAGGATAACTGCAAGTCTGTTTATTCCTTGATAAATGTTAAAATATATTGGCCTTTAGTCTAAAGTGCTTCTGGGTTCTTCATTTCCCTTGTCTTTACTCTTGGCCATAGAACTGCATGCACAGAACTTCTTCTCTTGCTTGACAGTCAGTAGTTGCAGGATGGGTCTGAGTTTCTCCTTTATATGGTTTGATGTCATTCCCTTTAACTTGGAAGCTGTAGGGGTAACGTCTTCCACCTCATATGGACCTTTCGTAGCAACACCTGGTCCCCTGGGAATAGGCTGGGTTGTTTTAACAAATCTTTTGCTTCAATAGGTTGATCATCTTTGATGCTTCTCTTTGACCCCTCCCTTCAGTTTCTGACCTGTTGAGACATGAAAGAAACACAGTCATTGTTGTCAGGTAATTATGCATCTCATCACCTAATGTCTTTGCTACACTGTGGGCATCAGTTCTTAACCTCGTTGGAGGAGCAAGGGGGGTTCTTATGCAGCATCCAGTCACCAACCCATGAGGACTTAGATGGTGATCTGAGCCAGGCTGGTTTCTTGGGGCGTATAAGGTAAGCGGTGAGTAATATAGCCACCCCTTCTTTAAAGTTCTCTTTACTTTTGCAATCCTCTCCTTCAGTAATCCATTTAATTGTTCAGAGATGCCATATGCCTGTGGGTGATATGCAGAGGAAAACATATTCTTAATGCCTAATAGAAGAACTATTTTTCGAACAGCTCATTTACAAAATATGGTCCATTGTCAGACCGCAAAACCTTCCATACACCCCATCTTGGGAACACCTCACACACAAGGAACTTGGCAGTGCATGTGGTGTCAGGGTGTGTGCATTGACCTGATTCGATCCATCTAGAAAAAGTACATGCCACAACCAGCATATATCTGTAGCCATTGCATGTCTGAAGCATATCCACATAATCTATGTATAGATACTGAAATGGGCCATTGGGTCTAGGAATTGCTCCCCTCACTGTTCGCAAAGTGTGCCCTGCAGTACAATTCTGGCACATGATACAATTTATAATAAATTGTGCCAAATGTTCTAACAGATTTGACAAGAACCACTCTTCTGCTATTGTAGCAGCTAGAGTCTCTCGAGTCACACGCGTGTGGTAGTGAAGCTGCTCCAACGCTACCCTCAATAATGCTAGAGGCATAACTGGCTTTCCAGTGCTATCCTGTCTCCAAATTGCCTCAGTGGGAGATAAAGAACACCCCTGCTTTTTCCATAAATCCTTCTCTTCTTGTTGTGCTCAACCTTGTATCTCAATTAACTGGGCAATAGGCAGTATGTTAAAGCCCTGCTTTACCAACATGCATCGTCCTGTCATCTGTTTAACACTTTCTATTTCAAAACTAGAAATGGTTGGGAAATAGGCTGCCTTTTTGGCTTCTAAGTCTGCGGCTTCGTTTCCACTGGAAATTCTATCTTCTCTTTTACTATGCGCTGCACCTTTCACAATTGCTTGGGTCAATCAGAGTGCTAGTACTTCAATACGTTTATCCAATAGGGCTGCGTGTTGCACTGGAGTGCTGTCTGCGTGGAGGAAGCCCCACTTTTTCCATTGTGGCAAACCTGTGTGTATGGTTGATGTCACATAGGCAGAGTCAGAGTACACAGTCACTTCCTCATTTTCGATTCATCAAAGCACTGCAATAAGCACCACTAATTCTGCAGCTGGTGCTGAGCAATGCAAAGGCAATCTTGCGATTGTTAGTACTTCAAATTCACCCTCTCGTTCAGCTTTACTACTGCTGATGCCCCCTCCCAAGGGCATATTCTCTAGCTTGGGAAGCTGCAAAATAGTTTTCAGTGTGCGTTGTGCAATCATGTACATAATCCTCCTCCTCTACTGGTTCAGCTATGAATGGTGCTGGATTCACTGTCTTACATCTGACAATTTTTATCGCAGGATTCGATATAATTAACTTGCATCCTGATGCTGTATGTGTGGTCAATGTACTTTTAGGGTTCTCAAAAATCGCAAATAATGCATGCTCTACAAATAATGTTACTGAACACTCCATTGTTATATGTGAAGCTTTTTCCATCGCGAATGTAGCAGCAGCTCACAGAGATAATGCCCTTTCAGAACTGAATCTAAAATCCCACTATAATAGGCCAATGGATTGTGTCCATGTCCAAATGTTGTTTTCTGTGTAAGGACTGCTGTCATGACTTCTCCATTTGAATGGGAAAATAAGTAAAATCCTTCATGATAATCCATTATTCCCAACACAGGGGCTGTACGGATCACCTTTTTTAATTATTCAAATCCTTCAGTCATTTCATCCGTCTATAATGTTTTGCTCTTGCCCACCTGTGCTTCTTTAAGCCCTTTTAAAAGTGGTTGAATATATGTTCTGTAATCGAAAACCCAGGCCCTGCAATACTTACATAGGCCTAAAAATTGTTGCATTTCCCTCACTGTTTTAGGTTCTGAGGTCTTCATAATTGCTTCTGCTCCCTTAAGTGTTACTTTCCTCTCCTCATGAGAAATCAACTGTCCTATATGTAAGACCTCTTCCTGACAGTATTGTAGCTTCTCTTTGTCCACTTTATATCCCTCCGAGAGTATAGTCATGAGCTTATCTAAATCTTGTCTGCATCTTTCGTCTTTCTCACTACACACCAAAATGTTATCCACATATTGGATGATTGCACTTTCGAGCTGAACATTACCTAGGTCCATCTGAAGGACTCTATTTTTTTTTTAATTACTTGATTTAATCTGATTAGAGATTTTTACAAGAAAAACATGAACATAAAATAAAATAAAATGTAGATGTTGCAAGTAAAAGTAAAAGTTGACGCTACTAATACAGGAAAAAAGAAACGCTTTCCCCGGAGAGGACATAAGTTCAGTTTGTGCTTATTGGTTGCCTCCACCTAGAATATGTCTCAATAGTTGTGCAGTTGCTATTATCCAGATTGTTTTTTCCCCGCCGTTTAGTCTTTCCCACCACACAGATTCTTCTTGAGTGTAGGTTGGGGTCAGATGTGGCATCAAGTATTTTGAATTTATAGTTTTAGTTTCGGGGCATGTAAGAACCAGGTGGCGTAACGTTTCAGTCTGATTGTCTTGTTTGCAGTAGCGGCAGTTGTTCGAATTTGCCAAACCTCTAACTGCCAGTATCTCATTGGTTTCCAAAAGGTTGAGGCGGGCTCTCAGAAAGATGTTCCTTAATGACTTGTTTGGTAATTTTTTTAAATAGTTCTGAACGCAGTTTAATTTCCTCGACTGCGCTGGTAAGTGAGATGTCGATTTGAACTCTCTGGCGGAGTCCATGGTGTTAATCCAGTCAAGTTCTTCCATTTTTATTTTTATTTTCATAGGATTTTGGAACAACTCTGCCTCATTGGTTTGTATTTCGTTCAACTTTCTTTTGCAACCATATTCCCATGCTTTCAGCATGTGACACCTGTTTCCCATTGTTTCTGCTCTGATCACATTTAATATACACGGACAGTTTTCAACAGCGTTTTTCTGTAAAACATCATGCTGTTTCTTTCAATTGAGGCTTGCAGAGAAAGAAGGCTTAATTTCTGTCTGATCAACACTATAGATGAACATTTTGGAAGGCTTAACACAGATCTCCAAAAATACCCTTCCAGACGGATCCATAGTTTTTCTGATGCTTGAGGCATGGCCTCCATGCCATAAGTTAAAGATGGGACCACCTTGGATCTATAGAATCTGGACACTGGGACTAGGGAAAAGCATCCATATTTTTTGTCCAGTGCTCTAGCTTGTGCAGTCAGCTTTCTCATTTTATCAAAGAGGGCTTGTTGCATTGCCATATTTGTTTTTGATGAGTCAAGGATCACGCCGAGATATTTAAATTTATGGACCTTTTCAATTTCTGTGCCTTCAAGAAACCATTTCAGTCTTTCTTTTTTCTGTTGCAATTTTTCCAGGGACAAGATCTTTGCTTTGCCAACGTTGATTTCCAGATTGTTCGCATGTATATAGCTAGCCAAGTTGTCGAGTTGGCGCTGCAGACCGATTGGTGTATGATCCATTAATATCATATCATTGACGTACAAGAGGCGTGTGGTTTTTATCGAACTCATTGTGAAAGGGAAAGATCGTATAGTCACCCATGATGCAATGAAGAGAGCGGGAACTAGGGGGCAGCCCTGCTTGACTCCTCTCGATGTTGGTATATCCTCAGAAAGCCAGCCCTATTGGCTCAAGCGTACCCTCAGTTTGGTGTTCTCATGGAGTGCGCGGATCGGTTGTAGGATTTCGGGTGGGCATTTCCACAAACTTAATTTCTCCCATAGCCTTTCACGATTGACCTGGTCAAAGGCTTGAGCCAGGTCAATGAAGGCCACGAAAACTTGGGGGGCCCCTTCTAGGATCTTACTGTCCAATGCACTCATGAACATGATGTTAGCCCTTGTCCCAATGTTTTTTGTGAATCCTGTTTGGAATGGATCGGCACCAGTGGAGCAACTTTGTTGAAAATGTTGGGGGGGACATGGCATCCGAAGAAAAGGTGGCCAAGCCAAATGAATGGGGATAAAATCGTGTGCCATGAAAGTTGGGGGGGACAAAATCCCCCTTCCCCCCCTAAAAAAAAAGTGTTTCAAGAGCAGGGCCCCAAAGACCTTACCAATCATGTCTAATAACGCAATGGGGTGATAGTTTCTTGGATCCTCTTTGCATCCCTTTTTGAATATAGGTACCACGATGGATGAGGTCCAAGATGTTGGTATCGACTTCGATTCCATGCATCTCTTAAATACCGCGCTCATAAAGACAGCCTATTCCTCTAGGTGCTGTTTGAGGTCGCTGTTTGTTATGCCATCCGGTCCCGGAGCTCTTGATGGTTTTAGTTTATGGATAACATCTGTTATGTCTTCTATATCTCCTAAATCAACGCATCGTTCAGTTTGCTCTACTTTATCTGCACACGTGAGGGCTAGGGTCCGTTGGAAGAGTGATTTGAAAAACTTCACCCATGACTCCTCACCGATGTTATGTTATTCGACAGACCCTCCTCCACTGAGGAATGGAGAGATCTGATTAGCGCCCAGAACTCGCGGGGTTATGGCCACTCACTTTCCTTAACATTTCCTTCGAATCCTGTTGATATAATAACAAGCGATGGTTTTTCACCCATGATTTATGTGTTTTTGTGGCTATAAGTAGCCTTTCAAGGTTGAGTATAGAAAGGTATTTTTGGACCACCCGCTTCAGTTTCCGAAGGTCCTGTCTTTTCCCTACAAGAGTCTTACAGTAGGTGTGGTGTCGGGAAGTTGAAGAAGGCTTTTGCTTTTTGCCATCAGATTTGTAGGGATTAAGGAGTGGTTGATAGTCCGGAGCTGGTAGAGCACCTTTAACTGAAGGACTCTATTAAAGATTGACGGGGACTCACACTACCCCTTGGGCAAACAAGTAAGTTTCAGTTGAATATTTCTATTCTAAAAAAGGAAGTCAGACCATGTGAATCTTCATGAAGGGGAATTGAAAAGAATGCGTTCTTCAAATATCTATGGGCCTCATCATGAGTTGGGCGCAGCGGTAAAATGCTGCGGTAACGCTATTAACACTGCATTTACTGCTCCACTCAAACTCGAGTTGGGCGGAAAGTGGGAGTATTACCTCCAGCTTTTTTCTGGAGGTAGAAATCTCCCCTTTCCACCCATTTTCTGCACTATTAGCACAGCGCCAATAGCGCCAAGCAACCGCCATTGGACCCAATGGGAATGGGGATTTACCTCCCCACCGCATCTCAGGATCTGGCCCAAATTGCGCTGGATCAAGTTGCAGCAAAGGCAATAGCGTTGGGCAGTATACCGGTGCAATTACTGCCACAATACCGCCCAACTCATGATGAGGCCCTATGACTGTGAAATGCTTGGCCTTAGATGGGATGTTACACAATATTGTCACAGGATTGGGAATTATATGAAACTCACCTTCGACTATATTGTTTAGGGGCGAACTTCCTGTATAAAACTCCACGCCACAACCCGTTGATTTTCACAATGGGTACACAGCCATGTCACATGGAGAATTGGATGGTACTAATATTCCTTGCTTCATTAGAGCAGACATGGTCTCAAATATACCCTTATCCGCCTCTCTGGACGTGGGGGATTGCTTTGCATGTGTCAAAAGGGCTCCTTGTCTAAGATTGATTTTAACTGCTCCTACTCCTTTTAATAGGCCCATGTCATATGGACGTGTGGTCCATAAAATCTCTGCTACTTTCTTCTTGTAGCAAAAAGGGTTTCGTTTTTACCAACGCCATTCTCTGCGGTATTTCTCTATTCTCTACTTGAATCCAATAAGTGAGAAGAAAAACTCATCAGGTATTCTTAATAGTCTACCTATTAATCTGTGGAACCAGAATAATAAAATAGTCACTCCCTACAAAAATACTTCTGTATCTAAGGGTATTCCTTGTAATGCCATCTAGCCTGTAAAGGCTAGTATAAACTCTCTCACATTCATATAATGTATCCCTGGAGTGCAACACACTAATCCTTCATCAGTAAAAAATATCGTTATGTTAAGTTTCATCATTAAGTCATGCCCCAACATGTTATGTTAATTTGTCTGTAAAGGGAACTAAACTCATCATCGCAGAAGATCCATGCGCATTCATTGCAAAGCCTGACATTGGATATTTCCCCTCACGGACACAGGAACAAGTTGCTCCAGTGTCCACAAGAAATGAAAATGTCTTGTCTCCTATCGTCACCTTGACCCTTGGTTTCTCTTGGGGGTCTGGTGTCACAGATAGTACTGAACACATCAGGTCGCTCGCAGGGGCTGTCCTATTGTGGATATAAATTCATCCCTGTACCTGTGGAATGATTTCCTCCTACCACAGTCGCACTCCCCAATTTGGGTGCGGGTGCTTGCTGAGCTCCTGTAGTCATATTCCATTGTGGCCTGCTGTGTCTGTGCTTGCTGAGTTTGTACCTGTTGTGATAACTCAAAATAGCCAACCTTTTCTGTAACTTCTTTCCTTTATTTGTGGCATAAAATATGCTGTCATATGTGGTAATACTGTTTTTGACAATGAACCCTTCTGAGGCCACGGCATAAGTGTATTTTTGGTCGAGCCTCAAACCCACTCTGATATACATTCTTTTAACCACTTTTCAAATCTATGCAACAATGTTCTTTTTGTTCCTTCGTTTGCGTTTTCTATCAATTATTAGTATCTCATTGTTCTATAATTGATATTTTAAGTCTCTTCTTAATTTTCTTATTAGTTTCCTTTGATTTTTAACCTCCTGATTGCTGTCAATTTTTTGATAAAAAAATCTAATAATCACCTTAATTTTTTACTATCGTTTTATATCTATCAGTTTAAACACAACAAAAGCTTTATACTAACATTCATAACACGACACATGTGCACCTTATAAATTATGCTGCGTATGCCTTCCTTTACTATCTTTAGTAAATGTACCTCTTTTCATTTGTACTCCATCTTAGAGCTTGATACACACTCGTCGTGTTGGCCTTGCCTCAGGAATCCTTAACACCCCTATTTGGAGTCTTTTTAGTGTGTATCCTTCTGTACCCTTAGAGCTGGGAATCGAGGTGTCTATTTCTCTTCTTTATAATCCTCAACAATCCTGTTACTTTTAAATATATATATTATTTACAACACAGTCCCTCCCACTATTTTTGTCACCTACAATGTTCTGCTTACCTCCTACATCCGTGGCTCAGCTCGAGTCCCTCGCCATCGACTCTCCCTCAACCGACAAGATCGCCTTCCATCCACGGGGCACCAGCAGGGACCGGACAGGAATTTCATCAAAGGGGGACCTGCTAACCGTATCTTCTTGTGTTTTGTTGCATGACATTCTCCAGAGGAAGCTCTGCAGTCTTCTGACTAAGAGCGGGAACAGTCAAGCGTCCGCAGGTCTGGATCTGAGCCTAGGTCGATTAGACCTGACCCATCCGCACCACTACCAAAATGTGCTTAAGCACCTTGAAGCATCTCTTGTGCTAGATGGGATTACCAATAAAGATCTCAGACCAAATAACCGGACAAACTCAAAATATTTGACAAAATACTACTTTATTCTCAATTTTATAAAGTAGGGTCAACTGGCAGACATTAAACTGATGTATGCACACTCACACACAAACTTGATTACAGAGGTGTATCCCTCAGTATGCATCATCTATGATGTCATCCTACATGGCAAACTGTAAAACCTATCGACGGTAGGGATTGTTAGGGTAAAATATCTACTTATAGAATACATATGGGTTAGTACTTCATTGGATGTCTCTTATCTGTGAGGCACGCCTCAGAATACCTCTAAATACACTTTATACTTATTATAGCATACAAAATGGCAGTGGATTGGTCTATGCAACATTGTATAGCATGATGCCCCATAGCATTCCCAGTCAACCTTGGACTTTTGGCTCGACTAGCAGCACATAAGCAAAACGAAACCCAGGTGCTTGAGTCACGTCAGATTACTCCCCACTTTCCCAATTAGTCCATCATCTCTCATCAGTCTGGCCATGAGCCAAGGTTTCCATTTGCAGTTGACCTTGTAGTCTGCTCTCTGTTCTGGGACATTCAAGGAAGTGTAATCAAATCACTATCTTCATTCACAGCTTAAAAAATAGCCCCTCATATTTACTGCTATTTGATTTAATTATGCTGGGTGTAATTGCTCTTCTTGGCCTCTAGAGACTTGCTCACTCCATCTTGTAGGTGCCTCATTCACTGTTAATTGTCCAATACTTCGGCTCTTGCAAATGTTTCCTTCTTCTTTAATCTAAGAGAAATATGTCTTCCATCCATGGCTTATCCGTCTGCCTCCCTTTGTGCTTTGCATCTATTCCTTGAAATAGCATCCTTGATCCCAGGCCAACATAGAGTCCTCTATTTTGCACACAAAGCTAATTCTGCAACGTCTCCTGACTCTGCAGCCCTAATCTGTTTCTGAGGTAGCTGGATTGAATCTTCACACAAGCCGGCGTCCATTTTCCTATCATGGCCGTCCTTGCCATGTTGTATTTTCCTCTATAGCAAGCTGCTATATGCCTCATCTACCTTGCGTTGCTGCGTATTTACACTTATTGGTCAACGAGTTACTTCATTCTTCTTTGTATGTATGATTATTTTATCGTTTGGTACATGCTTCTCTTATCATTACAGTTACATTGTTACTCTTCAGTATTTTCAAATTGTTTCAGTATGTCCTCGTATAGCTTCTTTATGACATCCGTCTGCCCACGTCAGATTTCACACAGCACTTAATGATATCCAGTGGTACATGCTGATATCCCTCACACGACATCCTTCACTTTTTCTGTGTGAGGATACATTTGATACGGTTATCTGAGTGCATATCGTCTCTCATACACTCGAATCAGTATAGGCATAAGACATGGAGTCCCATATAGGGGCCTTCTCCTGCTGTTCCAGTAGGATGGTGGTGAGGGGGCGGGAGTTAGGGATAATGGGCCCACCTGCTCCCCTACAATGTGACTGCATACATCATGTGTAATTACGAACACCATTTTGTTTTTTCGTACAAATTGATTGAAGAATGTCGAAGAATCTCAAATATTGCAACCTGTGTAAACCGTACTTTGTATCCTATCATTGGTGTAAGTTTAGGGAGTGGGCGTAGGATATTACCCTGCTTTACACTTTCCTCTAATGGATGAACAAGGGTTGAATTGGGCAAGTTCGTAGACCAAAGACAGCTTGGTAAATACAATAATGGCTATAATTGACAGCACCCCTTACACTTCTCTGAGGTGTTACTGGCTCTTTTAACAGAAAATCCCCGTTTCCCTTTTACCTACTCAACTAAAACTCCTCTGTTGATATTAACAACTGCTGGATAAGCTTACTTCCCATGAGCTTCAGAGCTTTGAGTCATTAGCAACTCAAATGATTTAATATTGTACAATGTTTATATATTGTTAATTACTGAGCAAAGCACATTATAAAAGCCTAGAATAATCATATAAATTACTTTCTGATAGAAGGGTATAATTCCAAGATGGACAGTCTTATATACTCCTATTCTACTCTTTCGAAACATCCCAATGAGAAAGGGCCTGGAGACAACTAGCATCAGTAACAGTTCCATCAAGCTGTCCATTAAATCAAAGAGTTTTTGCAACATACAAATGACCACTGAACTAATTGTTTGAAAGATAGGTCTGTGATAAAAAAAAAAAAAGCGAAGTGTATATTCGAATCACTACGTATATAATGAACAGTGCCTTGGTAATCATTTCATTTTTCACAACCCTTGCATTAACATTTTTGTAACACTGATGCATATCTAGAGATGCAGACAGCCTCTGGGGTTTGGATGTAAGGATAAAATGGCTCTAACATTAATCACTCCATTGCTGTTCCAGAGATGCCTGCCCAGCACAGTTTTATCTGCATCTCAGGGTATGGATGGTTGTGCACATGCTCAGTTCCCAATGCAGAAACATCCTAAAATAATTATATATATAGGTCATCCAAACAGATATTGTTTGAGATAATTATGCAACACAGCAAGGAATAATTCACACAAATGTATACAGAACAATTTTTACTGGCTTTATATGTACATACACAAAATCTCACATTAACCCTTTTTAACAAAGGTACCATTTGGAAAACCTAAGTTAACATGGGATTGGTTAGTGAGGTAGGCTCCATATAGGTTATATACAGGGTTAGTAACCTTATTGGTTAAACCATATCTGTGGCTCCTCCTGTGACCACCTCCTAAATGTTGCAACTACAGGTATGTCATGTTAGTGTGCTGTGATTGGGTCATGCAACAAAGTGTGTGCTAGTGCGGAAGGTGACTGGGGATTGCTCAGAGAGGGTCTTCTCATCATTAGTGCTTTGGAAAGTAACCAGCCCAAGTGCAACTATTCAAGGTGGTGAGAACGGCCCCAAAGGTGCTGCATGTACCCAACAAGTTACCATCTCCGATCATATAGGCCTTGAGACAAAACATTAGGCTTTGAACCTGGTATTACTTTTGTATCATCTTGCCTTCGGTTGGATGGGAACAACAGTCCCTCGTCTGGGCCGAATGAATAGGCTTTGTGTCTCAGGTTTAGATCACATGTGTATGGATCACAAACTTAATGGTCCCTGCCTGCATTTATGAGGATTTTCAGCTTTTACACATGCAGGTGTCCTATCTCATCTGCTAATATGAAAGGTTCTCTTCCTCTGTTTCCTTGGCAAGAATATGCACATTGGCTGCACTGACAGCCTGGTCTGCGCGTCTCGGTGAAATCAGAAATCAGCATGTCAGGTCTCTCTCTGTATTCTCAAGCCCTTTCAGCACTTTCAATTGTTTCGATGCAGATGTGGCTTCCATCTTGATTTACATGGCCGCTCATGTTAGTGGCAAGTAGCGTGAGCAAGCAGTTTATTTGTATTCTTGTGCAACTTGTGGTTACCGCATAGCAAGAGTGTGTCCATCCTCTACGTGTGTCATAAGCATGTTCTTCGTGTCTCCAAGCATTTACTCTAAGTGTCTTTGCAGCTTCATGCAGGAGGGCATATGTGCTTCATGTCTAGCGCATCTATGTCGTAGTCTCGGTCGTGATGTCATCAGCTTTGGCATGGTCATAGTCAGTCTACCTGCTCCATGGACTGCAAGCCTATCTCTTCAGTGATGTCATCGGGATAGGGTCTAAATGGATGAGCGAATAGCGTTTCTCACACCTGCGGTACATCGATGATGGGGAGGATGGGGCTAGGAATGATGTAAACATTTAGTTTCTCTCCCGTCGAGCCGAGGGTGAGATAGGTGCAACGAGGGCCACATTCATGTCTGCCTCTTCAGTTAGGCCTTTAAAGATCACTTACTTATGAAACAGCATCGAGTGCAATCTCATCCTTGCTGCAGGCACATGGCTCAGATGGAGTGCATTATTTTGCTCAAGGGAGCATAGGCAGATGTAGTAGTCCAAAACAAAATTGAGAATGGCAGTCCAATTCTCCCTTGAATGAAGAAAATTATCTTGCAGATGTTATGAATGGTTAAGAAACAGTGAGTCAGCTTCAGGGAGCGGGCAAGTCCCTTATGCGGACTGACCATCATGCTTTACCAAGTAATTTGTGGAGAGAACCTTTTATGAAGTAGAAGAGGTATCTTTTTGGGGGTCTGTAGATTTGTTTCCTCAGTTAGCAGCAAAAACCTCTGTTTCTGACTTGATGAATTGGAGACAGCACTGTCTCATCCACTGCAAACTATGAGAGAGCTGTGGCTTCAGCTAGTGCTCCTGTTTTCCAGTCTGTAGGTCAGTGTGATATAACAGCGTGTAATCAACATTGGGCCGGAGGTCCAGCCCATGATCTACTTGATCAGAGGGTTAATTTAGGTGTTAAACGGTTCAAGTGATAATGGGGAGTCTTGGGGTGACTGACAGGCCAAAACACATGAGGTTGACGCTCTGAAGAGAGTAGATGGTTGGGGTCATCAGAAGCAGCTGGGACACCTAGTAACACCCGAATTGTGTTCCGCCCCCTGACTGCACCACAGAGAATGTAATTCCATAGCTTGATCATGAATATCTCCAAACCATGTTTGGGATCGAACAGCGTGATCTTTTTGTACGGCCCCACACTCCCATTTCTGTAATACATTGGCCATGAGAGGAATCCCGGCTCTTGGCTTAAAACTGCTGGCGTCCTTTGGGCTAACGAGCCTGGCAGGGATCCTTCCTCTCCGGGTCACTCATTGTTTGGCCACTTTCATTTAGGAGCTTGTCTGATTTCCATGTCAAGGAACATATACTTAACATTAAATATAGCATAATGAAGTGGCTTCTCCATAAACACATGTATCATGTGTATCCTACCAGGTTAGCTCAGGGCCAGAGCATTTGCCTTAAAAGCAAAACAATGCAGTGCCACACAGGTCGAATTCTGGTCCCGTGTGTCGAGACTGGTGTCTGGGATTAAGTGTGCTATAAAAGATTCATGAATCACTAGTCTTCTTCCAACTTTTCCTCCAGTGGTCTTGCATTATATTTAGGCTGTAGTGCAGGCCAGGGCGCACGGTAGGTTGCCCCCATATTGTTCTACTTGAGGCAACTCTATCACCTACAGCAGCTCACAGGATCGAACTTGAGGCTTGTTGAATACAGGTATGGATGATAGAAGTTTACTGAATACAAAATGGAGAATCAAGCAATAACGGGGACCGGGCCACAGCCATCACATTGCAGACAGGTGGAAAGTGTGCACACTTGGCCGGGTGCATTTATAGGACTGAAAAGAATCACACTGTATCAATGAGGACATTATGAAGCTGTAAGGTATACTGTCAGGGCCCAAGTCGAGGGTACACGCGGGGGACGGAGTCCACCCACTTTTTTCAGAGGATGGACTCAGTCCCCCCAGCTAAAATGAGAAACATTGAATGTCCTCTTTGAATTTACAAATTAAAGGCGACCTCGGGGCTCGAACGGCAGTCGTCAGCTTTACAGGCCGGACACTCACCACTGCACTATATAACCTGATGAAAAATAACAAACTAAAGGTGAAATGTCACATTTCGGTACTGGTACTGCAAGTTGCAGGTAAAACATTTCTACTGGTTATTGGAGTTTAAAACATGCACACTTTTTAACGGTTTCAAAAACACTACTGGAAGACTATATCCTCTCTTGGTTTTGTGTGTGTGTTTATTTTATGAAAAGCAAACGCCATCCGTCCTGTGCAATTTGGTTGGTTATGCAAAGCCAGTTTAATGAAATGTGCATATTTCACTTTGATGTGCTAATTTCTGGCGACGTCACATCCCATTGCATTTGTTGATGAGTCCCCCCACTTTTATTTTTAGGACTTGACCCCTGTATACTGTGTATTGGAAGTGTGGCATGAATTTTGAACGAATAAAATAGCAAACTGTGCTGACTGAACCGAAGTTGGCAGTGAAACAGTCCATCGCTCTGAAATCAAGTAACCCTCACAGGAAGCATCCTAGTCTCGGTTGGGTGCTAATTTTTCTCTAAAAAAATGTACATTTGTACTGCTACACCCTTCCAAAATTGTCATCAGTCCTGGAGATGCAGCTGTGCCGCAGCGCATAGAGCCCTTCCACAGCATGTTGTGTTTTATGTGATTGCGTGTATGGGTTTACTTACACTGTGATTGTGTGATTGTGTGTATGGGTTTACTTACACTGTGATTGTGTGTATGGGTTTACTTACACTGTGATTGTGTGATTGTGTGTATGGGGTAACTTACACTGTGATTGTGTGATTGTGTGTATGGGTTTACTTACACTGTGATTGTGTGTATGGGTTTACTTACACTGTGATTGTGTGATTGTGTGTATGGGTTTACTTACACTGTGATTGTGTGATTGTGTGTATGGGTTTACTTACACTGTGATTGTGTGTATGGGTTTACTTACACTGTGATTGTGTGATTGTGTGTATGGGTTTACTTACACTGTGATTGTGTGATTGTGTGTATGGGTTTACTTACACTGTGAGTGTGTGTATGGGTTTACTTACACTGTGATTGTGTGATTGTGTGTATGGGTTTACTTACACTGTGATTGTGTGTATGGGTTTACTTACACTGTGATTGTGTGTATGGGTTTACTTACACTGTGATTGTGTGATTGTGTGTATGGGTTTACTTACACTGTGATTGTGTGATTGTGTGTATGGGTTTACTTACACTGTGAGTGTGTGTATGGGTTTACTTACACTGTGATTGTGTGATTGTGTGTATGGGTTTACTTACACTGTGATTGTGTGATTGTGTGTATGGGTTTACTTACACTGTGATTGTGTGATTGTGTGTATGGGTTTACTTACACTGTGATTGTGTGTATGGGTTTACTTACACTGTGATTGTGTGATTGTGTGTATGGGTTTACTTACACTGTGATTGTGTGTATGGGTTTACTTACACTGTGATTGTGTGTATGGGTTTACTTACACTGTGATTGTGTGATTGTGTGTATGGGTTTACTTACACTGTGATTGTGTGATTGTGTGTATGGGTTTACTTACAGTGTGATTGTGTGATTGTGTGTATGGGTTTACTTACACTGTGATTGTGTGATTGTGTGTATGGGTTTACTTACACTGTGATTGTGTGTATGGGTTTACTTACACTGTGATTGTGTGATTGTGTGTATGGGTTTACTTACACTGTGATTGTGTGATTGTGCGTATGGGTTTACTTACACTGTGATTGTGTGATTGTGTGTATGGGTTTACTTACACTGTCTAACACAGTGCATTGCCAAGTTTTCCGCCTCAGCTGCTGCCCTCACCTTTGCCCAGCGCCCTCACATAATCTTTTTGAAAAGGGATTGCCAGCAAGGTCGGGCTGGAATGAAAAATGGTCCTAAACTGTTCCTCAATCGCAAACCACTATTTCTTTCTTTTTGTAATGAGCTGTATGAGTTGTACCCAGTGACACCATGTTGGTAACATGTATGGCAAATATTGTATCTGAAAGTAAGCTGGGAGTACCATTATTTAAAACCACCAGCTGCACAGTGCATTAATTCATAAAACTGGCCCAAAGTGGGCCACAAAACTGGCCCTCACTATCTTACTAACTTACCCTGCACCACCTTACCCTCTTGCTTTACAGATCCACCAGGATGATAATGACACTTTGCGGTATAGAAACCTTTAACGTAACATGACATATCATATTAGGAGGTCCTTCTGCCAGGGCCATATTGCTCTATGGTCAGTACACGCTTAGTTGTCCCCTTACCCTCAAAGGTTTAGGCAAAATAACTCCCATGCATTTGATACACGCAAGAGAGTCTTTTCCACTTAGTCCAATTCGCCGAGGCAGACATCAAGCTGTTTCCAGACATTGCTGGTACTCTAAGGGCCTAGCTCAAAGAACGTCTCGCACGGAGCAAAGTGACTTTGCGCTGCATAAATACACTTTGCACCGGGCCTAATTCACAGAGCGGAGCAAAGTGACTTTGCACTGCAAAAGTATTCCTTGCTTCGCGCTAAATGGGCCTAATTCACCAAAAAAGCCCTACGAGTGGTCTGGTCTGGAAATAAGGTGCCGGACCAGTTCACTCTGAGTCCGCCGGTAGGATCTGTGATCTACCGGCAGGACCGACCTGCCGATAGTTCAGGCCCCTACCGACAGATAAATCACTGAAGCACTGGCCCTGGTAATAACAGTGTTGGGGCTTCTGGGAACTTACCGTTCTGCCACCGCCTGTAATATACCAGGATATTAGCGGCGGAAACAGTAAGCTGACGTTGCCGGGAGGCCACCGGTAACCTCGTTATGAGGTTCTCTGTGCTTTTTTTGTGACTTCAAGCCCATGTAGTGCAGTGCAAAGACTACTTTGCTGTGCCCTAAGCGTTCTGTGAATTAGGCCCATAATATCACACCAGTGTCTGTATAAATTACATGGGGATATATCTCTTGCAACAATGTATTTTTGCAATGGAGCAACTTTTGCCCCTTGCAAATGTGGTACACCTTTGCACTGCAGCAGTGAAATGGCAGTGCAAGCAGGGTCACGCTCGACTTGGGGCCAGGACAATGCTCTGTGACATGAGTTTCAGACCCCGGTCGAGCTGGCTCATCCCTCATCCTTCTTGTGTGGATAAATCGAGTGCCATAAGTTGGTAATAGTGCTGACACTAATTATTACAGCACTTAGAAGGTGGAAGGATCCACCACGAGGCGCTATTTAGATCACCAAATGTGATTGTTATTGGAAGCCTGTGGCCAAACATGTAGTCTAATTACAATGCTGAACAGGGATTTGAGCAATCCAGTCGCAGGCGGAAACAACTCTCGACTCGCAGCATCTCTGCTTACCACGGTTTCTGGTTTTATTCTTCCGCTGTAAATGAAGTGTTTCCATTAGCACTTAGAATTAAGTGGCATTTAACGAGTGAGTTATTGCAATGTAATTGTGCAACAGCACCTTGATTAACACCGCAGCATCCAGCATGCTGGGCTTCTTAATTGTTAGCATCCCAAGATGTCACGGCTTCATTTCCTGCTATGGATGGCAAGAATGACTCAAGTGGAAAGGTAGGAATCTAACTCACGTTGGCATAGCAAGTGCCGACCAATAGAGCCGCAGCAAACAAAGCCATTATGCGCGTTTCAAAACCAGCCATGACAAAGCATTGTTCCTCATGTCCAATGGTTCTCGTGCATTCGCGTATTACACCAATTCGCCGGCCCATGACCGAACCAAAAACACAAAACGCTGGTGTGGACACGTTTTTTGGGTCAAAGTGGGCCACTTATTTGGCCAATTTGGACCAGTTTGATGGGTTAATACACTCGGCGGCTAGTAGTTTTGACCAGTGTTGCTGAACAAATAGTCTTTAAATATATAATTTGCATCACCCTTTATCAAAACACTGCCCCATAGTTACTATTGAAACAGTGTCAAAAAAGGAATGAATATCCATTTGCAACAGTGGGACACTTTTTCTTTGGTGCCCGAGACCATTTTATGGCCCAGTCCGACCCTGCCAATGAGCTGCAGTTTTGGATTAAAGATGTGTTACGCTCCTCGGACGCTACACACCTCACGTGCTGCAACTGGTTATGCTGTGTACAGGTTCGGACTGGCCTATAGACCAGTATGCCCATGCCGAACCAAAAACACAAAATGCTTGTGTGGGCCAGTTTTTTTGGTCAAAGTGAGCCATTTTCTTGGCCAATTTGGGCTAGCTTGATGAGTTAATTCACTCTGCTGCTAGTAGTTTGGACCACTATTGCTGAATAAATATTCTTTAAAATGCACAATTTGTATCACTCTTTATAAAAAAAAAAAACTCCCTCTTGGTTAATATTCAAATAGTGCCACAAAAGGAATGAATAGCCATTTGCAACTGTGGGCCACTTTTTCATTGGCGCCCGAGACAATATTTATGGCCCAGTCTGACCCTGGTTGTGTATGGCCCTGTCTGTTCCTGTCCATGACTGGCCGTGCCCCGAGCCCAACTCTTTTGCTATCTTCAATGATAACGCACTGTGCTGATACATTTACACTCATTGCCCCTCATGACTCTGTCATCCCTGCTTGACCATCACATGAGTACTGCCACCTTCCTGCTTCGAAAGAGCCTGTTTACCTAAAATCATTTTTAGCTGTGCCTCCTTCCTGCTTCGAAAGTGCCTGTTTGCCTGAAAATCGTTTTTAGCTGTGCCTCCTTCCTGCTTCGAAAGTGCCTGTTTGCTTGAAAATCGTTTTTTAGCTGTGCCTCCATCCTACTGTTTGACCTTAGACTTATTCCCATTGGCCTACTGTGCCCAGTGTATAGGCTCAGAACTGTGTTTTTCAGCTTACTTGCTGCACTGTGGTTTTTCCGCTCAGCAAAATCTCAAACTTGGCTGTGTGCACTTGCTGTATTGTGTTTCCTTCTGTCTTAGCTAGGATGGAACTTGGCGGTGTATTTTCTGTTACCATTCTTACAATCACTTCTTGCTAGGTGCTCAACTGTTACTTACTACCTTTTTACAAATAGCGGTTGCTGTTGACTGCATCCTGCACTAAGTCCTGCATGGCCCACCTTTTCCTCAGTGCCCCCCCTCGAACCCTCTTGTCCTCCACCCCCTGTGCTTTTTGCCCTCACCCCCATCCCATGTGCCTCAGTACATCAGCCTGGTAAGTGTCCTCCTTACCATTGCAGCTAGCTATATCACTATCTATTGCTCCTATCTTCTCCAACTGCCTCTCTATTTCCTATCCCTCTCCTATCACTAAACCCGGCCGGAAGAAACTTAAGGAGGACATACTGGGCCCCGGCCCAGGCTATCCTATTGCAGACAACTATGTTACGGCTTCTGCTAGAGAGACTCTCACAGACATCCTCTTTGTCTTTGTCTCACCAGATCTATGGACCCGGCACATGGTCTCCTTTCTCTCTCCTATCGCCTCTTCTCCCATACATGGTGGCACCCGTTGAGAGGTTCTCCTAGACCTCTTCACCATTTTTAGGGTCATCATTAATGTCTATCTGAATGGAACCAGTTAAGGTTACTTAACACCAAAAGCAAGAATATGGAAAACGGAAGTGGAAAATCGAAATATGATACTTGTTAATAGTCTTGGCATACGTGAAACTAAAATCAAACCAAAATGGAATGGTAACGGATCAGCAGATATTAACTCTCAAGATTGAGAAGATAGAAGTGATACAAACAGAACAAAGTGATCATCACAAAGTGTCAATGTATTGGAAGCTGACGCATGAGAAGATCCAAAAGATTCAAATACCAACGTTGGAACCTGTTAACGGTTCCTATAGACTGAGGATCTCTGACACACAATTAACAACACTGAAGGGCTCATTTGAGGATACAAATATTATGGACAGAATAAAACTAGATTATCCATTGTTACTCATTCCATTCAGGTGCAGAGAAGGTCCAACAATTAAGGAAAAACATTCCCATGCTTACAATACACAGATTGTAAGAGAGCTGAGAAAGAAACTTAAAGCAGTGAAAACCATGAAAGTGGAACTGCAGCTGAGAATCATACAACAATCATACAAGCAACAATACAGGAACTGGATTAAAACTAATCAAGCACAAATAATTCAAAATGATGCTGAGAAGATGATTAAGGCATTAAACCAGAGAAACACCAAAGATCTTTGGAAATTAATTAATAACTATGAAGATTCCACTGCTAAACTGATCACTGGCGTAGCGGAAGAAGAGTGGATAGAACACTTCTCAAACCTGTACTGCAATGGAAACAATACTAAGAAAAAAGAAGGGCAACCCCTACATTCGTCATGGGAAATAAGATGGGACCGACTTGACGTTCTAAACCAAATTCTACATCTAAATAACTCAAGAGCCCCAGGGCCTGAGGGCCTAAGTAATTCAACAATGAAGAAGAACCCACAACAGTGGGCAGACATATGTTATCACCTATTCAAATCTGCAAGTACTCGTGACGAAATACCTTAGACATGGAAAACCGCAATCTTAATCCCTATTCACAGGCACAGCAATAGAAACCTTCCTGTAAATTATCGACCTATTGACCTGCTTGATCCGCTGGTCAAAATATTTGTGAGAGTCATCAAATAAAATTTAACTTCCTGGGCTTCTCAGAACAATCTCTTTAACACACGACAAACTGGATTCACTAAGAATGTTGGGACAAATGTAAACTTGATACTCCTAAATATGCTAAAACATAAAGCATTTAGACTGAAGGCTCGCTCATAGGCGATCTTTGTGGATTTACAGCAAGCGTTCGATTCAGTGAATCGACAAAAACTATGGGACAAATTGAGATCATGGAATTGCCCAAAAGATATATTGGAGCCTACAATTGCACTCTATTCTAAAACAACAATAAAGGTTTGCTTATCACAACAGGGAGCAGTGTCAACAGAAATTTCAACGATGAACGGCTTAAAACAAGGGTGCCCCCTGGCAGCAACCTTATTTATCCTTTATATATCAGATCGAAGAACAACTGATGTGGCCACAATTGGAGATCCACCAAAATTGAACAACGTCAAAATCCCTTATATGCTAATTGCGGATTATATTGTCCTTTTAGACAAGACGTAAAGTATTCTTCAGAAAAAAGTAACAGCGCTGGTCCAATATACAAAAAGAAACAACCTAAAAATCAGTAATAAAAAAACTGAAGTGATGGCGTTAACACATCGACCGAACCCAAGGAAAAAATCATTAACAATATTCATAAAAGGAGAACAAATCCAGCCAGTCAACACGGTAAAATACTTGGGTGTATGGATAAATCAATCAGAAATAGACCTGAAATGGGAATAACACTTGAAAACAAAAGCACTATCCCTAGCAAGCAAAGGACTAGCAATTCACAGAAAATATGGTCAATTCTCATTGAAGCCGGTTATGACCTTCTACCAGCAAAAAGTAGTAACCATATTAACATATGGAAGCGAAACTGTACTGAACATTCCTTCACAAACTTGGCCAAAACTAGAAGCTATTTTCTGGAGGAAAATTCCATCATTACCAGTGGCATACCCAACCGTAAGGATAAAATACGAATTAGCACTACAATCACTGGGAACAATAGTAATTTGGAAGAATCTAAATCTATACAGAAAGATACTCACTACAGACAAGATTCCATCAAGTGATATATTATGGGGAAAACCCCACATAACAAATGAGGCTATAACTAGAAGGGGGGATACTTGCAGACAATTAATGAGGAATGCAGAGATTACTCCTGAACTACTAATCAACCGTCCAGGCAAAGCAAAGCTGAAAATCCAGTTGAACGACTGGATACAAACATCTGCAGAAAAATCAAAATACCAAATAAACATACTTCCTGATTTAGAAACAAGAACATTGAATGAGCTTCCTTTGTATCTAACCCTCTTCCCAGATCGCCACATTAGAGACACCTTTCTAAGACTGAGATTAAACATTCTTCCAACCCGAGAATACTTAATGAGTACCAAACAAATAAATATAGAACAGGCAATCTGTAGATTCTGCAAGCAACAAGATCAGAAAGAATCCCTTATCCATATATTCATGGAATGCCAAGCAGTAAAAGAAAAACGGCAAAAATGTGCAACTGTGCTTCCACAATATGCAATACCACTAGATTTACATGAACGATGGGCACAGATTGTTTTAGGAAACGACAAGATAATGATCTGCAGAATAATCAAATTTTGGGAAGCAATCATGAAATGAGATAATAACGCAGAATTAGAAAAGATTCCTAATAAATCAAGGAAATAAAATCACGAACTGACGATTAAATCCATTTTAATTTGTATGGAAGATGTGAGATGTCAACTCTTTAGCACATGTATTAATTGATTGTAACTTATAATGTAAGGTTTGTGAGCAAACTAAATAATTTCAATAAAAGAAAAAATGGACCCATCATGGTTCAGAGTCCTCAACACAACCATCTTCTCTTTGACAGACTCCTAACTCGCCTCTCAAACCTTACCTCTCCCCATAGACAGGCTCTCTTGCCTGCTGTGCCTTCCTTCTCCTCTGCACATGCTCCCTTGCCTGCTGAGCCTTCCTCCTCCTCTGCACAGGCTCCCTTGCCTGTTGTGCCTTCCTCCTCCTCTACACAGACTCCCTTGCCTGCTGTGCCTTCCTCCTCCTCTGCACAGGTTCCCTTGCCTGCTGTGTCCTCGTCCTCATCTGCACAGGCATCCTTGCCCTGCCTCACTTTCCCAGCTTCCTTGTCGGCCTTGGCACCTCCGCCACCTTCCACTATCCCGCTGGCTCTCCTGCCACCCGCGGGGGGGACAACTGTCCCCTGCGCCCATGGAAGACATTCAAAGATGGCAAGCTGCTCCATATTGCCACGCTTAACTCTCGCTCTGCTGTCAAACACTCATCTGACATCTGCAACCTCCTTGAACCCATGGATCGTGATGTGCTCACCATCACAGAGACATGGTTCAAGGACAGTTCTGTCACAAGCTTTGACACACTCCTCCCTGAAGGATACAAGATCCTCTCTGTGCCCAGGCCCAAGGGTTCAGGAGTGGGAGTGGCATTGATTTTCCCAGAATGGATACCTGTGTCTATCATTCCCACTCAGGCCTACTCCTCCTTCTTATGCCTACACAGCAGGCTCTCACTCTCTCATAAATCTTCTCTCCTCATGGCCACCTTCTATCGGCCACCAGGAAAGTCCACTCTCTTCCTCTCAGAATGGGCAGACCTGGCCTCCTCTCTAATCTCCTCCTCCTCTCAACTCCTCCTGCTGGGTGACCTCAACATCCATCTGGACTCTCCTGACTCCTCAGAACCTTTCCACAACCTATGCGATTCTCTCTCCCTCTCTGTCTTACCTTCTGGCTTCATGCACACAGCGGGTCACACTTTAGAGGCTCTCATCTCTACCGACATCCCTCTCTCTATCCCTCTCACTACCTCTCTCTCTCTCTTGAACTGACCATTCTCTTCTCTCTTCACACATGAAGCTCTGTCCTCCCCTTGCATCGGCACACACGGCTGGGCCACTCGGTTTCAAAGTCACCAGACCCATGAAAAGAGTGACAGCGGCTGCCTTTGCCTCCCTTGATACTCTTGCCCCTGTCATGAGGGTCCGACTGAAGCCTTCCAAAAAGTGCAACTCTTGGTACGACTCTGATCTGGCTGCTCTTCAAAGCAAGTGTAGGGCAGCTGAACGGAAATGCAATGCATCAGGCGGACCCTCTGACAAACTGGCCTGCCGCCTCCTTCAAAGGCAATATCGTTTCTGCATCCACACCATAAAAAGAGTCTGTATTCAAGCCTGCATCTCCGTGGCATCAAACAACACGGCCAAACTTTTCAAAGTCTGTAAGGAACTAGCCAATCCCGTAGCAGCCTCCTCTTCTGTCACACCCACTGGACCTTTGCTCGGCCCTGGCAGCACACTTCACCGCAAAAACCCAAGACATCCTTTCCTCTTCCACACCACTTCACCTCTAGAGCCTCCCTTAGTCCCTCCACCACTTCTCCTCTCTTCTCTCACTCCCATCACACCTGATGAGGTTACCAGACATATCGGGTCTATGAAGGCCTCATCCAAACAGGTGGACCCCTGCCCCTCCAAAACCATTAAGGACAACATTGACTCTCTCGCTCCTGCCTTAGCTGATCTCTGCAATCTATCTTTTGCCACTGGAGTTTTCCCTACTTTTCTTAAGCACGCCATCGGGACAGGGAAGGCTTTTCACAGAGAGCCCTCAATCCCCTCGCGGCCTTGCAGGGCCCTTCATTCTGGGATACTAAATCTTGGCAACATGAGATAATGAAGGGTCTATGAAACTCTGCAGCTCTGGCCTTTCTCACCATTGCCCAAGCTTCAACCTATTCCAGCATGCATACACTTGATTTCTGTATGTGTGGCTTGGGCCTGTCGCCCTGGCTTCAGCGCAAAACTATACCTCAATTACAATATGGCTGCTACAATCTAAGATGGCGTTTGATTCCCTATGTATACTAGAGCAAACATGTACACTGCCCTCCCCGCACTATGGCCTCTAGCGACGACAGCCCTCTCCCCCCTGTAACTTCCCCTAGCCCCTACCGCACATTCCAAGGCCCCTGTTTCAACCGAAAGCACTGGTGGACCTGGAACGATCTTCCATCCTTCACAACAATATAATAGGAGTCGTTATTCACTGGTGAGGGATAATGACGCTGCAAGCGTAAAGGGATGCTTCAAGTGCAAGTAGGTGTCGCTTTATGGCAATTTAGGAGCCTTTCACTGTGGGGGTGCTCTTTATGGCATGGGTTAGCGCATCATGATTCTGTAGTTTTGGAACCGAGATGCAGTTTTACATGTAACCTCTGTGCTGCAGTGACATGGCTGTCACAGCAGCTGTCAGAAGGGCTCCAGGGACCTTTGAACCTGCTTTATGACATTGGAGAGTAGAGGCTGTAGATCAGGAGACTGATGCAGCATGGCACATGTGTCACTATGCATTTTGCATGGAGTTTAATGAAAGTGGGTTCTGGTTAGCAGACCACCCTTTCTGAGATTGAATTACCCACACCATTTTATTAATTATTAAAGATGAAAAAACAGGCAAATCCTCACAAGAAGAAAATACGGCAGAACAGAAGGGGATTTTTCTTGGGGGCAGGTTGAAATATCTATTCTGATTTTGAAGGGTCAAGCATCTGGCAGTTGCAGGGTCCTCTGGTGGTGAATGGCAGGGAAATAGTATGGTAGTACGGTGTGAAGGAGGGGGAAAAGAAAATGTGCATAGGCAGCCCTACAGACAAGGGGTGTATCGACCACTTTTAGTCCCTACAAATAGGCAAATACTCCCAAAAAATAAAAATAGCGAGTACAAATACTCTCAACAAAAAATAGGAAACAGGTCCTTGTGCCCCTGCTTACATACATGCAGCTCCATGTCAATTTTTGTAACAGTAGTGCACGTAGTACTGCAGGAAGAAACTACTATTATAACTGCCTGATCAGAAGAAGAAAACATGTATCTTTTAATGTGCATGGATAGCTAGGGTTCAAAGAAATATATATTACAAAAACATTTCCGTTTTGCAGTTAAAAATTATTTTAACTCGCTTATAAGACACTCTCATTGGGAATTCGACTTACATTTTTACTCCCTAAAAAAATCATTTTACTCCCAACTTCAAAAAATAAGGTGTAAAATACTCCCACTTCCAAATCCTAGCTGGTGCATAGTTGATCACCAAGGACAGATCTTTGAGGTAACCCTACAGGAGCTGGGTGATGGCATGTTTGCCAGTGTTCCTTGAGATGCGGACCGAGTGGTGGCCATGTAGGACGAGTTCCAGTTGAGGGTTGTGTCCTGGAAGTCAGGATGAGGAAGAGAGAAAGAGGGTGTGGCCAACAGTATTGAATTCAAGCAACAATGAGATCTAGAAGATTAGGCATGGATGAGAGAAAACAGTGATGAGAAGTAGTATGGAAAGTGGAGACATCTGAGAGTTGTTTCCGTGGGGAGTCTGCTTCGAAACTGATTGGAATAGGTCACTGAGGTTGTTAGTTACCAGGTAAGTGATGATGTGGGTGATTACAACATGTTCCAAATGTATGGAGCATCAGACATATATATTTTTATATATGAACAATAGATAAGCAGGCAATCAGCATTACTGCCTCTAGAACATAATTGTACTTGTTCCTAGAGCAGAAAAGATGTACCCACAAGGGACTGTCAGACAGACGACATGTCCATAATTATATGTGCCATAGAACACTGGTCAATCAGTTACTCTGCACATAATGCCTGAGCCTCACTTGTTTTTCCACAGAATGTGACTTTCACAATTAATGAGCCACAGAAGGCCAGTTAATTATTTACTGTGGCTATCAATTTGTTTGGCATTGAGCACCTGCAGATAGTCTGCACATAATGCCTGCTCATGATTTACTATGTCCCACAATCCCCACCCATCAGTTGCTCTAATGTTACAGCCAGTAAGATAGCTCAGCAGGTTGAGCGCTCACTCCTGTGAACTGCAGATTGCAGGACTGAATCCGGGCTAGACCGACTCAGCCTTTCATCCTTCCGAGATTGATAAATGAGTGCCAACTTCGGTTGGGTGATATTGTATGTAAATATGTTATTTTTGTTTACATACATTTAGTTATTTGATTATAGTGTATTTCAGTTTACAATGAAACTTTCCATTCTAATTGTCAATAAATTGTTAAAACATTTTTATAAGAAAAATAATAAAAATTAAAATACTTTTCAAGAACAGAACAAAAGAAAGAAGACAAATAAATACAATCATAAGATTTACCAACACAATCGTAATTCTAATTTGGAACCATACCAGACTAAAATTAGATTCAATCAGCAACAGCTACCGCAAACTCGGAATGTTAGTCAAAAATATATCCCAAAAATGTTACCAAACCACCAAACAACTAACACGTGCTTAATCATCCCAGACCAGGCTCAAGTCATATTCCCCCTGCTGCATTATCTTATTAAGCCCAGAGAAAATGTTTTCCAATAGTTTTACCAAAGCTAAAATGAGAGGCAAATTAGAAGTTAACATTAGTATACCCCATAAACAATTAGTCAGAACCTGAGAAGTTGAATGGATAAAATGACCCAAATGTTTAATCCTCTCGTTCAAAGGCAGAACATGCCATTGCTAAGTGGTAAACAGACTCTAACGGTGCCCGCCCACATGAGCGACATCTGCAGAATTCCATAGTTAATCCTGCTTTCGGACTGATCACCTCTAAAGATGGTAGACAGTTCAGGAGTAATTTGAGGTACAATTCTCTATATTTCTGGGAAGAGAATTTACATAAGTATGATCAAGGTTTGCCAGAGGGAAGATAAAAGTTCATTTTTTCTTTCAACAACATTAACCTCCCCAGATCCTCAAAATCCATCCGCTTGTCCCAGCGTCTTATTTTCTTTTTCTGTACATAGTCAGAATCCACGACGTCAAACTCATTTTGTAGAAGGTTAAACATCTCTTGTGAAATTCAGTTCGAAAGGTACTAGGAATGGACCTCTTTATTAGAGGTTCATACAAATAAGAAGCCAGAGTTTTTTTGCAGACTGTGTTAACTTATTTAAATAAAAAACACTTCAGTTGGCATATTGTGCCCACCAAGAAGTCAATACCAGTTCCAGTCTAATTGCGCTGATCGAAAATGAATTTGGAAACCCCATTGTTGATTTTCCCAAATTTTCCCTTCCAGGCGATCCAAACATTTTCATTTTTTAAATGTGACCAGTTTACAACAATACGAGACTATTGTGGTTACTTTCAATCGATCAAACTCTATCAAAGGGGCTAAAGAATAGGCACACACTTTATATTTCACCACTTTCATTAAGGAGCTACAGGAGCGCGTCTTTTCCTCCATTCTCCCTTCATGACTTTTAAGTTGTGTTTTTGCTGACATAGTTCTACTCAGACAACTCAATGAGTATTACCATTCTGATTGGAATTTTATTCAATTTCCAAACATAAGATTTATTTTTTAAGTTGGTGGTACAAATCATCATGCACTCAATTAAGTTTCTACACCATCTAAGAGCCGTTGTAAACCTGCCAGAGTGTAGTCCAGCAATATGAGATCGTCGGCATACGCTATAATATTCACTATGAGATCTGACCATTTTGGGGTGTATCCCCTCCATGACTTACTCTCCTCCCACAAGTCAGCCAAGTAAAGATTAAAAAGAGTGGGGGCTAAGAGGCATCCCTGACGAACTCCTTTCATTACGGGTATCCTTCTAGACAGATCTCCCAGTGTGTTCAGTCTGACTTTCGTTGAATTGCTGGTATATAACAACTGAATCATACATAATTAGGCTGAGTCAATGCCCCAATTTGTTAGTTTCTGCCATAGTCTTGTGATATTGACATTGTCAAATGCAGCTGACAAGTCAATCGCAGCCACACACAAAGATTTACCAAAGTTCACCAAAGTTCCCAACAATATCAGAGCTACATATACAACGCGCTACAGCACTCGTCAAGGTCCCCACGCCTTTACTAAAATCTGTTTGTAACGGATTAAATCTCTGGGTGATCTCGGGCCTGAGGCTTAATTCCCTTAGAACCAGAGTTGCAAACATTTTCGAAGAGGAGTCGATTAAGGAAATTTGACGATAGCTTGATGTGTTCCTTCAATTTCCATTTTTGAAAATGGCTACCAATAAAGCTTGCTACCAGGAACTAGGATATTGTTCACTAGCAGCAATATGCAAAAAAGATTAAACAGAATGTCTGCCCATAAAGGGGGATTACCTTAACCCATTCAGGCCTCTAGCTCTAGAATTTTTGCAGCCTCCTGATCACAATTTCGAAATCCATTTTGTCGAACGAAAAGGTTCAAGTAGGTGCAATCCGAACGTTAGTCCCAGGACTCAAAAGTTGATTAGTGTTTGCTCCAAATTTGTAAGTAAAATTCTGAACCCAAGCTTCCTCTGAGACACAGCAGGATTGCACCTTCGATTGGGAATCACTACTGGAATTTAATATTCACCAAATTGAACGTGTGTCTTTGCTTAGCAATTTCTTAAACAGGCGCTGATTTTTACAAATGCATTGTTGAGTTCTCTGAGACTTAAGCCACTTATGATAGGCTTGCAGTGAAAGACATACATCCAAAAATATAGTGTGCAATCGGATTACATTCATACAGCAGTGCATGTCAAAGATGTCCGCAACTGTCGACATCGAGCAGCTACTACAGTCCAAACAATTTTGTTCAGTGAGAACTATCAATACAGTCATTCTGTTTGTGCAAATATCATGAAACAGCTCCCAAATGTGTGTTGGTCTGCAACACGGTGTAACCTGAGATATATATGCTTTTTCAAATTCATTAGCATATGTCATTTCACATATCCACATACTAATATTCAGAGCTGTTTTGGACTTCCATTTAAGTAGTATACATTTTTTAGCTAGTAAACAACCAATGTTGAATAGTCGTCTCTTTTTGACCGAGACCTTGCCAATATCACTGAATAAGTATTTGGGGAACGTTAAAGCCGGGGGTGGGGGCACCAGTACATTCATACAGTGCGTCAGCAACTTCAGACCAGAACTGGGCCAATACATGTAATGCACGTCAGCAACATTAGCATTACACTTGATACAACCAGCGTTCACAGACAGGGAACATTTGGAGATCTTCTCAGGGGTGTAGTGCAGTCTGTTGTGAACTTTAAATTGAATGAGCCTCTGTCTAACGTTCAGGGAAACCTCCTTGGTGAGACGGCACCACCTAGTCCACTGTGCGTCATCGAGTAAATTGCCCAAATTCTCCTCCCAATTCATCTTAGCCTTGCTCGGTGATGAGTGAGTATCCTAACATTTCTAATATAAGTTAGAAAGCAGCCCTTTGGTGTAGCCAACTGCCACAACCAATTCGAGAGGTTCACATATGTCAGGTTTCCTACGGAACGATGACCACTTTGCCCTGATAGCAGTCCTCACTCTGTAGTACCGTAGTGTCCTAATCGGGCCAGGCGCCCAATTTTTCTGAAAAGACTGAGAGAGTAACGAACGTGCCCTCAGGAAAGAGATTGCATAGCGTCATTTCGCCAGTTTAATGCCACCCTTCACGGATGGCTTTATCGTATGTTGGGAGGAACCCCGGGCAGCGCCAAAGCGGGATAGAGCCTGCGTATGGCTCAGAGATCGGCAGACTCTTAAAGAGTCTGGACCATGAGTTGACGGTTGTACGTACTGGGTCAAATGTGCAGGTGTCGGTTGGCAAGTACAATCGAGCGCAGGTCTGATGGGGAAGCACTGTATCTCTCGAGGCCTGTGTGTAATGGTCAGGCGTGTGGGGTGTACCAGTGGCTAGCAAAGTGTGCCTGAGCAACCTCATAATATAGCTCAAAATCGGGAGCCTGGAGTCCCCCCTGGTCATATGGTTTAGTCATGGCCTCCCATTTCATGTGTGGGGTGTCGGCGCATCATACGAAACCAATTGCCAGTGATCGAAGTTTGTCAAAGAATGTATGCCCCAGCCAAACCGGAATATTGACAAAGTAGTATAATAGTTTAGGGACTATGATCATCTTTAGAAGAGATAGTCTGCCATATAGCGTGACTGGGAGCCTGGCCCATAGATTCAGTTTGTCTGTAAGTGTGTGCATATATTTTCTGTGGTTTTCGAGCAGTAAGGTGTGGGGTTGTCGCGTGATCACAATGCCCAGATATTTCAACTTATCCTGGGCCCATCTGAAGCCCTGGAGATCTGCTGGGGGGTAGTAGCATCATTCAAGGGGAACAACTCTGATTTGGCCTCGTTGATGTGATATCCAGAAAATACAGTAAAATATGCTTTTTCTGTTACGTCCTTATTAGTCCAAGCACCTTTATTCAGCAATGTTATCGATCTTCGGCTATTCAGTTTTTTTGTTTTTAATTTAATTCTGAAAATGATTATTTGGCCTAGAGAAAAAATGGATGTGAGCGGAGTAAGTTTGTTTTATGATCACGTTTCCTAATCTTTATGATAATGCTGGAAATTCTATAGGAACAGTGTGCATTTAACTTTATTACGATTACCAAAATACAGGACTCTATTATTCTTTCCATTGACAACAAGATATTGGGGGCCCCAGGATTCTAGTACGCATTTACCTGTCACACTTAAAGTTAGATGCAACATAGCGTGATCACTCAACAAAGTTATTACTATGCTCTTAGATCACTGCCTCCCCCACATCTATATATTTTGTAAACAGATAGTCAATGGTGGATGATGCTACAGAGTAAGACCAGGTCGGACCTTCTTCCATCTATCGTCAAATAACAGATTAATTTGCAAGAAGCCCCATCTTTAGAGAAAAGATGACTATATTCTACCATAGGTACTCCTTTTACCTCCATCACGGTTACTGAGTTTAAATGATAATTGGATAATCGAAATGACGCATCTGGTATATCAACAATATATCATCAATATATTTTCAATTTCAACTAATAAAACATTTATGAGTTAAAATAGATTTTTAACCAGAGGCGCTGGTAGGGGGGGGGGGGGGTTGAGAGGGCTATAGCCCCGGGTCGTTTGTTTGTAGCCTCGGATAGAAGCTCTGGGCTTACAACCAAAAAGGCTAGCTAGCCCCCAGTCCCGACAGTCCCAAAATTAGCATAGCCCCAGATCAATTCCAGACCTAGCAACACCCCTGTTTTTAACAGTAAATCCTTGGCTGGATTAGTGTCACATGAATCAATAATTTCTGTGGCCAATAGGGTGTCTGAAGAGCATTTCCAATTTAATAACGAGTGATGCTTTCTGATCTTGATGGCGGTTAGCAGACCTCTCATTGGTCTTCCGTGTGGACCTTATTTTTTGCAAACTTGTTGTTCAAAAAAAATCTGCCAATCACTGGGAGGTCTACCAACCAAGTCTCTTGTAGTAGGGTGAAATTGTAACAGTCCAAGGGCTTAATGAAGTTGCCATGCAAAAATAATTTGTAACCACGTGAATTCCAACTCAAAATAGTTATTTTGTGTTACTTAAATTCTGTTCTGGTAACTGAGGTGGTTGGGAGGGCAGTGGTAAACCACCCCCAACTCGATGAGTGCTGGTCATGCAAGACCTGCCTCTGTTGGCTGTTATCAAAGTGGCAGGTCACAGTCAAATTCTTAAAGGGAGATTCAGCCACTTTGACTGTGTGTAGCTCTTGAAGCATTTGGCAGGATGTCTTCTTGGTGCTCGTTTACTAAATTCTAAGTTGAGAAGAAGTGTACGGCACATTTACCCTTTTCGAGTTTTGTGAAATAGATGGCAAAATTTCATGTCAGCGGATGCAATAGGATTTATTTCTGGAATTGAGGATAAAGTAGCCAGAATTCTAGATCTATTTAAAGTAAGATCATGATCCTCATCAAATGCTGACTCGAAAATTAGCGGTTGCAATGGCTCAAAACTGTTTGCAGCATGTAAGTCATATTTCCTGTTCACATACATCACGTTGTCTCTGCCGGCTGATGGAATGACATTGTTCTTAAATTGGTTTTCTTCCATTCTTCCATAGCACGAGTAGCTTTCGGCTTATTGTCAGTGTCCATGTCAGTACAGAATTCTTGTTCATTAATCACCCTGCACAAAATGCTTTCACATCCATTAACATGCCACAGAATGTTGGGTTCAACAATGTTTTATTTTATCATCCTTTGTGCCATGGAGTATATTCTGGGCATGCCCAGAGATAAGGAGATTCTGGAGGGAGGTAACCCACCTCTTGGTGGAGAAAGAGATAAGTCTGGAGGTGGAGTCTATGTGGGCGTGCACGGTAGGGGGGTTCCCTAGGCCGCGTAGACTGAAACACATCAGTAAACTCAAAGACCTGGCCTATATACTCGCTAAGCACAGTATTGCTATGAACTGGAAAGCAAGTAATAGACGGAAAGTAGAAGCCTGGCGGCATGATCTTTGGAAATGGGCGGATGCGGAAACAGTGGTGTGGAGTGAAGCAGTAAATAGAGGTGGAGATGATGAAGTGGAGACGTTGATAGCCTGGAGGCAACTAGTAGCCACACTGTCTGGGTCTGACCAGGCATGCCGGGAGGACGTTGGTTCTTCGGGGGAGAGGAAGGAGGGTTGCCTTCAGAGAGGGTGGTGGAAGGCGGTGATGTGGGGTAGGCTTTGGATGGGAGGGGGGGTAATGGGGGGCGGTGGACACATCACACAATAGTACATGAGACTTGGAATATATAATTACTGTTCACCGTTTGGTTTTCTTGTTGGAATTAATTGATTAAAACTGATTAAAAAAATGTAATCCTATGTGCCATGGAGTGCCTGTCAATAAGTTATTGTTCAGAAGAAAACGGATCCATTAATTACTTCATCACAGAATGCCTGCCCATCAGATAATGTGCTAAGGAATGCATATCTATCAGTTACTGTGCCACAAAATTATTTCCATTCTTTCCCACTGGTTTCCTTACACTAGATGCCTTCCCCTCCACTAATGCACAATCAAAGTCATGTCTGTCATTTACTATGGCACATAACTCCTTTCCATTGCTTATGTTCAAGAGATTCTATTCCGTTCAGTTACTGCGCCTTTAAGTATTTGCCCATTAGTTACTCAGGTCAGGGAGACTGCCTGCCTAAGTGCTGCAGAATGCCGCCCCCTTAGCTATTGTGACATATCATTCCTACACATCAGTCACTTTACCACAGAAGGCCTGCACATAGGTTATGATGCAGCTAATTTAGTAATATACCACATAATAGCTCCCAGTCTATTACTACACCAAAGAGGGCAGCTCCCAGACTTAAAAAAGGTGAGGCCTTCAGGAGCTTAGCCATGGAGGGACAGCTTCTGGCTAGCTCCTACTGGAAGATGAGTTAATCAAAAGCATATGTGGCGCCCCAGAGTTGATTGTCTAGAGTCTGAAAGATAAGAGCCAAGACACTACCTGACAGAAATCAGCCGGAAAGTGTGGATGCCTCCTGCAGCCGCCAAATGGTGCCACCAGGCAAGAATTGCAGCAGCACAGGTAGGCTTGCTAGAAAGGAGCTAGGGGAACATTTTAGAACCCAGAAAACCACTAAATGAGGCCTCTGGATTTGAACCTGTCATTATCAATATCAATATAGTACAGTTGTGATAGCTGCCGTGATAATCCAGAGGAAAATGTATGTATGGCAGGTGAACATTGAAAAGCATATAATACTGGAGAAGGTATTCGATAATGTCGCTTTGGCATGCCTTCTGATCAAAGATGAGAGATAAATGCAGGGCAGAAGTCGAGGGTACACGCGGGTGGACGGAGGCCATCCACTTATTTCAGAGGGTGGCCTCAGTCCCCCCTGCTAAAATTAGAAACACTAAAAGTCTTCTTTGAATATATGAATGTAAGCGACCTTAGGGATCACAGTCGTCAGGTTTGTAGGCCAGACACTATAACCTAATGAAAAATAACAAGCAACTAAGAGTGAAATGTCCCATTTCGGTACGGCAAGTACCAAGGAAAACATTTGTATTGGTTCTTGGAGTTTAAAACATGCACGTCTTTTAACGTTTTAAAAAAAACTATTAGAAGTAAATATTCTCTCTTGATTTTGTGTGTGTGTTGATTTTATGAAAGGCAAATGCCATACCTCCTGTGCAATTTGGGTGGTTATGCAAAGCCAATTTAATGAAATGTGCATATTTCACATTAATATGCTTTTTCCTGACGATGACGCATCCCATTGCGTTTGTTGATGAGTCCCCCCACTTTTATTTTTAAGACTTGAACCCTTGATAAATGCACACATTGCTGTGACTTCAGAGTAGCAGAAGCCCTTTGGTTGAACAGGGATTAATCTATGGAGAAAGCTGCAACCCGAGCGAAGAGCGTGGAACGATCAACATGCCGCATGAAAACCGTCAGACCCGCAGTGAACAAAGAATAAGTGACATAACTATCATCTTACCCCTCTCACCAGAGCCTAACCGCCACACCACAGCAAGTCAGAACTCCCCTCTGGCAGCTTTTACGGCAGAGAGTGGAGTTTTACCTGAGGTAGGGCTTCAGAGAAATGGGCTCCTCAGTTATGACAAATGAACCCTCTACTCCTTAGCACCTAAAAAGCATGACTTTTAGTCAGTAATTTTGTCATGGGCCGACCACCGCAAATCATGGGAATCTACTTATCTCATAAAATGTCAAGTAGCCCTGTGTGTTTTCTCACTAAAATAACAAGCATACAATGTTTCTTACACTCATAAAATAGAAACACAAAAAATTGTTCTCACATTGTTATTTAGCATTAATATATATTTATGCTCATGCAAAGATAATATGTGAGCATTAAAAATAGTAAAGTCAAAGAATAAGTAAAGCACAATATAAGCAAACGTAAATTTAATACAATTATGCCATCCTACACTTCTCCTGCGAAAAATTATTCAGAGGACAATCATGGAGGAAAATATAAATTATAGTGAACTTCATTAAAAAGAATTCAAATAAAATGCAAGATAAACCACCAGCCAGGGAAGAGGGGAAGTGCACATCCAACATGTTTCACCCGCTCTAGCTTTGTCAAGGGTGATTTCCACCATTTCTACTGACCTATATGTAGCATTTACCATGTAGATCACATGACCTCTGGCTGTCACATTGTGGACTGGTATAAATACATAATGTAATCACTTCCATCACGTGTATTTGATCAGAATATTTTATCAGAATAGCAATCCAATTCTTTGACAGCCACATAGATATTTTAACAAAATACTTTCATGCAACCGTGTAAATGTAATGCACTCAATGTTATGTCACTGTGTTTCAAAAACATGTGTAAGAGGGAGGCGTGGCTAGCATGCAAACTGTGAGGACGTGAGTCCACCGGATCTCATGCAGCCGTCGCAGATATCCTGCATAATATCCTGTTTCCGTTTAAGAGCATCAAACATAGCCATACCCAGCTGAAACTGGTACCACCACAGCAGGGACGGAGAGATGTGTAGAGGAGGTCCCAAATAAAACCTGCACTCCAGTCGCCCATTTTGAAGTACCAGGAACGTTCACACCAAGATATGTGACATACGATGAGCAAATAAATCAGCAGAGAGCCGCAGTGGGGCTCTGTCCAGTACCTATCAGAAGAATGATGCCTACTGAAGTACCGATACCCAGATAACCATGGACAGTAAGGTATCCATTAAGAAAACCTTATCAACAAGTACAGTCCCGGAAGAAACCAAAAAGGTCTTAATGGAAGACGAATGGTGACGTCACGAAAGCCCGGACAGACTCACAGATAGAAGAAATGACGACCCGAGAATGACACAAAGAGACGAAACGCCACGAGTAAGGATATTGTGAACTTAAAGTAAAAGAACAATGTCCAAATGTAACAAAATTAAGCTGTAAGCAAAATGAAGATAGTCGACCAGTTTACACCTGTAAATATGCTTGGAACCGCAAGAAAGCTAATAAAACAGTGCGGCTTGCTATGCTTAGTAGAAGAGTAGTGCGGCAAGCGCCATTATACATAATCTACCTCAAATAAAGCAAATTTTTATAAGTATATTTCTACTTTTCACAAGGAGTAGAATCAACCCAGGTTACTAAAGGCCAAATGAGAAAAGATTAATATTTAGCAAAACGAGAAAAGGCGGCTGAAACGAAACTCAGCAGAGGCAACTCGTGCCAGGAAAGCCAGGGTCATACCAATAGAAGAGGCGAACAGTAGCTACATCTAATTGAAACTAAGATCAGAATATCCTGCCTCCGAAAGGTTGAGATAAGAAGACGAAGGCAGGAAACGAGAATCAAATACACAAATTGAGGGAAAAGAGACAAATTCACAGTGTCAGAATCACGTGACCAACCGAGCAAGAAGAAGCGAGGGTTCACACCTATGCTTGGCACCTGACCAGGCGGAGATATCAGAACCTTTTCCAGACAGAAGATGTAGTTTCAGGCCAACCACAGTGAAATAATTGACACATGGCTACTAAAGTGATGATTGATTGTAACCATAATCGGAGGAAGGCCGGGTAATTTAGGGAAACCCCGCACCTGGCCGACCATTCTGCGTGCTGCTAAGCGAAGTGGAAAAGTATGCATGGGGTTGGTGCCAACCCAATCACAATGGACCAAATAATCTAGGGTCCTATAGTTAGTAGAACCAATGAGACGTCGTACTTTTAGTGACAACTAGAGTAGTCATTTTGAAGCAAGGGCTTAGACGCCCACCTGACAGTATTTACCCAATCCCCTCACTCTGTTACGATATACAGATACAGTACCTATAGTAAAGTTACCTTTTCCTAGCCAATAGAACTGCATGTTAACTTTTGAGTGGCACACGTCAATGATGACGAGTTTTCAGTATAAATGTCATGATTTTTATGAAGTTCGTTGGAGTTGACGCGAGAAGGAAGATCGCACCAGTGCCGATATTCACACTCCCTGTTTTGTGTACTTGTCATTAAACTGACTCCCTTTGCCAAATCATTGAGTTGGCCTTGTTGATTGGTGTTGGAGTAATAAATCTGCACCCCCATCCATCTCACAGGTGCAGATATCTTGTCTTAAAGTTCTTCTCAGCAAACCCCGACTCTATGGGCCGGCCAGGGGTCTCGGAGTACACTTGGTAGCAGAGATTGATGGTTATTGATTATCAATTAGAATAAGACACCCATTGACCGTCGACATAAAGTAACTGTAGGTCCTCGGCAATATCACAAGTCCTTTGCCATTCGGCTGAGTAGACTGTGAAGCTCCCCATACACAGTGGTAGAGTGAAAATAAAATCTGCAGAACGAGGTCTGAAGGGACCCGTGTTCCCCACATAACCCCTTCCCACTCCTATGGGCAGCAGAGCGGGAGAAAAGCCGAAGAAGGCGGTGACGAAGGCGGTGATCCAGAGGGTCCAGAGAGGAAACATGCGAACGGTGAGTGAAAAAGACTAAGGGCCTCCTTATGAGGCAGGCGGAATGGGTTTAACGGCGCCGGTAAAGGTGCCGGTGCCGTTAAACCCATTCTGCCCTATTACGAGGTTCCCTTGCGGGACCGGCTCTGGATGTCTGGTTAGACCAGACGTCCTTTGCTGATCCAGCGAGGGGACCAGGGAGCTAACAACAGGCCCGTTAGTAACGGGCCCGTTGTTAGCTCCCTCCCCATTCCCATTGAGCCCTATGGGGGCTGAAATGGGAATGGGGATGTGTTCACTGAATGGGGAAATACCGGGGTCCTCCAAGGTTGTAATGGCCCAGTATTTCCCCATTCAGGGACCGCGGACCCGGACCCGAGTTTGGAGGCAGCCATGCCCTTATTAAGGGCATGGCTGCCTCCAAACTTGTAATGAGGCCCTAAGTGTTTTGGCAAAAGTGCATGCTTTAGAACAAGTAAAGGGAAAAGGTTGCGGAGGGAGGTGCAGAAAACGAAAGATAGTCAGAAGTAGATTAGGATATATATATACATCTAGGGGGACGGAAATAGTGACTTAAGAGTGACTAAAAGTAATAACAGAGGATACCGGGGATACCGCCTAAATTCCTTCGCTTTAATATAGCGGCTAGAAGAGACTTGTATCCATAGTCCCAAATAAAGGGGAACGAATAGGCTACCACAGCGATTAAAGATGTTGTGAAAGGGATAAATTTAAACTCCATGTCGGGGTAATATTAGAGGCAGAGATACATGTGGCCAGCTGCTGTTCGTCTAGTCTGTTAAACATCTGTCTTACATGTTGTTTGTTGTGACATCATAAGTCAAAAATTTTCCTTAGAAGAACTGACTTAATTTTTAAGCGATTGAATAACTGAGATATTATAGTATACGAATTGGTGTTTATTGAGTAAAACTAGAGATCTAAAATTTTGTGGAAAAATCGGGATTGGAGCTTGCAGTGATTGGTGCTTGCTCATATTGTTGGAATTGTTTAAGTCACGTGAAGCTCTGACAAGTGTTACATAAGGGGAAAGGGAACAGATTTAAGCATGGAGGACATAACTCCATTAGCACACCTGTGCAAACATTTAACAAAACATGCACCTAAATTGAAAAAATACAGTACTGAGTGGGTTAAAGGAACCGCGCACAAAATGTTTATGCCATGGCCACAGGGCAGGTCCTTACCTAAAGCTGTTTTGCAACACATGATGACATATTTGCACGCCACATACACGGGCAAAAAGTTAGACAAACGCCTAGCTGTTCTAGAGCTTTGGAAAATGTATGAACAAGAGAAGGGAGCGGTGCCGCCAATAGATCGGATACTTAATGTATGCACAGAGGGGGGTGAGACGCCTACCGCGCCACCCGCCACATCTGAAACGAAGATTGAAGAAAATAAAGATATGGGGTTTTACCCACTGAGAGAACTTAAAGCAGCTACAGGGTTTAGCAACCCGGCATATGAGTTACCTACGCAAAGTAGTGATGAAAATCAAGGTAAAGATAAAGATAAGGATATCACCTCCACAGTGTTAAGGGATAAGGAGAGACGCGATGACTAAAGAAGGAACCAGACACAGACAAGTGCATCTCTCAACAAGGAGAGAGAAGGTAAAAGATGGAAAGGAAGCGAAGATAGAACTGATGAGATATCATTCGCAAAAAATGAATGGATGGGAGGGCAGATTTTATTGAAACTCGATGACAAAGGCATTCATGATGCAAAACAAAAGGAGAGGCTAGACGATGTACAGAGAAAGGAGAAAAAGAAAGAATTAAGAGCCAAAAGAATAAGGAAAAAAGATAGACAAAGACGAGAACAGTTATATCGTGAAGAGGAAGAAAGACAGCTCGATCGCAAACAGAGAGCAGCCAATGATGAAGACAGACAGAAGCAGCAAATGTTAGAGGAAGAGCAAAGAATACGAGAGAAAAGAATAAAGAGACGAAGGGATGAGGAAATCCAAAGGGCAGATGAACGTATAGACACAAAGAAAAAGGAAGAAGATAGGGTCAGAGATAGGGTCAGAGAAGAGGCGAGGAGGCGCAGAGAATTCGGTGATGATGTAGAACGTAAGCGAAGACAGAGAGCATGTGATCTTGAATATCTGGAGAGAGAGGTTATAAAACCTGAGCCAGTAGTAGATTGGGAAGACATTGAAGAATTATTTTCTGAGTACAATTCAGTACCAGGCACGTCTAGGGTGAATATTGAAGATGACTTCGACACCAGAAGCATCGGAGAAACGATAGAATATATGACGAAATGGGGTTAGAACAAATACCCCAAGGGGGGGGGAGAAGACGAGCGCCTAGAGAGCACTCAGCTTTACGACACTGAGGATGTCTCCCGAAGTAGTGGGAATAGAGAACTATCCCTGGATAGGCTAGAAATAAGTAGGAACAAAGAAGACGCAATAAGTTGCACGAGTTGGGGACAGACAATGTCTGACACAGAAAGGGAAGGTGCGCGAGGAAAAGGAGGAAGAGAGAAGGTGCGAGAGACGATTCCCAAGGGGAAAAGGGATAAAATGGTCAGACACTAGTGAGTCTGCACCGAGGGAATCAGAAATAGCCACACAGTCAGACCGACATGAAGAAGTATCTCGCGGTCAAAGGGGTGTGACTCCACTGCCCTATGTGAACAGGCTAAGGACATTACCAGGCAGGCAGCGATGCAGAAATATTATCCCTGCAAAAGACAGGAGAACAATGAGAGAAGAGAGAGAGGGCTATGCATCCCAATTTCCGTTACTTGAGAAAGGGGAGCAAGACCACATTATATTCCATGGCCACACATGGATCGAGAAAATTTGAAAAACAAGCTTCCAATGTTGACATCGGGAGCCGGAAAATGGATAAACGAGGTATAAAAAATGACAGGAGGGAACACGCTAGCTATAGGGGATATCAAGAGTCTCTTAATCGCCATACTTGGTGAGAGAGCAGATGACATGTGGGCACGGGTAGGATACCCTGGTGTGACCACAATTAATCCTGTGCATGACAGAGCTCCATTTAACAATTGCAGAGCAGCAGTATGGAAAGCACTACGAGTGCTATACTCAGACACTTCCAATATGGGAGCTATAATGACACAAAAATTCAAGGAGTCGGAGGATCCATTGATTTACATACAGAATTTTCAAGATGCGTGGGTACTTGAAACTCATGAATCTTGGGGGAAATCTATACCTGTGTTCTGCCATATATTGTGCCAAGGGCTGCCAGAGACGGTACAGAAACAGCTCAAGAAATTGGTAGGAATCGAGGCTAAACCTTGGTCAGAAATACAGCTGACCATCGCACACTATTGCAGGCTACTGCAAGAAAAGAATCTCAAAAAAAGAAGCTGCACGAAAAGGTGAGGAGGCAAAATTAGTACAGAAGAAATTATCAAAATATGCTCTCGAAGGAGCCATGTTAACTAGCACAGATGGGTCGAGCATGCAACAGGTGAATAATCCACACCGAATAATCAGGGCAATACTGGGTTTACCCCAGGGGAAGAGGATTTAGGAGAAGAGGATGGCAGAGTAATCAGTGAGGCTTCCAGAACAGCCAAGGATGTTTTCAAAATATGCAACATGGTAATCAAGATATGTGAAACGGGCAAATGATCAGACCACCGCCAGTATGTTGGCTGTGTGGGATGACAGGGCACTTAGCTCGCACATGCAGAAATCAAGGCGTGATGCAAAACGGCCAAGGAATAGGAGCAAGTGTGGCAAATCCACCCGCCTTCGCAAAACAGGGAGTTGCACAAAATCACAGGATGCAACAAGCGCCAGGAGCGCAACAACGCTTGCAACCTCAGAATATGGTGAGTTTTCCACAAGGACAGTCCCAACAGTCACCGATGCAACTGTCACAGACAGTGAGTACAGGACAGGCTGAGAGCCCTGGAATGGGAAGTAACACTGGGAATGGGGAAATCCATCAGCACAAGGTAGGCCAAAAGCATATATGGACTAGGACCACTCACTGGGAGCCCTGATGTGGTCTATCCTATCAGTGACACCAGACCCTCACCGGGAACCTAGGGTGGATGTTGTTATAGGAGATAAAGAATATTCTTCTTAGTTGACACAGGCGCAACACGTTTGTGCATACATGAAGGCAAGTTTTCCTTGTCCGGCGATGCCATAAATACTCAGAGTTTCACAGAAGCTACAAGTCGTGTTCCCTTCACAAACGCACTTCCAGTGTCTATAGATGAATGTGAAATGAATGAGCCTTTATTATATTCACGGCATACCACAGTAAACATTTTGGGTCGAGCTCTAATGACAAAGTTAAATATGATAATCTTATTCACGGAGGAGGGCATAATATGTTCAACTCCAGGAATGCACTATTCAAACGTATGAGAAATAATTAGAGCATACGCAGGACACACAGCTATGAGGGCTACACCATTAGAGCCCGAAATATTTGCGTATGGAATACGTGTGCTAATGGCAGGGCTGCCAGGCCTTGCAGACAAAATCATGAGGACCCCAGATGAATTTCTATTTAGGCCAAGAATACCGATGCACGAGGAAAAGGGAAAAGTATTTCCCTTGATGATACACACAGCTGCAGTACAAGGGAAAATGGCTTTGATTGATGGTGATGATGATGAAGGCCGGCACTCGTGCGCAGTAATCGCCATTGAAGAAGGATACCGATTGACTGATATCACTGATGACTATCTGGTTGAAGAGCAAGCAGTTATGGGAGAGACAATAGTGGAGGTAAATCTCACCTTTTGGGTGAGAATGATCAAAAGAGAAGTGCCTCAGAGAATGATGTTGGCACGCAACCGTCCTGAATATTTTGATGACAACATGGCCCAGGTGCCTGTCTCAGTATGGACTACAGGCCCCTATGACATAGGCTTACTGAAAGGAGTTGGAGAGTTGAGAATCAAACTGAAGCCAGGAGCAATTCTTCCCAAAGCACGACAATATCCCATGACCAGGGAGGCAGATGAAGCAATTTTTAGAACAATTTCTGCTATGATGGAACAAGGCATCTTAGTGACGTCAGAGTTGTCATGCAATACTGCGGTTTATCCGATCAAAAAATCAAAGGGAGGGTCTTGGAGGCTAATCCAGGATTTACGCCCAATAAATGATATTGTTGAGGCCGAGTTCCCTTTAGTCCCGAACCCGGCTACAATTTTATGTAATATACCTGTTGAGGCAAAATATTTCACGTGATTGATTTGAAAAATGCATTTTTCTCAATCCCGTTGCACCGTGACTCACAAGATTTGACGTCATTCACATTCAGACAGATGCGTTTGAAAAGCACAAGGCTACCCCAGGGGTACTGTGAGTCTCCTTCTATTTTTAACAGAGTCCTACAGATGGACCTAAGCAATATTGCCCTAAAAAAAGTGTCGTCCTGCAATATGTGGATGACATCTTGTTTGGCAGCAATGCAGAGGAGCAATGCAGACATGATTCTGTTCAACTATTGACTATACTGGCTGAGAAAGGATATAAGGTTGACAAGGAAAAATTACAATATTGTCAACAAGAAGTGCTGTACATAGGCCAACTGATCTTGCATGAAGGGAAAGGAGTTACCCCAGAGAGAGCTGAAGCCATACTGAACACGGCCACGATGCATTTCTTATAGTGAACTGTATAATCTGCCAACAATTCACAGCTGGGCACTCATTAAAGGTAATGAGAGGAGTCATCCCCAGGTCAAATGAGCCTTTTCAGCACTTGCATGTCGATTACGTCCACATGATTCAAGTATGTAACGGGTAAAGATACCTAATTGTTGTGGTGTGTCCATTCTCTAGATGGATAGAAGCAGGTCCATGTACACACCCAGACTCTACCTGTGCGGCCACATTTTTAGTGAGAGAAGTATTCCCCAGGTGAGGGGTATGTGAAGTCATGAGATCAGAGGATGGGGCTCACTTTGTAAATGAGATTTTCAACAGATTAGCTTGCTGCTTGGTATAAAGCACCAGTTCTCATCGGCGTATCACCCGCAAGGTAACGGAACCCCTGAGAAGCTCAATGGCTTATTAAAGGAAAGGATAGCCAAGTTGAAGCTTACTCTAAAGAAGGGATGGTTGCACTGCCTTCCTTTGGCACTGTATGCACTACGGAACCAACCCGGTTCCGACCATCAGCTTACGCCACACGAGATAGCCACAGGAAGAAGAATGTGCACACCCCTGACACCCCAAGATAGAGCTAGATGTGATGCCCAGTCAACAGGAGAAATCTTAGGGTCTGAAATGCAAAATTATCTGAATTGCATGACATCTTGCCTAACTGTAATTTCAGACCAGCTGCAGTGACGACGAAAAGGGTGCAGGGCAGCACAGAACACAGAAGGAGATACTACTACAGGCACAGTTCAAGGACTTTGTGTACAATCCGTTTTCCCTGGAGATAACGTTCTGGCAAATAACCATACGAGAAAAAGGTGGGACTAGCCAAGATTTAACGGTCCCTTTACAGTGGAAGACTGCACTCCTTCCGCAGTGAAACTACAAGGCAGGAGAGCTTGGATTGTTCTGCGCGATATCAAACCCTACATCGGAGAAGGCCCCCTGCCTGCACCCCAGCACGAGGAAACTACGAGCGGCGGGGAAGAACCACAGCATGTGCAGACGAGATTCATGACGAGGAAAAAGGACGCATGAGCAACAGCAAAGTAAAGACAGAAGGTCTAGTTGTGGTTTCACTTTGGATATTCCTGTGAGCAAAAAAGAGGATGAGGACAGATAAACTGGATGCTCTGTGTATCCTAGTTGCAGGGTGAAGAAGACAATTGCATTTATAAACCACAACATAGTCTGTTGAATCTGAACTTTGGATTGAGGCACATTAAAACCGTGACGAGATAATAATATGCCAAATTTTGATCGAGGACACATAAATTGGAAGAAAATACAGTACCCCGATTCCCTCCACACAGAGACTTTGTTCGGAATCACTTATCGTGTCCCACAGAAGTGACATCACCAAAGATGTGGTGACATACTTCAATCTAGTGCTAAGATCGTACCCGTCATTGGTGGGGAGGCTCAACAGTGTCCCTGACTTTCTTCAAGATCCTGAAAACAAAAAGACAATAAGAAGATTACTTACTGTAATTGCCAAACAATTACTCCTGCTTCCTAAGTACAGCGAGGAAAAACCAAATGTCCCAAGCAAAGAGAGAAGTAAATGAGCTTGTCAACGTATTGTTCTTTTGCATAATGGAAGACTGTCCAAATCTTGTTGGAAGAACGACAGACGTACTCACGTTTCTTCGAGATCCAGCGAATACAGAACGTCTGAGCACCCTCCTAAATAACATTGTGATCTTAGTTGCACTCCACACAAACGGAATGTGCAGACATTGTTTACATTGAAGTGAAAGCATACAGTCCTGAACATAAGCAGAACGGGACAAATGTCCCTGTCACCAGAAGACAGTAGGTTGGCCAGCAATGTTTTCTTCCGGTTAGTCACAGACTTTCCAGAGCTTGTGGGGAGACCAATCGATGTTGACGTCCTCACATTCATCAGAGATCCCGCTAATTCTACACAGATGGGCATGCTCTGGCATGGCATTGTGATGCAACTGGTACTTTCTAACCATCAACAGAACTGTTTTAGAAGATTTTAAACTTTCCGCCGAGGGACAGATCGAAGGAATAAGGCCAAAAAAAAAAAAAGAAAAAAGGAGAAGAAACTTTTTCTTCTGTTGATTTTGTTATACTGACCAGGACACATGATGTCTATTGGAATGAAACAGATTAAAGGTGTAGACTGAGAGTTGATACATTTTGAACATGTACAGTAAAAAGACTTGCTGAATTGTTGCTTGATGTTGACACTTCCAATAGTTTAGTAAAGGAACTGTATCCCGAGATAATAGACAAGTCACCATTCACAAGAGGAGGGACAATTGTGGAACACCTGCAACTCTTAACACTGAATCCGAAAGATTGTTTAAAGGAGTACAGTAAAAGTTAACATTTGGCGAATGATCGAGATGGGAATCCAGAGCAGCAACCTCGTCCTCCCGCATGAGGAAAGACATCCATATTTCTCTGGACGTAAATGCTGCCACCTCACCTACAGGGTCATAATGTGTTTGTGTATTATATTCATCATTGTTTTACTGTCATTAACGATCAGAACTGCATTTTTTATTGGTGCACAAAGTGTTCCAATTCCAGTGCACCGACCTAATGATGTGAGCATGAAACCCACAAAAGTACCCAGACCTTACATAGTCATTCCAGTTCCTAGAAGATCTGATGGTGGAATGTATGAACTTCAGATGGATGTGATTAGCAATGACACACACACACTGTGGTAAAAAAACAAAAGGAAAACCCGGAGACAGGGTCGGCAAAGTGTGAATGAAAAAAGGTTACTGACAACCACACGCATGCAAACACTGAATGCACACGCAACAGGCCTAGTGTCAATGACTGCAGAACCACAATCCAAAGCATTAGAGAAGAAGAGACTGCCTACTATGAGAAACTCCACAACAGACGAAGTGAAAAGACAAATGGAAGCAGACGAATTCCTGAAGAAACAAGAGGAGCTGAAGTATAAAACCACAGAGACAGCATTGACAAACATATATGTTCCAGTGAAAGGGACAAGTACAAGTTCCACAGTACAGCCATATACTAGACCAATGCCAGAGTGGATACGGACAGTTCTAACCAGAAAGAAAAAGAAATATGAGGACAAGGAAAGAACTGCCAGACTTTTGTCTACTCAAATGGCACAGATGAGGAGGCCTGCACCATGGACCGGGATACCTGAGAATCCTCCAGCAAGAAGGAGCCATACAGATGCATTCAGGGATGCAGTTATAGCAAACTACATGAAAACCTTAAGAATCAAGAGGAGCATGCACGGAGATGACAACGAACTAAACGATTACTTGGACACCACAGCACATTTGGGAAACAACATCTGGTACCAGCACATGAAGGAAGTTGGAAGACAAAGTTCAGAAGGGGAATGCTTTGTTTGTGCACTCCTACCATACAACATGGGGAAGTCCAAGATCTTCGTAGCTGTAGAAATTGATGTCCAGACAGCACACTGTCTTTCGCATGTAGCAATGTGCAAGACCAGATGCCAGTTCATGGGTAGTGAGGCCTCACTGAAATGGGCAACTGAAGCAACCAACCCAAATGGAGATGATTATGTCCAGGACATAAAGACAAGAAACAATAAAGACGAAGCACATTGTGATCAGATACAAGAAGCCTAGTTAAAGGAGCAGAAATCAGAAGAGAAGCGAATCAGAAGCTAAATGTCCAAGGAAAAACCCCAGAAGAGGCTCGAAGTTGGAAGAACAGAGGCCAAATGCAGATTTGGGGAACAGTGCTTTCACCGGACGAATGGGAGAAAGGAGTAGTGATATGCAGAGCATGGATGGTCATAGGTCAATACGAGCCTACCATCAACATAGTGCGAGATGGATGCAAGCCATTGTGGCCAAAGCTTGCAAAACTACTGACATGGGTCAAAGACAGAGGAGGACCCTTGCAGATAGTGCCACTGGAAAGCCCAAAACTCTGCTTCAGGAATAATGGCACTAGAAAAATGGGAGAGAATCAGAACTGTGGGTGAGTTTTTGACGCCCCAGGAATGGTGCATGGAACTGCAGTAATTATGGATCATTATTGAGCATGTGGATCCAAAGCATACATCAGACTGCCGAAAAACTGGGGAGGTATATACACAATAGTGAATGACCACTTTCCAGCATTGGTGATCCCGAAAAGTGACCTGAATATTGACAGTTTTCCGAAAGCAGATGCTCACCTGAGGAAGAAGAGATCTGTGGAACTGCTAATTCGGATGAAGAGAGAGAATTACTTCTCTGCCAAATCAGAAGAAGCTTTTCATGCAATTCCGTATGAACATAGGCTGTTTAGCCTCACCTCATCAGTGTTCTCGCCAATCCTCATGCCAAGATTCCAAGTTGGAGCAAATACTAAATGGTTACACATAACCAGATGGGAGTTACTGCAGACAATCAACATGACAATAAAAGGATTCAATGCAATCAAGGTAGAGTTAAGAGCCAGCCGACTGATGACTCTCCAGAACAGATATGTGCTTGACATGAACACAGCCATGGATGGAGGAGTTTGTGCAAAAATCGGAGAATCATGAAAAATTGCAGAACCAGATGATTGACGAGACAGACAAAGTTGATGATGACAGTTGGTTTGGATCACTATTCACATGGGTTTCGCAATGGATGGCAGATGCATTCAAGTTCCTGGGAGCCCTGCTAGTGATGATATTACTAGGATTTTGTATCATCAAGATAATAATATCTCAGTGCCAGAAAACTACGAAGAAAGCCATAGGGATGAAGATCTTGATTGATGTCTAGCCAGGATGGAAACCCAAAGACCTGACTGACGAAGAAATAAGAGACTTTGTGAAGGCCAGCATTCATGCACAAGAAGGAACAAAGTTTTGATATCCCAGGAAGCATAGAAATTATGTGGGAAGATGGGTTTACTGCAGCCCAAATGGACAGTGTCAACTGATGACTTGGAACAAGGACGAACACGTGAGAACAGCAGGAAGTTTAAAAGGAGTAATAAAGATATGGTCCCCAAAGAGACATTTCTTCAGACCATCATGTATAGACCCAGAAGATGAAGAAAGAATGGACCCAGGCGATGAAGTGAAGGTGAATACAAAGGAACCAAAGAAGATGGATCCAAAGAAAGAGGTGAAGGGGGTCAATGAATTGCCCAGTGGGGGGAGTGTAGAGGAGGTCCCAAATAAAACCTGCACTCCAGTCGCCCATTTTGAAGTACCAGGAATGTTCACACCAAGATATGTGACATACGATGAGCAAATAAATCAGCAGAGAGCCGCAGTGCGGCTCTGTCCAGTACCTATCAGAAGAAGGATGCCTATTGAAGTACCGATACCCAGAAAACCTTGGACAGTAAGGTATCCATTAAGAAAACCTTATCAACAAATGAAACGAAATGAAGATCACCTAAGTACAGTCCCAGAAGAAACCAAAAAGGTCTTAATGGAAGATGAATGGTGATGTCATGAGGGCCCGGACAGACTCACAGATAGAAGAAATGATGACCCGAGAATGACGCAAAGATGAAATGCCATGAGTAAGGATATCGTAAACTTAAAGTAAAAGAACGATGTCCAAATGTATGAAAATTAAGCTGTAAGAAAAATGAAGATAGTCGACCAGTTTACACCTGTAAATATGCTTGGAACTGCAAGAAAGCTAAGAAAACAGTGCGGCTTGCTATGCTTAGTAGAAGAGTAGAAGAGTAGTGCGGCAAGCGCCATTATACATAATCTACCTCAAATAAAGCACAGTAGTATAAGTATATTTCTACTTTGCACAAGAAGCAGAATCAACCCAGGTTACTAAAGGCCAAACGAGAAAAGATTCATATTTAGCAAAACGAGAAGAGACAGCTGAAACGAAACTCAGCAGAGGCAACTCGTGCCAGGAAAGCCAAGGTCATACCAATAGAAGAGGCGAACAGTAGCTACATCTAATTGAAACTAAGAACAGAATATCCTGCATCTGAAAGGTCGAGATAAAACGTCGAAGGCAGGTGGTGGGTGAAACGAGAATCAAATACACAAATTGAGGGAAAAGAGACAAATTCACGGTGTCGGAATCACATGACCAGCTGAGCAAGAAGAAGCGAGGGCTCACACCTACACTTGGCACCTGACCAGGCGGAGATATCAGAACCTTTTCCAGACAGAAGATGCAGTCTTGAGGCCAACCACAGTGAAATAATTGACACATGGCTACTAAAGTGATGATTGATTGTAACCATAATCGGAGGAAGGCCGGGTAACTAAGGGGCACCCCGCACCTGGCCAACCATTCTGCATGCTGCTAAGCGAAGTGGAAAAGTATGCATGGGGTTGGTGCCAACCCAATCACAATGGACCAAATAATCTAGGGTCCTATTGTTAGTAGTCATTTTGAAGGAAGGGCTTAGACGCCCACCTGACAGTGTTTACCCAATCCCCTCACTCTGTTACCATATACAGATATCGTACCTATAGTAAAGTTACCTTTTTCTAGCCAATAGAACTGCATGTTAACTTTTGAGTGTTACACGTCAATGATGACGAGTTTTCAGTATAAATGTCATGATTTTTATGAAGTTCATTGGAGTTGAAGCGAGAAGGAAGATCGCACCAGTGCCGATATTCACACTCCCTGTTTTGTGTACTTGTCATTAAACTGACTCCCTTTGCCAAACCATTGAGTTGTCCTTATTGATTGGTGTTGGAGTAATAAATCTGCACCCCCATCGATCTCACGGGTGCAGCTATCTTGTCTTTAAGTGCTTCTGAGCAAACCCTGACTCTATGGGCCTGCTGGGGGTCTCGAGTACAGATGCGAGAGGTGCTTCCAACCGACTGAAATTGGAAGCGAATGGTGCGCTCTCTCGGCACAAAACACCCTCCCAAGATGGCCGACGCCAACTGCCTACGTGCCTACCCGACAACGTCCACGGCTTGAACTATAGTGAAGACGGTGCATGAGATCGCCCGAACACGACCGGGTCATTGAAGCTTGAGCCCGCTGTGCCTTGGGGAACAGACTGATCTTGGTAGACAGCAGACACCGTGTGAGGAGTGAAAGACTCTGCCTTGGCATACGAAGGGAACGAGAGCAAGGACTGGGCGCGTGCCCGCAGAGGCTCCAGCACCGAGAAGACAGCAGGGGAACATCAAGCCCTGCAGTCGTGAGGCTGGACTTGGCGGCTCCCCTTTCTTGGTAGTGGCACAGGACGCGGGTGCCCTGGGAGGTGCACGCTGAATGGGCGTGTGTGCAGGTGAGTCATACACAGGATCGAGTTTGGGGATCCTGCAACCCCATCCCCCCGTGCCTCCATGAAGTGGCCGGCGACAGCATACCAAGTGCGCCACAGAGGCATGGGAGGCTGTTAGTAGGTGAGTGTGGAGGACTGGAGGACACGCACTCCGGTGCTGTACTGTTTGAACTGTGCGTAGCTACAACAGCTGCATAATCCGGTGGGGGAAAGCGTGGGTTCCCCGTGATTAGGGCGGGCGACTAAAACTAACTGTACCGCACTACCACTGTATACCCTGATGGTGCCCAATAAGTGGTGGGAGCTGCGATTTTCTTCCCCCCTTCTGACTATTGCTCCTGCCTGCCGGAGCAGCAGGACCACGAGCCCCACTGTGCGCCCATCTACGCAGGACAACATTGACAATAACATGTGAGGCACGGAGGGGTGAAGATCGCCAAAGCTTCGAGATACCCGGCAGTAAACCTGAAATGAGTGGCTGCACACAGGAGAGGCACTGATCGCGGCCTGCATGTACTGTGGTCGTTAAAACGTACACGGCAAGAGAATGAGCAGTGTTTTAACACCCAAGTCGAGCGCAGCCCCACGACATCCGTGTGATTATTCTCGGCCAAAGCATCCATCAATGATGCCAACGGTATGACCTGACATCCACTAAAGTGGTTGACGAGTAGAGTTTACACTATAAGGCTACTACGCCGAGCCCACCTCTTCCCTAACAACACTGATTGATGGGCTACAAGGCTGTGTCACCGGGACCCTGGAGGATATGAACTTGCTGCACCCCTATACTCGATGAGGAAACAGATCTGCAACTCATGAACGTCTGATCAAAAACAACTCTGGAGCAGACCACATAACTGTCAGGATCTAGGCACTGCAAGGAAGAGTGCATGACCCTGCATGCCCCGGTCTCACCCAACACTGCACAAATTTGGTAAAAGCAACAGTAAAGGGCAGTGCATTGATCTCCTGCTCACAAACCCTCCAATTCCATAGGACTCACTGACAGCAGTGCCACACACTGGCCTAACGCCAGCAAGACAGCCAAATTATCTCCCCTGCCTTGCAAAATGGGCAAAGACAAACTGAAAAAGGCGACGACACAAAGCAAGATGGATCAATACGCGATAGCCAATGCCTCTGCATCGACAGACCACACGCCGCGACCAACCTCCCCCACGCCGAGGACACCCTCTCATTGAAAGATGTGATGGCTGCCATAGCTAACTCCCGCTCCTCAATGGAAATACAAATGGAGAGCATAGCGGCGGATGTTTCCTTCCTCAGCTACGATCTACAGAAACTCAACTCCCCAACGGGGGAAGTAGAACAACACATATCGGGAGCAGAAGACAGTATCAGGGGCATCAATCAACAACTATCACAAGCACTGAACCACATGAAGACACTGGAAGCCCGGGTGGACGAGGGAGAGGGTAGATCGTGCTGCAACAACGTGCGCATCCTCGGCCTTCCGGAGGGAGAGGAGGGCCCAGCATGGAGCTAATCCTAGAGCAGTGGCTGGTGGACATCTTCGCGCCCCATTCATTTTCCAAATTCTTTTCAGTGGAGAGAGCCCACATAATGCCTTTAGGCAGGCCTACGCCGGGCGCATCACCCAGAACAGAAACAGCCAAGCTACTCAACTATCGAGACAGGGACGCGCTCCTCCAGCTGGCTCACACTAAGGGGTCAATCACTCACAATGGCTCCCGGATCGACTTCTTTCCCGACTATACCGGTGATGTGCAGCGTGTGCGACAGTCCTTTGAACCATTGAAAAGGCAACTATCCTATATGAGTGTGAAATACGGACTGCTGTTCCCAGCCCAGCTCAGAATCTACCACAAAGGAACCACGGTTCACTTCAATGATCCAAAGGAAGCCTGGAAATGGGCGGGAATGCATATTGAGGACGATTGGACTATAAAACCGACCGGTCAGGGAAGGCGATCCCGACCTATACCGGCCCGCACCCCTGCAGAGAGACGTCCAGGAGCCCCGGAACCAGCAGTCCTGGAACAAGCGGTGGACCCCGACGAGTGATACACTGCAGCTCAGCCAGCAGATGACATTGCAAGTGACTGAATCGCAAGAGACAGCTGATACCCCAGTTGTTCCACTGGAACAATAATCGACATAACCACGGAATCATCAGAAAGGCGGCATGAGCGGCGGAACCAGGGAACTCTCTCATCTCCCCCCAACCCCATGTTCTTTCTCTTTTATCTTGACCTCTCTTCCTTTTGCTTGTCCGGCACCGTTTGCCGATAGAGGGCCAAGAATTAACTGTTAAGGTTTCAAATCATGCTGTAGCCACAGTTAGTGGCTGTCAGCAATGTTCGGGCGACAGGTACTTCATGTTGGGGTGAAGTATGGGGTGGGGCGAAGTATGGGGTCAGAAGGGGGGTGGGGAAGTTATATATTAAGGTTTTCCATGGGTCCAGGATACACAACACACATACTCCTACACAAATGCATTGCATTCCGGGACAGCAGTATGAGTACTTCCCCAGAACTTAACACATGATATTCAATAACAGCCACTTTAACTCTTATGGCGATGTCTAACAGTGATACGCGAACCTTACGATTCCTGGCATGGAATGTTAACGGGCTAGGTAGTGGTATTAAGCAGAGGCTTGTCACCCAAGTGCTAAATAGGCACTCACCGGACGTGGTGTTACTTACTGAGACCCATCTGGCTGGTACCACCAGCAATCTATTTAAGCGTACCAACTACCGTACAGCAATGCATGCATGCTGGTTTTACCAGGGGCTCAAGAGGGGTTGCTCATATTGGTTCACAAAAGGCTCCCTTTCACACTCTCAAAGGTAACATACGACACAGGGGGTAGATATGTCTATATAACCAGAACACTATGGAACCAAATCTTAGCAATACTAGCTGTGTACTCACCACCTGCATTGATGTCTACATTCATAGAGTATGTTACCCCTTTTATTGTCAAAGATACCTCAGACACACTGATCCTGATGGGTGATTTCAATGAGGTCATGAACATACGAATGGGCCGCACGCACCTGAGGGGTAGAAACCCTGATACTCACACAAAACTGGCCACCTTCAGTGAGGCAATAGGATTGAGAGATGTGTGGCGTGATCTCCACTCTGCGGCCCGAGAATACTCTTTCCACTCAGGGGTTCATGCTTCCCTCTCAAGGTTGGACTACTTCTTCTTGCCAACAACAGATATACATGGGGCGACCAGTGGAACTCTACTCCCACGCGGAATCTCGGACCACTCTCCTCTGCTAATGGAATTGACAACCACAAGGCTGCTTCCCCCACCCTCCTTGCGCCTTAACAATTACTATTTGGGCTTTCTGGAATTTGTAGAACATATCCAAAAAGCCATAAAACCTACTTCGAACTTAACACAGGGTCAGTGGATGACCCAGGGGTACAATGGAAGCGTACAAACCGGTGCTGCGAGGAGAGATTCTCTCCTGGACAGCAGCACATAAGAAAGCACACTTAGAAAAGGTGAGGGAAGCAGAGGTGCAAGTGGAACAGGCAGAACAATCGCACCTGGCACTGGAACTGCCCGAGACCAACTGCTCACTAGTGCTTGCCCAAAACAAATTGCAGAATATAGCCCTAGATAACGCCAAGCAAGCACACAGAGCGATGCGTGCCAGAATCTATGAGACCGGCGACAAGGCAGGTAAAATGTTGGCGTGGCTAGAAAGCAGAGATGAGGGACATAGGCAAATTAGAATGATTAAACCTGATAATGCAGAGCCTCTGTTAACCGACGAAGACATTGCAGAAGTTTTCACAGCTTACTATGCTGATCTTTACACCTCTCCTGAGACCCCTGCTGACACCTCCATGCTAGAAGAGATTAGACTCCCAAACCTGACTGTTAAACAAAAAGACCTGCTCGAAATGAATATCACAGAAGAAGAGCTGGTGCTGGCCATATCACAGCAACAGTCTGGGAAAACACCAGGACCAAATGGCTTCCCGGTGGAGATATGGAAGAAACTAGAATCAAACGAGATAGTGCTACACTAGCTGCGCTTGTATACTCATTCGAAGACAGTTGGTCAACTGCCCATAGACTTGAGGAAAGCCACCATAATTGTGATACCCAAACCCGACAAACCCCCTGATAAATGTAGTTCGTACAGGCCAATCTCACTAATAAACAGCGAAACACAAATTTTAGCAAAGGTACTGGTGAATCGACTACAGAAAGTCATCACGTCACTGATACACCCGGATCAATGTGGCTTCATGCCCAAAAGATCCACGCGCATGAACATACATAGGTTGGACTTGGCACTAGAAAGAATCCCTACACTCCAAGGTCCCCTGGCACTGCTGGCGATAGACTTTGAAAAAACTTTCGATTCAGTCTACTGGGAAGCACTGTGGGAAATAATGCGCTGAATGGGCTTTGGGGAACAATTTATGGCATGGGTACAACTACTATATAACTCCCCCAGGGCCGAGACCAGGGTGAACGGGTGGCCATCTAAACACTTTAAACTAGGCAAAGGGAGGAGACAGGACTGCCCCCTATCTGCAATGCTCTTTGCGCTGGCGATAGAGCCGCTAGCTATATTATTACAGGACATGCAGACGTGGAATGGATTTCGATGGACAGATGATTGGGAGGCTAAGATCTCGTTATACGCAGACGACCTGCTCTTATACCTGTCTGACCCTGCAATCTCCTGTCCAGTAGTAACACACTTGCTGGAAAGATATGAATCTTTCAGTGGTCTAAGGGTAAACTGGTCGAAATCTATATTATTCCAATTAAAGGAGTGGAGGATGCTGTTCCGCTTAACTGCCCATTTCGTATTGAAGGGAGCCACTTTCGATACCTGGGGGTACAGATCACAACAGACCTGAATGAATATGTGGCTAGAAATCTCCATCCAATCATAGACTGATTTACAGAAGATGGTAAACATTGGATCGCCCTACAGTTGACCCTACTAGGGAGAGCAGCGCTATTCAAGATGATGACCCTGCCACGATTCTTGTACATCCTTCAAAATGCCCCACTACACGTCCCCGCACGTGAATTTCACAGGATTGGCAGGATGCTTAGGAAGCTCCTGTGGAGCAATGGATGCACGAGGCTAGCACTTCATATCCTGCAGCGGTCCATTTGGGAGGGGGGCATTGGGCTACCACGCCTGCAGACATATTATTGGGCAAGCCAAATGGCAATAATAAACGACATGCTGCATGGAGATACAGCGCTACCCAACATTAGACCCAATACCACAAGGGGGGCGAAAACAGCCCCACTGGAATCCCTATATCAGAAAACTAACACTAATACCCCCAGAACTATATCGTCCCACCTGGCGATAATCTGGGCAGAGATACGCAAGTACATTAATTGGGAAGGGAAAATCACCCCAGCCCAACCACTATGGGCAAGCAAGATCTGATTTGGATAAACTCCCGAAATGGCAGAGCTGGATAGCAGCAGGGATAACAAAAGTGGGTGATGTGATCACGGAGGGAAGGTTGGTACCCTTCGATGACCTGGTTGCCAAATTCAACCTCCCCGATATGGAGTGGTACCGAAATACTCAATTAACTAATGCACTAGAGTGTCACCTCCCTGATTTGAGTAACATGGCAGACTGTAGTCCCATAAAAAGAAACCTAGTTTTAGGCCGAATAGATGTCAAGATTACCTCTGTAATGTACAACGTCATTACCTCCTTCGCTAGACCTGAATTAGTGAGTTTAAAGTCCAAGTGGGAAAGGGATGTGGGAGCGATCCTGCCGGAAGACTGGATAACAATACTGATGTACCCAAGGGAGACGGCCATATCATCCAGACTTCGCCTCATACAGCTCAAAATATTACATACAATATACTATCCAAGGGTAGCACTCTATCGTTGGGGCAGAATCACAGACCCTAATTGCCTATGATGTCACCAGGAGGAGGGTACCTTCTTCCACATACTGTGGAAATGTTCCCACATAACACGATATTGGCAACAATGCTGCGACGCACTATCGCGGGTCCTGGGTTGTACTATGCCTTAGAGATCCTAAACTAATGCTATTGGGTGTGGGGAATGAGGGATCAATGTCTCGCTATGATAAGTTGCTGTTTTCAACCTCCACAGCACTGATTAAATGCAATATTGCTAAACTGTGGGGATCTAACATAACCCCGCAACATGCACAATGGCTTAATGATGTGGACTCATGCATAGAGATGGAACAGCGAGTGTATACGGCCAGAGGAGAAAGCCAATAAGGTCTGGGGGAAGTGGGAGAATGCCCATTAAGCTGCTGAAAACTGTATACTATATACTTTATACAAACTGCTTCAAAGTCGTGGGTATGTAATACTGTTATTACTGTGTGTTGCCGAACCCTAGAGCCAAGGGTTGTTTGAATGTCAAGGTTGGTGGACTCCTCCGGAGTCAACGTTTTATTTGTATTGCATAATAAGAAAAACAATAAAAATGTGAGATTAAAAAAAACATGTGTAAGAAATATTAAAAATGACTGGGATAACACTTCACCTGGTGTACTCTCCTGACAGGACTTTCACATAATTACTTTTAAACAACTTTTCCATTTCATGCATGAAACAATATTAGCCCAACGTTGCTGTATCGTTCCTTGCTTAATAATGTTTGTTTCAATAATAGTTCTCTTTGTCATACAATGGGCTTTGCCCCTTTTCCAAGTCCATTCGCATTTATTTGACTTTCTTTCTCAATTGTGTCTCTTTCGGGAAATGGGCTCAGCGACCCTTTTGTGGCATGGCTTACAGGAGTGTAAACCTCTTCACGTTGTTCCTGTGTTGCTTCTATGAAGCGACGCACACTTTTTGGCAACCCAGTAACCCTTCCGCCTTCCCTGGGCATAACCGGTGCTTGTAGTGATCCTTGTGCCTATCCACTTCGTTTTCCTCTGTGTGGCTTGCTCGGAATGTGCCCCTTCAGCCGATGTGTCTTTGCTGTGTCCTTTTCTGCTACATGCGGATCCCCCAGCCTTGAACTCTCTCGGGCGACGAGCCCACTGCATTCCGGTTTCCTCTTCCGTCGTTTGGATCAGCCGCTATGCCATTTCCCGTGGTGTCTTCTTCCCCAGCGTACTGGTTGGTTTCCGTGCAAGTCGCTGTGCAGCCCAGCATCTACAGCTCGCTCTGCTAGCTGTCAGTTGAGCTGGTATTAAACTTCTGGGCATGACTGAACAATCTCCAAAGACTAGACCACTGTGTGGGCTTACCAGTCTTAGTGATCTTCTTTATTCTGTCCCTCTTCCTCGTTTCTGTGGTTAACATGTCATCCCTTATATGATGTTGAGAAAGCTGGTATGAGATCTTATTGGGAGTGATCATTACTGCTCCCTGTCCTTTCTCAGTAGTTGATTTACTGGCCTTTGTGTCAGGTTGGGCAATACTAAGAGTGGGTCTGGCAAGGGTTTGAGAAAAGGTGTTACAGTGTGCGATTAAGGCATGAGGAATGGAGGGAACCAATGCAAAAGGGAATGGAGGGCATGTGATTTCCCACACTGATGTCATATCATTCCTCAAAGGGTCACCACCCCCGGCGCTCCTCCCACATATAGCCACCACCAGGGTTAGGATCAGGTAGCGGCAGCTGTCCCCTGCCCTCATAGGGAGAGACTACCTCAGGAAAAGCAGTGATGACACCATCAGATTCATCACATTAGTAACTCACAAAACGGTATATTCTACTTAGTACTAGACATGTGCGTTTCTAGCTTGAAATACAGAGTTGTACACAATTGGTTTGCGATAAAGAGCTGATTTTAGTTTGAAGTTACAACTTTGATTGTTGGATTTTTAGATATCTAACATTTTCCTCCGGCATGTGTTTCCCCATCCCACAACAGAAAAATGTCACCACTTATAGAGTAGCCACAAAATTTGCATACACCAGAAACATCCAGCCGTTATCTCGTCTTGCTCAGTCTTGCTCTCATCTCCCAACCATAACATTTGCAGGTTGGGGAGAAGAAAGCACCCATAACCCTGCCCCTTTTCTGTTTGACCATGGTCATGTCAGATGAAACAATATTATTAAGAATTATATCTAGCATTACGAGCAGTTTGTCACATTTGTGGCTCACTGAGCACATTTGCAGAACGATCAAACTGCACCCGATTCATTTGTGTGTCTGATTGCAGTATTTCTCATCCAGGAATATTGAATCTAATTTTGACAAAATGTCACGTCTCATTTATACATATTCGGTTAAAGTAGAAACCCACGGAATAAATATTCGATGTACATAAATAGAGCCTACTTTCCTTCTATGCACTTATAGAATTTTAAGGTTTTACAAACAATTATCATTGTGTATTGTCATCTAAATGGTACTGTGATAAAACTAAAAACATGTACTCGCCTTAAAATTGGTATTAGCAGATGTTGCTAGCCATGCTTTCGGGACATGACTCACTATCCCACCCGCCTGGCTAAAATGCTTAAAATATCACAATTTTGGGTGTGTTAGCTATGCAGTCTGGACAGATAGTCACTCCAGTTCCTTCATTTTTTTTTTTTTGAGTATTTAATCAAAAATTTGATTTTTACAACATCGTTATTTTTCTTTCTTTTACTCGAGTATAGTCATCATTTGACTCTTTGGTTTGGGATTTGTGTTCGTGTTTCTGGTCGCTTTAAGAAGAGAGTCTTAGTTTTCGTTTCGTTTCACAGTGAGTTTTTCTGTTAAGGCGTGAAGGATTTTGAATGTCGCTAGTTGCCACGATGTGCGATCACCACTTATCATCCTTTTCCACCATGTTTCTTCATCAGTTACCGCAGAATGTTGGCAGATATATTTCATGTAGGGGTGACGGATATCTGTCAAACTTGGGCAAGACAGTATAAGGTGTCGAATGGCCTCTTTCTCGTTGCCACAAAATCTGCAGATGTTAGTCAGCGATTGGTTCCTTATGTGGCAGATTTCATTGGTGTCCACAAGATTCAGTCTTGCTCTCATTATGAGATTACGTGCCGCTCGGCTAGGAAATGTTTTGATGTAGTTCTGTAGATCATCTCGTTTTTTCCATAGCGAGGGTAAGTGAGAGACAAGCTTGTATTCTGAGGCTGCATCTAAGGTGCGGATCCAGTCCATATCTTTTGTTTTTTTTGTTATTCTTGTAGGGTTGTTAATCAGATCCTCCTCTGTGCATTCGATGGTTTTTAGTAGAGCTTGGTTTTCATTTTTCCATTGGATTAGCATAGTGCAGCTTCCCCCTAAGATTTCTTTGGACACCAGGTCGTGGAGGAAGGAGCAATCTGGGAGAATACATTTCCTGTATAGCATCAGAGTGTTGCAATCAGTGCCTTGGAGGGAAAGCAGACTGAGTTCTTGACGGATCAGTGTAATTGGAGTTGAATCCGATAGAGCGAGGGTCGTCCTCCAAAAGTAGGCTTCCAGTTTAGGCCAGAGAGTCTTTGGTAAGCACGGCATAGCTTCTGATCCATATGTTACAATGGGAACCACCTTTTGTTTGTAAAAGTTCAGTAGTGGAATGGTGGAGAATTTACCAAATTTTCTGTCTATTGCTTTGCCTTTTGTTGCCAGGCTTCGAATTTTGTCGAGTAGGGATTCTTGCATAGACGTTTCTTTTGCTGAATTGTCCAGAATTACGCCAAGGTATTTGAAGCTCTTTACTCTTTCAATTTTCGTTTTTTCTAGGAACCAGTTAGATTTGTCCCGTGTTCTGGTTTTGCGCTCCATCACCATGATTTTGGTTTTATCAATGTTGATTTCCAGATTGTTCTCGTTACAGAATAACTGTAGATTAGTGAGTTGGCGTTGGAGGCCTATGGGCGTTAAATCCAGCAAGATGAGGTCGTCCGCGTATAGCAGTCTACTGATGCACGTTTGTGCTATTTTTGGTGGGAAGGATCTGATTAAAGTTTCGGAGTGTTGATAATCTCCCATGTAAGCGATAAAGAGGGCCGGGGCCAAAGGGCAGCCCTGTTTGACTCCCCTTTGTGTGTCGATTCGGGTGGATAAATTGCCTTGCTGGTTTAATCTCACTTTAATGTTGGTATCCATGTGAAGTGCCTTAATCGGATTTAGGATGTCGTTTGGGCAGCCCCAGAGAGATAGTTTCTGCCAGAGTCTGGTGCGATCTACTCTATCAAAGGCTTTGGAGAAGTCTGTGTAGGCTGTGTACACTTTTGGATGGCCGTCTTTTATTTTGCTTTTCAAGATGGTTAGGAGAAAGATGTTGATCGTGGTTCCCAGTGTTTTTTTTAATCCGGCTTGGAAGTTGTCATTGCACGGTGCACATGAGGCCCAAGATTGGAATTTTTTTAGGAGAAGAGACCTGAAAACTTTCCCTATAGGGTCCAGCAGTGCGATAGGACGGTAGTTTGTGGGGTCTTGCTTATCACCTTTCTTATAAATCGGGACCACTATTGCGGACAGCCATGTTGGAGGTATCGATTGAGTAGCCACGCATCGTGTGAACACAGTTCTTATAAATTTAGCCCATTCAATAGGATGTGATTTTAGATCAAAATTGGTGATTCCGTCAGGTCCAGGGGCTCGAGATTTATTCAATTTTTTGATGATATCGTAGATGTCGTCTAAGTCATCCAACTTTCTCCAGGTGTTAGTTTGCCTCAGGGGATTCCTATCAGTCAACAATGGTTTTGGAGGCTCATATTTAGATAGGGTGTTTGGCAGCTCGAAGAGTGATCTAAAATGGGCGGCCCAAGTAGCTTCGTCAATTGAGTTTGTAATTTCTGGGCCGGTAAGTGAAGATGTTTTGTTAAGTAGTGACCAGAATTCTTTCGAGTTGTTGGTGCAGATGGCTTTTAGCATGGTTTCGGCATCTTGTTGGTGTAATGTCCATCTGTGTCTTCTCACCCAGGATTTGTATTCTCTAATTAGTTCTTTAATTGTTGTTTCTCTTTTGTTCAAGGGGAATACTGCTGCAGATCTTTTTGCTTTCCTGAAGGCACAGCGTCTAAGAACCAGGAGTTTGTCGTACGTATGGATAGGTATTTGAGAGGTTTTGTTTGGATTGGCTCGTTGTGTCTTGAGATAAGCAGAGGGGCGTAGTCCGTAGTTTCATGTTCTGGTGTATTGCTGGATTTTGAGTATCGGTTTGTGAGATCTCTTATGCTTTGGGCTGAAAGGCGCAGTCTATTTCTTTGGTTATTTTGCTCAAGTCCACTCTCCATTTTATCCCGGTTGATGTGTGGTGATTTCCATGTAGTTACCAGGATGTTGTGATCGCTAGATGTTGTTAGCTGGACATCAAAGGAGGTTGCTAAAGGTAGCATGGGTTCAGATACAAAAGTATAGTCAATAGTTGATGCCGAATTGTTGTTTGTCCATGTTGGAGGACGGGTGTTGCTTTTGTATATTGTGTCCAAGTTGTGAAGGTGCCTCGAGTTCATCAATTTGGTCCATGCTTCGCCTCGTCGTTCACTCTGCGTATTGGCTGTAGTAGGGTTTTGTTTGCAATGGGCGTTTAGGTCGCCACATATTATAATGTGGTAGGTGTTGTGGGTGGTACGTACTTCGTCCACAGTGGATTCGATTAAGGGCAAAAAGTTTTTTTCATCAATTGCAGCGGGGTTCCAATAGACGTTTAGTATTGCCACCGGAATCGTCTGATGGAGTGCCTCATTGTTAGAAGGGAGTTCCCATGTTAGCAGTAGTGCCAGTAGTGAGTAGTTTGAGACAATAATGTCTGTTATTGCCAAGCCACTGTTGATACGGCATGCGATTAGGAGGCCTGAGGATGGTCGACCAACTGATCGTTTTGAGGCTGGTGCTAAACAGAGGTCAAAGCCGTCGAGTGTTGGAGTTTTGGTCAGCCAGGTTTCCTGGAAGCACCATAGATCGGCTGATCTTAAATTGACATCGCTGGGTGAGGTGAGGTGCTTAAATCCTCTGGTGTTCCATGATTGTAGTTTTAGATCACAAGGTGGTCTCTTTTGGGTGTTTGTCGAATCTTGTAAGTTGGTCCTGTCCGTGAGTTGCTATTTCGATCGATGTGTTGCCAGTGCCTTTGGGAGCCAAGCCCAGAAACTAGATGAGGTCGGATTTTTGGTTTTGGGCGTTGAAGGTAGATTTTGTGGTAAGTGGATGGTTTTGGTAAGATTCTTATGCTGGTCATGTCGTTCCTTTCGGAAGGTTATTTTCGCTTTTTGGTTGTCTTTAATAGCAGCATCTGGTTTGGTTGGAGTTCGAGCGGTTTGAGATGGAACTTGGGGCTGACTTGATGGTAGCATATTTGAGTTTTGTTGAGCAGTCGTTGAGGTATTTCGATATGAAGGTCTACGTTCATATGAGCCACCATTTGTGTTGTATTTGGGTCTTGAATAATGGGCATTTTCACTGTTGTTTCGTGATTTCTTTAGTGTGAGTACTGTGTTTTTAGAGCTTGAGTTCTCGTGATTGATTATCTGTTGTGAGAGATGATATACCAGGTTGCGAAAGTCTCTTTCTCGGTCTAACAGTTTGTTTTTGATTCTTCTCGAGGTGATGTGGAGGTGACACATTGCTCTTCCATGGTAGTGGCTTGGTTCAACAATTCTTAGATCGGAGGTCATTACAACCCCGGCGTTAAGGGTTAACGACAGCGTTAACCCTTAACGCCGGATTCCCACTTTAACGCCTGCTTTTGGCAGGCATTAAAGTCCATGGCGCTAACCCGCCATGGTGCTAATTACGTCGCCGTAATTTACGGCGGCGTAATTAGCGCCTTCCCCACTCCCATTATGCCCTATGGGGCAAAAATGGGAATGGGGAAGGGAAAATGGGAAATGGGGATTTACCGCCCCACTCACCTTGGAATGGGGCGGTAAATCCGCCATCCACCATGGTGTAAACATAGTTTACACCATGGTGGTAAAGTTGGTGCACTTAGCACCAAGGTTGTAATGACCGCCATCGTCTGATATTATTTGGGTCAGTTTTGGAACAAGATGTATCAGCGTCAGGACTCCTCTTCTGTTTAGTGTGACTTCATCTCTGTTGTCTTTCGTTTGTTCTAATTTCAGAATCCATTTCTCCGTCTGACGTTCGGATTTAGTGGAATTATATTGTGTGTTTATTTTGGGGTATTGTTGTTCAGTAGAGTAGACAATATTTTGTCTTTGACTATTTCTTCGTTCACGATTACTTCGCGATGATTTAGGTGAGTATTTTGGAGCAGTCAATCGGTCTGATTCGTTTGGACATATTGGTTGGATGTTGTTGTCTTTTTCAGCACTCGATTTTTGTTTTTTTTGATCGTCCTTCATGCTAACAAATCTTGGTCGCATATTAATTTTATTTGGTTCTGTTCTTTGCTTGATTTCAGCTGAGCGTTCTATCTTCTGTCGACGTTCTTCCAGGGTTAAGAAAGTCAGAGGGCTTTCTTGTTCTTCGAGGTTAGTGTTAATCCTGGGAGTCTTGGTTTTCAAGTCTGATTTAGAAGGACTGGTATTTTCTTCTTGTAGGTGAGATATATTTCCCGTATCGGGTATTGGGTCTAAGTGCTCTGAAAGATTAATTAGGTCTGAATTTTGTAGGAAGTCCTTCGATATTGTCGGTGAGCCCCTGGTGGCTTGAGTAGTAAGTGAAGGTTGAGGGCTCGATGAAATTTTTGTCTGTTGGGGTACGTTCTTTTGAGAAGTCTGCTGTCTCATGGGTAATATATCGGGATTAGTTCTTTTGGTGGTAATTTTTTTGATGGAAGAGGTGTTTTATTGGTTGCGTCTAAGACTGTAGGATTGTTTGAGTTTTTGGGTCTAGTTGAATCAAAGATTGAGTAGGGTTGCTCCATTTGGTCTTTAGCCGCTTTGCTTCTGTTTTCTTCGTCATCGGTTACTAGAACGATGTTGGTAATTGATCCATTTGTGGGAGGAGGTAGTTGCTGTTGGTTTTTTTTGGAGATCGAGTTGACTTGTTTAGCTGCAATATTTGTGTGTAAGTTTTCAGCTGTGAGATCAATAGGTGGAGCAGATGTATTGGATTAGATAGTTGGTGCATTTGTTGTTGATCGTTTTTCTAAGAGATTCAGAGTTGATTCTATTTTCTGTAGGCGTGCGTTGATCTCCGCCAAGTTTGTCCAGGTGATATTCTTTATGTCTTTTTGGGCTGTGACGTGACCTTCCAGGAAAGTAAGTTTTGTATGGATCATGGCTTGAAGTACTGTATGATCTTTTAGTGTTTCATTTAGCGATTCGTATAGTTTGGTAAAGGGAATCAGGGCAATTGATAGTGCCGACATATATGATAGTAAGTCTGGTTTCTTTGAAGGTGTTTCATTTGCAGCTACAGACGATTTTCTACTTGACCCCTGTGTAGGAGTGGATGGAACGTAGAAACTTGATCTGTCCAGGCGTGGGTCGTAATCGCAATGTGATTTCCTTTTGTCTCTGGATTCCTGGGGTGGTCGATTTGTGTGGCCAGTTTTGTTAAGTTCAAGGTGTTCTTCTGGTTCTTGGTGCGTTAAATCTTGTTGTTCAATTGGTGGAGTGGATGGGGGAATAGTTGTATCCTGTGAGACTGGGAAGAGTAGTGTTGACATTGGCAGCGAGGGTGGAATAGTTGTTTGTTTCTTGTTTTGAACAGCAATTGGGGCGATCTCAGGGTCTATAGCACGTTGTGGTTCTCTTGCTAGTGGGCTTGGGGGAATAATCACAGGAGAAGATGTACTGGCTGGAACTTGTGGTGAAGGTGGGGCTTGGCCAAAGATAAAATCATCAGGAATCACTATGCTGATCGTTTTGTCTAGTGTGGAATCGCTTTCTAGGTTAGCAAGTTGGGTAGCTTTTTGTCCTGTATAGAGTGGCTTGGCTTTTGAAGAGGGTGGTGTGTCCTTTTCATTTCCTTCAATTTTTCTGTGCTTGCTGAGTGGTTGTAGATCGTCTACTGCATCCAGTAGTTCAGCATCTGTAAGCTCATATCGTGCGTCTATGTGGTTTCCCCCTTTTTTTTTTTTTGAAAGAACTTTGTCAGTGTTGACAATGGCGAAAGCTTTGGTCTTATATTTAAGATTTTGTTTTTGGCTTTGCATGTTTTCATATTTATGCTGTTTTTTTGTGCTGTTGCATTGTTTTCAGAAGTAGTATTGACTTTGAGTTGTCTTTTTCTTTTTCTTTCCGTCGTCATTTGCGCTTGGCGCGGACGTTTTTTTGAGTTGGTTGGGCTTGCATTCTGTCTCTCTGTAGGTTGAGTATCTGGGAGGTGTGGCCCAGGATCTTCAAAGATGTCACAGAGCTCCTGCTCTGATGACGTTGCGGGGAGGGCGTGGAGCTGGCGATTTGCGATCGGAGCAAGTCTGGGTCCAACCGCCTCCGTATTTTCGCCACAGCAGTCTCGCGGCTCCAGGCTCCCTCTCTCCGCGTGCACGAGGGCGAGGACCGAATGCGGAGCCGCGGGAGTGTCGCCGGCCACAGAGTCCGCAGCGGCCAGGCGGGCATCAGGGTTTCCGACTACATTTCTCGCTGGGCCTGACGACGCCTCCACGCCAGGGAAGGAGGAGGGGCCCAGTGAGGCCGGATGGGTCTCCAGACTCTCCACCACTGCCCGCGCGGACCAACACACAGATCCGTACCTACCAGAGGTCTGCTCCTCGACTGCAGACACAGCACCCCCTCCGGGGCGAGCCGGTAAGTGAGCGAGGAGAGACGTGGTGGGAGGGGTCATGTTTGGTGATCTTTGAGTGGTGTTTGAATTTGTTTGTTGACAATGAATAGTAGATATCTCGAGCTCCTCAGGTGGTTTCAAGAGAGGATCAGTTGAGAGCTGAGGGTCATTCGGCACATGCCACAGGCTTTTACTTAAAGTCTGTGTGGGTAGCTTGAATACTTTCTTTCCCACTTTGTTTCCAGCAATTTTGGCGGATTTGATGGTGTGTGCTGAGGTATTTGGTGAATTTTGAGGTTCTTCTAGAGGAAGTTTTTCAAAGTGTGGACGGGGTCGCAGACTTTTTAGGCGCCCGTTTTCTTTCTCTAGAGCAGTATGTGGGGGGGCAGTCAGTCCAGTCATGCCAGCCATGACTGCAGGACTGCCACTCTCCACCACTCCGCGTCTGCTCCGCGGTAGCACTGAGTCTTTATGGTGGGTATGTTTGTCTCCTCCTTCAGGTAATGGTGGCCAGGGAAAACAGACCAACAGAGAGTAGACTGCAGGACTGCCACTCTCTGCCACTCCGCGTCCGCTCCACGGTAGCTATGAGTCTTTATGGTGGGTAGGTTTGACTCCTCCTTCAGGTAATGGTGGCCAGGGAAAACAGACCAACAGAGAGTAGACTGCAGGACTGCCACTCTCCGCCACTCCGCTCCAGTTCCTTCATTAATTTTTTCCAATGCTAAAGAACCACAGAATAAACAAGCATTCAAATAAGAAATCATGAATATTTTTGCTGCAAAACACGAGTAGAGGATGAGAGAATAAAATAGTAGGACAAAATGAAAGAAACAGATATGTGAGGAAAAGGAGACTACAACAACATGAAGGCACGAAGCTCAATATATGAATGAAAACTACATTTTGATATAATGACATTAAAAGAACAACTCAGGATAAAAGCATGTTATAACAATTTTGTTCAAATAATTGTCCATTGAAGACTTGGAAATATAAATACCCAAAGAGATAAATTAAAGTCCATATTGAAGAGTGGAAATAAAATTAATTCACAGACCAATTAATACCAACTCCACAGAAATCTAAATAAAACATTATAAGACTATCCAATACCAACGTAATGGAAATGGCCAACGTTGTTGTGGACAACATTTCCACTCATGTCTTAAAATTTTGAATTTTTTCCTTTCTTTTGAAGGTATTGGGCCTTATTACGAGTCCGGCGGTAACCGTGCCTGAAATATTGGCAGGTTACCGCCGGACTCGTATTACCATACCGCCTCCGTGATTCCCGGAATTACCGGGGCATTATGACCCCGGTGACCCAGGAATTCCGGAAGTGCAATTCGGTAAATCCCAATTCCCATTGAGTCCACTAGGACTCAATGGGAATGGGGAAATGGAAACACCGGCACCAATCGGTGATGGTGCCGGTGTTTCCACGTCCGCCTGCAGGCAGGTGGTGTTAAACCCGCCAGGTCAGACCTGGCGGGAATGACACCTCCACCTGCAGGACTCGAGATCATCCGGTATGGAAACAACGGTGGCGGCGGGTTTACAGATACTGTTATTTCCATACCGGGTGACTCGTAATGAGGCCCATTGTGTGGTATTTTTGTAATATGTCATATATTATTCACTAATAAAATATCGATTCAAATGTTTTGCTCTTGTTAGCACATTACCATTTACATGTTTCCAACACAAAATATGTATTCATATTAATACGGTTTTGGAAAGGCGAGCAAGTAGTCATGTGATGGTACACCACCACCTGCAAACCTATCACAAAGGTGTAGCTATAACCTTGCACAATTCCATGGCTTCTAAAAATGTAAGAAATAAACAGACTAAGGTGATGGTATCAAATAACAGGTAGAAGATCGTAGCAACCCACCTGCTGGTTCCATCTCTCCCAATCACCAGATTTATAATTGAGGCTACTGTCCTGCCTAGAAGAAGAACAGGAGGGAGTAAAGGCATTGTTGTGCACTAGCCTAAGCCCAAACCTGTACCACAACTTGGTTCACTGTGTCTCACACTCAAGTGAACAGTTGAAAGACTAACCTAACTAAATACATCGTCACTCAAAAACACTTTCCATGGAAAAAAGTAAAATTTAAAATAGAGTTTTAAAAATCCAATTCAAGCTTCAAAACTCTAGCAGCAAGAATTTGAAGCTTCCGAATTCCAAGAATTCCAAAAAGTATAAAGCAGATTAGAGGCTGAAAGGCAGCATCCCTGCTCATCTGGTCCTCTAGCTAGCAGCTGCACATCTGCGAGCTATTCTTCTGGCCCCATTCCTTCCAGTTCTGGCCACGGACATAGCCCTGCTTGCAAAATGACCCAGATCATCTTTTTACCTCCACAACCAGAATTTGTCAATTTTATAGGCTTGGGACAGTTTTCGTTTCATCAGATGACCCCTTGCAGCCTATGCTGGATTTTGCTATTAGGGTGTCATAACACTCATCAAATCTCCATAAATTTGTAACAATTGTCATCTCTATAGATGTCCAGTGGCCGGTAAATTTCAAGATGAATGGCTGTACCAGGATTTCTTCTCAATACAATGGTTATGATGGGATAATTGTAGCTATACAATGGTACTTATGTCGGTTTATGACAAAATTGACTTACTGTATAAGCGCTTAACAAATGCACAATAAGTAACAGTACCAGTAACATCAATGAAAGATTGCAACAGACAATGATCATGCTCAAATCAATGTTTACAATGGGGCAATAAGAATGGCTACAATAGCCTTTTATGGCTGCTCATTAGACATAATGGTTCTATTGGTTTCAATGGAAGATCATAAAATGCATTGAGTGTTTTCGTTTCTAGGTTGTTTTGCACTTATTCAAATATAAACAACTGATTACAGTCAGATACCAAGTAAGACAATTTGTTTTCTTAATACCATGTTGAAAGTTAGAAGGCTTCAACAAATATATATATATATAGTGTCCCTCCTGTGTTAAACTACTTCAAGATTCAGTACAAACTTAATTCATAAGTTGCGTGTATCTTCAAGGATATCACGCTAGGTATCCCGTAAAGCAAAAAGACATTCACATGTAATTTTGCAGTGTGTTCACTTCTATTTTGAAGTTGTTTATTCTTATTCAGATAATATACTATAACATGAAGAGTAGCATCATACATGAAGACATCCAAAATATATACAATGAGATCCAATCAAATACAAGAAAAAGAAAAGGTGGGAATAATCAATTAGTTAAAACATTTGCTATACATATCTTCTGAATGAACAATGAAAACATTGAAGAGAATTCAGTAGTTTCTTCTCTCTAACTCATAAGTAATTTGATCTTGAACATCAGTCAATGCACTAAATCCTATTTGGTAAATAGCAATAATTTACAGGTTTAAAGTATCAAAGAATGGTTTTTGGGAGTAGCACAACAGAAAAATCTGTTGTGAAATTCCTTTTAACCTAACCTTTTGAGAGAATGTATCACTCTTATGTACATAGTATTTGAGTGTCCATATTTGGGTCTGACAGTTGTGAGTAGCACAACAGAAAAATCAGTTGTGAAATTTCTTTTAACCTAAGCTTTTGGGAGAACTTATCACTCTCATGGACATAGTATTTGAGTCTCCATATTTGGGTCTGCCTACGTGTATGTAAACATCCTTGCTGCGTTAGAGAACCCATTCGGCTTCACGTTTCGGTGGGAGCCAGCAAGTTTGCAATCAATACAAGGCCCATAGAACTTCTGAGTCTGTGAATAATTGCAGCTTTGTAAAATGGATAGCAAGCAGATGGTCTTAACAAGCAGGTCTTACTAGGCATGGCATTCTATGACTTACACATTCAACATAAATGAATAGGAACCTTGTTAGATGCAGAACAAGTTTTAATTGAGTACCACTGTTAAAGCACGGGGGGGAGGGGTGTGTGTGTGTGTGTGTGTGTGTGTGTGTGTGTAAACAGTTCTGAAAGTGGAATAACCCCAAGCTCTTGTGCTTGCCATGAAAGAAGCTCCCAACCTGCGAATAAGAATCAGCTTTGTGCTTTCATGGGCATGGCAGACTATTACTCCAAGTTTGAAAATTATTTGTCAAACAAAATGGAACTGTTGAGCGCTCTGTTAAAGAAGAAATCCAACTTTCACTTGGACACCATTTGTAGCCACGCACTTCCACAGATCAAGGGTGACATCATAGCATCCAGGGGTCTCTAACCATTCTACCAAGGAACACACTGCCCTGGTAGTTGATGTCAGTGACCTCAGCATAGAGTCCATTTGCATGCAATGCCCAGCCATCTCAGACTCCATAGAAGCATTGATGTTCAGAGTCCTAAATGATCCAGAAGTCAATTTCTCTGTCATGGCTCGATACATGTTGGCTGAGCATAGGCTATCAAACTTTTCAGTACTTAAATAAGGAGAAGGATTGTTATCCTACTCACAGGACACACACCATTAGTGTGCACGCTCACCACAGGCGGTATCTAGAAAACCCTGGTTGGAAAAAACCAAAAAGCCAATGGTTTGTCGTAAGTGCCATCGACCAGTCAATCGGCCAGATAAGTAGGATCGTCATGATTGCATGTCACTACTGTTTCTGACTTTACCCAAGTGATAATGATGTGTTATTTCTATAGCACTTTCGCCAAAGTACTTTACGTAGAACATGTTTTACATACAATATCACCCAACTGAAGTTGGTATTCATTTATCAACCCTGGAAGGATGAAAGGCTGAGATAGCCTGCCGCGATTCAAACATGTGGTCTTCAGATCACACACAGATTGCAGCAACGAGTGCTCAACCCACTGATCTATTTTACCGGCCAATAGGGGCTAACATTAGCAAAGAGGATTGGCTTTGTCACTCAGACTTCGACCAGACTCTCAATCTGCTTAAAAGTTATGCTAGGAATGATTGGCCTATGTAAAGAAATCTTTCCAGTGACCTGCAACCATACTGGAAATTTTCTGCAGACATCATCATGGAATCCCAATTCCTGAGGAGGAACAAGACACCTGTAATGCCCATCAATCTAAGGGGCACCTTCACCACTCTAGTGCACAAGAGGTCCAAAGTACAGATGGGGAGGAATGTAGTGGTGGATAGCAGCAGATAGGGATGTGGAGGTGCACATGAAGGAGTGCACAGTGTGTCAATCACCTAGGACTAGAACCCTTTCCGTGAAGAGTCTGAGTGGACAGAAGCTACTTGGGGAAAGTTTGGGGAAATTATCTCAGAAACCCTGGTACAATCCCCAAGTGTGGGACTTGACATGTGAGGATGTCCCTATACCATCCCAGAGGAAAGAGACAAGTAGAATGGAACACTCAGCTCATCAAAGAAATACTACAACTTGTCAAGAGCACAATCAAATTCTGGCACGAAGCTAAGCGAGAAGCCACAGAAGCTCACTGTAGTGGCTATATATCCTCACTGGTGACTCCCCATTTCATTTTATGCAGGGCAGGCCAGCCAACTCCAGACTCAATCAAGCCTGGATTGCAGAAAAAACATCTTGCCCACCCCTCCCAGTAGGAGAGATACAAACGAAAGTGCAGTATAGACAACATCAGAGAGAAACAGAGAGCAACAAAAGATATGACACTGCTAAACACGCCACACAGGAGGGAGACTGAGTAAAGGTAAAATGAGCAACCAAGTCCAAACCCAGTGGTACCAAGCACAGTGTTCCTTAGAAAGCAGAGAGAATTACCTATAACAGAGTCAACTTATTAAGACTGAAAAGCTAAGCTACAAAAGAACATATTGGATAGGACTGCTAATCAGGAAAAGGCTAACAGACAAGTAATCCAGAACGCTGGATCATAGATTCACTTATTCATTGGCAGAGAGAACAATCCGATTAAGGCTCAAATCCTAAAACAGAAGTGCTGGGACTCTGACGCATGCATTGAAACGTTACGTCACAAGAACTGATAAGATCCTAAAATGGAATATGCAAATATCATTCAACTTTTCTCACAGTTGAATAGGGCACAGACCAAATAAGTATTTGTCAACAGAGCAAATTACCAAATTGCATGCTGACTAATTGGAACCCATATGCACCTTTTAAATCCGATCTATAACAAAACGCATCCTATATTGCAGAATGTGAATACACGACATGTTAGTGGCCTGTGATAAGCTATTCACGTGATCTTGTGACTCAAGTGTCTCGCCTCCTAGCCGCACAACCTCGGTTCGATTACTTGGCGCGGCGACGGTACCGCACTGTCAAACATTTTTTTTTAAATCCTTCAACACACAGGAGGGTACGCTGTTCAGCCTTTCAAAAAGTGGGCAGGTGCTGTCCACTTGACTGGTCCCTTGACTTGTGCCGCGAGTTCGGCAAAGCAACACAGAGAACTGATGGGCAATGACAATAATACAGGGGAAACAGATCATGCTCCCAGGACTGACCCAGGAGATGGCCACTCCCGTGAACCATGTGCCATCCTGGATTCAGCTAGGATGACTAACGTAATCCAGACAACTATAGATTTTCGGAGTTTGATTTTTACAAGCTGGGGGGTGATTATTGTTGGGCCGGCGCCGGGCACGCGGCCGGCCTCACAGGTGCTGGAGGGCCCAGCATCAAGTTGGTTTTCCGGGGTCACCCGGACTTACAGGTGGTTGCAGGATGGGAGCTTGATAGGCCACGATGACACGGGCCTTCCTGCCAGGGGCACAATGGATGCAGGGATCATCCAGATGGAGGGTGCCTGGGCTGGACCCAGGGGACCAGGCTGGTCATTTTATGCAGTGTCATTCTCGGTGGTCTATCCAGAGAAGCCCCTCCTAGACACAGATGGTTCCTGTACCTACCACCTTCTCAGGTACAATCATGGCTCACCAACAAATACATCCCCACCAGGCACACATCGTCAAAAGCTTGCTAAGCGCCAGGACTTGTTTCGCATTTGGAAAACATGTTAATCGTACATTTAATTTACTTGCAATCCAAAACATCTCACATTTCAATTAAAGTCTTATTTGAGGAATGTATTTTAGCAATTGCACGCCCATTAGCTAGCAAGAGGCAGCGAGGCGCTGCTTAACATTCTATTAACAATGACATTGTACCTAATTGACTTGCAATTGGTGGTTTATTTTGTGCTAAATGCCAATTAAACTGTTATTTGACCCTGCGTATCTGAAATGACGCTGTTCTGTGTTTTCAGGTTGGAACCGTATCCGCTTCCTGCATTAAGGCCTTAGACTGAAACAACCTCAAAGCTGATCGGGATTGGCGCAACATTTCCGGATTCTCGTAGGGACTGCCCTTGACGCAGAATCACGGATATCTGCGAAACGTGTTGCTATTTTCATGTAATTAAACAGAAGTGACGGGATGCAGGTTGTAATTAAAACAGCAAGTAACGCTTCCGCTGTGTCATATCGCCAAGCCTGAACTTCTAACCTGACACAAATATATTGCATATGGTAACCTGCTTCTTCTGATTATTAACCTTGAGCGAGGCAACCGATAAATCATCGCTGAAACAGCTGGCGCTCAGCTTTGCCCCAAAGGTGCACGATTACGATCGTTTTATATATATCTTGGTGCGCAGACATGAAAAATGCATTGGCGAGCTTGGCATTGTAGGCCTCCTTGTAATGAATTTTCTCAAACGCATAGATCATGCTTAAAACAGGTGTCTGCTTACTATAATACAGCCATTTATATCTTCCTGAATTACCTTGCCCATCGTTCAGGCCTCTCTCTCTTTTTCGGGCGGGAAGACGGGTGACTAGATTTACAACGGTCAGTGAGCCCACAACCCCACCCTCCTCCCATTGCCCTCCCGCCACCAAGTAAAAGTCTGCGACATCTCAAACAGCCCAGGTTATGCTCTTTTACAGGTCTTGGTTTGATTGTCTGGCATTGGGAGGGAGCAAATGAATGGGGGAAGGAAGCATTACCATGCTGAAATGTCATTAATCATTTCCGAAGGCTATTTTATCAGACCGAATTTCATGATATAGTAAACAACAAAAATGTAAATCCACAGAGGCAGTGCGCGTGTGTGGGGCTGGGGGTGGCGAGCGTGCTGAAAGCCTGGATGTGGCATCTCGAATGCACAGGTTGTTATTGTTCTTAGGCCCTCGGAGAGGTGCTTTGCAGGAAGAGTGCCTGAGGCCTCTACTCCCCCCCCCCCCCCACACCCATTCGCGAAGCATTGCAACAGGAAGCCTGTCAGCCACGTGCAAACAGTGAGCTTGCACGACTCGGAGACCAGGCGAAATGGCGTCCTCTTTCTCTGCGCACTGGTTTAGTCATCTGCCTCTTGAGAGGTGAAGCATCAGACAGACAATTGCTAAATATATATAGGAAGGATGGATAGGATAAGCCACAAGGGCACAACTTTGTCGGACCTTAGCCCATACCCAATGGAAAAGAACGTGTAATCTCCCTCACTAACGTGTCAGAAGGTTACAGGGGGAGTACTTTATTCCCAGCATAACCAGTTTGGAATGACATTAGCGGTTTTTCACATATCATCACTTGTTCTTACACATCAATCTGCAAAACAGTGAAATGGCCTGATCACAAGAAAGGGTTTTTAAGCAAGCGCCATGACGTCCACGCAGTCTCCGATAAAGTGCAAGTGCAGTTTAGTTTACATTTGCATGGACAGCCTGATGCCTAAATGCAGAGAAGTCTCTCATTTTACTGCCAAAAAGGCCAGAAGGCTCTAGAAAACGGCATGGTGGTGAGAGGATGAAAAAGAAGAGGAATGCCATGCAGGTTGTGCACAAGGGCAAGAAGGCGGCATTGAAGTGTTAGATGTGTCCACATCATAAAATGGCTATCCAGCACTCTGCAAGAAGACACTCCAAATGTTCCCGCCAAGGCCTCAACTATTGAAAATGCTTCAGAAATAATTATAACAAACCTAAAATGACCCTGAAAGATCATAAAAGAGAAAGAAAAAAAAAGAAAGCGGTAAGCATACTATTATTCTATGGGTTTAGCCTTTCTGGTCTGATATATATTACATGGCCACGGTAGTGGCCATGTAGTTATGGTTAAGTTGTTGTTTCCATAGGAAGAGCACTTTTTGGGCGGCTCATAACTTCGCCCCCTCTGGACGAATCCTCACCAAACTTTGCAAAAAAAAGTATATGTCCCACTCTGAATTGTTTTGCAAAGTTTGGTGAGGATTCGTCCAGGGGGGAAAAGTTATAGGGGGGGTCCCAAAATTAGTTTTTTCCCATAGACTGAATGGGAAAAATGTTTTGCTTGCGCCTACAGCCCAAACCGCTGGACGGATTTTCACCAAATTTGGACCAGGAGCAGCGGCTTGGTCCCGAAAGCGTGCTTTTGCAAATTTAGTGAAAATCCGTCCAGTAGTTTTTTAAAAAATGACCAAAAAGTAGGTAAAAAAAAATGTGTGATATCTGTGTTCGCTTCGCGGACACACTTCCCTGTTCGCTCCGCGGACAGGACGGTGATTGGGCAAGCAGCTTGCGTGATGTCCGCGGACATCTGAAGTGCTCTCTCATTGGATGCGGTGAAAGCGTGCAGTGCGTCTGGCTTCAGAGACGCCCGCCATCTTTCTTTCCCGAATGAGAGGCTTTGTCAGGTCAGCAGGAGCGTTTCTGTCTCCTGTTCCTCCCACCCCCCGCTCATGCCCCGTGTGTCCTTTCTGTCCCCCCCACCCCCGCTCATGCCCCGTGTGTCTTTCCTGTCCCCCTCACCCCCGCTCATGCTCCGTGTCTCCCCTGTTCCTCCAGCCCCCCACTCACGCCATCGCACACGGTGGCCAGCGGAGGGCCGAGGAGCGGGATCTGCCGCACAAACTCATGTCCGTGTTTTTGTTTGTCTCCTGACATAACAACCCCCCCACCCTCCGCTCATGCCCCGTGTGTTTCTCTCCCTCCCCCATCCCCCCGCTCATGCCCCGTGTGTCTCTCCCCTCCCCCCCACCCCCAGCTCATGCCCCATGTGTCTCTCCACTCCCCCCCACCCCCAGCTCATGCCCCGTGTGTCTCTCTCTCCCTCCCACCCCCCGCTCATGCCCCGTGTGTCTCTCTCCCTCCCCTCACCCCACGCTCATGCCCCGTGTGTCTCCCCCCCCACCCCCGCTCATGCCCGTGTGTCTCTCCCCAACCCCCCACCCCTCGCTCATGCCCCGTGTGTCTCTCTCCCTCCTCCCCACCCCCCGCTCATGCCCCGTGTGTCTCTCTCCCTCCCCCCACCCCCGCTCATGCCCTGTGTGTCTCTCCCCTTCCCCCCACCCCCCGCTCATGCCCTGTGTGTCTCTCCCCAACCCCCCACCCCCCGCTCATGCCCCGTGTGTCTCTCTCCCTCCCCCCACCCCCGCTCATGCCCTGTGTGTCTCTCTCCCTCCCCTCCACCCCCCGCTCATGCCCCGTGTGTCTCTCTCCCTCCCCCGCACCCCTGCTCATGCCCCGTGTGTCTCTCTCCCCCCCACCCCCCGCTCAGCCCCGTGTGTCTCTCTCCCTAACCCCCACCCCCCGCTCATGCCCCGTGTGTCTCTCTCCCTCCCCCCACACCCCGCTCATGCCCCGTGTGTCTCTCCCCTCCCCCCCACCCCCGCTCATGCCCTGTGTGTCTCTCCCTTCTTCCCCACCCCCCGCTCATGCCCCGTGTGTCTCTCTCCCTCTCCCCCCGCTCATGCCCCGTGTGTCTCTCACCCTCCCACCCACCCCCTGCTCATGCCCCGTGTGTGTCTCTCCCTGCCCCCCACCCCCCGCTCATGCCCCGTGTGTCTCTTCCCCCTCCACCCCCCGTTCATGCCCCGTGTGTCTCTCTCCCGACACCCCACCCCCCGCTCATGCCGCGTGTGTCTCTCTCCCTCCCCCCACCCCCCACTCATGCCCCGTGAGTCTCTCGTCCCTTCCCCCCACCCCCCGCTCATGCCCCGTGTGTCTCTCTCCCTCCCCCCACCCCCGCTCATGCCCTGTGTGTCTCTCTCCCTCCCCCCACCCCCCGCTCATGCCCCGTGTGTCTCTCTCCCTCCCCCGCACCCCCGCTCATGCCCCGTGTGTCTCTCTCCCCCCCACCCTCCGCTCAGCCCCGTGTGTCTCTCTCCCTCCCCCCACCCCCCGCTCATGCCCCGTGTGTCTCTCGTCTCCCCCCCACCCCCGCTCATGCCCCGTGTGTCTCTCCCTTCCTCCCCACCCCCCGCTCATGCCCCGTGTGTCTCTCTCCCTCTCCCCCACCCCCCGCTTATGCCCCGTGTGTCTCTCACCCCCCCACCCACCCCCCGCTCATGCCCCGTGTGTGTCTCTCCCTGCCCCCCACCCCCGCTCATGCCCCGTGTGTCTCTTCCCCCTCCACCCCCCGTTCATGCCCCTTGTGTCTCTCTCCCGACACCCCACCCCCCGCTCATGCCGCGTGTGTCTCTCTCCCTCCCCCCACCACCCGCTCATGCCCCGTGTGTCTCTCGTCCCTTCCCCCCACCCCCCGCTCATGCCCCGTGTGTCTCTCTCCCTCCCCCGCACCCCCGCTCATGCCCCGTGTGTCTCTCTCCCCCCCACCCCCCGCTCATCCCTGTGTGTCTCTCTCCCTACCCCCCACCCCCCGCTCATGCCCTGTGTGTCTCTCCCCCTACCCCCACCCCCCGTTCATGCCCCGTGTGTCTCTGCCCTCCCCCCCACCCCCCGCTCGTGCACCATGTGTCTCTCCCCATCCCCCCCGCCCCGTTCATGCCCCGTGTGTCTCTGCCCTCCCCCCACCCTCCGCTCATGCACCGTGTGTCTCTCCCCTCCCCCCACCCCCCACTCATGCCCCGTGTGTCTCTCTCCCTCCCCCCCACTCCCCGCTCATGCCCCGAGTGTCTCTCCCCCGTCCCCCCACCTCCCGCTCATGCCCCGTGTGTCTCTCTCCCTCCCCCCACCCCCCGCTCATGCCCCGTGTGTCTCTCCCCTTCCCCCACCCCCCGCTCATGCCCTGTGTGTCTCTCCCCTTCCCCCCACCCCCCGCTCATGCCCCGTGTGTCTCTCCCCTCCCCCCACCCCCTGCTCATGCCCCGTGTGTCTCTCCCCCTCCCCCCCGCCCCCGTTCATGCCCCGTGTGTCTCTGCCCTCCCTCCCACCCCCTGCTCAAACCCCGTGTGTCTCTCACCCTCCCACCCACCCCCCGCTCATGCCCCGTGTGTCTCTCTCCCTCCCCCCCACCCCCCGCTCATGCCTCGTGTGTCTCTTCCCTCCCCCCACCCCCCGTTCATGCCCCGTGTGTCTCTCTCCCGACACCCCACCCCCCGCTCATGCCCCGTGTGTCTCTCTCCCACCCCCCACCCCCGCTCATGCCCCGTGTGTCTCTCTCCCTCCCCCCCACCCCCCGCTCATGCTCCGTGTGTCTCTCTCCCTCCCCCGCACCCCCGCTCATGCCCCGTGTGTCTCTCTCCCCCCCACCCCTGCTCATCCCCGTGTGTCTCTCTCCCTACCCCCCACCCCCCGCTCATGCCCCGTGTGTCTCTCCCCCTCCCCCCCACCCCCGTTCATGCCCCGTGTGTCTCTGCCCTCTCCCCACCCCCCGCTCATGCACCGGGTGTCTCTCCCACTCCCCCCGCCCCCGTTCATGCCCCGTGTGTCTCTGCCCTCCCCCCCACCCCGGCTCATGCACCGTGTGTCTCTCCCCTCCCCCCACCCCCCACTCATGCCCCGTGTGTCTCTCTCCCTCCCCCCCCACTCCCCGCTCATGCGCCGAGTGTCTCTCCCCCGTCCCCCCACCTCCCGCTCATGCCCCGTGTGTCTCTCTCCCCCCCACCCCCCGCTCAGCCCCGTGTGTCTCTCTCCCTACCCCCCACCCCCCGCTCATGCCCCGTGTGTCTCTCTCCCTCCCCCCACACCCCGCTCATGCCCCGTGTGTCTCTCCCCTCCCCCCCACCCCCGCTCATGCCCCGTGTGTCTCTCCCTTCTTCCCCACCCCCCGCTCATGCCCCGTGTGTCTCTCTCCCTCTCCCCCACCCCCCGCTCATGCCCCGTGTGTCTCTCACCCTCCCACCCACCCCCTGCTCATGCCCCGTGTGTCTCTCCCTGCCCCCCACCCCCCGCTCATGCCCCGTGTGTCTCTTCCCCCTCCACCCCCCGTTCATGCCCCGTGTGTCTCTCTCCCGACACCCCACCCCCCGCTCATGCCGCGTGTGTCTCTCTCCCTCCCCCCACCCCCCACTCATGCCCCGTCAGTCTCTCGTCCCTTCCCCCCACCCCCCGCTCATGCCCCGTGTGTCTCTCTCCCTCCCCCCACCCCCGCTCATGCCCTGTGTGTCTCTCTCCCTCCCCCCACCCCCCGCTCATGCCCCGTGTGTCTCTCTCCCTCCCCCGCACCCCCGCTCATGCCCCGTGTGTCTCTCTCCCCCCCACCCTCCGCTCAGCCCCGTGTGTCTCTCTCCCTCCCTTCACCCCCCGCTCATGCCCCGTGTGTCTCTCGTCTCCCCCCCACCCCCGCTCATGCCCCGTGTGTCTCTCCCTTCCTCCCCACCCCCCGCTCATGCCCCGTGTGTCTCTCTCCCTCTCCCCCACCCCCCGCTCATGCCCCGTGTGTCTCTCACCCCCCACCCACCCCCCGCTCATGCCCCGTGTGTGTCTCTCCCTGCCCCCCACCCCCCGCTCATGCCCCGTGTGTCTCTTCCCCCTCCACCCCCCGTTCATGCCCCGTGTGTCTCTCTCCCGACACCCCACCCCCCGCTCATGCCGCGTGTGTCTCTCTCCCTCCCCCCACCACCCGCTCATGCCCCGTGTGTCTCTCGTCCCTTCCCCCCACCCCCCGCTCATGCCCCATGTGTCTCTCTCCCTCCCCCGCACCCCCGCTCATGCCCCGTGTGTCTCTCTCCCCCCCACCCCCCGCTCATCCCTGTGTGTCTCTCTCCCTACCCCCCACCCCCCGCTCATGCCCTGTGTCTCTCTCCCCCTCCCCCCACCCCCCGTTCATGCCCCGTGTGTCTCTGCCCTCCCCCCCACCCCCCGCTCGTGCACCATGTGTCTCTCCCCATCCCCCCCGCCCCCGTTCATGCCCCGTGTGTCTCTGCCCTCCCCCCCACCCCCCGCTCATGCACCATGTGTCTCTCCCCTCCCCCCACCCCCCACTCATGCCCCGTGTGTCTCTCTCCCTCCCCCCCACTCCCCGCTCATGCCCCGAGTGTCTCTCCCCCGTCCCCCCACCTCCCGCTCATGCCCCGTGTGTCTCTCTCCCTCCCCCCACCCCCCGCTCATGCCCTGTGTGTCTCTCCCCTTCCCCCACCCTCCGCTCATGCCCTGTGTGTCTCTCCCCTTCCCCCCACCCCCCGCTCATGCCCCGTGTGTCTCTCCCCTCCCCCCACCCCCCGCTCATGCCCCGTGTGTCTCTCCCCCTCCCCCCGCCCCTGTTCATGCCCCGTGTGTCTCTGCCCTCCCTCCCACCCCCTGCTCAAACCCCGTGTGTCTCTCACCCTCCCACCCACCCCCCGCTCATGCCCCGTGTGTCTCTCTCCCTCCCCCCACCCCCCGCTCATGCCTCGTGTGTCTCTTCCCTCCCCCCACCCCCCGTTCATGCCCCGTGTGTCTCTCTCCCGACACCCCACCCCCCGCTCATGCCCCGTTTGTCTCTCTCCCACCCCCCACCCCCGCTCATGCCCCGTGTGTCTCTCTCCCTCCCCCCCACCCCCCGCTCATGCTCCGTGTGTCTCTCTCCCTCCCCCGTACCCCCGCTCATGCCCCGTGTGTCTCTCTCCCCCCACCCCCGCTCATCCCCGTGTGTCTCTCTCCCTACCCCCCACCCCCCGCTCATGCCCCGTGTGTCTCTCCCCCTCCCCCCCACCCCCGTTCATGCCCCGTGTGTCTCTGCCCTCTCCCCACCCCCGCTCATGCACCGTGTGTCTCTCTCCCTCCCCCCACCCCCCACTCATGCCCCGTGTGTCTCTCTCCCTCCCCCCCCCGCTCATGCCCCGAGTGTCTCTCCCCTGTCCCCCCCACCCCCCGCTCATGCCCCGTGTGTCTCTCTCCCTCCCCCCACCCCCCGCTCATGCCCCGTGTGTCTCTCCCCTTCCCCCACCTCCCGCTCATGCCCTGTGTGTCTCTCCCCTTCCCCCCACCCCCGCTCATGCCCCGTTTGTCTCTCCCCTCCCCCCCACCCCCCGCTCATGCCCCGTCTGTCTCTACCCCTCCCCCCCACCCCCGTTCATGCCCCGTGTGTCTCTGCCCTCCCTTCCACCCCCCACTCATGCCCCGTGTGTCTCTCTCCCTCCCCCCACCCCCGCTCATGCCCTGTGTGTCTCTCCCCTCCCCCCACCCCCCGCTCATGCCCCGTGTGTCTCCTTCCCCCCACCCCCCGCTCATGCCCCGTGTGTCTCTCTCCCTCCCCCCACCCCCCGCTCATGCCCGGTGTGTCTCTCTCCCTCCCCCCACCCCCCGCTCATGCCCCGTGTGTCTCTCTCCCTCCCTCCCACCCCCCGCTCTTGCCCCGTGTGTCTCTCCCCTCCCCCCACCCCCACTCATGCCCCGTGTGTCTCTCCCCTCCCCCCACCCCTGCTCATGCCCCGTGTGTCTCTCCCCTCCCCCCACCCCCGCTCATGCCCTGTGTGTCTCTCCCCCTCCCCCCCACCCCCCGTGTGTCACGGCCCTCCCCCCCACCCCACCCCCGCTCATGCCCTGTGTGTCTCTCCCCTCCCCCACCCCCCACGCATGCCCCGTGTGTCTCTCTCCCTCCCCCCACCCCCCGCTCATGCCCTGTGTGTCTCGCCCCTCCCCCCACCCCCCACTCATGCCCCATGTGTCTCTCTACCTCCCCCCCGCTCATGCCCCGAGTGTCTCTCCCCCGTCCCCCCACCCCCCGCTCATGCCCCGTGTGTCTCTCTCCCTCCCCCCACCCCCCGCTTATGCCCCGTGTGTCTCTCCCCTTCCCCCCTACCCCCTGCTCATGCCCCGTGTGTCTTTCCCCCTCCCCCACCCCCGCTCATGCCCCGTGTGTCTCTCCCCCTCCCCCTAACCCCCGCTCATGCCCCGTGTCTGTCTTCTGTTGCCCCCCACCCCTGCTCATGCCCCGAGTCTGTCTCCTGTTGCCCCCCAACCCCCGCTCATGCCCTGTGTCTGTCTCCTGTTGTTCCCCCCATCCCCCGCTCATGCCCCGTGTCTGTCTACTGTTCCCCCCAACCCCCCGCTCATGCCCCTTGTCTGTCTCCTGTTCCCCCCACCCTCCGCTCATGCCCCGTGTCTCTCCTGTTGCCCCCCGCTCATGCCCCATGTCTGTCTCCTGTTGCCCCCCACCCCCGCTCATGCCCCGTGTCTGTCTCCTGTTCTCCCCACCCCCCGCTCATGCCCCGTATCTGTGTCCTGTTCCCATCGTGCCCCGTGTCTGTCTCCTGTTGCCCCCACACCCCCCGCTCATGCCCCGTGTCTGTCTCCTGTTCTCCCCACCCCCGCTCATGCCCCGTGTCTGTGTCCTGTTCCCCCCACCTGCCCCGTGTCTCTCTCTTGTTGCCCCCCACCCCCTGCTCATGCTCCGTGTCTGTCTCCTGTTCTCCCCACCCCCGCTCATGCCCCGTGTGTCTCTCTCCCACCCCCCACCCCCCGCTCATGCCCCGTGTGTCTCTCTCCCTCCCCCCACTCCCGCTCATGCTCCGTGTGTCTCTCTTCCTTCCCCTGCAACCCTTCTCATGCCCCGTGTGTCTCTGTCCCCCCCACCCCCGCTCATCCCCGTGTGTCTCTCTCCCTACCCCCCACCCCCCGCTCATGCCCCATGTGTCTCTCCCCCTCCCCCCCACCCCCCGTGTGTCTCTGCCCTCCCCCCACCCCCCGCTCATACACCGTGTGTCTCTCCCCACCCCCCACTCATGCCCCGTGTGTCTCTCACCCTCCCCCCCACCCCCCCGCTCATGCCCCGAGTGTCTCTCCCCCGTCCCCCCACCCCCCGCTCATGCCCCGTGTGTCTCTCTCCCTCCCCCCACCCCCCGCTCATGCCCCGTGTGTCTCTCCCCTTCCCCCCCACCCCCCGCTCATGCCCTGTGTGTCTCTCCCCTTCCCCCCACCCCCCGCTCATGCCCCGTGTGTCTCTCCCCTCCCCCCGCTCATGCCCCGTGTGTCTCTACCCCTCCCCCCCACCCCCCGTTCACGCCCCGTGTGTCTCTGCCCTCAGTTCCACCCCCCGCTCATGCACCGTGTGTCTCTCCCCTCCCCCCACCCCCCATTCGAGAAGCATTGCAACAGGAAGCCTGTCAGCCACGTGCAAACTGAGCTTGCACGACTCGGAGACCAGGCGAAATGGCGTCCTCTTTCTCTGCGCACTGGTTTAGTCATCTGCCTCTTGAGAGGTGAAGCATCAGACAGACAATTGCTAAATATATATAGGAAGGATGGATAGGATAAGCCACAAGGGCACAACTTTGTCGGACCTTAGCCCATACCCAATGGAAAAGAACGTGTAATCTCCCTCACTAACGTGTCAGAAGGTTACAGGGGGAGTACTTTATTCCCAGCATAACCAGTTTGGAATGACATTAGCGGTTTTTCACATATCATCACTTATTCTTACACATCAATCTGCAAAACAGTGAAATGGCCTGATCACAAGAAAGGGTTTTTAAGCAAGCGCCATGACGTCCAAGCAGTCTCCGATAAAGTGCAAGTGCAGTTTAGTTTACATTTGCATGGACAGCCTGATGCCTAAATGCAGAGAAGTCTCTCATTTTACTGCCAAAAAGGCCAGAAGGCTCTAGAAAACGGCATGGTGGTGAGAGGATGAAAAAGAAGAGGAATGCCATGCAGGTTGTGCACAAGGGCAAGAAGGCGGCATTGAAGTGTTAGATGTGTCCACATCATAAAATGGCTATCCAGCACTCTGCAAGAAGACACTCCAAATGTTCCCGCCAAGGCCTCAACTATTGAAAATGCTTCAGAAATAATTATAACAAACCTAAAATGACCCTGAAAGATCATAAAAGAGTAAGAAAAAAAAAGAAAGCGGTAAGCATACTATTATTCTATGGGTTTAGCCTTTCTGGTCTGATATATATTACATGGCCACGGTAGTGGCCATGTAGTTATGGTTAAGTTGCTGTTTCCATAGGAAGAGCACTTTTTGGGCGGCTCATAACTTCGCCCCCTCTGGACGAATCCTCACCAAACTTTGCAAAAAAAAGTATATGTCCCACTCTGAATTGTTTTGCAAAGTTTGGTGAGGATTCGTCCAGGGGGGAAAAGTTATAGGGAGGGTCCCAAAATTAGTTTTTTCCCATAGACTGAATGGGAAAAATGTTTTGCTTGCGCCTACAGCCCAAACCGCTGGACGGATTTTCACCAAATTTGGACCAGGAGCAGCGGCTTGGTCCCGAAAGCGTGCTTTTGCAAATTTAGTGAAAATCCGTCCAGTAGTTTTTTAAAAAATGACCAAAAAGTAGGTAAAAAAAAAATTGTGATATCTGTGTTCGCTTCGCGGACACACTTCCCTGTTCGCTCCGCGGACAGGACGGTGATTGGGCAAGCAGCTTGCGTGATGTCCGCGGACATCTGAAGTGCTCTCTCATTGGATGCGGTGAAAGCGTGCAGTGCGTCTGGCTTCAGAGACGCCCGCCATCTTTCTTTCCCGCATGAGAGGCTTTGTCAGGTCAGCAGGAGCGTTTCTGTCTCCTGTTCCTCCCACCCCCCGCTCATGCCCCGTGTGTCCTTTCTGTCCCCTCCACCCCCGCTCATGCCCTGTGTGTCTTTCCTGTCCCCCTCACCCCCGCTCATGCTCCGTGTCTCCCCTGTTCCTCCAGCCCCCCACTCACGCCATCGCACAAGGTGGCCAGCGGAGGGCCGAGGAGCGGGATCTGCCGCACAAACTCATGTCCGTGTTTTTGTTTGTCTCCTGACATAACAACCCCCCCACCCTCCGCTCATGCCCCGTGTGTTTCTCTCCCTCCCCCATCCCCCCGCTCATGCCCCGTGTGTCTCTCCCCTCCCCCCCACCCCCAGCTCATGCCCCGTGTGTCTCTCCACTCCCCCCCACCCCCAGCTCATGCCCCGTGTGTGTCTCTCTCCCTCCCACCCACCCCCCGCTCATGCCTCGTGTCTCTCCCCTCCCCTCCACCCCCCGCTCATGCCCCATGTGTCTCTCTCCCTCCCCTCACCCCACGCTCATGCCCCGTGTGTCTCCCCCCCACCCCCGCTCATGCCCCGTGTGTCTCTCCCCAACCCCCCACCCCTCGCTCATGCCCCGTGTGTCTCTCTCCCTCCTCCCCACCCCCCGCTCATGCCCCATGTGTCTCTCTCCCTCCCCCCACCCCCGCTCATGCCCTGTGTGTCTCTCCCCTTCCCCCCACCCCCCGCTCATGCCCTGTGTGTCTCTCCCCAACCCCCCACCCCCCGCTCATACCCCGTGTCTCTCTCCCGACACCCCACCCCCCGCTCATGCCCCGTGTGTCTCTCTCCCTCCCCCCACCCCCGCTCATGCCCTGTGTGTCTCTCTCCCTCCCCTCCACCCCCCGCTCATGCCCCGTGTGTCTCTCTCCCTCCCCCGCACCCCTGCTCATGCCCCGTGTGTCTCTCTCCCCCCAACCCCCCGCTCAGCCCCGTGTGTCTCTCTCCCTACCCCCCACCCCCCGCTCATGCCCCGTGTGTCTCTACCCTCCCCCCCACCCCCGCTCATGCCCCGTGTGTCTCTCCCTTCTTCCCCACCCCCCGCTCATGCCCCGTGTGTCTCTCTCCCTCTCCCCCACCCCCCGCTCATGCCCCGTGTGTCTGTCACCCTCCCACCCACCCCCTGCTCATGCCCCGTGTGTGTGTCTCTCCCTGCCCCCCACCCCCCGCTCATGCCCCGTGTGTCTCTTCCCCCTCCACCCCGCGTTCATGCCCCGTGTGTCTCTCTCCAGACACCCCACCCCGCGCTCATGCCGCGTGTGTCTCTCTCCCTCCCCCCACCCCCCACTCATGCCCCGTGAGTCTCTTGTCCCTTCCCCCCACCCCCCGCTCATGCCCCGTGTGTCTCTCTCCCTCCCCCCACCCCCGCTCATGCCCTGTGTGTCTCTCTCCCTCCCCCCCACCCTCCGCTCAGCCCCGTGTGTCTCTCTGCCTACCCCCATCCCCCGCTCATGCCCCGTGTGTCTCTCTCCCTCCCCCCACCCCCCGCTCATGCCCCGTGTGTCTCTCGTCTCCCCCCCACCCCCGCTCATGCCCCGTGTGTCTCTCCCTTCCTCCCCACCCCCCGCTCATGCCCCGTGTGTCTCTCTCCCTCTCCCCCACCCCCCGCTCATGCCCCGTGTGTCTCTCACCCACCCACCCACCCCCCGCTCATGCCCCGTGTGTGTCTCTCCCTGCCCCCCACCCCCCGCTCATGCCCCGTGTGTCTCTTCCCCCTCCACCCCCGTTCATGCCCCGTGTGTCTCTCTCCCGACACCCCACCCCCCGCTCATGCCGCGTGTGTCTCTCTCCCTCCCCCCACCACCCGCTCATGCCCCGTGTGTCTCTCGTCCCTTCCCCCCACCCCCCGCTCATGCCCCGTGTGTCTCTCTCCCTCCCCCGCTCATGCCCCGTGTGTCTCTCTCCCCCCCACCCCCCGCTCGTCCCCATGTGTCTCTCTCCCTACCCCCCACCCCCCGCTCATGCCCTGTGTGTCTCTCCCCCTCCCCCCACCCCCCGTTCATGCCCCGTGTGTCTCTGCCCTCCCCCCCACCCCCCGCTCGTGCACCATGTGTCTCTCCCCATCCCCCCGCCCCCGTTCATGCCCCGTGTGTCTCTGCCCTCCCCCCACCCCCCGCTCATGCACCGTGTGTCTCTCCCCTCCCCCCACCCCCAACTCATGCCCCGTGTGTCTCTCTCCCTCCCCCCCACTCCCCGCTCATGCCCCGAGTGTCTCTCCCCCGTCCCCCCACCTCCCGCTCATGCCCCGTGTGTCTCTCTCCCTCCCCCCACCCCCCGCTCATGCCCCGTGTGTCTCTCCCCTTCCCCCACCCCCCGCTCATGCCCTGTGTGTCTCTCCCCTTCCCCCCACCCCCCGCTCATGCCCCGTGTGTCTCTCCCCTCGCCCCACCAGCCGCTTATGCCCCATGTGTCTCTCCCCCTCCCCCCCGCCCCCGTTCATGCCCCGTGTGTCTCTGCCCTCCCTCCCACCCCCCGCTCAAACCCCGTGTGTCTCTCACCCTCCCACCCACCCCCCGCTCATGCCCTGTGTGTCTCTCTCCCTCCCCCCCACCCCCCGCTCATGCCTCGTGTGTCTCTTCCCTCCCCCCACCCCCCGTTCATGCCCCGTGTGTCTCTCTCCCGACACCACCCCCCGCTCATGCCCCGTGTGTCTCTCTCCCACCCCCAACCCCCGCTCATGCCCCGTGTGTCTCTCTCCCTCCCCCCCACCCCCCGCTCATGCTCCGTGTGTCTATCTCCCTCCCCCGCACCCCCGCTCATGCCCCGTGTGTCTCTCTCCCCCCCACCCCCGCTCATCCCCGTGTGTCTCTCTCCCTACCCCCCACCCCCCGCTCATGCCCCGTGTGTCTCTCCCCCTCCCCCCACCCCCGTTCATGCCCCGTGTGTCTCTGCCCTCTCCCCACCCCCCGCTCATGCACCGTGTGTCTCTCCCACTCCCCCCGCCCCCGTTCATGCCCCGTGTGTCTCTGACCTCCCCCCACCCCCGCTCATGCACCGTGTGTCTCTCCCCTCCCCCCACCCCCCACTCATGCCCCGTGTGTCTCTCTCCCTCCCCCCCACCCCCCGCTCATGCCCCGAGTGTCTCTCCCCTGTCCCCCCCACCCCCCGCTCATGCCCCGTGTGTCTCTCTCCCTCCCCCCACCCCCCGCTTATGCCCGGTGTGTCTCTCCCCTTCCCCCACCTCCCGCTCATGCCCTGTGTGTCTCTCCCCTTCCCCCCACCCCCTGCTCATTCCCCGTTCGTCTCTCCCCTCACCCCTACCCCCCGCTCATGCCCCGTCTGTCTCTACCCCTCCCCCCCACCCCCGTTCATGCCCCGTGTGTCTCTGCCCTCCCTTCCACCCCCCACTCATGCCCCGTGTGTCTCTCTCCCTCCCCCCACCCCCGCTCATGCCCTGTGTGTCTCTCCCCTCCCCCCACCCCCCGCTCATGCCCCGTGTGTCTCCTTCCCCCCACCCCCCGCTCATGCCCCGTGTGTCTCTCTCCCTCCCCCCACCCCCCGCTCATGCCCTGTGTGTCTCTCCCCTCCCCCCACCCCCCACTAATGCCCCGTGTGTCTCTCTCCCTCCCCCCACCCCCCGCTCATGCCCTGTGTGTCTCGCCCCTCCCCCCACCCCCCACTCATGCCCCATGTGTCTCTCTCCTTCCCCCCGCTCATGCCCCGAGTGTCTCTCCCCCGTCCCCCCACCCCCCGCTCATGCCCCGTGTGTCTCTCTCCCTCCCCCACCCCCCGCTTATGCCCCGTGTGTCTCTCCCCTTCCCCCCTACCCCCTGCTCATGCCCCGTGTGTCTTTCCCCCTCCCCCACCCCCGCTCATGCCCCGTGTGTCTCTCCCCCTCCCCCTAACCCCCGCTCATGCCCCGTGTCTGTCTTCTGTTGCCCCCCACCCCTGCTCATGCCCCGAGTCTGTCTCCTGTTGCCCCCCACCCCCGCTCATGCCCTGTGTCTGTCTCCTGTTGTTCCCCCCATCCCCCGCTCATGCCCCGTGTCTACCTCCTGTTCCCCCCACCCCCCCGCTCATGCCCCTTGTCTGTCTCCTGTTCCCCCCACCCTCCGCTCATGCCCCGTGTCTCTCCTGTTGCCCCCCGCTCATGCCCCATGTCTGTCTCCTGTTGCCCCCCACCCCCGCTCATGCCCCGTGTCTGTCTCCTGTTCTCCCCACCCCCCGCTCATGCCCCGTATCTGTGTCCTGTTCCCATCGTGCCCCGTGTCTGTCTCCTGTTGCCCCCACACCCCCCGCTCATGCCCCGTATCTGTGTCCTGTTCCCATCGTGCCCCGTGTCTGTCTCCTGTTCTCCCCACCCCCGCTCATGCCCCGTGTCTGTGTCCTGTTCCCCCCACCTGCCCCGTGTCTCTCTCTTGTTGCCCCCCACCCCCTGCTCATGCTCCGTGTCTGTTTCCTGTTCTCCCCACCCCCGCTCATGCCCCGTGTGTCTCTCTCCCACCCCCTACCCCCCGCTCATGCCCCGTGTGTCTCTCTCCCTCCCCCCATCCCCGCTCATGCTCCGTGTGTCTCTCTCCCTCCCCCGCACCCCGCTCATGCCCCGTGTGTCTCTCTCCCTACCCCCCACCCCCTGCTCATGCCCCGTGTGTCTCTCCCCCTCCCCCCGCCCCCCGTGTGTCTCTGCCCTCCCCCCACCCCCCGCTCATACACCGTGTGTCTCTCCCCACCCCCCACTCATGCCCCGTGTGTCTCTCACCCTCCCCCCACCCCCCGCTCATGCCCCGAGTGTCTCTCCCCCGTCCCCCCCACCCCCCGCTCATGCCCCGTGTGTCTCTCTCCCTCCCCCCACCCCCCGCTCATGCCCCGTGTGTCTCTCCCCTTCCCCCCACTGATGCCCCCTGTGTCTTTCCCCCTCCCCCACCCCCGCTCATGCCCTGTGTGTCTCTCCCCCTAACCCCCGCTCATGCCCCGTGTCTGTCTCCTGTTGCCCCCCACCCCTGCTCATGCCCCGAGTCTGTCTCCTGTTGCCCCCACCCCGCTCATGCCCTGTGTCTGTCTCCTGTTGTTCCCCCCCACCCCCGCTCATGCCCCGTGTCTGTCTCCTGTTCCCCCCTCCCCCCCGCTCATGCCCCGTGTCTCTCCTGTTGCCCCCCACTCATGCCCCATGTCTGTCTCCTGTTGCCCCCCACCCCCGCTCATGCCCCGTGTCTGTCTCCTCTTCTCCCCACCCCCGCTCATGCCTTGTGTCTGTCTCCTGTTGCCCCCCACCCCCGCTCATGCCCGTGTCTTTCTTCCCCACCCCCCGCTAATGCCCCGTGTCTGTCTTCTGTTCCCCCCGCTCATGCCCCGTATCTCTCTCCTGTTCCCATCGTGCCCCGTGTCTGTCTCCTGTTGCCCCCACAACCCCCACTCATGCCCCGTGTCTGTCTCCTGTTCTCCCCACCCCCCGCTCATGCCCCGTGTCTGTGTCCTGTTCCCCCCACCCCCCGCTCATGCCTTGTGTCTGTCTCCTGTTGCCCCCCACCCCCTGCTCATGCCCCGTGTGTCTCTCCCCCTCCCCCCGCCCCGCCTTCATGCCCCGTGTGTCTCTGCCCTCCCTCCCACCCCCCGCTCATACCCCGTGTGTCTCTCACCCTCCCACCCACCCCCCGCTCATGCCCCGAGTGTCTCTCCCCCGCCCCCCCACCCCAGCTCATGCCCCGTGTGTCTCTCTCCCTCCCCCCACCCCCCGCTCATGCCCCCTGTGTCTCTCTCCCTCCCCCACCCCCCGCTTATGCCCCGTGTGTCTCTCCCCTTCCCCCCTACCCCCTGCTCATGCCCCGTGTGTCTTTCCCCCTCCCCCACCCCCACTCATGCCCCGTGTGTCTCTCCCCCTCCCCCTAACCCCCGCTCATGCCCCGTGTCTGTCTTCTGTTGCCCCCCACCCCTGCTCATGCCCCGAGTCTGTCTCCTGTTGCCCCCACCCCCGCTCATGCCCTGTGTCTGTCTCCTGTTGTTCCCCCCATCCCCCGCTCATGCCCCGTGTCTGTCTCCTGTTCCCCCACCCCCCCGCTCATGCCCCTTGTCTGTCTCCTGTTCCCCCCACCCTCCGCTCATGCCCCGTGTCTCTCCTGTTGCCCCCCGCTCATGCCCCATGTCTGTCTCCTGTTGCCCCCCACCCCCGCTCATGCCCCGTGTCTGTCTCCTGTTCTCCCCACCCCCGCTCATGCCCCGTATCTGTGTCCTGTTCCCATCGTGCCCGTGTCTGTCTCCTGTTGCCCCCACACCCCCCGCTCATGCCCCGTATCTGTGTCCTGTTCCCATCGTGCCCCGTGTCTGTCTCCTGTTCTCCCCACCCCCGCTCATGCCCCGTGTCTGTGTCCTGTTCCCCCCACCTGCCCCGTGTCTCTCTCTTGTTGCTCCCCACCCCCTGCTCATGCTCCGTGTCTGTTTCCTGTTCTCCCCACCCCCGCTCATGCCCCGTGTGTCTCTCTCCCACCCCCTACCCCCCGCTCATGCCCCGTGTGTCTCTCTCCCTCCCCCCCACCCCCCGCTCATGCTCCGTGTGTCTCTCTCCCTCCCCCGCACCCCGCTCATGCCCCGTGTGTCTCTCTCCCTACCCCCCACCCCCTGCTCATGCCCCGTGTGTCTCTCCCCCTCCCCCCGCCCCCCGTGTGTCTCTGCCCTCCCCCCACCCCCCGCTCATACACCGTGTGTCTCTCCCCACCCCCCACTCATGCCCCGTGTGTCTCTCACCCTCCCCCCCACCCCCCGCTCATGCCCCGAGTGTCTCTCCCCCGTCCCCCCCACCCCCCGCTCATGCCCCGTGTGTCTCTCTCCCTCCCCCCACCCCCCGCTCATGCCCCGTGTGTCTCTCCCCTTCCCCCACTGATGCCCCCTGTGTCTTTCCCCCCTCCCCCACCCCCGCTCATGCCCTGTGTGTCTCTCCCCCTAACCCCCGCTCATGCCCCGTGTCTGTCTCCTGTTGCCCCCACCCCTGCTCATGCCCCGAGTCTGTCTCCTGTTGCCCCCACCCCCGCTCATGCCCTGTGTCTGTCTCCTGTTGTTCCCCCCACCCCCGCTCATGCCCCGTGTCTGTCTCCTGTTCCCCCTCCCCCCCGCTCATGCCCCGTGTCTCTCCTGTTGCCCCCCGCTCATGCCCCATGTCTGTCTCCTGTTGCCCCCCACCCCCGCTCATGCCCCGTGTCTGTCTCCTCTTCTCCCCACCCCCGCTCATGCCTTGTGTCTGTCTCCTGTTGCCCCCCACCCCCGCTCATGCCCGTGTCTTTCTTCCCCACCCCCCGCTAATGCCCCGTGTCTGTCTTCTGTTCCCCCCGCTCATGCCCCGTATCTCTCTCCTGTTCCCATCGTGCCCCGTGTCTGTCTCCTGTTGCCCCCACAACCCCCACTCATGCCCCGTGTCTGTCTCCTGTTCTCCCCACCCCCCGCTCATGCCCCGTGTCTGTGTCCTGTTCCCCCCCACCCCCCGCTGATGCCTTGTGTCTGTCTCCTGTTGCCCCCCCACCCCCTGCTCATGCCCCGTGTGTCTCTCCCCCTCCCCCCGCCCGCCTTCATGCCCCCGTGTGTCTCTGCCCTCCCTCCCACCCCCCGCTCATACCCCGTGTGTCTCTCACCCTCCCACCCACCCCCCGCTCATGCCCCGAGTGTCTCTCCCCCCGCCCCCCCACCCCAGCTCATGCCCCGTGTGTCTCTCTCCCTCCTCCCCACCCCCCGCTCATGCCCCGTGTGTCTCTCCCCTTCCCCCCCCACCCCCTGCTCATGCCCCGTGTGTCTTTCCCCTCCCCACACCCCCGCTCATGCCCCGTGTGTCTCTCCCCTCCCCCTCACCCCCCGCTCATGCCCCATGTGTCTTTCCCCCTCCCCCACCCCGCTCATGCCCCGTGTGTCTCTCCCCCTCCCCCTAACCCCCGCTCATGCCCCGTGTCCTGTCTCCTGTTGCCCCCACCCCTGCTCATGCCCCAGTCTGTCTCCTGTTGCCCCCCACCCCGCTCATGCCCTGTGTCTGTCTCCTGTTGTTCCCCCCACCCCCCGCTCATGCCCCGTGTCTGTCTCCTGTTCCCCCCACCCCCCGCTCATGCCCCTTGTCTGTCTCCTGTTCCCCCCACCCCCGCTCATGCCCCGTGTCTCTCCTGTTGCCCCCCGCTCATGCCCCATGTCTGTCTCCTGTTGCCCCCCACCCCCGCTCATGCCCCGTGTCTGTCTCCTCTTCTCCCCACCCCCGCTTATGCCTTGTGTCTGTCTCCTGTTGCCCCCCACCCCCGCTCATGCCCGTGTCTTTCTTCCCCACCCCCCGCTAATGCCCCGTGTCTGTCTTCTGTTCCCCCCGCTCATGCCCCGTGTCTGTCTCCTGTTCTCCCCACCCCCGCTCATGCCCCCGTATCTGTCTCCTGTTCCCATCGTGCCCCCGTGTCTGTCCTGTCTCCTGTTGCCCCCACAACCCCCGCTCATGCCCCGTGTCTGTCTCCTGTTCTCCCCACCCCCCGCTCATGCCCCGTGTCTGTGTCCTGTTCCCCCACCCCCCGCTCATGCCTTGTGTCTGTCTCCTGTTGCCCCCCACCCCCCTGCTCATGCC